>NC_045426.1:464575817-465973817 GCF_902635505.1 Sarcophilus harrisii
AACCATGAGCATGAGGTTAAGAAGGCAAGAGGAGGTCCAATGGCACTAGTTGCATCTAGCACCTTTAGGCTATTCTGGTCATGGTTTATGTATCACCCAAGACTGCCAATTTTGGGGAATGGTGTGAAGGTTTCATGGCATTCTTGAACTTACCTTTTGAAAATGGGATAAGATACTAAGCCTCAGTGCTTTTTTTGATTAATGCCAACCCCTCATTTAGTGAATGAAAATTCTGTAGTTTTCTCTTGCAGAACTCTCTTCAGAGTTTTGTGATTGAGTGGTTTCAGTTATATCCAACTCTCCATGACCCTATTTGGGATTGTCTTAGTAAAGATGCTATTTCCTCCTTCATATTTTGAATAGATGAGGAACTGAGGCAAACAGGGTTAAGTGACTTGTTCAGGATCACACAGCTAGTGAGTATCTGAAGCTGGATTTGAACTCAGTTTTCCTGAATCCAGAGCCAGTGCTTTATCCATTGCTCTACCAAATGGCCCCTCTATTCAGGTGCTTCCTGGCTTTTATCTTTGCACAGTCATTGAGAGATGTAAGTCATTTCCCAAAATATCATTCTGGCTTTAAGTTATACAAAGTTTTGAATTTGAAAAAAACCCTTTAAACCATGAGCATAAGGTTAGGAAGGCAAGAGGAGGTCCAGTGGTACTAGTTACATCCAGCACCTTTGGGCTATTCTGGTCATGGTTCATGTATCACCCAAGCCTGCCAATTTTGGGGAATGGTATGAAGGTTTCATGGCATTCTTGAACTAACCTTTTGAAAATAGGGTAAAATACTAAGCCTCAGTGCTTTTTTTGATTTATGTCAACACTTCATTTTTCAAGAATCTCTTAGTCTAATGAAGGAAATATCATGCAAATAACATATACACACATATATTCTGTATATACACATACATATGTATATTTCCCAAATAGGATCATGGAGAGTTAGATACAACTGAAACCACTCAATCACAAAACTCTGAAGAGAGTTCTGCAAGAGAAAACCACAGAATTTTCATTCACTAAATGAAGTGTTGACATTAATCAAAAAATACACATATGTATTGCATATATATGTATACATACATATATATGCAACCTACAGAATAGAATGAAGATAATCAATGGAGAAAAGTCCCTAGAATTAAGGGAAATCAGGAAAACAATGCCTTCACTTGTGGACGAGAAGGGATGGATTTATTGCTTAATCCTAAAATTAACTTATGCTAGACTGTTTCTAATCAATAATAGATAAAATAAATCAGTCTTACAGAATGAGAACCTATATAAAGAATAAAAAAGAAGATTTGGTGTTAATGTTGTGAGAATATAGTGTTATCATGTTCAGTAGATCTGAATAGGTAGCTATGAAAGAGAAATCCTGCAGCCTAAGCTTGGCTATAATTCTGTCTGACTCTCTGTGACTTAAAATGAACCAAAAAAATTTTCAGAAATTGGCAAATTAATTATTCATTAAAATTCTTCCAGCTCCTTGTATGAACTGATCCATAGTACTCAGGGGAGTGCAGCTGGATTTCTTAATAGCCTTATTCAATTAAAGTGATTATTTCACCAAATCACAGCATCTTGGGGATTTTAGAAGCCAAGATCTAAACTTAATCAATACCTTTTCTTAAGGCCTTTCTTTGGGGTTCTCTCTCTCCAATTACCAATGCATCTCCCAGGAAAACACTTTGTATATGTTTATATGAGTGCATCTTGTCTGATCTTATAGAATTTGCTATAGAAATTTGGACAATGACTCTTTCATCTTTTGTTTGATCTCTCCTCATATAGAACATTAAAAATAAAGGCTTGTTGGTTCATTGCTTAATCTTAGAGATCATCAAGTCCAAAGTTACTTATTTTACAAATGAGGAAACTGAGGCTTGGGGAGATAAAAGAATTTATCTATATTCTCATAATTATTAAGTGATAGGTCCAAAATTTGGATAATGGTCTTCTGGTATGAAAGCACTTACTCTTTCTGAGTCACTATAAGTTCATCTACTTGATTTGTCCACCTCAAATCTTTCTCCATCAATTGCCCCCTCAAAAAACAGGCCTGGTCCAAAGCTGTGGTATATGATCGTGATGGAATGTTTATTGTGTTATAAGAAATGACAAGGTAAGGATGACTTCAAATAGACATGGAAAGATTTATATAAACTGATGCAAAGTAAAGTAAGCAAAACCAGGAGAACATTGTATGCAATAACAATAATACTTTATAACTAAAGAACTGTGAAAGATTCAGCTCTTTCAGTAATACAGTGTTTCAAGACAATCTCAAAGAAGTCATGATAAAGCACACTATTATATACAATATATGATAATATAAAGCATGATATTATCTAAATACAAATTGAAGCATAGTATTTTTCTCTTCCTCCTTCCTTTCCTCTCTATCTCTCTCCCTGTCTCCGTCCCTATCTTCCTGACTCCCCCACCTACCTTCCTTCCTTCCTTCCTTCCTTCCTTCCTTCCTTCCTTCCTTCCTTCCTTCCTTCCTTCCTTCCTTCCTTCCTCCTTCCTTCCTTTTTCAAGTCTTCTTAGATAAAATGACTAATATGGAAATGTTTTACATGATTTCACATGTGTTACCTATATTGGATTGCATACCATTTCAGGGAGAGATAGAATTTGAAATTCAAAACCTAAGACCCACTACCAAATGTTAAAAATTGTTTTAACATGAAATTGAAGGAAACCAAAATGTTTTTAAAGATATATTAATTTAAAAACTTTTAAAATGTTTGACAATTTAAAAAAAAAGTTAATTATTCTTTGTACCACCAACTGAAATAGAACTCTGAAATTTATAATCAAAACAGAAAAAAGTAATTTAGTGGAAAGAGGATTTAAGTGGAAATTAGTATTGGGCCCAAGTCTTAAACCCTGTCCTTAAATTGCTATGTGACTTAAATGAATTCACTTAATCTCGGGGCATTTTAATTTCCCCCTTTGTAAAATGAATGGGCTGAATTGTAGGATCATCCTGCTTCTATGAGTTCTAAAGTGGGGTCTATATGATGCTAAATTTTTATATATCTTCTTTGTTCAATTTACTGTGGTGGACTTTAGGCAAAAAAGAAAATTAACTGGCATAATCCTATTAGGAGATAACAATGTAACAAGATCAGACATGTACATGTACAATTGATCAATTAGAATGACCAAGGTGCACTAGAAAATTAACACAGAGAGGATTGAGATTCTTGGATGTAATGATAACCTTGAGGTAGGAGACACAAGGAAGGTTTCAAAGGGGAATAGCCCCTAAATAGGGACTTGAAAGAACAAAGGAGGATTTCAATAACTGAGGTGTTGAAATAATCCAATTTTAAGTGAGGGGGAGACAATGTAAATACAAAGTCAGGATAGAGGAACATTATTAACTTGACATTGTTTGGAATGGAGAAGGAATGGATGGAAGCATTATGAAATAGTTTGGAGCTGAATCCAGCATATGGGGCTTGCATTGATTAAAAAAAAATCTATTTTATTCCCTGGACAAAGGGAAGCTATTGACATTTTTTTCCTTGAACTAGATAGTGAATATGACCAAATTCACACCTTAGAAAAGTTATTTTATCCGAGATGTGAAAAATAGATTGGAGAAAGGAGAAACTGGAGGAAAGGACACCAGTTATATGGTTACCATATTAATACAAAAAACAAGTAATGAGTTTCTTATATAAGGCAAAATCTGACACTTTACTAGGTCATAGAAATACAAAGATGAAAATAAAACAATCCTGAGCCTCATAAATCACATTAGTTTATTGGAGAAAAACAATAAAAATATAGATTAATAAATACTATGCATGCATAGTATTTCCAATAATATGGAATGATTTCTGGGAGTGGAAAAATGGCAGCCCAGGATTGCCTTGGTATAGGACACAGCACACATAGAGCTTACAATGAGCTCTGAGGGTTCAACAAAGTGAACATGAGAAGGGAGAATTTTTAAGCAAGAGGGCCATGTTGAAAGTGCAATATTATATGGTCAACAACCATAATAAAGTAGTATCAAACACTGTATTAAGACTAGGGATACTAAAAAAGACAAAACTAGTCCTTATCCTCAAGGAATTAAAAGTCTAATGGTGGCGATAACCTGCTACAACTCTGGGCAAACAACTTGAAATGGATATCAGAGGGAAAGTATTAGTATTAAAGAAAACAGGACAGGCTTCTTATAAAAGATACAATTTTAACTGAGACTCAGAAAGTCAGGGAAGCTAGAAGTACATATAGGTCAGTTTGACTGGAGTATATCATAAGGGAGAGTCATCTGAGTTCACTATGCAAAGATAAGTTTGAACAAGATTTTGAAAGTCTTTAAAGGTTAGATGGAGGAAATCACATTTTATCCTAGGGACAACAGGGGGTGTCTGAAGCTTAATGAACAGGGAAATTAAATAGTCATGTTTATATTTTTGTATTTTCAAAATGGCATCTGTGTGAAGGATGAATGAGAGAGGTAAGAGATTTGACATAGAGAATCTCAGTAGGAGGTTATTGTAATAGTCCAGGAAGAACTGGCCATCACAGCAGTGAGAAGCCATGAGAATAGAAAGGTTTCATAAAGGAGGAAGCATAGTACATTGTTAAAGGATGTTGGCTACCAGGGTGTCATTTTGGGTAAGTCAACTAACCTTTCCTTTTCTTCATCTGGAAATCTAGGTAATTGGATTAGATAATTTAAAATTTTCTTCCAGTTTTAAAGCTATGATCCTATGAGGTAAAGTTAAAAATGGTTAATGGAATTTTGAGCACTCATATTAGCAGTAACCATTTTTTATTCTCTGCATTGAATTTCAGTTTTAAATATGCTATTCATTATTCTGTATTTCATTATTTAAAAACTTAGGAGAGATCTACCACTGACTGATAGCATTACTTTCACTTGAATCATACCATTGTTTTAGAGGGAATTCCTGTGTGCCTGCCAATCCTAACTCTCTGATGTGGGCTAGTAAATACAAAATTCTAGTTTTTTTAAAAAAATAAAATAAAACCCACCACTTTGAGTTGTAGGGAGAAATAATCTTTTAACTCTATTTTTCTGTATTGTAAATGCTGAGAAATGTTAGTAGTGATTTAAAGAAACAAGGACATTTGGCAAACTGGGGGGAAAGGAGGCACAGAATCACATAATGGTTTCACTCAGAGTTTACAACTGCAGTGGCCAATAGATCAGAAGGAATAGGAGACAATTACTAGTAAAGTCATAATCTCCATGTATAACAGAGACTAAAATGTGGGGACCAGGAGAGGGGGGGATCTTTTTGTCACAGAAGGCTATGTGTTTGATTGAAGTCCCATGTGTTGATTTAAGAGTCTCAAAGTAATACCCAAAATAGTAAAGATTATTTAAGTAATTACCAAACCAAAACATGAATATGCAGTTCGGTTGTTGGTTGTATTTGTTCTGTTCCCCATCTGTATAGAAGAACTTAGAAAACACCAATAAGTTGATAGAATGACAAAATTAGTATATAAGAACTATGGATAAAGGTAAAAACAGGGATTTTAAATTTAAGACAACATAGAGAATGGGAAGAGCACTGGATCTGAAACACTTAGACTTGAATCTGGATTCTATTATCTCACAACCTTGTCAAGTTAAGAAATATTTATTAAGTATCTACTATGTGCCAGGCACTATAGTAAGCACTGGGGGGGGGGGGTTAACAAGGAAAGGCAATCTCTCCACTTCCACAGTCCTTGTTTTCTTGAGGACCTTAAAGCCCAATGAGGGAGACAAGATGCAAACAGAATAAACTGGAGATAAAATATCTGACCACCCCTTTTCAGTCTCCTTTGCTGGCTCTTCATCAAAATGATACCTGCTAACCATGGATGTCCCAAAGAACTCTGTCGTGGGGCCTCTTCTCTTCTCTTCTCTTCTCTTCTCCTTATATATTATTTTGTTTGGTGCTCTCATCAGCTCTAATTAATTCAATCATGGCACTGGAGGTTGGAATAGAAGGCAATGGTGGCTTGGAGGACAGTTATTCTCAAGGCCCTTGGGTTCAAAGTATCTCCTTTGAGAGAATTCTCAATTCTAATATTTTTGTTAACCTCCAGGGAGAAAATAGATTTCTGCTAATTAAAAAAAAAACAAAACAATAAAAATGGAGAGTTTGGGGTAGAATGCTATAGATATACAATTCTACATTCACTTTCAGATGAAATCACTGAATTATTTGTTTTGCTTACTTGTTTTATTTTGTTACGAGAGGTCTCATGGAGTAAAGACAATATAGCAATGTTTGTGATATAAAATCAAAACATATTAATACTTTAATAAAAGGATAAGGCAACTTCTGTGTTCCTTATCCTCCCGATCCATCATGAAATAATCCATTAGGTTTTGTGTAGTTTTTATTATGAAGAAATCTTTTAAAAAATGAATCGAAAATTTGCTTACCTATAGCTTTTACTCATTGCTTCTATTTCTGATATCTATGGTCCCATTGAATACATTTAAACTTTCTTCTACATGACAACCTTTTAACTATTCAAAGACATAGTTGTGTGCGATCTTGACTCTTTTCATTATCTTTTCTTAAGGAGAAATATATCAAATTCCTAAAACTATTTCTCCTATTAAATACTTCTGAGTTTCTCTTCAACTAAGTTTTTAAGTTCAAATGAATAGTATGAAAACTCTATGTATATTGGAAATAATTTAAGTTCAGAGAGGATGAATTGTTATAATGGAAAGAGAATGAATCTAATGGTGGAGATTTCAAACATGTAGGAATGAGATTTAGGTGCTAGTGCTGGATTCCATTTTTATATATCAATATATTGTAAAAAAAATATTCCTATTCTAGCACTCAGAACTCCTCTCCCTTAGTTTCTGGTTCCTGAAAGATTCCTTTATTTGATTGTGACCATCTAAAATTTGTTTCTGCTAATAACATTAAAAGTAATCTTAGGCAGCCCTTTACCTGGTTGATAAGCGTTACCAAGGAGATCAGTAGCTAGTTTAAGGAAAATACTTTTAAGGGCTTTGAAGGTTCAACAAAAGAGAGGAAATGAAATAGAAATATAAACAAGCAGAGATCAGGTGGCAAATTGAGAAAGGTTTCTCCCACATATTTCCAGTTCAGTGCCTTTTCCTCACTACATAATTTTCCTGATCTACTTAATGATGTGAAAATAACAAGACAAGAATCCTGCTACATGATTTATTGATAGGTATACAATGATGGCTCTCTGGGTTAATTTATGTAATGCTGATGTCAGTCCTAATTGGGACACAACTGATAAAAATCATATAGTATATAAGAAAATTAAATGAACTGGGATGGTTCATTCAATTAGTTTCTCAGTAGTGTACTTCATATAATGAAGAATAGGTCTGAAAATTAACACTATGGGCACAATCCCTTATTTCTTCTTTCCTCTCCCTTCTTCTCCTAATCCCTTTCTCCCATCCAAGGAATTGGTCGAGGTGAGTTCAGGGTCAGAGTTTTTCCTGAATTGTTCTTTGTGCTGAGAGAAATTAATTTTTCATTCTCTCATTTTTCTTCAAAGGCATGTTATTTGCAGTTGTCTGAGTACAGTGAGGTCCATTTAATGATCCGATTTTTACTTTGAATGACTATTATCAATGATCTGAGAGGACAGGCTCCCATATGCTACATGACATCTATTAACCCCACAGAGTGTCCAATGAGGCAAGCAATGGAGTCTCTCCAGATTCACTAAAAGATCAGTTTTCATCTGATGCTGTGATGTTGACATAACAAACATTAATTTAATATTTAATCATACATTTTCAATATAGTTGTCCAAGTCCTTTCAATTCAAATGGAAGCAGAGAGATCTAATACATTTTCAAAATTCCCAAAATTTTTTGATATTTCTTGGAAAACCTTTAGTCAAAATTTTCCTGATCTATTGCACCCTCTGGGCCTGACAACCACTGAGCAGGACCTCAAGTAAGCACTGGACAAAGTGTCTCCCATAGAGTGTGTGAGTAGCCATATGATTTTGAGGATTGTTCTGACAATGGCACCTTCTGAGTTAAAGCATCATATTAACAGTTTTAGAGCAAGAAGGAAGCAACAGAGGTTGTTTTATAAGTGAGAAACTGAGGTTCATGAAAGTTCAATGGCTTGCCCAAGCCCACCCATGTAATAAGTAGCAGAGTCAGGATTTGAGTACTCTTGTTAAATTTACTCTCATCAAATCTAAGAACCTTTTCATTATGCCTTTTAAATTATCTAAACTGGATCTATGGGACAAAGTACAACCAAACGCAGTTTTTCTTCTATAATTTTCTTGCTGTTAACTATCATGTTTGTTAGTCATAATGGTGGTTACAAAGAGAAAGGATTTTGTTACATTTGCTGCATTTGCTGCCCACACAAAATTTCAAAGTAGGAAATCTCTAACCTCAACTTAAATACCATCTTCCCTCAGATTCCAAGGAGATACTTTGTACCCAAGAGCCTTGGAAATAACTATCCTCCAAACTACCAGGCCTGCTCTATTCCAACCCCCAAAGCCCTCCTTGAAGAGAGAAATCATAGAGAAAGTCCACCTTTTTCATTACCACAAGCAACAACTGTTGACCAACTACCATCAGCAGTGAGATAAACACATGAGCTCTGGGAGAGGCAGTATACCCCCCCCCCCCCCCATCCCAGTCTATTGGTCTTGTTTTCAGTTCAAGTTTCAAAGCTACCATCTAGGAGAATAAGCAAGTCAACTCCATCAATGGCTAACCAACTTTTACCTATGGCAGATGAGCTGATCTCATTGAACCAAGGCAATCTGAGGGAAACATAGGAAGCAACATTTATCAGGCAAGTCAAATGCCCAGCACCACTTTGTTTGCCAAGTCCTTCAGACCATGATGGACGAGTTCGGGACCTTGAACCCAAAAAGTGTGGGTATTAAGATGCTTCTAGTTATATTTCCATGGCATCATCATGGGAAGCAATCCCTGGAATGATGCAGCCTGGCAAGAGCTTTGCAAAAGAAAGTTTTTGCACCAAAATCCTGGTATTATCAAATGATTCAGCATTAAAAACTCACATGATTTTATCAATGGGAATGGCATTAAAGAAAAAAGCATTACCATCTGTTTTTCCACTGTACCATAAGGAGTGTGGGACCTTTCTATTTGATTAGAAAATAAATTCTTATCTATGTATTTTCTCCATTATTAGAATGTGAAATCCCTGAAAATAGGGATACTTTTTTAATCTCTATCTCTAGAAGTTAGCATTACAAAAAATAGATGATTAATGAATATTTTATTCATTTGTTGATCAATTTATTCATTCAAATTTAATAAGGTTTCTGTGCATCTTCTGTAAAAGAGAAAATAAAAGATTGATAGAATGGTACCAAAAGGCTCATAAACAGCAGTTAGAAATTATGGTTTAAAAAACATTACATTCAAATAGATATGAATCTTAAATAAATCTGTTGCAAAATAAACACCCCAACCTCTCATACAATGTATAAGGGGCAAAAATAAAAAGTGGTCAGCAAAGATTTTTTAAACCAGATTATAGAGTCACAGGGCAAAAAGGAAGATAAGTAGAAAAATTATTTGATTCACTCTTTTGTTCTTAGGAAGAATACATCCAGTCTTTATTAGAATAGAAAAATTTATGACAAGAAATAGGAAAAATTATCACTTAAGAATTTCTTTGTTTTACTTTGTATATCCTTTTCATTTCTTTGTGTACATACTGTATATCTTTGTACCTCATTCTCAGTAAAATTAGGGTATGAATTGGATTTTTTTTATCTTTATATCTCCAGTGCCTACAATAATGCCTGGCATGAAATTAATACTTAATAAACACTTGTTGAAATTAAAACAAAAAACAAGAATTTGTTTTTTTCCTTGATTCAGCAAAATATATTTTAAGTCCATTTTACTTTAAAAATTGAGATTTATGGAACAATATGTCTTTATCCATTAATTACAATTAACAAATATTTATTGCACATATTTATTAAGCAAGCTGTTGTGATAAGTTTGAATAAGACATGATCCTTGCTGTCTTGTAGCAAAAAAAAAAAAAAAGGAGAAAAGTAAAGGATTTAAAAAAACCAAAGATGAACATATCCATAATGGACTATAATCTATGATAAATATATTAGAAAGCTACACAAGAAAAGACTAGTAAGATGTTTGAACACAGGGCTCAAAAAACAATTCTATAAGTAAAGACTGGGGAAACATGCTGACATGATAATTGATCTGAAAAGCATATTTGTAAGGGGATTAATGTGTCATGAGCTCAATGTTGATCAGTCTGTTGATGACCTCATATATACCTAAGAGCTCATCATTATGGATGTATTTTCTAATAGCTAAGACCACAATTTATCTATATTTGCTGATCCCAACAAGGAGAGGATAACAGAGCTAATGGTTTGATCATCACAATGGACACATGATTAATCCATCTTTTTTTATTGTAGGTTTCTTCGATGACATCATTTACCATAGATCTCTTTTGTTTCTCTGTTTCATGTGTTGTAAGTTGAAACTTACTGTGGGCTTTCTTTTGTCCTTTGCGTGACAATCACTTTTGATTCATATCAGACCTCAATGTTTCACAGTTCATAATCATATAGCAGCAGTCTTAGAATATTGTTATTTTTAAAAAGATGGTCTTGGGAGAAATTTAAGGTCATTAAAACAGCTTTGCAATTTCCTGAATGCATTGCAGGCTACTCTATCCTCCTATTTAATTCTGAGTTTTATGTATTAAATGTCCCATATATTCAGAAAACCATAACACACATATATAATATACTACACACATTTGTGTGTGTGTGTGTATCTAATTACACACCAACACTGACAGATGAGCTTCAGGGTTTGTCTTCCTGACGGTAATGATCTAGATGAAAGATTTCCATCTGTTTGATTTTTTTTTCTCCTGTATGGATGGTTAGACCAAATGTTTTTATCATTGTGCATCTTATTTGGGAAGTTCAGCAGTGCTCTGGGGATTGATATAACCTGTGTAATTTTATCTATAAACTGAAACTATTGTAGGATCAGATCTTCTATAGAATATCCCTATTAAGTATTAACTCTATTAGGTTTCTTCCATGATTAAGGTGAATACCTTTAGCTGGCATGCTTTTGCCTGCTTTATTCCTTGTTTAACCTTGATGATCAAAAGATTGTCTAATTAGATTACTATTGATATTATGCCTTTCAAGATAATGTATAATTCTGATGTATGAATGGGAAATATTTTATTGGGAGATAACCTATAATAAATTAAACTACTAAATTAACCAAGCAGCCAATCAGTCAAATAACAAATATTTAATAAGTTTTTGTTATTAGAAAGGCATTTTAGCACAATTCTTGAAGCATATCAATTGACTAATTAATAATTGTTGACTAGACTAAACTAATCAAGGTACATGACTGCAAGACACCATACTGGACTCTGGAGAGAAAAAAAATTAACAAAACAAAACAAATTGTCTTGTTCTCTTCAAGGAACTTGTAGTCTGTTGAATAAAAATATAGAAATAAATATGATGTGCTTATGAAGGAAGAACATTAGGCAACAGGTGGGGGAGAAGGAGAGGCTTATGTAGAAGGTGATCCTTGAACTATATTGAAAAATATAAGGGATTACATGAATTTTGGTTTAATATGGAGGAACATAGTTTTCTTTAAAAATATATCTTTACTTCTTGAAAAAGTGTTTTTACATTCACTTCATGATGTTTATGAGGAGATAATAGATAAGATACCAAAAAAGAATACAAACACTTGAAGGATCACAAATCAGGGAATTTCTCATAAAAATATTTGCATACAACTAACTTCCCAGACTTTCTGCCACAAGGTAGCAGTGGTATAGGTGAGAGTAGGGTGTATGAATGTAGTATATCATTCAGGAGCACACAAGTATTCCATCACAATTATATACCATAACTTGTTCAATCATTCTCCAATTTAATGGTATCCTTGCAATTTCCAGTTCTTTGTCACCATTGAAATTTCACCAATTCCTTAATTTACTTTTCTAAAATGGACCTGTATGACTTCTCTCAATTTGGCTTCCTTCTTTCTCCTACTATTATTTATGATCTCTATAGTAATGCATCCAGAAAAGATAATATGATTTGAGACTGCATTAAGAAATGAACAACATCCAAGATTATAAAAATTACTGATCTACAATCTAATTTTCTACTATTATGACAATTTTTGGTTTATAATTTTCATACTCATTGAAAGAAACCTTGAGAAGATCTGAAAAGATAATTAAAGATAGTATTTTGAAATCTAATAAAAATAATTCATTCAATGACATTCTGGTTGCCAATGTCAAGAAAGGCAAATGACAAGAATTGTATAATGGGGGAAATCCTTGGCTGGGTTTTGAAAAGTTATAAGAGATTACAAAGAGGCATTAATATGTAGAAGACAGCATAAAAGTGAAGTGGTTAAATAGAAAATTAAAACATTGTCATTCTTTGGGTTGTGTGACCTTGTAGATGTCTATGTGCATGTCTACTTCACTGTTTTCTCATGTATAAAATTTGATTAGATATCTCTTTTTGTCCCATTCAGTTCTTTTTCCATTATTTAGTATTTTAATTTTTCTCAGTTAGATGTAAAACATTTTTTAACATTTGTTTTTAAAACTTTGAGTTCCAAATGCTTTCCCTCCCTCCCTTCCCATATCCTGTCGCTAATAAGGCACATGTGATGTTATGCAAATTTTTCCAGAAAAGTCATGTTGTGAAAGAAAACATAAGACCCACTGCCCCCAAAAAACCCTGAAGAAAAATAAAGCAAAAAAAAAATGCTTCTGTATGTACTCAGACACGATCAGTTCCTTCTCTGGGGATGGATAGCATTTTTCATTGTAAATTCTTCATAGTTTTCTGGGATCATTTAACAGTTGAAAATAGCCAAGTCATTCACAGCTGATTATCTCACAATACTGTAGTTATTTTGCACTTAGTTTATTTCACTTTGCATTAGTTCATGGAAGTCTTTCCAGGTTTTTCTGAAAATATACTGCTCATCATTTCTCATAGCACAATAGTATTCCATCATAATCACATACCACAATTTGTTCAGCCATTCCCCAATTAATGGTATTCCCTCAATTTCTAATTCTTTGCCTTGAGAAAAGAGCTGCTATATATATATATATTTTAAGTATATAGGTTTTTTTCTTCTTTTAAAAAAAAGCCTCTTTTGAGTCCTTTTCAATTCTAAATATATGATGGGAAACAAGTGAGGCCAGACAAAGAATGGTGGACTGCAAAAGGATGGAGAGGTAGGATAACTGAATGTTATGGAAGATAAAGAATAGTTTAAGAAGGTATGAGGTAGAAGAAGATAAGAACAGGAAAAAGATTATGGTTTAAAAGGAGAATTTCAGACATTTAAATCATGGAGATGAAATAAGTATTTTTAATGGTGAAATCAAGGATGAAAGTTCAAATCAAGGAAATTGAAGAAACCAAAAAATTAGAATATTTGGATATGGGGAAATCATGTAAATTGAAATACTGAAATATGGGGGACAGGAAGTAGAGCCTATTCCTAGACTTGTTGAGAAATGGAAGAGAATAATCTGATGAATTGACTGGGAGTATAGGTTGGGTGGATAATTTCAACCAGCAACTGAATAGTGTGATAGTGATTGAGGAAAAAAAAAACAAACCCAAAAAGAGAGGTTGCTAAGTGTTGATGATAAAAAGAATATCTTGAAGTAGCAAGTGAATATCTCTTTTCACTGCCAATATGTTGAAAAGCATGAGAAAAGATTTCCTTAATTCTTGAAAGAACATCCTAAGAAATGTTTTCTAGGAAGAAGATTTCTTTGAACTTAAAAAGACAGAAAGCATTTAAAAGGAAGAGATCTGACATGGCAGACAGTTAACAATAGAAGGGAATTTCAGAGAGCATAATGGAAAGGGAAGTCATAAGGAGTTAGGGATTCCAGAGGAGCAGATCTAGAGTGAAAGGGATTATGAATCAGGTCTTGGTGTTATGGGAGTAATTTGTTACCTCTCTAGGTAGCCTTCAACTCTGCGTCACGGAGATGAGAAGAATAGGAAGACAGAGTTTTTCTAGTTATAAAACGGTAAATATTTTCCCTTGCCAGTAAATAAATATTGCTTTATTTTGTGTCCCTACTAAGATATTGATTTTTTTTCTTTTTGGGGGAGGAGGAGATTTGGAAAAGGCTGAGACTGGAAGATTTTGGCTAGGACAAGATACTGGTGGCTAGGTCCTAAGGAGTATGTTGTTTGAGCTCTTGCTCATTGGCAGAGTGAGTGATCATTTAGGAAGATTACTTTGATCAGGTTATTGTAATAGTACAGATGTGAAGAAATGGGGGCCTGCACTCAGGTGGTGCAAAGTGCCAGAAGAGAGAAGAAAGGTATAGGGAAGATGTTTAAAAAAAAAGTAGGATCAACAGGATTTTACAAAATATAGAATGGATGAGGAAGAGTGAAAAATTGAAAATGATACCTTTTGTGAGACTGGAAATTTGGTCTAGGACAATAGTGGTACCCTTTATAATAATGGGGAAATTGAAAAGTGGGTGGGATTTGAAGAGAAAGATAATTCATTTGGTTTTGTTATCTTGATTTAAAATTCCTCTGAGATATCCAGAGACTTGCAAGATTAGGAATCAAAGAGAGAGATTAGGACTAAATAAATAGATCCCTACATTGATTATTTCCTCCAGAATCAACTACAAAATTCTGTTTGGATTTTAAACTTCTTCATCAACTGACCCTTTCCTACCTTTCTAGTCTTCTTAAACCTTACTCCATTTCATATATTCTATCAGCTGGAGATGCTGACTCATGCTGTTTCTCATATAAGACATTCCATTGCCCAACTCTAAGTGTTTTCAGTGGCTGTCTACAATGCCTAGGATGCTCTCTCTAATAGTCTCTAATTTGGTTTATCTGGCTTTTTTTGAGTTTCAAATTAAATTGTACTTTCTGCAAGAAGTTTTTTAAGTTCAACCTTAATGCTAGTGCTTTCACTCTGAGATTATCTTTTCATATCTATATCTGCATATAAGGGATTATATGAGTTTTGGTTTAATATGGAGGAACATAATTTTCTTTAAAAATATGTTTTTATTCATGTATAGGACTGCTTGCCATCTTGGGGAGAGGGTGGAGGGAGGGAGAGGAAAAATCGGAACAGAAGTGAGTGCAAGGGATAATTTTGTAAAAAATTACCCTGGCATGGGTTCTGTCAATAAAAAGTTATTTAATTAAAAAAAATTTAAAAAATATGTTTTTATTTCTTCAAGCGGTGTTTTACATTCACTTCATGATATTTGCAGGGAGATAGTAGATAAGGTATCAAAAAAAGTATCACAAAGAAAGGAAATTTCAGGCCTAATGTAAGACTAATTACTAATCAATAGAGCTATCCAAAAGAGAACAGGGAGACAGTGAATTTGTCTTAACTACATGTCTTTATAAAATCTTTTGATTTCCAGGGAACTGCCCTTCAAATAGAAGATGATAAAAATGTGGTAAATGATAATAAAATATTTAATAGACTAAGACAATAGAAGAGATATCAAAAGGTAGTCAGAAGTATATTAATTCTGATGACTGATTTACTTATAATAATTACTACTATGAGACATCTGAGAAGGAAGTGTAATGAGGATCTAGTCATAGTAGTGGGAATATAGCTGGTTGGTGTTTGAAATGATGACAAAATAGAACAACTCTTCAGTGTACCCTAGAACTCTAAGGGAGAATTATACCTAATCTGGTTCTTGGACAGAGAGTGCAAAGTATGCTTGCTCTAAGAGAAAATAATTTCAGTTGGAGGAGCATGCAAGAATTATCTACTTCCCACATGATCATCTCTCTGTTTTTGTGGATCTACTAAGTGCTTTTGTATCTTTTCTTTCTTAATCAGTGGGAGCTCTCTCTGGGATTCAACCATCTAGGGTCAATATGGAACAATCTCTGCTATTTAGCACGTGGGTGGAAAGAGTAGGACTTTGCAAAGGAATAGAAGAAGATGAGGAGAGCTACAATGTATGAAAAAATGGAAAGAAAACTTTTGTTTCTTTATAAAATGAATTAATTTCATATTCAGCCAACATATTTGGAAATAATAAAAGCTCATTGATTATAGACTAATTATTTGGCTTTGAACTTTAGAGTTAAATTGGACTAGCATTTTTCACTTTCAGGTCTTCAAAATTTTGTTTAATTATTTATGATGTACTGTTAAAAATATCCAAATTGATATCTGTATGACTTTTAGGGACTCCCCATTTAGCTGCCAAGTTAGCTTACTGGTAGTCTTTCATTGGTGGGAAATGAACATACCATATATAAGTACTGATATATCCATTTAATTTCTTTTCCTCAGTAAGAACTGATAAATAAACAGAATAAATCTCTGCTGGGAATTATTTCCCCTAAAGAAAAAATGACATCCAATACTCCACTACTCCCTTTCTAAGTTTTGCCCTTGGTTTTAGCTTAAGAAAAATATCATGGCCTGTTTGAATTCAGGAGGCTAATATAACTTCTTTAAAAAAATGTATTCCATTATTCAAAGTCCTTCCTTTTCTTTCTTTTTTCTTTCTTTCTTTTCTTTCTTCTTTATCTTCCTTCCTTCCTTCCTTTTTGGTTTCTTTGTTTCTTTATTTCTCTTTTTCTTTATCTTTCTCTCTCTCTCTTTCTTTCTTTCTCTCTCTTTTTCTTTCTTCCTCTTTCTCTTTCTTTCTTCCTCTTTCTCTTTCTTTCTTTCTTTCTTTCTTTCTTTCTTTCTTTCTTTCTTTCTTTCTTTCTTTCTTTCTCCCTTCCTTCCTTTCTTTCTCCCTTCCTTCTATCTCTTCCTTCCTTCCCTCTCTCCTTCCTTCTTTCTTTCCTTTCTTTTTTTATATTTGTGTTCTACTTTGTATTCCTTGAAACAATGTTAGAGGGTTTATATTTTTTGACATCTATATGGTAGCAAAGATAAAAAGCAGGAAAATTAGGGCAACTTGAAAACTTTAAACGTTATTCATATGTAATATGAAATTGTGAGTTACTTCAAATACTATGGTTTATAATTAATATTTTGAATTCTTGTCCACCTCCATGCCTTCGTGTATCTGCTCTATGTGTCACACTTCCACTGACATTAAAAGGACTCTGCATTTGGAAGAAATATGTGGGAGGTGTGAGGGGGTGAAATTGAAATTCATTGGGTTCAATTTTTAGCAGGGAATAAAATTTTAGTGCTAAAAATGAAGTTATTTATTTATAAGAATTTAAACATAGAGAATATAGGATAGGTGCTTCATACAAACTATAACTATTAATTGGTAAATATCATTTAGTGCTTCATTGTTTGGGATTTTATTAAATTAGACATCACCGAGATAAGTTTTATGTGATAAGAAAGAAATAGGTTATTGCATGACAGTTGTGAAAGATTACAATCTAGTTTTAGTGGTAATGATGAAACATAGATCTTTTAATCACAAACCATTGAGTCTGATGACTTGTGACCCAGCAATTATAAAAAGATTAATTTTTCTTGGCTAGGGCATCTCATGCTTCAACAATGATTCATCACCTATTTTATTGTCATTATTTTATCATGCTTCTCTATTCTATATTCCTTTTGTATTGCTGCATAATTTCTTGACTATTTTCTTCATTCTGAATATATTGATTATTGGTTTTTCTTAACACCCATAGACTTCTTTTAGTTTAAATCAACTGGATCTTCTTTCAACTGATATATTTTAAAATACATTCTCTGTTCCTCATTGTATTCTAGAAGAACTAGTACCTCTACTCTAAGGATAAGAATTCTCAAACAATGCAAATTTTGTGTGGGTCATTGAAAATTTTGACACAAATTTCCCATAGTCAAATAGTTTCTTTTTTTGTATTCAGTTACCTGAACATTAAGTGTTATTGTTGTTGTTTTCTAGAAAGGGAAATAGCTTTTGAAAAATGATGTTTTAATTACTATAGAAACAGGAAATCAGAATACTCGCTTATGTGAAATATCTTTTTCTCTAGGCAAATAAGGCATTTTTAAAAGTAATATTCTATGAATGAAAATTAAGTTCCTTTTAAACTTACTTTTACATTAAAGTTATTTCCTAATATTCTCTCCCCATTGAACCTTTCAGTAAAGAGAAATCATTAAATAAAATTGAAAAATTGACCTGAAAGTTTAAGTGACATTTCATATATTTAACATTCCAGCTCTCTATTGAGATTTTTCTCAATTCTCAATAATTCTCAAAAAGTGTTTCATCATCTCTACTCCAAGACCAATAAGGCATGTGTGAATTCATCTGAGTTTTAATGTTGCTTTCATTTATATTATTTTACTGCAGTTATAGTTCTCTTGAATCTTCTTATATTAATTTGTATTTGTTCATAAAATTCTTCCTATGTTTCTCTGACTTTTTCATATTTGTTGTTTCTTATGGAGTGACAATATAGAGTGACCACAGCTTATGCATGTTTTCTAATCAATAGACATGGAATGCCATAGACTTAGAAGAATCAGAATTGTGGGTGGGTTGTCCAAATGTCAACAGAGAGTTGCATGTTGAATGGGAGTAGGCTTTAGTCCATTACTGACAGCAATAGAAGCATATGGAAAATCACTTAGCAATATAACCAGAAAAGAAGGTATGTTGGCCTTGTGGAAAGAGTCAAGGATAAGCAATGGCTATCTTTAATGCTCCATTGGTACTCACCTGATGCCACAATAAAGTAAAAAGGGGCCAATAGTTTGTTAAGTGTAATTCATCTTAAAAACTGTAAACAAGTTAGATGGTATAAGATGAAGACTTAGGTCATATAATTAATATCACAGATTCATTGAAGAAACAAACAGGGTGCATTTAAAAAAAAACCAGTATCTAGAAATCAGGTGAGGAGAAATTTCCATTGGACTCCATCTTAATCAGGCATGATTTGGAGTATTGTCTTCAGTCCTGGGTAACACATTTTAGGAAGGTCATTGTTAAGCTCAAAAAATGTTCAGAGAAAAGCAACCAAAATGGTTAAGGATCTTGAGATGATTATGATTCATGAAGGGTAGCTGAAGAAAATGGAGTCTTGGGTAAAGAAGAATAAGATAGTAAGATATTAAAATATGGAAATAATCTCAGATCAGCATGTGAAAGAAGTTTTAGAATTGTTCTGCTTTGCCCCAAAGGGAAGGGAAATGGATTGAATTTAAATTTATAGAGGATAGATTAAAATTGGATATCCTTATTTTTCTTTAGTATATTACATCCTTAAAATAAGCAAAAAAAAAAAAGAAATATCATGATCTTTTTCTGGAAGAAGATTTATGTGTATGTGTGTGTGTACGTGTATATACAATTTTTACAAATTTCAAATTTCTGTTTAAATATTAGCTATTTTTATTATCATTAAGGAATAAAAGGAATAATTTCATGTTTAATGAAATAAATGCCATTCCTAGACCTTAAAACAATAATTATGAACCAAAAGTTGAAATGTACCAAGAAAGAGTGATACTTTTTATTGAGAAATATTATAACTCCATGTGTGATTTTCCACTTCTCTTGCTTGACCCAGTTATTCCATTTTTATGAGTCATCTCATCTGCTTTTGTCTAGTATGTTAGACTAATTGCACAATAATTCACATTGAGAGTTTCACATCTGAAGAGATTCAATAAGTGAGGCAAAATAAAAGATAACCACTAATTATAATAGCCTGGCACATAATAAGCATTTAACAAATGTTTATTGATTGCTTATAAATATAATGTTTTACAGAGTAATTTCAAAGAGACCTGGAGACACTTACATGAACTGATACTATATGAAGGGAATAAAACCATGAGAATATGGTACACAGTAATAGCAATATTATACAATGATCAATTCTTAATGGACATGGCTCCTTTCAACAGTTGAGGTGACTCAGTTCCTGTTCCAATGTTCTTGTGATGGAGAGAGCCATCTGTACTCAGAGAGAGGACTGTAGGGACTGAGCATGGATCCCAATATATTATTTTCACGTTTTTGTTGTTGTTTGCTTGCATTTAGTTTTCTTTCTCATTTGTTTTCTTTTTTTATTTGATTTTCCTTATGCAACATGATAATTGTGGGAAAATATATAGAAGAATTGCACATGTTTAACATATATTAGATGACACTATCTAGGGGATGGGATGGAAGAAAGAGAGGGAGAAAAAAATTGGAACACATGGTTTTGCAAGAGTGAATGTTGAAAATTTGCATATATTTTGAAAACAAAAGCTTTAAAAAAAGATAATGCTTTAAGGTTTTCCAAGTATTTTTTTATGTGTTGTCTCATTTGATCCTCAAAATAATTCTTTTACATATGGAGCAGGAGACAGGTCATTGAATCTAACTCTTAGGAAAATGTACAGAATTACTCTGATGAATGTCTCCACCTGGAAGTGGCTAGAAAGCCTATTAATTCTGATTGTAATGGAAAAGGTTTAAAGAAATATGCAGTAGGTGCAGCTATTCTGCAACTAATTCTGATCTGCTCATACTAGATAAATGGGAGCCTCTTATTGGTTAGAATTGTGGAGCTGGAACTGCAGTACTTTCAAAAGGCACTGACTGATCAATATTTGGTGAGAGTAGAGAAAAAGCCAAATGAAGGAGAAGATTTAAAAGTAGTAATAACCACTCCTCTCAGGAGCCAACCAACCAATGATTATGTGTGTTGGGTGAGTGAGGCCTTGGTAGTTATGCTTAAGATAAACAAACACAAAACAAAGATATCCAAACAAACATTTCATAAGAATATGTAGGTGTAGAGTTTTAATTCCTAGGCAGGCACATACTTTAGGTCAGCTCAGTTAATGAAGAAGGAAGAAAATAATATTAATAATAATAGAAGAAGAAGAAAGAAGAAAAGAAAAAAAATAGTTTATGAGAACCAAAGAGCTAAACTCCCATTTTTGTACAACTTTATTTGAAATTCCATTTAAAGAAGCCCTCAGTGAATTTAGCTATCCTTGCTCTGCATCTCCCTGATAAAAGGCTAAATATGCCCTAAAAAGCATTGGCTCTATGTAACCTATTCAACCAGTCAGGTATCAAGGCCTGAGCAGAGTAATTTCTAATATATCTATCATACTCTAACTTATTTTTTAGTACACAATTTAAAGCCTCTGCTTTCTATAAAGTTTTCTTCTGTTTGGTTCTCTGTTTAGCAGGATAATCCCTCAACATCTACTTCCCAGTTTTGTATAAAGCTTTTCTGTATTGGTTTATAATGGTCTGTTTTTCTATTTGATTTGATAACTTTAGTGAGATTACTTGATTTGAGATTTCAAAAACATGGCAGAATTCCCAGTGTGATTTGTCTATAATTTATAGTCTTATAAAGTTGCCTGGGACACTGAAAGGTTAAGTGACCTTCCCAAAATCACTTAGCCAGAATATGTCAGAGGTGAAACTCCAACTCTTGGCTTCCTGACATATGCCTGCATTTGCTGTCTAGTAGGCAGTGCCACCTTTCAACTTCTAAGTTAAAAAGTTAGAAATACATCTATTAAAAAAAAGAAATTCATCAATTCAGATTTTGAAATGCATAAGAATAAATATAATATTATGTTGTTTCTTAAAAATGAAGTTATATGAAATATAGAAATTATTGATGAAAACTTTATAGTTTCACACACACAACACTATGTGAGAAAAAGAGGGCTCTAACTTGTCAGAAAAAAATAACATATAACAAATTGCTAAGCAGGACTAAAAATCCCTGCAAAAATCAGTCCATTTGGGACTGATTTTGTGGTAAATGCCTCATTTTCTAAAACATGCTGAGTTTAATAGGACTCTGTATTTTCTAGAAATTTTTATCTAAAATGTGAATTTTTCTTCTTGATTGTGAGATGTTGGCACTTTGAAAAGGAGCTTGTATGACTGGAATTTGTGGGTTTATTATTTGTGATATATTTTTAAAATTCTTGGCTTTATTTTTTTTGAGGAAAACTGATTTCATACATTTTCAAAATCATGGCTACAAGGTACAATCTATTTGCCTAATTATTTTATTTAATCATTGGTTTACTTTTCCTGGGGAAATATTTTCAAACCAGAATCAGGTTTTAAAGTGCCAAACATACAAAACACCACACATTTGTTTTCAATTACTTGTGTTTAATTTATGTTTATGCATAGAAAACTCTGCAGTTTTCCAACATTTATAACTATGAAAAAGTCCACTTTTTCCCCCTGCTTCCATCCCTTTATTCACTGATGTACAGTTATAGAATCACTTAGACTTTATTTACTGCCAGTTCCTTTTTCCTTTCAGGATGGATTTAGGATTACATAATAAGTCTGCAATACTGTAACAGTGTTACATTCATAAGTAATACCTCCTACCTCAAACAATATCTTGAGATTTCCTATCTCCATGTGTTTCTTTTTACCCTCTCACTGTGTGACCTTATCTGTCTGTTGACTTAAGTTAGTTGAATTTTTAATCATACAATCTTATTTTAAATGAATTTTAGACCAAAGCAGAATCCATGTTGTCAGTCTGAGTGCTATTTCCTCTCTGAATGTGAAGAAAGTTGGTTTGGCTGATTTTTGATTTTGAAAGAAACCAGGCTCTTACCACTTCGAAACACCAATGGCCTCTGGCTTTCTCTACAGAGAATTTTGCCGATGCTGGGAAAAGTTCATTCTGCTCATGTCTTTTGCTTCATTTTCTTGACATGATCCCAGGCCGGATGATCATCCCTTATCTCTCAGCAGTCTTTTTCTCAAGGTATAGAACTCATATTAAAGTCACTAGTTTACGTCCTACCCATCATTCTTCTACATGTATGTGGATCTTCTATGCTCAGAGTTAAGGAATAGAAGAGATATATAGCTAAGATGGAAAAGGATGAAAATATGGATGTGATTCAATTCCCCCAAGCCTGAGATTCTTTTTTTTTTTTGTAAAGGTCCATTTGGATATAAAAGTATTTAATATCAATTCAATAATTTGAGATTTAGAGCTGAAAGGAACCTATTAGTACAACTCCCTTGTTTTAAGGATTAGCAAACTCAAGCATAAAGATAAAAAAAATAAGGGACAAGACCAAATTGTGAATTTGCAGTTGATTTTCTGTTTCCCTCTTTACACAGTATCATTTTGCTTTAAGTGCTTTGTCAGCAAAATTAATGAAGTTATATCACTGATATGCCTAAACTAGTAGTAAAGGAAAGAAGACATTAGGACACTCTCTCAAAGTTACCCAACATCATTTTAAATTGTTAGCCTCTGAATTGGTTTGGAGTGACAGAACCCACAAATACTTGGAATGTAACAGATTTCTAGAAGATCCTTTGGAAGAACTTCAGAAAAAGTCTATTTCAATCAGGCTGAGTAGGGGGAGAAAAATGGGGGGTAGGGAGACGGGGAAGATGCCACTGAGTACAGACATAGCACAGAGAGAGCCAGGGGGGTGTGGTGTCTGTGCACTGGTGAAGCTCTTGGGAGGCTCTTAGGCTACTCTGCCTTGGTTATAAGCCAGTGCATCAGCAGATTAGCTGTGAGTCATCCAATGCAAATACAAAAAGCAAATAGCCTCTGAACCCCAGAAAAACGGGGAGCTGACTATGCCTATACAGCACCAAAAATCAGTCAGCAACATTAGCCCCAAGGCAACCTAAAGTGGCTGTTACCTGTAGAGGATGCTTGGGACAGTTTCTCCTTTGCCTTAAGAGCAGACCATAATCTATAAAAATAAGCAAAAAGAAAAGAAAGCAATGATGGTAAAATTATTCTGATGAATTAGAACACAGCACAATAAAATCAAAAAATTAACAAGCATTTATTAAGGCACTTTGCTGGGATTCCAACTTAATAAAGGGTTTCAGTCATGTTTACTTTTTGTTGTTGTTCTGTTATTTCAGTCATTTCCGATACTTTGTGACCCCATTTGGGGTTTCTTGGTAGAGATAGTGGAGTGGTTTGCCATTTCCTTCTCCAGCTCATTTTACAGATGACAGAACTGAGGCAAATAGGGTTGAGAGACTTATCCAGAATCACACAACTAGCAAATATCTGAACTCGGGAAGATGAGTCTTCCTAACTTTAGGGCCTATACTCTATTCACTGTACCATCTGACTGCTCTTTACTCTATATTTTATTTTACTTTATTCTCACTTTTCATTTACTCCATTTACTCCAACTACCTAATTCATCAGTTTACTCTCTAGGCGTCTTTATATCCTCACCATCAGCCTTTCACTTTAACCTTTTCTTTCCTCATAAGAATATAAACTTCTTGAGTGTGGGGACTATCATTTTTAGCATATGTTTGGTATATAGTAAGTACTTATAGGGGCAGTTAAGTGGCACAGTGCATAGAGCACCTTACCTGGAACTAAGAAGACCTGAGATCAATTCAAACTTCAGATACTTATTACCTTTATGATGCTTGACAAGTCAATTAATAATTGTTTACCTCAGGTTTCTTCTCTGTAAAATGGGGATAATAATAACATCCTCTTCCCAGAGTTGTGAGAATCAAATGAGGTAATAAATTTAATTGCTTAGTGCAATGTCTGGCACATACTTAAATATAAATATTAGTTATTAACAAATATTTTATTAATCAATTTCTGTCTTTGTGTCTGAGGCACTGGGGATACAAGCACAAAGAATCAAATAGTTTCTACAAATTAAGATTTGTTTATTTTTTTTGATATTCTATTACTTAATGATAGAGAAGCTTTAATTTTTGGTTAAAAGACTTGTTGAAAATGAAATTAGAATCGAAATTTCACTGTGATTAAGGAAAAATAAAACAAATTATTTGTTTTGGATTGTCAGCAACAGGAGCTGATAAATGTCTTTTGGAGACCAAGGGTTTCAGCTTTTATGAGCTGCAGCAGATGTTTATGCGAATTAAGTACTAAAACACACATTACCCCAAATGAGGAATTGCAAATAAATAGTCATTGGTGTCCCCAAATTATATCATTTTTCCTTTATACTCAATGCTTTGTGGGAATAATCTGTAGTGCTGTTCTCTCAGTCAGCTTACATAGTATATATACTATTTCAATGTTAGTTTTTGATTAGCTACAGTGGTTTGGTATATATTACCACACAGCCTTAAGAAAGGTCATTTTAAAAAAAAGGGAATTATAATTGTCATATGGTCCTACTCCATTCTCATTGGTTTTAACAGAATTGTTCTCTTAAAACAACTTTATGATGAATAGATTTTCTTTCAAGTGAATCTTTAACAGCAATACTGTGGATGTAAAAGATACTTTTCTTTCCTCCTAAAAAAAGAGGATTTTCTAAAAGCTATGACATTTATGAATATGATACTTTTTATAATATCACACATTAGATAATTATATGGTCTTGGGCAAGTGACTTCACTTTCATGTATTTCAGAAAACTCTTTAAAATTATAAATTGTAAAGAGGCTGAGAGAGCTCCTTGAGAGCAGAAATTATTTTTTGACTTTGTATCCCTAGTACAAGTGGTTGGCACAAGGGAGGAGTTTAATAAATATTTATTGATGATGGCTAGAAGAACAATGATGATAATTGTGATGAAGATGTTGGTATTAGATATGGGTGAGGTTGCGGATAGTTTTGGGTAGAATGATGTTCATAGAGTCTGGAAGCCTTGGGTTCTAACGCTTAATTTAGAAATGGGATCCCAGTATGATTTCAGATAATTCTTTAAAATTACAATCCCAACATTTAACATAATAAGGTTTAGTAGGTGCTCAAAATGTATATTAATTTGTTTGATTAATAAGTTGTACAAAGGTTGGAGATCTGTTTGAGTGGAGGGAGTTCACACATTAAAAAGGTAGCAGGTCCTTTCATTATATTCATTGTGAGTTTAGAATTTATCTTCAATGTTGTTAAGCAAGTAAAAGGAAAACATGACTTTTTACTTATCTTCTTATTTGTAAAAAAGATAAAATTCTTCCTTAATGTCAGTTAAACTTATTCTAGCATGGTCATGTATGGGATCATCTAGTTAAATAAACAATGTGGTATTTCTTGATTTGTGGTCCTCAAAAATGCTTTCTTTGGCATTTAAAGCACTTCATAATCTTATCATCTTCCTACCAGTTTTCTAAAATCTTACTCTTTCCCTCCCTTTTCTCATTCACTGTCCCCACTCTCCCATCTCCCACACTCATCTCCACTGAATACTGCTTTTCTTGGTGTTTCTTGAACTAAATAATCCATCTCTCTACTCTATGTATTTGCACTGACTATTCTGCCCTTCACTGCCCATAGGGAGAAAGCATTCTCTTCTTAACTCTGACTACTAGCTTTCCAAGTTTCCTTTTAGACTCAGTTTATCTTTCCCAGAAGTTCCTTGACTTCTATTATGTTATATAACAAAAATGATTATCTTTTATTTATTATTTAACTATAGTCTACTTTCTGAATATACACATTTATTATTTTATGCATACAATAATAAATATTACACATTTATATGTAAGATATACATATTAGGTATCTATATGATGTACATCATATGCATGTTGTCTCCATAATTAGAGTGTAAGTTCCTTGAGAACAGAGACCTTGGGTTGGTGGTTGCTGTTACTGTTTTAATTTTCCACCTCTTTCTTCTTGTCCCCAGTGCTTAGGGCAATGTTTTTTGTTTTGTTTTGTTTTGTTTTTTTGTTTTTTGTTTTTTTTTTTTTACAGAGAAAGCTTTTAATAAATACTTGCTGACTGAATGATCTCACCATACAAATATGTGATAGAATTAAATTGCATTCTATATCTTGCAATTTCTCATGGAACAATCTTATTTTGTAACAGTATGAAACTTTGTTTCACTTCAAAATTAAGCAAATTCAAAAATTACATCTGGAAACACATATCTCCTCATAATCCTCAAAATTATGATGATATTTTGTCATGACTTAGATATTAGGAGTCTGGGGATGATTTGACATTTAAAGAAATCTATAGTCAAAATGTATTTTTAGAGCCTGAGATGTTGTTATACTTATATCTCTTTAAACTATGATTATAGAATGGAATTTACTTTGGGGACCTGGTGATGATTGAGTCATAATCTAACACTTCATGTAAAAATATTTTGGCGTCAAATTTCATTCTGAGTTAGAAATAATACCAATTAACATACACCAGGAAAATCATCACTGTCAATTTTTAAACATCAAGAAGAGAAATAATGAAAACAACAAAAAAATCTTTGTTTTGAAATGCTGCAGAATATAAGAAAAATTTATTTTAAGCGAAGAACACTAAAGAAATGAAATGTAGCCTTACTAAGATATTTAATGTTTATTCCTGAAAGACATTTAGTGAGGGGGACACAATGATTTGGTAAAATAATCAGCTCAAGAGATGATATAAAATAAATTGACAATTTCTAAGATACCCTAATATTTTGAAGTTCCATGATTCCATTATGCTAAAATCTCATGTAACAATATTATTGTAATTCCCTATTGTACTTACATGTAATATTAATTCAATCAATCAATCAGTATTTATGGAGCTCTTATGCTGTACTAAGTAGTATGCTAAATTTGCAGATACAAAAAGGAGGTTAATAGTACCTGCCCTTAAGGATCTCACAATCGAAACTTATAGAAAGCCCAGGATGGGAATAAATAGAGAAGAGAAGGGAGAGCATTCCAGACATAGAAGAGAAAAATTTGGTCAAAAAGAAGGAAAACCTTATTTCTGGACAGTCAGGAGGTCAGATTAGTGAATCAATGAGTACAAGGATAAGGGAAATAAAATGTAAAAGATTAGAAAGGTAAGAGAATAGCTTATGGCAAGCTTTGAACTTTAAGCAGAAGATTTTGTGTTTGGTGTTGGTGTCCACAGGGAGCCATTCAAATTTATTCATTGGAGGATGTGAGGTTTAAGACCTTCCATTTAGGAAAATTGCTGAGATATTTGAGGCAGACAGACCCATGAATAGTGTGTGGCAATTTGTCAGGGTGCACGGTAGCAGTGTCAGAGGATAGAAGAAGGTAACTTTGGAAGATGCTTCAAAAGTGAAATCAATGGGTTTCAGCAGGATATCAAGTAGGGCGGTGAGATACAGTGAGGGGTCAAGCATGCTATGGGCCTGAGGAACTAAAGGGATGACAATCTCCTCTGTAGTAATAGAGAAGATAGGAAGAGAGGAGGATTTAGGGTAGAAGGTGAGTTATGTTTTGGACATGTTGAGATTAAAATGTCTCCTAGACATATTTACATAACATTCTGTACTTGCCTTTCCTTCTACTCATTTAGTTCCTACCTTAGTTCAGTCCCTCATCACTCTGTACTTACATTATTTGGTGAACTTCTAAATGGTCTTCTCGTCTCATCTCTTCCCTCTCTAGTCCAGATCCCAAAGTGATTTTCCTTAAACACAAATGTGATTATATTCTTCTATGTAATAAACTCCAAAAGTTCCTTTTTTCTTCTAAAATCAAATGTAAACTTGTGTTGACTTTATTAATTTTTTAACACTCTTTATAAGTTGGTCCTAAACAATCTTAGCAGACTTATTTTCCTTTTCTATTCTTTCTCTGGATTTAGTTAAATATGCTTTCTTTCTGTTTTTCACTCACAACATTCCATCTTTCATCTCTGAGCCTTTTTTCTTGCTATTCCCTTTCCTTTAACTTCCCTCCCCTCCCCTGCCCAATCATGGCCTGGAATCACATGCTCCTTATCTCAGCCTCACAGAAACTTTATTTCTTCAACTTGTAGCTCAGACAACCCTTTGTACAGGAAGACTTTTCTATTCCTCCAACTGATGACACCTTTCCTTGAGAATTTAGTACTTTTTCTTTTATATTTTTTTGTGTTTATACTTGTTTATGTACCTGTGCTCCCATATAAAATGTAAGTGCTGTTTCATTATTTGTATTTCTATTACCATTGATGAGTACAATGCAGACATTTAATGGGTTTATTGATTATTTGATATCTGGAGTCAGATCCTCTAATTAGATTGTAAGCCTCTGGAAAGCAGAGACTTTTAAAAAAAATCTTAACTATGTATTTTCTTCAGTCCTTAACACAAAAGTGTGTAAATGTTAGTAAATTGTTGATATTTTTTGATAATATACTTTGGATATTCTGTCCTCCATGAAGAATGCAAACCCATGTCTATGTAAATATTATGTATTAGTTGAAAGTCTTCTTGCTATCGCTCAGCCAGTTTTATTTCAGTCATTTTATTCAGTCATGTCCAATTCTTTGTGGCCTCATTTGGGGTTTTCTTGGCAAAGATATTGTATTGGTTTGCCATTTTTTTCTCCAGGTCATTTTGCAGATGAGGAAATTGAGGCAATAGAGTTAAGTGACTTTCTCAGGGCCTAATAAGTATGTCTGAGACTGGATTCGAACTCATGAAGATGATTCTTCCTGGTTCCAATCCCAACTCTATACACTAAGGCCTCTTAGTTGTCCAAGTGGGAACAGGCTATCTTGTTAAGTCATTTTACGGTTTTTCTATCCACTGTGCTACCAACTGTCCAATTCAATTAGCTGGTAGCTAAACTTCTAGGTATAAACTTATCAACCAGATGGGCAGTCTTTTCCCCATTTTTTTTCAAGAATTTCTAGTATGGTAGGATATTTCAGAATTTGAACTATCTTAACATGACATTCCAGAAACCAGGGTCACTTCCATACCATGAAGTATCATCAGAATGCAACTTGAAAGAGAAGATTCAAATATATAAAACTAAATTTAGAAAATGGTGTTTATTAAGTTATGTTAAGAAATTTAATGATCTTAGGAAGTAGTGTTAAGAAAAAGGAGATACGATTAAGTCCCATCCCTACCCCCACCAAGTTATCAATCTTTTATTATGAATTCTTTCAAATTCCTTTTCAGTCAGTTATAACTTTTCTATGAACCCTCTCTGCCCCAGATTCCAAATCCAGAGAAATTTCAGGGTATCAAATCCTTTTACAGGGAATAAGTTCTAGAAATCTTTAAAAATAAATAACAAAATGAAGATATATTAAAAGATAATATAGTGGGACATCTAGGGGGTGCAGTGGATAGAGCACCAGCTGTGAAGTCAGGAGGACCTGAGTTCAAATCTGGCCTCAGACACTTAAGACTTCTTAACTGTGTGACTCTGGGCAAGTCACTGAACCCCAATTGCCTCAGGAAAAAAAAGGCCAAAAAAAGATAATATACTATTTGTTTTAAATAAGAAATGTTTTTGACAATTGCATACAAAATGCTACCATTTCAGATCCTTCTAATCATATCAAGGCAGAAGACTCAATTATTGGATAATGGTCTTTTTATTTATTTTTATATTTATTTTTTGCAGCAATTGGGATTCAGTGACTTGCCCAAGGTCATATAGCTAGAAAGGGTTAAATGTCTGAGACCAGATTTGAACTCAGGTCCTCCTGACATTAGGGTTGGTGAATATCCACTGCACCACCTACCTGTCCCTGGAAAATGGTTTTTTAACAACTTCCTCTAACATCTTCAAAGCTCCTTGTTAAGAAGAAAGGAGATAGCCCAGATGCCAGAGGGCAAAAGTTAAAATCCTGAATTCTTAACCTTCTAATGATAGAATAGTTTTCTGTATTTTTTGGTGAGTTTGAAAATAATAACGATCAGCAATGGTGGAAAGCTTTAAATCTGATATTTCTAATCTGCAGTCATTTTTTTTTTTTTTTTTACTCTTTATTGTGATTTCAAATTCAAACACCCTCCTCTTAAGATGATGGTACTCCCAAGCAAGAGTTTCCTTTATGTGTAATCAGTATCCTATAAAAAAGTTCACTTCAAGTAGTTGTGGTCACCATTTTTAAATAAATTATATAGCCATTCTGATAAGCCCCAACATCTTGCTATCAGAAGTTTAAGTTCATGGTTATTCCATTGTGGTGGTGTTTTTTTTTTTTTTTTTTTTTAATTAGGTTAGGGAAATAAGATTTTCTCCCCTGAGAAGCAGTGAGGCAGAGAGACTGGTTTAAATTATGGCTTGAAGTCAGCAAGAACAGAGTTCACATCCAATCTTTAACCCTTCCTGGCAAATATAACCATGGGCAAATAACCATGGCAAATATAACCATGGGCAAATATAACCTGGCAAATAAATAACCATGGGCAAAACATCTAATCTCCAAGACATAATTTTTCATTTTTATGATGGGAAACAGTATACTCATACTACTCACTTCATAAAATTATTATAAAGATTAAGTGAAAGCAAGGTAGTAATGTCCAAGACTTTGTCTTTAAACTTTTGTATATGCCTCAAATACCATAAATGATACCTATGTAAAATTGAATGTCTCTCCCTTCCTATTTTTCTGTTTCACCAGCTCTTTCCCATAATATTGAAGCCAAGTTTCTTTTATATTATTTTTTGTACTCAAATCTGTTATTGATAACCATTCATGATACTGGAGTACCAGTATCTCTTGAAAGTATCTTGTTTCTCAGAAGTTAGATATCAAAATCAAGCTACTCTTCCTTAGAAAGAGGACCTTGGGATCATAGAGGGAATTTCTGAAGTCTGCCATCAGTTTTCTAAAATAATATACCCTCTAGGATCATCTTAGAGAATTGACCTCTTGGTGGGACATCTCAAAATTAAAGACATATAAGAGTAGTTAAATTTGTAGCTCTCTCAAAGGTTGAACATGTATATATACACATATATATGTATGCATTCTATCAGCATATAATTTATATATGTCTCTCTATATAATATATATGCATGTCTATATATCTATATCTATCTCCTTGAGAGTAAGGATGATTTCATTCTTTGCATTTGTGTTCTCCATGTATAATATAGGATGTGATATATAGTAGGTACTTAATATTCATTAGCTGATTAGATTCATTGAATACATAGAGAAAATTATACTTTTTTTTTTCACTCCCCTCTGGATTATTTTTAGGTAAGCTTATGATTGTGAAGGGCAGAATACATCAATTGTTATTGTACATGGTAGAAAACTTATGACTACCATAACATATATATTCTTATGTGAGTATGGAAACAGGTTTATGACCTAAGAGTGTAAGAGTGTACTTTGTAAGAGTGTACTTTGTTGTTGTTATTGTTGTTGTTTTTTATAAAGAAGACCAATGATATCACAAGGGTAATGTCTTGATTTGCCTGTAAATTGGATTTAAGGGTAGTAAATTTGTACAAATTTGTAAAAAACAAAACAATAGTTTCACTCTTTCCAGAGTCACTATTGGCAAGTCTGTAAGCCCTTTAGTTTCTTTATCTATAAATTGAAGGACAAGCTTTGATAACACTTCCTACTCTAAATTTTTTTTCTCATTGTTCATCTTACCATTCATTCACAATATGCTACTAAATACAAAGGCACTTTTTGTACCAATAGTAGCAGTGACCTATTTGTGAACAATGAGACAAGAATTTTCTAATATTCAACGATCACAGTGACATGTTGATGGATTATGGTGATCTGAACCCACTTAATCTTTTGGTGACAATTGATTTTGCTGCATTGATATAGAAATGAATCTACCTTTGCTTTCCTTCTACCTTCTTACTTTCACTAAGTTTGTTATTGGGCCTTCATAACTTAAATTGTGAAATAAACAAAGTTTGTCTTTGGCAATATCAGTAACTCTTTTATTGTCATAAGATTTAGAATTAGAAAGAATATTCTAGGCTGTCTGGTTCAACCTTTTTATCTAATATGGGAGGAAACAACCACAGAAATGTCAAATTACAGTTTTTAAGGGCAGCTTCATTTGAACAGTATATGAACTTTTTTTAAAAGAAGGAAACTAATCTATTTGTGGATTTTCAGAGGAAAAAGTAAAAGAACTTTGGGGAGAAAAGTTGGAGATTTTACAAGTCCCTGAAATTATGCCACATTGGTGGTTGTTTTTCTTTGTGTTAGAAAGACTGATTTCAGTAAAAAGAAAGGACTTTTTCCCTCTTCATAAAATGTGCTAGTCAGTACACATGGTTTCATAGATGAGGCTTAAAATGAGTCTGCAATCTTTTCATTTTATAAGGGATTATTGGGCTTGCCAACCTGTTCACAGTCCCTTTCCAATCTAATTTTTTAAATGGCAGTCTTTACAAAGAGTCATTAACTCTTTGTTTATAGTCAACTTATTTTTATGATATTTTAAAAGAAAAAAAGTAGTTTTCTGAAAGAAAAGATCATGCACAGTGTGCAAAAAATAGATTGAAAGAGGATGGAATTCTAGATTTTGGAAAACCACTTTTATACATTATAGATTGATTAGTCAGATCTTTAGATCAACCTTGGAGAGAGAGAGAGAGAGAGAGAGAGAGAGAGAGAGAGAGAGAATAGGTGCATAGTAATTGAAAAAAATCTATAAATTGAAGCCTATTTTGTTTCTCAGTAATATGTTTTATCATTCTCTGGGTTTCTGGCTCCTCTTCTCCAATAACTAAAAAAGTAATAATGTGCCAATTGAAAGTGGCCATATTAGGAACCACCACAAAAGGGGCAGGTAAGAGAAGCCTCAAAGGGAACTTTACCTATTTTACAGTATTGCTGAGGACCTTGCTGAGATAATTTGTTTGAGGATGAATGCTTTGAGAAACATGCTTGACAGATTGCTTTATAAAGGACAATCATCGTACTATTCACACTAGTGTATTTTGGAGAATAGGCTTTTGGCTAGATGATATTCCAATAAAGAAGAGAATGGGTGGAGGTTATTGCTTCAGGTGGAGTTGGCTCCTCTCATTTGCTGGACAGAGCTAAACTAACCCTGACAGAAATTGTTATAATCCTTGGTTCAGAAACCTGCAGCTGAAAAGAACTACTTTACATTTTTCCTTTTGGAATGAAGTCCTTTGGCAAAATTGGAGTTGGAAAAAAGATCTTGAGTTTGCCTTCCCAACAATATAAGTTAGCTATAGTACTGAATATTATTTTTATCCTCCTATATTTTAATATTAACATTGCATAGTATCCTAATAAAATGAATATTTTATAGTGTCCTAATTTTCACAGATGCTATATTTTCAATGCATTTATATAATATCTGAGTGCTCTCTAAAGATACTTTGCTACAGTAGGAATTATGAACATTTTGCCTATCTAAACTTTATATTTTCCCCAGAGCCTAGCATAGGATTTAGCAAATAGTAGATGCTTAATAAATGCTTATTAATTGATTAATTGGACAGCATATATTTATTAAAAGCCTTTGAAACACAGAGCATTGTGATAGGTTTAGGGACAAATATAAAGTTTACATAAGCCTCATTCTTAAGTCTGGGGCACTTCCAGATTTCTAGGGGGAATAAGACACTCTTAATGTTGAAAATAATTCTCCGAAAATTAAAATTGGGCAAAGGGAAGCCAGTGAAGCTAAAAGAGACCAACAAATAATAAAACAAAATGTAAAGGATGAAAAAAATAGAACAGAATGTGAAATATCTTATAAGAAAAACAAGAGATCTAAGACAACAGATCAAGAAGAAAAAATAAAAATAATCAGGCTACCTGAAACCTATGAAAAAAAAAAAAGAACTTTGACACAATGATGCAACTAATAATCAAGGAAAATTGTCCTGGAATAGGAGGGGAAAGTAGAAATAGAAGAGAAATTTACTGATCACCACCGCAAAGAGATCCTTTGTGGAAAACACATAGGAATATCACTGCGAAATTTTGAAACCTCCAAATCAAAAAAAATTTTTCAAGAAACAAGAAAAAAACTCATATTCTGGAGCTAGAATTAGAATTGTTAAAGTCTTACCATCAGCCACAATAAAAGATTGTATATCCTGGAATCAGATATACCAGCAATCAAAAGAACTAGGCCAAGGGCCAAAAATATCATATTCAGCAAAATTATCTATAATATTGACTGAAAATAATAAACATACAATGAAGTTGCAGATTATTGGGGCTTTCAACCAAACCATGAACTCAATAGAGAATTTAACATATAGAGCCAATATCCAAAATTAATTTCAAGGAATTTAATATGGACAAATTCTTTAAATTTTTAATATGGAAATGTTTAAGATTGACATCAGTAATTGGATAGCTCAAAAGGAAGATTTATGCAAATGAAGTGTAGAGGAAGAATAGACAGATGCATTAGAGGGTGGAAGAGGACTTGTAGTTCTGAAAACCTACTCACATTGAGAATGGATTAAATAGGCAACATTACATATATACAATTAAGGATATCTATAAAGAAATAAGGGGGAGGGATGAAAAGAGGTGGAAACAAAAGGTGGAGGAAGTAGACAAGGGAGGGATCCATAGGGGGAGTGGGGGTGGAAGTTAAGTAATAGCATGACAAATTAAGGAGTAGAATAAAAGAAGAGTTAGCAGGAAGAGGAAGAGATATACACAAATACTACAAAAGGATCAGGAATCAAATTTATTAGAAAAAAAAGTATGGCTCATAATCATTGATTTTAGACAAAGTCAAATTTGTGTGTGCATCTGCATGTGTGTGTATGTAACTGCTAAATATGTCTGTGCTTAACTATAGCCTGTTTGGGGAAAATGAGAGGATGAAAGTGGAAAAAAGAATAAAGTAAAAAAAAGTATGCAGTAGAGAACAAAAGAACAACCTACAAATTAGCAAAGAAAAGATGGACACTCATGAATATAATTTGTTTTACGATTATATATCCTTGAACAGAAAATTTGTTATTATATATTTTGATTCCTTCCTGAAGTTCTGCTGGACACATAACAATGTTTTTTTGTTTTTTTTTTTAATTTTACTGTCTTTGTTTTTTTAGATCTATGCATATGGATGATTATTTGGGCAAAAGTATGGAGGAGAGATGAGAGTAGGCAGAGAATGGAGGCAAAAAACTTTCTATGAAGTCAATTCCAAAAATCTAGCTAGATGATAAGAAGTGGCTAGGGGCATGCTAATGGGTTTAGAGAAGTTAAAGTAGATGTTTTGTACAAGTAAAATTAATCAAACCTAGAAACTGATTGATTTTAAGAGTTGAAGTTGTGTGATCTTGGGTAAACAGCTTAACTTCATCTGAGGAAATGAGAATGGTACTTGAAGTGATTACCTCCCAAAATCAATATTAAGATCAAGCAGATAATGCAGGTCAAGTTCCTCACAAACTATAAAGTGCTAGGTAAATGTCAGCTATAATTATTGTTAAATTAGTATCTCTACCCCACATCCCAAATCTATTAAAACCATATTTCATATTATTTATGGAAAGAAAAAGTAGAGAGCTAATGCTCCTTCCTCATCAATAGCATGAGGTATTCTAGAAGAATTGGTAGAGAGATAATTGAACCACTTTTGTATGTTTTCCTTTAGGAATTCCTGACATGCTTTCTTCTCTAACTTGATCAGGGAATAATATACCTAAAAAGGATAGGGACATTCAAGGATAAATTAGTCACATAATACTCAGGTCAATTTAGGCAGAATACCGAATGAGACAAACCCCAAATGAGGTAATTTTCATATACAGAATAACTGTAATGTGGTACAAACTTAGACATTTTACTTGGTCTCTTCCCAATGGGTTTCCAATCTAAGAACAACTATTTTTAACTCAACCTCCATAGATAATTAAAGTAACTTAGTATTTTCTCATTAGACTCACTCTCAGTGAGAACTAGTGCCATTATAGTTAGAAAGAAATTAGTTTGAACAACTTCCAAGATTCTTGATTGTCATATTTACTGATAATAAAGAAGTTGATGTTTTCTTGTTTCAGAATAACTCATATTAGCTGTGAACTTCAGTGCTACTTGTTTTTTGTTTTTATTCCATCAAGAGTAAACATTTAAAATTTACTGAGTCCTTATGATACACACACCTGGAATATGAACACTGTTCACAAGACTACAAGTCCTCATTACAATGATGTAACTAACCATTGTAACTTACAATGTAACCCTTGCAACTATTGTAACTAACCATTAACGTTTTAGCATAAGCACCTTCTAACTGACATCTTTCCTGATTTTTACAGTTGATGTTTCCCTGTTTAAAAAGAAATTATTTTGTATTTATTTACTTGTCTCTATGTATATTTTCCCTAATATAGTATAAACTCCTTGAGAGGAAGAACTACTTTGTTGTCTGTTTTTTTTTTTTTTTTTTATTTTCAGAGCCAAACCATGATGAATAGAATATAGTAAATACTTAATAATTGTTAGTTGAATTTATAAGATTTTTTTCCTGCAACTATTCTAAATAACTGTGGTCTTAAATTATTGTTTTTAATGTACTTGAATGACTTGATGCTAAATAGATGCATAATAACAGGTACTGGATACTTTGATTAATAGAAAACAGAATACCTGATATGTCAAGAAAATGCTCTCTATCTCTGCTAAGTTAAACTAGAATGCCAAAATGTCCTAAGGAAAAGAAAATGATTAAAATAAAATGGCTTTTGACCACAGGGTAAGAAATTTATTGGAAGCTTTTTGGAACACTATAAAAAGTTATGACTCAACACTGAAATAGCAAAGAATTTAACCCAGAAAGAACAAATTCAGAGTTCTTTCTTACTTCAAATTTTTATTTTTAGTGCTTATAATATTAAAGCCTCTGTTCAACTTCCCACAGAATTCCTTCATAATCCATTTTTTGACTATGTTTTATTTTGCTAAGACTTAAAAAAATCCTGATGAATTTCAAAAAAGTCTTCTGAGTTTTTTTTTTTTCTTCCTGTCTTATTATGTATGTAGGCACAAACTGTATGAATAGGTCAGATCCTGAGTAGATTTAAAAAGCACTCCTAAGCTCTTGATAATTAGATGGGGGAGGGCAGTAAAGGTGAGCAAAGACAGCATTCTCATTCTGGTCTAAACAAGGAGAGCTTAGAGAGAATAAGGATGTGGGAGGAGATATTCCATAATTTGTATTTTTAAGAGAAAGGGGGGCTTGAGAGATGATGAATATTTTGCGATGATTTCAGGGGTATATTGGGTGGTTGGCCGCTACTAACAGAAACAGAGGTGACAGATTTCAAGAGTGTGATGAATTGTAAGTAAAGACATAAGGTCATGTCTTTTCATGAAACGAATCATCTCCTTCAAGAGCTAGAATAAACCTCACATCCTTAAGTTATTACATCAACGTCATCACATAGTGATCATGGTATTCATTTGGGAATAGATCATTCCACAACCCAAGCTCTACTTTAAGATGTCCACATAGGTTTACTTCTTGAAACAAGCCATTCCTCTTTTGGACAGCTCTAATTGTTAGGAAGTTTGTCTAAAACAAACCTTATTTTGTTCTTGTTGTTGTTGTTTTGTTTTTTGCAACTTCTATCTATTGCTTCTAGTTCTGCATTCTAGGGCCAAATAGAATAGGTGTGATCTCTCTTCTAAGGGTAGATAGATAATTCCATAGTGCATAGAGTGCTGAGTCTGGAGCCAGGAAGATTCATCTTCCTAAGTTCAAATCTAGCCTCAGATATTTAATAGCTGGATAACCTTTTGTAAGTCACTTAATCCTGTTTGCTTCAGTTTTCTCATCTGTCAAATGAGCTGAAGAACAAAATGGCAAACCACTCCAGTATCATTGCTGAGAAATCTTTAGATGGGATCACAGAGTCAGACATGACTGAAATAATTAAACAATAATACCTCTTCTACATGATACTTGAAGATAGCTAACATTTTCTGTATTAAGACTTCCCTGCTCTAGGATAAACATCTCTAGCTTTTTCAATTGCTCCTTGATGACCTAAATACAGTATCCTTCATTTTATTTCCTCCTAGCTATGCTTCTGACTTTCTGAACTGTGATATCATGCCTCATGCCTCAACTTCAGTCTAGCATGATTTCTTTCCTTAGAGCCTGGGGGGCATCTTCACCTTGGAAGATCATTGTACCTTCTCAGCCCTTTTGGTAAATTCTTCTTGAAATCTCCATTTCATGGAGTTAAATCCTAGGCAGCTCACTGTTCATTTCTCTTCCATTTCTGTTTCTCACATCCTGCCTTAGTGACCAAGCTGGTTGGTCTGCTCTGGCTGGGGCTGGCTAACCAATGGACAAAACCATGTGTTTTGAAATATAGTTTTTACATAGATGTAAGGGAAAGAATTGAAGTTTTACCTAAGGTGCATACACAGGGACCTTAGACTAGTATCTTGAGACTACCTGAGCTTAGTTATACAAAATTTATGCCTAAAGTTTATAAACTATCAGGTGTGACTATGACCTTATATATTGAGCAAAGAGTTATTTTTCTAAGCATGGGAAGGGGGAAAGGGTCACATTCCTTGTAGTTACATTCACACATAATATGGAGGTTTAAGAATGTAATTAAGTTGTGAAAACAGCTGACAACAGAAAGTCCTCTGTCGTACTCATTGCTTTGCTTTCTGATTCCATACCCAGGCTTTATAAATGTTTTCTAACTCCCACATTATTGTCAATTCTTTTTGTGAGAGGGGGTCATAGGGTTCACAGGCCCTATACATAGTAAACACTTAATAAATGTTTATTGCCTTGTTTTCTTCATCTTCACTGCCTCTTATGCACATTCACCAGTTTATTAATTTAAACTAATAGTCCTTAAACTATGAAATCAACTTTCATTCAATTCAACTACACAACAACTTATTAAACACCTACCATTTTGCTAGCAGTTTTAAATGCAGAAGATCCAATCCCCAAAATGAAATAGTTGCTGTCCTCAAAGAGCTTTCATTCCAATGGTGTGGGGTGTGGTAGAACAATCCATACAGATAAAGAAATTCAAAATATATAGAAAATAAATACTAAGCAATATAGGGGACAAATTGACAATAACATTTAGAAAGGTCTCTTATAGAATGTAGTACTTGGGTTCAACCATGAAGGTGACTAGTTAGGGATTCTGGGAATTAAAGATGAGGAAGCAGAGCTCCAGGAGAGCACCCCAAGGATTTGTCATGAACCTATGATATTTTAGATTTTATTTTACACTTGGATTAAGTCATTAATGATCCCTTTAACTATTAATGACTTCCCTTATAAACTGCTCCCTATTTTACCATTTTTATATACTTAAAATTTCTTAACTTTATGTTTATACTATATAGGTATTCACATATACTTCATATATATACATATAAACATTTTTAGGTACTTCTCTTTCTTATTAGAATAGAATCTAACTGTGAGTGGAGATTGTTTTATTCTTTGAATTCACAGTGTCTAGCTCAGTGATTAATTGATTGGTTAATGATATAATTTACATATAACATAGATGGAAGGGATAGCTAATACACAGGATGCCAGAATTAAGATGTAATAAGATTTTAGCTGACTGAATCATTAGGATGAACTTAATGGAATTACATTTAAAAGGAGGCAGGAGTTAGTGTAAAGTTTTATACTTGTGTTAAAAAAAATCCATTTAAATGGTACAAAATTTGGAAGTGTGTTAAAAAGCAGTTAGATTTTTTTTTCCTATAGAAAGATTTGGGGATTTAAGTAGAATGGAAGCCCAATTTAAGTCTGCTAGGTGATGTGATTGCTATCTGAAAGGGCAAATTTAAGCTTGGGCTACAGGGGGATATAAGGGGTACTCCCCAGGAGAGGTCTTCAAGCAAAGGCTAAGTGACTGCTTGTCAGATAGCTTTTCTTATTCTAAAATACTATGATTCTGCGATTGTATAGTCAATAAGATTTTTAGAATAAAATTTTAAAATGAATGGGGAGATATAGGGGTAGCTAGGAGAAATAACATAGAGAGTGCTGCTCATAGAGTCAGAATGACTTGAATTCAAATACAATGTCAGACTCTTCTTAATACCTGTGTAACCTTGCCAAGTCATTTACTTACTTTTTGCCTCAGTTTTCTTTCCTCTTAAATAAGAATGATAATAGCACTTACCTGTCACAGTTGTTGTTAAGATTGAATGAGATAATAATTACAAAGTATTTAGCACAGTGCCTGGCACACAGTAAGCACTTTATCAATGTTGGCAGTGATGATGAGGATGATAGTCCTGCTTTACTTTAGTCAGACTACAATTAATGTATTTTGTTCAGTTCTTGATGTTTCATTTTTAGAAGACAAATTGATATCTTTATTTTTATGTCACTTATATTTCCCAGTATAACTTTCCCACATCCTTTCCCAAAAAAACTCAAGTCTTAAAACAAAACAAAAAAAATTAAAAGGAAAAAAAATCACAAGCAGCAATATTTAATATATTTTTAAGATCTCTAGAGATCATTTGGGGGAAGTCAATCTGAATTGTGAAAGTCATTAAAGTTGTGCTATATAAGAATCAGTTGAAGAAAATAGAAATGATTGGTTTGGTAAAAACAAGATATAGGAAGAATGTAATGATCATTTCAAGTATCTGAAGGTTTCTCATGTGGAAGGTCAGTTAGCTGTTTTCTTTCATGACTCTAGGGATCATAATTATGATAGGAACAATAGGTTAAAGTTGTGAGGAGGCATATTCTGGCTTGATATAAAAAAAGTTCTCATAATTAAAGTTCCCTAGAAATAGAATGAATATGATTTGGAAAGGTAGCCAGATAGTTCCCCCTCACTGATGGTGGGGAGGGAAATTTTAACTGATTATTTAAATCAAAGATTCTTAAACGGTGGGTCTTGGCCCCATACTTGCAACTGAATGTTGTGGTCATGAAAAATTTGGCAAGTGTGAAAGGTTTCTGACCCTATGACCAAAAATTAATTCAAATTCAAATGTCAAATGAACTTGAGATAGTGTTTGTCTGTGACTCCACTACAGTCTTGGTTCTGAACACACAACATGCACACTTTGCTCTGAATATATAGAAATACCTCCACTGGGATTAAAGATAGGGTAGCATAAAAATTTCTTAGATGAAAAGGAGTCATGAATGGAAAAAGTTTAAGAAGCTCTGATTTAAATGATGATAAATTAAGAATGCTGCAAGGGGGATTCTTTTTTCAGGTAAAGGTTGAATTAGATGGTTGTCAAAGTCCCTTCCAACTCAAATTTGGTGTTTCTATAGTTCTGTGGTAAAGATTGAACAGAAGACAATGGCTCTATGAGGTCCCATAAAGATCTTTGAGAATTCCTAAAATAGTTTGTCAGATTGAATTATTAGCTTCATTTGATAAAGGGTATCAATTGAGTTAAAAGAAGAAATGAATAATTTGCTCTTGATTATTCAAGAAGCTGGAATGGTAGTAGCATTAGAAATAAAACTGCAGTGTGTCTATAAATAGACATTATTACCTTTAGAAGAAAGCCAATCTCCACTGAATAGAACAGTTTAATGGAAGATCATCCGGATTTCTTGATTCTGACAGTCCTAACTCTTATTGGCATGTCAACGGGAGGACAACAGCTCGACACTTATCCTTCTGTGGAGCCTGTGGACAAGATCATACAGAGCTTCCTTTCAAGTAGGCATGCTCTAGTTCAATAACCTCATTTAATTCCCTATGCTGTCAACATATAGTATTTCTACCATGATAAATGTTTGCATCAGAAATTAAACTCAGGAAGATGTCACCATCTGAAGGAAAGATTCCTTATATTGGAAGAATTAAACCAAAATAGAAAATTTCTCATCCAAATAAATACTCAGCCCAGTATCTCAAATAGCAAGGACTGTTATGCGACAGAAATTAAGTATTTGGCAAAACCAAACACTAAACAAAGGAAACCCAACCTTCTTCAGCCTTGAACAGTTCAGTTGCTGTGGTGTTAATCCCAACATAGGAGAAAAGACCCTGACCTATTTTTGCAATAAGTAAATCCCTGGAGGACCATAATAGGTGAACAAATGCCTGTTCCATTTCCATTCATAAAAGCTGGTCCACACAGAGATGCCAAAAGGAGTCTGTTAAGCATGTGCCAAGAAAACAATGATGTCAAGAGCTTTTCACTGACTGACTGACTGACAACATCACAACAGCCCATTCACCCAACTAAGGAAACATAAAAAGTTGGTTATAAATGCCTGTCAGAGATCTGTTAATGGGTTTGATCTCCTTTTAGAATTATACAATTTACTGTAGGGTAGATGTATAACTTGACAACAAGGTATCTAATGGGTTTTTCATTTTATTCCTTGTGTCTGTACTTTGGAGAGTTGGCTCAGAAAACACACACACACACACACACACACACACACACACACAATTTTAACGTTTTCTCTGCTTTTGCTGTGATGGCTGCAGTTCCATCACTATGACTTTTTTCCCACAGTATTTCTTTTCTTCTTTTCAATCCAGATAGTTCCAATGTATCAGAGGTGACAGTATCTTCATTTCATGATCCTGCAGTATCCATTTAAAAAAATCATAGTTTTTTTGTACAAAACAAATAAGTGTACATTAAAACGTATTCATCCTATATCATGGGGGATGGGCACACATGCAATCTGGAAAATCTATTTAAATATTGGGCCCCTCTTTATGCCAGCATAGAAGTCTAAATCTATTCTTTTTCCTTTATGGAGTGTTTACACAGCACTTACTATAAAATTTGGGGTAAATATTTGTTCCTAGACTCTGTGTCCTCTGTTGGTCTTTGCATGTCATCTGTGTCTTCTGCAAAACTTTCCTCAAATTCATATATATATATATATATATATATATATATATATATATATATACATTTCTGACTTGCCATATATAGAAACTAAGATGGGGAATGTCATGATGTGAAAGTGACAATTGAGCTAAACTGAATCAGCTCTCACTTCCATAAATATGCCTTTCAAATTTTATTTTACCCTTCACACTTGGATCAGAATAAATGATTGCTGATTAGTCTGCTGCCACAAGTCTCTCCCCTCTCCAGATTTTTTTTAAATTTCTCAACCTTTAATTCCTAGAGATCCTGAAGAACAAAGTGGCACATCGACTATATAAGCCTACCTTCTTCTAGGTATTAGGGTGGGAATTAGACTAAGAGGAATGGAAGACACAGTCTTATGGTATGTAACATTTTATGCTAGAATGATGGGAAGATATAACATTTAGCTAAGACATGATCAAAAGTTCTAGAATCTTATATTATCTCACAGGAAGATAAGGCACAATTATAAGACACTTTTATACACAATGATAACTTTACTACTAAGATACAAATGAAGGACTATATGACTTCTAAGGGGAGAAAGAGTTTAGGGAAGACTTCTTGGAAGAGGTGGCATTTATATTGATCTTTGTAGGATAACTTAAAATTCAAAAAGTAGTGCTGTTATGGAACAAGGACAATCCTATTATATATCTTATAAAGCCAGGGAGATCACATTCATACGTGAATTAACTGTGTAATATTTTTAATACAATGTGCAAGCTAGAAAAGGACAATATGATACAGACACTATAGATAAAAGCCATTGAGATTCTTTGCAACTAAATTTATTGATCTTGAAGAGGAGGAACTTACAAAGTTCATGTGAAGAGGAAGGAAAAGAAGAAAAGAAATGATGTGGATTGTTCTCCTGTACCTAAATACAAGTTTGTAATCTTTTACAAACCATTGAACTGTTCCATCAGGACAAATATCATGGCCAGACACTGCAGATAGACAATGATTCTGGGCCAGAATTGAACAGAGGAAAGAGAGAAGGTTGGTTTTAATTAGAGAGGTTGTGAAACACTTTTATGCTTCTTCCTGAAAGAAAAAAAATAATGTGACTATTCTGATTCTGTAGCCTATGAATCAGCGTATGTCACAATTTTTGAAAATACAGAATAGTAGGTCACTCAAAGAATAATGGGGAGATATAAATGTATTACATATATGTGTGTGTGTATATATATATATATATATATATACATTATAGCATGTTACTAATAAAAATGGGGGAGGAGAAATAGCACACAAATATCTAAGAGATATATGATTAGAACAATCATGTGACATGTCCATTGGTAAACAAAGAATATTAAAAGATGTACCTGGGGCCCAAAATATTTTGGAGACTCAGAGTTGTAATCCTTTCTGGCTCTTAGTCTCTGGTTTTATGCTTCATTATGGAAAATTTACAAAAGGACATGGAGAACAAATGTAAAGATTGAGAAAATTTGAGTGAATCGCAACTCCACTGAGGAGAGAGACATAACTAGGAGTGAAGTCAAGGATCCATTAGATTATGTTTGCAGTAAATGAATCATAGTTCTATTTCAGGAAATATAATATTTATTACTGTTAATGCTAGAGATTACATAAAGAGACACTTTCCTCAAGGATATCCATGTCCTAAACTTCTTCTGACTGTGTTCAATTATGCGATTGCCTTTAAAATATTACAGTTATTTTCAAGGGTTGCTGAAGAGCTTACATTTTAACCTTTTACGTGGAGGTATAGAAGCTTATTGTGATCACTATTCTACTTATGTAGGTATTCTATAGATTACTAGAAATCTTAATTAAAGAGATGGAAATGTTATATTTAATAACTCTTTAGCTATTTTAACACTTATTAAAAATTAGTTGTGTGCAAAGTAAGACATTAGATGATGGTAGAACCAAGTTTTGTTCTGCAGAGTCATTATGGCCAAACTACATTTTAAACATTAAATTTCCATATGATTCCTCTCCTTTCTAAACTTTCCTATCATTGTCAAGAGTACTGTTATTCTCCCTATTGTGCAACTTTGTAATTTAAGTGGTGTCCTTGGCTCTTTATTATCATTCATCTCGACATGTCTAACCAATTGCTAAAGCATTAGGGATATCCCTAAGATATCCATCCCTTTGTTCATTTATAAAACTACCACTTATGACTAGATCCCAATCACCTTTTGTTAAAGCCTTCAAATTGGTCTCCCAGGTTTATGTTTCCCCACTTCCACCTATCTTCCTTATAAATGCAAAAATGATTTTCCTATTGGGTAGATCTGACCATATTAGCTTCTTGATCACTAAATTCTGGTGGTTTCTTTTTAATCTTCTATTTGCTGTTCTCAACACAACATTCTAGCTATCTTTTTGCCTTTGTAAAGTCAGTGTTCCATGCCCTAGAATGTTTTACCTCCTTACATTTATATTTTGAAATCCCTGGCTTCCTTCAAGACTCAGATTAAAAGTCCATTTTCTGTAGGAGACCTTTTTTGAAGGGCCCAAATAGGAACAATCGTCTGAAAGGTTAGAGCCTTTTCTAAGGATACTTTCTAATTACTTCCATGTATCTTATATTTATTTAATTATTTACAGTTGTTTCTTCCACTAAAGTTGTAAGGTCAGGATTTTTTTTTTTTTTTTTTTGCTTTCCTTAATATCTCTAGCACTAAGCACAGTATCTATCACAAAGTCAATAAATACTTGTTCATTCATTCATTCATATATTTGCACATGCATGAATTCCTTGCCTTCAAAAGCTTACATTCTAAAAAAGGGATAGGATTTATTCACAGATGAATAGTACTAAATGTGATATAAGTGATACAAAAAAGTCTTGTGTGAGCTCTGAGGGAGATTTTTACATTGGGGTGTTAGTAGTATTTAATTTGAACTTTCAAGAATATGTAGGAAATTTACAGGAAATGTGTTGAGGAAAGGCAAGCATTTAGAAAAGTTCAGGGAATGTTTGATGGTCAACGAGTAATTTAGGTTGATTAGAGCACATATTATGGTAGAGTAATATGTAGTAGACTTGTTCCCATTTCTTCTTATTACTGGTCGTTATGCCTGGTAATATAGTTCAAGATTTCATTTAAAACTTGTAGGAGGCTTTAAATGCCAGGCAGAGTAGTTGAATTTTATTCTTTTGGCTATTGGAAGTTACTGAAGATTTTTGAGCATTATAGTTTGCTCCTAGAAGGTCTCTATATAAATAAGATATTTGTGCTTTATATGCAAGGTAGATTAAAGGAGGAGAAAGTGGAAGTATGTGAAAATCTATTAGTAAATTATTATCATTGTTGATAATAATAATTCATATTTTAAATATTTTAAATTTGCAAAGCACTTTGCAAGTATTATTTTGTCTGATTTTCACAACAACCCTGAGAAGAGAGTACTGTTATTATTACCATTTTACAAGTGAAATAAGACAGAAGCGATTGTCTAAGATCACAAGTCTCAGGCAGTGTACCTGATGCTAGGACCAGTTTTCTAAGCACTGTCTCAACTAAATGCAAGTTATTCCAGTAGTCCAGACAGGGTATTGAAGTCTTAGACTGGATCAGCAGCATTGAGATTAGAAAGGAGGGAAGGGAATAAAAGATATTCTGTGGAAATGATAGGATCAAGGTTGACTACAGAAAAGTAACTAAACCTCTTTTCTCGTTTGTGAAAAGAAGGAAGTGGACAGAATAGGAGAAGTTGAGAAGTGTTCAGAGCTAAAATGGAAAGGTATGGTGTCTCCTGCTATTTGACTTCAGTCTTTTTTAAGGCAATTGGGATTAAGTGTGCCTAGGGTTTACACAGCTAATATCTGAGACCAAATTTGTACTTAACTACTCCCTATCTTATCTATTTGCCACTTAGCTTCCCCTTGACCTCAGTTTTATCAGTGAAAGTGATCATTCACAGTAAGTATGGGGGACAAAATTGTGCTTGAGGGAGAAAAGTGGAAGGAAAACTTGAGAATCTAAATCTGGAGAAATTAAATGGAGAATTAATAAGAATAGGGTCAAAGAATTATTGAAGACACTTTGACCCTCTTCTCTCCTGGAATTATTTTATTTATTTCTGTGGCTTCAACATCTTTCTGCAGATAATGTCAAAACAGAAGAATTTTTTTTTAGTATTTTTTTTTAACAAAACATTTTTCTTACAATAATTTTGTGGGGATGGAGTAAGAAAACATAATTATCCCCACTTTATAGATGTAAACCAGAATCCAGAGAGACCATGATCTTACCTTTAGTGGATGTCAGTGACAGGATTTGTTCCTATGTCTTCTTATTTTTGGCAGTTATCCATCTGTTAATCTAGCTCAATATTTTATTATCTTTCTGGGAGCTACTTTCATCATGCTTCTTTTGACTCATTTAGCTCACAAAACCCTAGATCTTTTTTCAGAATTTTTACTATCTGACATGACTCCTCCATTTTATCCTTGTGAAGTTGATTTTTTTTTTTTTTTTTTTGTCCAAGGGAAAGATTTTGTATTTATCTGTATTGAATTTCATCTTATTAGATTCAGCCCACTGTTCTAGCCTGTCAATACTTATTTGGATCCTTAGTCATCCATTATGCTTGTTATTTCTCCCAGTTTCATGTTATTTGAAAATTGGATGAGCAATTCATCTATCCTTTATTCAAATAATTGCACAAAATGCTAAATAATAGATTACACCCCAGATACTTGTGGTAATTCACTGGAGACTTTCTGTACTTTGACATCAACTCATGACTAACTCTTTGAATTTGGTCATCCAACCAATTTTGCATCCATTAATTTTAATTATCATTGGTGTGATATAAATCCATCTTCTTTACAAGGATTTAGGGAAAAATCCAGGGAAATTATGTCCACATCATTCCTTTCATTTACTAGTTACTAATGCCATCAAAACAGGAATGTTTAGTCTTATGTGGCATTTTCTTAATGGATTTTCTAATTAATATTTTTATGACAAAATGAAATGATAATTGTAAAGTGATTTGTTTTATTTTATTTTAAAATTAAAATTATATTTTTAATATTTTATTTAGCAACACCTTTAATAATCTGTTCCAGAATTTCCCCAGGAATTCCATTTTCAAAACTTTCTATTCCACTGGTATTGGCAGCTAGTACAAAGGGATTAGAAATGTAGTCTTCTATGAGGCATAGTAGAAGGATAATTTGGCTGGATCATAGAGTGTGAAAAGGGGAATAATGGCTAATAAGGCTGGAAAGGTAGATTAGAAACAGATAGTGAAGGGCTTTTAAATTCCAAATTAAATGATTTAAATTTACTGCTAGAAGAATAGAGAACAAACAGATTTATTGGTGTAGGATAGTGAGATGATCCAGATTTTAGGAAAATCATATTGGAAATTGTATGGAGAGTGGATATGGAGATTCCTACTAAGGTAGGAAACTCAATAAGAAGGCTATTGTAATAGTTCAGGTTATAGGTGAAGATGGACTAGATTAGGTTGATAGCTATAAATGGGGAGAGAAGAAAATGGATAGGAAATATGTGTTGGTTATAGACATGGGAAGATTTGGCAAGTGATTGGATGTGTTGAGTGAGTAAGAGTGAGGAGTCAAGAATAACAATGAAGTTGTGAACTTAGGTAACTAGGAAGATGGTGGTACCATCTACTGTAAAGGAAAGTTAGGAAGAGGGACATGTTTTGGATTTGTTGAATATGAATTGCCTCCAATATTCAGTTTGAAATATTCAATAGGCAGTTGGTGATACAAAATTGGGTTTCAAGAAAGAAACTAGAAACTAGTTTAAGATTCAAGAGGGAGGATGAATGAAGCTTTCTTTTATACCTTAGTAACATATGTCTTTGGATACAGAGAGAAAAATAAAACTGAATAATGCCTTCTGAAGATTCTTGGGCGAACACTTAAACTAAGAATTGTAGAGGCCATATGCCAACACCAGGGTAACTCCTCCAGTCACCCGTAGCAACAAGCTACATGTACATCTTCATTTCTGCAATAAAAAGGCTAGCAAAAGTAAAGTAAGTAGTGTTTTCAATTATGAAGTGTAACTGGGCTAGAAATTGGAATTGTAATTTCTTATTAGGCTTAGTAATTTAAATGATCACAAATCACTTAGTTTAAATACAGAATATGAACAAATTAAATTAAAAGTCATTTAGATTTCTTACTTGTGGTCAACCAGTGTAAAATAAATTAAATGTCTTTTAAGTGTATCTTAAATCAGAGGCTATTCTACCTACACTTCCATCTTTGCTGCCAGTGCATACCTTGTTTTTGGAGAAGTCATTTATCACCTAAGGAAGGCTTTTTAGCTCTAATAATGATGAATACTAAGGTAGTTAAGGGTGGAATGAACAGAGCACTAGACCCAGAGTTAGAAACATTTAAGTTCAAATCCAGTCTCAGACTGGCTGTGTATCTTGGGCAGGTCACTTAAGCTCCATTGGCTTCAAATGTGAAATACAATAGTAATAGCATCTAACTCAAGTAGTTATTTTCAAGACAAAATGGAACAATATTTGTAAAGGGCTTTACACTTATAAAAAGCATTGTGTAGATGGTATTATTATTATTATATATCACATTGTACAACATGCTTTAAAGTTTAAAAGATAAAGGAGGGAAAGAGACCCACATATGCAAAAATGTTTGTGGCAGCCCTTTTTTGTAGTAGCAAAAACCTGGAAACTGAGTGGATGCCCATTAATTGGAAAATGGATAAATAAATTATAATACATGAATATTATGGAATATTATTGTTGTATAAGAAACTACCAGCAGGGTGATTTCAGAAAGGCATGGTGAGACTTACATGAATTGATGCTAAGAACCAGGAGATCATTATACATGGCAACAACAACACTATATGATGATCAATTCTGATGGATGATCTTATAGATAACTATAAATATGTATACATATATTGGATTCAACATGTATTTTAACATATTTAACACACATTGTACTATCTTCCAGCTAGGGGAGGTGATGGGGGAAAGGAAGGGAAAATTTGGAACAAAAGGTTTTGCAAGGGTCAATGTTGAAAAATTACCCATGCATATGTTTTGTAAATAAAAAGCTTTAATAAAAAAAAAATCAACAAATAAAGTTTAAAAGATACTTTTCTAGAAACACTAATAATAGTAAATGACTTAGGTTTTAATGTTTGTAAAGCACTTTATATTTTCCTATTTAACCCCCTTCACATCAATCTTGTGGGATACACAGCTTAGGTGTTATCATCTTCATGTTAGAATGGAGAAAGTGAGCTCAGAGAAGGTGACTTATATGTAATTAAACATCTAGGTCATATCATAGTTAAGATTAGGAATTTAGTTTTTCCTGATTTTAGATCAAGAATAAAACCACATCTCCTTTCAATGGGCAAAGTATACTTCTTGCCATCACCTGTTTGGAAACTATGTCCTGAGTGTCAATAGTAACATAATAGATAACACTTTCTATATGTTAATTCATTTGATTCTCACAATAATGCTGTGAGGTAGATGTTATTATAATCCCCATTTTTTAGGTGAAGAAATTAAGACTGAAACTTATCTTATTTGAAGCTAAATAACTTGCTCCTGATTACACAGCTAGTAAATATCCAAGACAGGATTTAAAATTAGAATATTCTGCACCACTAACATTGTATGACTAGTATGCCATAAAATTAATTCCACTACGATATCTCTTATTCATGTCCATTTGGAAACACAGTGGATTTTGCTAACTCTTGCTAACTCATCTGTCTTGGGATTTAACTAATCTGGTGCTTTTTCCTCTACCTCATACTCCTGGCTATCTTTTCAGATTTTGATTATCTGCTGCTGGGCTGACAAATACCATGAAGTATATATATATTTTGATTTTTGTAATTCTGAACATATAATGAATGCTTAATGAATTGTTATTAATTGAGATAATTATCCATGTGTATTTTTAGTATAAAGAGAAGAAAAATATTGAGCATAGGGAATGAGGCTGTGCTTACTTGAAGTAAAGAACATTTAACAAATGGGTTTTTAAATAAAATAAATTTTTACATGCCCCTCAAAGTCAAAGTGGTTATTAAGACTTGACAAAGTGACCACAAGTTTGGGGCATTGCACAGACACAGCTTGATCCTGACAGTACTGGGGTTGTTATTCCCTTTATCTGATACAACCCTTTTCTGCCTTTCTTGAATACTTTTTAGATTCATGGGACATATCTCTTGGGTCCTCAAACATAACATTATAGTCAGGGTTACTTACTAATACTATCGCTTTGATGGCAGGAAATATCTGTCAAATAATGTAGTACAGAAACCATGTCTTCTGCCATTTTGTTTTATTTTGTTTTGAAAATCCTTAAAACTCCTTAGTAGCTTATTTTTGTCCTCATGATAAAATACAAACTCAGAGAAGCTCAGAGTTGGAATGGTCCTTAGAACCTATGCTTGAGACCTTGCCTCTACATAACTTCCATGTAATAGTTTTATAAATACCAGGTAACAACTATCACATTTATCCTAAACTTGCTAATTATCAGTGGTTTCTTTTAATTCTTATCTCCTATGATCATCAAGCCCTTCACTATCTGATAATATCAATTGGAGTAATTGGCAGTGGATAATAGATACCCAAATATTTTAACAAATATTACTCTGAATCTAATAAGAAGAAATAAAATAAAATAAGGTTAAATATTAAAATTTATTTTTAATTATTTTAATTATTAATATTTAATAATTTAATAAGGATAAATTATTAAAAATTAACTATGAAAGCATAAGATAGGGAAGATGTACTTAGAAAGCAGCTGTGCTATAAGAAAAAGATTTGGAGGTTTAGAGTATTAGAAGCTCAATATGAATCACCAATGTGCTATGGCTACCATGTCAATCACCAATGTGATATAGCAAAAATGAATCTGATCTTGGGTTGCATTGAGAGAGGAATAACTTCCATGAATAGAGAAGTGATAATATTATTATATTATATCTTTATCAGATTTTTTCTGGAGTATAATGTTCATTTCTGGGAACCACAATTTTAAGGACATGGTGTCTGGAGGAAAGCAAGATGAAGGGCCTCGAATCTATGGCATATGAATTTTGTTTCTAAGAACTGGTCATGCTTGAAAGCAGGGGAAAAGGAAAACTCAATTTTAACAAAAATGTCCTCAGGTATCTAAAGAGTTATTATTTGAATGAGGGATTCGATGTGTCTCATGGAGCAAAACAAAAGACAATGGCAAATTGAGACTTGATATTAGAAAAAAATCTTCCTAATAATTTGAGCTACCTAACACTGGAATGGGCTGCTCATTTACCTGTGAGGCCTTCAAGTGGAGGTTGGACAAATACTTCTTGTCTTTATGATAGTCAGGGTTCTTTTTGAATATAGGCTCTTTCTCAGGTTTCTTCCAATTCTCAGTGTGATTTTGATTGCATTCTTTTTTGTACTTAACGTTTTTCTTCAAATGTGCTACTCTGAATGGAATGCATTGATCTTCAGCCTGCCATTTAAGGCCTTCTTCTGCCCCCAACTTTTATTTTTGGGACCTTCTTAGTTTCATTCAAGGTTTCGCTCAAATATCTCTTCCTATATGAAGTTTTTCTTAATTCCACATTCCCCTATTCCCTCCCCACAACCCCCATGGTTCTCTGTTGTTAGGGCTCCCTTTAGAACTTGTTTTTATTTTACTTTTAATACAATTTATATTAATTTATCTGTATATGTTCATTCTACCACAGTAGAATATGCGTTGCTTTAATTGTTTTAAATTTTTATTTAACGTTGCATGACTATGGAGAGTGATAAAGTAGAAGATTGCTGAAATGAATTATATTATAATGACTTGAAAATGTGCATTTTAATTTTTTTATGAATTGGACTTGATAAGGTTCCATTTCATTAGTTTCAAGCTAATTTAAATTGTATAGCCTGAGAGGAATTTACAAATTATTTATTCTGACCCTAATTTTAAGAATAAAAATAAGTTTCAAGTGTCAAAAAATAATGTGCCTTTAATTTTGGTATTACTTTTGATATGGAGAACATGATTTCTCAAAAAAAAAATGGAAGAAAAAGTATCTTCTCTGCCCAGTTTGCTAATTTTCCTCCCACTATATATTGTTTTCCAATAGAACCCACATTCTCAGGAATTCTCATAATTCCTTGTGTGAAGGACATTGAGTGATCAAAAACACTAGACCATAGTTTTACAGAAGCATGGAAACGTAAGGCTTTTACTATGATATTTCTCATAACTGTCCTATGCTTTAAGAAGAAAGAAGATATAAAAAAAAAGTACCCTGACAGTTACAAATGACTTAGGGACCTAGGCCTACCTGAGATATTCTTTATTAGTTCCCTAACGATCTCTCTTTAGTGAAAGAGTAGAATTGGGGTGACCTGGATGTAGATTCTAATTAGATGAAAATTGTGAATAGTAGTCCACCTTTGTGCCCAGATTGAAAATATTTTAGTGCAAGATTTCTGTGATTATGATAAATTGTTTTATCTCTTCTCCTTTAATTTTCAATTATACTTTTTTCCCCTACAATTGATTTTTATTGATACAGGTTAGTAATTTCCTATGAATAGCCCATATTAACTTCCCATAAAAAAGTCAAGCAAAAGAAGTTGTAATAGTCATTGTGACTAATGGCACATATCATTTGCAACTTAAAATCACCATTTTTAAATGATATATTTTAACTTAAGTAATAGGGAAGTATGTCCACTATTTTTCAGAAGAGCTTTATTGCTCTTCAGTATTTTATTCATTTATATTGCCATGCTAGTTTCAAATCTTGGGTTTGGGATGTGTGTGTGTGTGTGTGTACATGCATACTTATGTAAGTGTGATTCTGCTTTCTTTTCTTTGCAGCAAATACATTTTCTCATGAAAACTTTTTCCTATGAGAAGTTTCTATGATTTCTTTTTTTTTTATATAAAACTTTTTATTGTTAAAATACATGCATAGATAGTTTTCAGCATTTACCCTTGCAAAGTCTTGTGTTTCATTTTTTCTCCCTCTCTTCCCCCCACCCATCCCCAAGATAACAAATAATCCAATATATTTTAAACATGTATAATTCTTCTATACATATTTCTACAATTATCATGCTGTATAAGAAAAATCAGATCAAAGAGAAAAAATGATAAAGAAAACAGTGTAAACAAACAACAACAAAAAAATGAAAATACTGAGCTGTGATCCACACTCAGTCCCTGCAGTCTTCTCTCTGAGTATAGATGGCTCTCTTCATCATAAGACCTTTGGAACTGGCCTGAATCACATTGCTGTTGAAGAGAACCCCATTCATCAGAATTTACCATCGTGTAATCTTGTTGTTGCTGTGTACAATGTTCTTTGGTTCTACTCACTTCGCTTAGCATCAGTTTATGTAAGTTTCTCCAGGTTTCTCTGAAATCATTCACTGATTATTTCTTACAGAACACTAATGCTCTATAAATTCATATACCATAACTTATTCAATTATTCTCCAACAGATAGGCATCCATTCAGTTTCCAGTTCCTTGTCACTACAAAAAGGGCTGCTGCCAACATTTTTGCATATGTGGATCCCTTTCCCTTTTTTATGATCTCTTAGGAATAGAGGCCCAATAGAGACACTGCTAGATCAAAGGGTGTGCAGTTTGATAGCCCTTTGGGCATAGTTCCAAATTGCTTTCCAGAGTGGTTGGATAAGTTCACAAATCCACTAACAATGTATTAGTGTCCTAGTTTTCCCTGTTCCTTCCAACATTTAGCATTATCTTTTCCTATTACCTTAGCTAATGTGAGAAGTGTCTAGTGGTATAGAAGAGTTGTCTTAACTTTCATTTCTCTGATCAATAGTGATTTAGAGCGTTTTTTTCATATGGCTAGAAATGGTTTTAATTTCTTCATCTGAAAATTGTCTTTTCATATCGTTTGATCATTGATTAATTGGAAAATGGCTTGTATTCTTATAAATTTGAATCAATTCTCTCTATATATATTTTTATTTATTTATTTATTTATTATTTAATAGCCTTTTATTTACAGGATATATACATGGGTAACTTTACAGCATTAACAATTGCCAAACCTCTTGTTCCAATTTTTCACTTCTTACCCCCCCCACCCCCTCCCCTAGATGGCAGGATGACCTGTAGATGTTAAATATATTAAAATATAAATTAAATACACAATAAGTATACCTCTCCAAAATGTTATTTTGCTGTAGAAAAAGAATCAGACTCTGAAATATTGTACAATTAGCTTGTGAAGGAAATCAAAAATGCAGGTGTGCATAAATATAGGGATTGGGAATTCAATGTAATGGTTTTTAGTCATCTCCCAGAGTTCTTTTTCTGGGCATAGCTAGTTCAGTTCATTACTGGTCCATTAGAAATGATTTGGTTGATCTCGTTGCTGAGGATGGCCTGATCCATCAGAACTGGTCATCATATAGTATTGTTGTTGAAGTATATAATGATCTCCTGGTCCTGCTCATTTCACTCAGCATCAGTTTGTGTAAGTCTCTCCAGGCCTTTCTGAAATCATCCTGTTGGTCATTTCTTACAGAACAGTAATATTCCATAATTTCCATATACCACAATTTATTCAACCATTCTCCAACTGATGGACATCCATTCAGTTTCCAGGTTTAGCCACTACAAAAAGGGCTGCCACAAACATTCGTGCACATACAGGTCCCTTTCCCTTCTTTATAATCTCTTTGGGATATAAGCCCAGTAGTAACACTGCTGGATCAAAGGGTATGCACAGTTTGATAACTTTTTGAGCATAGTTCCAAACTACTCTCCAGAATGGTTGGATTCGTTCACAACTCCACCAACAATGCATCAATGTCCCAGTTTTCCCGCATCCCCTCCAACAATCATCATTAATTTTTCCTGTCATCTTAGCCAATCTGACAGGTGTGTAGTGGTATCTTAGAGTTGTCTTAATTTGCATTTCTCTGATTAATAATGACTTGGAGCATCTTTTCATATGACTAGAAATAGTTTCAATTTCTTCATCTGAGAATTGTCTGTTCATATCCTTTGACCATTTTTCAATTGGAGAATGGCTTGATTTTTTATAAATTAGAGTTAATTCTCTATATATTTTGGAAATGAGGCCTTTATCAGAACCTTTGACTGTAAAAATATTTTCCCAGTTTATTGCTTCCCTTCTAATCTTGTCTGCATTAGTTTTGTTTGTACAAAAACTTTTCAGTTTGGTATAATCGAAATTTTCTATTTTGTGATCAGTAATGATCTCTAGTTCTTCTTTGGTCATAAAGACCTTCCCCTTCCACAGGTCTGAGAGGTAAACTATCCTGTGTTCCTCTAATTTATTAATAATTTCATTCTTTATGCCTAGGTCATGAACCCATTTTGACGTACGGCGTTAAGTATGGATCAATGCCTAGTTTCTGCCATATTAGTTTCCAATTTTCCCAGCAATTTTTATCAAACAGTAAGTTCTTATCCCAAAAGCTGGGATCTTTGGGTTTGTCAAAGACTAGGTTGCTATATTTGTTGATTATTTTATCCCTTGAACCTAATCTATTCCACTGATCAACTAATCTATTCCTTAGCCAATACCAAATAGTTTTGGTAACTGCTGCTCTATAATATAATTTTAGATCTGGTACCGCTAAGCCACCTTCATTTGATTTTTTTTTCATTAATTCCCTTGAAATTCTTGACCTTTTGTTTTTCCATATGAACTTTGTTGTTATTTTTTCTAGGTCATTAAAATAGTTTTTTGGGACTCTGATTGGTATAGCGCTAAATAAATAGATTAGTTTAGGTAATAGTCATCTTTATTATATTTGCTCGCCCTATCCAAGAGCATTATATTTTTCCAATTGGTTAGATCAGACTTAATTTGTGTGAAAAGTGGTCTGTAATTTTGCTCATAAAGTTTCTGATTTTCCCTTGGCAGATAGATTCCTAAATATTTTATATTATCAGTAGTTACTTTAAATGGAATTTCTCTTTGTAACTCTGACTGTTGGATTTTGTTAGTGATATATAAGAATGCTGATGACTTATGTGGGTTTATTTTATAACCAGCAACTTTGCTAAAGTTGTGGATTATTTCTAATAACTTTTTAGCAGAATCTCTGGGGTTCTCTAAGTATACCATCATGTCATCGGCAAAGAGTGATAATTTGGCTTCCTCATTGCCTATTCTTATTCCTTTAATCTCTTTCTCAGCTCTTATTGCTATAGCTAGCGTTTCTAATACAATATTAAATAGTAACGGTGATAGTGGGCAACCTTGTTTCACTCCAGATCTTATTGGGAATGGTTGCAGTTTGTCTCCATTACATATGATGCTTACTGATGGTTTTAAATAGATGCTGCTGATTATTTTAAGGAAAAGTCCATTTATTCCTATACTCTCAAGTGTTTTTAATAGGAATGGATGTTGGATTTTATCAAATGCTTTTTCTGCATCTATTGAGATGATCATATGGTTTTTGTTAATTTGGTTATTAACATGGCCAATTATATTGATAGTTTTCCTAATATTGAACCAGCCCTGCATTCCTGGTATAAATCCTACTTGATCATAGTGTATTATCTTGGAGATGATTTTCTGTAGTCTTTTTGCTAATATCTTATTTAAGATTTTAGCATCAATATTCATTAGGGAGATTGGTCTATAATTTTCTTTCTCTGTTTTCAGCCTACCTGGTTTAGGTATCAGTACCATGTCTGTGTCATAGAAGGAATTTGGTAGGACTCCTTCATTCCCTATTTTATCAAATAATTTATATAGCATTGGGGCCAATTGTTCTTTAAATGTTTGGTAAAATTCACATGTAAATCCATCTGGTCCTGGGGATTTTTTCTTAGGGAGTTGTTTAATTGCCTGTTCTATTTCTTTTTCTGAAATGGGACTATTCAAGCAATTTACTTCTTCCTCTGTTAGTCTGGGAAGTCTGTATTTTTGGAGGTAGTCATCCATTTCACTTAGGTTATCAAATTTATTGGCATAAAGTTGAGCAAAATAACTCCTTATTATTTCTCTAATTTCCTCTTCATTGGTGGAAAGTTCTCCCTTTTCATTTTTAAGACTACTAATTTCATTTTCCTCCCTCCTTTTTCTAATCAGATTTACCAAAGGCTTATCTATTTTATTGGCTTTTTCATAGAACCAACTCTTAGTTTTATTAATTAGTTCAATAGTTTTTTTACTTTCAATATTTTTAATTTCTCCTTTTAATTTTAGAATTTCCAATTTAGTATTTGATTGGGGGTTTTTAATTTGGTCTTTTTTTAGTTTTTTTAGTTGCAAGCCCAATTCATTAATCTTTTCTTTCTCTGTTTTATTCAAGTAAGCCTCTAAGGATATAAAATTCCCTCTTATTACCGCTTTGGCTGCATCCCACAAATTTTGGTATGATGTCTCATCATTGTCATTATCTTGAGTGAAATTATTAATTGTATCTATAATTTGCTGCTTCACCCAATCATTCTTTAAGATGAGATTGTTTAGTTTCCAATTACTTTTTGGTCTATTTCCCCCTAACTTTTTGTTGAATGTAGTTTTTATTGCATCATGATCTGAAAAGAAAGCATTTACTATTTCTGCTTTCTTGCATTTAATTTTGAGGTCTTTATGTCCTAATATATGGTCAATTTTTGAATAGGTTCCATGAACTGCTGAGAAGAAAGTATATTCCCTTCTATCTCCATTCAATTTTCTCCAAAGATCCAACATACCTAATTTTTCTAATATTCTATTTACTTCTTTAATTTCTTTCTTATTTGTTTTGTGGTTTGATTTGTCTAATTCTGAGAGTGCAAGGTTGAGATCTCCTACTATTACAGTTTTGTTGTCTATTTCTTCTTGCAACTCTCTTAACTTCTCCTTTAGGAAGTTGAGTGCCATACCACTTGGTGCATATATGTTTAATATTGATATTGCTTCGTTGTTTATGCTACCCTTTAGCAGGATGTAGTTTCCTTCCTTATCTCTTTTAATTAGATCAATTTTTACTTTTGCTTGATCTGAGATAAGGATGGCTACCCCTGCTTTTTTGACTTCACCTGAAGCATAATAGATTTTGCTCCAGCCTTTTACCTTTACTCTATATGTATCCCCCTGCTTTAAATGTGTTTCTTGTAAACAACATATTGTAGGGTTCTGACTTTTGATCCAGTCTGCTATCTGCCTCCTCTTTATGGGGGAGTTCATCCCATTCACATTTACGGTTAGAATTACTAAATCTGTATTTCCTGCCATCCTAATAACCCCAGATTGTGCTTTACTTATTCTTGCCTCCCCCAACCCTCTTTCCCCCTTTTAAACTTATGTACCCCTCTTGTATCACGATACTTATCCTCTTTATAATCCCTCCCTCCCCCCCTTTGAGTCTTTCCCCCTTCCTTCCCTTATTACTCTTTTTCTTTTCCCTTTTCCTCTCCCCCGTTTTTTAATGAGGCAAGAGAGAATTTTCTCTAAAACAAATGTCAATTATTTTTTCTTTGAGCCAACTCTGATGAGAGTAAGATTCACACAATGTTCCTCCCCCTCTCTAAATTCCCTCAGATATGATAAGTTTCCTTAGCCTCTTTGTGGGATGTGGTTTCCCTCTTTTTATCCCTCCTTCCCACCTTATTCTGCCATCATCCCTTTTCCATATCTACTTCCCTTTTTTATGTTATATCAGTACAATCAAATTATACATGTATTCCTTTTGTATATCCACAACAGAAATACAATTCTCAAGAGTTATTTTTACCTTTTCTGCATCTCTTGAGTTCTATGCTTGGAGATCAAATTTTTTGTTTAGTTCTGGTTTTTTTCTTCAGAAACAAATGGAATTCATTTGTTTCATTAAATGTCCATCTTCTTCCCTGGAAGAAAATGCTCAGCTTAGCTGGGTAGTTTATTCTTGGCTGCATCCCAAGTTCTTGTGTTCTATGATTTCTTATGGAGAAGTAATAGTCTATTATATTCATGTACTATCCCCATTCTCCAATCATTGGGTAAATAGAATTGATATGAACACTCTGGTACATATGATTTGTTGTTCATTCAGTCATGTCCAGTGGTTTTATGACCTCATGGCTAATAGCATGCCAGGTCCTCCACTACCTCCTGAAGCCTGTCCAACATCATGTTTGTTGCTTCCTTTACAATATCTATCCATGATACATATGGCACCATTTTTTCTATCATTTATTATCCTGGTAGTGATGTTGTTGTATTAAAAACTATGAACATCTAAAAAACTCTTTTTCTCATAATTTCACACTGTTTTCTAAAATGTCTGAAACACTGCATGGCTTTACCTGAGGTAAATTAGGATGTTTATCTTTCCATTAATGAAATTCTGCTTGAAAAACAAATCCACTTCTGAATTGGGTTAATTATGGGGAACAGCAGGTTTTTCTCTGTGAAAGGGGCTTATCAGGGAGTTCCAAAATCATCTTGATGAGCTTATAATGCAGTGAATCATTACTTGGAACTTTTGAAAGGAGGTCTATAATGCATGGGTTCTTCAAAAATCTTTTGCTTTTCAGGGAGAGACAAAACCAAAGAATGAAATAAGTTTTTAAGAGATTGTGTTGGGCCCTGGAAAAGAATATAAAGCAATAAAGAAAAAGGACAGTTTATGTTCTTTGTTCATAGTCTATATGTGTTTGTTAAAATTTGTTTGAGTCCTCTGAGCTCATTTTGTTTTGTGTATTTTTTGGAAGAGGAGAAAAAATTAAATAAAGGCTGTTCTATACTTATTAGATTTTTGTTAATTTATGTTTTATTGCATCTGGGGGTCCTGTTATCCATATTTTTAGAAACCTAGACATGAACTATGTATAAGATACATTTGGGGATTTTCCTGCAGAATATTTTGGGGGACCATTGGAGAGTAAGGAAAATAAGATCTTTTGGGAGAGATCTTTGAGATCATACCTGATATATGTAGATTAAGAACATGGAAAATCATGGATTACATCTATTAAGTTTAAGAGCACAAAGAAATAAAAGAGATTAATATAGAGGGAAGGCTAGAGTTGATAGAAAAGAAAAAATTTGTCACTCTCATGGGTCTAGGGTTTTCAGTCAAGTAAAAAAGTAACAAAACCATAGATTGAACTAATTTTAAAAGTTGGTAATGAATACTATCCAGTCCCTTTCTGAGATTATTTGTTTATAATACCATGGTATTAAGATCTAATTCAATAGAAGCATATGTATAAACCACTGAAATTAAATTGTTATAGTACAGGGCAGGCCAGGAGCATTGGCATAATTACTATAAATTTTGAAGGGTTTGAGGTACTCGGATAATTTGAAGGATACAAGTAAAGTTTGAAGACTGAGGGCATAGGTCAAGTTTGTTGTGTACAGAAAGTCATTTTAGATAGAGGCACAAGGTTTAACATCACCACAGGAGAATTGTTTACAGACGAACATTGATTAGAGTTCAGGCCCAAGAATGATGTAATAGATAGAGAACAGATATCAGACCAGGAAACTAGAAATCACATACAAGAATAAGTGGGTGGATTCACTTAATACTACAATTAGTGTAGATTGTTTGTCTCAAGATTGAGGCTATCTTCCGAGCTGCACTGATATTAAGCAGACTTTTTGCTGGGGAAGATTAGAGCCAGCTGCTCCTGAGAATGAGGCAGTAGTATCTATGTGCTAGTAATTGGATGGAAAAATTCTTCTTTCTCTACATCCCTTACAATTCTCATAGGATTACAGAACTTATAGGAATCTTAGAGACAACTTAGTTGAAACCTTTTTTTTTTTTTTTTTTTTTTTTTTTTTTAATAACTAAGGAAACTGTCTGTATGTGTTATGTAATTCTCAAGATCAGACAGGCTCTCTCCTTTCAAATTCAGTGTTTTTTTCCCATTAAAAAATGCAGCCTAAGATACTCTAGTCTAGGAATTTTACTTTCTGTTTTTCAGGAGTCATGCAGATATAGATTTTGGAAATCAAAACAACTTGTACATTTTGGAACACCTATACTCTTTTTTTTTTTTTTTTTTTTTTTTTTTTTTGGCTGAGGCAATTGGGGTTAAGCGGCTTGTCCAGGGTCACATAGCTAGGAAGTATTACATGTGTGAGGTCAGATTTGAACTCAGGTCCTCCTGACTTCAGGGCTGGTGCTCTATCCATTATACCAACTAGCTGCCCCACACCTATGCTTTTAAAGCTATATCTACAATACTGATTTCAAGATTAATGTGTCTTCCTTGTGTAAAATCAGTGTCTTCTTTTAATGTTATTCTATTTTGTCACCCTCTTTTTCCAAATTATCCTTCCCTAAAGTATATTTTGTAGTCCTAATATCTCTCACTTCTTTGGATATCATCACATAATCAAGTTTTTCTATTCTAGTCACCAATGTGGCTGTGCAGAGCAGAAATTATTTCATCAGCACTCATATAAATTCTCTTAATACTTTGATTTCACCATTGAACCATTATGGAACATCTTACTGGGGCTTCATTCCTTTTTGCTATCCATGTGGTTCTATATTTCATCAGATGCTGGTTCACTTTCTTTTCTCTTACATTATATATTGAGAGTCATTTACAATATTTTAGATAACTATTTTGTTGCTCATATCACCTAATTTTTCATCTTCTTTGTTGATTTATCTACTTATACTCTAGATTTTTAATCATTTTTTTCTGAGTTTTTTTGTGAGTTTAGGTTTTTTTTCCTCCTTATTTTCCTATCACTCACTTTTAGATTCCTCCCTATCTGATGGTTTACTGCCTCCTTTTCCTACAGTTGGACCTCAAAAGCAGTATCGCTCTCTTTTTATGTTAGGATATTTACTTTTTACCAGGCTCAGTCCTTGTCCAAAACAATTTCTTGGAGGAGATTATGGGCCCCAATTTTTTTCCCCTAGGCCAGGTGTAGTCTTGCACATTAACTCACTGCTATGGTTTTCTCTTTTATTTATTTCTTTGTCTAAGCTAAGACCATTGCCTGTCACATTTTATAGCCATGATACCTTGCTTGTTGCTATGACATGCTAAAGGAAAGGCAGTGTGTGGAGCTCCAGTAAAGACTATATCTGGATATAAATACTTGAGTAAATCCCATAGATAAAACTTTGGTTCAGCTTTTACATCTTGCTTGAGAAGAACATAGAGACTGGTGTGAAAGGAAGAATGGCAAGTGAACTAAGTACTGTGTTCACCACTGCCATTTTATTTTTTAAAAATTTTCTCTACTCGTGATATGTTGTTTATCTTTCTTTTCTTCATATTTTTTTGAGAGTTCGTGAAGGCTGAAGAAAATACCTAGTTTTCTATTTTATTTGTCATATGACAAATTTATGTTTGAAAAATCTAAATTAAAACTACTTAAGTCTTTCTTTCCATCCATAACATGGAGAGATTGGACTGTTGCAGGCTATTCATGAACAATACATCCTCTGACATGTCCTAAAATACTGAAAATACTTTGACTGTGTACTGGAAAAGAAGCCATCATTCTGTGTACGGTGTGAAGATGATCATCGTTCAGAACATAGAGGCCCATCACCATGATGACTGTAGGATGATAACATATTACCATCTATTTTTATTGAATAGTTATATGCTTTATCAGTGAAATTATCCACACCAATAATTTCACAAAATTTTGCCATGTTGAAAAAATAATTAATTCTAAATGCATTATAAGATAAGATGACACCTGTAATTTCATTGGTATAGAAAATTTCTGGTGAGAATATTTCATTTAGCAATTCAGATTGTTATTTTCTTTGCAACTTAAATTCTTAGAGGCAACTGCCTTTGAAGACTGAGAGGATGAGTAACTCTGGGTCAAAGAACCAATATGAATCAGAGGTAGGACTAAATCTTAGGTCCTTGTATCAAAAGAATAGCCCTCTCTTCATTTTCTTATTCTGTCTCTAAATATTATGAAGACAAGAATAAAAAAAGAAGTTGAAAGTAGGCATATACCATTTTGAGACTACTTAAGTTAGTAGATAATTCTTAATGCCATGGTGATGGCATTGGCATTTAGAGAAGCTATGTGGTCATCCAAAATGCTACCAAAAGGGAGCAATAAAATCAAGATTTGTTCTCAATTTATTTGTTTTTTCTTAGGGAATTTATTTGACCTTTTCCAAATATTTAAAATATCTAGAAAAACCAGTCAGTGAGTTCATAAACATTTATTAAGTCCCTATTATGTGGCAGATACTGTGCTGAAGGACTAAGTTTACAAAAAGAAGCAACATATAATCCCTACTATCGAGGAATTTATAATCTAATGGGTTTTAGTGTCTTCTTCCAGAGATTAGTATACTAACCAAAAAAGCCAATTTGGAAGCAGGCAAAATGATAGACAGAAAGACATGCAGACAGACATAGAGATAAAGAAACACAGACAGAGATAGATATAGTAGGCTGCCAGCAACTTGCCTTAAAGAGTCACATCTCAAGTCCTTCACTATCATATGAAATAGAAAAAAAAGTAGTAGGTTTTCTGGAAGTGAAAAAGAATGTAGACCTTTAAGACAAGTCTTTTTTGTAACTTGAAATTTGGCAATTAAATGTTATCATTATTATATCTGAGATTTAATAGTAAGTTGTTAGGCTAGACAGTCCCTTTCAAATTCTGATATAATATATTTTATCCATCTTACTTTTGTAATTCATTTTGGTCATATTTTTGATGCATATGCCTTAGGGACTTTCAAAGATAAGACAATGACATTTCACATGATTTGCTAAAAGCACTGTCAGTTCCTTCCCCTCAGAATTCTTAATGATTGCCTTTTGGCATCAAAGTTCAGGAAGACAGTATGTAAATCACATTTCTTCTAGAATCTATCTTTATTTATTGCTATAAACTATATCCAGTTTCCAGTAAAACCTGTATACAACTTTTTCTTAATACCCTGAAGATTACTTCCACTGAATATTAAAGTCAATTCTACCTCTATTACTGGAAGGTGGAAGGGCAATGAATTTTAGTTCCAAATACAGTTCAACATTTCAAGACGCTTACTTTTTATTAAAGGAAAAGAGTACAGAGGAAACATTTCAGGATTTTTATTGGTTTTCATAAGCCATCTAATAACATTTTAACTATATACACCATGAAGTTAGTGTTAGGATCATAAATCATAGACTTGGAGTTGGAAAAGTCATAATGGTCATCAAACCCAACTCCTTTTTATAAGAAATTGTGGCACACATGTTAATAACCAAATTAACAAAAACCATATGATCATCTCAATAGATGCAGAAAAAGCATTTGATAAAATCCAACATCCATTCCTATTAAAGACACTTGAGAGTATAGGAATAAATGGACTTTTCCTTAAAATAATCAGCAGCATCTATTTAAAACCATCAGTAAGCATCATATGTAATGGAGACAAACTGCAACCATTCCCAATAAGATCTGGAGTGAAACAAGGTTGCCCACTATCACCGTTACTATTTAATATTGTATTAGAAACGCTAGCCTTAGCAATAAGAGCTGAGAAGAGATTAAAGGAATAAGAATAGGCAATGAGGAAGCCAAATTATCACTCTTTGCCGATGACATGATGGTATACTTAGAGAACCCCAGAGATTCTGCTAAAAAGTTATTAGAAATAATCCACAACTTTAGCAAAGTTGCTGGTTATAAAATAAACCCACATAAGTCATCAGCATTCTTATATATCACTAACAAAATCCAACAGTCAGAGTTACAAAGAGAAATTCCATTTAAAGTAACTACTGATAATATAAAATATTTAGGAATCTATCTGCCAAGGGAAAATCAGAAACTTTATGAGCAAAATTACAGACCACTTTTCACACAAATTAAGTCTGATCTAACCAATTGGAAAAATATTAAATGCTCTTGGATAGGGCGAGCAAATATAATAAAGATGACTATTACCTAAACTAATCTATTTATTTAGCGCTATACCAATCAGAGTCCCAAAAAACTATTTTAATGACCTAGAAAAAATAACAACAAAGTTCATATGGAAAAACAAAAGGTCAAGAATTTCAAGGGAATTAATGAAAAAAAAATCAAATGAAGGTGGCTTAGCGGTACCAGATCTAAAATTATATTATAGAGCAGCAGTTACCAAAACTATTTGGTATTGGCTAAGGAATAGATTAGTTGATCAGTGGAATAGATTAGGTTCAAGGGATAAAATAATCAACAAATATAGCAACCTAGTCTTTGACAAACCCAAAGATCCCAGCTTTTGGGATAAGAACTTACTGTTTGATAAAAATTGCTGGGAAAATTGGAAACTAATATGGCAGAAACTAGGCATTGATCCATACTTAACGCCGTACGTCAAAATGGGTTCATGACCTAGGCATAAAGAATGAAATTATTAATAAATTAGAGGAACATAGGATAGTTTACCTCTCAGACCTGTGGAAGGGGAAGGTTTTTATGACCAAAGCAGAACTAGAGATCATTACTGATCACAAAATAGAAAATTTCGATTATACCAAACTGAAAAGTTTTTGTACAAACAAAACTAATGCAGACAAGATTAGAAGGGAAGCAATAAACTGGGAAAATATTTTTACAGTCAAAGGTTCTGATAAAGGCCTCATTTCCAAAATATATAAAGAATTAACTCTAATTTATAAAAAATCAAGCCATTCTCCAATTGAAAAATGGTCAAAGGATATGAACAGACAATTCTCAGATGAAGAAATTGAAACTATTTCTAGTCATATGAAAAGATGCTCCAAGTCATTATTAATCAGAGAAATGCAAATTAAGACAACTCTAAGATACCACTACACACCTGTCAGATTGGCTAAGATGACAGGAAAAAATAATGATGATTGTTGGAGGGGATGCGGGAAAACTGGGACATTGATGCATTGTTGGTGGAGTTGTGAACGAATCCAACCATTTTGGAGAGTAGTTTGGAACTATGCTCAAAAAGTTATCAAACTGTGCATACCCTTTGATCCAGCAGTGTTACTACTGGGATTATATCCCAAAGAGATTATAAAGAAGGGAAAGGGACCTGTATGTGCACGAATGTTTGTGGCAGCCCTTTTTGTAGTGGCTAAAAACTGGAAACTGAATGGATGTCCATCAGTTGGAGAATGGCTGAATAAATTGTGGTATATGAAAATTATGGAATATTACTGTTCTGTAAGAAATGACCAACAGGATGATTTCAGAAAGGCCTGGAGAGGACTTACACGAACTGATGCTGAGTGAAACAAGCAGGACCAGGAGATCATTATATACTTCAACAACAATACTGTATGATGACCAGTTCTGATGGACCAGGCCATCCTCAGCAACGAGATCAACCAAATCATTTCCAATGGAGCAGTAATGAACTGAACCAGCTATGCCCAGAAAAAGAACTCTGGGAGATGACTAAAAACCATTACATTGAATTCCCAATCCCTATATTTATGCACACCTGCATTTTTGATTTCCTTCACAAGCTAATTGTACAATATTTCAGAGTCTGATTCTTTTTGTACAGCAAAATAACGTTTTGGTCATGTATACTTATTGTGTATCTAATTTATATTTTAATATATTTAACATCTACTGGTCATCCTGTCATCTAGGGGAGGGGGTAGAGGGGTAAGAGGTGAAAAATTGGAACAAGAGGTTTGGCAATTGTTAATGCTGTAAAGTTACCCATGCATATATCTTGTAAATAAAAGGCTATTAAATTAAAAAAAAAAAAAAAGAAAGAAATTGTGGCACAGAGATATTAAATGACTTGCCATCATCAGATCTGAAAAATTTTTTACACCTTTCAAAAAAGATTATCTATCAGTTTTCTTAAGCAAAGTAGAATTAGATTTGATCTACTTGAATTATAGGCATAAGTTTTTGAGGGACTTTTAGAAGGTACATCATTATTGAGTAATTTGACACAACAGAATCAGAAAGTACTGAGAACTTTAAGTACTTAGTGAACACAAATTGTCAGGGAACTAGGTCCAATTTCATAGCCATGGGAAAAGTAGATAAAGGACTTAAAAGTCGTTGCTCATTGATATTTACCTCATAAGTCCTCTAATGGATGGGAGAAGAAATGCAACAATAATCATAACAACAACTGAAGATAGCTAGATAGCATGTTGAGATTTGCCAAACATTTCTCACAAGTCATATGAGATATTAGCATAGCAAGGTAAATACTTAAGGTTTTTGTGTCATTGTTTTGTTTAATCAGACGTTATTTCATTGGTGTAAGGAATGTTCAATGAGGAAACCATTTTATCGATAAGAGTCTGTAACTGCTCTGCAACTTATAGTTTTGTAAATTTCTGGTGGGCATGGAGAAATTAAGTGCCAGAGTCATGTGGCCATCATGTTTCAGAGGTAGGATATAAACTTATGTCCTCCTGGCTTTGAGGATAACTCTTTAATCATACCTTACTGCCTTGAATATTCAACTACAAACGTTTTATGAATTCCATTTTAAATGTCAAAAATCATGTTTAGAGATGTGGCAGAAATTTTGTCACAACTAATGAAATGTCATAAGAAAGACATCAATACTTTCTTGATTATGCCATACTACATCTCCAACAATTATATTACAAATACTAGAGAAGATGAATCTTGCTTTGCTTGTAGGATTCTGTTGCTGGGGTGGAGAACAGACGGTAGGATATGAACCAAGTAGGATAGAAAAAGACCTATGTGAGAAATTCAGGCCCAAATGGCTAGGCCCTGGACTAGGTTTTCAGGTTTGGGAATGGAGAGATTAATCAGAGACCTGCTGTGGAGATGAGCTAGGAAAGTAGTGTTAACAAATTAGATATGGATAGTTTAGAAAAAAGATCAAGAATTAAAAGATAATATTCAAAGTCTATAAAGCAAGAAAAAATAAACTTCAGGATCCCTTGGGCAACTGATCATCTTGTGAGTACCATTTAAATCTTATTATAATTTGTCTATATTCTAGCTAGAACCTTTGCTATGGACTCAGAGAAAAAGTATAAAAAGAAGCACGTGACTTCAACTATGTCAAAAGAACAGTCTAATAGTATTAGCATTCAGGGAACAGATTATACTATTGGACTGAGGAAAAGAAGGGTGGAGTAACTGCTTAATGGCATGGAAACAGGATCAACTAATCTAGTCTCAGAGATTACTTAGAGGCATGAGATCCTGTAATTTACTAAGATAAATTCAGTTCAACTCCTTATGTGTTTGGACAAGAAATATTTTTAGAGAGAGAAAATATTTGAATTTGCAACAAAACAGAAGAGTAATACTGTGCAAAAGAATACTTTGTATGTACAGAAATTAAAAGTAGTGTGAGGGGGGAAGATTTTTCTCTTTGAAGATTCAAAATTGTAAAGGCTATTTCTTATATTGATTCCATTTAGGTACACATTCATTGTGAATTTCATCTTTTTCATCTCAATTAAAAAATGAAATAGTAGTACAACTGAAACTGAATATTATTCATAATTCTTTCCTCAACTAGTAGTGACTAAAATTGGGTAATGGGTCTGCATAGCTAATAGATTTTCCTTTTTGTGAGAATCATGTAAAGAGGAAAAAAAATAATTTTTGTGAGAAATACCTTCAGTTTCTCCCACATGCCCAGCTGGTGGATAGCTCAGAGTAGCCATTGTTGTCCAGTAGATAAAAATGTGGTTGTGTCTAGGGAGGAGAGAGAGTAAATACATTTTTATAATGCATAAAAGGGAAAATTGGTGGGGAGGGACTTTTTTCTTTTTGTACCCAGAGAAACAAACTTGCACTTAAAAAAAGAGAAACCAGTCAAAAGAAAAGGTGAATAGAATAGTTAAAGATATGTCCCAAACTCAGTTTTTAATAGCTAAAGAAGTCTTGGTTACGTTAGCAAGATATTGTGTATATGTGTACATATTTTGCTCTTGTTAAAGAGGTTTTTGGTCTCCATCTATTGAGACTTATCTAGCAAAGGGAAACACTACCTCATGGGGTAGCCCATTTCCTTTTTAAACTGTTCCACTTTTTTCCCCTTTATTTAAAATAAATTTCCCCCCAATTACATGTAAAAACAATTCTAAAGATTCATTTTTTAAAAACTATGAGTTCCAAATTCTTTGATTTTCTCCTCTTCTCCCCTTTTTAAGAAAGCACCAATTTGCTATAGTTTATATATGTATAGTTGGACTGCTTTAAAAATAAATTATTCCATATATTTAACTGAAACCTGTCTCTGGAATTAAAAATCATAGAATTTGGAGTTGGAAAGGATCTTTAATCAAACTTCTTCATTTAAAAAATGAAAAATGTAAGACCCAGAGGGGGAAAAATTAAATTATCCTAAACTTCCTAAGTAATAAATAAATGGCAGAAGTAAAATTTGAATTTAAGTTCCCACCAAAGTTCAACACTTTTTTTTCCCTGCGGCAATTGGGGTTAAGTGACTTGTCCAGGGTCATACAGTTAGGAAGTATTAAGTGAGACTAGATTTGAACTCAAGTAGTGCTGACTTCAAGGCTGATGCTCTATCCACTAGCTGTCCTAACACTTTTTTCATTATACTATGTTCCTTCCATCTGTCCATTGTTCCCAATCAAAGCAGAACAAGTCTTATTCCTAAGAAAATAAAAGTACACCTTATATTATGAAAAAATTAATAGATATCTGGAGTTTCACTTTCTATTTTCTCATTTCTCCAAGTAATGATTATTAATTTCTTTATGACACTCATTCAAATCCTTTAAAAATTCAGTATCTTAATAGATGGCATAGTATGATATCATAATTTTTAAGATGGATGAATAAATATGCCTCTTGTTTAAAATGAGGTATATCTCATATCAAAATCCTATTGCAATTATTTTGCCATTTTAATTTTTATTTTATCCCACTTAACATCATTTTATTTTTTCCAATTACATATAAAGATAATTTTTTAACATTGACTCTTATAAAATCTTGAATTTCAGTTTTTTCTCCCTTCTTCCCCCCCTTTCCTTTCTCCCAAGACAATAAGCAATCTCATATAGGTTATATATATGTGCAATCATATTAAATGTATTTGCACATTAGTCATGTTGTGAAAGAAAAATCAGAACAAAAAGGAAAAATCATGAAAAAGAAAACAAAAGTGAAAATAGTGTGCTTTATTCAGAAGCCATAGTTCTTTACCTGGATGTGGATATTATTTTATTTTACTGAGAAATGTTTTGATATACATTGTTTTGATGCAACAAAGCCATTATAAATATGCAGAGTCTATTCTTGGAAAACAGTTTGTGATTTGCTAAAAAAAAAAAAAAAAATTAGAATGTGTCTTTTAACTATAACAATATGGTATTAATATTTATATTCTATCAGCTCTCTATTGGTTCAAATTTTGCCTTTATAGTAATCACAATGTACATTACTTTCTCAAATCCACAGCCTTCATTTTTAATTTCATACAAGTCTTTCATCTTTGTATTTCTTGTTCCTTATAGAATAGTCACATTCAAATAAATTCATAAGCCTCAGCTTATTTGTATTTGTTCATTATTTATTCAGCTATTCCCTGATTATTGGCACATTTTGATTCTTTTTGCTCTTACCAATAATCACTTTTGTAGTTAAATTTTTTTTTCATTGTGTTTTCAATAACTTTCTTGATTTATAGAGAAGGAATATCTGAAAGTGATAGTGGAAAACAAAAATTATTATTTGAATTCTTTCTCCTGGTCATTGATCACTATGTTTAGACAAGGGACAACCAGAGCTGAATAGGGTGGTCTTCTGGAGAGAACACCTAGTTTGATGACTGGAATGTATGTATATATATATATATACATATATACATATTCAGCATATTCAGTAGCAATACTATTAGACTTTGGGGGACAGAAAAGCTGGGTTGGCACCTATTTAGACACACCTAATGTGATTTTGAGCAAATCACTTTTTTGAGCCTCAGTTCCTTCATCTGTCAAGTAACCTTCCTCATAGGGTTCTCATATGATTAAAGAGATAATGCATATAAGACTTTTGAATATCCCCAATTCCCATATGAGTGAGAATTGATGAATACTATAGCTACAGTTATACATTTCTCCATATAGTGATACTTATTTATATTTGTTCCTTTTTCCTTTTGCAAAACCAAATTCTGTCCAAAGGAAACAAAGTATAGGTCAGACTTAGAACCATCAACAAGAAAAATCACTCTGCCTTTTCTTTAAAACCCTCAGCTAAGGAATATCAAGATCAAATCACAACTGATGGTAATTCAATTCAGTGACTCATCTGATTTCTATTGTTCCACCAAGTATGCCTTGTTATCTTACCAACATTGAGGACTTGAACTTGGGTAGTGGCAAGGTAAATGGAAAGGGACAGATAGACAGAAAGGGGACAGACTTTAGCAATCTTCTTCACTGTGCAGTTGGTTGTATTTTGCTTGTTGGATTCTCAGAATCTCATCTATGGCCCTGCCAGCTTTTTACTTCCCACTCTCAACCTACATGTTGGCTTACATCCAACTTCCAGTTTTCCTTTATCTCAATTTATTACTGGATGAACTATTGAGTTAACTTTTCTCTTATGTGCATCTAATTTGGCTTTGAACAAAACACCTTTAAAGGAGACATTTCCCTGAGGAATCTAAATATGGGGAAATCTTTCTAACCTTGAACTTTCCACTTAATGTATGCTAATTAAGTTGACAGCAATGGAACTTTCTACAGTTTTTTAAAATTTGTGGCAAAAAGAGACCATTTTATGATTCTAGTCTGTGATTTGCATTAACTAAAAAGCCAATAAAAAAGATACCTAGACACTTGTAAAGAAAATGAATTTGAATTGAAAAGAAAGGTTTAAATCCCTTCACATTCTAAACACATTTGAAACTAATTCATAATTGTAACACTATTTGATACAATCTATAAATTTGACAAACACATTGTTAAGTAGTTGATATAGAGCTAATCAGGGGTTTTGTTTTCTAAACTTTAAAATGCCACACCTGTTTCCAGACTTTTAGAAAATGAAGTCTTAAAGAATTTTTTCCTGCCCTTTTTGCTCTGGGTAGGAGATTAATATCATCCCCCAAATCAGTTTGTTACATAGTATTTCTTTGACAAGTTTTCTTTTTTATGCTGATTTTCTCTTTTTAGACTGAAGGAAAGAGTCATTCATTTTTTAATGAATAGGCAATTTTTCTTTACTCTTATTTTGATTTGGGTAAGGCCATATCCTTTTCTATTCTCAATAAGAACTTGATTTTTTTTTTAATTAATAGCTTTTTATTTTCAAAATATATGCAAAGATAGTTTTCAATATTCATCCTTGTAATACCTTGGGTTCCAAATTTTTTTTCCCTCCCTTCTCTCACCCCTTTCCCTAGACAGCAAATAATTCAATATATGTTAATCATGTCCAATTTTTCTTTACATATTTCCACATTTATAATGCTGCACAAGAAAAATCAGGTCAAAAAAGGAGGGAAAAATGAGGAAGAAAACAAAAAGCAAGCAAGTAACAACAAAAAAGATTAAAATAAATATGCTGTGATTCACATTCAGTCCCAGCAGTCCTTTTACTGGCTGCAGATAGCTCTTTCCACCAGAAATCTATTGGAATTTGCCTGAATCATCTTATTGTTGAAAAGGAGCAGGTCTATCAGAAAAATTGATCATCCCATAATCTTGCTGTTGCCATGTACAGTGATGTCCTGGTTCTGCTCATTTCACTTAGCATCAACTCATGTAAATCTCTTCAGGCTTTTTTGAAATCATCCTGCTGATCATCTGTTATAGAACAATAATATTCTATAACATTCATACACCAAAACTTATTTAGCCATTCCCCAACTGATGAGCATCCACTCAGTTTCCAGAAGAATGAGATTATTATAATAGTTTACAAAACAGAGAATTTGGAAGTTTCAAGGGATCTCAGAATCTAACTATTCCAACCTATATATGAGGTTCCTTACAATTAATCCAAAAAGTGATCATCTACACTCCGATTAAAAATCTCCAAGAAGGGGGAAATACACTGAATCTCAAGATAGCCTGTTTCACTTTTTGGAAAGTTCTAATTATTGACAAAACCTTTGATAATACCTCATACTGTTTGCACAGAGAAGATGGACTAAATAATAAGACAGTTTAATGTTTTCAGAACTGGTTGGATAAGCAGAGTCAAAAAGTAGCTGTTAATGATTCTGTGTCAACATGACTGGAGGTCTCTAGAGGAATATACCAGGGACCTGTGTTTGGGCACTTGCTGTTTAATATATTTTTTAAATTATTTGGATGAAAACATTGATGGTATCCTTTTCAGATTTATAAATCACTCCAAGCTGAGAGGAAAATCAAATCCACTGGATGACAGAGTCAGGATACAAAAATAGCTGAATTTTTGTTTTGGATAGGGTTACTAAATTGGTAGATGAGGAAAATGCCAGTGTTATAATGTACCGTGATTTTAGCAAAAGGTTTGATAAAATATTTAGCATTTTGCTAAACCTAAAAAATAAGATAAAATGTAATAGGGATAAAAGTTTTACATTTGAATTCAAATATCATCTGCACAAAATACTGTTGTGTGATACATTCTTACCAGTTTGTCTAAAAATGTTTTGAGGATTTTCTGATACCTCAAGCTCAGTATGAATCGGCAGAAAGCCAAAAAAAAAAAAAAAAAAAAAAGATAATGTGTTCTTGGGATTTTAAAGAAAGGAATAGCTTCTAGGAATAAAGATATGGCTAGCCCTCTATGTTCTACCTTCATTCTGTTATTATTGGAGTAATGTGTTCAGTTCTGGGTATCATTTGGAGAGAAACTTTGTAAGATAGGGAATTTCCAGAGGAGGAAAATTAGAATGATGAAAGACTTTTATCCATGTCATGAGAGGATCAATTGAAGGAACTTGTTAAATTTATGTTACTTGATTTGACCCGGTGCTCAATCCCATCAGGGTCATTTTGCAAACTGACTTTATCATCAAGTATGTTAATCACTTCATAATGTACCATTTTACTTCCTAGTAAAATCTGTCCTCCTGTATAGATCCCATTTCCAGTTGGTTCTATATTTTTAAGAATATCATTGAAATTTTCATTTCATTTTAAGTAAAAACTATTCATTGGCTAATTATTAAATAACTGAAAGCTTAGCTAAGACAAATAGCAAAGTAGTGGTGATAGTTGTCTTTGTCTTTTGCACTCAATGAAGATCAAAATGATATCAGTATTTTATAGTCAATGTACAATATGTCTGATTATGGCTGATCAGGTCAATATGAGCTAAGAAGGCTGTACCACTGGTCAGTCATAAATAGTCTGTATGAAGAATTGGGAAGGATTTATTTAACAAATTAGAGTTAAGGAATTATTTGTAAGGCATAAAATAGCAATTAGAAAAAATAAGGAAAGCCACAATTATAAAAAAAATTCAGGAGGAAATTCTGAGAATACCCCGGGGATGATCCTTACAATTTTATGAAGCCTGGGATAAAGTCAGATGAAATCTTATTGATATTCTAATCGATAATTCATGAGAATTAATGATAAAGAGTAAAATTAAATATAGGTGAGAAAAGGCATAGTTTTTTAGGACCACAATTCATGCTAGAAGTCTGAAATAAACTGGGATTTTATTGAAGCATTCTTGACTAGTTGGAAAAAACCTTCAAACAATAACTAAACTAACTTTCCATTTCTACAAAAAAATTGATTCAAGTTAATATTCTCAAAGGAACATTTATTACTAAAATTATATCCAGTAATTTCACTTGAATTTAGTGAGTTCTACATTGATAGGTCTATCAGTTTCTAACACAACAATCTGTAATCCTACTTTAACAGCCCTTAAGGCAGCTCGATAGTCAATCCACTAATGCTTCTCCTTTTCAGATATCCTCTTATGCTTCCAATCAGCCTTGTTGACTAAGAGGTTTGTTCTGAGTGATGATGAAAAGTCTTTCTATTGGCTCAGAACATGGATATAATATGGGGCAACCCAGCTCTTTAATGATTCTTTTTATCTTTGGACTTAGAAGTATGAGGAGTTAGAGTAAAGGCCAAAAGAGTTGTTTTGGGGGAAGGTAATGGTAGATTCTTTTTCTTCCATCTAGTAGGAAGCAGCTTCCCCTTTTCCCTTTTCTATATGTTAATAAGGTAGCTTTACAGATTCATGTTTGTTCACTGGGTTGTTCATTGGGATTCATGTTGTTCATTGGGTATCTTTATCTTAAAAAAACAAACAAAACAAAAATAAATTTTGCCCATGTTGCTTTGGAAAACCCAATTTCAAGACCATAACTATTTCTTTAATTAGCAACTTTATTAGTAGTAACTTTTACAAGAGTAGCTGGAGTGGAGGTAAAGAGTCAATAAATGTGAGAATTGGGGAGTCTACTTCTCATATTGGCAAGTCAAATAAAGAAATCAATGAATCCTGGGTAAGTGATAGGCATAAGCAAAGGAGGGAGAGTAACTCAGTGGATCGTGAAGGGATATCTAATTAGTCTCTGTTTTAGATTTGTTTTGATTTTACTTGTGTAGAACTGTGCTCAGAATTCTATCAATTTTAAGGGGGTTTCTCTATATGGATTAAATGGTTTTTGGAAAGAATTTGGGATTAACTCCCATTTACAAGGAGAGGATTAATTTATTAAGTCTTTTAATTTATAAATTCCATGATATTCTGAGAGAGAAGTTATAGTTGAATTTGTAGTTACAAATGCAAAAGAGAAGAAACTGACCTTTTAACTTTTGGAAGTTAAAATTTCCTGTGAACTAAATGGAATATACCAGTGTGATAGGTTGTATATATGACTGGAGGATTTGTTTATTCATTATTTTGGCAGGGTCAATGTTTTGAAGAGAAGTTGAAGAAGAAGCTTTTAAACTTGTAACTGCTCTGGGAGTTTTAAGGGACAGAAGGCTCCATAAATTCTCTATTGATTTGTAAATTTTAGGAAATTTATGACCAGAAAAATACTGGATAATATACAGAAGTGAGAACTCCTCTGCAAAGTCTACAAAGAAAAAAAAAAGCAGTATATTTATAATTAATTATATGATGAATTTGAGCTTTAGGGATACTCAAATTAGACAGGCTCTTTGACTTGAATGTTTTAATATATTTCCCTGATTTATAATCAAATCAAATCTGCTTCTTTGCTTACAGACTTATTGCTTGGTCATGCTCTGTTGCTAGAGCAAGTGCTAAAAGTCCAGGATCAATTAATTGATAAGGATTAATAAGCATCTATGGTGTACCACACATTTTGCTGTGTTCTATTTAAGTGACGATGATATCTCATGCATACTGAAATGAATCAGTGAGATCTTTGTAAAGATATCTCTAGTGAAGATTATGACCTTTTCATGCTTTTCTAGTGTCCTTCTGTAAATCCCCAATGGTGAAAGGAGGAGTAACTTCTTTCCCTTCCAAAATTCAGGGGAGGGTGATCCTTTTCATTGTTCTGGTTCTTTTATTATCAGTCAAATTCCACTGGAGTACTTTGGACTGCGTTTATAATGAATGTAATTAAATTCTCAGTGTTTTCACATCTGTTATCCTCATTTATGCTTCATAAAGCAGGAAGATATATTATCCTATTTTTATAAATGGACATATTGAGAGTAGAAAAATGATTTATCCAAGGTCACATAGTTGGTTAGTAATTCAGCTGGGCTGACAACTCAGATTTTCTTAATCCTAGCCCTTACTACTATCTACTAATTGTCTATTTTCTGGCTACTAAGTAACAAATGAAAATCTTGCCTGGAATTTGGCCAATTGAATTGCCACAAAACCTCAAAAGGTTTTCAGCCAGTAGTCTTAGAGAAGAGTTGTTTTACAATATATATTTCTAGAAGCAGATAAACTGAATGAAGTAAGCTCAGATCTTTATTGCACTCTCCAGTTTTATTTTTTTTAAATCATAACAGAATTCATAACACCAATTGTCTTGCTTTTTTAAGGTGAGAATTATTCTAACTTTGACTTTTCTTGGCCTGAAAACAAAAAGTATGTGTATTCAATGTAGTTATCAATATGACATACATTAGCACAAGCCCATTATCAGTGAATTTTTATTGTACTTATTTCTTGTACTTGTTTAAATTGTGATCATGTGCTTCTTGAATAGAAAAAATAGGATTTTTTTTTTGCTATGCAAATAATAACTTAAAACAAGGATCAGGTTTGGATAGGAGTCTTCATCATAGTCTAAGAGCTAGGAAAGTCCATAGATTTCATTGTGTCTAACACCTTAATTTACAGATGAGGAAACTGAAGCTATGGAAGATGGAGTGGTTTAAAAGAAATCACAATGGTAGTAAATAGAAGAAATAGGATTCAAAATCAAGATTTTTGAAACCAAATTCACCGCTTATCTCACTATATCTCACAGAGCACAAAAATGTTTTTGAATGTAGATAGTAAAATTAATAATAATAATTAACATTTGTATATTATGTAATATATATTATATTCATATTTATAGTGAGTTTGTTCATAATAGCCTATGAGATAGGATGGCAGAAATATCCTAATTTAATATATTAAAAAACTAAGGCTCAGAGAGTTTACATGACACCTATGTCCCATGGATAATTCCTGTCAGAGTCTGAATTTAGTTTCCTAAATCTAAATTCCATCCATTCTATTATATTACACCATAAATATGGATAAGTGCCTCATAATACCCTATACTTCAGTTTTTATTTTGGTGATTTTTTAGCTAAACAAAGTACTATGAAACCCTGATCATGAGTTCATGATGAGATCAAAGCATGCTTAGTTCTGTCAGTCACTACTCCTAGAGGGAGAAAATAGAGCAAATTGGATGAATGCCCAGAGCAAATGGACATTTGCCAGTAGGCTATGGAATAATCTGAATCATAAGCACTTTTTTCAGAAGCAGAAACAAAATGATGATAATGTTAATAACTTAACATTTATATAGCACTTACCATGTGCGGGTACTGTGCTAAATCTATTGGTATTGTTCAGTCATTTCAGTTATGTCATTCCTGTCTGACTCTTTGTGACCCCATTTGGGTTTTCTTAGCAGAGATACTGGAGTTATTCACCATTTCTTACTTTAGTTCATTTTAAAGATGAGAAAACGGAGGAAAATAGAATTAAATGACTTACGCAGAGTCATACAACTTGTGTCTGAGGTCAGTCTCTTAATCCTATTTGCCTTGGTTTCCTCACCTGTAAGATGAGCTGCAGAAAGAAATAGAAAACCACTTCCGTATCTTTGTCAAGAAACTATAAAAACAGTCATTAAGAGTTGTACACAGCTGAATGATTGAATAGGAACAAATATTAAATTTTTATTTATTTTCTTAAAATTTCTAAATTATACTTTATTTGGACTAGGTTACATTCTAGCTGTTAACAAAGTGCAAGTTTGACACCTTTGTTTTACAACAATCTTCCAAAGGTGTTATTCAGTATCCATTTAAAGATTTTCATTGTGAAGGGTATGGAACTTATGGGTACACATCAAAGAAGATGAGCTCTGATTCTAGTAGTACTTGTTATTTAATGTCCATTGATCAAGTTATAAGGATTTTTTTTTTGCCAGCATACTAATTTCAAATATTTCCAGGTTCTGTTTATTATATAGTCATTTTCCTTTTAGAAATTAGTACTCATAAAGTTGATTTTTAAAAACTTGAATGTGATAATTTACATTTTTTTGTTGTTCAGTCATTTAAGTTGTAACCAATTCTTTGTGATCTCATTTGGAGTTTTCTTGGGGAAATTTTTTTGTCATTTCCCTTTCCAACTCTTGAGGAAACTGAGACAAACAGGATTAAACAACTTGTCCAGGGACACAAAGTTAGTAAGTATCTGAGGCTGGATTTGAACTCAAGTCCTCCTGACTTCAGGCCTGTGGCTCTATTGACCTTGGAATATCATTCTAGATTCTGACTTATCTATCCTCTCTCAACTTTTTGTCATGTACATATATGTTAAGTGGGAAATCCATACCTATATCCAAGTTGTTAATAAAAATATCAGATGACACAAAGTAGAAAGAACAAAAATCGATTTTAAGGATTCTTCAGTAAAAAGTTCTCTCTAGGTTAACAGCAACTCATTAATCTCATTAGTGACTAACTACTCCTTAGATATGGTTCTTCAGCTACTTCCAAATCTATCAAACTATAATCATAATCTAACTTATAGACATCTTGCCCAGAAAGATGACTATGAGATTTTGTAAAATAATCTGGTAAAATATAAAGAATATTAATTACTTCCTTAGCAGTTGAGTAGCTCTGTCAACACAAAATTTAATCTGGTGAGTCTCATTATTTACAAAGATATTGGTTCTTGATAACTATTTCCTTTCCTAGATATTCAGTAACTAGTATTTAAAAAATATAACCTAGAATTTTTATGAGAAATTGAAGTCAAGCTCATTATAGTTTACTGACTTTTCTTATTTTTATTCTTATGACACTTTCTCCAATCTCCACAATCTTTGAAACATCACTAAATGTCAGTTATAATATCTTCTAGCTTCCAATATTTTAAAATGTCATGGAACATTTGATCATTACATATTTGTAAAGAGCAAATAAACTAAAACTCTAAACCAAAACTTACTGTTATAAAAATAAGGAATAATAGTGCCAGACAAATAGGAATGGAATTACTAACCAATACATAAATATTCCTGCAGTTTCATATTGACTTAGAAACTACTTGTTAATATTTTTATGGTTTATTGTATTTTTCTTTATTTTACTAAATTTTTCCCAGTAAAATTTAAATATGGGAGTGTTGTGAGTCATATGTGGCCCATGTGTCAAGTGTTTGATATCTCTGTTTTACAACATCTATACAAAGGGTTAAGAAAGAAAAATTCTTTAGGGGACTTGAAAAGACCTTTCAAGCTAAATACTTAAAAACATTGAAATAGTTATTTCAGCACAAAGATGGATGCTAAGAAATATTTTGGAAAGTGGGATTAATGATTAGGCCATTGGCTCATGATCAATTGGGTAGTAATAATCTAAGGTGGGTTTGGAATCTTATACTGTTTTATATATATATATATATATATATATATATATATATATTACTAGGGACAAATGAAAATATTTTAATTTAATTTATTGACATAGAAAAAATAAATATTGTTTATTCATATATTATTTTTTTTTTCACTCCATAGCCCAAACTTTCTATGGAATTTTCTTGGCAAAATACTGGAGTGGTTTGTCATTTCTTTTTCAAAAAGTTTTGAGATAAACAAGTTAAATAAGTCACTCAGCTGCAAAGTGCCTGAGGCCATATTTGAATTCAGGCCTTCTGAGTCTAGGCCCAGAGCTCTATCTACTGAGCTATTAAGCTACCTCCTAATAAATATTATGTTTTTTATAACTTTAAAATTTATATTATTCAATATGTTTTTTGTTGCAATCAATTGTTTTGTATTATTTATCAAATTCACAAAATTTTGAGCAATATTTTAAGAAGCCATCTTTTTTATCATAACTTTAAGGTGGTGCAACAATTCTTACATTGTCTCTCCTCCAACTATGTTCTCCTAATAAGTCAAGCTCTCTCAACAGAGTTCTAATCACATTAGTGTTCTAATGAGCCATTTTTTTTTCTCTTGACAGAGTAGTAACTAGGGATAGATAATTACATCCTAGAAATTTTCAATAAGGTTTAAATTATGCAATTTTGTAGGCTATTAAAGCTTTCTCTTCAATATATTTGTTAATATTTTCATGGCATAATGCAAGGCTATTTTGTAGTATTTCATTTGGAAAGTTTCTCTAATTCTAGAACAATTGGCTTGAGGAGACTTTTCCACTCGGATCAGGGTCACAGGCTTTTCCACTTAAATCAGGATCAGAGGCTTTTCCACTGAAATCAGGATTGGAGCTTTTTCACTGAAATCCAGTGAGGGTCCTGTCAGCCCCACGTTGGGCACCAAAATGTTGGTGTTTCTTTTTCCAAAACACAGCCAGGTGATAAAAGTTCAGCTTTTTTATTGTGTCCTTCAATATAGCCTGGTTAGCTCAGAGCCTATCTCTCTGCTTGGCTCCAAGAGATCTTGCAGCTTCGTCCTTGGCTTCTGCCTCTGCTTTCTTCAGCCTCCAGCCAGCACCAAGTTGTAAGATGCAATGAATCTCTTGCCCCGAAGATAGGGCTTGTGGGCTTTCTTCCAGAATGCTCCTCTCCAACTCTCCGACCCCTGGGAATGATCCCAAGTAAAAACTCTCCCGAGCATCCAAGAAAACTCTTTCAAGTAACTCTCTCGAGCTCCCAAGAAAAACTCTCCCAAGAAACCTCTCTCAAGAAACTGCAAGAGCTCTTGGGAGAGATAAGCCTCTGGCCAGCACCAAGTTGGAAGATACGATGAATCTCTCTTGCCTCGAAGATAGGGCTTGTAGGCTTTCTTGCAGAGTGCTCCTCTCTGACTCCTGGGAATGCTCCCAAGAAAAACTCTCAAGAAAAAACTCTCTCAAGTAGACTCTTTCAAGAAACTATCTCAAGAAATTAACTCAAGCTCCAAGAGCTCCTTGTATATATGTGATCTCCCAAAGGTTAACTCCGCCTTCTGGAGGGAGAGGGATTCTGGGTTATCTCCCAGAGTGCTCTCTGGCCCTAAGGGAGGTGTGAATTCGGTGTTTCTTTCTAAACCCTGAACTCTCCCAAACGTGTGAACTCCATTGAGTACTTAGATACTTATGAGCTCTCTAAAGGTATGAACACAAGCATTGTTTCCATCAGTATTAGCAACTTATCACCTTGTAAGGATTCATTCTAAGGTGTGAACCAATAAGCACTGTATCAATTCTATTGAGTTAACACCAGGATTCTGACATCACCCTTGAGTTTTCACCTTGTTTCAAGTTGAGTTGACACTAGGATTCCAACAATATATCAATATTTTTATTGGGGTTTCTTATTCCTTCAATGTAGCCAAAACTTGCAAGTCTACTGAAACTGGAAAAATATCCCAAACCATTATTTTTACGGCTGTTCTTCAAAGATATCTAGGTTTTACAAGCTTGGGAGTTGGAAGTATTAGTCTGAAAGATTTTGAGAAAGAATATCCTCTGCTGACCCTTCATCCTATTAATCTGATTGTATTGTAACAAATTTAAGAGTTTATTGCTTTAGTGATTGTTAGGTGTTCTTATAATTAATTTTGGTATTTAATTATCTCATTTAAACTTGTTTATGAAATGATGATAGTCTGCATCAATTTCTGTTCTTTTATCTACTTATATTTTGGCATTAATAACTTCTTTATATATATGTATGTGTATATATACATGTTGTATCTATATCAGATTCATATTTCTTTTAATTGTGTGTGCATCTATTTTTCCCCTTTTCTCTAATTTTGGCATTAATTTGGATCTTGATTCTTTGAAGTTAGTAGTCTGACTTTATATAAAAATTGATTAGATTAAAAATGAGTACTCCATCATTAATTGGTTACTATCACCTGCTAAGGGCAATCACTCTCTTTTCATGAACATTTTATTTTTCAATTATCTGGTTTACTTTGTGGTGAATTCTGAACCATATTTTCTACCCCCTCCTCCATTATTCTCTATACTTGCTTTTTCATTAAAATCATCTAGTATTAAAACATGTTGGTCAAATTTGGAAGGTTCTCTGCAATATATGTTGGCATGTAAGCTCTAATTATCTTCAAGAAGATCTTGTTGCAAATGTTCATTGTGAGTGCTTCAATGTGATATGACCAACAGTCTTGTGAAATATTATTTTGAATTGCCTTTGGATGAATCTAACTCTTCTAAATCTTTTATTTGCCTCTCCAAAAATGAACAGTGGATTGTTTTGCCATTTGGCAGTAACCAGCTTGCTCTAATGGTTTTATTTACAGTGAAAATGTCATGATTACTGGGATTCAATTCTTCTAGTGGGTTTACTCATCATTTATTGATAAAATCAAAAGCTAACAGAAGATCTAACTCTTGTATAATTTGTGGCATTTTCTGCCCCTTATTCCACCATTGTGCTTCCATGACTAAAAAAGGAAGAGGTTCAACAAGGTGAGTCATTTTGAAATTTTTCTTGATTTCATGGTTTGTCATAGTTGAAGTGACCAGTCTATTGGTGATGATCCTCTCTGCACTTTGCTAATCTAGTTCTAAAAAAAGAGACATTAGATTATATTCAAAGCCTTTTTATCATAGTAGAATCTGCTCAAGCTTGAGCTGTGTTCACATAATCTTCAAGATTCAAGTTTAGGATTGATCCTATACTCTGCTAGAATATCAGAGTAGAAATTTCAATTCTTTGGCAAGTATGTCCTAAGTTCCCCCTTCTCCCTGCCTCATATTCATCAGAAATTACTTCTTTTCTGATGGAAACAAAATAAAAGATTAAACCTAAAATTCAATTATTTTAAGTTTTGAATCTTCTATCTCTAATTTCAAAAATGTTTTTTCTCAAGGAATCATTTTTCTGTTTCCAGGAATATTGAAGCAGTTAGACCATTAGTAGAGTAGGTTATGAAAAATGTTCCCCTTTGGCCGTGAATAATAATTGCTTATAACTTAGTGAAGGAAGTTACTATATAGGGAGGAAACATCATTGACATGGACTATGAGAACTTGCCTGCATAAGATAACTAAGGGGAATCATTTTGAGGGGTGAGAGCAGGAAAGGTAAGAGAATCTCCATTTTTCTTCCAAATACAGTGTCATAATTAAAATTTTAAAGAACAGTTCTCTTGGCAGTTGCTAGCTTCCTGCTAAGAGAATCCTTATTTTGCTAACCTGGATTTAGCCCAGTGCAAAAATCTGTTCTTAACAGTTACTTTCAAATTAATTAACCCCATAATTATATGCCTGGGTACCTTGGTATAATTAATATACCAGGAAAGAAACATACACTAACAATATTAAATACAATAATGGTTTTAAGGAAATGTTATGGTTTTGGTTTTTATACTTGCTGTTAAAAATACACAAGCATTTTGCAGAAATTACAGTGCAAAAACTAAAATCAAACCAAATAAACATTATTTTTCTCTGTATATAGTAACTTACTATACAAAAAGAGCTAAAGAAAAATCTATTTTTTTCACTGGCTTCTGTTGTTTCTTAGATTACATTTTGGGGTGTTTATGACTGGTCAAAAACACAAAATTGCATAGTGTCTATGAAAAAGGAAGAAAATACCTCTATGTTAGTAGCTTTAACCTTGACCTTTGGAAAATCCCAAATTCCAAGCTCTGGCTTCCCAAATCCTGAGATTCAAAGTTCATAGCACAACGTATATAACAAACACAAGTGCCCAAACTCCTATCTTTATTTAAGTGGGGAGTCTGTTAACAAGCTCAGGTACTCTGTTAGCCAGCATTTCCTCTCTCCCTGTGCACTGTCAAATGATCGCAAACAGATAACCTCAATAAATGTTTCCTGATGTCATGGGCAACAATTCACATTATCTCTGAAATAAATCAGAGAATGGAAAGAAAACAGGCCAAATACAATTGCACTCAGCAGAAAAAAAACAACAAAACAAAACAGTGCTTTCTTGATTGTTTTTAACTGGTTATCATTTATTTCTCTAGAATTAAAAAAAAAAACACAGAACAAAACTCAAAACAATCCAAATAGGATTGTGATTATGAGAGAATTTCAAAATATGTTAGTGCATAAACTAACAGATTTGAGGGATTCTAAAATCATTGTCCTTTTGAAAATTTCTTTGTCAATAACATAAAGGTCATAGGAATAATATTTTAATATTAATAATTTTCCTAATTCACTGTTATGCTCATAACACTCTTCAGCTCAAAAGCATTTAACATTTCATTAACTAAATAAAGTTAAGTTGTACAAGATTTAAGGTCTTTCATGATCTGGTTTTAACCTACCTTTAAGCCTTATCTAACTTTATTATTCATTCCATACTCTCAGCTGGTTTTCAGTCACTTATTACTAATCTCAAATTGCATTTTTCTAATTGAGGGAGTTTGCTTACATTGTATTCCTGTGTTAATTGTTTTCCTTCTCCAAATTCCATAATTTCAAGCAAACTGTTCTCTTCTACATATTCTGTGTTCTAATCCAGTGACTATTCAGGTTCTCCTCATGTCTTTGTTCCTTCTATTCCCTAAATTTGGAATATCTTCATGTTCCAGTGGAAAATGTAGCTAAGTAAAATTACAGAACAAATGTCCTCTTTTACCACAAAACATATTTATGTACATTGTACTTTTTTGTATGTCCTGTGTACTTAAAATGAAAACTGTATTGAATATTGTAGTTTTGTATACATTATATTTCTCTACTGGAAACAGAATCTAATTCACCTTTTTATCTCCTCTACTATCTAATATACTTCTCAGTGAATATCATTTGGAATCCACAGAACTACACAAACCAAGTAGCAACAAAAGTAGTAAAATAATAATGACAAACATCTAAGATGAAATAAAAAGGCCTTTCTTGGGTGATGACCACAGGAATTCAACCAATAACATATAGATAAAAACACGATAAACAGATAATTAGTTCAGAAATGGAAGTTTGATCAATGCTAACAAAAATTGCAGAAGAGTTGTCCTCAAGGTACCTGGATTTATTGATTAGTGAAAATTACATAGAGGAATGACAGAAACTATGCAACATAATACTGTAAATTGCCCCAAACATAGCACCTATGAAGACAAGCTTTAATGGCCAGATACATATCAGAAACTTTTTATCTTTCACAAATGAAAAATTCTTATATTTAAGTATATATTAAGTACAGATCTCCTTTAGGTTTCAACAAATAAAACTGTACTGGAAACAGCCTTCATAGGCAAAAGTGTTGACTAAGTCATAAACATTTAATAGTGTTTTTTAAACGGATAGCAGCATGTTGAATACTTAAGCTTTCCAATCTATACAGAAAGAAAAGATTTCAAAATTTAAAAAACCCAGAAGAAGAAAACAAAACTATCTTTCAACAGGATAAAAAATATATATCGTTCATGCTGTACTATGTGTCTGCTACTGCAATTGTCCCTAAGATGCTCTCACAAAGCCTATGGGAAATTAATTTATATCCCAATACTTTTCATTCAGTTGCAAAAAGCAGTCATTTGCATCTACCTACACAACAGTCTAAAGAACATTAAACATAAAAGAATAATAGCAAGATAACAAACTGTCTCCAAACTGTATTTAACTGAATGAAATGAGAAGAATAAGTTAATAATGATGATAATATTTGAAGAATCTGTTATGTTGACAGTGTAGAGAATCTCTGGTGTCAGAAGTATTTTTCATCAGAGAGGCAGATCATGACTCACCTAGGATTTAGTAGATTGTGTTTAGAGAGTTGCCTGGTATACATAGAACAGAAGTAGATTTTCCCAGTCACACTCTTAGATTCAAATACAAGATTCAGATCCAGGTCTTCCTACCTTCAAGACCAACTACCTGCTACCAATTCTACACTGATAATAACAAAAACTGTTACCACCTGTTTAAACCAATTTCTCTAGCTCTAAAACATACTTTTCTGTTTTATGTTACAATAAAATACGAAATGTGATGGCACAATCTTTCTGCCTCCCTTCTGAGTAGCAGAAAAGGACTTACCATAAATAAAGGTATTTTCATATTGTAGTGAAGGTATTTTGAAAACAAATCCTAGCCTTATATAAAAATTTAAAGAACAGGTCTTACTCTTTAGATTTCTTTCCTAACCCTCTTCTTGCAGATTTTGTCCATTTTGATAAATTGATTCCAGCTATTGGGATTCAGTTTAGAAGCTTGATTGGTATCTCAGCCTTTTAGATCATGCTTCTTAAACTGTGGGTCACAACACCATGTGGAGTCATATAGTTAAATATGGTGTTACAAAAAATTGGCATCAGCAAAAGGTATAAAAAATCCCACCAAGATTTAATTCTTTTTCCCCTTAATAGTATGTTGTTTTTTTTTCAAATATATGTAAAGATGGTTTTCAATATTCAGTTTTGTGAAATTTTGTGTTCTAAGTTTCTCTCCCTCCTTCCCAATACAGCAAGAAATCAGATATAGGTTAAATATGTGCAATCCTTTTCCCCCTTATTTTTATTGTTTTTAAAAATTATTGCTTTATGAATCATCTTGAGGGAGATTAAAAAAACAAAAAAAAGTGAAGATAGCATGTGTTGATTCATATTTAGTTTCCTTAGTTCTTATTCTGGATGCAGATGGCATTTTCTGTTCAAAGTCTATTAGGATTTCTTTGGCTCACTGAACCACTGAGAAGAACCAAGCCTTTCATAGTTGATCATCACACATTCTTTCTGTTATTGTGTACAATGTATTCCTAGTTTTGCTTGTTTTGCTTGGCATCAGTTCATATAAATTGTTCTAAGACTTTCTAAAGTCAGCTTGTACATCATTTTTATAGAACAATAATATTCCATTATTTTCATATGCTATAACTTGTTCAACCATTCTCCAATTGATGAGCATCACTCATTTTCCAATTCTTTGCTACCACAAAAAGAGCTGCTACAAACCTTTTTGAACATGTAGGTCCTTTTCCCTCCTTTAACTGTAATCTTGTATCCTTGAGATACAGACCCAGTTATGACACTGCTGGACCAAAGGGTATGCACAGTTTTATAGCCCTTTGGGCATAGTTCCAGATTGCTCTCTAGAATGGTTAGATTATTTCACCACTTCATCAACAATGCATTAATGTTCCAGTTTTCCCACATCCCCATCAACATTTATCATTACCATTTCCTGTCATTTTAGCTAGTCTGAGATGTGTGAGGTTACCTCAGAGTTGTTTTAATTTGCATTTCTCTAATCAATAGTGATTTAGAAAATTTTTTTTCATATAACTATAGATAATGTGCAACCCTTTTAAATATATTTCCTTATTTGTCATGTTATACCAAAAAAAATCAGATAAAAGGAAAAATAAAACCAAGAAAAACAAATAAAAAGATGAAAATACTATTCTTCGATCCCCAATCAGTCTCCCTAGCTCTCTCTCTGAAGGTGATTGCCATTTTCCACCAGATTTACTTCTTTAAATTTAAATTTTAAAAATAAACACATCTATCTCATTAGTATGCAAATATATTTGCATCTTTAATAAATGATAAAATTATATGTATACAAAATAATTGATTTAAAATAAATTTCTTTATGATTAATTATAAGTAGATTTGTATTTATATACCTATTTTATATATTTATATATCTGGGGTTTAATCAAAGTTTCTTGGGAGAGTATTTAAAAAAATTAAGAAGCCCTATTCTTTAATCTACAAATCTATCTATGGGAACTAAGCACTTGAAGTAAGTATCTATGGTCTTCTCTTAGCCCCTGCAAGTTCTGTCTTTCCTCATGATCTTCAGACATTCTGTTTCTCTCTATGTTGATCTGATGGCCATGGAGAGGCCCTCTCACTTTCCACTACTATCTTTTGTCACACTGGCACCCACATGACTGATTATTCTCTCTGGCCTAGTAAATAATGTTGTTCTTACATTTCAGGTTTTGAGGCTTTTACTTTTACTATTATCTTTTTTTTGCCTCTTGGAAAAAATTTCCTCGAACTTTTTTATTGATTTCTTTCCTCACTGTTTTTCTCTTCCTTTCATCCTCTCTCTTTTTTTACTCCTCTGCTCACATTTTTCTTTCCCTTTCTTTTTCTTCTCTTTGCTTCTCTCTTCCTCTCCCATTTTAATCTTATTCTTTCTCTCTTTTTCATATCTGTTATCTGTCTTTTTCTTTCTCATCTTTTTTCTCTCTCTTTCCCACTTCTTTATTTCTTTTGCTTTTCTTCTCCTCTCTTTCTTGATCCTCTCTTTATTCTCTCCTCTCTTCCTTTTATCTTTTTATTCCTCTTTCCCCTGTCAATTTACTGAGATCTAGTGTTCTGGGACTATAAGGCCTGGCTTCCATTTCTTTCTCAAGTTTGTCTTGTCCCCTTAATATTTTTTCAGCATGATTTTTTTTTCTGTTCCCAAAGTTCTTTTCTTAGCTAACCTGAAATACTCTTCACCTCAAGTGTCCTGGACATTGCATGCCTCTAGATTCACTCATCTTCTAGTTAAGATCCTACATCCCTGCTTCCAGAGTACCACATATTTGAAGTAATTTACTATGTTCCAGTTTATAATTAACAAACATTCATTAACAGGTCATAATGATTTATAGAACATTCTTGCCTCTCACCCAATTCCTTGCATCCACAAGGGTATAACTTGGCACTGAAGGAGCCATATGGAAAGTTTCACATAGAATCATTTGTTTTCTAGTATTAATCTTATTGTCAACATCTATAAAAGCCTATCTTTTAAGGAGCAGAGCCTCCTATCTTATGACTGAACTTTTGAATGAGTCTAGTTTCCAAATAATCAGGCATGGGTTTGTTTTTTCATCCAATACATACACAGTCTGTCATTTTGTTTCACTGACACACACTGAACTATGACTCCTTCAACTGCATGGTGATAAGCTCAGGCTGAGGTCACTGTTAACGATAAATCCTTGCCTGCTTATTAGTTGGGAGAAAATGGGGATTCATGCCTTGCCAACCTGTGTCCATGAACTTTTTAATGTTCTTGATATGATGTCACCTACTCGGTAAGAGCAGCTGTGTATGGAGCCTGAACATTGCAGCCAGTAGCCTCTGTGTCTGGGAACCAGACTAAGAATTAGAATAGATTTGTTTTAATTAAGACCAGAGATTTCTGTTATTTAAAAAAATGGCAATCTGGTCTGAACTCATATGTGCCCTTTACCCTCACCCTTCTTTGTATATCAAGTCAGTTCTCTCTGTTGTAACTTTATCCTACTCTAATTTCAAATCTAGGCCATTTTAAATGTAAGGAAACTCCCTTCCCCTGTTTTGGGGAGAGACACATGGAAATAAAATTTATAAAATATATATTTAATGAGGCACATTTAAGAATCTTCCAATATAGAGAAGACAACCAAGATAGAATGAGAAGTATCAGGGACAGTCCCAAATGATGACAAGGCTTTGAAAGTAGCAGCTGTGACAGTCAATGTGAAAGCAATCTTGATTTGTAAATGGTTAGGAAAAGGATGCTGCTCTCAATGGCTCTTTGCTCATACATACATACAAAAACATAGAAAGCTGTCATCATCAGAGTGTCTTTAAACAGAAACAGCAATAAGCTGCATAATAATGAGGTATATGATGAAAATGAGCACTTCAACCTCTTTAGAACTCAAGAGGATCCTTAAAGTTCTCATTGTATCTCTGCTCTCACCCCCTTCCTTATTCACTACTATATTCTGGGAATAAATGTATTAGTTCATTCAATCAATTCAATTCAAGAAAGATTTACTAAGTGCTTACAAAATCCAAGGCTCTATGGTGGTGGTGGATATTCAAAACCTCCAAATTAAAAAAAGGTCTCTTACCCAAAGATTTTACATTTTACTGTGAGTAGAGAAGGTACCAGAGGAATAGAAAAAATACAAATAAAGAAGTGATAAGGACACAGGATAAATCAAAATGTTAAGGAAATATTTTGAATTGAAAAGAACAGGAGTTTCTGGGTGGATCAGGAAGGGATGCACAGAGGAGCTGGCACTGGGCTGAGGTATTCAAGCAATCCACAAAAGTAGGGATAAAGAGAGGAATTGCCTTCCAAGTTTGGGGTATTTCTTGCATATAAAAGATATATAACAAGAGATGGAATGTCAATTTCAAAAAACAGATAGGAGAGGTGAAGCCAAGATGGCAGAGAGCAGATACATATCTATATGACCCACTATGAGCTTCCCTCAAATAAAAGCAGATTAAGCCTCTGAACTGGCTTTGGAATGACAGAATCCACAAATATTTGGGGTACAACAAATTGCCAGAAGAAGCTACTTTGGAAGAACTTCAGAAAAGGTCTATTTCAATTGAGCAGGAAGAGAAACTGCAGAGCCCAGACTGCAGCACAGAGAGCATGGGGCAGAGAGCTGGGGTGGGGAGCGAGGATGTTGTGGTATCAATGCACTGAAGAATCTACTCTGAAGCTCCTAGGCTATTCTGTCCTGGTTGCAAGCTGGTGGTTAAGCAGATTTGCTATAAGACACCCAAAAGCAAATACAAAAGGCAAATTATGAGCCACTGAGTTCTGGAAGAATGCAGCACTTGACCACACTTACCCAGCCCCAGAAGTCAGTCAGCAGGACTGCTCCAAGGCAAACTAAAGCAAATTGTCACCCATTTGCCTTAAGAGCAGAACTCAACCTTTCAAAAAATGAGCAAAAAACCCCAAAGAATTCTGACCACAAGCAGGTTTTATGGAGAAAGAGAACAGACCCCAAACCATGAGGATCCAAAAGGCAAATCAACTCCAGATGAAGTAAGAAAGGAAATGAGAACTTTGCAAGATAGTATGGAAAAGGCAAATCAGAAATTATCTGTAGAAAATTCCCATAAAAATAGACTTGATGAAATGGAAAAAGCATATAACTCTGTTAAAAAATAAATTTGAAAATTCTTTGAAAAACAAAATCTGAAATGGAAAGAAAATATTTTATATAAAAGTTCAATTGGCCAGATGCAAAAGGAGATAAAAAAGGCAAAGAAAATAATTCTTTAAAATTAGAATTGAAAATGGAAGTGAATGAATCAATTCCACTTCAATAATCAGTCAAACAAAATCCAAAAATTGAAAAAGTAGAAGAAAATATAAAATACCTTATTGGAAAAACAACTGACATGGAAAATAGATCTAAAAGAGAAAATCTAAGGATCATTGTATTTCCTGAAAACCATGATGAAAAAAAAAAATCTCTAGACAACATCTTTCAGGAAATTATCAAGAAAAACTGCTTGGATATCCTAGAACCAGAGGGTAAAATAACCTTTGAAAGAATTCACTGATCACCTTCTGAAAGAGACCTCAAAATGAGAAACTCATAGGAACATTGTAGCTAAATTTCAGAATTATCGAATTAAGGATAAAATACTGCAAGAAGCCAGAATGAAACAATTCAAATATCAAGGAGCCACAATGAGGATTACCAGGGACCTAGTAGCTTCCACATTAAAGGATTGAAAGTCATGGAATCTGATATTCCAAAATGCAAAGGAATTTGGATTGCAGCTAAGAATCAATTATCCAGCAAAACTGAGCATTATCTTTCAGGGAAAAAGATGGACATTCAATGAAAGAGATGAATTTCATTTATTTCTGATAAAAAGAACAGAGTTGAAAAGAAAAGTTGATTTTTAAATAGAAAACTCAAGAGAATCATAAAAAGAGAAAAATGAAAGAAAAATAACTTTCTTTTAAAAGTTAAAAAGCTTATATCCCTATATGGAAAGATGACGTGTTTAACTCTTGAGATCTATATCTCCGTTAAGGGTGTACTTAAAGGGTACAAGTATAATTTGATTTTATTGGAATGATTTAAAAAAAGAAATTAGAGGAAAGATGATTATACTAGAAGAAGAGGAAAATAGAGTTAAAATGGGGTAAATTATATCTCATGAGAAGGCAAAAAGGACCAATTCCAATTAAGAGAAAGAGGGGAGGATGAGCATTGTGTGTATCTTACTCTCATGAGACTTGGCTCAAAGAGAGAATATCTGACACATTTTGCTTCACAGAGAAATTTGTTTCACCCTATAGGGAAGTAGGAGGGGAAGGGAGAAAGAAAGGGGAGGCTAATAGAAAAGAGAACAGAAGTAGAAGGGGAAAGGTATAAGAAAAGGGAGGCTGCAAAATGGGAGGGCTATTTGAAGGAGGGGATGACCAGTGACAAAATGAGAGGAAGGAAAGGGGGAAAGGGAAGAGAAAAATATAACTGTGGATAAACAAGATAGCAGGAAATACAGAATTAGTAATTTTATCTGCGAATGTGAATAGGTTAAACTCTCCCATAACATAGAAGCAAATAGATGAGTAGATTAAAAGCCAGAATTCTAAAATTTTTGGTTTACAAGAAACTTATTTAAAGCAGATTACACATTTAGAGTAAATGTAAAAGTCTGGAATAGAATCTATTGTACTTCAGCTGAAGTTAAAAAAAAAAAGTAAAAAAAAAGGAGTAGTAATCCTGATATCAGATCAAGCAAAAGCAAAGACAGATGTAATTAAAAAAGATTAGGGAGGAAACTATATCCTATTTACAGGTATCATAGATAATGAAATAATATAAATACTAAACATACATGCACCAAATGGTATAGCATCCAAATTCCTAGAGGAGAAGTTAAGAGAGCTGCAAGAAGAATAAGACAGCAAAACAAAACTAGAAGAGGTTATCAACCTTGGTCTCTCAGAACTAGATGAATATGACCACAAAATAAATATGAAAGAAGTTAAGGAGGTAAGTAGAATCCTAGAAAAGTTAGGGATGATAGACCATTGGAGAAAATGGAATGAAGACAGAAAAGAATATACATTTCATTTTCTCCAGCAGTACATGGAGCCTATACAAAAATCGACCATGTATTAGGGCATAAAAACCTCAAAATCAAATGCATAAAGGCAGAAATAGTAAATGCATTTTTTCAGAGCATGATGAAATAAAAATTACATGCAATAAAAGGCTAGGGGAAAATAGATAAAAAATTGATTGTAAACTAAATAATCTAATCCTAAAGAATGAGTGAATAAAACATGAAATCACAGACACAATAATTAATTTCATCAAAGAGTGAAAACAATGAGACAACATACCAAAATTTATGGGATGCAGCCAAAGCAGTTATTAGAGGAAATTTTATATCTCTAGATACTTACTTGCCTAAAATAGAGAAAGAGATCAATGAATTGTGCTTGCAACTAAAAAAGCTAGAAAAAGAACAAATTAACCCCCCCCAATTAAATACTAAATTTGAAATTCTGAAAATAAAAGGGGAAATTAATAAAACTGGAAGAAGAAAATTATTGAATAAACAAAACTAAGAGTTGGTTTTATTAAAAAAAACAACAAAATAGATAAACCTTTAGTTAATATTATTAGAAAAAGGAAAGAAGAAAATCAAATTGTTAGTCTCAAAAATGAAAAGGGAGAACTTTCCACCAATGAAGAAAATTAAAGCAATAATTAGGAGTTATTTTGCCTAACTATATGTCAGTAAATTGGATAATCTAAGTGAAATGGAGGAATGCCCATTTTAGAAAAAGAAATAGAAAAAGCTATTAATAAATTTCCTAAGAAAAAGTCTCCAGGGCCAGACTGATTCACATGTGAATTCTACCAAACATTCAAACTACAATTAATTCCAATACTAGTCAAACTATTTGAAAAAAAATATGGAAAGAAGTCCCACCAAATTCCTTTTATGATACAGACATGGTGCTGATACTTAAACCAGGAAGAGTAAAAACAAAGATTATATACCAATTTCCCTAAAGAACATTGATGTAAAATCTTAAATAAATTATTAGCAGAGATTACAAAAAGTCATCCCCAGGATAATAAACTATGGCTAAGTAGGATTTATACCAGGAATGTAGGGCTGGTTCAATATTAAGAAAATGATTAGTATAATTGCATAAATAACCAAACTAACAAAAATCATATGATTATTTCAATAGATGCAGAAAAAGCATTTGATAAAATCCAACATCCAATCCTATTAAAAACACTAGAGAGTATAAGGATAAATGGAGTTTTCCTTAAAATGATCAGTAGCATCTATTTAAAAGCTCCAGCAAGTATCATGTATAATGGGGATAAACTAGAACTATTCCCAATAAGATCAGGGCGTTAAACAAGGTTGCCTACTATCACCATTACTATTCAATATTGTATTAGAAATCTTAGCTTTGGCAATAAGAGAAGAAAAAGATAGTAAAGGAATCAGAGTAGGTAATGAAGAAACCAAATTATCATTCTGCAAATAATTTAAGGGTACACTTAGGGAACCTAGAAAATCATCTAAAAACTACTAGAAATAATTCACAACTTTATCATAGTTGCAGGATACAAAATAAATACATATAAATCACTAGCATTTTAATATGTTATCAACAAAGTTCAACAGCAAGAGATACAAAGAGAAATTCCATTTAAAATAACTGTAGATAATATAAAATATTTAGAAGTGTACCTGCTAAGGCAAAGTGAGGAACTATATGAACATAATTACAAAACACTCTCTACACAAAGTCAGATCTAATCAATTGGAAAAATATCAAGTGCTCATGTAGGTAGAGCTAATATAATAAAAATGACAACACTAGCTAAATTAATTGACTTATTCAGTGACATACGAATCAAACTTCTAAGAAATTATATATCAGATCTAGAAAAAAATAGCAGAGTTCATCTGGAAGAAGAAAAGATGAAGAATTTCAAGGGAATTAATGAAAAAAAATCAAATGAAGGTGGCCGTGCTGTGCCAGATCTAAAATTATATTATAAAGCAACAATTATCAAAACCATTTGCTACTGGCTAAGAAATAGAGTAGTCGATCAGTGGAATAGGTTAGGTTTACAGGACAAAGTAATCAAGACTATAGTAATCTATTGTTTGAAAAAACCCAAAATCTCAGCTTTTGGGATAAAAACTCACTATTTGACAAAAACTTCTGGGAAAATAGGAAAGTATAGTATGGTAGAAACTAGGCATTGACCCATACTTCACAACATTTACCAAAATAAGTTTGAAATGGCTCATGATTTAGACATAAAAAGTGATATTATAAGCAAATATGAAGAACATAGAATAGTTTATCTCTCAGATCTGTCCAGGAGGAAGGAATTTGTGGCCAAAGAAGGACTAGAAATCATATTTGACCAAAAAAATAGTTAATTTTGATTTTATTAAGTTAAAAAAATTTTTTACAAACAAAATTAATGCATACAAGATTAGAAGGGAAGCAATAAATTGGGAAAACATTTTTATATTCAAAGGTTCTGATAAAGGCCTCATTTCTAAATATACAGGGGATTGACTCAAAATTGTAAGAATTCAAGTCATTCTCTAAATGGATAAATGGTCAAAGAATATGAATAGGCAATTTTCACATGAAGAAATTAAAAACATTTCTAGTTATATGAAAAGGTGCTCTAAATCACTATTGATCAGAGAAATGCAAATTAAGACAATTCTGGGGTACCAAAATACACCTCTCAGACTGGCTAAGATGAAAGGAAAAATGATGAATGTTGAAGGGAATGAGGGAAAACTGTGACAGTAATACATTGTTTATGGAGTGGTGAGATGATCCAACCATTCTGGAGAGCAATTTAGATGTATGCCCCAAGGGTTATCAAAAGATGTATACCTTTAATCCAGCAGTGTTTCTACTGCATATCCCAAAGAGATCTTAAAGGAAGGAAAGGGACCCACATGTGCAAAAATGTTTGTAGCAGCCTCTTTTTGTAGTGACAAAGACACTGGATACTGAGTGGATGCCCAACAATTGGAGAATGACTGAATAAGTTATAGCATATGAATATTATGAAATATTACTTTTTCTATAAGAAATATAGCAGGATGATTTCAGAAATGCCTGGAGAGACTTACATGAACTGATGCTAAATGAAATGAGCAGAACCAGGAGATCATTGTACATGGTAACAATAAAAATTATAGGATGATCAATTCCGATGCATTTGGTTCTTTTCAACAATGAAATGATCCAGGCCAATTCCAATGATCTTGTGATGAAAAAAGTCAGCTACACTTAGAGAACTGTGGTTACTGAGTGTGGATCACAACCTAGCATTTTCACTCTTTTTGTTGTTGTTTGCTTGTATTTTTTCTCTTTTTTTTTTTGCCTTTTTGATTTGATTTTTCTTTATAACAAAATATTGTATAAATAAGTATGCATATATTGGATTTAATATGTATTTTTACCATGTTTAATATATTTTGGATTACTTGCTATCTAGGAGAAGAAGTGAAGGGAAGGGGGGTAAAATTGGAACACAAGATTTTGCAAGTTGAAAAATTATCCATACATATCTTTTGAAAATTAAAAATCTTTAATGATAAAAAAGAAACCATTATTAGTCTAGTTGAACTGGAATGTATCATGTAATAACATGAAATAAATGTGAAAGATTGTTGAAGACAGAATTTGGAGAGTCTTCTCTATAGGGCTAAGGTAAGGGTATTTTTTTTTTTCTACAGGCAACAGTGGGTCACTAAAAAGTTATAACCAAGTAAGTTGCAAGGTTAAATCTATCCTAGCTGTGCAATATGGAAGACTATAGTTAAAGAACTGATTGATCATTCAACAAATATTTATCAAATGCTTCCAATGTGTGTGTGTATTGTGTGGAGCCCTGCAGATACAAATAGAAATAATAGCCTCTACCTTCAAGAACCTTATATCTTAATAGTGTTAAAGGCCATTAAAAGGTAATACAAGACACACAGGGGGCATGAGTAGGCTGCAATATATTAGCAATAAAGAATTGCAGGACAAGAGACATAACTGTATTTCCTATACATAAAAAGGAAGTGGGCCACCATGTCTCAGAAGTGAGAGAAAACCTGTTCTGGGAAATGGGATTATAAAGACAAAACAGGGATGTCTCTGCTCTCAAGGAGTTTCTGTTGTATCTGCATTTACCAATATGTAAATACATACATGAAAATTTTAAAAATAGCACTCACAAATAAGAGGAGCAACTCTTATGGAACTACCTATACTATTGAGAGGTGATGGTGACATTGCATCATGGGGATAATCAGAATAGAAGGATGGAAATTACTAGCTTAGAATAAGGTGATATCACAAGTTATTGTAGGTAGGGACAGGACACTGAATGAAAATAAAATCTGAGAATATCAATGAAATAAGGTGCTCTATGGTCATGGTGGCCAGGGAGATCATAGAGAAGAAGGCCTTAAATTCCAGGCAGTATTAGTTAAGTATAGTAGTTGTGGCTGGGATCCTTCCTCTCTTCTTGGAGACAAGCTATTGTCCTATACAATTGAGTTGTATTGTGAAAGAAATAGAGCAGGTAGTACAGGATCCTATGAAAATGGAGGACCACATTAATCCATTTTACTTTTACTTATGCATGCTCTTCTACCTTCTTCTCTCACTTCTTACCTAGGAAGTATAGTGAATAGAATACTGGACTTTGAGTTAGAAGACTATTAATCATGTTAATAAGTGACAAATCTAGTTTCAGATACTCCTTAACTATGTGACCTGAGTGAGTCATTTAACTTCTAAAAATAAAGGAGGTACTATTAATAAAGCTCCTAACATTGTGTGTGGCACATAGTAGACTCTTAATAAATGGCAATTTGTTTATCCTTGCTTGTCTTTAGTTCTAAAGATTTAGAGTTGAAAACAGCCAGAGTGATCAGGAATTGCACTTCCATTCTTTCCTCCCCTCTATAAATGCAGTGAGTTTTATTATTTCTTAGATTTATTTTATGACTCTAAACTGCTATAGTTTTATTAATTAGTAGGATCATTCAATGGGTAGAACCTGAGAATATGGTGTGGCAAAGTTGACATTACTAAGTATCCTGTTATGTGTACTAACTTCTGTCTTGAATCCTTTTCAGCCACTAGGTCAACAACCTTGAAAGCTATCTTGGATAGCAATCAATAGCTGGCTCATTGTGATTTGATTCTTCTATTAAAGCCAGTGACATGTCACACCTAGATTTTCTTATTGAAGTTGTGTATCTAAACTGCTTAAAACATGCTAGAATGTTCTATAATTGCTGTAAATGGAATGATTTCTATTCTCCCTCCCAAAAAAACTGCCTGACAACATTGAATCAAATAACTTCGTTTAACATATTCTGTGGAGTTGCTTCAACTCTACTGCATATCAATATTTTTACTAAGAATTGACTTAAAAGTTCATTTCTTAATCAATATTGACAAGTGGTTAAAGATTAAAAGCAACTGCCTAATCCATTAGGAATAAGAACTTTCAGACTTGTAAGCCTGTCACTCTCCATCTTCATGTAGTTCAATACTATTATTTATCTTGAATCAAAAGGGAACAATTCTTCACAAGACATAATAGTCAGTGACTATAGTACTCTAATGTTTGATAAACCCAAAAAACCCAGCTCCTGGGATAAAAATTTAGTATCTGACAAAGATTGCTGGGAAAATTGGAAAGGAGTATGGCAGAAAATAGGCAATGATCCATACTTAACGCTATACCAAGATGAGACTGAAATAGGTTCATGATTTAGACATAAAGAGTGATATAAGCAAATTCAAAGAACAAAGGATCGTCTACCTCTCAGATTTGTGAAGGAAGAAATTTGTGAAAAAAGAAGAAATAGAGTATATTATGTAATGCAAAAAGGATAATTTTGACTATATTACATTAAAAGAAGGTTTTGTACAAACAAAACTAATGCAGACAAGATTAGAAGGGAAGCAGAAAACTGGGAAATCTTTTTACATCCAAGTTCTGATAATGGCCTCATTTCTAAAATATATAGAGAATTGACTCAAATTTATAAGAATGAACGCCATTCTCCAATAGGTAAATGGTCAAAGGATATAATCAGTCAATTTTCAGATCAAGAAATTAAAATCATTTAGTCATAAAATGTTCTCTAAGTCACTATTGATCAGAGAAATGTAAAATAAGACAACTCTGAGGTATCACTACACACCTCTGAGACTGGCTAAGATGACAGGAAATGATAATGATGTATTTTGGAGGGAATGTGGGAAAACTAGGACACTAACACACTGTTGGTGGAATTGTGAAGTGATCCAACCATTCTGGAGAGCAATTTGGAACCCTAAAGGCTATCAAATTATGTATATTCTTTGATCCAGCAGTGTTTCTACTGGGCTTATATCCCAAAGAGATCTTAAAGGAAGGAAAGTGGCCCACATGTCCAAAAATGTTTGTGGCAAGACATTGGAGACTGAGTGGATGCCCATCAGTTGGAAAATGGCTGAATAAGTTATGGCATATGAATATTATGGAATATTATTGTTCTATAAGAAATGATCAGAAGATTGATTTTAGAGAGGCCTGGAGAGACTTACTTGAACTGATGCTGAGTGAAATAAGTAGAACCAGGAGATCATTGTGCACAGCAGCAAGAAGATTTTATGATGATCAATTCTGAAGCATTTGGCAATTTTTGTTGTAGCTTGCTTGAATTTTGTTTTCTTTCTCATTTTTTTCCTTTTTGATCTGATTTTTCTTGTGTATCATGATCATTGTGGAAATATATATGTAGAAGAATGATACACATTTAACATGTATTGGATTATTTGGCATATAAAGAAGAGGGTGGGAAGAAGGGAGGGAAAAATTTGAAACACAAGGTTTTGCAAGGGTGAATGTTTAAAATTATTTATACATATGTTTTGAAAATAAAAAGATTTAACAATTTAAAACAGGGACAAGTCTTACATACACATGTGAGATGAAGCAGCTTCTCTTTCATATAGGTTCCAAAAGCTGAGCAGCTAGCTGAGTGGAGCAGTGGATAGAATGCTGATATTGGAGTCAGTTGAGTTTAAATCCAGGTTCAGATACTTACTAGCTGTATGACCCTGGACAAGTTATATATCCTGTTTGCCTTAGTTTTCTCATCTGTAAAATGAAAAGGAGAAAGAAATGACAAACCACTCTAATATCTTCGTGAAGAAAACCCCAAATAAGTCATAAAAATTTGGATACAAATGAAATGATTGAACAATGCCAAACATAAAGAACAGAAAAATTATGGTATTTTGGAAAGAATGGAAAACCTGGAATCCTTAAAAAGCTAATTTCAAATCCTGATGTTGACCCTTAATAGCTCTGTGACTATGATCAAATCATGTAATCTCTCTCCATCTATAAAATTAGAATAATAACTGTAGTATCTATGTGTGAGAATCAAATAGGATAAGCATGTCAGTAAGAGTTTTGAAATATTAATGTATTTTAGATAAATACCAGCTGTTACTCTAGGAAATGTACTGGTTTTATTTATTTATTTAAAACTAATACAAACTGAGAAAAAATTAAGGAGAAAAAAAAAGAAAAGGAAAACAAAAAGCATAAAGCATTGCCATGTGCCCAGCAGAACATCAGAGAAGATTCAAAATATGTAAAAATAAATTCCATTTCAACAAAGCATATAAAATAATATTATACTCCTAACTGTCCAACTTATCTTTGCTTCCTTTTAGGTTTTCTTTTGTTCTCTGCTATGTACTTTTTACTTTATTGATTTTTTTCCCCCTTTCATCTCTCTTGCCTTCCCCAATCAAGCTACAGCTAAGAACTGATATATTTATTTGTGTGCATACATATACATATGTATGCACACACATATCCACCCACATACATATACCTACATATATACATGCATACACACACACACATACACACACACATATATATGCACACATATATAAATAGACATGCATCTGCATCCAGGCCATCTCCAGGAGTCCTAATCTGTATCTTGACACAGGACCCAGAGGTTCTGGAGGAGAAAGCGAGGAAGGTGACCTTGTACAGACCTCCTTCACTTAAATTAAATTCACTTGCACATCATTGTACCCACATCCCTAATCTCATGGTTCTTTTTGAGAACAAAGGACAAAAACAAGATATGTATCTAAAACAATATTAATATGGCTGACATAACATGCAGATTTCTCTCTTGATTGGATCTTTAAATTTGACTTTGAGAACAGTGATTATTTCCCAATTTTTTCCCCAATAATTTCTACTCCTGATCACTCTTATTATGTTTGTCTATATCTCTTATTTACTATTCATGCTAACTCTTCTATATTAGTTCTACTCCTTAACTTGTTTTCCTATTACTTAACCTTCCCCATGGATGGACTCTTGCCTTATTTTCTCCCCCTTTTTCTCTCCCTCTTTCTTTCTCCCATTCCCATTAATCTACACACTTTATCCTACTTCCATTGATCTAAACATTCTTCTGTATTCCACTTTAACTTATTCCTTTGTGTGTGTGTGTGTGTGTGTGTGTGTGTGTGTGTGTGTATCCTTCCTTTATAGATTTTAGAGGATACTATAATCTCCCTAGTATATATACATATATAATATACATATACACATATGACAACTACCAACCCTCTTCTTTCTTCTGTATAATATCTCTGTGTTGGTTTTTTCTCTGCACCTCATTTGTATGGCATAATTATTATTTTTACCTTTTCCTAGATAATTTTTCTTTTTAGAGTCTGATCTTACTCATCTCTGCCCTAATCTTTTTTTTTGGACTACCAAATTAATAAATGTCATTCTTAGACACATGGGTAGCATTTCCACATCCATAAACAGTTTGTCCTTATTGAGTCCCTTGAAATTGGTCTTTGATGTTGGCACTTACATGTTAAATTTCCTATTGAGTTCAGTTTTGTTTGAGACAAAATCCTGAAAAACTGCGAGTTCATTGGATGTCCATCTTTTTTTATTCAATGTTACACTTAATTTTCTTGGATATAATATTTTGGCCCCAGGCCTATTTTTTTTGCTTTTTGATGTACAATATTTTGGGACCTATAGTCTTTTATTGTAGCTGTTGGTAAGTCCTTTACAATTCTAATTGTAGCTCCAATATATTTGGATTTTTGTTAATTTCTTGTAAAATTTTGCTTTTGAAATTTTTTTAAAATTTAGCAATAATGTTCCTATATGTTTTCCTTGTAGGGTCTCTTTGAGGTGGTGATTAGTGGATTGTTTTCTATTTCTACTTTTCTCTTTTTCTATCACCAGGGAAATTTTCTTTGATTTTTTCTTACATTATTGTTGACGTGCTTTTTGTTTGTTTGTTTGTTTGTTTTTGGTCACAGCTTAGGTAGTCCAATTATTTTTATATTTTTCCTTTCTTGATCTGTTCTCCAGATCTGTTGTTTTTCTTATTTTTCACATTCTTTTCTGTTTTTTTAAAATTCTTTATATTTTGTTCATTCGCTTTCCCTTGCCCAATTCTAATTTTCAAAGAATTGTTTTCTTCTTTAAGATTCTGGATCTCCTTTTCTAGTTGGTTGACTTTCTTTTCATAATATTGTTTTTTCTTGGATGATACTTTTTTGTTTGTTTTGTTTAATTTTTCCTTAATGCCTCTCATTTGATTTTAAAACTCCTTCGAGTTCTACTATAAATTCTTTCTGGGAAGCTAGCCATTTAACATTACTCTTTGGAGTAGAAGAGGATTTTTATTTTATTGTTCTCCTCTGAAGATAAACCCTGGACTTTCCTATTCCCATAGGAAATAAATATGATTGGGTCCTTTTTTCTGTGCTGATTCATTTTTTAAAAATGAAAACTATTAGTGTCAGCACCTCTAATTCTAGGTTAGGTGGGATGGTGTCATTAGCTTCATTTTAGCTCTCCCTTCTGACCTGGAATCCTAAACCAAAAGCTTCCCACTCCTGCAAGTGCCCATAGCCAGCAGCCTCCCTGCTCCACTGCTTCTGCACTCACCTGGTATGCTGGGTGCCAGGTCAGTGTCTCAGCAATACAGTTGGACCTGGTGGTCTTAATGAACAGAGTTTCCCTTAGTCTCTTGACTCCTGAAGCTGTCCAGGAGATGAAAGTCCCTGTCTTCAGTCTGAAGCTATTTTGGGTAACTCCAAGGATCTCTGCTTGCTATTTCTGTGGAGCTATCCTGGAAGTGTTTGCACACAGGTTTAAACCTTGGTCCTAGGATCTTTTTTGGGAATGTTCTTGGTTTGATCTAGGAGGATCCCGCTTCTGCCCCAAGACTTATTTGTTTTTCAGAGTTTCTGTTTGCCCTGAGGCACAACTTTATTTTGTTTGTGGTAAAAATCTGGAGAGCTTGGAATTTTCTGACCTACTCTGCCATTTCCCCAGAATCTCCCCCAATTTACTAGCTTTTAAAGAAATGGGTCATGTCAGTACTGCCTACCAAACTACTATTTAGAAAGTTGGAAATGTGGCATCTTCTTAAAGGTGTGCATAGCTATGTGTGTAATTTCAGTGTCTGCTATTGTTTGCAAGTAACCATATTCTATCTACCTGTTTCCTCCACCTCAACTAGTCTCCTTTTCTTGCCTTCCATTCTACATTTTCCTTAAATCTCTTATTCATACCTACTTTCCAGAAAAAAAAAAGCCTTTATTCTGCTACTTCTTTCAGAGAAGGATTACTTCTATCTAGAGTAGGGGTTCCAGAGGAAGGGAGAAAAAAAATTTGGAACACAAGGTTTTGCAAGGGTGAATGTTAAAAATTATCTATGCATATGTTTTGAAAATAATGAGCATTAATAAAAAATTTTAAAAATTAAAAAGAATTTTTTTTATCTTAACTTCCTTAATTGCCCCCTTACAACACACTCTTTCTTTACTTCCATAATTTAAGTGAAACTGGACTTTCTTAACTTATACCATGTCCTTATCTAGTCCCTTCTTATATCAATGAAATCACAGGTCTGGTCCATAACAGCCCATGTCAAAATGTTCCTATTGATATAGACACATATGATCTAGATGTATATATAGTTATTATATATTATTACATTATATACATATACTACATTATATAGAACAAGCAATATGTAAACACACACATATAATATATATAGTTATATAGTTGTTACAAAGTATATATATATGTATACACTGCATAGAAAATAGAGGTAGAAAGGCTAAATGACTTGCCTAGAACCTTTGAAGCAAGATTGTGTTATATAGTATATGTGTATGAATATATATATATATATGTATATATATATATATACTATATAGTTATATAGTAAACATATTATATAGCATACATACATGTATATACATACACATACACATATATAAATATAAATACACACATTATATATATATGTATGTATATACACACAGACACACATGCATACATGATGCTATATGTCTTTGTTCATAAAAAGCTTTGGATGGGTGGCAGTGTCAGGTGGTTGTTGCTTTACTGTTGCTGTTATTGATGTCATGTGATCATTGTCATGGTTTAATCTTTGTTTATTTTGCATCAGTTCTATGATTTCATTGGTATAAGAAACTTTATGAGGAAATTCCCAGAATATACAACAGCATCTATTCAGCAACTCATACTCTTGATGAAACTCTCAGGAGTATGAGTTGCTGAATCAATGCTGTTGTGTACAGCTATACAAATTTATTTATATATACATATATATATGTATGCATGTATATGTGATGGATGTTATACAATATGTATTATTGACATATATATCATACTATTGGGTATTCAAAAGGCATTAGTAAAATTTTGAGCTTGACATCTTATTATAATCCATAGTATAATTATATTTTAATTATATTATATATATTACCATGTATTTCATTTTATATATTTAGAAACTTTATTCTGAGGAATACACTAGAATGTCAAAGGAGTTCATGACCCTCTAATATTTTTTTGAGAAACTTGAATTTAGAGGGTGATCATATCAGAGTGTGCATAGTATGCATAGTTCATCTCCTGAAAGCCTTACAACTGGGCAGTGAGGTGACATAGCTGATAGGATGCTGAACCTAGAATCAGAAGACCTGAATTCAAATCTGTTCTCAGATACTTATTAACTGGGCAAGTCACTTAACCCTGTTTGCCTCAGTTTCTTCCTCTCTAAAATGAGTTGGAGAAATAAATGGTACACTTCTTTGCCAAGAAAGCTCCAAATGGGATCATGGACAATCATACACAACTAAAGAGCAAATCCTTACAGCCTAACCACATTTCTGAGCCGTATGAAATTTTTGTTCATATCTTTCCTGTCTATGAAACCTTTGATAAATCCTTTTTATTTTCTGGGCATCAGTTTCCTCATTTGTAAAATGGAGGAGGAGAACTAGAAGAAATTTGTAAGTTTTTCTCCATCTCTAAGCCATATAATCCTAAATGTGAAGGAAATCATACCCTATAATTCAATCCTTCCATAAGCTTATATTTAATGGGAAAATAGTTTATGCTCAATCCTCTTAAATTATTTCAGGACACGACTCAATAGAACCTATTTATTAGAGTATCATTTTACATCATCCTTTCTCTGGAAAATACCTGAAAAACATATCTATTTCTTGGAAAATGTCTTTTCTCCAGAAAAGAAATTAATAAACAGAGCTTTAAAAAGATTCTCTTATCCCCTCTCTTATCATGAAAGCAAAGGAAAAACTGGCTGATGTGGCTATTCCTACCAAAATCCATAAGGAAGAAAACACTATTAGGTTATTCTGAGGAAATTAGGTGGCAGAGTTGATATAGATCTAGATTTTAGGTCAGGAAATCACTTAGTATTTCTGCCTTTTTTTCCTCACATGTAAAAGGGAGACAATAATAGCACATGCTTCACAGAGATGTTGTGAGAATCAAATGTAAATATATTATGAATGAATATATGGAGTATTCCAAAATTCTACAGCATAGCTTCCTTTTTAACTTTGCTTTTTCTGGTTTTTTTTTTTGGCAGTCTTCTCTTCCATATTTTTTTCCCTTTATTAAGACTGTCCTGAATCTTCATCTCTTCTCTGAGAGATAGTTATATGTCATGATGAATAGAGTTTTGCTCCTAGGAACATCAAGTTTTTCCCTTTTAATGGGTACTTCAAATCTCAGTTTGATGTTGTGAATGTGGTGTTTAGAAACCTGGACTTTTTTTTAGAAGCAGAAGAAATGTACCAATTGTTTGTGGATACTGGGTAGCAAAATAGAAGTGGAACCAGGAAGATCTGAGTTCAAATTCTGCTTTAGACACTTATTAGTTTTGTGATCCCATAAAAATCCCTTAATCTTAAACAATTTAGAAATGGACCCAAAGGGCTATAGAACTGTGCATAATACCCTTTGATCTAGTACTGTCTCTACTGAGTCTATATCCCAAAGAGATCACAAAAAAGGAAAAGGACCCACATGTGATAAAATGTTTATAGCAGCCCTTTTTGTAGTGGCAAGGAAATGAAAATTGGATGAATACCTATCAGTTGAGGAATGATTGAATAAATTATAGTATATGAATGTAATAGGATATTATTATTCAATAAGAAATGATGAGAAGATTGATTTCAGAAAGATCCTGAAAAAACTTACATGAACTGATGCTTGAATGAAAGGAGCAGAATCAAGAGAACATTGTATCCAGTAACAACAAAATTATGTGATAGACTTGGCTCTTTTCAAATGTGATTCAAGGCAATTCCAATAGATATGTGATGGAGAGACCATCCACATTCAGAGAGAAACCTATGGAGATCATGTCAAAGCATAGTATTTTCATCTTTTTGTTTTTGTTTGATTGCTTGTTTTTTATCTGTCCTATTTTTTCCCTTTTGATCTGATTTTTTTTGTTTCATGCAGAATGAAAAATATGGAAATATGTTTAGAAAAATTGAATATATTTAACCAATATTGGATTACTTGCTGTCTTGAGGAGAGAATAGAGAAGCGGGAGAAAAATTTGGAACACAAAATTTTGTGAAGGTGAATGCTGAAAACTATCTTTACATGTATTTGGAAAAATAAAATACTATTAAAAATAAAAGGAAACCCAGCCAGCATGGTTAATGTAACTTTTGTAAAAATAAGTCCCTTAACCTTTATTCAACCTTGGTTCTTAATTTTTAAAATTGGGGAAATAGCCTCTGCTATGCAGGATAATTGTGAAGATTTTTTAAAAAAGATAACATTTGAAATGTGCTTTGCAAACCGTTAAGATACCATATCAATGCTAGCTATTATTTTGGACCATCCTGAGTCATTTATGATTTCTTTGTTTTTTGTGGAGTGAGATTAAGTTTTTCCTATATCACCAAACATGGCGTTATCTTGCATGCTGGTACCGAACTTCACACCATTTTTGTGCACATCTATGAAGAATTAAATACAAACTATATTCTGAGATTTCTCAAAGGTTGGTGTGGGAAAATTGAAACAGAGAAAATGATTTGGGAGGCTGGCACAAAGCATGATATATAACTCAGTCCATGTAAGCATAATGTTTGTTATTGGAGCTAAGGGTTATATGTGTTAGTTACAAATCCATACAATGCTTTTCTAAAAGAGATTGCTCTACCCCAAGCCCCAGAAACAAGTTCAAAACAAATTCACTTCAGGTTGTCTGGACCTTTGAGCTATAAAAAGCACTAGATCATGCAGGGAACAGGGATGTAAACAAAGTGAGGAAGATAGTGATGGGGAATGTGATTCTTTGAGCATGCTTGCCAAAATTACTTTGCCCACCACTATTGGTTTTCCAATTTGAAAACACATGCAAACTTAGACATTCGTTTCAGGAAATGTTACTGCTAGACTAGTTTCTCAGCCAATGGGTGTAAACTCTGTAATTGGGATTTGCTATTCTAGGAACAGAATACTGATGTACCAACTAGATGTTCTCTCACCTGGTTGTTTCATAGGAAGAATATTCTTATACCTCTTCTCTACTCAGTTAAATGCAGAATACTGTTCTAACATGCCTCCTTTCCCTTTCTTCACTATTTACTTCTCATTTACTTTTTGTTTTCTCTTTGAAAGTATCAAATTGCCCTCTGAAGCACAAAATCTAGTTATTATATCAAGCTCTCATCTTAATTACCCTTATTTTAGCCAACCAAAGCTCAGTGAACTTAAGCACTTGCAATCAAGCTCAATTCATCCAAATTTAACTAAATGCAGGACTCAGGGGGGAGAAGAGAGGACAGATGACCTTTAAATTGATAATATATTGGAGGCTTTTAAAGATAGGAAAAATCAACATTAATTGTACCACTAAGTATTGCTGGAGGAATTTGTGAGAAGGGACAATACTTCCTGAAAACAAAACAAAATAAAACTAGAAGTTTCTGGGTATTTATTCCCAGGTATAGAGCATTAAGGGAACCACTCAGGTGAAAGAATAGGGAAATGTTTAAATGAGAAGGCAATCAAGTTGAAAATGTTTAAGTCAATGTATGAATCACAAGACCTGTTTCTTCTTTCACTGTTGGTCTCATAGAAGTTTAAGCAGCAATTCTAACTTCTCAAACAATTAAGGTCCATGGTTTAACATTTTAACCCGGAAAATTACTTTCTTGCTTCCAAGATGAAGTAGGAACATGGTCCCTAGCTCCCCAGATTAATTCCTTCCTTGCTCAGTATAGATTGATTCACTGATTTGGCAGTGACATTCCGACAGATTTTTGTTTATCTTCAATGAGAAATGGACAAAGGGAAACAAAAAACAGATGAATGAGCTAAACTATGAATAAACAACTCAGGGAGTGGAATAACATATGGTTGCTGAAGCTGCATGGCTGAACATATTGATCTGCAAGTTTTTTTTGTTTTTGTTTTTGTTTTTAATGAGAATAGAGGTTGATTTTGGGAGGGCATAAAATAATAACAATGGAGGTCACTGTCTTTAAGAGATGACAACAAGGGTGCTGCCCCTTCATGAGGAATAGAATCATTATGTATAAGTTTTTTAGGTAGGATATCACTCTAAAAGTATAGTTTACAATGGAGGTATGAACATGTATTTGAGGTAATATTTTCACACCATCATACCTTCTTAAGCTAAGAGCCCCAAAGAAGCAAGAATTAACACAGGGTCCTGAAATCATCCCACCAATCAAAATCTTGCCTTTTCTACTTTTCTCACTTTCATTTTTATAAGACATAAACCTCTGGTCCAGGAGAGGCAAAATGATCTATAATGCATCAGTGCATTTTGAGCAAGGCCCTAAAGAGATAACTAAAAATTAGCCACTAAGATTGATTTTGGGATTTATGTGGGGTAATTGAAAAGGTAAAATGGTCAGTACACTATGTTTATAAGAAAGATTCTCTAATATTTTGGAATATGCCAAGTGTATAAGCACAGTTATGATTTTTGATAGAAACATATAGATTAACTGTTGAACCAGATTGAAGCAATGCTTCAGGCAGTCACCTACACTGAGGGTGAGGAAAGGCCCGATGATTTACACTTTTAACATCAGTTTTTATAAAGATATTTCTAATGCCATTTCTTATTTCTATTTTCAATGACCTATAATTCTTTCTTCTCATTGCTATTGGAAATAATCTTCCTTATTTACAGCTCAGGTCATGTCATTCTACTTGAAATTTGTCAATATGTAATTTTTTATTCCATGTACCTTGCTTATCCTGTTCTACACACCTTTGAAAACTCTCCTCTTCCTTATCTATTCAGTTCAAATCCTTAAAAACCAAACACAATGCCCTATGAATAATAATTTATTTTTAAACAGTGCTTTGTTTGGAAACTCTTTGAGGTAGTATGATAATGTAAGCTATTCTACAGTTTTGTTTATTGTAGTTATGTTTTTCTTTCTTCATGACTGTAAACTACCCATCATCTTCCACATTACCTACTATACTGCTCTGCATTCAGAAATTATTTAATAAATGTTTTTGAATGAACAAAGAAATGCCATTACATGGGCATTTATTTTATGATGAATGGTTCAATGTGTTACAAGAAAGAATCAAAATCATCAGGGAACCATGGCATATAAGGAGCACACTTTTTAATCCTCACCTTGGGTATACAAATACTCTTTTTTGATTTTGATTAATTGTATCTACATTCCTATGTACTCTTTTGTTACAGAGACATGTTCAGACAGCTTCCAGTGTGCTACACCTCTGACATAGATCCAAAGAATAGGGAAGGATTTACATTAAAAAATCATCTCCAAGTTCCCTGGTGTTTGTGTGTATGGGATCTCAAATAATTTACAATAGGCTGGTAAGCAAGACTTTTGATGTAGAGGAACACAATTATAAATACATAGGGAGAGATGCCCAGGTTACCACAATTTCTAGAACCATGTTGTTCTACTAAAAAGAGGTTTCACCTGATTCTTGTTTTTCTCTCTTTCCAACAAGGGAGGTTTAGGAACACTAGCTTGAATGTGTTCACTCTTCTTGAATTTATATACTTTCTGTAGTCAATCTCAGAGTAGGAAATGTGTGTTTTGAATACTATCATCAGCTAAGGCTTTCCCTGTTTTTTTTCCAACTTACCCTTTTTTTGGATTTGGACTCAATGGTATTTTTAACAGATATTTATTTGAGTTTCTTAAAGGCATAGATTTAGATAACTCTAATCACACAAATCCATTTGGGATAAATAGTCCATAAAACTAAATCACTATTATTTCTGGGCATAACTCCACGCCCAAAACCTTCCCAATTTTCAATTGAACCTTTTCTTGTGACAAAGAGGGATAGTAAAAGAATATCTAATAAATTATATCTGACAATATCAGTGTAGCAGCTTCTCTGCATTCAGAGCTTTATAAGCTAGCAGGGTTAGGATAGGGAGTGAGGGCAACTAATGTCAGTTTTGCTAATAATAACTGCATAGTTACTGCCTCATAATTCTATAGTGTGCCACTCTTAACAAATGTAATCTCTTTGAAAAGTGGGCACAAACTTAGCATTCCAGTGGTGATGTGGAACAAACAATGAGAATATGTGACCAAGGAATTTCCTGGAGGAAACTAATATCCTTTATCCTCTCATAGCATCCAAATATGGCTCCTTAGTGTAGCTTCTCTATTGGGTAAGTAACTTAGCTGCATTCCTCATATCTCCTTTCCACAATTCAACTTTTGACTGCGAAGGCTAATTCTCTCTTGAATCAATAATTGGCCCTTTTTTTTCTGCTCCAAAGGTCATCCTCTTTGAAGCTACCTCATGTCTTTGCTTTGCTAACTATTGGTTACTGACTGTGTTTCTTATTGCATGAGTAATTTTATTTCAAGACACCAAAGCTAATTGGGAGTGTTGAAGAGGGAGAGGAAAGAGAGGGGGAAATCTTCCCTCATGGCCTTCTAGTAGAGAAGCATTCCCCAAATATACTCACTGTCTTGAAGGCATCTTTGAATGTCAGGATTAGCTTTTTAAGCCTATCAGTCAATGAGCACCTATAAAATGTTGACTCTGTGAAAGATGATCTCCTAAATACTAATGGCTATCAAGAACATAGTCAGTCTTCAGAAAGCCAATAGAAAGTTGTCTTTTTAATTCTAACAGGGAGAACTCCTTTATATTTCAAAGATTCATACTAAAGAATAAAAATTTGAATTTCATTTTAAAGTATTCTGCCTAACTTCCTGTGACTACATCTACTGGATGTGGAGAACTAATTTTTTTTTTTAATATAGTCTCCATTCTATTAAAGATTTTCTATTCCTTGAAAATCAACAGCAGTGTTTTTGGTAAGTATGTCTTTAGTCCCAATTCTGAATAACTCTCTAGTAATTTGGAGAGTTTCAAGCATTATCTTTTTTTGAATGCTTTCACCAGTGCTTTGTTCCAACAAATCTTGGTAAAGTCCATATAGTATAGTTCTTAATATAAAAAATACCAGATTAGGGAGGATCTAGGCTTGTCATAGCTGATCATTTCAAAATTCATTCTCATACAAGTTAACAATCATAATTTCTCATAGATTATCACATATCACTGTAGTTGTAAAGACCTACTCCAATCCAAGATAACAAATAAAAGCAGGAGGGAGGGAACCCTTGAAAAAAAGAGTTTAGTTCTAGTAAGGTTTGCAATCAAGATAAGATGGAAAATTAGCCTTTCACATGTGAATCAAACTATCCTTGGTCAAAATAGCTTTGAGTCATAGCAGCACATGCTGTTACCATTTGGGGGCGGGGGGGGGGGGGGAGTGCAGAGCTGGAGAAGAAAATAGCAAGCTTATTCAAGTATATTTGCCAATAAAATCCTATGGACAAAAGTCCATGGTGTCACAAAAGAGTCAGACATTATTGAGCTACTGAACAATGAGTTGTTCATCTTTGTGTGATTAAGGAAGTATCTTTTATTATATATCATTGTGGACCTTCACTGACTTTATGCTTTGAGTTCAAAGCCAGGAGCTCGCTTATGTCCCACTTCTGATACATACTATATGTGATACTGTTTTAATCTTTCAGTGCTCTAGGCAACTGCCTATTTTAAATAGAAGGGATTGAATTGCTTTAACAGAAGGAATTTCCTCATCTTAGAGTCCCAGATATCATAGGTCCAGTTCCTATTCCCTATTCTAATCATCCTATTTAAAGTTTCCCTATATTTCTCTGAATTCCTTATATTTGTAATTCTTATTGCATAGTAATATGACTATTATGACCTTTATGTAGTCTTTTGAACATTTCTTAATTAAGAATTGTTGTTCTTTATAGTATAGTTGTGAAAGGCACCTGCTTTCATTCTGCTAAATTTTATTTTCTGATATGATCTTTAATGTTTAGATCATACATTAATTTTGAGCTTATTGTTCATGGTATAAAATATTAATCTAAATCAGATTTCTGGCACACGGTCTTTAGGGACCCCTCCAGCAGTTCTCCAAAACTGTTCTTGTAATGGATGTTCTTACATTTATCAAACACTCTTCTATTTTCAAATGTTTCTCTTTTTTGATTATTTACTCTGTTGTACTGACTTACTTTTCTGTACTTTTATTGGTATCAGATAGTTTTGATGACCCCTGCTTTATAACATAATGTGACATCTGGTAATATTGTACCCTATCTATCTATCCATCCATCTATCTATCTAATTTCCCTTTAAACCACTTAACAGCATGACATAGGTTTTATTTCTAGCTCTATTAGTAGCCATGTGACGTGAGCATGTTAGTGACTTTGTCTGAGTTTTAATTTCTTCACCTTCCAAATGAAGAAGTTGACTCTTAATGTCATCATGTTCATCTCCTCCACCATAAGAATCAAGTTGAGGAAGAAGCAAAGGAGAACAATAAAAAGCAAAATGATAAAGATGAGATTGAGGTCCAAGTAGATTGAATGATCACTCAGTGGCCACAAGAAAAGCTTTGTGGAGAATACTAGATCCTTGGACACAGCTATTATCTAGTACACAATCTAGTACCATACTTAATATCGCTCTGACCAGGACTCATATAGGAGTCCCAACACTTTTACTTTTGAATTTTCCTTAATAAAGAATATTTCATCTTCTAATATGAAATCTAAATGTCTGAGATCAATAATCATTTCAATCTGTAAAGATTTATTAGGCATTTACTATATGCCAGGCATTATACTAAACATTGAAGATACAAAGAAAGGCTCCCAAGGAGTCTAAACACTAGATACAAAAAAGGAGATAGAGTGGGTAAATTGGAAAGAATCAACAGTGGAAAGTAATAGTGTGAAAGGAACAGTAAGAAAGTCATCTTACAAATGATGGGATTTTAGCTATATTCTATATTATGAAGCTTTTTGGCATTACAAACTAGTGTAGCATATGTATAAAATTATCTTTATTAATAAAGTAAAACGAGGGAGCTATATCTCATTTGAATATAGAGATATTGTTTTTGCTTACATTGAAGTACACCTATATTTTTTAAAAATAAGTACAAATCAGGAGGTAGTGTGAGTGTTAAGCATATAACATTGTTTACTTATAGTATTATCATTATTAATTATAGCAATTGTATAGTATGTTGTTTTAATTGTTGGAATAAAATACCAAGGAAGAAAAGATTCCTAGAAATCCCTTTCACAACTGGGTTCTAGCAATACCTCATGATCTCCTGACTGAAATCATCTGATACCTGACACCTGATTAAAAGGTACTTCAATCCTGCAAAATGACTAGGCTCTGTCTAAAGTTCCCATTCTGCCAGGAACAAGATGATGCAGTTCTTTTAAAACTTAACTGCCAAGCCCACAAAACAAAGTGAAATGTAAGAAGCCCCAAGATAATCTTGCTCACAGGTCAATATGACCTAAGGTAGACAGCTGTATTCAGTTTCTCCCACTTAAGTAAGCATAGGCTTTGTTTGGCTTTAATACTTTCTCATACAGGATTAGAGTGGGCAAAAAAGCAAGGAAAAGGGGAGGATAGATGTCAAAATATAATACATGAGTAGTAAAGTAGCTGGAAAAAATTCCTTATTTAAATTCAGTGTCTTTCCCTTCCTCCCTTGAAGCAGGAAAGTTTAAATGATTAGATAATTTGTTAGAAAAGTTAGGGAAGGTTTTTCTGATCTTGAATCATAATTTTAAAATATATCTATATACATATTAAAACAATTCTTAACATTTTTATAACTTTTGAGTTTTCAATTACATTCCTCCCGCCTTCCATTGCTTCTCCACTCCTCATGAAATGGTTAGCAATACAGAAAGAAAGAAAGAAAGAAAGAAAGAAAGAAAGAAAGAAAGAAAGAAAGAAAGAAAGAAAGAAAAAAGAAAGCAAGAAAAGAAGGAAGGAAGAGAGAATTTGAAAGAAAAAAGAAAAAAGAAAGCAAGAAAAGAAGGAAGAAAGAAAAGAAGGAAGGAAGAAAGAGAGAATTTGAAAGAAAAAAGAAAGAAAGAGAGAGAGAAAGAGAAAGGAAGGAATGAAGAGAGAAAGGAAAGAAGGAAGGAAGAGAGAAAAAAGAGAAAGAGCAAAAGAAAGGAAAGAGGGAAGGAAAAGGAAAGAAAGAAGGAAGGAAAAAATGAGGAAGGATGTTTTGGTTGTAACTTAAATAGTATCAGTCCTTTATCCCGAGGCAGATAACAGGTTACATCATGAATCCTTTGGGATTGTCTTGTATCATCGTATTGCTGACAATAACTAAGTCATTTATAATCCTTCATCATACAATATTGTTACTTTATACGCATTCTCCTGATTTTGCTTACTTTACTTTGAATTAATTCATATAACTCTTTCAAGATTTTTCTGAAACCATCCTGTTTGTCATTTCTTCTCCCTCCTTAATACTATTTTATTTTTTTCCAATTACATGTAAAGATACTTTTGTAAGATTTTGAATTCCAGTTTTTTCCTCCTTTCTTCCTTCACCTCTCCTCTCCCCAAAATAGCAAGTAATCTAATATAGGTATATATGTACTATTTTTAAATGTATTTCTGCATTAATCATATTGTGAAAGAAGAATCAGAACAAAAGAAGAAAACCATGAGAGAGAAAAAGCACACAAAAAATGGTGAAAATAGTATGCTTCAATCTGCATTTAGTCTCCATAATTCTTTCTCTGGAGGCAAATGGTGTTTTCCATCCCAAGTGTACTGCAGGTGTCTTGGATCACTGTATTTCTGAGAAGAGTTAAGTCTATCATAGTTTATCATCATACAATCTTGCTTTTACTGTGTACAGTGTTCTCCTGGTTCTTCTTACTTCATTTAGCATCACTTTATGTAAGTCCAGGATTTTCTAAAGTTAGTTTGCAAATCATTTCTTATAGAACAACAGTATTCCATTGTATTCATAGGCCATAACTTATTCTGCCATTCCCCAAATGATGGGTATCTGTCTAATTTCTAATCTCTTGCCACCCCCTAAAAAGTTGCTACAAATATTTTTACACAAGTGGTTCCTTTCTGCTTGTTCTTTCTTATAGCACAATAGTGTTCCATCACAATCATATGTCATAGTTCAATTGCCCATTCCCCAACTTAGGGGCTTCCTCTCAATTTCCAATTTTTAGCTTCTGCAAAAGAGCTGTTATAAATATTTTTGTACAAGTAGATCCACTTCTTCCCCCTCCCAACTTTTTGATGTCTTTAGGATATAGACCTAGCAGTGATATTCAGAATCTTCCTAAGAAAATTCTAATGGAAGAAATTGAGTGGAATAAAAATGGCACTATGATACTATTCAGATTTCACAGGCATATAACAATGAGGTCAACACAATAGCTCCATAGACCTTTAATTTGGTATTCAGTCTAATAGCTTTTTCCCCCATAATTCTCTTTGGAGTCTCTCCTCATTGTCAAAGTGTACATAGCATTCAAAACTTCCACACTTTCTATAACTGATGCTTCCACATATGGATGGTGTGGTGATCATCTGGATCCATATTACCTAGCAGGATAAGATACCTGACACTGAGGTTCTTTCTCAAACTAAACTGCCAAGCATTTAAACTTTACTGCAGAAAGCACACCTCCATTGGGTTGGCTATATTGTTCAAATGCCAAAGGTACACCTCCCAAAAAGACTATTTTATGGAGAACTCACACAGGGCAAGTACTCACAAGGTGATCAGAAAAAGAGATACCACCCTACTCTCAAGGTCTCTCTCAAACACTTCAAAGTTGATTGTAGCATGTGAGAGACACAATCATAGGACCATGGTGTTCCCTCATCAGAGAAAAGTGCTCTGTGAGAAAAATAATTGAATTAGCTTGGATGAAACACGAGCTGCAAAAGTTAGAGATTCCACCTCAATTGTTCACAGGAATATTCATGGCAGAGAATTTCAAACTCATATTGCTTTGATCAGCCATAGTTAGACATAATCATTTAACTCTAACATGATGTCATTTTGGTCCTCTTCTAGAAAGAAGGACAATTGTTTTATAGTTCTTTGAACATAGTTCCAAATTGGTCTTCAAAATAGATCAATTCATAACTTGGTCAACAATGCATTAGTGATCCCATAGCATCATTGACAATAATCCACCTTTGCTGTGCATATAGAATGAGCTCTGCATTTCAGGAGAGGGATGGGCACCAGACCTGTGACTGGATTGGTCTGGAGGAAATTCTCTCTGGTAATGCAGATCAGCACTTTCACTGCCACAAGTCTTAGAGACTTGCCTGGAACAGTGAAAGTTTGAGTGAATTGTTTAGCATCTTATAGGAAAGGCTTGAAACAGATCTTCCTAGTTTGAAGCCATTTCTCTATCCATTAATTCAGTTCATATTGACTCAACTACAACAAAAAATTAGAACATTTATACTTTGGTATGTTAATGGCTATATGGGTCTTATCTTTGAATGTTTCTTCTCAAAATGCAAATTCCTGCCTATTCTATATAGCTTTCCCCATATCTTCCCACAATTTTACCATGAGGGCCCACCCAATGGATTTGGTGAATTTCTTTAATTTCTTAACATTGCATGGACACCAATGAAGCATGTTAGCCATTCAACTTGTTTTATTAAGCACTATATGCCAGGCATTCTACATTTCTCCAAAAAATTTTCTTTACTTTGCTTCCTTTGAGCAATTCTCCCATTTTCAGTGAATTCATGGAACATTTTTTATGAGAAAATATAGTGAGTGTCAGGCCTTAAATAATGAGAAAACTCGTGATTCCTATGATAAAGGAGTTTAGAATCTATTAGAATTAAATTGTACACACATATTTATAATATATGTTAGAGAATGGTTTATATAGGAAAAGTCCAAAAAATCCAAAGATTGGATAGGGAAGTGAACTATTATAGAAGGCCCCATTGACAAAAAACAAGTCTTATAGAAAGAGAAGGATTTATACAAATTTTGATGTAGCAGTTATCCATCAAGTATAGGGACAAAACCACAAAACCAGGAATGACAAATAACCAAATTTGGTTAGAAGTATGGAGATTAGGGTATGGAGGGAGAGGAATACTATATGAATTTGGAAAGGTACATTAGAGGCAAGTTGTAGAAAGTCTGGACAAGGAGTTTATATTTTATTCAGGAGGCTAGAATCAGAGTTATGCATAGGGAGGATTGTCTTGGTACCCATTTGAAGGATGGATTAGAAAGGAATCAGAGATATCATTCCTATAGATGTTTTTACCATAGTTAAATGGGAGGAAGTTATTACCTGACCTAAAGTGGTTTTCAGCAAAGTTTAAAAGGAAAGGAGAGGTATGAGAAATACTGTAAAGTTAAAAATTGACAGAACTTGACAATTAGCAACAATTATATCTATGGGGAGTCAAGAAGAAAGAAATGAAAGATAAGCCTGAGAATTCAAAACTGATTTGTTGGAGGGTGATGGTAGTGTGATAGTGTTATTCACAATAAAAGCAGGAAAAGTTGATGAGCAAGGAAAGGATTTTTTTTTTTACTTTGGCCATAATGAGCTTAGGAAGCTAATAGCTTACAAATACTATTAGCAACATCTTTAACGTTGCATTTTAAAATTTTAAAAATGAAAGAATGAAAAAACAAACATTTATGAAGTGCTTACTATATTAAGCATTGTTAAGCATTAAGGATATAAATTGAAAAGCAAGATTGTGCCCTTACCTTAAGTTCATGTAATGTCAAATGGAAAGGTAGTGGGATCTTTTGGGTAAAGTAGCAAAACAGATGATGATAATATATGTTCTTGATGTAATTTTTATTGGTAAAAGCACATCCATCTGTAATATTGCACCATTTGACAGTGTCAACTTTTTTAGTTGGAAAGAGTTTTTGTGAGGGGGTGGGGCAGGGATCTTCAGTAGCTACAGTGGCTGAGAAGGCATGGACTGAAGCACTTGAAAAGTCATTTTTCAAGATACGTTTTTCACAAGAATTGATCTCTTGGATGATGGCTTCAGGTGTGAGGTTATAAGCAGGAGGCTGTGACCTAGATTACCTTGGACATTACTTAAATATTTGTGACAGTTGGTCAGTGATTAGTCTAGATGATAACAATGATGTTGGTTCCCTGTTTTGATAAGGGTTATTTCCCTTGAAAACAGTAAAATGTGGAGGTAGGTTAGAAGTAGGGTTGGTGGTATGAATAGTATTGCCATTCCTGAGACTCTTGGGCTTACATGATCACTGGTGGTTGGTGTTGGTAAGTACAAGGATAGGTGGGACACTTCTTTATAAGAGTTGCTTCCCTTGAGGATTGCTGGAGTTAAACTGAAAGTAGGAATGTTGTTTCTACCTATATTTCAAGAATTTTCTCACAGTAATCATCTTGAAATACTGTATAGAAGAGTTCCTCGAATTAATCAAGTTCCAATATTCTATCTCCCATCACCTTGTATTTTCTTTTTTCTTATTTTTTTTGAAAGGCAATCAAGATTAAGTGACTTTCCCGGGATCACATAGCTAGTGAATGTCATGTGTCTGAGGCTGGATTTGAACTCAGGTCTTTTTAACTCTTGGTCCAGTCTTACACTCACTGTACCACATAGCTGTCCCTCCAAGCATTTTTATAGACTGTTCTCTATTCCTAGAAGGTACTCTCATTTCAGATTTTTGGAATCCCTTTTCAGCTTTCTTAAAGCCTCAATTCAAGTGCTATTTTCCCCATGAAGATTTTTCTGATTTCCCTTTCTAAGGATCTCATCCTTCTAAAAATACTGTATTACTACTCTATGTAGCCTTTCTAGTCTCCCGGTAGAACATAAACTCTTTGAGGGCAGGGAATATTTTTTCTTTTTTTCTTTTTTCCTTCCCTTTTTATATATTTATGAGGTACCATATATTGTAGATACTTAATTTAAAAAATTCAGGGAATTTATGCTGGTGGCAATGTTCCATTTTGGAAAGTAATTCTCAACTCCAGGTAAGAGATTTAAGTTAAATATATAGAGCTCCATACAGGTAGTTGTTAAAGCTGAGTGAATGAAAAAAATAACCAAGAGACACTATACACTGTCCATAGGAAACAGTCCATGTCTTTTAATATATAACATTTGATGAACCCCATTTTGCTCTCTCTCTCTCTCTCTCTCTCTCTCTCTCTCTCTCTCTCTTTCTCTTTATTTGCTTTTTTGCTTTTCTTTGCCCTTTAGTTCTGACAAGTGTACAAGGAGTGCATCTGTGTGGAAAAGGAATATACTCGTGAAGAATGGTTTCTCTAAGAAAATTCCTTAGAAGCTGAATTTTCAGATGGACAAAGGTGAGGAGAGATAGTGTCTTGCATTTCTAACTGAAATATATGAAACTAAAGTTTGGCACTTTGTTTTTTTCCTGCTTTTGCTTCCTAGCTTGGAAGAGCACTTGGTGAAATACTGCACAGAAGGCTTCTCTTGTGGTGTTTCCAATAGGGACCAGAAGTGAAAGTGTCAAAACTCTCACCAGGAAGCCTGTAATAAGATATCCTACTCAATTTGGCAACCACAGGTGGTTATAGAAGTACAAATAAATTTCCAAAAGTTATGAGAATGCTTTACTCCATGTACCATTTCCAACAGGCAGCCATGAGTCCAAGAAGAGATTATCATTCTTATAACACTTTAAAAGTTTAACTTGTAACTTTTTTTCATCATTTTACTTTAAGTGCAGGCCAAATTGCCCAGGAAATGAGGATTGGAATGAATAAGAAGAAATGTGAGGCTTGGTTGCCTTTAAAATAAAAAAGATATATTTATTGAGTATTTCAGTGTGTGAGAAACAAGGAGTAATAAAAGTCCTATAATAAAACTTTAAGGTGAAATTAAATGTTTATTTTTTTAACTCAGGATGGTCAAATATATCTCATAGCAGTCATATTTTTGGTGTCAAATTCCATTTTAATTTCACCAGGAGTTGTATGCCTGCTTTTTAGAGTGGATTTTAAACCTCATAGATTTTCTTAAGTCTAAAAAGCAATTGAGAGGTCATCTAGTGTCTTTTCTGAACTTTCCCTAATAAAATAAAATATGTCTTATTTTAATAGAACCACAGAAAAATAGATAGTTTTCTGTCATAATCCAGTTCAATTTTTAATAAAATTTTAAATGTTAAAAATATTAGCAACTTCCCAACTAGAGAAGAAAGGACTAATAGACTTGAGATATGTCTTTGTCTTATTTATTTTTTTATGTCCCCCAGTGTCTAATACAAGATTGTGTATGGCAACTATGTAATGTATCACTTTGAAATAATGAGTTTGTGGCATGTAGTGCTACAGTTTGGATGGAACATGGAATGAAGACAGTTATCAATGTAAAATAACTGGCAGGGTTACGTGAAGGGTCTTAAATACAAGCTTACAGAACTTATATTCTATCTCCCATACTGGAAGGATCTACTGGTGATTTTTGAACAGAGGAGTAACATGATCAAACCCACTCCTCCAGTGCTACAATTTATTTGTAGCTTCCATCTAATCTCTTTATGATTAGGGTATGCTTATTTATGTACTTCTTGTCTTTCTTATTAGAATGTAAGCTCCTTTGGGATAGGGGCAGTGTTTGCCTCTATTTGTCCGTCCAAAGTTCAGCAAAACTCTTGAATTCAGAGTAAGTGATTCATAAATGCTTGTTGTTACATTTTTGTTGTTGTTCTATAATCAGTAGACAAGAACAAGCAGTCACCAGGGGTTGATCAAGAATTCTTCCTAGAGTTGAAGATATTTATTTAATTAACCATTAATTCAGCAAACATTTAAGAATTCCTGACATGTATAAAGGATTTTAAGGTTTGCAGAGTGTTTTACATTCAATATTCTATTCGATCCTTCCAACAACCCTGAGAGGTAAATGCTATTATTAATTATAGATGGGGAAAAAGAAATTCAGAGCATAAGTATCTTGACTCATGTCACATAGTAAATTTTTAAAAATACTTTTTTATTTTTTGAATAATATTTTTAAAATCACACTTTATTTCTCCCAATCAGAATTTTTAATATTCTTTTTTAAAAATGTTGTGTTCCAAATTATCTCCTTTTCTTTGTCCCCTCTCTTCTTTCTTGCTTCTCAAAAGCAATTTGATATAGATTATGCATATGCAGCCATGCAAAGCATTTCCATATTAGTCAAGTTGTATAATAAACACAAATTAAAACTCCCCCACAAAAAATAAAGTGTAAATTAATAAGTTTAGACCTGCATTAATACTCCATCAGTTCTTTCTCTGGTAGTGGATAGCATTTTTTATCCTGTGTCTTTTGGAATTGTCTTGGACCATTATGTTGCTGAAATAGCCAAGCCATTCACAGTTGATAAATATTGTACAATATTGCTGTTACCATACAGTAAGTTCTGAAGTGAGAATCCAGGCTAAGTGCTCCTAACTCTGTCTAGTTCACTACACACTCCTTACTACATTTTCCTGTTTAAATGTCTATTGGATTCAAAACATTATTTATTATTGAATTCTGGAATGGGGAAAGATTAACAATAATACAAAATATAGTTTCTTTTGGAAAACCAACCCAGCTTTTTATTCTATGGACTAAAAAATTCTAGGAGTGTGAAATTTATTTTATAATGTTTTAACAACCTTGTATTTATCATCATTTAATAAGTATTTCATGAGCTATATATGTATAATCTATTGCATATCTAACACTGAGAACAAGTACTTTATGAGATACAAAAAAAGTGTAAGCCATGGTCCTATCATTGAGGAGGTTCTCCATACTTTTTCTAAAGGTGGGAGAAAGAATGGGAGATAGTGGCATACTAAACAGTGTTAAGCAGAAAGAAAAGATTAATCTTGTGATTCTTCTTGCTATATCCCTACAGGAATATTATATCTATCTTCTGAATAATAAGTGTGCTCAATCATGCAACAGATGAGTTTTTATTATCTGCCAAGCATTGTGCTAAGATCTGGCTATACAAATTCAGAACAAGGAAAAAAAATCACACTCTAAATATTTTATATTCTATTGAAATATAATCTGATTTAATCATTATACCAAGAGATTCTTCCCCTATACTAAAATCATTGTGCTTAAATTATCACCATTTGCTCCATTTCTTTGTTCTATCACAGAGGTAGTGGCTGGTAGAGTATATAGTTAGGGATGATGAAACTCTCATTTATTAAACTGATTCATAGAAAGATCATACTATATAACCTTGGACTCATTAGGACAAATAGTTGACTCATTGCCAGTTTCTAATATATTAATAGCTTGTTAAATGTTTAACATGAGCCTATAGGATTTTTCTGTTTTATATTTACATAGCCAACATTTCATTTTCAAATATAGTCTTCTCCCTCCTGTTCCCCAACTTAATTACATTTTTGACCTTTGCCTTAAGTGATTCAGGTCACTGAGAATTCTGATTATATCTTTCAAGATTCTAGTTCATGTTCCTTTATTTAATGTAGTCCTAACTTCTTATCCAACAATCCAAACAATATCATTAGTTAGTGAATGGTTAATCCTCTGACAATTTAGTAAGTGAAAATTCTTTCAATTCAACCATCCAAGTCACTGATAAAACTGGTTTCAGGATCAATAACTGCAATCAAACTTCTTTAAATATTTTGTCAAATTGACATGAATCTATGTGGTAAAACCATTTTGCCAATATTGTGGCATACGTCTGTAACCCTTGCTCCTTGTGGGTACACAGGCTTGTGGATCTTGTGAGTTCAGGAGTTCTGAGATTCTGTGAGCTAGAAGATTGGATATCTTCATTAAGTTCTCCATCAATTTTGTGACTCTTTTAGTGGAGGCTGGGAGGCTAGGACCAAAATGACTTTATTCAGTCATTTTTAGTGTTGTCTGACTAGTGACACCATATTGGATTTTCTTTGAATATACTGAAATGGTTAGCCATTTCTCTCCAAATTATTTTACAGATGAGGAAACTGAGATAAGTAGGATTAAATGACTTGCCCAACATCATACAACTAATAAGTGACTCCAGATCCAGCAGCCTTTCACTGTGTCATCTAGTTGCCCCTAGCTTCTTGAGCAAGGTTGGATAACTAGGCAGGGATAAAGTAGTCCCATGTTGGAAATGAACAAGTCAGTCCTTTGTACTTATACTATACTTCTAAACTGGGTGAAATAGAGGAGACTAAGTTTAAAAAAAGTTAAAATAAAAAAAGCCAAACAAACACAAAAAAACTAAATAAAAACAAACAAACCCTAACATCAGCCTAAGGTAGGTTGTTCCTCTGCCTCTACACATTGTGCTTTGAATTTCTAGCACTTAGAACTTATTAGGAAATCATGATATAGTGGTAAGGACCTGGTTGCTATTATTTGAAACTAGAGAATTATTATTATCTGTTAGCATCATTCTTTAATTTTTCCATAGTAGTCAAAGAATTCATTTTGGTTCCAAAGGAGCATAGCCATCCTCCTCCCTTTTATATTTGTTTTTCACTCCTCTAAAATGCTTTGTCTTTGTAGTTAATACATTTTTCTTATTTTCAGAATGTTTGTTTGAAGAAAATCTCTATGGATAATAGGAAGATATTATATAATTGATTAAATCCTTCTATGAGCAGCCTCCTCCCCATTTTAAAACTTAGTTAATAAAAAACCTATGTTTTTAAAAGTAAGGCTTAGCTTAGTAAATTCTTAAATTTGCAGTATTTCACAAGAAGAAGAAGCCATCAAAGATACTAAAAGAGCAGTATGTATTATCCAAGTGTCTAAGTTATTAAAAAAAAGTCCTTGTGTTACAAAACTTGAGAAAATTTTGTGATGTCAATTTCGGTGCATCTCCTAACAGGATAAATGCATTGGGATAATTCAGACACAGCCTTCTGTTTAAGAAAGGTGAAATGGAATTTCATTAATGAAACAATAATATCCGAAATCATCCTAGTTAGTGTAGAAAAAAAATAGTAATTAGGAGAAGTGATACAAGGCTCTCTATATAGTGTCTTGAACTACTAGGATGAAACATATATGAATATGTAAAATAACTTCTAACTTTATGTCCTAAAGAGGTAATCAATGAACCATAGCAATCAGTATTTTAAATACAAATTAAAAGGCTTATCAATATCCCAGTGTTTATTAACTTAATCCATTTCTGTTCCTTGCAATGAGTTTAAAATTATTCTTTTTATGAGCAAATTAAGAGCTAGTTGTTCCCTAAACTATTAAAGACTTTAAGCAGAGGGACTATATAATAAAAAAAAAAAAATTAACTTAAATATAATGATTTGTTATTTCAAGTGTTTAGGGAATGAAGTTGTATTAAATACATCATGTGGCAGAGAAAAAAGTCAGTATCTCTTTTTTCTAGCATTTTATAATTGTCATTATAAACTAAATTATTAAATATGTAATATCATAAAATACATGTATATATATATATATATACATATATAAACAACAAGTTTCAATTCAATATTTACTGATAGTTAAGATACCTTATTGCAGTATATTGAATTTTCTTAGGCAATAGCAGTGTCAGGTCCCACCAACTTGAACGGCTTAAACTAGATGTAGATATCAGATTATTGTTTACCTAAATACTATTCTAGTCAGGTTGGAGAGATTTAATACCAAAGTAGATGCTAAGTAATGGGTTTTTCAGCCATCACAACACTTTCTTTGAAGGGAAGAGCCATGTTGATGAAAGCAAAGTTTTTAAAAGTATACAATTTTGGGGCACCTAAGTAGCACAGTGGATAGAGCACCAGCCCTGAAATCAGGAGGACCTGAGTTCAAATCTAGTCATAGACACTTAACACTTCCTGGCTGTGTGACTCTGGGCAAGTCACTTAACCTCAAATGCCTCAGCAAAAAAGGAAAAAAGTATACAATTTTAAATGATATATGATATATTTATTAGCATCCATGTTTAACTTTGTCTCCTTCCTACTAAACATATATTTCCTGAAATGTGGACAGTAGATAGAAAACCCAGGTTTGAAGTTAGAAGACTCATCCTTCTGAGTTCAAATATGGCCTGACATATTTAATTCTCTATCCACTGTGCCACCAACTAGCTGTCTCTTACTGTGTATGCCCAGATAATTCCTTTAAGCTTACTGTATTTCAGTTCTTCATTTCTAAAATGAGAATTAGATTAGTTGGTTTCTAAAGGTGAAGGTAATACTTCACCTTTAAATACTATCAATTTTGAAGAAATCATTCACAAAACACAGAATCAGAATTTTTCAACTTAGTGGATTGAGTGCTTGACTTGGCATCATCAAGACTTGAGTTCAGATATGACTCCTATTTAGATATATGACTGTGCTCTTTCTCAATCTCATTTTTTTCCAATTTTAAAATGAGGAAAGACATTCAAAAAGAGGGAGCATAGTGTTTATTCAATATCCGTTCATTAAATTCCCATTCATCCTCCTTTCTTTTTTAGCTTTGGCTTCTCTTTTTCCCAGTATTTCAGCTAAGCACCTTTCCTTTATTTTATAGGAAAAAAAAACTGAGGGTGATGGATTCAAGAGGGTAGAGAATGGGCTCTCCCTAGTTTCTTTCAGAATCAACACTAGATCAAGCTTCTGAATGGATATTGGAGTGGTAGAACCCACAAATATTTAGAGTGTAATAATTTTCAGAGCAAAAACTAATTGGAAACTAAATATACTAATTCTATAGAATTAGTGGATCAAACAATAATAGAAACAATTGATAATTTAATCCAAGAAAATGGCGATGAGATGACATACCAAAACATAGGTTATAGCCAAAACAATTCTTAGAAGAAATTTTATATTCTTAGATGTTTGCATGCATAAAAGAGACAGAGAAGATGAATAAACTGCGCATGCAACTAAAAAAGCTAGAAAAAGAACAAGTTAACCCCCAAATTAAATACCAAATGAGAAATTTTGAAAATCAAAAGAGAGATTAATAAAGTTAAAAGTAAGAAACTACTGAACTAATAAACAAAAATAAGAGTTGATTTTATGGGGAAAAAAACAACCAAAATAGATAAACTTTTGGTAAATTTGATTAGAAAAAGGAAAGAAGAAAACCAAATTATGAGTATCAAAAAGGAAAGGGCAAACTTACCACCTATAAAAAGGAAATTAAATAATTTTAAATTATTAAATTAAATTAATTAAATGCAATAATTAGGAGCTATTTTGCCCAATCATATGCCAATAAATAAATAATTTATATGAAATAGATGAATGCATACAAAAATATAGATTGCCCAGATTAACAGATGAGGAAATAAATTATTTAAATAGTCCCATTTTAGAAAAAGAAATGGAATGAGCCATAAATGAATTTCATAAGAAAAAATCTCCAGGGCCAGAAGGATTTACACATTTAAAAAACAGTTAATTCTAATATCATATAAACTGTTCTGGAAAATAGGGGAAGAAAAAGTTCTATCAAATTCCTTTTATAACATAGATATGATGCTGATACCTAAACATGGAAGGGTCAAATCAGAGAAAAAAAATTGTAGACCAGTTTCTCTAATGAATATTAGTGCAAATATCTTAAATAAAATTTTAGCAAAGAGATTAAAGCAACTTATCACTAGGATAGTACACTATGACCAATTGGTATTTATACCAGGAATACAGGGCTGGTTCAATATCAGGAAAACTATTGGCATAATTGACCATATCAATAACCAAAATAACAGAAATCATATTATTATCTCAATAGATGCAGAAAATTCACTTAATAAAATATAACAAATATTCCTATTAATGACACTAGAGATCATAGGAATAAATACAGTTTTCCTTAAAAGGAGAAGTAATAGCTACCTAAAATCATCAGCAAGCATTATGTTTAATGGAGATAAGCTAGAAAAATTCTCAGTACAATTAGGGATGACACATGGTTGCTGATTATAACCATTACTATCCAATATTGTATTAGAAATGTTAGCTTTAGCAATGAGAAGAAAAAAAAAATAAAGGAATTAGAGTAAGTAATGAGGGAAAAAAAAGCCATCATTCTTTGCAGATTAGATATGATGGTGTACTTAGAGAATCCTAGAGAATCAACTAAAAATAGTAGAAATAAGAATTTTAGCAACGTTGCAGAATATAAAAAACCCCACATAAATCAACAGCATTTCTATCTGTTACCAACAAAGCTCAATAGCAAGAGATAGAAAGATAAATCCCATTTAAAATACCTATATATAATATAAAATATTTGGGAGTCTACCTGCCAAGACAAAGGCAAGAACTAAATGACCACAATTACACAAATAAAATTAGATCTAAACAATTGGAAGAATATCAAGTGTTCATGAGCAGGCTGAATTAATATAAAATTATAGAACTAATATATATATAATATATATATATAATTGAATTCATCTAGAATAATAAAAGGTCAAGAATTTCAAATGAATTAATGAAAAAATGCAAATGAAATGGTAAAGCAGTGGCCATCAAAACCATTTGATACTGGCTAAGAAATAGAGCAGTTAATTGGTGGAATGTATTAAGTCCATCAGGCACAATAGTTAATGACAATAGCAATCTAGTGTTTCATTAAACCCAAAGACTCCAGCTTCTAACATAAGAACTCATTATTTGATAACACTTGTTGGAAACAACGAAAAATAATGTGGCAGAAACTAGGCATTAACCAACACCTAATACCCTATACTAAGATATAAAGGATGACATTATAAGCAAATTAGGAGAACAAGGGATAGTTTGCCTCTTAGATCTTTAGAAAAGGCAAGAATTTAAGGCAAAGAAGAACTAGAGAATATTATTAAATGCAAAATGAATTATTTTGATTACATGAAATTTAAACTTTTTTTCACAAACAAAACCAATGAAGACAAGATTAAAGGGGAAACAGAAAACTGGGGAAATTTTTTTTTACATCCAGTATTTCTTATAAACCATCATTTCTTTTTTATGTGTAAACACATTTATACAATTCTCTTGCCACACAAGAAAAATCAGATCAAAAAGGAAAGTAAATCAGTAAGAAAACAAAATTTAAGAGAACAACAACAAAAAGAGTTCTCTTATGTTGTTCCCACAGTTCCCACAGTCTTCTCTCTGGGTGTAGATAGCTTTCTTTGTCACAAGATCACTAGAACTGGCATCAGTCATCTCATTGCTGGAAAGAGTCACGTTCATCAGAATTGATAATCCTATAATATCGATGCTACCATGTACAATGATCTCCTGGTTCTGCTCATTTTACATAGCATCAGTTTATGTAAGTCTCTCCAGGCCTCTCTATACCATCTTCCTGATCATTTCGTATAGAACGATAATATTCATAACATTCATATACCATAACTTGTTCAGCCATTCTTCAACTTATGGGTATCCACTCAGTTCCCAGTTTTTTGCCACTATGAAAAGGGCTGCTACAAATATTTTTGTACATGTGAGTCCTTTTCTTTCTTTTAAGATCTCTTGGGGATAAAGACCCAATAGAACCATTGCTGGATCAAATGGTATGTACAATTTGATAACTTTTTGAGCATAGTTCCAAATTGCTCCCCAGAATGGCTAGATCTGTTAACAGTTCCCCCAGCAATGTTTTCCCACATCCTCTCCAACATTCATCATTATCTTTTCCTGTCATCTTAGCCAACCTGAAAGGGGTGTAGTGGTATCTCAGAACTGTCTAAATTTGCATTTCTCTGATCAATAGTGATTTAGAGCATTTTTCATATGACTAGAAATGATTTTAATTTATTTATCTGAAAATTGTCTGTTCATATCTTTTGACCGTTTATCAATTGGAGAATGGCTTGAATTCTTATAAATTTGAGTCAATTCTGTATATCTTTTAGAAATTAGGCCTTTATCAGAACCCTTAAATGTAAAAATGTTTTCCCAATTAATTGCTTCCCTTCTGATCTTGTCTGCATTAGTTTTATTTGTTAAAAAAAATCTTTTAAACTTAATATAATCAACATTATCTATTTCGTGTTCAGTTATGAGTTCCATTTCTTCTTTGGACACAAATTCTTTCCTTCTCCACATATCTGAGAGGTAAACTATCCTATGTTCTTCTAATTTGCTTATAATATCACTCTTTATGTCTAACTCATGAAGCCATTTTGACCTTCTCTTGGTATGTGGTGTTAGGTATGGGCCAATGCCTAGTTTCTTCCATATTAGTTTCCAATTTTTCCAGCAGTTTTTGTCAAATTGTGAGGTTCAAGCACAAAATTGCTATAATTATTGACTATTTTGTCCTGTGATCGTAACCTATTCCACTTAGCCAGTATTAAATGATTTTGATGACTGCTGTTTTATAAAATAGTTTTAGGTCTGGCATAGCTAGGCCACCTTCATTGGCATTTTTTTTATAATTTCCTTGAAATTCTTGATCTTTTGTTCTTCTAGATGAACTTTGTTATTATTTTTCTAGGTCTGTAAAATAATTTCTTGGGAGTTTGATTGGTATGGCACTAAATAAGTAGATTAATGTAGGTAGTATTATCATTTTTATTATATTTGCTTGGCTTACCAATGAGCATTTGATATTTATACAACTCATTAGATCTGACTTTATTTGTGTGGGAAGTGTCTTGGAGTTGTGTTCATATAGTTTCTGACTTTCCCTTGGCAGATAGATTCCCAAATTTTTAATACCATCAACAGTTATTTTGAATGGAATTTCTTTTTATATCTCTTGCTGCTGGACTTTGCTGGTAATATATAAAAATTCTGATGAATTCTGTGGATTTATTTTGTATCCTGCAACTTTGCTAAAGTTGTGAATTGTTTCTAGCATTTTTTTTAGTTGATTCTCTGGAATTCTCTAAATATACCATCATATCATCTGCAAAGAGTAATTTGGTTTCCTCATTAGCTACTCTGGCTCCTTTAATCTTTTTCTTCTCTTATTGCCAAAGCTAACATTTCTAATACTATATCAAATAGTAATGGTGTATAATCATCTCAATAGATGCAGAAAAAGCATCTGATAAAATCCAACACCTATTCCTATTGAAAACACTAGAGAGTATAGGAATAAATGGACTTTTCCTTAAAATAGTCAGTAGCATCTATTTAAAAACATCAGTAAGATGGACCTGGCCATCTTCAGCAATGAGATGAACCAAATCAATTCCAATGGAGCAGTAATGAACTGAACCAGCTACACCCAGTGAAAGAACTCTGGGAGATGACTAAGAACCATTACATTGAATTCCCAATCCCTATATTTTTGCCTGCCTGTATTTTGGATTTCCTTCACAGGCTAATTGTACAATATTTCAGAGTCTGATTCTTTTCATACAGCAAAATAATGGTTTGGTCATGTATACTTATTGTGTATCTAATTTATACTTTAATATATTTAACATCTACTGGTCATCCTGCCATCTAATGGAGGAGGTGGGAGGAAGGAGGGGAAAAATTAGAACAAAAGGTTCGGCAATTGTCAATGCTGTAAAATTACCCATAGATATAACTTGTAAATAAAAAGCTATTTAAAAAAAATAAATAAAAACATCAGTAAGCATATATGTAATGGGGATAAACTGGAATTATTCCCAATAAAATCAAGAGTGAGACAGGGTTGCCCACTCTCACCATTACTCATCAATATTGTATAGGCTAAGAAATAGCCAATTTAGTATTGGCTAAGAAATAGACTAGTTGATCAGTGGAATAGGTTAGATTCACAGGACAAAATAGTAACTACAGAAAGCTAGATTTTGACAAACCCAAAGACCCCAGCTTTTGGGATAAGAATTCACTATTTGACAAAAACTGCAGGGAAAATTGGAAACTATTAGAGCAGAAACTAGGCACTAATCCACAGTTAATACCATATACCAAGATAAGATAAAATGGGTTCATGATCTAGACATAAAGAATGATATTATAATATTAAGATATATAAAATTCTGATGAATTCTGAATTATAATATTGATATAATATCATGATATTATGAATTTCATGATAATGAATTCATGATATCAATTAGAAGAACATAGGATAGTTTACCTCTCAGACTTGTGGAGGAGGAAGGAATTTGTGATGAAAGAAGAACTAAAGATCATTATTAGTCACAAAACAGAAAATTTTGATTATGTGAAGTTAAAAAGGTTTTGTGTAAACAAAACTAATGGAGACAAGTTTAGAAGGGAAGCAATAAACTGGGAAAACATTTTTACATTCAGATTCTAATAAAGGCCTCATTTTCAAAATATATAGAGAAATGACTCAAATTTATAAGAAATTGAGCCATTCTCCAATTGATAAATGGTCAAATAATATGAACGGACAATTTTCAGATGAAGAAATTGAAACTATTTCTAGTCATATGAAAAAGTGTTCCAAATCATTATTGATTAGAGAAATGCAAATTAAAACAACTCTGAGATACTACTACATACCTCTCAGATTGGCTGACGACAGGAAAAGATAATGACGAATGTTGGAGGGGATGTGGGAAAACTGGGATACTGATACATTGTTGGTGGAATTGCAAATGAATCCAACCATTCTGGAGAGCAGTTTGGAACTATGCTCAAAAAGTTATCAAATTGTGCATACCCTTTTATCCAACAGTGTTACTACAGGGCTTATATCCCAAAGAGATCTTAAAGAAGGGAAAAGGACCCACATGTATAAAAATATTTGTGGTAGCCCTTTTTGTAGTGGTTAGGAACTGGAAACTGAATGAATGCCCATCAGTTGGAGAATGGTTGGGTAAATTGTGGTATGTGGTGTTTTATTCTTTGTAGAATATATGGTGGTTCTCTGGGAGAGCAGGTTTCTTGGGGACGTTTTCTGGAGGCAGCCTTAGTTTCAGTTCAGAGTAATAATCACCTCAAATACAGCCAGCTGATAAAGCTCAAAAGTTTATTTTCTCCTTCCAAGGCTAAAGTGGCTTGGTTCAGTAGTTCTGGAATAGCATCTGCTTTTAATCCTAGAGAAGGTACTGCTCATGTGTGGAGTACATCCTCTGATGAGATCAACATTTGAATTGGAAGTTCTATGGGAAGAACTACTCAATTGTCTACCTTTCTTGGGCCCAATTAGCTTTCTTAGAGGCCTCTCTCCCTCCTTGGTTCCAAGAGCTCTTGCAGCTTGTCTTTTAGCTCTTCCATCTTCTGCCTCTAGCTCAATTCCGACTTGTGGCTTCTCAATCTCCAACTGATGCTCCCCTCTCAATCTTTTCAGCTGAACCCTCCTGAATGAGCTCATCTGTTTTTATGCTCTTTTAGAGATGTAAACCCAAGGGTTGACTCCTCCTCTGAGAGTGGGATTATGGGAGGTGTGAATTTGGATATCTCATACTGAATCCTGAAATCTCCCAAACATGTGAACTAATATGTGAGCTAATGTGTGAACTCTCAAAGGTGTTAAGCATTGTTTCTATCAATACTAGTGACTTAACACCTTGTAAGGGTTTGCTCTAATGTGTGAACCAATAAGCATTGTATTAATTCCATTGAGTTAACACTAGAATTCTAACAGTGGTATATGAATGTTATAGAATATTATTGTTCTGTAAGAAATGGCCAGCAGGATGATTTCAGAGGTCTGGAGAGACTTACATAAAAAATCAGGCTGAGTGAAATGAGTAGAACCAGGAGATCATTTTACATACCAACAACAAGATTATATGATGATCAGAAGGGAAGCAATAAACTGGGAAAATATTTTTACAGTCAAAGGTTCTGATAAAGGCCTCATTTCCAAAATATATAGAGAATTAACTCTAATTTATAAAAAATCAAGCCATTCTCCAATTGAAAAATGGTCAAAGGATATGAACAGACAATTCTCAGATGAAGAAATTGAAACTATTTCTAGTCATATGAAAAGATGCTCCAAGTCATTATTAATCAGAGAAATGCAAATTAAGACAACTCTAAGATACCACTACACACCTGTCAGATTGGCTAAGATGACAGGAAAAAATAATGATGATTGTTGGAGGGGATGCGGGAAAACTGGGACATTGATGCATTGTTGGTGGAGTTGTGAACGAATCCAACCATTTTGGAGAGTAGTTTGGAACTATGCTCAAAAAGTTATCAAACTGTGCATACCCTTTGATCCAGCAGTGTTACTACTGGGATTATATCCCAAAGAGATTATAAAGAAGGGAAAGGGACCTGTATGTGCACGAATGTTTGTGGCAGCCCTTTTGTAGTGGCTAAAACTGGAAACTGAATGGATGTCCATCAGTTGGAGAATGGTTGAATAAATTGTGGTATATGAAAATTATGGAATATTACTGTTCTGTAAGAAATGACCAACAGGATAATTTCAGAAAGGCCTGAGAGACTTACATGAACTGATGCTGAGTGAAATGAGCAGGACCAGGAGATCATTATATACTTCAACAACAATACTATATGATGACCAGTTCTGATGGACCAGGCCATCCTCAGCAATGAGATCAACCAAATCATTTCCAATGGAGCAGTAATGAACTGAACCAGCTATGCCCAGAAAAAGAACTCTGGGAGATGACTAAAAACCATTACATTGAATTCCCAATCCCTATATTTATGCACACCTGCATTTTGATTTCCTTCACAAGCTAATTGTACAATATTTCAGAGTCTGATTCTTTTCTACAGCAAAATAATGTTTTGGTCGGTATACTTATTGTGTATCTAATTTATATTTTAATATATTTAACATCTACTGGTCATCCTGCCATCTAGGGAGGGGTGGGGGTAAGAGGTGAAAAATTGGAACAAGAGGTTTGGCAATTGTTAATGCTGTAAAGTTACCCATGTTTATATCCTGTAAATAAAAGGCTATTAAATTAAAAAAAAAAAGATTATATGATGATCAACTCTGATGGATGTGGCTCTCTTCAACAATGAGATGATTCAAACCAGTTCCAATTGTTCAGTAATGAAGAGAATCAGCTACACCCAGAGAGAGAATTATGGGAAATGAGTGTGGATCACAATATAGCATTTCCACTCTTTCTGTTGTTGTTTGCTTGCATTTTTGTTTTCTTTCTCAGGTTTTTTTCTTTCTTTCTAGATCCGATTTTTCCAGCAAGATAACAGTATAAATATGTATCATATATTGATTTAAATATACTTTAAAATATTTAACATGTATTGGATTACTTACCATCTAGGAAAGGGGGTAGTGCAAAGGAGTACAAAAGTTGGAACACATGATTTTACAAGGATCAAGGTTGAAAAATTACCCAGGCATATTCTTTTTAAATAAAAAGATATAATTAAAAAATAGTAATGGTGATAGTGGGCAACCTTGTTTCACTCCTGATGTTATTGGAAATGGTTCTAGTTTGTCCCCATTACATATGATATTTGCTAATGGTAAAACCGTAAGTTCTAAAATATATAGAGAAGGGATTCCAATTTAAAAGAATACAAGCTATCCCCCAATCAATAAATGGTTAAAGATTATGAACAGTTTTCCAATTAAGAAATTAAAATCATTTATAGTCATATGAAGAAATGTTTTAAATCACTATTGATTAGAAAAATGAAAATTAAGACAATTCTGAGTAACACTTCATACCTCTCAATTTGGCTAAGATAACAGGAAAAGATGATTAATGTTGGATGGAATGTGAGAAAACTGGACATTATTGCATTGTTGGTAGAGTTTTGAAACGATCCAACCATTCTGGAGAGCAAAATTCGGAACTATGCCCAAAGGGCTATCAAACTGTGCATAGCATTTGATCCAGATGTGCAAAAATATTTGTAGCAGCCCTTTTAGTAGTGGCAAAGCAGTAGAATCTGAGTATATGGGCATTCATTCAGTTTCCAGTTGGGGAATGCCTGAATAAATTATGGTATATGAATATTATGGAATATTATTCCAAAAGAAATGATAAGCAGACTAATTTCAGAAAAGTCTGGAAAGCCTTACATGAATTGATGGTCAGCAAAAATGGCAGAACCAAGAGGACATTATATCCGGTAATAACAAGATTATGTGATGATCAGTTGTGCAATATGTGGCTTTTTTCAGCAGTGAGGTAATTCAAGGCAATTCCAATAGACTTGTGATGGAAAGTGTCAACCAAAGAGAGAACTATGAAAACTGAATATGGATCAAACCATAATATTTTTCATCTTGTTTGTTGTTTGCTTTTTTTCGTGTTTTTTCTCTTTTGATCTGATGTTTTTGGTGCAGTAGGATGAATATGGAAATATGTTTGGAAGAACTGCACAAGTTTAATTTATATAAGATTGTTTGCTGTCTTGGGGAGTGGGTAAGAAGGAAGAGAGAGAGAAAAGTTTGGAACACAAAGTTTTCCAAAGATAAATGTTGAAAACTCTCTTTGCATATATTTGGAAAAATAAAATACTATTAAAACAAGAACAATTTTAAATGAGACCATTACCATAAACTTCCATATCTTCCCATTTCCTAATCTCTTTTCTCTCAGATGTGTTCTACCACTGTCTCCTCCCTCACCCCATTTCATATGATGATAAGAGAAAAATCTTAAAGAGAATTAGGGCTGATGTAAAATTATTTTAGGATTGGTAAAAGCTGGACAAATTGGAATACAAATGTGCTATTCAAAACAATGAGCCATCTTTTTATCCTGAATATTCTATTGGTTTTACTCTGTTTTGAATCACAGAACATCTTAAACTCTGAAGAATTACAGTTGAGTGAAAGGAATGATCTCTAGCACTTGTTGAAAATTCAAAGAGTTCTTCACTCAAAGTCTAGTGCTTTATCCCAGGAGTAAAACATTCTTCAGCATTTTCTTTTGTATAACTTTCCTGGTTTCTTTTCATACTTTTGTGTTTACCCTTCACTTTACCAAATTTTTCATGAATATTTAATGGCCCTCCTATTTTATTTTAAATTGTCTTTTTGAAGATTTTAATGATAAAAATCATTTTATTGAATATTTTTGATAAGTATTCAATATGCAAGATATAAAATTTAAGATTTCAAAGAGGCCTCAGCAGGTATCTAATACACCAGTATCCAAAAGGGATCCAAAATATAAGCTACTAGGGTTTTATCTAAATTCTGCTTAAAGACACCAAGGGAGAACAGAATCCACTATCTCCCAAAGCTACTCATTTCACTTTTGGTTAATTCTTATTGTCAGTCATTTTCTCCTCTGACATTAAATCTAAATTTTCACCCGTAATGTCTACCCATTTATCTAATTTTTGCAGAAAGCTAGATAGTATAATGAATAGACTTTTAGATTCAAAGTTAAGAAGATGAGTTTAATTCTAACCTCAGATACTTATTAGGTATATAATCTCTCAGCCTCAGCTTTTTTGTCTGTAAAATGGGAGTAGTAATAGCGTTTATATCTCCTGTGGTTGTTGTAAGAATCAAATGAAAAGCACAGGTAAAATTTACAAATATTTTGCTAACTAAACAAAACTAGTTTGATCTTTCTATAGGGTTTCAAATATTTGAAGACAACTGTCATGTCTTCTCATACATCTTCTGTTCTTGCAACTAAACATCCACCATTTCCTTTATTTAATTCTCAAATGACATAGACTCAAGATGTCTTGGCAATCCCACTTTTCACAATGTTTTTTTAAAAATATGATCAGAACTGAGTCTAATATTCTTTATGAGATCTGATTTTGGAAAAGCATAGAGTACTATCACCATCTCATTCTTAGAAGCTATGTCTCTCTTAATGGAACCCACAATTTAGTATCTTTTTTATTCTATCATACTGCTGAATCATATTGAGCTTTCTGTACTATACTCTAAAGCCCCCAGATTTTTTATGTCAAGTGATCTAATCATGTTTCTTCCATATTTTACTTGATAAGTTAATGCTGTAAAATCCATTTATGAGATTTTGTATTTGTCCTGATTAAATTTTTTCTTCTTATGTCCAGATCAATGCTCCATGCTGCTCTCTAGTGTGTTGGCTATTCTTCTCAATTTGATGTCATCTGTAAATCTGATAAGTATGTCATCAAAATCATTCATAAAGGTTTTTAAACAGCTAAAAATTTAGCACAGATCCCTTAGGGATTTTGTAAGAGATCTCCTAACATGTAAACATTAAGCCATTAGCAACAACTCTTTTGAGTTTGGCATTCCAACCAGTCCTGAATACATCTCATTGTGTCTAGTCCATCTCTCCCATCTTCTTCACATTAACAGAATGCAATACTTTGTCTCACTAAAACCTAAGGAAATTATATTAAAGATTTTCAAGAAAATTAATCTTAACCTCTTAACTCTCTGGCTCTGTTTTTGTCTGCTGATCTCTCTTTTTTCTCTTTCTCTCAGCATGTTAACTCTTTATAATACTGTTTCTCTTTCTAGATATTCTCCAAGCTTACTGTAATGATTCATTATAGAATTTTCCCCAGGAATGAAAATTAAGCTCCATGGCCTTAAATTTTTAATTGACATTCTCATTTGATGTTTGGGAAAATATTTGTTTTACTCTAAAATTGTGGTACTTCTGTCACTATAATGGGTTTCATGTATTACTTATGGTGACTCACCAATCATCTTTGGTCATTCTTTAATTACTGAAGCATGTAATTCATCTAGTGCAAGGTAGTATGATTTCACCAAAGGTAGTTTTAGGAATTCTCTTATTATATCCTTACTTATCTTGGGTCTTTCTGTCATTTGCAATGCATATGTCATTCTCTTTGTTAATGATATGGGAGTATAAATTGAGAAGCTTGCTTTCTCTGTCCTCATTTTCCTGTCCCTTCTTTGCTTGTTTTTTCCCTTTCAGTCTTTCTTTGATCTTCCTTTTTGTTATTCTTGTAATTCTCAGCTTTCCTGTTTAGTCTCTGCTTATCCTAAGCATTGTCACTCCATACACTAGTTTTATGGAACCATGCTATCTTATTTTATTATTCTGAATATTACTTTTAAAATATGAGTTTCTCTCTGTGTTTCTTCTACATGCATGTTAGTCTTGGGCAAGTCCCATTTTTCATTTTCAGTGGAATTGTCTGCCATTTTGTCTTTAGTGTTAGAAGTTTTCCATTCCCCTTAAACTTACTTCTATTATGTTAGTTAATGTGATGGTATCTATTTTCCCTTGCATCTTTGGAAATAATGCAATCTAAAATAGGGTGTACATACCAGACCCAGATTTCTTCTGCCTTTCCATAACAAACCCTAATATGGTGGAATAGTTTACATTTCATTGCCCTAGAATTCCCATTCTTTTCATTCTAACAACAAATTCTTCCCTATTATTGAGAATTCATAATAGATGTTTTCCTTGTTGGTTTCTCCATCTTTTTAGAGAATGAAATCATCTATAAGGCAAGTTAAAAAGTTATTAACGGTTCTGCCTTTGGCAGAAAGAGCTCCATTAGTTTTCTTTGTAACTGAAGTCCTCTCTTACTATTATATCACTTCTCTGTATTCATGATTATGGTTTCTTTCTCAAACTTTTCATCAATATACATACAAAATGTTCATATAAAGAAAACTAAAGCAAATAAGTATTCGTCAATAGATCAATGGCCAAAAGATATTGAATAATATCATTCTTTTTAATATTTTAGAAACGCTTAGTATATACTGGGCTCTCTGCCAAATACTAAGCATACAAATACAAATGAAAACAATTATCTCTACCCTCAAGGACCTTTATTTTTTGTTCTTATTGTTGTTTACTTATTTTTATTGCTATTTCAATGACATTTTCCTTGGAAAATTATTTATTTTTATCATTCTTTTAAAAAATCTTGTGTTTTATATTCATTTCTTCTATCTCATTTCTCCCCATTGTGAAGACAAGTGTTTCTGTTCATACTTCATTTTGAAGAGGACCAATGATACCACTGATATATTAACTTGTGCTTGAATTGAATTGACAACATTGTCAGTCTCACTCTCTCTTGTGGAGACACTGAAGTCCAGTAGCAGGACAAAAGTCTGATAATGGGCCATGCCCAGGAATGCAGTAGGTGATGTCTGACAAAGTTCTAAACTCTCTACAACACCTGCTTCAGCCACCTTCATGGCCATTGGAGCAAATTGTTCTCTTCCATCCATTCTGTCAAGGGAAATCTTAACATGCTTGAGATATCTATTGCCCTCTCTTACCAACAAGTTTGATACTCTTAACCTATTTTAGCCTTCTGTTAAAATGGTTTACCAGGGTGTAGCTATTGTACATGCTATAGCTTCTTGAAGTTATAAGTAGGACTTGGGAAAATCAAGTGGACACTAAAAGTGATAGAGTAACCCTGAAAAATGCTCAGCAAGCCTTCACATCAGAGGGTTCAAGCTTGTATACTTGAACACCCCACAGTGGTTCTACTTACTTCCATCTTCCTCTGGGAATTCTTCTACATCTTCTCAGGTTTTTCAAAAACTACTTCATTTGTCACTGCTCATAGCACAATATTATTACATCACAATCATATACTACAACTTATTCAGCCATTCCCCAATTGATGGGCTTGCCCTCAATTTCCAATTCTTTCAACACAAAAAGAGCTGCTATAAATATTTTTTCAGGAGTCCCCTTTCTTTGATCTCTGTGTGATAACCTACTAGTTGTATTGCTAGGTCAAAGACTGGACAATTTTGTAGTCCTTTGAACATAGTTCTGAATTATCCTACAGAATAGATAGACAAGTTCACAACCCAACCAAGAGTACATTAATGACCCTACTTTTCCATATCCTTTCTAATATTTGTAACAATCATAATGATCACATTTAGCCCAGTAGAAGAGATAAGTACATTTACCAGACTTCTTTTCAAATATGGAGGAACATGAATACATTACATATAATTGCATGCAACAGATCATTGCATGTAAAAATATCAGACTTTGTTGATGTCTGATGTGGATGTCTGGTTTTGCTGAATTGCTTTTTTTAGCCTTTTTCTTCTTTCATTCCTTATGACAAATGATACTTCAAAAGGGAGAATAGTTGTATATTTAGAAAATATATAATGGAGAAAATATATACATATTCATAATAAAATTATTAATAAAAATGAAAAACATTTCTTTTTAGTAGACCTTCAGATGGAATTTGTGGTTTTCATATTCTACTAGCTATTTATTAATTAATTTGTTTGTTTAGTTGCTGAGTCCAAGTGTATGATTCTGGAAGAATGGGCACCAAATAATCTTTTATTCTGATTACCCATTATAAAGTAGTTTGGCAATTTCATCAGGTCCCTGCTCAAGGAAATGGGACCTAGGACCTCTGCTTTAGCAAAATCATGAAGCAATTTTGACATAGCTCCAGGGACACTCAGTGTAAAGCTTAAATGAACATCTGTCCATGTAAAACTGGCCAAATTAGGACATCTGGTCACAAAGCCTGTCCTAGGTTCAATTGAACAGTACTCATAGTTTATTGTTAAACCATTCAGCAAGTAGCTATTGACCACTAACTTTGTGAAACTATCGGCACTTCTGTACACTCATTGTCCTTTTTTCTTCAGTTTTATGCCCAATTTTCCCTCTGAGACTTTTCAGAATCTTTACAATTCTTACTTCATTCTGAATTAAATCAATTCTCAAAAAGAGTATTTGAAATCCATTCATTCTAAGAAAAACTTATTCACATTTAAATTTACATATCCCTAAGGTATTTTGCATGTTATTAACAACAGATAATATATAAGCTTCTTGAGGATATTTATTATTTAATTTATGTTCATGTTCCCAAAGCCTAGATATCTTTTAGGATCTTAATAAATATGTGTTTGTTTATATTTTTATTTGTTTGATTGATTGATAAAAGTGAGGTCAATGATTTTTCCAGTGCTTCTGGAGTCCTAAGGTAGGCCATTATCATACCACTTGTAAGGCTTGTCTTTTCTAATCAACTTAATTTCACAATCAATATCTTTTAGAAAAACTATGAATCAGGGTAGTTAAATGCTGTATTGATCCAGAAATATAAATCTCTCTCTCCCTTTCTCTTTCTCTTTTTCTCTTCCTCCTCTTTTTCCTCCTCCTCCTCCTCTTCCTTCTCCTCCTCCTCTGCCTCTTCCTCCTCCTCCTCGTCTTCTTCCTCCTTCTCCTCCTCTTCCTTCTCTCTTTCTCTCTCTCTTTCTCTTTCTTTCTTCTTCTTCCTCCTCCTCCTCCTCCTCTTCTTCCTCCTCCTCCTCCTCCTCCTCCTCTTTCTTCTTCTTTCTTCTTCTTCTTCTCTCTCTCTCTCTCTCTACTGTTTGTTCAAAGTTTCTAGGGAAGCTCTACTAACAGTGAAAGAATGACAAGAGGAGACAAAACCAAAGATGAAATATGAATTACTGAAATGAAGCTCTGTTACATTTGGACAGTACTTCCAGGATGTTGTTATTGATTCAAGCAAGAATTCAATTTAGTTCAGCAAACATTTATTCAGTGCCTGTTGTGTGTAGAACACTCTGCCAGGTAGTGAGGGAAAAGTACAAAATTTATTATGACCCAGAAAATAAGAGAGGAAACTGAATAGAATCCAGACTGGGCAATATGGTAAGTATTTAGTAGTTTCAAAGGTGGATGTTCTCCAATTACACAGAAAAATCAGCCCAAGACCTTTGCATATTTCAGAGACTGATTGATTGTGAAGGTTATACAAGATGACATTTTTCACAAGCCATCAATCATTTTCCAAAGTAATCTGTATATCCAATTAGAAGAAAATCAGAGAGAAAAACATTTTATGGTGATTTTGATATCACATTGGATATGTGGGATATTCTTATTGGACAAACAGTTGAATATATATATTTGTGATGTAATGCAGAAAAAATAGCAAGGAAAAAGAAAGCATGTTTTTTTCTGACAGGCAAGATGTTGGAAATGTTGGCAGAAGAAACATTTTGAAATGCTATGAAACTTCACTTGGATTAACTAAACAAGCATAAAATGAAGGCTAGACCTGACAATCTCCTAGACTTCTTTGGCATATATTAGAGAATATTTGGCACTTTGAATATAAAGACAACCTTTGTGTCCTTGAAAAATATAGAGCTAGATGACATTGACCCTATCTTAGAACAAATGTAAACTGATTCATTAGTATACATTTCAGTTTTTTCTTTAACAATTTCAGGACCAATAATCTGTAGAATTTTAGCTAGATCACTTTCAATGGTGTGTGTGTATGTGGTTTTTGGTAACCTTGTTCTAAAACAATTAGAGTCATTGGGGAACTAATCTGACAATGACAAAACAAACAAACAAAAAATCCACTATGGTTATGAAAAGTGTGCCAAGTTCTATGATCCATGTTTGACTCCCAACTTTGAAGTTGACTATCTATGTGATCCAAGTCAAATCACTTTTGACCTGTAAACATCACTTAAAATAAGAATAATAATGTATTGCCTCCTTAGAGGATATATAAGGATCTAAAGAGATGATGGATGTCAAAGCACTCTTCAAATTACAAAACATTATATATGAGTGTCACTATTTCAATGAATTGATTTTTTTTAAGCAATAATAATTACTGAACAGGAAAGAGGGAAGGTTCTGTTATCCTTGGAAACAGTTCTTTTCATGACCAAACATTCTCCATAAAATGAAAGCTCATGTTTTTAGCATTAGTTTTCTTTTAATCATATTTGGCAGCTAGGATTCGTGGAACACCAGCCTCTTGATAATTAAATGGAAAGGGACATTGTGGGTATGAACAGGACTTACTCAGGGAACATAGTATAAAAAATGTAATCAGAAAATTATGACCAGAAAAAAATTTAAAAGTTAAGCTGATTTTGTGGTGAAAGAAAAGATAATTAATGTCAGGCTCACTAGATATTCATGAAGAACTAAGAGACCTAGAGGAAGACCCTAAGAATCCCTAGCGGTAATTTTATCAAAAAACACAGGCAAGAGTCAAACAAAATGGGCAAGCTCAGATAACATCCAGTCTGTACTAATGAAAGGTATAGTTATACCTTTAATATCTCATATATATTTATGTGTCTAAGTAGCAATAATAGTTCAAAGTAACCTTCTCTGGTGCGGCTCAGGAACAGTTCAAAAATATAATGGGAAAAATATATATACATATGCATAATGAAAAAAGTTGTTAATAAAAACGAGGCCTCAGTTTCCTCATTTGTAAAAATGAAGTTATTTAAGTGTATGATCTCTTAGACATTAATTATCACAATTATTATCAAGATTTGCCATTGTAGAAGTTAATAAACACTGACACAATTTGCCTTGTTTCATTAATATAGGCTCATTAATATTCTATATGGGAAGAAAGCCAAATGGATGAAAAACAACTAATGTCCAAATTGTGATATGAACAGCCCATAAAACTACTTTGCTAGCACATGTATCTTGTATCGATATAGCAGATAAATAATGAACTGGGATCAGAAAGGAATAATTGAATGAAATTTGATAATTTTTTAATTTATCAAGTGGTTTTAATGACTCCAAATTTCTCCTTGAAACAGAAAAATAAAAAATAAATACAAAAAGCACTATCTTTTAACAGTAATATTCTTTTGATGATATTATATATGTTTGAAATATGGAATTCCTAGAAAATACAAAGAATTAAAAGTTATCTCCAAAGGGCAATGGAAACACATAGATAGGAATAAATATGCTAAAATGTATTGCCAATTAAAAAATGATCTGAAGAAGTACCATGATGGTATCCTCAGATATATGACTAGAAAAGCAGAGATGGTTATAAAAACATATTGGTCCATGTGTTCTACTGATGTGAAGAATATAAACTAGTGGAGGGTCATTAAGGCATTGGGAAGGATGAGGATTTGTGGCTGTTATATTCTATACTGTTGGAGGTTGTATTTCAATTAATGAAATCACAGTTTTACAAAAATATCATAGAAATTTCCATCTTTAAAAAGCTTATAATATGAAGTGTTTTTCCTGAGGAAATAATATTTAACTTGGTAGAACACTGAAAAGAAATATTTCTGAGAAAGAAATATAATACATGTAGAAAGCAGGGGTGAGATGGAAAGTTGTGGTGATAAAAATTGTTCTGTGTATCATTGTAACCTCAAGTTGTCCTTTTGTTCCTAAGAAAGTCATGTAGAAGATCATTGAAATATGATGTTCTTTAAGCCAAATAAGAACCAGAGAAATTAAGTGATTGGGTAGAATTCTATTCTTGCTTCTCTTACTGATCAAAATAGAAACCTCTTGGCAGGTTTCCAATTTGAAATTTGATAGTCTTGTCTCTTATCCTCAGATTTTTATGTGGTATTTGGCTCAAAGGAGGTAACTAATAAGTCAATGTGGTATAGTGAGAAGAGCACTAGTTTTAGAATTAAAGGTCCTAATTTCAAATACTGATTCTGTTCCCTACAATTTCCCTATGTAAAATAAAGGGACTGAACCAGAGCAAATATAGTGAACACATGGCCAGCAGACCCACAATATTCTCAAATATGGCCCAAGTCATATTTAAATGTAATTGAAAAGTTTTTAACTGAATATTAAAAACACAAAAAATATTTGTCGTTATTTGGTCATTTTCAGTCATGTCTGATCCTTCATGACCCCATTTGAGTGTTGTTGTTTTTTTTGTTGTTTTTTTTGGTTATTTTGGCAAAGATACTGGAGTAGTTTGCTATTTCCTTTTCTAGCTCATTTTACAGGTGAAGAAGCTGCAACAAACAGGGTCACACTGTTAATATGTGTATCAGATTATATTTGATCTTAGGAAGATGAATCTTCCTGATTTCATGCCTGACATTCTATGCATTGTATCACCTGATTGCCCTTAAAAATAAAAAGATAGCTTTGATATGTGGTTTTCTAAGTTAACATGCAGCCTGCAAAGATCCTTATGTATAGTTAACGGTCCCCATTTTTACAAATTTGATACCAGTGAATTAAGGAATCTCTAAGGTCCCTTTTAGCTTTAGATTTATGGTTTTATATATAAAAATTAAAATAAGCCTAACTTGGTTTAACTTTTTAATAGGTACTATTGCTTTAATAGGGTAGTAAAAGTGCATTATCTAATGGAAACAGTATAAAATGCTAAATTAGTATGTATGGGTGTAAATGACTTTTCAGTTTTTACATTTCAAGTTTTTCTTTGTACATAAGTAACGATGATTTGCCAGTAAAATATTGGAGTGGGTTGTTAATACAGGCACATGGATGCATTTAAGTTTCTCACCTATAAAATGAAGGTTGTAGTAGGTGTGGTGCCCATTTTGTATAAACTGAACTGGTTTTCTTTTAATGGGCTATTCTAAGGATTATTGATTTGACTTTGTTCCTAACTTAGGCACAAAATCGTCCAGCCTATAGAAAGTTAGTGTCAGAAGTTTTAGTGTAATTCCCACTGCTTTTTGTGTATCCTTTTGCGACCTTGCATAAATCTATCTTTCTAGTATCAAGGGATGTTACTCTTCTCCTTCATTCTGTGATTCAGCCAGTTGGTCTTTTCTCTGTTTCTCAAACAGAACATTTCATCTTCCATCCGTGCTTTTGCAATGACTATTCTTCCTGCCAAAAATGTACTATCTCCTTACATTCAACTTATGGAGTTTTTCTTTAAGACTCAAATAATTAATCATCTTCTATATGAAACCTTTCCAAATCTGCTTATTCCCTCCTTTCCAAACTACCTTATAACTAACTACTTTGCATTTATTTATTTTTATTCATTTTTTATTTTACAATAATACAAAAATATTTTACAATATTTTATATTGTATTTATGCAATAAAATTGTATTTATTTTATTATATTTGTGCCATACATACTTCTATATGTATCTTTTTTTTTAGGAATGTAAGTTGCTGGCAAAGAAGAAATTTTTTTTTTTGCGTATTTTCTTCAACACCCAACTCATTATCTGACACACAGTAGATACTTAATAAATATTTGTTGATTGACTGTTAAAAGGCTGAGATAAAACCAGGAAATTAATATTATTATGATAGAAAAATATTTTTTTCCCATTAAAATGCCCTCCCCAAAAAAAGTTTCTTTTGCTTGTGTCCTTAGTAAGCAGTAGAGCTGTTATTCTCTCTCTCTCTCTCTCTCTCTCTCTCTCTCTCTCTCTCTCTCTCTCTCTTTTTTTTTTTTTTTTTTTTTTTTAGGAATTTTTCTAAGAGGTTCAATTACCCTAAATACAGGCAGCTAATTGGTGCAAGGAACAAAGTGCTGGGATTAGAATCAGAAAGACTCACTGTCCTGAGTTCAAATCTGCCCCCAGACAAGATGAGTGATTCAGGAAAGTCACTTTATCCTTTTTCTTTCAATTTCCTTGATTGTAAAATGGCAAACCACTCCAGTTTTTTTTTGCCAAGAAAACCATCAGTGAAATTATAAAAAATCGGATAAGACTATAAAATGGCAAATATTGAAAATACCAAATAAAGCATATAGTTATTAAAAGTCTTAAAATTTTGTTCAGAAAAAGAAAATAAGAAATTACTGATAAATGTATTTAAGCTGGATTGAAACATACCATATATGAAGGGTGATAGTATGAAATGAAATTGTATAGAAGAATGTTAAATGTAGATTTTATAAAAAGATCTTGAATGAAAAAAAAACAAAGACAATTTTAAAAATGAAATAAAATAAAACAAAAAATTGAAAAAAGATCTTGAATGATAAATCTGGAGTTTGTTATTGATGCTATAGGTAAATGAGTACCAATGATTTTTTGTTTGTTTGTTGTAGTTTTAAAAAGAGCATGATCAAAACAATGTGTTAGGAAGATTACTTGAGTAGAAGCGTGAGGAATAATCTATGGAGATGATAAATTTGAGAGAAGACTAATTAGGAAACTAATTTGGACTAGAGAAGAATAGATAGAGCTTTAATAAGATTGATGACAATGGTAATTCAGAGGAAGGTGTTGATGGCAGAGCTAGTTCAGAGGCAGAAGTGACAGGAAAGAGGCAAAAGAGTGTATATGAGATAAGGAAAAGGGAACAGTCAAAGATAATTATAAGGTTATAATAAGCAATAACAGGATCACAAATTAGGAATTGTAAGTGACTTTAGATAACCTAGGCCAAAATCCTCATTTTATATGTGTGGAAAATATGGCCTAAACATGTTAATCACCTTGCCCAAGACTCCATAGGGAATATAATAGTAGAACTGAAATCCAATGAGCTTTGAACCCAAGTCCTCTGATTTCAAATACAGTTGCTATTTTATTTATACCCTGTTACCTGTTCCAGTTTTTCTCCTGTGTTATCAGTAGGAATATAGAATTGGGAAAAGGGCTAGTTTTGGAAGAATATAGTGGGTTCACAGTGATACATAGTTAATTTCATATTCTTGTGGGGCAGGTGGAGAAGTTATATAGAAGGTATAATTATAGATTTGGGAGTTATTTGCATAGAAATTATAATGAAAGAGACAGGAGTGAATAAACACAATATGAAAGAGGACATAAGGAGAGAAGTAAAGAGGACCAAGCACAGAATCTTGAGGAATAATAACATTAAGGTATCTGAAGATGAAGTCAACAGTCAAAGACCTAGCAAGTGTGATTTTTAAAAGTAGCATGATAACTATGAGAGAAATAGGATGACAAATATGAGAGACATGTCTTGGAATCCAAGGGAAAAAAAGGTTAAAAAAAACTGGCCTATTTTTTTCAAATATCAACTCAAATACCATTTTGAAGATGTAGACAGAAATGATGTTACTGAATTTAGCGGAAGTGATGTTGGAGAGAGATGTTTTAATAAAAGGGTGAGAAGAGAAGCAAGACAATAGTGAATAAATGAGTAGTGGGAAAGTGGAAGTAGCAATTGAAGACTATTCTTTCTAAAATTTCACTGTGAAGGAGGAGGGAGCAGGAGTAGTGTGAGAAAGCAGAGATTTACTTAGGATAAAGAGGTATGATTACTGTACTATGTAGGCTAAGGGGAAAAAACCAGGTGAGAGGGAGATTAAAGATGTTTGAAAGGGCAACAAGATCAGGGAAGACATGGTGAAAACAAAATTGAAGGTCCTGACATAGAGGTAAACTTTGACTAGATATGAGAGTACCTCTTCCCCAAAGGAAGTAAAGAATAGTGAAATGGATGAAAATAAATGGAAGGGAGGGAGAGAGATGGGAAACAAAAGTTATTTTGTCATTAGGGTATTCTACAGACCATTTGGACAAGAAAGGAAAATTGACTTTGGGAAAGGGATCACAGATATGGCACAGAATCATGTTGTGTAGTGATTGGGGACTTTAATTATCCAGACATCTGCTAGAGTTTTTTCTCTGCCAAAAGAGGAGACATTAATAACAGCTCAACTCTTCCTGATTATAATTTAATCCTTTGAAATATAGAGAAATCAATAAGAGGAAATCTATTCTGGAATTGATGCTCATTTACATATAAGAATTAGTTGAGGGGTGGAAATGATGGGAACCTTCAGGAAGTGATCACTCTTTCCTAAACATGGTGATAAAAAGAGCCAGCCATTGTCTGTCATTCACCCTACATTTGGGAAGAATGTATTTCAAGGGAGTCATTCAGCAAAAGGAAAGATAATGTCTCATGAATTGAAATTCTACAGGGAAGTCAGCCCAGTGAGAGAGAAGATGCTCAAGAATGAAATTTAAAACCATAAAAGAAAACAACTCTGACGAGAAGGAAAAGTGACTTAATCACTCAGTTAACTTTTTAAAAATCTATGTGGAAAAGAATGAAACAAAGACAAGTAAAACATTGAAACAAAGACATGTAACAAAGAATGAGTTAAAGAATGTGTGGCATAGTCCTATAAAACTGTAACAGAAAATCTAACATTCAGAATGAGTCAATATCATAGGGATAGTTAAGGACAACAACAACAGCATTTTGGAACTGTTTTGCAGAAGTTGAAAAAAGGGATAGAATTACTGCTTTGGATGGACCAACAATAGAGAGAAATGATACAAAATGACAACAGTCAACAACACAGCTGCTATATTCTAATTTTTTTTCTGTTTTTTCAACTAAGTAGAATGAATTTTGCTCTGGAAATAACAATAGAAAAATGATGGAACAGGGAAAACAGAAAGAAGGGAAGGAAGGAAGAAAGGAAGGAAATATAAGGAAAGAAGATTAAAAGAGAGAGAAAAGAAAGAAAGGAAGGAAGGAAGGAAGGAAGGAAGGAAGGAAGGAAGGAAGGAAGGAGGAAAGAAAAAGAAAGAAAGAAAATGAAGAAAGGAAAAATAAAGGTAAAGGAAGCAAGCAGTGAAGAAAAATAAAACAAAAGAAAAGGAAAGAAACATGGAGAAGAGAACAGAATCTGCAAAGTATGTTTGCAGTGAACATGACTTCTTTTCCTGGGAAAATTCTAGAATGGCTTATTGTAATGAACATCTAGAACAGTAAGCACTCTAATCACAAAGAATCAGAATGTTATCACCACAATTAATTCCAGTGGCAACTGATCAAGGAGAAAATTTTCTTTTAAAACCTTCTTAAAAACCTCCACACCTGACCCTGATAGAAGAAGTCAAACTTTTCAATCTTTTTACATTATAGGTGTGTATATATATATATATATATACACAGAGAGAGAGAGAGAGAGAAAGAGAGAGAGAGAGAGAGAGAGAGAGAGAGAGAGAATCCCATCCACTACCCTTCTACATCTACATTCTTGTACTTGATCACCCAATATACTGGTCTTATTGTTCCGTGAACATGGCAGCCCATCTCTCAAATGTCCCTTATGTTTATAATTTTCTCCTTCTTTATATCTACTTCCTACTATTTTTGGCTTCCTTCAGATCACAGTTGAAGAACTAACTTCTTCAAAAAGACTTTCCTAATCCTTTACTTTAGTACCTTCCTTCTGAGATTTTCTCCAATTAATCCTGGATGTATCTTGTTTGTATAAAGCTGTTTTTGTGTTGTCTCCCCATTAGAATGTAATCACCTTGATCAGATACTATTTGTCACCTAGAATATGGTAGGGGTTTAAGAAATGCTAATTGATTGATTGACATTCAGGTAATACCATGCTCATCTTACTTCTACTTTTAACTAGGTTATTAAAAAACAAGAAATGTTTTCTGTTCCCCTTAAATGATAGTACCTTACCACTGCTAATCATATTCAATTAATCACTTATATATTTACCTAGCTCTTTGCATGGTGTCTTCCCATTAGATTGTGAGCATCTTGTGGCCAGAAGCTGCTTTTCTTTATGTTCCAAACACATGGCACAGTGTTGAAAACATAGTAGGTGCTTAATAAATGCTTGATTAAAAACAAAAATCTACTCTAGTCAGAACACATCTGGAGTCCTATGATCAGTTTTTGGTACCACAGTTTAGGAAGGATCTTGATAAATTGAAGATCACACTAAGGAGCAGAACTGGAATAGTTAAAGAACTCTGAATTCATACTATATGAGAATTGCAAGAAGGAACTTGGGATTCTTGACCTTGAAAAGAACATGATCAATATCTTCAAGTATTTGAAGTACTATCATGTATAACTTATATGGTTTGGCCACATTAGGCAGAACCAGGAGTTTATATAAAAGCAAATTTAAACTTGGTGACTGGAGAATAAAAATTCTGTATCAGAGCTTTCCAAAAATGGAAAAAATGTCCTTTGGAAATGAGTTTTTCCCTTCTCATTGAAGGTATATAAGTAAAAGGTGTATAAGTACTTACTGGACATCTTCTAATAAGGTTTTGGGGACAAACTATTGGTCAGCTTGGAAAGAATCACCACTGAAATATTCTTTAATTCTAAAAATCCCATAATGATTTTTTGATTCATGAAAAAAAAGAAAATAGAATGCCCTTTGATGCAGTGATACCACTACCAGACCTATACCCCAAAGAGATCAAAGAAAAGGAAAAAATTATAGAAGCCTTTTTGCAATGGCAAAGAATGGCAAAAAACTAACAAGTTAGCCAACAATTGGTGAATATCTAAACAAATTATGGTATATGAATATAATAGAATACCATTATGGATGAAATAATGAAAGGAAAGATTTCCTAGAAATCTAAAAATATGGTATGAATTGATGCAGAGTGAAGTGAGTGGAACACAGAGAACAGTTTGTACAATCACAGCAACATTGTAATAATATCTTTGAGATAAGACCACTTATCAATGCAAGTTAATAGTCATATTTCAGAGTACTGAAGATGACATATGCTGCTCACCTCTAAAAAGAGAAAGGACAGACTCAAGGTTGAGAATGAGAAATGTATTTTTAGACAGTACCAATGTGGGGATTTGTTTTGCTTGGCTATATATATTTGTTGCAAAGGAAGTTTAGTTCTTTTTTTTTCCTCCAAAGGGGGAATGAAAGTGTGAGTAAGGGAGAGAACATAAATACTTGCTTATTGAAAACAATAGAATAAATATTTAAATGTAATTTAAAAAACAGATAAGGAGGAATATAACAATAGAGGTGAGAAAGTTCGCATTTTATTAGTAAAGTGGAGATTATGTTATTTATTCAAAGGTAAAGAGGATTGGGTAATTGATGCCTTTAAAATATAGGTTTTGGAGAGGCATTGTGGGTAATTTTATTGAAAATCAATACAAGGCTAGAAACGCTAGCTTTGGCAATAAGAGCTGAGAAAGACATTAAAGGAATAAGAATAGGCAATGAGGAAACCAAATTATCACTCTTTGCTGACGATATGATGGTATACTTAGAGAACCCCAGAGATTCTACTAAAAAGTTATTAGAAATAATCCACAACTTTAGCAAAGTTGCTGGTTATAAAATAAACCCACATAAGTCATCAGCATTCTTATATATCACTAACAAAATCCAACAGTCAGAGTTACAAAGAGAAATTCCATTTAAAGTAACTACTGATAATATAAAATATTTAGGAATCTATCTGCCAAGGGAAAATCAGAAACTTTATGAGCAAAATTACAGACCACTTTTTACACAAATTAAGTCTGATCTAACCAACTGGAAAAATATTAAATGCTCTTGGATAGGGCGAGCAAATATAATAAAGATGACAATATTACCTAAACTAATCTATTTATTTAGCGCTATACCAATCAGACTCCCAAAAAACTATTTTAATGACCTAGAAAAAATAACAACAAAATTCAAATGGAAAAACAAAAGGTCAAGAATTTCAAGGGAATTAATGAAAAAAAAATCAAATGAAGGTGGCTTAGCTGTACCAGATCTAAAATTATATTATAGAGCAGCAGTTAACCAAAACTATTTGGTACTGGCTAAGGAATAGATTAGTTGATCGGTGGAATAGGTTAGGTTCAAGGGATAAAACAGTCAACAACTATAGCAACCTAGTTTGACAAACCCAAAGATCCCAGCTTTTGGGATAAGAACTTACTGTTTGATAAAAATTGCTGGGAAAATTGGAAACTAATATGGCAGAAACTAGGCATTGATCCATACTTAACGCCGTACACCAAGATAAGGTCAAAATGGGTTCATGACCTAGGCATAAAGAATGAAATTATTAATAAATTAGAGGAACATAGGATAGTTTACCTCTCAGACCTGTGGAAGGGGAAGGTCTTTATGACCAAAGCAGAACTAGAGATCATTACTGATCACAAAATAGAAAATTTCGATTATACCAAACTGAAAAGTTTTTGTACAAACAAAACTAATGCAGACAAGATTAGAAGGGAAGCAATAAACTGGGAAAATATTTTTACAGTCAAAGGTTCTGATAAAGGCCTCATTTCCAAAATATATAGAGAATTAACTCTAATTTATAAAAAATCAAGCCATTCTCCAATTGAAAAATGGTCAAAGGATATGAACAGACAATTCTCAGATGAAGAAATTGAAACTATTTCTAGTCATATGAAAAGATGCTCCAAGTCATTATTAATCAGAGAAATGCAAATTAAGACAACTCTAAGATACCACTACACACCTGTCAGATTGGCTAAGATGACAGGAAAAAATAATGATGATTGTTGGAGGGGATGTGGGAAAACTGGGACATTGATTCATTGTTGGTGGAGTTGTGAACGAATCCAACCATTTTGGAGAGTAGTTTGGAACTATGCTCAAAAAGTTATCAAACTGTGCATACCCTTTGATCCAGCAGTGTTACTACTGGGATTATATCCCAAAGAGATTATAAAGAAGGGAAAGGGACCTGTATGTGCACGAATGTTTGTGGCAGCCCTTTTTGTAGTGGCTAGAAACTGGAAACTGAATGGATGTCCATCAGTTGGAGAATGGCTGAATAAATTGTGGTATATGAAAATTATGGAATAATTATTGGTTCTGTAAGAAATGACCAACAGGATGATTTCAGAAAGGCCTGGAGAGACTTACATGAACTGATGCTGAGTGAAATGAGCAGGACCAGGAGATCATTATATACTTCAACAAGAATACGATATGATGACCAGTTCTGATGGACCTGGCCATCCTCAACAACGAGATCAACTAAATCATTTCCAATGGAGCAGCACTGAACCAGCTACGCCCAGAGAAAGAACTCTAGTGATGACTAGAAACCATTACATTGAATTACCAATCCCTATATTTATGCCCACCTGCATTTTTGACTTCCTTCACAAGCTAATTGTACAATATTTCAGAGTCTGATTCTTTTTTTACAGCAAAATAATGGTTTGGTCATGTATACTTATTGTGTATCTAATTTATATTTTAATATATTTAACATCTACTGGTCATCCTGCCATCTGGGGGAGGGGGTGGGAGGGTAAGAGGTGAAAATTGGAACAAGAGGTTTGGCAATTGTTAATGCTGTAAAGTTACCCATGCATATAACCTGTAAATAAAAGGCTATTAAATAAAAAAAAAAAGAAAAAGAAAACCAATACAAGGCAATGAAAAGAATTGCTTGATAGGAAGGAAATTTTGAATTTTCTTACCATCCTGAGCCTCCAATTTTAGATTTGCTTCAGTTTTTCAATGTTCTTTTTGACTCCATATGATTCTAGGTCCTTCTTGAAAGACTCTATTCTGCTCATCAACCTCTTAGAGATTATTGTTATCATGTGCCATCCTTCCTTTCTTCTCCTACTTACATGGAAATCTACTTATTCTTCATATTGATTTTTCAAGATTTTCAATCTGTTACTTTAAGATAAAAGGAAAAGATTGGACTAGGTAGCTTCTGAGATCTCTTCCAGATCTAATACTATGACCCCTAGGGCCCTTCTTTTCCCTTCACTTAATACAGTTCCTTTAATGGTGACTTTTTGGAGACTTCTCAGTTATTTTATTTTAAAGTTTATCAAGTGATATGAATTTGGGGTGAGAATACATTGTCATATAGAATATACATCTGATTGTGATTTAGTATCTAGTTGATAGGATTGAAATATCACACAGAGTTCAATGAAGCTTGTTTGTGTTATTCTGACTTATATGGATGAGACAATGATTTACAGTTTATTCTAGCTAGTATCAGTGCAAAAAGGGAGGGAGGTTGTGGAATTTCCTTCCCTGGAAATCTTTTCAAAACAGGATGCTGAACTTTTTTCCAGGGATAATCTGACTTTGCATACTCAGTTTTAGCTGGATAACCCAAACCCATGTTGACCTGAATTATCTGCATGACTTCGGCCAAAATTAATTTGTGCAGCTTGCATAATGCAAAATTTACTGTTAAAATTGAAGAGGAAACTACAACTGCCAGTACTCTTCACCTCACTGTAGGAGGACTCACATAAAGAACTGTATAAATTTGACTTGGAGTTGTAGTCCTGCCTAGAATTATACTGAGTCATTTCTAGAGACACTTTTCTATCTATAGGTTTTATAGTAAGTGCAAGTGACCTCTGATATCATTGTTGCTGCTGGGACCTCATCTTTATAACTAGTAACTCTAATGAGAGCTGAATTGACTTTACAGTATAACTGAATATAAGCAAACTTTGGTCTCTTCTTGCCTTGAACTTAGTGAATTTGTGGGAAGCCTGCCAAAACTTCCTGGCTAGCTAAGTATTCAGGTTTCATAAAACTTCCCAGACCATTTTTTTTCCTCCCAGAAATGGCCATTTTCTTAGAATTTAAATAGTCTCCTGGGTATTTTAGTTGAGTATAATTTCTGATGACATAAGAACTTTCTTTTATACTGGATAAAGAAAAAGTGTTTAATTAAAGAAAAGGGTGGGGGATATATCCTACAGGTAGGTTTTCTTTATGACTGTCCAGGGATAGTAACAAGTGGATGTAATAAGGCATAGTGTATGGATAAGGCAATAAGCAAAAGGCAGTTCAGGCATTGAACCAATATATAATAGGTTCAGTATTTCACTTATGAACACTCATTGAGACTAGTATCTTTTGTGCTAGGGAGGGAAAGAATTGTTTGTGGGAGTTCTGCATTAATTCTTTAACTTATTAAAATAAATGTTTACTGACCACCAGGTTTTAGAGAGATTAAAAGATGATTAAAGAATAATAGAGTGTCAAATTTAAAAGGACCTAGAGACTGACCATCTAGTTCAAACCAGAATACTATCTCCGATAAAGAGTCAGTCTCAGAAGAAACTGAGGCTAAGATGCTGAATAATCTATTGAAGAACACATATAGAAGTATTAAGAAGAGATATTGGAATTCAAGTCTACTGACTCCATACCGCCACTCTTTTCTACTGCATAAGTCTCCCTCTCTCAAAATGAAATCTTCATCTATATAGGAAAGGTATATTCCCTTTCCTACATGATTTGTTGTTGTCCACTGTTTCCAATTCTTTGTATTGCTACTTGAGATTTTCTTGACACAAATACTAGAGCAATTTGCCATTTTTTTTCCTCTAGCTCATTTTATAGATGAGGATTAAATGACTTGCCTAGAGTCACACAGCTAATAAGGGCAAAGACTGAATTTAAACTCAATTCTTCTTGGTTCCAGGTCCAGTGTCCTATCCACTGTACCATCTTGCTGCCTAGCCTATGTGATAATGAAGATAATAATTGAATGTCTTCCATAAATCTCTTCTCCAACTAAGTATGCTTAGTTTCTTCATACTGTCCTTCAGTGTCATAGTTTTGTGTCCTGCATCATCCTAGTTTCCTGCCTTTGGTTGTTATTTAAACTTGTCACTGTCTTTCTTAAAAGGTGATCCTCAGAACTTAATGCAGAATATTATCCCACATCATCGTGCTGTTGGGAGTTCACCTGTTTCCTGAGGAAACTGAGACTCTGCCCCACAGTTATCCATTTCTGCTCCCAATTCTTCTTGTCTTGACTCTTCTAAAACCTTCTACATAGTTCCCCCTCCTTTTCTTTCTCATGTATATTTTCATATAGTGGTCAAACAATTTTCTTCCTAGAGTTCTCACTATAACATTCCTCTGCTTAGAAACTTTCAGCATCACTTTATAGTACATAGAAAAAAAATCAGGCATTTACATTTCTCCACATCCTACTACCACATTTTCTGTCCTTATTTCTACTTATTCTCCATCACAGGATCATAGATCTAGAGCTGAAAGGGACCTCAGAGAGATTTCCAATCCTCTCATGTTGCAGATGAGTAAATTGAGACCCAGAGAGGTTAAATGATTTGCCCAACATCACATATCTTAGATCATAAATATCTAAAGTAAGATTTGAAAATTCTGTCTTTACAATAATTTTTTCCCATTTTACTACATTTCCTGTCAATGTACTCTACATTTTGGGGCGTGTATAACTTGTTCAAGGGAGGACTAGCTTCTCTGATATGAGGGCTTGTCAAGACCTTTTGAAGGTTGCTCATCCACCTTTGGTGCCCCCCTGTCACTGAGCTCTTTCCTATGGCTTCAAGAAGTTGTAACATGTGCAGTAATCAATTGTTCCCTTGTTTTTCAATGGTGTCTGACTCTTCATGACCCCGTTTTCTTGGCAGATATACTGGATTTGGCATTTCCTTCTCCAGCTCATTCTATACATGAGGAAACTGAGGCAAAAAGGATTAAATGACACACCTAGGGTAACATAACTAGTAAGTGTCTGAGGCTGGATTTCAACTCATGAAGATACGTCTTCCTGACTGAATCATCCAGTGCAACAGTCATGCCCTGGACATGACTTGCCAGACAGGCTAAACCAAGTTGAAAGTAACTAGCAGGCTTCAAACCCATCAGTAAATTAGGAAGATGTCTAGTCCAAGCATGTGAAGACTTCCTAAGATTGGAATAGCAGAACAATTTTTTCCAAAGGCCATGGAGGCTATTGAAGAAGGCAATCAAAGAACCCAAAGTCATTAGTTGCATCCTAGGCCACTGCTAGTCTTTCTGACTTTTGTCTTTATAGAAACCTTCAATAACTCTGGAAGTGGTGGAGACTGATGACATGGTACTCTTTTTCAGTTAATCCAGTTCATATGCAAATAATTGGTCTTTTTTGAAAATGAAGGACAAACAATAACTCTGCATTCTATCCAAGTGTATACTTCTGAGTCCTGAAACCCACTGTATTATCATTTTTAACCTCAACATGTTCACACAAAAACCTAGAATTCCTTCTCTACTCATTTCTGCCTTTCAGAATGCTTCTTTGCTTAATTTAACTTATATAACACCTCATTATGATGCCTTCCTGAGATCCTGGAGCTGATAGTGTTATTTCTTTTCATATGAAGTTTTTCTTTATTTCCCTCAGCTACTAGTGTCCTCACCCAAAAACAAAACAAAAAACAAAGAATACAATCAGAGTAGAAAAGGTACTAAAACTGAACTTGCTGGACTAAAACCCCAGCTTTATCTATATAATTTTGGCAAGTTACAAGGTTTTTCAAAGGTAACTACAAAATTTTGTTTTGAAGAGGGGGACACTCAGGGAGGATCATCTATAGGGGAATTCATAACCATTTAACATTCTAGTACAAATTGAAGTACCAAGAATAGTCCCTTAGGGATATAGTTGTTAACGGTATATAAACCAATCAGAAGTAACTCTTATATAACAAAAAACAGAATCAAAAAATTCTAGAAATATAAGGTACACAATCATTCCTGTAGGGAGAATTGAACAAGTTTACTTCTTTTGTTTGCAGTACGTCATGACTGAACTCAGTCGCACACTTCCCTAGTAGAGGGAGAGAGAGAAAAGGAAGAGATTAAGGAAGGAATGGAACCAGGTCTAGATTTCCCTGATCAATACCAGAGAAAGGAAGAATGGGAATAAGGTGCCTGTAAGGGAAGGCCCTTAATAAATGTTTATCTGGAACTATGTTCAAAAGGCTGTCAAACTGTGCATATGGTTTGATCCAAAAATGTCTCTACTGGGTTTATATCCCAAAGAGATCATTAAGGAGGGAAAGGGACCCACATGTGAAAAAAAATGTTTATTGCAGCCCTTTTTGTAGTGGCAAGAAACTGGAAACTGAGTGGAAACCCATCAGTTGGAGAGTGGCTGAATAAGTTATAGTATATGAATGTTATGGAATATTATTGTTCTGTAAGAAATGATCAGTAGGATGATTTCAGAGAGGCCAAGAGAAACTTACATGAACAGATGTTATGTGAAGTGAGTAGAAACAGGAGAACACTGTACACAGCAAAAACCAGATTACACAATGATCAATTCTGATAAATGTGGCTCTTTTTAATAGTGAGTTGATTCAGGCCAGTTCCAATGATCTTGTGTTGAAGAGAGCCATCTGCATCCAGAGAGAAGACTGTGGGGACTGAGTGTGGATCACAACATAGCTTTTCACCATTTTTGTTGATCTTTTCTTGCATTTTGGTTTCTTTCTCATTTATTTTCCCTTTTTGATATGATTTTTCTTGAGCAGCATGATAATTATGGAAATATGTATAGAAGAATCATGCATGTTTAACATATATTGGGTTACTTGCCATCTAGAGAAGGGGGTGGTGGAAGGGAAAGAAAAATTTGGAAAGCAAGGTTTTTAAATGGTGAATGTTGAAAATTATCTATATACTTCGGGGGGAAGCCAAAATGGCAGAGAAAAGTCAGAAAGGTGCTCGAGCTCTCCCAGTTTCCCTTGAAAACCACATGAAAGCAAGTCTCTAAATACAATCTGATGGAATGAAGCACTCTCCAGCTCAAGATAGACTGGAAAAACTTCAAGAAATATCAGTCTCATTGGTGTGAAAAGGGTACTCATCCCAGCTCAAATACACTCTGGGAAAGCCAGTGAGAGGGTCTTAATCACAGCAAATCAGCAAATATACCTTTGGTCTTGGCTCAGTACAGGAGCAAATAAGTGGGGCAGCTTCCAGTCCCAGTACAGAAGAGAAACTTTGTGAAACCAGGCTGTTTACTGAACAGAGCAGGCAAAGTTACCTCTTACAAATACAAGAAGCCCCTGTGCTCAATGCCAAGGCTCAGAGTTGCACAAGAAGGTTGGGACAGTGCCAACTTTACCCCAGAAGCAGAGCTCCACTGTAAAAGTAAAAAAAAGGAAATGCCAAAAGAAAAGGAAAGAAAATGAACAAGAAACAGAAAAGAACCTTGACCATAGAAAACTACTATGTTGACAAGACAGACCAAAACACAAATTCAGATAAGGACAGAATGTCCACAGAGGAAATCTTAAAGAGTGAGATAAATTGTTCTCAAGCACAAGGAAGCTTCTTGGAAGTGCTCATAAAAGACTTTAAAAGGCAAATAAAGAGGTAGAAGAAAAATGAGAAAGGAAATGAGAGGGATGCATGAGAGAGTCAATAGCTTGGAAAAAGAAGAAAAAAATTGTTTGAAGAAAACAACTCAAACAAAATTAATCAAATGAAAAAATATACAAAAGCTAATTGAAGAAAATCAATAAAAATTAGAACAGTACAAATGAAAGCTTCTGACTCTGTGAGATAGCAAAAATCAGTCAAACAAACTAAAAAGCATAAAAAAATCAGAAGAAAATGTAAAATACCTCATTTGCAAAACAGTCAATAGATCCAGAAGAGATAATGTAAAAATTCCTGGCCTACCTGACAGTCATGACCAAAAAAGATCTGGGATAGTATTTTACAAGCAATCCTTAAAGAAAACTGCCCCGATATTCTGGAAACAGAGGGGAAATACTGATTGAAATAATCCATCAATCACCTTTAGAAAGATATCCCACAAATAAAACCTCAAGGAATTTTGATGCAAACTCCAAATCTAAGATCTCAAAGAAAAAAATGCTGCAAGCTGCCAGAGATCACATATCAAAGAGCAACAGTCAGGATTACTTAGGATCTGACAGTTTCTGCAATGAAGGATCAGAAGGCCTATTATACTGTATTCTAGAAGGCAAAGAATCTGGGTTTGCAACCAAGAATTAACTACCCAGTAAGGTCCAGTACCATCTTTCAGAAGAGGAGATAGAGCTTCAGGGAAGTAAGAGACTTTCAATCATTTTTATTGAAAAAGAAAAAAACAGAACTAAACAAAAATTTAATCTACAAATACAGGACTCAAGAGAACTATAGAAAGGTAACCAGGGGAAAATATATATTAATTAAAGGTTAAACTGTTTGCATTCCAAGATGAAAAAAATAATATCTGTAACTCTTGATAACTGTATCTGTTATTGGGATAGTTAGAGTAGGCATACATGGACAGAGGGTGTAATTGTAAATATACTGTGATGTGATGACATCAAAGAAAAAATCATTAAGGGATGGAAAAAAGTTAGTTCTTGAAAATAGAGGAAAAGGGGAAGTATAATGGGACAATTAATTTACATGAAGATGTACAAAAGTCCTATTTAAACCCAGGGAAAGAAGAGAGGGGGATGAGCTTTGTCTGAAGCTTGATCTCATCCATTTTAGTTTTAAGAGGAAATAACTTAGTCATTCAGTTGGGGACAGAAATTTATGTAAACATATAAAGAAGTACTAAAAGAAAGACAAAAATAAAAGGGAGTACAGGATACACTGTAGGAGGGCAGAAACACTAGGGCATAAGGAAAGAGAAGGGAGGAAGGGGTGATAGAAGATAAGGTAGTAGGTGGAGTCGGTTAAAGAACAATTAATTCTAATAGTATATAAATTATTTTGAAAAATAGGTAAAGAAGGAGTATTGCCAAATTCTTTCTATGACACAAATATGGCTCTGATACCTAAACCAGAAAAAGCCAAAACAGAGAAAGAAAATTACAGACCAATCTCCCAAATGAATATTGATGCAAATTTAAAAAAATTAAGAAAGAGATTATAGCAGTTTATCAGGAAGATAATACCCTATGAGCAAGGCGATTTATACCAGGAATGCAAGTGTGGTTAAATATCAGGAAAACTATTACCATAACTGACCATATCAATTATAAAACCAAAAGAAATCATATGATAATCTCAATAAATGCAGAAAAAGCTTTTGACAAAGCACAGCACCCATTACTATTAAAAACACTAGAGAATATAGGAATAAAAAGGAGCTTTCCTTAAAATAATAAACAGTATGTATCTTAAATCTACAGTATGTATTATTTTAATGGAGAGAAAGTAGATGGCATTCCCAATAAGATCATGGTTCAAACAAATGTGCCCATTATCCCCACTATTATTCAACATTGTACTAGAAATGTTGGCTTTATTAATAAGAAAAGAAAATGAAATTAAAAAGGAATTGCAATAGGCAATGAGGAAATAAAACTATCACTCTTTGCAGATGATATGATGATATACTTAGAGAATCCAAAAAAACTACTGGAAATAATTCAAAGCTTTAACAAAGTTGCAGAATACAAACTAAACTCACACAAATTATCAGTGTTTCTATGTATTACTGACAAAGCCCATCAGTAAGAGATAGAAAAATATTCCTTTTAAAATTATTGTAGACAAAATAAAATACTTGGGGGTCTATTTGCCAAGACAAATTCAAGAACTATATGAACACAATTACAAAACACTTCTCATACAAATGAAGTCAGATCTAAACAATTGGAAAAATATCAATTGTTCACAGTTAGGCTGAGGTAATAGAATAAAAATGACAATTCTGCCTAAATTGGTCTACTTGTTCAATGCCATACCAAACTGCCAAAACATTAATTTTATAGAACTTGAAAAAATAATAACAAAATTCATCTGGAAGAACAAAAGGTCAAGAATATCAAGGGAATTAATGAAAACAAAAATCCCAAAGAATGGAGGCCTAATACTATCAATCCTAAAACTACATTATAAAGCAGCAGTCATCAAAACCATTTGGTACTCTCTAAGAAACAGAGTGGTGAATCAGTGGAATATATTAAATACACATGACACAATAATCAAAATCTATAGTAATCTAGTATTTCATAACTTATCCCCCCTCCCCCAAACTCCAGCCTCTGTTTTAAGAACTCACTATTTGACAAAAATTGCTGGGAAAACTGGAAAATAATGTCAGAAACTCAGTACAGACCTGCATCTCACACCCCATACCAACATAAGGTCAAAATGGATAATGATTTGGGTATAAAGGGTATATACCCTTGGGTATAACCATAAGCCAATTAGGAGATCAAGGGATAATTCACCTACCAGATGTTTGGAGAAGAAAAGAATTTATGATGAAAGAAGAACCAGAACATTATGAAAGGTAAAACGGACAATTTTGATTTCACTAAGTTTTTTGCATAAAGAAAATCAACAGAAGCAAGATTAAAAGGGAAGTACAACCTGGGAAAAAGTATTTATATCCAGTATTTCTGAAAAAAGTCTCACTTCTAGAATATATAAAGAACTCTTTCAAATTTATAAGAATACAAATCATTCCCCAATTGATAAATGGTAAAAGAATGTGAATAGACAATTTTCAGATGGCAAAATTAAAGCCATTTATAGTTATATGAAAAATGCTCTAAATCACTATTAATTAGAGAAATGCAAATTAAAACAACGCTGAGATACTACCTCATTCCTCTCAGATTGGCTAAGATGACAGAAAACTTAATTATAAATGTTGGAGGGTATGTGGGAAAACTGAGACACTGTTGCTGGTAGAATTGTGAAAATGATCCAACCATTCTGGAGAGCAATCTAAAATTATGCCCAAAGGGCTATCAAACTGCATACCCTTTGATCCAACAGTGTCATTACTGAGTCTGTATCCCAAAGAAATCATAGGGGAGGGAAAAGGATCCACATGTGTAAAAAATGTTTGTAGCTCTTTTTGCAGTAGCAAAGAATTGAAAAATTAGTAGATGTCCATCAATTGCAGGATGCCTGAACAAGTTGTTGTATATGAAGGTAATGGAATATTATTTTTCTATAAAAATGATGAACAAGCTAATTTTAGAAAGGGCTGGAAAGATTTGCATGAACTGATGCTGAGTGAAACAAGCAGAACTAGAAATACATTGTACACAATAACAGCAAAAATGTATGATTATCAAATATGAAAGACTTGATTCTTCTCAGTGATTCAGTGATGAAAGGCAATCCCAAAAGACATTAAATAGAAACTGCCTTCTGCCTCCAGAAAAAGAACTAAGGAGACTGAATGTATATCAATACATGCTATATTTACTTCTTTACTCTGTTTTTTTATCTCTCTTATGGTTTTTCCCTTTTGTTCTGATTTTTCTCTCCCAATATGATTCATAAAACAATGTCGGTTAAAAATAAATAAAAAAGAAAATTATCTATGCATATATTTTGAAAATAAAATATTTTAATAAAATAACTAAATAAAAATAAATATTTACCTGAATCAAATTGCTTTTTAGTTCGAAGATCAAGTAACTACTTAATATGTAGGCACTGTACTAAGGCACTGTCACTGTCAACATTTTCCAAAAACTCCCCTTAAAACACATGCAAACCACATGCAACACATGCAATACACACACACACACACACACACACACATATATATATATATGTATATGTATATATATATATCATTCTGGCTCCTCTGTTTCACTGACAGAGGAGGAGATGTCTATCTACACTGAAAACTCTGCATGCCTTGCTTTAATCTGAAAGGAGGGGAAATTGATATCCATTAAGTTCAGTATTTTGCTTTTTTCACTCTAATTCACCTGAATCTTTGGGGACCACTTTCCTTGATTGAGTGCCCATGTTCATTTGTAAGTAGAATGTTGTCTCCATAGTGGAAAGTCTGAATAATCTCCTATCATTTTATAAACAATTATTTTAATGGATCAGTTTTTTTATATAGTAAATATCACTAGGTATAACCCATCTTTCCTTGTAAAATATTTTCAACAAAGTCTTATAATTTAAGGAAATAGATAAGATATTTTAGGATATGTAATCCTAGATTTAGAGTTGGAGGCCATTTTAGTTAAGCCACCCCAATGTACAGATAAGCAAACTTAGGCCTCAGGAGGCTAAGTGACTACCAATTTAAACTAGCAATTATCATCATAATATGAGAACGAAATAATCTCTTGTACATTCTTCAAAAGCAATCATTCCTCTTCATTTATTCCACTTATGTGAGGTTTATTACTCAGCCACAAATTTCAGTCATTTCTGAAGAGAAATTGAGACTCCCTTTTAATTTAAAATAAAGATATAATCCAGAAACATTTGTGATTCTTAGGGTGTATTGGAGAAGGTGAAGGGAGTCAGGACTGATTGCCAGGAGAAGCAATAGGTGAGAGGTTCTATTCCACATTTCTTTCACATTCAATATCCTAGAGGTCTGAGGCATCTGAAAGCAATATTGCCTATGCTTACTGGCTTTGGCTCTCTAACTTCTGAGTTAGCTCTTCCTAAATTCACTTCTAGTATTGAGTGGAATCTTTCATATGTGTGGAAAAATAAGTGAGGGAGCCAACAAAAGAACCTGGAGGGTTTTCACCTAATGTTCCTGAAGTGGACAAAGGTGGCATATAGACATTAAAACAAATGCTTCATCAAAGGATAAAAATCCTTTTGGCAGGCTGTAAGGCTGCCTTAACAGAGGCCTTGGATTTTGAGACTACTTTTCATTTTCTGAAGGGAACAGTTCCAGCTGAGACAACATTATTTTTTTCACCATACCTACTTTAGAAATGTAAATATAGCTGAATAGAATACATCATGAAAACAATCATGTTAAAAATTATCAAACTCACAACATATTTAAAAGCTGTGATATCTTCTCTTGTTGCATAAATGATCTCTAAAATTCTTTGCAACTCTGAAAATCTCATTCTCTTATAGGAACTCAACAAGGTCTTCCTTCACATAGAAGGGAGTGAAATAGAAAAAAAATTTCTTAAATGAAAACAAAATCCCTGCATGTATTTTGAGATTTCTCTGAAGTTTGTTATATAACTTTGAGTAGAATATCCGTGAAATTTTAAAATGTGTTAATTAGCATATATAATGATTTTTATTTCTGTGCCATCCTGTGCCATTACTGTAGAAGCAATTTAGATCACAATAGTTGGTAATTTACCAGGACAGAGTTTTCCAACAAATCTGTAGAGATAGAGATTCAATTTTATCAAATGCCTTCTTAGTCTTCATATTACTGGTGAATTCAAAGCTTTCAAGTAAATAATAATTCAGCAGTGAAATAGAAATCCACTAGAGACATTACAGGACTGACTTTAGGAACAAATGAAAGGAAATAACTTTTGGTTAGTGATCTCATTTTCTTTCTTATTAACCTTTCTAAGTCTGAAAGCAATTGTTTCCCAAAGAAATATGCGTAGCACAGGATTCAAATAAGACAAGCATAACTATTCTTTAAACTGAGAAGGGGTTTTATAAGAATGTTGTTGTTCAATCAGTCCAACTCTTCATGACCCCATTTTGTGTTTTCTTGGCAAAAATACTGGAATAGTTTACCATTATTTCTTGAGCTTATTTTAAAGATGAGGAAACTGAGGTAAACAAGATTAAATGATTTGCCCAAGGTTGCACAGCTAATGAATGTCTGAGACTAGATTTAAATTTAGAAAGATGTCTTCCTGACTCCAGGGCTGGCATTCTAACCACTGTATTACCTAGCTGTGGAAAAGGATATAATAATGGGGTGGGAACTCTTTCACAAGTCATTTCCCTTCTCCTTATTTTAGCAGAATCCCTGAGACAATGCTCTAATGTTGAGCTGACCATATCAGAATCTGGCTCTTTGGTCAGTTGTTTTGGGGATCAAATTTCATGCTTAAAGAGCTAGAAGCTAATGTCAAATAGAGCTATGGGAAAATTCTGGAAACAAGTATCAAGTTTCATCTAGAACTGTTAGTTAAACTATACTAAATGTTAGCATAGTCTGGAATAGGAAAAAGCAATGAATTAGGTTCGGGTACTGATTTTGCCATTTTACAACTGTGTGACTTTGGACGCTTCCTTTACTTCAGCATTCTTTGTTCTGTCTCCTCACTGGGAAAATAAAAGAATGGAATTGGATTAATCTCTTAGGGCTCTTCTAGCTCTGGAACTCTACATCTTGATATAAAAACTGTTAAATCCATGACCTCATTTGCTCCTCATAACAATGCTATTAGGTTGGTTATGTCCAGGAAGTTTGCGACTTATATGACTCACAGTTCATACCCAGCAGACCAATAACTCATGCCCTGATCTTATGAATCCAATTCAAGTATTTTTTCCACTATACCACTCACTTACTATACATTAATTTTTTCGAGAATAGAAAAAAGTCAAAGGAGAAGGTACATGACAAAGATTAGTTTTTTTTATGAATAGCTGCTTCATTTACTTTTTCTGAACAGTCCAGTTAATTCAGTCAACACAGGTCATTCAATAACTACAAGAGGACAGCTACAGCTATTCCCCGGGGGTGACCTTTGAAAACTAATAACTATTGGACCACAAACTTAAAATATCAAAGTTTAACCTTGGAGCCTTCCTTTTTAATTTGCAGAATGTTTAAAGTTCATTTACATCCAATGTCAAACTGTTTCCTAAGATTTATATTTGAAATTTGCATTTAGAGGATTATGAATGGAATCATTCATAATGAAGCATTTGGAGAACCAACAATGAGATTTGTCATATAGTTATGATAAGTCATCTGGGTATCTGACTCCAATCTTTTTTGTATTCTAGTTAAGTTATTAATAGTCTGAGAATTTCTAGCTTGTAGAGTGTTTATTAGAAGTGCCTTTAAAAACACCCCAAACCAAAAACAGACCATGTGCCAGGCAGGATCTCTCACATTGTAAAAATAAGTTTTTTGCCAAATTGTCTGATTCCTGGAAGTAGAATTATTTCAAAACAAGACTGTAGAATCTTGATCAAGAGAGGAATGTAACATGTATAAGCCTATGCTTTGAATCAGAAGGCTGCAGCCAATGAAATCTTTGTCTTTTCAATTTTTTGAGACAATTTATCAATAGCTTTACTGAAGGTTAAATTGGTTGAAATAATTATAATCCTTTAGGGCTTAATGCAATCTTTTTGACAGATTAGAGTTTCACTTTTTGAAAATAAAAATAGGACATATAGCTACCAAAACAGGCACAGGAACTATATGAACATAAACACAAAATAATTTCAATACAAAAGAACTCCAATGTAAATAATTGAACTAACACTTATTATTCATAGGTAGGTAAATTCAATATAATTTTCAGTTAAATTCCTTAAAAATATCTTGCTGAGTAAAAAAAAAATACTATAACAGTTCATTTGAAAGAGCAAAAGGTCAGAACTTCAAGCACTTCAAAGAAAGTAGGAAAAAAGATGTAAAGGAAATAGATTCAGCAGTATGGCATCTTAAACTATATTATAAGGAAGAATATTACTAAAGTATAAAATGGATAATTACAATGATTTTAAGTTAAAATTTTCTTATATAATAAAACCTATATTGCCAAGAATAGAAGAAATGCAGAAACTTGGGAGAAAATACTTTCATAGACAATACCTCAGATATAACATAATTATGTTAAAATGGTGTTATGGTATAGGAAATGCTGAGCTAATTGACTTTAAAAAATGGAGGAGATGGAGCCAAGATGGTGAAGTATAGGGAGGAAGGAACTTGCCCAACCTCTCCTCCAAACTGATCCAAATTTCTTTAAATAATGACTCTAGGGGCAGCTAGGTGGTGCAGTGGATAGAACACCACCCCTGAAGTCAAGAGGACCAGAGTTCAAATCTTACCTCACACACTTAACATTTCCTAGTTGAGTGACCCTGGGCACGTCATTATCTCTAATTGCCTCAGCAAAAATAAATAATAATGACTCTAAACAAATTTTAGAGCATCAGAACACACACCCCTCAAAAAATGGAATAGAACATTTTCCAGCTGAAGGCGATGCAGAAACAGAAAAGGTCTGTAACAATAGGTTGGGAGTTCAGTGTACAGTCCCAGAACAGGGCATGCTGACGCAGCTCTGTACCTCTGAATCAGTAGCAGTACTAGTGATTTCCAGATCTCTTAGCCCAGAGAGACTAAAGCAAAAAAGATTTGTGGAACTAGAGTGCAGTCCCACTGCAACCCTGGTCAGCACCCTGGTCAGCAGTAGATCTTATAGTTACAGTGGAGCAGGAGACACCTAACAGCTCCAGGGCAGAAAAAAAGTGCTTATGGTCAGATTCCTAGAAAGAGTTCCAAAAGCAACTGCACAAAGATCCTGAAAGGATAATGAACCTACCACCATGGAAACAGAATCCTCCTTTAACCAACAGTTAAAAGCCAAGCAGTAAATTAGAAAATGAGCAAAAAATAACAAACAAAAAAAAGTTTCTGACCATTGAAAATTATTACAGTGACAAAGAAAATCAAAACACACTCAGAAGATCATAATAAAGTCAAAGCTCCTACATCCAAAGCCTCCAAGAAAAATAATTAATCTCAGGCCATGGAAGAGCTCAAAATTATTTGAAAATCAAGGAAGAGAGATAGAGAGAAAATAGGGGAAGAATTTAGAGAGATGCAAAAAGAAATACAAAAAGCTAATGAGGAGAAGATTCCTTTAAAAGGCAAAATTGGCTAATTGGGAAAGGAAGTATAAAAGCTCACTGAGGAAACTAATTCTTTAAAAAATCAAACTGAGAGGCACAGTGAATAGAGCATCAGCCCTGAAGTCAGGAGGACCTGATAGAATTGAGCAAATGGAAACTAATGACTTTATGAGAAATCAAGATATAATAAAACAACACCCCCCCATGGGAAAAATAGAAAAAAGATGTGAGATAACTTATTGGAAAAACAACTGACCTGGAAAATAGATCCAGAAGAGATAATTTAAAAATTATTGGCCTATCTGAACATCATGATAAAAAAAAAGAGCTTAGACATCATCTTCCAAGAAATTATCAAGGAAAAATGTCCTCATATTCTAGAACCAGGGAAGAAAATAGAAATTAAAAGAATCTTCTAATCACCTCCTGAAAGAAATTCCAAAAAACTCCCAGAAATATTATAGCCAAATTCCACAACTCACAGGTAAAGTAGAAATTATTGCAAGTATCCAAAAAGAAATGATTTAAGTATAGTGGAGCCACAATCAGGATAACACAAGATTTAGCAGCTTCTCCATTAAAGGACTGTGGGGCTTAGAATGTGATATTCTGAAGAGAAATGGTCTAGGATTGCAATCAAGAATACCTATCCAGCAAAGCTGAGTATATATTAAGTATAATCTTTCAGAGGAAAAGATTGTCATTGAATGAAGCAAAGGATTTTTAAACATTCATGATGAAAATACCAGAGCTGAATGGAAAATCTGATTTTTAAGTACAGGACTCTGGAGATGCATAAGATGATAATCGGGAAAGTGATATCATAAGGGATTTAAGGTTTATCTGTTTACATTCCTACATGGGAGGATGATGCTTATAACTTATTAGAACATTTTCATTATTATAGTGATTAGAAGGAGTATATGTAGATAGAAGACATGAGTATGAGTTGAATATGAAGGGATAATATATTTTTAAAATGATGAAATTAAGGGGTGAAAAGAATGTACCAGGAGAAAGGAAAAGAGAGAAGTGAAATGGTACAAATTATGTGCCAAAAAGAGGAAGAAAAAGCATTTATAGTGGAGGGGAAGTGGAAAAGCAGAGGGTAGGTGAGTGAACCTTACTCTCATCAGAATTGGCTCAAATAGATTTAATAAGGGTATAAAATCTATATTCCCCTTTAGGAAAATAGGAGGGAGATGGGATAGGGGAAGATTGTTAAAAGAGAAGGCACATTGGAGGAAGGAGTGCTCAGTAGCAAAATACTTTTGAGGAGGAACAGGGTTAAAAGAGAGAGAGAATAAATGGGGGGGGGGACACAATTAGCAATAGTAATTGTAAAAAAAAAAAAATTGAAGCAAGTTTCTCTTAAAAGGTCTCATTTCTCAGATAGAGGGAACTGAGTCAAATTAAAAAAATTAAGAGCCATACCCCAATTGATAAATGATCAAAAGATATAATCCAAAGGGCTCCAAATTCATGCATATCCTTTGATCTAGCAATACCACTACTAGGCATAAATACCAAAAGAGATTGAGAAAAAAAGCAGAAAAAAAGGAAAATGTCCTATATGTACAAAAGTATTTATAGCAGCTCAATTCTAAGGACAAAAAAATAGAAATAAAAGGGATACCCATCAGTTGGGGAATGGTTCAATAAATTGTAGAATGTGTTTGTGATGGTATATTATGACTGTTCTCTAGGAAATAATGAGCAGAATGCTCTCAAGAAAAAAAAACCCTAGAAAATCCTGCATAAACAAGTGAAATATATTGTATATTGTATACAAAGTAATAGCAATGTTCTGGGATGATCACCTGTAAATGACTTTATTATTCTCAGTAGTACAACTATCCAGAATTACTCTGAAGGATTTATGATGAAAAGTTCAGAAGGAACTGATTGTGTCTGAATACAGATTGCAGCATTCTCTCTTTCTCCCTTTATTGCACTTTCTTTTTACTTAATTTTTCTTGAAGGTTATTTCCATTAGGGTAGAAGATACAGGTTTTCTTTCACTACTTGACTTTTATGGAAATGTTTTGTATAACTTCACACGTTGTTTCTTAATTGTAGTTAGGGATAAGGGAGAGAGCCTAGAACTCAAAAATCTTGAGAACAAATGTTAAAAATATGTTTTGAATTTAACTGGGGAAAATATTAAATAAATAAATTAAAATTTTAAAAAAAAGAAAAAGAAAAAAATGTTAGACCTATGAAAGTAGATACTATCCACCTTCAGAGAAATAAATGACAGGTGAAAAATATAGAGCATATATGTGTATGAGTGTATATGTCTGTATTTAGAGATATCTATGTTTATTATATGTGTATATATATATACATATACATATGTGTAAATATAAATATATATATACATATATGATTGTGGCCTTCTTTAGAATGGAGGGAGAGGAAAAATAAAAATAAAAAGCATAGTAGAGAACAAAAGAAAACCAACAAGGAAGCAAAAAAAAAAGTTAGCAGCTTTGAAAGCAATGAAGTATTTATTATATAGGTTTTCTTGAAATGGAAATTATTGATTATATTTAATCCTCTCTTATGGCCTACTTTTTATCTGGGAATATTTTTTTCTTTTCTCATTTTGTATTTAAGTTTAAAATTTAAAAATTACAAAAAATAAGAATAGAAGTAACTCTTTTGGGAGGAGGTGGGGGGAGAAAAAGGCTTAGAGCACAAAATCTGATTAAGTATTTAAAAAAAACAGGCTTCCATCTCAAGACTGGGAAGATGCTTTGCCTCACTTTAATTCAAATAAATTAAATTTTTAGGTATTATGTGTTAATGTAGATGTAAGGATCCTGGAGGTAAAAACATGAAAAAATGATTAAGTTCCTGCCTTCAAGGAGCTAATGTCCTACTTGGGAGATGGAAAATAGCTCATATCTGCAAACCACATTAATGTTTCAAAGTATATTTTCAAGAATTATTTTATTGGCAAAATAAGATTGGTGTTTCAATAATCTTTAGAGTAAGCAAAATTACTTTTCCTATTTTGAATATAAGGAGACTGGCTACACACATGTTGATAGAATTCAAATCCATATCTTCTCAACTTGAAATCTAGTACTCTAATATTTCCCCATTCTGCTTTTCTGACTATTTTACCTTGGCATAAAATCAATTTCAATATAAGGTAGAATGTGAAAGGATTAAAATATTCTTAAGAAAAATTGGAAGAGAAAGAAAATGCTTTCAGTTGAGAGGAATAAAGTTGTTATTTATTAAAATTAAAATTATTATTAAAATTTTCCCATTACATGTAAGAACATTTTTGTCATGCATGTACATTCTTTTTTTTTTTTACATATTTCCATTTACATTTTTCCATTGTGTCATATTGGGAAAGAAAAATCAGAAAGAAAGGAAAAAAAACATGAGAGAAAAAAAGGTGAAAATATGTGTTGATCTATATTCAGAATACATGGTTCTCTCTGTGGATGTGGATGATATTTTCCATCCAAAGCTTGGATCACTGAACCACTGAGAAAAACAAAGTCCATCATTGTTGATCATTGCATAATCTTGCTGTTGCTGTGTACAATGTTTTCCTGGTACTGTTTCCTTCACTCAGTATCATTCAGCATCAATTCTTGGACCTTCTAAACCTTTCTAAAATCAACCTGTTCATTTTTATAGAACAATAATATTCCATTACTTTTATATACTACAACTTATTCAGTGATTCTCCAATTGATAGGTGTTCACTCAGTTTCTAGGTTCTTGCTACAACAAAAAGGCTTCTATAAATATTTTTGCACAGTCTTTTCCTCTCTTTTATGATTTCTTTGGAATACAGACCCAGTAATGGCACTGCTGTATCAAAGAGTATGAAGTTTTATAGCCTTTTGGATATAGTTACAAATTGTTCTCCAGAATGGTTGGATCACTTAAAAGTTAAAGTAAGTTAAACTTTGAAGGAAGAATTAGAAAACCCATTTAATAATTTTTTTCATATTCATTAAGGCTAATAGTATTATATAACAATAATAATTGCATATAGTACATAATTTTTATGCAGTTTTATCAACATAAAACCACAGAAGATCTCTCTGTCTCTGTCTCTCTCTCTCTCTCTCTCTCTCTCTCTCTCTCTCTCCCCCCTTTCCCCTTCTCATTTGATCTTTTCTCTTCTTCCCTTTTCTGTTTTCTCTTCCTTTTCCCTTTCTTCACCCTTCTTTTTTTCTCTCCTGTCTTTCTTCCTCCCCCTCTTCCTCTATTTTTCCCCTTATTCTAATTCAGTCTCTGTCTGTCTTTTTCTGTTACTTTAAACCAAGGAAATTAATGTTTCAATTAGTAGTGTGAAATAATAATAGGCCTTTTTCATTCTCAAGGTAGAGCATCCTCAGATTCTCAAGTCAGAAGCCTGAATGTTATATTGAGATAATTAGCTAAGGCCTGTGACCAAACAGACCCAACTTAAATGCACCTTGTTTGTCAACAAGTAGGTTTTTATGGCTGTAACCCAATCTCCATTATCAACATGAATATCCAATTTACAATCATTCAGAAATTTTGGACACCACATTTATGTTACTTGCCAGTTTCTACTATGCTATGGAGGAGTGGAGTTTGAATTGTAAATTTGTAAAATATTCTCAGAATAAATCTGGAATGATAAATTCAGCCAAATGTGTTTCTTCTAGGAGCCAAGGTAAGTTATTTTGGTGGCAGTTGTTCCAGCCAAATCTTCCAAAGCTCAGACACCAGTAGGAAAATCGTGCAGTGAATGAATATAAATGCATCTTTTTTGTCATTTTAGTCTCAAACAATGACATAATTATTACAACCATATTACTATGCAATTACTGTTTGGAGCAGAAAAAATTCTGGAATAGATGTGGTCATATAAAGAACTAGATTGGGAAACAGTGGAAATTAATCTGCTAGCAGAGCATTTGCAGCCTGTTCATAACAGCATGGACCAGCTCATCTGGTCAGATGTTTCATTTACATTCTCCTCACTGGAAGCCTTCAAATAGAGGTAGGATAATCACTTGTTGAAGATATTATTGGGGAAAATTCCTGTGCAGGTGTTGAAGGGCCTTAGTACTAAGCCATATGGGATCATTTGAAGGAACAAGAGATGTTTAGAGAAAAAAAGCATGCTGGTGAGGGGATGTGGGGATAGGGAGGCATGATGGTGATCTTCAAGCATTTGAAGGAGTATTGCAGGGAATATGTATTCAACTTTTTCTGCTAATTCTCAGAGACCAGAATTAGGACCAATTGAAATAAATTGCAGAAAAGCAGATTTAATGTATAGAAAAACTTCCTTATATTAAATGCTGTCCAAAAATGGAGTAGATTTTATTATTCACTTTATAGACGTCTTCAAGTGAATAAGCTTGGATTATTACTTATTAAATATATTTTAAAGAGGATTACATGAAGTAGACTAGATGACCTTGGAAGTCTCTCTTAGGCTTTCTGACTCTAAGGTCTTTTCCAGTCTGAGTTTTGGGCTTTTGAAGTTCAGTATGCCTGTAACAATATGTAGTAGTTCAGCTGATGTTTTTGAGAAAACCCTTTCTTGGCCTGGAGAGACTTACACGAACTGATGCTGAGTGAAATGAGCAGGACCAGGAGATCATTATATACTTCAACAACAATACTATATGATGACCAGTTCTGATGGACCTGGCCATCCTCAGCAACGAGATCAACCAAATCATTTCCAATGGAGCAGTAATGAACTGAACCAGCTACGCAGAGAAAGAACTCTGGGAGATGACTAAAAACCATTACATTGAATTCCCAATCCCTATATTTATGCCCACCTGCACTTTTTACTTCCTTCACAAGCTAATTGTACAATATTTCAGAGTCTGATTCTTTTTGTACAGCAAAATAACGTTTTGGTCATGTATACTTATTGTGTATCTAATTTATATTTTAATATATTTAATATCTACTGGTCATCCTGCCATCTGGGGAGGGGTGGGAGGAAGAGGTGAAAAATTGGAACAAGAGGTTTGGCAATTGTTAATGCTGTAAAGTTACCCATGCATATATCCTGTAAATAAAAGGCTATTAAATCAAAAAAAAAAAAAAGAAAAAGAAAAAACCCTTTCTTCAAATTCTTTGCAATTATGATTCTTCTTTTTAATATTTTCTTCTGTTCTTTAGTATCTTCTCTTATTTTTCTGTCTCCTCTTAGCATCTGGTTTTATGGCTCCTGAAATTTTTTTTCAACTGATTCTGGTCTTGGACTTGCTACAATTTAATAATGATCTACCCTACTTTCTTGTGTTTGTTGTTCAGTTACTTCGGCTTGTCTGACTTATGACCCCATTTAGAGTTTTCTTGGCAAAGAATGGAATGTTTGGTTATTTTCTTTTAAAGCTCTTTTTATATATGAAAAAAACTAAGATAAATAGAGTTTAGTGACTTTTCCAGGATCACTAAGTATCTTAGAATGGATTCTTGAGATTCATTCCAGTAAACTCCAGATGCAAATGCAATCCAATTAATGCTAAGGCATTAATTAATTATGAACTACTTAAGGAAAGGTTTTAGTAGTAATAGGTAACTGGTATCATCTGGATTAACCAGTAATATTCTGCAATGACAGGGTGAAGATCAAGACATTAGAAGGGATTCTAATGTGAACAAATAGTTAATAATAACTAATATTTACATAGCAGATACTATGTGCTAAATCCTGTGTAAAGTATTTTACAATTATTATTTTATCCTCACAGTGACCCTAATTAGATAAATGCTGTTATTACCCCATTTTACAAATGTGGAAACTGAGGCAAATAGGGTTAGACCGGGAGTATTTGAGTCTACATTTGAACTCATGTCATCTTCCTGTCTCCAGGCCCAATGTTCTATCCAATGTGCCACCGAGTTGTACTTTAATCTAAATTTTCTGTGATTTACTGTAGCACCCTTTAAAAGATTTAATGAAAAATCCCACCTTCTGTAAGATATCATTATAGGGATCAGCTAGGTGGTGCAGTGGATAGAGCACCAGCCCTGAAGTTAGGAACACCAGAGTTCAAATCTTTCCCTGATACTTAACATTTCTTAGGTGTGTGATCCTGGGCAAGTCATTTAACCCCAATTGCCTCAGCCAAAAAAAAAAATAGTCTTTACAGGTTTCTAATTGATTCCCCTCTCCCAACCTCCTATACAACTCATTTTTTCTCTGAAATTACATTTCACTTATACTGTATTTATCTTAAATATACAGTTACTTATCTATTCTTTCCCTCATTAGAGGGTAATTCCCTTGAGGGTAGAGACTATTTCTGCTTTTCTTTGTAGGCCTAGCATTTAGTACAGTATCTGACACATAGCAAGTTCTCAAGAAATGTTTGTTGTCTGAATGATTAATCTAAAAAGAAAAATAAAACTCCACAGTCTGGCATTTCAGACCCCTCATAAATAAATTCCAGCTTTATCACATATTTTTCCAATTTCAGCATTAAACTGTTATAGACAAGCCAAATTACATGCCCTTTCCCATCTTATCTCAACTTTCTCTCAGATCCCCAAACAGAAAATACAGTCTTCCCACCCTGCTGTTGCCACAAGATGCTCTTTTTTCCTTCCAATTCAGGTAGACATTCTTGAAACCTTTGTTTATTCATCACAGCTACTATCAGATCTTTCCTTTCTACTTCCCTTCCTTCTAAGCTCTTTGAGAGTAAGGACTGTTTTTCTCTTTTCTTTGTATTCCGAGATCTTAACCTAGACTTTGACACATAGCAAGCACTTAATAAATGCATATTGACTGACTGACTGACTGAGTTTAGATTCAGAGGATTTTCAGGGAGTGTCTCATTTGCTTATGTGCTCCCTTGGGCTTGCTTTTGGCAATAGGGAAGCCTTGTCTTTTGTGGGTAACAAGGAAGTGGAGATAACAGATACTACAGAAATTGGTAAAGTAAGACTCAATTATCTGTTACTCTTCTGGAACTACTTCCTGAGGCCTGTTTTCCTATATCATCATAGGTTATTTGGGATTGTTCTTTGTTAATATTATCAGTTCTCACTTAGTAGAGGCTCATTATGTACAGATCATTTTGGAGGAATTGGGCAGCTCCATTCTTTGCTTGTAGCCAAGTTTACAAATTTATTATTACAATTCAAGTAATTAAGGCAAAGCAATAACAAAACAAAAACATACATTGCCTGAGTTATATAAACATGTATTGTATTTAACTTTTTAAAAATTTCTAAATTATCCAAGTAATTGTGCCAATTTTTTACTTCTTTAGTATATGCTAACCATGGCAATGTTTTGTCCAGATTGATTTGACTTACTAATGTGATGCCACAGTTCTTTTATTGTCCTGACTCAGTTTCCCTAATTATCCTGCCTCAGTCCTGCCTCAGTTTCCCTAATTGTTCTACCTCAATTTATAATTGTTCTGTTCAGTCCTGCGAAACCTCCCCTCTCTATCAGCATATTTGACAAGGATAAAAGATCTTATATTTTAGAATGCCTCTCCCATCCCAAGCTATCAGAATATCAGATACTGTCTTATCAAGATGCCTCTCCCCATGTTCGGGGTGCCTCCCCCCATTATGTCATCCCATCTCCAGTGACTCACTCCACCCTGTCGAGTCCTATTCCTGCTCTCAGCACCCTAACTCCGTCCCTGCCTCAGTTGACCCTGAGTCTGAGCCATGTGTATATAGGTCATTGAGAACTAACATTATTTGCTGGATTCTTGGAGATGATTGTCTCATTCAGCCCTGGGACCAAACCATAGATCCACTTGGTCTCAGTAAATCTCTCCCTTTTAAATAAATTAGTAAATACTTTCTAATCTCTATCTTGCCTCAGTTTCTCCAGCATTACACTACAAAGCCTAATTAAATAGAAAAGACTGCCATTTATGTAACACTTTAAGATTTGCAAAACATTTTATACACATTATCTTAATTTGATCCTTACACAGATCTCCTGGAAAGTATAGGTATTATTGCTATTTTTCTATTAAGAAAAAGGACTTTGATTTTTGTGCTTCTTTGATTTATTTCAAAGTCTATTTCAAATGTCTTTTTGAACTTATAAGCAATAGTTCACAAACGAAGCCCTGCATTCACATAAAATAAGTTCTATCTTAGGGACATTTTAAAATAATCTCTTGCATTCGTGGCCCAACCTAATTTTATCGAGAATTCTGGAGTTCAGGGGAATGGACTTTTGTATTCGGCATGTTTTGTTGATTTAAAATTAAGCATAATTTATATTTGACTATAGAAAGAAATGGGAAAGGAATAAGACTTTATGCAGCAAACTACACTAGTAACTTTGCCAAGAAAATCCCAAATGGGGTCTTAAAGATTGGACATAAGTGAAATGAGTCAACAACCACATTATACCTATTATGTGGTAAGCATTATTATATAATGCTTAGCAAGAATAGGTTCTATTATTATGCCTATTTTACAGTAACTTCCCTAGGGTCACATAGCTAATAAGTATCTGAGGCCATATTTGAATCCAGATCACTTTGCCTGAATTTCTATTTTGTTACCGAGGACCCTTTATTTTTTCTGTTGGTTCTAACACTCCATCCACTATAGGGCGGCTGTTATCCGTCCTCAAAGACCCCCCCCCCCCAAAAGGCGTCGCAGGGTGAGACTAAAGTGTCCAACATGGCTGAGGTCCCAATACAGCTCAGAATGCTCTCACACACTGCTTGGGCACAAACGGTCTGTGTGAACTCTGGAGTGTGTTTGTTCTCCAACTTTGGGCATATTATATTTCTTTGGTTCTGCTTTGCTCAGTATACTTTCCAGGGAGGTACCCACTAATGATAGTGTTGACACCTGTATTGCCCGAGCTCGTTCAGTGAGTGAAAGCTCTGAAGGAAAGTGTGAAAAAGGAGAGGTTAGACTCAGTTCCATGAAGATCTACAGAGCATTATTGTATGTCTATGAAACCTGGACAGCGTAACCAGTGCCATACCAGGAAACTGAATCGCTTTCATTGTCTTAAGAGGATTCTAAGGATCATCTGGCAGGATAAGAGACCAGATACTGAAGTCCTTTCTAGCACTAAACTGCCAAGCATTCAAATTCTACTGTAAAAAACACAACTCTGGCTACACAGAATACCAAATGTACACTTACCAAAAGGACTATTTTATATGGAAAGTTTTATTTGAATGGATAAAGGATATAAAATACAAACGACTTGTACCTGAATTGTAAATCATCAGTATAATGCTTCCTTCCTTCTAGAGTGACCTTTCCCTACCTCCCATGGACCTACATAGTCTTAAGGACATATGATACTATCTTTGAGTTTAGGGGTACTATGGAAAAACATTCAGGGTCACTAAAGATTTAGCCTCTTTCCCTACAGCAGGAAAAATTGATGGCACTAGTGAAAAGCATCTTTTAGATTTACTCTTCCATGTTGCAGCTTTATTCACATTAATTCATGGCCATCTTTCTTGCTTACAATAGGAACTCTGTCCAGGTTATCTGATCCATTACTCTACTGATTTATAATATGGGATAAGAAAACCTTTGCTGGTCTAGTAACTCCTTCTGTAAATTCAGGAATCTTGGTATAGCAAGTTTTCTAGTTGTTTTGATACCGTTCCTTTACTTTGACTCCATTACTTTCTCTGAGACATGTAATACCTTAGAGTTGCTCCTTCTGTGTACTAAAAATCTTGTTGTAGGTTCTGTGTAGGCCCTTCCCCTCTCTTCATCCCTTGCTATCCTGTTTCTTTGACAGAATGTGGATAAATTTTCTTCTGCTTGTGATAATTTTGACTTAACAAGGAAAATCAAGAAAATATAGGTTTTTCACCAGTCAGGCTTTCTTTTACCTAAAGCAAAAAAAAAAAACACCCTTATCTTGAAAGAGATACTTCCCATTTTAGAAAACACAATACATTTTCTTTCTAGTTCCTCAAATATTGTTTACTACTTTTAGCCCCCTTCCCCCTTGATATAATTTTCAGAATTTTTTGGACTAGGGGAAAGAGATTTTTTGCTTCAATTGTTAAATAGCCTTAATCATTGAATGGGTGCAGCCTCAGTTAAACTGAGACCTGTTGAAGACCTTCACTTGAAAAGGCCAAGGTTTCTCATTTCATCCAGAGCCATGTCTAGTCATCTTGATTTATATCTAGATCCACATGGCTCTGGAGGGGAAAGTGAGGCATGTGACCCTTCCCAGCCCTCTTTCACTTCCCGATGTCATGGTCTTATTCAGAAAAGGACAAACATCAAATTATCCATAGTAAAACCATATATTATTTTGAATACCAAATGTATACTTGCCAAAAAGTTACTACAAATGGAGAAATTTTGAATGTTGTGGATAAGTTCACTTACTTTGTCAGTACACTTTCCAGAGATGTCCAAACAGATGATGAGGTTGAGGCACATATTGCCAGAATTAGTTCACTGTTTAGGAACATTCAAAGGAAATGTGGAAGAGAAGAGGTATTAGATTGCCTACCAAACTAAAGGTCTAGAAAGGTGTGATGGTTATTTCATTGTTGTATGCTTGTAAAACTTAAACAGCATATCAATGCCAGGCCAGTAAATTGAATTGTTTCCATTTGAATTGTCTTACAAAGATTCTGAAGATCATCTGGCAAAATAAGATATCAGACACCATGAGCCCTTTCTTTAGCTAAGCTATTGAGTATCCAAACTCTATTGTAGGGAGTTCAACTTCTATGGGCTGGCCATATTGTTCAAATGCCAAAAGTATATTCATCTAAAATACTCCTTTATGGAGAACTAACACAAGGTAGGTACTCACATGGAAGTTAGAAGAAGTGATACAAGGACACTCTTAAGGGCTCTTTGAAGAACTTTGGAAATGATTGTGAGACATGGGAGACATTGGCACAGGGTCACCCAGCACTGTGTGCCTACATCAAAGAAAGCATTGTGCTCTAAGAGCTGAGCAGAATTGTAGCAGTTGAAAAGAAATGTGTGATAGACAAATTTAGAAACACCTAAATTCCAAATGTTCATGTAGACTATTTGTATATGATTCTTGGTAGAGCCTTCAGCAATCTGACATATTTTATATTGACCATAACATAGTGATATTTAACAACTATGGAGTTAAAAATGCATGGGGATTAACTACAATTAAGTGAGTTCATACCTTCTGGAAGAATTGACCTTATAGAGTGATGAATGATGGTATCATTTCCTTAAAGGATCTGTAAAGGATAAAGGTATCTGTTCATTAAAGGAACAGATAAGGAATACACACTTGGCCTGGCTCTTCTTAGGCCTACTCTCTCCGTATCTGTTGCTTTTAAGTATTGCAAAAAAAGCCTTTGGCTCAAAGTATTAACATTTCTGATCTGATTTCATTTTTTCATGAAATTATGATCTCAATGGGATGTAAGTAAATTTTTCTTCCAATAGTGCATGTCATAACCAATCCATGACTTCTCATTTTGTGTGACTTTAGTTTGTGCTCCTATAATTCCTTCATAGGGATCGCATCTAACATCTGCCAGGACAATATTCAGACTGGTCTTTTTTTTCACTCTTGCTACAGAAATGCTCTCCCTATTTATTACCATTTCTTTGTTTTTTAAAGTTCATTGAAGATTTAGCCCAAAACTCATCTTCTGTAGGTGGGCATTCCCAGTCTTCCCAGTTCCTGCCATCTTCCTCTCTGAGATTACCTATTGTTTATAATGTACATATTTTATATAAACTTCAGTATCTCCTTTGTGTCTCTTCCAATAGAAGGTAAACTTCTGAAGGCACTAACCATATTTTCCTTCTCTTTGTATAGCTTGTGCTTAGTGAACACTTATTAATGCTTTCTTTGATTTGTTGATTGATTGATGCACCACCCAACCCCTTCTTCAGTCATGTATCTCCTCTAAGTTACTATATATTTCTCATGCATAATTCAGATTTGGTAACATACTGCAGTCTATTTATGTCTACTACACATTGCTTCATTGAATTTTGGGTAATAGACCATTCTAACTTTTTATAGATTGTGGCATTCTGTGAATTGTAGTCATATAACATCTCTGAAGAATGTTAGTGTTGAAAAGATGGGTTTTTATTTTATGGAGGAGCTTGGGAATGTTAAATGTACTGCACAATTTCACAAATGCAATTTAACTCACTCTCTTCTTCAATTTCTTTTTTTTTTCTGAGCTCAATTCCATTGTCCATCTACAGTGTTGGCTCAAAATATGAGTACAGCCACATTAGATCAATGGGTTGTCAATCCAACAGCCTAGAATAGTCTTGAAAAGAGGCGTTCTTTATCTGCTTGTTTTTTTTCTTGTAGATCGTTAGACTGAACTCTTTTGAATGATTATATAACCCAGTTAGAAGATTCTACAGTATTTGGAGTTTAATGTGGTTATTCTAATTTCACCATGAAATTCTGACCTATACCTAGAAATAGCTTTACAGGTAAAAATAAGGAGTAGCAGAATGATCTGTTTGCAATGACAGTACTTACATGAATATGTATCTCTACAAAGTAGCCTCACCACAGGGAATTGAAGCAAATGAATTTGTTTTGGGAAAAAAAAAAACAGGCAAAATGGAAGTCATTAGAGTTTTAGGGGCACCCACACATGAAAAATCCACATGAAGTGTAAGATGTGTAGGAGGCTCTAAGACACATACATATGTAATTGCTAAGGCACATTCTTTAGCTGGAGAGCTCATTAGAAAAAGAAATCGGCAATATTGTCAAAGTATATATAAATACTGTCTGTGAAGAGAAGGCTATAGAATCACTCTTAAGGGATGTGAGATATGTTCAGAGAATTGAGCAATTAAGGATTGGTTAGCGTTAGTGAATATAGACATCACTAAATCCCAGAATCTAATGAAAATCTCTGTATGAAGAAATTATACTGCATGGAGTACATGACGGGTGGTACAACCACAAACAGCAGTTGGAAGTGACCCCACTGCTCCTGTGAGCAGACATCACAGCTGCCTAACAGAGATACAGAGGCAAGGATTAAGCTTGCATAATACATCTCATGGCATCAGGCCAAGTCTATGTGAAGCACAAGAAATGTTGGTTGCTCTCTGATTTCAGGAGGATGGATTGAATGTTCTGTAGAGCAAAGCAAAGTAAAGATCTGCTTTCTATCTCAACTTATACAGTGAATGATTTTATGAAAGGGACATTGATCAGGAAAGTGACTCCTTGTCCTTGAAGAATTACCAAATTATAAGTATACCTGTATCCCAGCTGATGGATAGCTTGATGGATGGATAGTACTGATGCCAGCAGAACAGATGAGTATAATGCTAGGTCTGGAGGCATTAGGACTGAGATTTCTAAGAATAATTGATTTGTCAAATATATTTCATATTAATTTATATATAGGTTTTACAAAGGCAACTTTACAAAGGCAAACTAGCATTCCAAGGAATACAAATTCAATGTGCATAATGCATAAATTACAGCATCACAGAATTTTAGAATTTGAAAGTTTCTTAGTTATCATGTAATATAATAGCCCATTACAGGGGTGGGGTAGATGGCACAGTGGACAGAATGGGGGCAATGGAGTAAGAAAGCCCTGAGTTCAAATTTAGCCTCAAACATTTATTGAAGTGTTTGATCCTGGGCAAATCACTTAACTTGTGTTTAATGCAGTTTCCTCATCTGTAAAAATAGGGATAATATTAGCACTTACCTCCCAGGATTATTGTGAGAGTCAAATTATATAATGTGATAATCTTCTAGACCTTTGCCTTTGGTTTCCATGATTGAATTCAGAAGCTAGGCAGCACAGTGGTTGGAGCACAGGACTTAGAGTTGTGAAGACCTGAGTTAAAATTCAGTTGAAGACAATCATTAGTTAAAAGACCCTAAACATAGCATTTAACTCCTGTCTGCTTCAGGTTCTTGGACTATAAAATGGGCTAATAATAGCACAAATCTTAAAGGGTTTGTGAGGATTAAGTTAAATAAATATTTAGTTAATAAAAGTGGTTAATATACTGCCTTACACAGAGTAGGTAATTTATAAATGCTCTTTTTCCTTCCTCCTCTTCATCTCTTCCTTTCCCTTCTTCCCTTCCTGTTTCTTCTTCCTTCCCTTTCTCTCTCTTTCCTTCCCTCCCTTCTTCTTTCTTCCTTTCTTCTTTCCTGCTTTTCACTTTCCCTTCTTCCTTTTCTTTTTTCCTCTCTCTCTGTCTTTGTTGCTTCATTCTAGCCTGACTTTCTTCTGTTCTTCCTAAACTGTAATACCCAGGAATGAACATGAAATTCCAGATCTGTTCTAATCAAGAAAGTATACAGTAACACTATCACCATCATATTCTGGAATATCATGTCTCTCTGCTGCCCAAAGTTCCTGCCCAACTTTGTAGTACCTTTTTTAAACTTTTAGAGGCATAGTACTAATCAAGAATAAAAATATTGGGGAAACTAACTTTTTTTAAACTAAGTTATAATAAGTCATGCATATATATCTATATGTATATGGGCTTCAAGGATTTGGGACATTACAGTTTTCAAAAATGATCACTAATGATTTGCACCAATCTTTGAAATATCTTAGAATGGACATGAGTTAAATTTACATATGTGTGTATGTATCTATATATATGTATATATGTGTATATATAATTATATATTTTCAAGTACATACACACATATAATTCCCCCTATCCCTTTTTTCCATGTTCTGATTTTCCTTTCAGCCTTTACTCTCTTTATCTATTCTGAGCTAATCTTTGAAAAGAAGAATCAAATAAACTACAGAATAAGTTGCTTTTTTTTGTCTTCATTTCCCAAAAGGTTGCTTAGTTCCTTCCAATATAATTAATTGACTGTTGCTATGCAAATGGATGGCAATACCACTTATTTATGCCACAATTAACATTTTGTGACCAATAGGTATGTAGGACATTACTGGCTTCTTCAGTGTTAGATATTAATAGTGATTAATATAGCCACTTTGCTTTAAAATTTGCAAAATATTTTCCTCATCAGATTTCTGTGAGGAAGATAATTTCAGTATTACTACCCTCATTTTTACAGATGGAAAAAGAGATTGTAGAGAGGATAAATGACCTGCCATAGGCCATTTAACTACTGTTGTATCATAGTCACTGCAGAAACTCAAGCCCTGTCTTTCCAAGTTGTGTTTTTTTCATACTATGGCACACTACAAATGAGAAATGACAAAATTAAATGATTTGCCCATGATCACATATTGTATAACTGTCAGAACTTAGATTTGAACTCAGATTCTGCTAATTTCAAGTCCAACAGCTTTCCAACTACATTGAAAGAGATGGGGGAGACTATTGGGGTGCAACAGATCCCTCAGAATCCTTTTGTTGGTTGTTTGACTTTTTTATTATTAAAAGGAAGATTCAATGATGAAGACAGGATATCTCCAGAAATGACTGCCAGAAAAAAAAAAGATATGAATGTATCAATAAAGTGTCCTTTTAAAACAGTACATACATATTGGCCCTTCCAGAGTTTCTGAGTAGACATATTTTTTTAGGTAAATAATTTAATTCTTTCTTTTCTAGAATTCACTGCAATGAAAAAATATCTTAATTGGCCTACTAGAAGTCTCATTATCAGTCAGAAAATGCAGTTATGCTAGACAGCCTTTTTTATTAGAATATTTTTTCATTGCCTTAAATGGGATGAATCCTGATTTATAAAGATAATTGAGTTGTCTGAGTCTACAATATTGATAGTATAATCAAACAAGGAGAAGCTATTGTTAATACACTGTCAAAAAGGACCAATTGACTGAAGATTTTGCTTCAGATGAAATGTCATTTCTGGATTTATGCCCTGAACCATGAGAATTTCCACTCCCATTCCACCCCAACTTTGTTCTAGGGCTTTCAGTTTTGCTTCAAGACTTCTGCTTTGTCCTTTGGATTGGATCACTCCTGTGTGGTCTTTGGTTTTACTCCAGCATGGCACCCTTGTTAGCTCTCAAGGTCATGATTACCTTTTTTTCCTGGGTGTTTTCTTTTTTTCTCCCTTTGATTAGCAGACAGGAACTTATTAGTGCAAATAACCATTACCCTGAAACTATGATATTCAAATTTGTACCGCATATTTCTATTGAACTGGGACCAATCGACATATTTTACATAATTTTAACTTTAATATGAACTCAAATATACATTATTTATTCTAATTAATTTTTTATACTAATTGGAACTTACCTATAATTAGTCTTAATCATCAGCACAGGTAGGCCCATTCTTATGCTGAGTGGGAAACTGACATGTGTTAGTGTGTTTTGGAGTTTTATTTTTTTAGTTCATTTGTACTTAGCACTGGCTTAGATTTCCCAAAATGAAGGCAACCCTGAAGGAACTTTGGAACATGTCAAAATTATTCAGCATGGTGCCTGTTGCATCTTCTACCATGTGGATAGTAGGTAACTCTTTTTGGTTACCTACTTTTTTGATTGACTGTCTATGTCTTTAAAACTGAAGAGATTGATCCAACCACTTTTTCTGGAGATATTGATTCAGTCACTTTTTATCAGCTGCCTTTTTCCTCCACTCTTTCAGCTATAGTCTTTTCAGCCACTCTTTTTGGCTGTGAGCTCCACCATGAACTGAACTGGTGAGAAGGGAAGACCTTTCTTTCCTTAGCTCTTCCTGTTTATTGCCAATCCAAAAAATGGGCTTGGGGATAGGAATGGGGATGTATGTGTCTCTTTGGTTTATTCTTTTCAGTCTCAGATACTGCGGGGATCCCCATAAGACCTATATATTCAAGGAAATAGAATTATAATATAGATAAATTTTCATGAGATCTCTGATATTCCCAACTCGTCTCTTTTTAAGAGTACTGATTGAACTACATGCTCTTTTAGTTCTCTTCTAAATAAAAAGTTCCATGATTTTATACTTTCTTCAGGCCAACTCTTTCTTTCTTAATTTCTCTTATGTTTGGAATGATTTTCCTAGGAGATATGATTTTAGAGTACCAAAATATATGGTATAATGATGTGATTAGAAGTTATGGAATTGATGAAGATGTGACTTTACCAGCTAGTAGAGTGCTGGGACTGAAGTTCAAATCTGTCCTAAATATTATCTGGGTGACACTAAGCAAACATTTAACCCTTTTTGCCTCAGCTTCCTACATATAAAATGAGCTGGAATGAGAAATGGCAAACTTCTGGTGACTCTGCTGAGAAAATTCCACAACTCAACAAACAACAATTTAAAAAGATCTCCAGGGGGCGGAGCCAAGATGGCGGAGAAGACACACGCGTCTTTCTAAGCTCTTCTCTTACCCTCTTTATCAATATTATATCGAGCCTCAAAAATAGTCTTGACTGCAATCTGTAAAGATAAGAAGTAGAACAACTCACCGTCAAGAAAATCTGCAGTCTCTAAAAAAGGTTGGTCCGGGCCAGGGAGATCGCAGACTGGAGAGAAATTAGTCCGAGGAGAGTCCAAACCCAGGGTGAAGGCACAGATCTCAGCATTGCCAGCCCCAACCCGCAGTAAGGCTTTTCCTTGGGCAGCTGATCCTGCACGGCAGAGGACGAGTCTGGTTAGCCTCATCATCGCAGGGGGAGCCTGGCTTGGGGCCATAGAGCTTTTCCAGGCCGTGATTTGCATCAGGCAGAGACACTGGGCAGAGTTGTGGCTGCCGGCCGTTCGCGCCATGCTAATACACACTCACCGTCCCACAAGAGGTCGCCGGGCGGGTGACACTTTCACCACTTAGTTCAGCCAGGGCAATCCGATAATCCACTCAGCCCTACTAAGCAGTTTGATAGCTCGGCCAGTGCTGAATCACTTCCTGTTGGGGGAAGGAAAACTCCTCACCCTAGAGCACCCCATACCTGGAGTCGAAATCGGTTTACATCTTTCCTTGCTCGCAGAGGAAGCTGGTAACCCCTTGCCTAGGAGACACCCCTAAAGGCTTTAAAACATGAATAAAAGATGAAAAGAACGATCGAATAGCTCTATGCAGAAAAGAGCAGGTCAGCAAACCTAAGAGACCCTCAAACAGCAAAATGCATCAGACTGTCCTTCCTTATCTATAATGCTCCTCATAGAAGAGACTATTAAAAGTCTCAAAAGAGAGTTAGAAGATAAATGGGAAAGGAAAGAGAAGCCTTTAAAGAGAGAGCAACAACTTCCTGAAATACGAATTGAAAAGTTAAAAATTCCCCAGGAAGTGCAAATTATGAATTGAAAAATAAAAATCAGTGAAAGTAAGAATTGAGAATTGGAAAAATAAAGAATTACAGAAAGTAGGATCTGTGAATTGAAAGAAAATAATTCACATAAAAAAATTAGTGAAATGGAAAAAATTCCATAGACCAAAACAATACATTCAAAAACTCAATTGGACATATACAGAAAGAAGTAAAAAAGCTAATGAAGAAAATAATTCTTTAAAAATTAGAACTGAACAAATTGAAACTAATGAGCATTGAGACAGCAAGAATCAGTCACAAAACCAAAAATGACAAACTGAAAACCATGAATTATCTACTTGCAAAATGACAGACTTGGAAAATAGATCTAGGAGAGATAATCTGAGGATTATTGGACTTTCCGAAAACTATGATGATGAAAAAAAGAGCCTAGATACTATTTTACAAGAAATCATCAAAGAGAACTGCCCAGATGTAATGAATCAGAAGGTAAATAGGCATTGAAAGAATCTATCGAACACCTTCTGAAAGAAACCTAAAATAAAACCCTAAGGAATATTGTGGCAAAATTTCAGAACTATCAGATTAAGAAAAAATTTCAAGCAGCCAAAAACCATTTAAATACCGAGGTGCCACAATAAGATCACCCAAGATCTGGCTGCCTCTACATTAAGGAAAGAAGGCCTGAAATGATATTCCAAGGCACAAGAACTTGAGATGCAGCCAAGAATAAACACCCAGCTAGCTGAGCATTTTCTTCCAGGAAGAAGATGGATTGTCTAATGAAACAAATGAATTCCATTTGTTTCTGAAGAAAACCAGAACTAAACAAAAAAATTTGATCTCCAAGAAGAACCAGAGATGCAGAAAAGGTAAAATAATCCTTGAGAATTGTATTTCTGTTGTGGATATACAAAAAATACATGTAAAATTTGATAGAATGATATAACATAAAAAAGGGAAGTAGATATGGAAAAGGGATGATGGCAGAACAAGGTGGGAAGGAGGATAAAAAGAGGAAACCACATCCCACAAAGAGGCTAAGGAAACTTATCATATCTGAGGGAATTTAGAGAGAGGGAGGAACATTGTGTGAATCTTACTCCATCAGAGTTGGCTCAAAGGAAAATAATTGACATTTGTTTTAGAGAAAATTCTCTCCCCATTAAAACGGGAGAGGAAAAGGAAAGAAAGAGTAATAAGGGAAGGAAGGGGAAAGACCAAAGGGGGAGGGAGGATTATAAAGAGGATAGTATCGTGATACAAGAGGGTAATAAGTTAAAAGGGGAAAGAGGGTTGGGGAGGCAAGAATAAGTAAAGCACAATCTGGGGTTATTAGGATGGCAGGAAATACAGATTTAGTAATTCTAACGCAAATGAATGGGATGAACTCCCCATAAAGAGGAGGCAGATAGCACTGGATCAAAAGTCAGAACCCTACAATATGTTGTTTACAAGAAACACATTAAGCTAGGGGATACATATAGAGTAAAGGTAAAAGGCTGGAGCAACATCTATTATGCTTCAGGTGAAGTCAAAAGAGGGTAGCCATCCTATCTCAGATCACAAAAGTAAAAATGGATCTAATTAAAAGAGATAAGGAAGGAAACACATCCTGCTAAAGGGAGCATAAACAACGAAGCAATATCAATATTAAACATATATGCACCAAGTGGTATGGCACCTGCTTCCTAAAGGAGAAGTTAAGAGAGTTGCAAGAAGAAATAGACAACAAAACTGTAATAGTAGGAGATCTCTAACCTTGCACTCTCAGAATTAGACAAATCAAACCACAAAACAAATAAGAAAGAAATTAAAGAAGTAAATATAATATTAGAAAAATTAGGTATGTTGGATCTTTGAGAAATTGAATGGAGATAGAAGAGAATATACGTTCTTCTCCTCAGCAGTTCATGGAACCTATTCAAAATTGACCATATATTAGGACATAAAGACTCAAATTAAATGCAAGAAAGCAGAAATAGTAAATGCTTTCTTTCTAGATCATGATGCAATAAAAACTACATTCAACAAAAAGTTAGGGAAATAGACCAAAAAGTAATTGAAACTAAACAATCTCATCTTAAAGAATGATTGGTGAAGCAGCAAATTATAGATACAATTAATAATTTCACATAAGATAATGACAATGATGAGACATCATACCAAAATTTGTGGGATGCAGCCAAAGCGTAATAAGAGGGAATTTTATATCCTTAGAGGCTTATGAATAAAACAGAGAAAGAAAAGATTAATGAATTGGCTTGCAACTAAAAACTAAAAAGACCAAATTAAAACCCCCAATCAAATACTAAATTGGAAATTCTAAAATTAAAAGGAGAATTAAAATATTGAAAGTAAAAACTATTGAACTAATTAATAAAACTAAGAGTTGGTTCTATGAAAAAGCCAATAAAATAGATAAGCCTTTTAGTAAATCTGATTAGAAAAGGAGGGAGGAAATGAAATTAAGTAGTCTTAAAAATGAAAAGGAGAACTTTCCACCAATGAAGAGGAAATTAGAGAAATAATATGGAGTTATTTTGTCAACTTTATGCCAATAAATTTGATAACCTAAGTGAAATGGATGACTACCTCCAAAAATACAGACTTCCCAGACTAATAGAGGAAGAAGTAAATTGTTAATAGTCCCATTTCAGAAAAGAAATAGAACAGGCAATTAAACAACTCCCTAAGAAAAAATCCCCAGGACCAGATGGATTTACATGTGAATTTACCAAACATTTAAAGAACAATTGGCCCAATGCTATATAAATTATTTGATAAAATAGGGAATGAAGGAGTCCCTACCAAATTCCTTCTATGACACAGACATGGTAATTGATACCTAAACCAGGTAGGCTGAAAACAGAGAAAGAAAAATTATAGACCAATCTCCCTAATGAATATTGATGCAAAATCTTAAATAAGATACTAGCAAAAGACTACAGAAAATCATCTCCAAGATAATACACTATGATCAAGTAGGATTTATACCAGGAATGCAGGGCTGAGTTCAATATTAGGAAAACTATCAATATAATTGGCCATGTCAATAACCAAATTAACAAAACCATATGATCATCTCAATAGATGCAAAAAGCATTTGATAAAATCCAACATCCATTCCTATTAAAAACACTGAGAGTATAGGAATAAATGGACTCTTCCTTAAAATAATCAGAAGCATCATTTAAAACCATCAGTAACATCATATGTAATGGAGACAAACTGCAACCATTCCAATAAGATCTGGAGGAAACAAGTGCCCTACTCATCACCGTTACATTTAATATTGTATTAGAAATGCTAGCTATAGCAATAAGAGCTGAGAAAGAGATTAAAGGAATAAGAATAGACAATGAGGAAGCCAAATTATCACTTTGCGATGACATGATGGTATACTTAGAGAACCTAGAGATTCTCAAAAGTTATTAGAAATAATCCACAACTTTAGCAAAGTTGCTGGTTATAAAATAAACCCACATAAGTCATCAGCATTCTTCTATATCACTAACAAAATCCAACAGTCAGAGTTACAAAGAGAAATTCATTTAAAGTAACTACTGATAATATAAAATATTTAGGAATCTATCTGCCAAGGAAAATCAGAAACTTTATGAGCAAAATTACAGACCACTTTTCACACAAATTAAGTCTGATCTAACCAATTGAAAATATTAAATGTCTTTGGATAGGGCGAGCAAATATAATAAAGATGACAATATTACCTAAACTAATCTATTTATTTAGCGCTTATACCAATCAGACTCCCAAAAAACTATTTTAATGACCTAGAAAAATAACAACAAAGTTCATATGGAAAACAAAAGGTCAAGAATTTCCAAGGAATTAATAAAAAATCAAATGATGGTGGCTTAGCTGACAGATCTAAAACTATACTATAGAGCAGCAGTTACCAAAACCATTTGGTATTTAAGGAATAGATTAGTTGATCAGTGGAATAGATTAGGTTCCAAGGATAAACAGTCAACAAATATAGCAACCTAGTCTTGACAAACCCAAAGATCCCAGCTTTGGGATAAGAACTTACTGTTTGATAAAAATTGCTGGGAAAATTGAAACTAATATGGCAGAAACTAGGCATTGATCCATACTTAACGTCAGAACAAGATAAGGTCAAAATGGGTTCATGACCTAGGCATAAAGAATGAAATTAATAAATTAGAGGAACATAGATAGTTTACCTCCTCAGACATGTGGAAGGAAGGTTTTTATGACCAAAGCAGAACTAGAGATCATTACTGATCACAAAATAGAAAATTTCGATTATACCAAACTGAAAGTTTTGTACAAACAAAACTCAATGCGACAAGATTAGAAGGAAGCAATAAACTGGGAAAATATTTTTACAGTCAAAGGTTCTGATAAAGGCCTCATTTCCAAAATATATAGAGAATTAACCTAATTTATAAAATCGCTCATTCTCCAATTGAAAATGGTCAGTTGATATGAACAGACAATTCTCAGATGAAGAAATTGAAACTATTTCTAGTCATATGAAAAGATGCTCCAAGTCATTATTAATCAGAGAAATGCAAATTAAGACAACTCTAAGATACAATTACTACACACCTGTCAGATTGGCTAAGATGACAGGAAAAATATGATGATTGTTGGAGGGGATGTGGAAACTGGGACACTGATTCATTGTTGGTGGAGTTGTGAACAATCCAACCATTTTGGAGAGTAGTTTGAACTATGCTCAAAAAGTTATCAAACTTGCATACCCTTTGATCCAGCAGTGTTACTACTGGGATTATATCCCAAAGAGATTATAAAGAAGGGAAAGGGACCTTGTATGTGCACGAATGTTTGTGGCAGCCCTTTTGTAGTGGTAGAAACTGAAACTCGAATGGATGTCCATCAGTTGGAGAATGGCTGAATAAATTGTGGTATATGAAAATTATGGAATATTACTGTTCTGTAAGAAATGACCAACAGGATGATTTCAGAAAGGCCTGGAGAGACTTACACGAACTGATGCTAGTGAAATGAGACAGGACCAGGAGATCATTATACTTCAACAACAATACTAGATGATGACCAGTCCTGATGGATCAGGCCATCCCTCAGCAACGAGATCAACCAAATCATTTCTAATGGAGCAGTAATGAACTGAACTAGCTATACCAGAAAAAGAACCCTGGGAGATGACTAAAACCATTACATTGAATTCCCAGTCCTATATTTATGCACACCTGCATCTTTGATTTCCTTCACAAGCTAATTGTACAATAATTCAGAGTCTGATTCTTTTGTACAGCAAAATAATGTTTTGGTCATGTATACTTATTGTGTATCTAAGTTATATTTTAATATATTTAACATCTACTGGTCATCCTGCCATTTAGGAGGGGGGTAAGAGGTGAAAATTGGAACAAGAGGTTTGGCAATTGTTAATGCTGTAAAGTTACCCATGTATATATCCTGTAAATAAAAGGCTATAAATAAAAAAAAAAAAAGAAACGCTAGCTATAGCAATAAGAGCTGAGAAAGAGATTAAAGGAATAAGAATAGGCAATGAGGAAGCCAATTATTACTTTTCCGATGACATGATGGTTATACTTAGAGAACCCCAGAGATTCTGCTAAAAAGTTATTAGAAATAATCCATAACTTTAGCAAAGTTGCTGGTTATAAAAATAAACCCACAAAGTCATCAGCATTCTTCTATATCACTAACAAAATCCAACAGTCAGAGTTACAAAGAGAAATTCCATTTAAAGTAACTACTGATAATATAAAATATTTAGAATCTATCTGCCAAGGAAAATCAGAAACTTTATGAGCAAAATTACAGACCACTTTTCACACAAATTAAGTCTGATCTAACCAATTGAAAATATTAAATGCTCTTGGATAGGGCGAGCAAATATAATAAAGATGACAATATTACCTAAACTAATCTATTTATTTAGCGCTATACCAATCAGACTCCCAAAAAACTATTTTAATGACCTAGAAAAAATAACAACAAAGTTCATATGGAAAAACAAAAGGTCAAGAATTTCAAGGGAATTAATAAAAAAAAATCAAATGATGGTGGCTTAGCTTACCAGATCTAAAACTATACTATAGAGCAGCAGTTACCAAAACTATTTGGTATTGCTAAGGAATAGATTAGTTGATCAGTGGAATAGATTAGGTTCAGGATAAACAGTCAACAAATATAGCAACCTAGTCTTTGACAAACCCAAAGATCCCAGCTTTTGGATAAGAACTTACTGTTTGATAAAATTAGCTGGGAAAATTGGAAACTAATATGGCAGAAACTAGGCATTGATCCATACTAACCCGTACACCAAGATAAGGTCAAAATGGGTTCATGACCTAGGCATAAAGAATGAATATTAATAAATTAGAGGAACATAGGATAGTTTACCTCTCAGACCTGTGGAAGGGGAAGGTCTTTATGACCAAAGCAGAACTAGAGATCATTACTGATCACAAAATAGAAAATTTCGATTATACCAAACTGAAAAGTTTTTGTACAAACAAAACTAATGCAGACAAGATTAGAAGGGAAGCAATAAACTGGGAAAATATTTTACAGTCAAAGGTTCTGATAAAGGCCTCATTTCCAAAATATATAGAGAATTAACCTAATTTATAAAAAATCAAGCCATTCTGCAATTGAAAATGGTCAAAGGATATGAATAGACATTCTCAGATGAAGAAATTTGAAACTATTTCTAGTCATATGAAAAGATGCTCCAAGTCATTATTAATCAGAGAAATGCAAATTAAGACAACTCTAAGATACCACTACACACCTGTCAGATTGGCTAAGATGACAGGAAAAATAATGTTGATTGTTGAGGGATGTGGGAAAACTGGGACATTGATTCATTGTTGGTGGAGTGCTGAACTAATCCAACCATTTTGGAGAGTAGTTTGGAACTATGCTCAAAATGTTATCAAACTGTGCATACCCTTTGATCCAGCAGTGTTACTACTGGGATTATATCCCAAAGAGATTATAAAGAAGGAAAGGGACCTGTATGTGCACGAATGTTTGTGGCAGCCCTTTTGTAGTGGCTAGAACTGAAACTGAATGGATGTCCATCAGTTGGAGAATGGCTGAATAAATTGTGGTATATGAAAATATGGAATATTACTGTTCTGTAAGAAATGACCAACAGGATGATTTCAGAAAGGCCTGGAGAGACTTACACGAACTGATGCTAATGAAATGAGCAGGACCAGGAGATCATTATATACTCAACAACAATACTAGATGATGACCAGTCCTGATGGATCAGGCCATCCTCAGCAACGAGATCAACCAAATCATTTCTAATGGAGCAGTAATGAACTGAACTAGCTATACCCAGAAAAGAACTCTGGGAGATGACTAAAACCATTACATTGAATTCTCAGTCCCTATATTTATGCACACCTGCATCTTTTGATTTCCTTCACAAGCTAATTGTACAATAATTCAGAGTCTGATTCTTTTTGTACAGCAAAATAATGTTTTTGGTATGTATACTTATGTGTATCTAAGTTATATTTTAATATATTTAACATCTACTGGTCATCCTGCCATTTAGGAGGGGGGGGGGTAAGAGGTGAAAAATTGAACAAGAGGTTTGGCAATTGTTAATGCTGTAAAGTTACCCATGTTATATATCCTGTAAATTAAAGGCTATTAAATAAAAAAAAAAAAAAAAAAAGAAAAGCCAGCTAAAAAAATAAAAAAAAATAAAATAAAAAGATCTCCAGAACATATGCCAATGATAAGCTTATATATTTCTCCATCACCAAAACATATCAAATGATTTTATAGAAATTCTCAGGTTGGGTTATCTTTTATAACTTCTACAAAAATAATAGTAAATTACAGATCAAGAATTTAGTTTATGTCCACAGATTACAAATTTGTTGTATAGTTTTCTCATTTAAGAGAAAGTTATTCTGTAGTTTATTTGATTCTTTTTTCAAAGATTAGCTCTGAATAGAAAAAGAGAGTAAAGGCTGAAAGGAAAATCAGAACATGGAAAGAAGGGATGGGGGAAATTATTTGTGTGTATGTACTTGAAAATATATTTATATGAGTTCTCTGGGAGCAGAACTTTTAGAGAAGAGAACATTACAATTTAGTTTAGATTAATTTTACTTATATAAACACTCACATAAATTTTACTCATATAAAATTATATACTACCCCAGGAGTAACTCTTATTCAGGCTGATACCAGGGATTAAGGAAGCAAAGCAAATGGCCTGTGGAAACCAGAAAGAAGTTGTTACCAGAATCCCTAAAAAAGACAGTAACTTCTCTGCTACTTTGAGGCTACCTGGAGGCAGAGTATGAATGAGGGGGAAAATAGAGTCTCAGAGATGTTCTGGGTTGTCCCTTAGTATTGCATTTGCAGAGTATATATGTAGGAGGGCACAAGAATATAATAACCTGATGAGATTTCTTTTAGAAAAGAGTTCTGGGGCTCTGCTAGTTGATATTTTTCTGTATTTCTGTGTTTGTATTCTACTGGGTTATGTGTTTTTGGTGAAATCCTCTGTGTCGAGCTATGTATGAAGTCTTTTCCTATGAATACCCAAAGTCTGGGAATGATGACCATATCCCAAGATCAATGATCCTAACAATACTTAAGAACACTTGCTCAGTAGTAAGAGTTTTAAGGACTCTGGCAGTCAGAGGTTATAATTATCAATCCTGATCTTTCTATGCTTTTTGTCATTTTCTGCTGTTGGAATTTTTCCCCTCCTCTTTTTTTGGAGAGGCAATTGGGGTTAAGTGACTTACCCGAGTTCACACAGCTAGGAAGTGTTGTCTGAAGCTGAATTTGATATCATATCCTCCTGATTCCAGGTGCTTGTTGTGCCATCTAGCTTCCTCTGGAATTTCTTTATCATGATGTAATACATTTAGGTTAATTAGTTATGGCAAATAAGATGCTTCTATCCACATTTTGGCAGTGAGATCTTCTGGATATAAGCTTGCCTTTGATTTTCAGAACTTCATTAATATTTTTTAAATGCATGCTTTTTTTCTTCTTAATAGTTACCTATTTCCCAACTATAGTTACACTTAGAAATCTATATTTTCAATAAAGTTTCTAGACCTTTCTAATTTAAATCTCTGCTCTCTGTTGGTTGAAAGGTAAATGAATTTTGACATAAACCTCTTTCTTTCTTAGTCAATTACCAATGGATAGGATTTGAAGGGACTAAAATCTTAGTAGGATCTTTACAGTCAGAAAGGTTCTACCTATAGTCTGTCCATAACATGAACCTTCCTATGAATAAAGTTTTAAGGGACTTAAGCTTTAGGAGGATCTTTACAACCAGAAGAGATCTGCCTGTAGTATCTCGGCTGATTTAAAGGGTTTTCTTATTTTAACTGTTCTGTTTTCCTATACATTTTTTCTTGAGTTATATATACAAACACAAAGAGTTTTGTGTGATAGTAAACAGTCAGTATACTGAACAGAGCCTTCAACAGCTTTTAGTCTCTAGACTACTGTAAATGAAATATTTGACACAGACAAGCATTCTATTACCCCTCACTTGATTCAATCTTTGAAATAGAAATTGGATCACACTGCATCATTGATCAGTGGAAAGAGCTTCTTGTGAATGAAGTCACATATTCTGTTGCCTTCTTCAACGGAAGAGGCTATTTGAGCCAGTTCTTTGGAAATGCAGAACTGACTACACAAGTAAAAGAGAAAATGTCAGTACACATACACACACACACACACACACACACACACACAAAACCTCCCCCCACCACATACAGACACACATACATCATTCCAGATATTCCTATTAAAAGTAAATAGTGGAAAGAGCATTGTGTTTAAAGTTAAAAGACCTGGATTCAAATTTTACCTCTCCCACTTTTTACTAATATGATTTGGGAAGTCAGTTCCTCTGGGTCATAGTTGCATCCATCACATATAAAACAAGGAGTTGGACTTCAAAATCAACAAGGTCTCTTGCAGATGTAAATTTATGATTTTATGAAAGACCAGTTGTTTTATTTAGCCTACATATGACAGATTTAACTTTACAAATAAGGAAAGCATTCTTCCCATTATCCTTCTGCTATTAGAGAGATAAAAGATTAAGAGGGAAGGAAATTATTCTGCTTGGTGTTGAGGCTTACAGAAATACTTCACAGAATCACCAAATTTGAGAATTAGAAAGAATTTCAGAGATTATCATATCAAACCATATACAAAAGGGATCATCACTATGGAATAGCTAAAATAGAGTTGTTTAGCCTTTGTCTGTCTCCTTGCTCATGGTCTCTATCCTGCTCTATCCTGAGACCAGCTCATGGTCTCCTCGCTGACCTTTCTTGCTATCAGGAAATGGAGAGATGTCATTCTATCATGTAGCATTCTCCTAGGCTAATATGTGCCTACTTGCAAGGACTCTTTCTGTTTTCTGGGACCAAAGAGACACCATTCTTTTATGTTCTTTTTGCCTATTTATTGGCCTAGCCTGCCTGCAGATATAGGAAAGAAACATACTGGTTCCCTAATTGAACTATCTAACATCCTGAGAGGATTCTACTCTGAAGCCAAACTCCTACTAATGTTATGGCCCACCTGAACTCATAAGTTGGTGATTAACAAATTCCCACCTGGTCACATCTTGCTCAACCCAGTGATTCTGAATGTTTACTGTCGCTTTTTACACCCTCTTCTCTATCCCCTACTACCTACTCTCTTATTTCCAATCCCTCCAACAGTGCCCCATATTTCATTGTCCCTCTCTAAATCTAGTCACCCTTTTCACTGCTATCTTTGGAATATTTACTCCATAAGTAACATACTTGCTTTTATCTTATTTTTCTTTCTTCCTCAGACTTTTTATTTTCCAGCTTTTACTGAGTCATACATAACCATCTTGATAATTCAGTTTCACTGGTTACTTTCCAGCACTTTCAATCATTCTCTTGACTCATTGGTCAAGATGGATGAGATGGAGGGATTTTTGCTCCCCTTTGCCATTTCCAAACTATCACTCCTAATACAATCAGTTGATAATGTCTCCTTTGAGACTTTACTATCCAATAAAGATTCTGATGTTTTGCTTCTTCCTCATCAAATTCAAATCTGGGTTCAGTCTTTCTTTCCAGCTTAACTCCTACATTTATATGAAAGACTTCAACGTACATATTGACACTCCCTAGAATAGGCTTACTTGCCAGTTACTTATCTTACTCATTTCCATGACATTATCTTAACTACACAACTACACACAGAAATAGTAGTGTCCTTGATTTTTCCATTTTCTATAAATATACTACTTCTAGGCTGATAAATTCTGAAATTTCCTTGTTTGAAAACAAATTCTGTCCTTATTTTCAGTCAGAGAAAAGGTGTGTTCCAGAAACTAAAACTTGGGGAGCTTGTTGTTAAATGCTGTTGGATTCAACTGGATTATTTAAACAGTAACCTATTTATATTGAAAAATGGAAGTGGTAATCAATGCAGGAAAGCATGGATTCATTGAGAAAATCTATGATGGACTAACTTCAATTTCTATTTAAAAATAGGCTTAGAATACTAGTAAGAAAGTGTTATAAGATGTGTCTCATCTGGATCCCATGAAGAAATTGTATAATGCGTTATGATATCCTTATAAATAAAATGAAGAGATATAGATAAAATCATTTATTCAACCCTTATTTAAGGAGTCCTCAGCTTTTTTTTGCAACAGGTTTCAGGGAAGTAGAAAGATACAGGTGGGTAGTTTTAATTTATTTATGGGTTTTACTTGATTGCAAACCTCAATACAAATCATGGGAGCATACTGCATCTAAAAAAATCCCAAGAGAAAAACAGATAATATAATAATAAGGTACATGTATGCAAATAGAGGGCCACAAACAAGGCAGTTAATATTCCAATTGAATTCTATTGACAAGATCCCATCTTTAATATAAATAATTTATTTCTTTTTGCCCCAATTTTAGGAGAATGTTGGATGGCAAAAAAGAATAGTTAATAGAATTGGGTATATTTAATTCACATTTGGAAGTGTCTAAATTGTAATGTATTGCTTCATGAGATAGTTAATCATTTATCTCTAGCAGAGAGATTCTACATCTGGTAGAGAATTGGACTGGATAATTTCTAAAACTCCTTTCAACACTAAGATTCTGAGATTCTATTATGAGTAAAAGATTTGCTGACATGCACAGGGTAATTGTGTATATCAATCATCTTGTTTCCTTTATAGTTTTCCACCTCTGGTTCTTGTCATATAAACCTGACAATTGCAATTTCAAAAAAAGAATCCTACTCATCATTTTCCTAATTTCTGACATGATAGTCTAATTTCTCATTTCTCTATCACCTGCATATTCCCTAAAAAGGAGATGAAAAGCCTAAATGCACTTTTCTCCCTAAATACTATCACTGTTTTATGTATCTTTCTAGCAAGCAGACTAAAAGCATCTTTTATGGTATGACAAAGTATTTCCAGCAATGGAGTATTTCAAAATAGAAGCGTTGGCAGATGATTTGGCACGTAGCAGCAATGACTGACTTACTATTGTAGGAAAAAAATATAAAAATAGCCAAATGTATAGGAATAAATTATATTTAGACAGTGTCTATATGATTATAAAACAATAGGTTGATTAAAAATAAAATGAAATAAAGACATCAGTCATATCAGCTGGCTGGCATCTTGTAAGAAATAAATTGTATTGATTTACCAGTATATTTATTTATATGTTTTTACTTTTCAACTTGTTCTCTTGTGATAAGTAGAAACAAGCTTGAAAATCATGGAAAAAGGAAATATGAATGAGTGAAACTCATGACAGGACAAAACTGTCTTGAAGATTTTCTTTCATGTTAATTCTGTTTTTCTCCAGAAAATGCCTTAAATATATATCAAAATGAGAAGTTTTTTGTCCAAAAACCATCCTTTCCTAGGTTGGAAACTAAAGTTTAAATAAAATGTTTAAGAGGGGAGAAACATTTCTTCTGTTAAGGTACACTGAAGTCTGTGGACAAGCCACTTAAAAATGTCTATTTTCTCCAGTTGCAGAGATATGGCATATTTTTTTTTCTCATCAATTTGACCCTTGATACAATCCTTTTTGCTAAAAGTAGGGGAGAACAGGGCAAATAGGAGAGCAGCAAAAGGGCAATGTGAGCACACAGATTTAGGACACCAAAATGAAAAATAAAGCTATGAAACTACCCACTTCACAATTTTGCCTATAATACCTGTATTGCTTTCTTTTGGGGCCATATGAGGATGGATTGAAGAGACTAGATATAGTCTCTTTCAACTCAGCTGTACATCTGAGACCTTATCATCATATTTGTAGTTTGGAGAAAAGAAAACTTAAGAGACAATACGATTGCTTAATTCAAGTATTGTAAGCTTTGTTTTATTTCATTTCAGAGAATAGTATTTTGATCACTGGTGTTTTGTGTGTGTGTGTGTGTGTGTGTGTGTGTGAGAGAGAGAGAGAGAGAGAGAGAGAGAGAGAGAGAGAGAGAGAGAGAGAGAGAAAGAGAGATAAAAATAGAGATAGAGACAGAGAGACAGAGACAGAGAGAAAAATAGAGATAAAGAGACAGAGAGAGAGAAAGAGAGAAAGAGAGAGAGAAAGAGAGAGAGAGAAAGAGAGAGAGAGAAGTACAGAAGGAGAGCAATAGAGGAAGGGAAAGAGAGGGAGGGAGAAAAAGGAAGATAGGGAGAACGACAGAGGAGAGGGAAAAAAATCTGAATCTGGGACTCAGGTCTTCTTGACTGTAGGCCCATTCTTCTATCCACTTCCCCACCTAGCATAGGGGATGAGAAAGAGGGGAATCAATAAGAGAAAAGAAAATGAAAATGAAAATGGTATAAGAAACAAAATGGAATAATTTGCTTAGATGTTCAAGTACAGAACGAGGAGTAACATGAAACATGTTGACAAAACTTGTTCAGGCCAGATTGTATAAGATTTTCAATAAAAATAAAGGAGTTTGTGTTTTATCCTAAAAACATTTTTATATTTTCTTTCCTATTATTCCAAATAAGTTGCCTTGAGGAACATAATTCTTTGCTTCATGACATCAGGTTATCAGATATGTGGAGATAAAAATGGGGTAGAGATTGTTATTAAGGAAGGTAAACTAGAAGGATATTGCAGTAGTTCAAGAATTAGTTAAGTAGTTCTGTCATTGGAGGTAAGGAAACAAATATTAAAAAATGTGGAATTAGAACTGACAGGACAAGATAACTAATTGGTTATAGGGAGTGATGGACATAGGGAAGTTTGAGATAAGTATAAGGTTTGAAGCAGGAAGAAGAGGGAAATGGTTATACTCTTCATAGAAACATAGAATTTAGGAAAATGATGACATGCAGATGAAAATGTCCAATGGGAGAACAAATTGAGGATTGAAGTTCAGGGGAAAGGTGAGAGCTGAATGTCTAAGTATGAGAGCCATTTATATAAAAGTGATCATTCAAGTCCATGAAAACTGATGAGATCAACGAGAGAAGAGAAGAGGACTCAGGATAAAGCCTTGGGGTTATTAAAAGGGTTCCTAGTTGTGAAGTGAGTGATAATCCAAAAATGAAACATTAACAGTGATCAGATTGATAGGTAAAAATTAGGTGAACAAAGTCAGAAAAACTCATGGAAATGAAAGGATGCAAGAGGAAGAAGTCTTCAACAATGTCAAATAATTCAGAGGTCAAAAAGAATGAGACTTTAAAAATGGGCCTTTGAATAATAATGACTATTAGACTTGTTAGTGAAATCAGTTATAGTTAAGTGGTGGGGTTAGAGAGCAGACTTTGAAGGATTGAGAAATATGTGGAAGATTAATAGAAGCAATGAGAACAGATTAATTCCTCCACCCCTGCCTCTTGCTGGAATTTGACTATAAAATGGCAGCAAATGATAGTTTTTTTTTTTTAAGTTTAAATAGTTAAAAGAATTGAGGCACTAAGAAAAGAACAAGTGGATAGAGACAGGCTGAAAATTAGGGGAAGCTGATCAAAATAGCAAGTTCCCAAGTAGGATTAAGGAAAATAGAATAAAAGTACAAGTAGAAGATTTTGTCCATATCCAATAGAAGGCCAATAGCTTCATCAAAGACTATATAGTAAGGGAAAAGAGTAGACTGAAGTATAGGAATGAGGAGAAGAAAGAACTTAAAATAGATTGTCTTAAAATCCAATGTGTTTTTTTTTCCACTATGCCACAATGCTGAAATTAGTGCTGGAAGCTACTGAATTGTACCTTATATTTTTCTTTTGCTCAGATACAAAATTTAACTGGTAAAGAAAAATTCCAAAGTAGAAATAATTTCTGTCTATGAAATTTGGTAACTTGTCTGTAACTTACAATTTTAGAGAGTTTCCAGGAATACTGAGACTTCAAGTAATGTGCCCATGGTTGTATAACTATTATATGTCTGATAGGATTTTTCTGACTCCCTGATTCAGTTTTTGTCCCTAAACCACACTTATGTTAAAAATTATGTTAAACATTCTGAGAGCAAATCATGTGAAATATTTTTATAGAAAATTTATTTTCCACTAAAATCCTACTTAGATACTTTATTGTGGCATAGAGCCGACCCTGAGGTCTCAATGGCTGTAACAGCAGAATGTTATTTCTGACATGTCTAGCCTAGATAATATTAGAGTCCCATTAACAAAGTTTTGTCTATCAAAAGTTTTTTTTAAAAAAGAAATAATAGTGACTCATTAAACTAGGTATAAAACATACTTGTTATTGTTCTTTGTCCTTCATTCTCAAAGAGGACCCTGACATCAGAGAAATGATATCATGACATGCAAGTGAATTGGATTTAAGAGGATCATTTGAAGCCCTCCATTGAAGAGGAGGGAGGGCTGTGCAAAGTCACCAGCTTTACTTTTTCCTCCAAAGCCATTTGGATCCAGTGGCAAGATATAAATCAAAACAACTCCTAAGAGGGAGAGTTCATATTGCTAAAATCATGGCTCCTTAAAGTAAATATTAGTTGTGTCATTTTGAATTATTTCTATTTTTATAGAGAAGGTATAAATGTATAGAAGAAATATGTATGATAATCTGAAATTCAGGCAAGCTTTATTCAATCATGTCTGATTCTCTTTTGTCATTTTCTGGGCAAACAGCTCATTTTATAGATAAGGAAACTGAGACAAACAAGACTACATAGCTAGCAAGTGTTGGAGGCTAGATTTGAACTCATGAAAATGAATCTTTCTGACTCTTACTCCACCGGGTCACCTCCTTGCCCACTGCAGTCAAGCATGCTTTTGGGAAAACTGACTGTTTGTTCCATACTACTCTTCTTTAGACAAAATATCACTAAATTGGTGACACCCATCTGAATTATAGGTATAATGCCAAGAAGGAAATAAGGTGTTAAAAGCATCAGACTAGAAAAACCAAACCAGAAAATATCATAGTTATATTTAAAATGAGCTGAAATACATCTCTACTAAGTATGCCTTCTTTGTCCTTTCTATTCTCAGCTAGTTTTAAACTTGACCTTTCTCAACAGCTATCAATTTTGTCATTACCCAATCTGCTTTCAGAATGGATAAAAAGAACAGATTGTTTATTTCCTTAATTCAGTTCTAATTTGTATGTTTAAATATTTAATAATTTCCCAGATTTATTGAGGTTGAACAATTTGATGACCTAAAGAATTCTTTCCCCCTTTTTTCTGGGGAAAAAGTTCAAGTTTTGAGTCACATAACTAGATTAATGTGGAATGTGTACAAATCTTTCTACGGTAAATCAGCCTTTAGTTTAAGAAATCCTATTACTGATGTGGATTTCCTCGGTTAGGGTTGCCAGAACTGGTCTTTATTACATTATTTTTTTTCACTCTATCAATAAGTCAAAGTCAAGTAGATAAAATAAATGAAAACAGTATGGTTCCAGATGAAACAGTAGTTTCAAGTCACTAAGCCTGAGGGCTCAGTTGCCTTACCTGACCTGATCTCTGTCTGGTGACACATTTCCTTGAATTGTGTTTCCTGCTCTATCAGCAATGCAATACAGGTCTGATGTAACCCAGAACTAAAAGCTGACCTCCTTTTGGAAGAGAATATTATTACCTCTAGGACAATTGACTGCAAGAGGGAAATTAAATCTTCTGGTTAAATTATGATTTCTTTTTTTTTTAATTATGATTTCTTAATATGGAAATACAATCACTGCTATCTTCTCCCCTTTGGTGAGTAAGAATGGCAGCACCATGAACTGTTAAAGAAGACAGAGAAAATAAAAGTTGTTAGAAGATGCTCTGATGAAATGACTTGGATGGTTTCAGTTAGAACTATAACCCTTACAATTTATTAATTAGACACAAACCAGAATTATAAAAATATTTTAGAAACATAGTATGTCAAATCTGGAAAAGACTTATATAGGCCATATAGTCCAGTAGTGTAAAATTCAAATAAACACTGCTTCTGTTGGCAGCACATTGATTTGGAAACTACAAATTAACATTATCAATGTAGTATTTTATTTTAATTTATTTTTTCAAATATTTCCCAATTACTTTTTAATCTGACTCCAGCAGTAGTTGTGAGTTTTTCTTGCTACCTCAGACAGTGAATTTGACTTTTCTTTCTAAACACATTATTTTAGCCATGAGGAAGTGAAGTGCAAGAGAAAACAAAAACTTAGTGAAAAAAACAAGAGAACCCAGGTGCTCTGATTCAAATCCATTCTTTCCTCTTGGCCAGAGGTATCAAAAACAGGTTCTCCAACACTTTCTAAGGAGCAGAGTCAAATAAAAATATAATTGGGAAATATTTAGTAAAATAAATAAAAATACAATAAAATAAATATAGCATTCAATTTTAAAATTAAGTCAATATGGACCCAAAGAAATCTGAGTTTTTTGGAGCCAGGTCAAAGTCTTTGGAGTCAGTGAAGTCTATTTGAAAATCATAATGACTGACATTTATATAAAGTCTATATTATAGAGCTCAAAGGTTTCTACAGCACTTGACATAACATGTGAACTCATTTGATCTGTACACAAACTATGAAAGGTCAGTATTATTTGCATTTTTATCTTCAATTTACAGATCAGGAAACTGAAGCTGAGAAAAGATAAGTGGCTTCAATCAATCTGTTTGCCAAGCAACTGAAGTTACATAGCTTCTAAGTCTTAGAGAGAAAGAGAGGATTTGAACTCTTATGTCTTTTTATTTTCCCTATATCCATGACTCTTTACACAGAAATAGTCTTTGGCTAGGCCCAGGAAACTTAAATACTAAACCTGGCCATTCCATTATGTAGTTTAAGGTTCACAAGATTTAGTTGTGTGACCTTGAAGAAATTATTTCATTTCTGGGTGCCTCAGTGTTCTTATTCATAAAATAGAGGAAATAATATAAGGGGTCTGTTCTAGTTATTGGTAAATGATTCCACAAAGACACAATATTAAGTGAAATAACATTATTAGAGTCAGTTCTATATCAGCAATGGAAATGTACATTTTGTAAGTAAGGTGAATACTAAGCAAATGATGCTGAGAATAATTAATGTTGCTATATTAATTTTTCCTAGCTCAGATCATTTTTGTTTATCTGATTTGATCTTATGCAAATCCCAAGTCATAATAAATAAAAATAATTATCCAGAAAATTAATTCTTTCTGCAGCAGAGGTATTAAGAATAGGTTTTTGGTAAGTTCCTGAAAAATTCATATGAATATTTTGTTTCTCCAATTTTCTGGATATGTTCCTCAATTCTCTTTTCTGGTTATCTATGAAAACATTGCATATGGTAGGGAAAGCATGGAGGAACGCCCAGAGAGACTTCATTCTGGGCATACATTGTCCTTAAGTAGCTAATTGTATTTTTTGAGATTTCTTTTTCTCCAATCCCAACCTTTTCTGGGTGTTTGAAGCAGAAAAGCAGCCTTCTGAGATTAGTGCAAACTTTGCCTCTGAGGTAATGTGTTTTTTTTCGCCATTTTAATTTTTCTGCACTATTTGTGTGCTAAATGATCTCCTTCTTCCTTCCCCTGTCTCATCTCCCTTGGCTTTTCCTCTCACCTTTATGATTCAGAAGCTACTTATCCCACTTTGGATAGCTGAAATTTCTAAGGAGTATTTTTTTACATTGTACTGGAATATCACTACATAAAACTTCCAAACATTGCACCTAATTTTCAGAGAAGCAAATGAAATCGATTGCTTCTTCCACATGAGAACCCGTCAAATAATTGAAGAAATCCATTATGTCCCTTATTATTCTTCTCTTCTTTAGGATAAACATCCCCAAACTCTTCAACGAATCATTATAACGTGTTGTCTTGAGTCCTCTTAATATTCCAATCAAAATGCTTTCGATGAACTCCAACTCATAAATGTCCTTCTGAAAATGTGATGCCCAGAAGTGAACACAATTTTCCAAAAATGTTGTGACCAGAGCAGAGCAATGTCAATACTATAACTCACCTTTCTCTGAAAACTGTCTCTTAATGGACACTAAATTTCCATTAATACAACCCAAGATTGCATTAGGTTTAATTACTTTCCACAAAGATTTTGATTCATAATTTGCTTCTTAGGGATGAACTCAAACTTCAATCTTTCTATATAAAGAGATGCCTATGAAACTGCTGAATATCTGCACTTAATAATTACTTTCACCAAATTTACCAGTGATTCTACCATGGGCAGACCTTTACTCATAATCCATCACTGAAGTTTTATTAAGCTCTGACTAGGTACCAGATACTTTGCTAAGTATATGTGTTGGGTACAATGAATAAACAAAACATTCTTTGCCATAGTATATGTAAATAAGACAAAATGAGAGAGTTAATGGAAGATCTTAGGAAATACTAGCAGATGAAGGATGCTAGTGAATGCTTCCTGGAGAAGATGACATTTAAAACGAATTAAAGAAAAATAGAGAGATTGGGGAGAAGAGCATTCCAAGAATAGGGAACAGCCAATGTTAAAGCACAGAGATTGAAGATGGCACACCTGTATGAGAAAAGGCAAGAAGGACAAAATAACTGGATCTTTGAAGAACTTTGGAAAAGGATTTGAAGGATTTGATTCTGAGAATGGTAGCCTAAGTGCATGAAGGATTAAATAGAATTGAACAACAGCAACTAAGTGGCCAATGTTGTACTAAGCACTAAGAATACAAAGAGGTACAAAAGATAGTTCTTGACTTCAATCAGCAAGTATTTAGCACCTACTGTGAGCCAGATTCTGTGCAAGGTGTGGAGGATTCAAGTAGAAAGAATGAAATAATAAGTGAGACAAGTACATATATGCATGTATATAGCACAAACAAAAAAAATGAGCAAATTATAATATAAGCAAAGTAGTTAAATATAAAGTAATTTATGGACGCACCCGTAACACTAATATAAATACCAAAATTCATATAGCACTTACTAGATGCTAGATTTTTTGCTAAGTGCTTTACAATTATTAACTCATTTCATCTTCACAACAACCCTGGGATATATAATTATCATTTCCATTTTAAAAGTGAGGAACCAGGGAAATATTAAAAGAAGTTAAATGACTTGTCCAAAATCCTGCAGCTTCTAAGTTTTTAAGAAAAAATTTGAACTCAGGTTTTCCTGACTTCAAGAGTGGCATTCTATCCACTATGTCACCTCACTGATCTGGCAATTAAGAAGATCTGAAAAAACTTCATACATGTCTGATTCTTTATGTTCCCCTTTAAAGTTTTCTTGGCAAAGATACTAGAGTAGTTGGTCATTTTCTTCTCCAATTCATTTTAGTGGAGAAAATTAAGGCTATCAGAATTAAGTGACTTGCTCAGGATCACATGGTGTCTAGGACTGAAATTCAACTCAAGTCCTCCTGACTAATCCCACTCCCTCACCTACCTGTCCAAGGGATTAGGTTATGAAGGTTTTAAAGCCCTAAAACAAAAGTTAATATTCTGTCTATTCTATTCTATAAATCTTTCAGCTCCCAATTCTATCATAGCTTTCTTGTTCTTGTCAGCCCAAAGTGATCTCTTCTAAACCTAAACTTCCACAGCTACAGGAATAAAATTCATATTTTACTGCTGACTGATAAAATATCTAAATTTAAACCAGGTTTATATATGTGCATATTTATGAAATTCTTCAGTAAACAAATTTAAAAAGCAAATATTTAATTTATTTTTCACTGAAGTAATCCACCTTAAAATACCATGCTTAAATATAGTTACATAAATATTTTATGAAAGATGCACAGCAAAATATATAGTTGAAGATAACTACAATGTTGATTATAATTTTTCCCTTGATCATTTTTATCTTCTTGGAGATGAAGATTTGACTGCATGACATTGAACAAGACCAAACAACAACAGCTACTTTGAAGAGATATCAGTATTTTCAAAATCAAAAAGGTGGTTTTCTATACTCAAGAACTTAGGTTTATTATATAAGGATTATTAGATATTTCAGTGATTCTATAATCTTATTTGTACAAATACTCACTTCATCAGAGCATATCCCAATCCATATGTGAATGCTCATTCTTTATAATTTTTGACCATGACTTTTTGTAAATAATCCATGCAGTATCCACCTAATGTGATAGAGGGCTACCAGTTCTTTGAATATTTCCTGTGGAAGAAAAAGATTATTACATATTCACACTCAGAGGTAAACAAAAATTAAAAGGCCTTGGTAGTCTATTAACTAGGACACTAATTTAAATTACTATTTATAGAATCAATATTTTCTGTACATCAATTGACTAGAATACACTTAAACATTCTAGTGATACAGATGTGAATTTCTCCTGTGCTAATAATTTTTCAACATTTTGAATTTCTAATATATTTAGAGTAGGTTTATGTGTTTTGGAAGTATATTCAGTAGAAAGTGAAAAGTTGATGAACAGGAGAGCCAATTATTCACTTTTACTTTCTCCAATCCTTGGATGTATAGTGCCAGCTTTTTCCCAACTCTTTCCTTCATTCATGGCTTTTTAAAATATTATAATTTGTTTTTTTGCTCAATACACTCAGCTCTTCTTCTCATCACTGAAGGATAAAAGGAAAATCAGAAATGCTTATAGCATTTCTTATAGCATCAACCTCAAGAGAAATCCTCTTCCTTCCCCTTTAGGCCAATGAGCACTTTTAAATGCCATTATTAGATTAATTGTGCCTAAATTTTGGGTTGAATTTACTTGATCTTTTTCTGTTTTGGTGAAGCTGCAAAATAATGATTCAATCTTATTTCTTTTGTTGTTCTGACCCCTTTATTATATTTCTAGGGAATGCTTGCCAGATTTGACTAAATTTCTCACTTTGGTTACCTCACTCTCCATTTGACTCCTTCTCTTGCAGCATTTAGTATACCTCCAAACCACACCCAGCCTGGTATTTCAGTAAAGAACAAAACTATTTTATATAAATCAGTTTCTTTCAAACCAAATGACATCATAGAAATCATAAAGAGTTTTAAACAATAAGGTTGAAGGTTGGCTGTGGCACACATTTGTAATTGTTTCCAGGGGGCCTGAGGCTGGTTGGTCACTTGAATTTAGGAGAACTATTCTTTAGTAGGGTTTTAGTCCACACTGAGTCTGATACAAATACAATTAGCTCTAAGTAGCAGGGAGTCATTAGGCTACAGGAGTGGAGGTGGGGCAAACTATCCCAGGTTGGAAATGGAGCATGGCAAAGCTCTACTTACAACCTGGGCAAGATAGAAAAGTATAAATCAATGAGCATTGAACTCTTAAAGAGCAAAAATTGCTGTTGCTCTAATTCTTTAGATAGATAGATAGATAGATAGAGATAGATAGATAAGATTTATCTATGTCATCTCACTGCATCTGGCAATTAAGGAGATCCAAAAAAACTTCATACATGTCTGAAGATCTTGGTATGGAGGAGGTGCTTATTTAATGTTGATTGATGAATTGATTGAGGAAGTAGCATAATATTTACGAAAATGAAATTAAGGAGAGCAGCAGACTTGACAAAAGAGAGAAGAAATCAGTTTTGGAAGCCACAAAAACTTAAAGGCACTCAAGTCTCTATTTCCAAGATATTACAAAGAGACAAGATTCCAAAAGAATAGATAAGATTACCATAGATACTATTTAATTTTAAAAATGGAATCAAAGATTTTATTGGTGTTGAAAGTCCTGGTAGAAACTGACTCCATTCATGTATATTGGCAAGTTCTTTGAAATTTAAAGCTTTAAAAATGTTGCTTGGGGCTCTGAGAATTTAAGGGATTTATCACACCATCAAAATGTTAAAGGCAGGATTTGAAATCTATTCCTTTTGTTCCCTGTTTCTTATGTCATGTTGCCTCTCAACAGGTAGTCTGAAATAATGGATCAATTAAGTGACCTTTCCTCCCACCAGACCTCAATGCAAAAATAAGAACATCAGCAATTACTACCCATATTCCTCCTTTCTTTTTCATTCCTAGAAAACCTCTATGCACATATGAAGGGGACTGTTGATGAAATATTCTTGATCAAAGGGAATAGGCAAGATTTCACAGATTGTTTTCTGTAATTTATCATATCTTCATAATCATGAAATTAACTGTGATATATGGAGAATATGAGATGCTTAACTCCCGCTTCTTTTTCTACTTCTAACACTTTACTCCCTACATTTACTCTGATATCCCAAGGCACAACTTTTCTGTTCTTCTTTCCAAAAGGCATCATTTCTTGATTACATGAATTTTCATGGCTTCTTTCTATGCTTTGAGTGCCCTCATCACTGGGAAGATACCTGGCTTCCTTGTATTAGTTCAAATCCCAGCTAAAATCCCACCTTTTTCCAGAAGCATTTCCTAGTCTTTCCCTCCAAATCCCCTGCACCTTTATTAGTACCTTGTCTGGGAGATTATGCTCAATTTATATACTTATATATAAATTTATATATGTATATATAGTTATTCTAAATATTTATATATAAACACACATATGTATGTATATGTGTATATATGCATGTATGTTTATGTGTGTAGGTGACATACACATATTTGTATATGCATATGCCCATATGTGTGTGAGCCAAATATAGATACAAACTCAACCAAAAGTATTCTCCAGAATTTACAACAATGTCTAAAGTCTAAATAGGAAAGGGATTATCCACAGATAGCAAGGTAAGATATCTTTATCAAAGATAAGCTCACAATTGAAAATGCCAATAGACAGTCTCTTCTTTGTCTTTATGTAAAACTACAATATATTTATCCTATTGGTCTTTCTCCATTTGGTGAAGTTGTAAAATAATGAATCAATCCCAATGTAAGAAAACATTATGTTTTTTTCTTTGTAAGATATTTGTTCTGGTATATTCTAAAAGAATGAATAATATTCGAATTTATCCAGTGTTGTCTTCTCTTGATATATAATAGTCAGCAAAGATTTGAGGAAGTGTTTCCAAATGTTTTAAACATTGCTTTGTTTTTCACATCCTATAATGAGTTTGATAATTTGAAAATGGAGTGAACATTTTAAAAATTATTCTCTTGTGTAGTTACAACCAAATTTGAAACTTTTTCTTAAAGGCATTTTTTAAATTAAAAAAGTAGTTATAGTACCTTAGAGAATCAAATTTATTTCACTTGCCTGTGAAAATATGTCTGATTAGCAAACTATGCGAGTCATTCTTAGTAATGAAAACAGTCTGAAAAACTAATGCAACGGTTCACTTTGGTTAGTCTTAGTTACCTGGTTTGGATTCATATCTATTCATATTAAAACTATAAGCCCTGATGTCTGATTCTGAATTTCTTCCTTAGAACAGTTAATATTAGATATAAAATATTTATCAGGTTAATGCAAAAGGACAATTTAACAATATGAGAAAAGCAGGGTGAATACCTGAAAATGACAATAAAAACTGCATACATATTCATATTCTCTCCTCAAACCAATAACCTCACAAAGATAAGAAAGAAATACCCCTTTTTACCTGACCCTGTTCCTAGAATGGACATGTCTAGAAGAGTAGGAAACTGAAAGATATTAATTTGCCCTTCAAAAAACCCCACCAAATTTCTCCTTCTCAATATCTAGATCTTCATTGCTACTCATCCCAAGAATATTGAGTTTTCAGGAATATGCTTCTGATGTCTAAGAGCTAGTGGGATGTGATTGAATCATTACTTAAAATAGGTACTGGTAGGAGTAATAAAACCTTAAGGTTCCATTGTGAGGTTCATTGACTTTTAGAAGTTTAATGTATGCAGGAAGGGAAGGAAAACTTCCATGTCAAATCAGAATCAAAGAATAACAGAAATTGAGAGTTGGCAAAAACCCCAAGGTTATACATGAAAGAGATATTCAAGATATAACACAAATAGGTGGTCAACCAGCCTCCTCTTGGAACAACCCACCACTCAGTAGTCAGTTATGCTTTTTTGAAATTTTTTTGGCATCAAGCTTCAATTTGTCCCTTCTGGCCTTTCACCATTTACTCCTGGTTCTGTCCTTTGGGACCAAATAGAACAGTCTTTCCTCTATATGACAGCCCTTCAAATACTTGAAAACAGCAATCGTTCCCACAAGTCCATGAAAGCCCTCAGATCTTTTTCAAAGCAAAATTCTATTAAAACATACCTTTCCAAACTTTTACTTGTGAAGCTGAGTTTTTTTGGTACCCAAGTTTAAGATTTTACATTTATTCCTACTGAATTTCATATGTTTTCATATATTTCATAAAATTAGATTCAGACCAATGCTGTAAACCAGAAGTAAGGGAAGCTACCTAAGGAGAACAATTTGTGTGGCCTGTTTTTGTATAGTTTGATTTAAGAATGATTTCCATATTTTTTCCCCCGAGGCAATTGGAGTTAAATGATTTGCCCAGGGTCACATAGGTAGAAAGTATTAACTCTCTGAGGCTAAATTTGAATTCAGGTCCTCCTGACTTCAGGGCTGATGCTCTATCCACTGTGCCACCTAGATGCCCCAATTTCTATACTTTTAAAATATATTTTATTATATTTATAAATATATAAAACATTTTAAACTTGAAGCTGTATAAAAGACAGTTGGATCTGACTTGGATCTCAAACCACAATTTACTGACCCCTGAACTAGAATGACATTGATTCTATCGTCCAGCTTTGTGTGATATGAAAATTTGTTGGGTATGTCATCAAAGTCACTAATAAAAATATTTTCTAGAAGAAGGTCAGCTATAGGTCCCTAGAATACTCTACTGGAAATTTTTTGCTCTAATGACACAGAAACCTTTATGACCACTCTGGTTCTGACCATCCATCAAGTTTTGAATCTAACCAGTTGTGAATTCATCTATTTTTGTATAATTTATATACTTCCATCCTCCTACCCCCAACAAGAATAGAATAAGATAGTTTATTAAAAACTTTGTTAATATGGTTAATCTTAATGATATTGAGGTGGCTAATGTAGCAAATGATGTGGCACCAGGCTTTAGGAAAAGCACAAAATGATGGAGTTTGGTAATGAGAACTCATAATGACCATTTTCTTTTTTTTTTTTTTTTTACTTTTTTCTTTTGATAATAGCAAGTATGATAGCAAATAGCATAATACATGCAAAGATAGTTTTCAACATTTACTCTTGCAAAATCTTGTATTCTAAATTTTTCTCCCTTACTTCCCCCTACTCCCTCCCTTAGACAGCAAGTAATCCAATATAGATTAAATATGTGCAATTCATCTAAACATATTTCCATATGTATCATGCTGCACAAGAAAAATCAGATCAAAAAGGAAAACAAAGGAGAAAGAAAAAAAAAGGCAAGAAAATAACAACAAACAAAGGTTTAAAAAAATAGTGTTGAGGTCCATATTTGGTTCCCATAGTTTTCTCTCTGATGGCTCTCTTCATCACAAGTCTATTGGAATTAGTTTGAATCACCTCACTGTTGAGAAGAGTCAAGCCCATCACAGTTGATCATCACATAATCTTGTTGCTGTGTACAATATTCTCTTGGTTCAAGTCTCTCTAGGCCTTTCTGAATGGCCATTTTCTTTTGCAAAAGGTAGATTTATTTAGGAGAAAAAGTCATAGACAAAATGAATAGATAGAATAAACACCAGGAATAGTGAATTTGAAATAAAATAAAATAAATATGAAAAATATAAAAGACAAATTCTTTAGTGAAACTCACAATTACCCATGAGAAAGGGAAAAAACCCATAAGATTGGGGCATTCCCTTAGCTGGCAGGCTAACTCCTGAAAGGGATTTAGCATCCTAAAAGAATTAGTTAGCTATAAGGAAAAGTGGTTTGAAAATCACATTGGAGTTTGGGAAGACACCACGTGGCATGGGGGAGGGTCGGGGGAAAGTCACCACAAGACACAGTATTGTCAGGTGGATTTACCCAAAGGAGGGCAGTAAACATGGCACAGGCCATAACTAGATTTCTGGGGAAAATTTAACTTCAAGGACATGACTGGGAAATCTGACAACCTAGCAAGGCAGACTGACCTAGACCCCACAGAGGGTGGGCGGGACATAATATGTATTTCTGACTGAATGACTTCCACCAAGGGTGGAATCACAAAGCTAAACTGATCTCAATCAGAGCTTTCTCCCTGCCTGCCCCAGGGAACAATTTCAATAATTCTCCAGTTTTTCTCTGCCAACCACACCCACTATTCAGGACCTCATCAGTACTAGTCTCACTTTATACAATTTCTTCCCTTTGATGAACTGGAAGACTCCAGCTCCTAGAATAAAAACTTATTTATTATTTGACAAGAATTTCTGGGAAAACTGGAAAATAGTATGACCAATATCTAACATCCTATACCAAGATAAGGTCAAAATGGGTTCATGATTTAGACATAAAATGTGATACTATAAGGAAATTGGGGGAGTAAGGATAGTCTACCTTGCAGATTTGAGAATGGTAGAATTTATGGCTAAAGAAGAACTAGAGAATATTATGAAATACAAAATGGATAATTTTGATTATATTAAATTAAGAAGTTTTTCCACAAACAAAACTAATGTAGCCAAGATTAGAAGGGAAGCAGAAAGCTGAGAAACAATTTTTTACAACTAATGTTTCTGATAAAAGCCTCATTTCTAAAATATATAGAGAACTACCTTTTTTTTTCACTTGATAAGGTACAGCTTCTAGGGGAAATATAATGGTGTTCCTAAGGTCTCCTGATCTTTAGAGTTTTAACAGTCTGTCAATGATTCTAAAGTCCTCTGGCCTTAGAAATAAGTGATGTATTTCTTTACCTAGATTTTAGGGAACTATAGCAGTAATCCTAAGGTTCCTGACCTTAGAGTGCTATTGTTCTAACAACCTGTCTATCAATGATTCTACAATCTCCTGGCCTTAGGATAGTCCTACTCTGACTGTCAGATAGATAATCTGCAGGTCAGTAATAACCAAGTTCCTGAAACAGTAGTGAATAGACCACCACTCAAACCTACCAATAAGTCATAAAGTTAACAAGTAAGTGAAGCTCTGGTCTCTCTAACTTTATCTTTTAAATTTAATCTTCTTTCTCTTGGTTCTTTGCTAAATCCTTTTAGAGTTTAGCCAGCTTGAATTAGCCTTACAGTTACAATAAACTTTGCCCCTTGCCTTGGAGATGAGTTCAAGTCTGCAAATTCTTTTGAGACACCTCGAGACACTGGTATGCAACCCCAACCTTTTAGGGTCTCTTTCTGAACTTCAACATCCATAATAATTACAAACCATCCCTTTAATGATCCATTCTGGCTTTTAATAGGGCAACTAAGAGATACAGTGGATAGGGCATCAGGCTTGAAGTCAGTAAAAGGTAAGTTCAAATCTGGTCTCAGACATAGCCAAGTGATCAGGGCAAGTCAAGCTGTTGGCCTCAGTTCTTTATCTGTAAAATGAACTGGAGGAGAAAAAGGAAAGCCAGTCTAGTAGTTTTGCCCCCAAAAAAATGGGGTGATGAAAATTTGGATACAATAGAACCACAACAACAAACAAAAAATCGTTTTAAAAATTCAAAGTCAAACTTATAGGCCTGAAGTTTGTAGACTGTGTTCCCTTCCTTTCTTTGAAACTCAAGGTATTTGTTCTCCAATCTTTTGGTAATTCTTCCATTTCTCATGTTAACTATATTTGTTTTTCCATTTCTCATGCAAAGAGCATACTCCTTCACATTGAAAACAGTAGTTGAATTGGGTTGAAGTTAAATAATAATTTTGTCAGTCATCATCATTTCATTCACTTGTAGCAAAGGCCCATTCTATGGGAGGGCAAAATGCAACATGGTATAGTCCCCAGCCTAGTAACTAATTTCTTCCTGGATTTCCTCCTTCTCCTTCCTAGTCCCCAAACATATCTTTCAAAATTTACTGCCTCAGGGAACTTTTCTCATACATGGCTTTCTGCTACAGTCAATCCAGATCTTTCTCTCCTGAGAATGAACATCTCTTATTCCAAAGCATTATGAAAATGTGGTGATCCTTAGTTTCTTATGTTAAAATCCTTTAAAACAAGAAAAAAATGGAAACATTTGTACTAATATGATCTTGATAAAAAAAAAATATTCTTCTGCCAATACCACATCTTAAACATGATGTCTGTGTTCAGAACCCATTTCTTCCCATAGATTTATTTGTTAGTATTCATGAATTCAAACTGTTGCTTTCAGTGCTTTAATATCAATGCCTTGAAGGTAGTGAGTACTCAGTAAATGTTTGTTTAATTGATTTGAATTAATGCTGTAAGGATCCATATTTTGTTTGTATAACTTCTTCACCAATATGTTTTGTGCTTTTATAGTTATCTTTGGATGGATTCCTATTCTTAGAAAACTGTATATAGCTTGCTTTTTATATATTTATTTACATGTATTCCAGATTAGATTGTAAACTTCTTGAGGGAAGAGAATGTCTTTGATCTCTTTTTGTATTCCCAATATTTAGCACAGTACAAGCATATAGTAGGTTCTTAATAAATATTTATGGATTCATTGAAAACAAAAACAAGCAAAACAAACAAAAATTCTATGTACAAGATTAAGAGGACAGTAGTTCAGTGATATTTCTCCATGTTTCCATAAGGTACTTCTTGGTATATTGAAATAAATTCCATTATTATACTTATATTCAAAACTTTTCTAACTTTGTTAAATTTGACCTGCCTAAGCTCCCATTCTCCTGACAGAGTCTTTGAGAAATAGTTATCTTTATGACACAAATCATCATGCTATGACTTTATTGAAAGGTAGCAGTAAATAAAATGCGGAATTTGGAATGATTGTTTAAGAGCTTTGTTGAACTATGGGGATAACTTTGTATATTCCTATATATTAATATTGAATAAACTCTATTTTTATATACTTTGGTTTCTACTTATAAAAGAAAACCTCTGATTGGAGAGCCAACATGGTCTTTGAATTAGAAAGGACAAGGTTCAAGACCTGCATTAAAGATATATTGGTTAATTCTGGGCAAATTACTTAATTTTTCAATGCTCTTGGCAGTTATCTAGAATTCATTATTTTCTTTTTTTTAATTAAAGCTTTTCATTTTAAAAACATATGCATGGATAATTTTTCAACATTGACCCTTGCAAAATCTAGTGTTCCAAATTTTCCCTTGCTTCCCCCCACTCCCCTAGATGGCAAGTAATCTAATATATGTTAAACATATTAAAATATATTAAATCCAATATGTGTATACATATTTATACAATTATCTTGCTGCACAAAAAAGTCAAATCAAAAAGGGAAAAATGAGAAAAAACAAAATGTACATAAGCTACAATAAAAAGAATAAAAATGCTGTATTGGGATCCACATTCAGTTCCACATTCACATTCAGTGAGATGGCTTTTTTCATTACAAGATCATTAAAACTGACTCATCTCATTGTTGGAAAGAGTCACGTCCATCAGAATTGATCATCATATAATCTTCTTGTTGCTGTGTACAATGATCACTTGGTTCTGCTCACTTCACTTAGCATCAGTTCATGTAATTCTCTCCAGGTCTCTCTGAAATCATCCTGCTTATAGTTTCTTACAGAACAATAATATTCCATAGCATTCATATACCATAATTTATTCAGCCATTCTCCAACTGATGGGCGGCCACTCAGTTTCCAGTTTCTTGCCACTACAAAAAGGGCTGCTGCTAACTTTTTGTACATATGGATTCCTAGAATTTATTATTTTCATAGAAGTTGATGAACTGCATTGCTAGAGGAAGAAAGTTTCTTCACTGGGAGAGCTCCACAAGGATGACCTGAAAATGCCCTCACAAACATGCAATTTAATGGTTATGTACCAACACAAATATGCTGGTATGTAGTTATCATTGTAATGCCAGAGGAACTGAGGCAAATAGAGATTAGAGAGTTTTTAATATTTTATTTGAATTTCTGAGAGGGAGAGATTGTTTAGGGAAAGATCAGAATCCATTTGTCCCCAAGGGCTGAATTGGACTTTTGTCTCAAGTAATTCAGCATCGAATGTGAGATTCCAAGGATTTTTATAGGGCCCAAAGGCAGAAGGGGGGCAGTAGAGCGAGTATTGGCAAGTGGGGATTTCCAGGAATGGACCATCAATCTGGTTTTTACACCATGGAGGGTGAGGATCATAAATTCTTGATAACTTAGGAGGACTTAGGAGCCAGGATATCTGAAATAGAGGATCTCCCCCTTAGCTGAGATTAAACATTTAGTTTATGACCCTAAAGTAGCCAGCCCTAAGTAATATCAGTCCTAATAACCAGGAAGGGGGTGTGTGTTGCAACCAGGGGAATTGAGGCAGAACAATTCAAGGAATCGAGGCAGAACAATTTAGGGAAACTGAGGCAGAACAATTTAGGGAAACTGAGGCAGGACAATTTAGGGAAACTGAGACAGAACAATTTAAATCCTGGCATAACATCATGACTTTTAATCTGGGATGATTTTAAATATTTGTTGTTGATATTTCAGGTCAAAAGCCTGATTTACCAGGGCTTCTAAAACTTTTTCCACTCATGACCTCTTTTCTCTTAAGAAATTTTTATGCAACTAGGGGTATATAAGTATATAAAATAGGTATATAAATCAAACATTTCCTGATAATAAATAACAAAGTAAATTATTTTAAAATAATTCTTAGGGATACATTTAATTTTTTTCATTCTTTAGAGACAAAATAAAAATTGCATTCTAATGAGATAGATTGCTTGTTTATTTTTACATAAAGAATTACATTTTGGTAGAATGTTTGATACCTTTTACTCTTGCCAAATTTTTTATGATATTCATTCAGTTACATGACCACATATGGGGTTAATACCCACAGTTTAAGAAGCATTGTTCTAGACCACAGTAAATTTTTATGTAATTCACCTTATCATTTATGAATCACTTTTTAAAGTATGATGATTTTACTCTATATACTATATATCATAGTGAGAAATTATGGTAAAAGCTTTGCAATTTGTTAAAAAAAATCAAAATATCAATATTGAAGAAAACTATACTATAATACATATTGACAGTAATACATATATAGTTATTTATCAGGTACTTCCTTGTATCTATTCTATATATACCATCTTTCTTACTGGACTGAGATGGGAGGAAGGGTAACCACAGTGGATAGAATACAGGGTAAGTAGTCCAGTACATGAATATGAATTCAATCTATCCACAGACACTTCCCAGCTATGTAACTTTGGACAAATCACTTTACCTTTATTTATCTCAGTTTCTTCATCTATTAAATAGGGATAAAACTGGTCAGGATTACTATGAGGTTTAAATGGAGTAATAATTGTGTAGTACATAGCATAGTATCTGGCCCACAGTAAATATGTAAATGTTAACTATTTGCTATTATTATCTTATATGTATATTTTGTATCCTCATCATGAGATAAAACAGATTTTTTACCTATTCAATAATTGTATCTTAAAGCATAATTCCATATACATAAGTCCTTGATAAGTATTTGTTGAATGAATAAATAAATGAATCATAAATGAATGCTTTTACCAGAAGTAATAGAGGCAAATAATTGTGTATAATTGTTTTGCTAATACTCAAGCGAAAAACATGCCTACTAAATAAAATTACTAACGTTATGGTTCATCAGTTGATGTCTTAAATAATACTGAATTCCAGTTTGCTAAACAGTCATTATAGTAAACTACATCAGACTTGGTGTCTTGATTATTAGGCAATTATAAATGAGCTTTTAATTAAAATATAACTCAGGATTATACTGTTCACTGGTTGGTTTTGTCTGTAAATGATTTTTTGAAATACATTCATCCTTAGCAACTCATTAAAGAAAAAGAATAAACCAATTTGTCATTCAATATACTTTTCCTTTTGTTCTTTCTTTTTTTCTTTCTTTCTTTCTTTTTTTGTTTTTTTTACTAATTTACAATCAAATATTTTTCTCCAAAGGTCAAAGTTGTAAATATTAATGAATTATATAAATGTTGTGCTGATATTTGAAATAGAACTTTAACATTTATTAGTAATAAAATATTCAGTTTTTAGAATTATGATTTGATAGTCATCTCAATTTCATATAAGATACACATACATTATATATACAGATCACCTAACATAATGCACACACATAAAGCTTATACCCTATGTGTAGGTACTCCCTCTATTTACATAAGTAATCAATTGATATCTTCATAGATGGTCTTCATGAGTTTCTGTATGAACATCAAGGAGGTCCCTATCCCATCTATTACTATGTGTAGCCCTATATATATATATATGTGTATGTAGGGTAATATATGGAAGCTAGCTGGCTGAGTGGCTAAAGTACTGGGCTTGAACTCATGAACATCTGAGTTTATATCTGGCCTCAGATACTGTCCTATTTATAAGACTGGGCAAATCACTTAACTCCTGTTTGCCTCAATGCACTGGAGAAAAAAATAAAAAAATATTCCAATATCTTTCCCAAGAAAACCCTATGGACAGAGTCACAAAGTCACTATTCCACAGAGTCACAAAGTGTTGGATACAACTGAATAATTCAACAAAAACAGCAAAAAATAAAAATTAAAAAGTGTAATATAAGGAATAGGGCCAACCATACCTGTGGAGTATGTTACTATTCTTTTGAAAATATATGATAGGCAATACAAAATTTTTTTTCCAAAAATTCCTTCTCTCTCTGTTACAAAATTCCTTCAATAGACTGAAATTCTCACTATTAAGATAATACTATTGGATCAAACCATTTTTTCCAGAAACCTATACTAAAATCTGTAGATAGTACTTTGAAAGAAAGACAACAATCTTTAAGACTAGTTGGATTTCAATTTTATTCAAACTATATTTATTGAATGTCTCTGGAATATTGGGCAACCCAGCCTCACTGAAATAAGTTGCTCAGAGGGAATGACAAACAGCAGCATGTGCCAGACAGGTCAAAGTATTGTCGACACATAGACTCAAACCCTGCAGGAAAAAATCTAAAACACTGATCCCAAGGCCCCGATATCATCAGCCCTGCTTTGTTCTCTGCTTAAAGCTGCTATCCCAAGGGAGCAGCTCTTGTGGATAAAAGGAACTGCCATCTTTATCATCACCAGTAACAATTGCTCCCAAAATGTCAAAGATGGACAGGTGTAAGCCTAAGAGTCTCTACAATAATCCCAAAGACCACCCTGACTTTTACAATCTAGGGAAGTAAGTCTTTTGGAGATGGTTCTTACCAATGGCCATACTAAACACTTCAATGATCATTTATTCACTCACTATATTAATAACTGACAGAAGAAACTCTGAAATCAAGAAGAAGCATGATATAATAGAAAGTTCATCATTTAAACTGAAAGGCCCTGAATTCAAAAACCATCTCTACTTGTTATTGCTAATTACTGAAACTTTCTGGAGCTCTGTTTTCTTATCTATTAAAAATATGATTTCTAAAGTCTTTTTTTAGCTCTACATCCATAATTTTTTGGAATTACATTTAAAAGATGGAAGACAGAGATGATTCCTATGGGGAAACTGAACAGAGAATGATCTTGTAAGAAGAGAATTTGGAATGTTAAAATTTAGAGGGAGCTGAGGCTAGAGATCAGTGCTAATAAAAAAACTGGTTTATTTTAGCTATATTTGGAGTAAGAATAGCAATAAATTATAGTTATAACTAATATTTATATACTACTACTTCAGAGTTTCTTATATCATTATATTACCTCCTTCACAATTTTACTTCTAGTGATCTTTCTCAAGAACAAATGCTATGATTTTTTTCATCTTGGATTTAAACTTGATCATTAAACATAAATGAACTTAATGAATAATGAACATGAAAAACATGAATTTTTTATAATCTTTAGAGTATATGCATTATCAGTTTAAACCATACACTTCTGTTGAATAATTTTAGGATTTTTGAGGTGAAATTTATCCTAAGAAAGGCCTATTTTGATTAAATCTACTTTGATTAGTTCTAGATTTTAGGTTGTTTAGCCACCATCAGCTTGCCAAAGGCAAATGAGGTTGAACTTCTAGGAAACAAGTAATATTACTAGGTTCCCTGGACCACATATGACAAGTTTATTTAATAATCTAGACAGTGATAGGTAATTTGGGAGTCAGTCATCTCTTAGGAATTTGGCTTAATCAGGCAAGGTGGGACATGTCTATAAGTTTCAGCTATTGGGGGAGATTGAATGTTTCAAGGATCTTGAGTTTTGTAGCTCTGAGATACAGTGGACAATGCTGATAAAGTATCTACATTAACTTTGATATTAATATGCTAAGCCCCTGGGAAGAGGGGGTATATCAGGCTGCCTATACATAGGTAAAAAAAGTATGTCTCCCTTCTTTCTTTGTAGAGATGGGTGTAGCATGGAAGTGGAACATTGGGTATACTATCATAGTTATATGTCGATTAGTTTTGATGAATTTTATTCCTTTTTTTCTTTGTTAGTCATGATTGTATAATCATGGATCATAAAATCATGTGTGTTGGATATGTTCACGCTATAGCTTAGGATTGGAAAGATCCTCAGAGACCATCTAATGAACTTTATTATTTTATAGATGAAGAGACTAGAGCCCATGGATGTTATGTGACTGTCCCACCACAGAGTAAACATCAAGGATAAATTTCAAAACAGATCCTTGAACTCTAGAGCAATGCTCTTTCCATTATACCACACTGTCTCCTGAGATATATCTGAAAATGAATGGAAGATTAAAAGAAATAAGTACACTTTTAAAAAGTCAAAGACCTTGAATTTCCTTAATGAAAGAATTTCTTTCAAGGCAGATATTAATTTATCTCTAATTCATATATAGTCAGAGAGAGTCACCTGAGGATCAGAAACATTAAATTTACTTGTCCCTGGCCACACAACTTTTAGTATCAGATATTGGGTTTTGAATCCCATCTTTTCTTCCTTTTGTCCATTACAAGCACATAACCTCTCACTGTTGTTTGGTATTTTTTTCATATAATTCTGTCTGGAGGAAACATGTCAATTGATTAATCCACTTGAGGAAGTACTCACTTTAAAAGAACTTTATTAATGGTTCAATAGCATCCTCATAACCTCTATTCTTTCTATATAATTGCTGTTCCCTGACCCATTGATCTGAACAGTTTATTTCACTTAGGGAAAATGATATGTCTGTCACACATTAATAAAACATGCCCTGAATTCTTTCATACTCGACTAGCATTTTCAGGTGGATGTATTATAATGATCCCAATGATGAAAGGACTATCAAAGTTAACTGTGCATATGAAGTAATATGCAAATGTAATGATCTTCACTTAGTAATTTAATAGTGGAAAATGAGAAAGAAAATATCAAGTGAGCCAAGTAGATGACACAGTTGAACTGGTCTCTAAAGTCACTCAGAATTACCAGGAAAGGCCTGACACTTTAAGATATCTGGACAGATATAGGATCTACTGCTAATTCAAACTCATCCTCTAAAAGCCAAATAAAAAGGACATTGAATTGATGATAGGCAATAAAGACCAAACATTCCCCTGCTATCAGGCTTGTGATGGGGGCTGACTCTTTGACAGAGCTACTGAAATTGCTTGAGCCAAACAATGCTCATTTAAAAGTTTTTCAATTCCTGTTCATCCAAGGATGGTTACAGTAATTTGTGAGGCTTCACCATCCAGAAACAAGCTACTTATGCCAACCGCAGCTTAAGCCACTAAATTATTAAAGAATTAAATTCTCTGTTTTCAGGGTTTCCAATAAAAGAGTTATAAACTAAAAATATTGCTGAAGACATGTAAGTAACTTCTCTTCCCTGGCCCATGTTTCCTTTCCTGGGAAATGAAGTAGTTGAACCAGATGCTTTTAATGTTGCTTCTATTCAGCTCTAAATTTTACAATCCCAGGATTAGGAAAAGTCAATTATAGGATACAAAATGACTGTGTCACACTGGACTCTGCCAGTGTCTAAAGTATAGCAGGAAGAAGGTCACAGACCTCTTCTAACATGTGGTTGAATTAATCAGCCATGATCATGGCGAGGGGATAGCCACAAATCCAATACTTTTTTCGAGAAACACTAAGAAATTGTTGTACAAAGCAATGTTTTGGAAGCTGTAAGAGACATAAAAATAACTAAGACGCAATATCTGCCCTCAGAAAATTTTTGCCCTAGTTGGAGAGATAATATACAGAAATAAACTTAATATTAGGTATGGTTAAGTGCATAAGAAAACTATAAAGCAAACCCAAAAAATGCTCCTGACAATTCAAAGAAAGGAGAATTTCCTTCTGTCAGGGAAATCAGAGTTTTGTTGGTGAAGGTTAGTCTTTGGTGATGTGTGTTGTCATGTAGAATATATCCCCATGATTCATCAGTTTGACTAAAAGTTATGGTACTATTTTGGATTGTTTTCACTATGTACCAAAGCATCCTCTACATAAAAGAGGAAGCTAATGATTCCATCTCTGGGAATGTGATGGAGAGTAGGGGGTAGGGAGAAAGAAATATTTCTAATCTGCATTGTGCTATCTTCTTCTGTTCTTTTAATTTTTTTTTTTTTTGTTCATGAATCCAGAAATAGGTGTTTAGATCTAACATCAAGGAAAGAGGTTGACTGAGGAATTTAATGAAATTGAATAGATTTAAAGAAATCCCATTCTTCCTTCTGCCTCATACTACAGAAAGAATTCTGTTCAACAACTTAAGTCAATTCAACAAAAATATATTCATTATACACTGTGTTGAGTGCCATGTCATGCCAGATAAGGTCACTGCCCACAGTGATTTTTAGGTTAATCAGGCATAAAACAGATAAATAGAAGCAAAAGTCTGAGTATTTTTGAAGAGGACAATATTAGGCATAATGATGTTTTAACGAAATATTTTGTAGTGTTGGATCAATCAGTCAGTATTTAATTAATACTCATTAAGGACCTACCCTATTGTCAGGCACTAGGTTAAATGTTGGGTATATTCAAAGAAGGGCAAAACTCAATCTCTCTTCTCAAGGAAATCACAGCTTATTAAGTGTAAAATGTGAATCTCACAACTATTTACAACCTTCCCATCTGACATAAGGATACAGGATTTGGGATATAGCTGTATTACAACACATGTTTTTTGCTTGTTGACTGGTTGACAAAATGATTCTCTTTCTAAAAACAACAAAAAATAAGTAAAATTTTAAAAATTTAAAAATAGAAAAAAAAAACCCAATAGCAGCAACCCAATTATAACATCTATAAACAGTCTACCAATGTACTATCATTATACAATCTACTCAATGTACCTACTTCCTTTATGTTATATTAAAGAATATTCATTTTATTTTCAGAAATAACAGTTTCAAAGATAAAACTGTGTTCTGAGAAATGTAGGCAGCTTAGCATCTTGATCTTTTTCATGAAAGTAATTTGGTATAGTACATAATAATCACTTCATTTCATAGAAACATTAACTGATTCTACCTACTCATAGTATTATTATAATACTGAAATGTCATCATATCTAGGTCAAGGTCAGACTGAACATTATTGACCTAAAGTCTTTTACAGAAAGTTCACTCAGAGAGTGAAATGATCAGGACCAGGAGATCATTATATACTTCAACAACAATACTATATGATGACCAGTGCTGATGGACCTGGCCATCCTCAGCAAGGAGATCAACCAAATCATTTCCAATGGAGCAGTAATGAACTGAACCAGCTATGCTCAGAGAAAGAACTCTGGGAGATGACTAAAAACCATTACATTGAATTCCCAATCCCTATATTCATGCCCACCTGCATTTTTGATTTCCTTCACAAGCTAATTGTACAATATTTCAGAGTCTGATTCTTTTTATACAGCAAAATAACGTTTTGATCATGTATACTTATTGTGTATCTAATTTATATATTAATATATTTAACATCTACTGGTCATGCTGCCATCTGGGGGAGGGGATGGGGGGTAAGAAGTGAAAAATTGGAACAAGATGTCTGGCAATTGTTAATGCTGTAAAGTTACCCACATATAACCTGTAAATAAAAAGCTATTAAATAAAAATAAAAAAAAAGAAAGTTCACTCAGAGTTATGATATTATTTCAACTATTTCTTCATTAACAAATATCTGGCTATTTAAAAACAAGCTATTCAGCTCACTTTACTCCTCAGTCTTCAGTACACTAATATAATAGCTCATATATCCTGCTTTTCTAGATACATACACACACACACACACACACATACACACACACACACACACACACACACACACATATATAATCTAAAGATGTTCTCAATCAATATTTCCATGAAATGAAGCAATTACTATGCAAGTCACCTAATGACTTCCAGGAAAGAAAAATACTAAGATTAAATTGCCTATACTTGTGTCTATGCCTTCTAAACTAAATTGAAGTCAGGAAACATGGGTGGTTAAAAAACAATTATTCTGCTACACAAGAGCAGTCTGATGCTGAGTTCACTGCAATTGAATTTAGCAAGTATTCATTAAATATATACTATAAGTATTGGTGATTCAAAAAAATTTAAATGGCATAGTACCTACCCTCCAGGAACTTATAGTTAGTTGACCAGTTAGGTTAAAATTCAGCTTTTTCAGTTGCGTTGCAACTCCATAAACGGTCTCATAACTGAATGTGGGGATCATAAAATTATAATTTATTATCAAGAAATGTTTGATTTGTATACCTATTTTATATATCTATATATCCCAGGTCATATAAAAATTTTTTGGGTGAAAAGGGGTTATAAACGTAAAAGATTTAAGAAACTCTGATTTAAAATACACTCAGATAAGAACCTAAAATGTAATAGGAAGAAATGAGAAAGACAAAAAAAACAGTATTCTGGAAAATGTTAAAGAGGCCTTAATAATCTTATAGGCTATAGTTAGAATGGAGATAATAATTGCTGCTATTTTCTATTTATTTCTCAGGACTATTGTGAGAATAATTGATTTGAATGATGTTCCAGTTAAAACTTTTATTTTTCTTAATAAAAGTCTGCAAAAAAATGTCTGTATCAATTAATTTAATGTCTCAGAAAATAGGACCAGTATAACTATATATATGTATTTACATATACACATCTAGGTCTTCCTGACAAACTCTCTCTCTGTGTATATGTGTGTGTATGTATGCATGCATATACATATATATGTATATGCATGCATACATACACACATATACATACAAATTTGTATATATTTGTACATATATGAGATGTACAATAAGAAGAGAATATTTAGAAATAGTGAATTCAGATTTTAAACTGGATTCCTAGAATAATTTTTCTTGTATCTGCAATGATTCCTTGAATTTGCTGAACTCTGAGTTGGCCCAAAATTGGGAATGCTTTTTTTTTTTCTTTTTTGGACCAGATGTGTGATTTCATTGGTAGGCAGAACTCTAGAGCATTGACCCAGCAATTTATAATCTTATAGAATTTCCTTAGACATAGTGATATGGTCAAGATCACATACAATATTTTGGGATAAGGATATGGTTCAGTGGATAGAGTGCCAGGTTTGCAGACTTGTTTTCTTGAGTTCAAGACTTGCTAGCTGCATGACCCTGGGGAAGTCACTTAACCCTGTCTGCCTCAGTCTCCTCATCTATAAAATGAACTGGAAAAGGAAAATGGCAAACCCCATCAATATCTTGACAAGAGAATCCCAAATGGAGCCGTGAAGAGTAACTTGACTGAGTAACAACAATATATAATATGTCTCAGGTGGGCTTGGTGACTTCAAAATCAATTCTCTACTCCTTTGTGTTGCTTTTTTTGGAAATGATTATTAACCAGTTATATAAAGACTTATAAATGACAGATTCAGAATAATCTAAATAAGCACTGGAATTGCTGGATGAATAAGGAGTGAAATATAAGGGAAACTTAGAAGGAAACCTGTTTTTAGCTTTCAAAGGATGGGTCACTTTCTACATCAGGGTCTTTTTTTTTTTAGACTTAGTTCCATAGGAACAGACTGGAGTGGGCCAGCTGGCTTAAGCTTTGAGTGATTTTGTAAAATCACTTTTTTGGTCCTTTCAGGGGACCTTTGAGAATCTTTGCATTATATTCAGTTGTTACAGGTTCCAACAGCATTGACTTAAAAGAGAAATTAGGTAGAAGAAAGCAATTTAAAATGAGTGTGGAACAAGAAAAACAATATAAGGATGTTTGTTTTTCTGTGTATCCCAGAAGACAGATCTTGTTTAAGTCCTGTATGACCCAAGAATACTGGCAATTACTTTTGTTGATTTCTGGAAACACTTCTGAAATTTTCTTCTAAATTTCATGAATTTTTGCTTTTTGACTGTTCTTAACAACCAAGTTAGCCTCATTTTTACCTTTACAAGGAGTCATGAGAATACCCTGGGAAGAATAAAGATATAAGGGCAACAATTTTCAACTTTAAATCTGCTTTTCTAGATTCAGTATTCATAAGCACAATTAGCATAAATTCTGATGATTTTTTTTGATAAGGTAAAGGTTATCTTTTGCCTCAATTTTTCCTAGTCTTTAATCATTGAATTTGTGTTGCTTCAGAAAAAAAAAATGAGACTTTGTAAAAACCTTAACTTAAAAAGATCAGGGTCTCCCACTGAATCAAGACCATCAACAATTGTCCAGACCTATGTCTTGCCATTGGATTCCAGTGACTGGAGGAGAGAGTAAGATTGAACTCTTCCTTACTTAAATGCAATTCCTTTACAAGTTAAAACACCACTGCAGATGTCCTTGATCCTCTTCAAGAACAAGAACAACAGCTACATCTCTCCTTCCTTAAGACAGCATGTGAGGCAGTGTGGTGACACACACAAAAGGGTATCACAGTGTTCCTCTTCTGAAACTTACAGATTAATATAGAAAATGGGTCATTTTACAAATAACAATGTCTATCATGGAGTATCTAGTATAAGAGTTTAATAAAATAAGTACCAAGGAATATGTTAGTTCAAAGGCCAGAGAGAATATTTCCGGGGAGGTGGTAAACTTGGGGTGGTTTGTAGCAGTGATGGTGTCTAGAAAGATGGGAAATCATGTTAATAATTTTGGCACTTCACAGATCCATCATGGTTGTGATATTTAGTGAAGAAAAATTTATTAGGGGGCAAAAAAAGGAAAATTAGTTTTAAGATGTTTCTATTATTTTGACAGTCAAATAAGTTTTAGTGTTTATTCCCTCATTTACAAAATTTAAAATATCAAAAAATTTAAACAGGCTAAAAAAATCCTACAAAATATCAAAATGTTATCAGTCCTGTAGCTAAGAAAGACATTAAAGCGTTTTTCCTTCCAGTATTTCCTAGTCTTTTAGATTTTAAAAAAAATCTTATTAAGCTCCTGCAGTGTGACAGCATCTTAACTAAGTTTAATCCTATGGAAATGAATGTATTATTGAAAGCAATTTTTAAGAGCTGGAAAAATTATTAGAACTTACCTAGCATCACGCTCTCATCTCACAGATGAGAAGGTTAGATCCGGAGGAGGTGTAGTGATAAAAATAATACTTGGCAGAAGTGATATTAGAACCCCAGACTTTTGATTCAAAAGCCAGTGATCTTGTGGTGGAACTACAGTATTTCCTCATGTGGTACATGTTTTTAAGATTGTTTTGTTGCAAATCACAGTAATTTCTCTAGAATGAAGCAATAATACAAAAGCCTATGCTTCCATAGAGTTTAAATAGATGCAACAAGGAACATCTCATATTTCACTGGGTTGTGCTTTTGGTTGTTTCATTCATCATTAAACTTGTTAGCACTGGGGCTATCTCTTTTCTAAAGAATTCTAAAATATTCCAAAGCAACCATAATTTTTGGAATGGTCAAATGACCTTACAATCAAATTGAATCACATAAACTTTCTAACTATTTTTAGTACCATCTAATATTTATATTTATCAAAATCTCATAACATGGTAATTTAAATGCAATGTTTTGGGTTATTGCTTCAAAGGCACATTTTCAACTGTTTTCTCCCAAAATAGGGTCATGACTTTGGTCTCAGAAAAGCTGGAAAATGAGACCTCTGGTTTGTTAACTTTTTCCCCATAAAAATATTTTATATTTGTATCTATCCATTCACAATTGATAGGAATTTTTATTTTATTTTGGGAACAGGCTTTCCAAAACTTCTAGAAAATGATCTCAACCTTTTTTTATATTTATGTGTTTTGCAAACAGAAGAAAGGATAAGAAATCAGGTACTTCTCCACTGTCAAGTAAATGTGGTATAACAATGTATTTTGGAAAAATGACTTAAACAAGCCACCAGAGGACTAGGAATACAGTTTCTTCCACAAGCCATCTGTTGTCCGTATTTCTAGCAGAAAAAAATAAGCAGCATATTTTGGCCCTTGTAAAAATATTGTAGGCTGCTATGTAGAGCATCACTCTAAGATTTTCTGGCTGCCCACCCTGTAGGCACAATCCTCAAGAGTGGTGGGAACTAAATGAGAAAATTATATGTAACTGTCAGGTTTGACATTGCAGAGAAGAATGCAGTTGGAAAAAAAAAAGAATGGATGCTTAAAAAAAAATCTCCAAATGTGAAAACTCAAGGCAATTTTTTGTAGTTTAGCTAGTGTTAGACAACATATGAACCAATCACAAACGTGCATTGATGAGATTAACAATAATAATGATATATGCAAATAATTAAAATGTGAAAGGAATATGTTCACATATTTTAAAAGCTATAATTTTGTCCTTTATGGATAACAAGAATTTATTCAACTATTTTTATAAATGTGCAATTAGCAGAAATGAAGATCATTCATTTCTGCATCCTATATTAATTGTAATGCTAGTGCTGGTGGATTTTTTTGGGGGGGAGATTGGGTCTTAAATTATTGATACTGGAAGAAAATTAAAAGATAATCTAATTTCATGCTATTGTTTTACATAGAGAAAAATGACTCCTAGAGAGGTTCAATGATTTATCCAAAGAGATGTAGGTAGTTATTAGTATAAACAATACAATTACCAAGGCCTTCAGATTTCTACTCCAGCACTGTTTCAACTATACCTTGGGATTCCTGGATATGAGACTTTTAATATTCTTCTGGGCTCAAGTGCAATACGTTTTGGTACCATTATCTCTTTTACATAACTGGAACTGGCCTGAATCATCTCACAATGGAAAAGAGCCATGTCTATCAAACTGATACACAACATAATTTTGTTGTTGCTGTGTACGATATTTTCTTGGCCTTACTCAATACACTTTGTATTAGTTCATGTAAGTATCTCCAGACCTCTCTGAAATCATCCTGCTGATCATTTCTTTTAGAACAATAATATTCCATAATTCATGTACCATACTTATTCAGCCATTCTCCAAATGATGGGCATCCACTCAGTTTCCAGTTTCTTGCCACTAAAAAAGGGCTGCCACAAACATTTTTGCACATGTGAGACCTTTTCCCTCCTTTAAGATCTCTTTGGGATATAAGCCCAGTAGAAACACTGCTGGGTCAAAGGATATGCACAGTTTGATATTCCTTTGGGCATAGTTCCAAATTGCTCTCCAGAATGTTGGATCAATTCACAACTCCACTAAAAATGTATTAGTTTTCCCATAAGCCCTTCAGTTATCAGTATAGTTTCCTGACATCTTAGATATGTAATGGTAGTTCAGAGTTGTCTTAATTTCCATTTCTCTGATCAATAGTGATTTAGAACATTTTTTTCTTGACTATAAATGGTTTTAATTTCTTTATTTAAAAATTGTCTGTTCACATCATCTGACCATTTATCAATTGGAGAATGACTTTTATTCTTATAAATTTGAGTCAATTCTCTATTTTAGAAATGAGGTTTTTATCAGAATTGTTAGATGTAAGAATTCCTACCCCCAGTTTTCTGCTTTTCTTCTAATCTTGTCTGCATTGATTTTGTTTATACAAAACCTTTTTTCATTTTACATAATCAAAATTATCCATTTTATATTTCATAATGTACTCTAGCTCTTCTTTGGCCACAAATGTCTTCCTTCACTAAAGATCTGAGAGGTAGACTATCCTTTGTGCTGCTAGTATCATTCTTTATGTCTAAATCATGAATCCATTTCAAACTTATCTTGGTATAAGATGTTAGGTCTTTATCAATGCCTAGTTTCTGTCATATTAGTTTCCCATTTTTCCAGCAATTTTTGTCAAATAGTGAATTCTTATTCCAGAAACTGGAATCTTTGGGTTTATCACATATTAGATTACTATAGTCTGATTTGTTAACTTTTCCCCCAAATAAATATTTTATATTTGTATCAATCCATTCACAATTGATAGGAATTTTTGTTTTATTTTGGGAACAGGCTTTCCAAAATTTCTAGAAAATGATTTCAACCTTTTTTGATATTTATGTCATTGACTTGAAATAGTCATTGACTTGAAATAGTCATTGACTATTGTGTCTTGTGAATCTAACCTATTCCACTGATCACCTACTCAATTTCTTTGTACCAAATGATTTTGATGACTGCTGTTTTGTAATATAGTTTTAAATCTGGTACAGCTAGGCCACCTACAATTGCATTTTTTTTTTCATTAATTCCCTTGAAATTCTTTACCTTTTGTTCTTCCAGATGAATTACATTTTTTTTTTCTAGTCCCATAAAGTAATGTGTAAGTGAATTATTTATTTGTAAAAAGAAAGAATGAAGAAGAAAGAAACAAAGAAAGACAGGAAGGAAGGAAAGAAAGGAAAAAGGAAGGACAGAAGGAAGGAAGAAAAAGAAAAAACAGTATTCATAAAGCCCTTACTATATGCCAAAGGACTGCATTTTTATGCTTTACAAATAATATTTTCATTTAATTCTCACAACAATTTTGGAGACCTCCACTGTAACCATTTCATCAACTAGAGTGGGACATTTCAAAAGAAAATACAATAACAACAAACAAGAGGGATTGTATATAATTAACTTCAACAAGGAGATAAGGTTGTTTTCCCCATTTCCCTTCATCCATGTGGGTCATTCTCGACAAAGGTTTCTCTTTGATACAGATTCATCTCCATTGCTAGTACCTCCCAGTTGAAATTGCCTTGTGTATACTTTGCATATAAATCTATGTCTAAATGCTGTTTCACTTGATAGAATGCAAATTCTTTTAGAGTATGGACTTTTTTTTTTCATTCTGGCCTTTGTAGCACCAGTCCTCAGTTCAGTATCGAGTACAAAGCAGACATTTATAAATGTTTATTGATTAATTGGTTTATCTCCTATCTTAGCATAGAGGTAATCTTAGGTCTCAAAAGCTGTGCCAGGGTAACACAAGTTTAGACATTTTCTATACCCCTGGAAAAAAATTAAATAAGAATCCAACAGCAGGTTGTTTATCTTGGGAGACAAATGGTAGCTAAAGTCACAGAGACTTATCACCATAATTTTTTCTATCAGATATTTTTAAAGATACAGTTACTTCTGAAGCAAGTTTCTTAGGGTGTAAAGAAATTGCTACCTATATTAGTTCAAGAAACATGTATATGAATGAAATCATGGATCATTTGTTCTGTCATTAATTTGACAACTATTTATAAAGTAATTATGAAGAAGGAGAAGAGGAAGAAGAAGTGGTTGAAGTAGGAGTAAAAGCAGGAGTAGTAATTCCTGCCCTTGAGGACAGAATTCTACTTGATACTTGAAATATTAAAGCATGTATGCCATACCTGTGATTATAAAGTGCCGGAGGATCAGAAGTCTGTTATTTGGCCAAATAGTTAATAAGCATGCTCTAAACTCCAGCTATTCTCATTCTCTGTCCCATATAACTTAACCCTATTATATACATAAATGACATACTGATCAAGTTCCATGTAACTGTTCCATATTGCCAATTTGCTTCACTGATGGGGAAGGCATATACTTTATATCAAAAGTCCTATCACAGCCCACCCATTGTGTAATAGGTGACATTGAATCTACCAAAACACATATAAGCACTCAACCAATAATTCTTTACTGATTGACCATCTACTATGACAGAAAACTATACTAGAAAAATGAATAAGCAAGTGAGTTAGGTGTCAACCCAAATTTCATAGACTGAATCTGCCCTAACCAAGATAGCTCCTAATTTCTGTGGACATATTCTCTCATTGTCAGTAGTTAATTTTTATAGGACAGGATTGTAAATAATTTTGTTGATCTAAATAATTGACAGTACATGAAGAATATTCCCCTACAGCTGTAGGTAATTCAGCAGCATTTCTCTTATCATAATGATTATTTATTCCATGTCACAGATTAAGAGCTGCAGTCACTCATTAATATAACCCATATAACCTTTGGTAATCCCCATCCCAACATCCATTTGCACAAGCAACTTTCAGTCTTAGAGAGTAGCTTCATCTCCTCAAAGTTTTAGGAATATTGTTTAGGAGTCAGGTTTGATTTTCTTTTGTTCTTGGCTTGAACTCTTATTACATTATATTTTAACTCCTCCCAAATATCAGTCACTAATTACAATTATTATCTGTGTTATGTCAATGATCGACCATTGAAGAACATTTCCAAAGAGAGATGAGAAACTATAGCCAATGTAGAAATAAAAAAACAAGCCCATTACCACACTTGGTGCATATATTCCCTTTTATTGCCTCAACCCCTAGGGAAAATGGTTTCACAATTAAAGTTATTATCAAATATTTGGTCCACTTCTCTCACTTCTGAATGTGTCTCAGTCACTGAGGGAGGTGCTTCCTTCCTGTAGGACATGGTGTCTTTGCTGCTATCAATATATTTCTGGGTTAGACCCTACAGGGCCTTCCTTATGGCTGTCCTCAGGCACATCTGCCAGCAAAGTCTGTATGAATTCCACTTTCTGGACTCCTAGTGCTTTTCCAACCTTTTGGAGATGAGGATGACAGCCTATTTTCCATCTCTAACACATATTCAACTAAGAAGAGGGAAAACATGTCAGAGTCAGAAAGCAGACACCTGATGTATTTGTATTTTTGTATATAACTTGGTGAAGAAATGAGGCTGTTAGTCCCTTTCTATCTAGAAACTTACATTTAATTGCCCTTATGTGAATGTATCCAGGAAACGAAAAGGACTGATTTGGTCAGATTCTGTATTCACAATTTGGTATTCATATTCAATTCTATTTCAATAGCCAATCAAAAAACTCATCTTCCCCATACAGTGAGTAGAAAGGAAACAGACACAGTATTCAATTCCAAATGTGTTATGAGGTAGGGAGCTTATTTCTACATGTCACAATTCTACTTCATCTTGAACTTCCAGAAGCCCCTCTCCCTGTTCCAGTTCCCACCTTCATATAGGGGATTGTTCCTAAGAACTGGACTAAACACTGATCAGTGCTCATTGTATTTAGATTGGGATTATCTTTTTTGTTTCTATTCTTGAAAATATCTGATTATATTGGTTGGCCCTGCTAATCTTGTATTAATTGGTCATAGTGATGGTGGATTCTGAGCTTTGTATCAGAGATTTCTGGGAGCCAGACCTCATGAAAAGAAATTGAACTCTGCAAAGATAGCTGAGTCTTAGTAGTTTTATTTAAAGTCTAAAATCCCAGCTAAATTTAAACTCTGGCTGCTGGTTACTATCTTTTTGTCCTTGGACAAGTCAATTGAACTCTTTAGAATTTAATATCCACATTTGTAAAAAGAAAGATTTGGACAAGAAATGCATTGCCTCTGAAATACTTTTCCAGCTCTGGATCTATGATCCCATTAACTCTGTTCTAAATTTGCTACCTTGTAAAATGAAGGATTTATAAAAGATGATGTCTCATTTCCTTTTAACTCTACAGTCTGTGACCTAGAATTAAAATCTTCTTCTGACATGTATTTATTTTGTTTGTGACATTGGGTAGATTGCTTCAATTCATTTATAAAGTATAGAAAATTACAAAAACTTTTCAGAATTGTTACAAGGATCAAACAATTTAAACTAAAGAAAATCTTTTAAAGCTTAAAATGATACATAATGAATTTCCAAGTGGTCTTCTGTGTCTGGAAGTGCCTCCCTGTGACTGGTGATTAGGACAGGATCAAGAACTTTTGCTCTCTTATAGTCTATAGGAATGAACGTGGAGAACCACTTCACTTTCATTTGGGTATTTCTTTTTTCACTCAGTTTTTTTTCTACCATGGATTTCCAACAAGAGGGATGTCTCCCTGAAAGTATTCATAGAAAAATATTTAGCTCCACTGGAGCTGTTTATGCCCCATAATACCATAAAGCGGCTTGAAGGAGACACATCAAATCAAGCATTTTCTCCTTATTGGAACATCCTCAAAGAGTGTCCATGTAGCCTTCAGTTTGAATGTCTCTAATGAACTGAAACCCATTACTGCCTATGATAGTCCATTTCATTTTTGGCGAACTGTGTTGTTAGGAAGTTTTCTTATAAGTGGTACAATTAATTATCCAAAATAAAAGGAAACCAAGGGTAAAGTTTCTGAATATGATCTAATTTGCAAAGTTAGCATTTGCATATCAAGTCAAATCACTTGACTCCTCAGATGTCAGAGCCAAGTAGTGATTTAGAAGATTGATTTTTATAACAGAAAAGAATAATAAAAAAATTATGAAAAACTTATTTTGATCATAATTCAGTTGGACAAGGCAGGCTACCTGACTAGTTAGCTTCTCCCAGGCTTTTTTAAAACTACTTCAGAAGTCCTTACCCAACAATTGGTGCTTTTTGTAACCAGAAAGCATACTGGGAAAAAAAGGAATTTGTGGTCTATAGTTAGCAGTTACTCCCCATCTTCCTTAGAAGATTTTATTATTCAACTTAGACTTGAGTTCAAAAAAAAAATGTGGGGGAGGATAAAGGGGTAGGGAATAGTTATTCACTAAGACTAGAAAGAATAATTAAAGAACTTAACCTCCAACCTTTCTCCAGTTACCATCTGATCAAACACCTTTTCTATTGGAAAGGGAAACTTTGCTTTTTAAAAAACCTTATAATCATGATTATTTTATTTTATTTTATTCCTTTAAATTATTTGCTACTAAATGATAAAGTCTTATCAATCTATTCGCTAAATCTATCGGTAATCTAGACTTAAGAGAATATATTACTCTGGGTTAGTTGTTTGGGATAGCCTTTTCTAAAGAAAGGAACCTAATTCTATAATCAAACTAAAAATAAATCAAATCATCAGTATTAATTGATTTCCTTTTCATAAGTCAAGTCTAACTCTGACATTATGAACATAGCCTGTGATTATGTGAGCAGTGTCTTGCCCTTTTAAGAGATATAGCTGTCTAGAATTTAACTTCAACTGACATTTAACTTCAAATGTTCCTTGCTAGTACTTGCAACAGACAACAGACTTGAGTTCCTTACCATGTTCCCTTATCAACACCATTCTTTATATCTACTATATCCAGCAATCTGTCTACTCCCTATTAGAAAGGCAACATAACATGATGATTAAGTAGAGTGTGGTACTTAATAATCCTTAGAAATCTGTGCAAAAGTCAGCTATGTTTTCTGATGATTTTCTCAAAATCTCAAAAACATGTATAAAGTGGTTTCAAAATTTACATAGAACTAATCTTCTCCCAGTTGTATACCTATTTGAGAAGAAACGTGAGTGACTATCATATGCCTTGTCAGATATAGTTCATGTGCAAGTGAGTTTTGCCTAATAAATATTTTATAAGATATGCTTTATTAAGGTTTTATGGAGACAATCCTATAGATGAGATTTCCCCATCTATAAAACATGCTGGAGAAAGAAATGGAAAATCACTCCAGTATCTTTGCCAAGAAGACCCCAAATTCCCATTTGGGATATAACCCAAAGAGTCAGACATGATGGAAAAATGACTCAATAACAACAATATGGAGACAGATATATTCAGAAATGTGTGATTTTAAAAAAATTATAAAATAATATTAACTTAAAATGAGAAAATTATGAATTTAAAGGTTTTGATCAAAGATATAACTCCTTACTAACATTTAAAAAAGGCTCACTGATAATAAATAGTTTATTATACATAGTAACAGGCATCCTAGATTACTAGACAGAGGTTTAGTCACAAGTAATAAGGTAAAAATCCAATTGTTAGAATCAGAATACAAGGTCAGGACAATATCAGTGGCAAAGCAAGATTGATGTTAATCTGCCCAAGTTTAAATTCATGAAGGGTGCTTAAATTTCCTGTGCCTGGGGACCAAAACACCACAAATGCTAGGGCATTAGCTGCTTAGTAGTGCTGTGAACTTCCAGTCTAGATAATGGGTGGAAATTGATTTTTTGGGTGAATGCTACCCTCCAGCTTGTTAACAGGGTCATTTGGAACATAAAGCAGGAATGAAATAAAAGTGCATTATCTTTTTGTAGTTTACCCAAAATGCCCAAAAGTTATGGAGGCTTTTTTCTTTAGATAAAAAAAGTCATTTGGCTTTCTGCAACTTTGTACACATTCATTTTAGTTTATAACAGTAGTGACAGAGATGGTTTATTATTATTTTCCTTTTATGGAGTATTTTTCCTCTGATATACTCAAGGCATTTGGTTTAAAACTAAGATGGGAAATCAGGCAGTGAAAGGACATCAATCAAAGATGTCACAGCCTTGTTATGCGACAAGTGTCTCTCCCCCTCCCCCACCCCAAACAACAGTAGTAGATGGTACTTTTTATACTTTTCTCAATGTTAGTTGGTCAGCATTAAATATATATATGCACAAAGTTTGTAATCCCTCTATTCACAGAATCATAGGACCATTTAAAAGAGTTTTCTGCCTCTGGCATTAGAATGTTAATGGACAGTGTTTGGTGTTGTATCTTAATAACATTCATGAAATTTAAAGTTTACAAAATGCTTTCTTCAGAGGTCTATGTAAGTGATATTACCTCCAATGTGCAGATAAGGAAACTGAGGTACAGAGGGCATGTTTTGCCTGGGTTCAGACAACTATAAGTATTAAATCCAGAATTTGAACCTGTCACCTGATCCTATGTCTATTTTTCCTTCCCTATTGTTTTTTATTTATTGTTTAGTTTTATATCTTATAGAATGATTATTTTTTGACAGAGGAAAATTAATTTTAGTTCCCTGAAAAGTAGAAATTTATTTCTTTTATGTATTAACCTTTTAAAAACCAAAGACAGATAATAGATTTGGTCAGGCTAATGTTATGGCCTCACTCTTATGAAACTGCTATGATTAGTAAAGATCCCTAGTGGTTAGAGTTGGAGTTTAGGAAGACTCAAATTCGAACTCAGCCTCAAATACTTACCAACTGTATAGCTTTAAGCAAGTCACTTAATCTCTGATTCAGTTTCCTTAACTATAAAATGGGAATAATAACAGCACTAATCTCCCAAATACAATGATAATCTGACAGCCAGCTGGTAAACTCTGGCCATAGTTCAAGACCAGTACCAGTAGTAAGGACAAATAACTGAGGAAAAACTCAAATTTTTTGTATGATTCTGTTTGAATAGCTTAGGGGGTTCTACAGTACATATTGATTATGCAACCTAAGGACCCTAAAATGTTCTACCCACTTAAACTGGATAGAAGAATGGACTTAAAGAAAGTATAGGAGGACTAGGCTGAGAAAGTCTAATGATTAAGTATATAATTTATTTGCATGTTGTCTCTCCTATTAAAATGTTACTTCTTTGAATAGTGTGTTTTATTTTTATTTTTGTTTTTTTTTGGGGGGAAGAGAGGCAAGTTTGTTTTTAAGATGTCTTAGAAGCTTTATCTTTAGGTAGCACAAAGTCATCTTTTAATAAATGCTTACTGACTCTCCCTCCCAAAGTACCTTGTATTTAAGTTCTTTCAATTTTTGCATTTTTCACTTTGTATTTATGATGGATATATTAATGAGCATACTTCTTGTCTCATCCATTAGAATAGAAATTTCCTGCAATTGGGAATACTCTGTCTTTGTCTCTTGACACTCAGCACAGAGGTACCAGGTATATTTTAAGTAATTTTAAGATTCTTGTTAACTGGTTGATTAATGTTTCAATTTTTCTTTATATTCAGAAATATTCCTTTTAATTTATGTCAATTTCAGAAATTTTTTAATTAAAAATATTACATCCACCTCAATGAATTTTTTAGTGGCATACTGAACTCAAGATATTTTTACATTTATATATTTATTTTATTTATTTATAAATTTATCTATATTTATACATTATTTACATTTACATTTATACATTGCTATTTAATTAAAATGTTTGTTACATATTAAGTTTGCCATCTCCCTGACTGATAAAAAAATTAAATACAATGATGGGGCTCATGAGTTATTAGTTGGAAAAAATATTATGAGCCACAAAATACTTGAGATATTATGCAAAGTGGGGGACAGTAATGATTACTCTAAAATAAGTTCTGATTTTTGTCCAATGTGGTTGTCTATGCTTTCAATTCAAAATATATTTTTCTCTTTGACTTTTATTATGTTTGAAACAAGAACAAAAATTAATTACATAATGTAAACTGACTTCCATTGAAAAATGTACTAAGAAATGTAGACTTCAAATCCAAAATGAAATATTGTGAAAAAATCATCTTAAAACAGCTAAGAAACTCCCATATCATTGGGACTATTTTTCACAGTTGCCATGGTTGGTAAATAATAATAGTTGACATAGAAATTTAAGTTTAAAAAACACTGTTAACACAATAACCCTGAGATGTAGGGAATAGAAATATTATTACCCCCATTTTTTTAACCACTGTACTATTCATCAATATAGGGAGCTATAATCACAAAGGTAGAGCTCTCAATAAGGAACTACCTTTACCAGTGCAGAAAGGCACCCTTTGTACAAATTCCAGTTTTAGAGAGTTGCTAGAGGCCCTTAGAAGGTAAATGTCTTGCCCAGGATCACTCTGTGTATATTCTACACGGGACCTGAGCTCAACTTTTATCCTTGCTCTAAACTTCTCTACTTGCTTCTCTCCTCTCAATTTACTGAAGAGAAATTTGACTTTTGAAGAGAGGTGACTTTTTCATGATTAGACAATTAATGAAATAACCAGGAAATCAAAGACTTCTGGCTCTGAAGATTGATACATTTTTAACCACTCCAAGCTTGCATAATATTGATAACCAAAAGTAGCATTTTCTGTCTTCCTTAGTTTTCTATTTTCTCTTGCCTTTTCCCCTCTTGAATGGACCTAGTTTCATCAGAAAGCAATTTTTTGAAATCTTAGTATCTATCTAACTCAGTATTTTCATGATGTTAATATATGAAAGCCTGTGATGAAATTAAGAGCAACAAGTTTCTTAGTACAAATGAAGCTTTTGTAATCAGCCCTTAAGAAGATAGTTAAATTTTATCTCTAGACTGAATCACATTGATTTTTGTGTTAAAGTTTTCTTTTTTAAGTTGTGCTTGAATAATCTTATCTCAAATTATTTTAATAACATGAACAGTAGTACAATCTCCTTGGCAAACCTGTAGACCCTATTTTATACATAGTAATCAATATGCTTTGTAGTTCTGAAAAGCGTTATCATTTATTTTCAAAAATAAATTTATGAGCATTTTAACTTGGTTTAAACTCTTCTAGGGCTTTATATTTTCTCTATGGGCCCGCTCTGGGTGATTTTGCTGTGGGTGATTCAAAGCATTCAATATTTTCCTAGAGTTTGAAAGGATAAAATTTTTTAATTTTCATGCCCTGTTTGCATAGTACTTCAGAAAAAATCATCTCAATTGTCTTCCCACTCATCCAATGGTCAACTGAGATGATACTGAGTACTGCCAAAATTTAATAATCAATTCACCTCTCTCTAAGTAAGTTGTTAATGAAAGACAACAGGATTTCCTGGTCTTGATCATAAAATTAAGAAAGGCTTAAGAGTGAGTAGCTTCCACTCTTGAAACATATAGGGGAGTTTCTTAAGCCATTTTTTCCATTAAAAAAAAGAAAAAAAAACTATTTGCTACTAACAAATAATTTTGATAAACATTGGTTTTTAGTTTCTTTAAGTATAATTTTATGTCTGAAAGTACTAATCTCTCTTTTCATTTGTACTTATTATTATTTCTCCTGATATTCTATTTATTTTATTGATCCAAATGATTTTTATTAATTTCCATAAAATATCCTTCGGTGCATCTAGGTAGGTGGAATGGTAGATAGAATCCCAGGCCTGGACTCAAGACTCATCTTTCTGAGTTCAAATCTGGATTCAGACACTTATTAATTATGTGTGACTATGAGTAAATCACTTAATTCTTTTTGCCTCAGTTTCCTCATCTGCAAAATGAGTTGAAGAAGGAAATAGCAAGCCAATCCAATATCTCTGCCAAGAAAAACATAAATGGGTTTTTGAAGAGTCAGACATGACTGAAAAATGACTGAGCAAAAACGATTAAGTATTCTTGGATTGGGAATCTCTCTATATGTAAATAAAGTTAGGTCACATTACCAATTTTATTATATGGGTATAGCTCAATCATATATTTTGAACATCTTTTGAATGACTTAAATCATTCCTTATATCTTTTTATTTTTATGTTTCATTAGTATCTTTTGTTTTAATATTATCTAAATTTTCAAGTCATATTATATTAAAAAATAAAAACAAAAAATACATTCAAAAAAGATCCAAAATATTAACCAAATATGATATTATATTTAGTATTTTATACACATACTTATCCCTTCTATATAAGGAAGAAAAAGATTATGCCTTCTCTTTTGGATCTTCTTCTCTCTAATTATATTGCTGTAATTATTTATACTTCTTAAGTTCTACTTCTTTATGCATCAGTATATATGTCTTTCCATATTTTTCTATATGTATCATAATTAGTTTTTATAGAATAGCAATATTTTGTTTTATTTATGTATTATAATTACTTTAGTCAAAAGTAAAAGGCAGTATCATCAAAGATCTCACAGTCTAAAGAGCAAGGAGAAAATGTACAAATAACTATATATAAACAAGTTATATATAGGCTAAAGAGCAAATGGTGAAAGTGACTCAAGACTGAGGCTTGATCAGATAAAGAAGCAAAGGATTCAAGAAAAGAGTCCAGGGTTCAGTTGAGTTGATTCACCAAAGGGTCAAAATGGGGAAAGAGGAATTATATAGTTTGTGCAAGGGTTATACTCTTGGAAAGAACTGAGGTTCAAAGACTTGTCATACTATTTTTTTCCTCTTCTCATTCTACTTGCATTACTTTTATGCAAAGGTTTGTCACAAATGAAATCAATTTCATCTTTTATAATAATCTCTTGTTGTTTGGTTACAAATTCACTTCCTAACTATGATTTTAAATACTTTTATTATTTGAAATATATGACTTTAATATCATATCATCTTTATTTTGAATTTATTTTGGAATAAGGTATAGAGTCTTGTTTAAATCTAATTTCCATCAAACTACTTTCTAGTTTTCCAGAAATTTTTGTCAGATAGCTAGTTCTTCCATGTGTAATTTATGATTTGGGACTTGTTGAACTCTAGGTATTGAATTCATCTAGTTTGTCCTACTGATCTACTTTTCTATTTTTAATGAGTACCAAATAGCTTACTATTTTATAATCTAATTTGAGATCTAGAAGTGCTAACCATACTCCTTTCCCTTTACAAAAGCATTTATTGAAATTCTAGATCAATATCCATAATTAGCAATTATGACATGTCAAGCACTGTGATACTTTGTTCCCCCAAATAATTTTGTTATTATTTTGTATCAGTCTATAAAACAGCTCCTTGGTAATTTGATTAGCATGATACCAAATCTGTAAAATAATTTAGATAATATTGACATTTTTGCTATATTGGCAAACATGATACAGATGTGAGCACTGAAATTTCCCACCTCATTTATTTGATAAAAAAATTATTATTTTATCTATAGATGTCTTGAGTATTCTTTTATAGATTCATTCCTGGGCATACTCGTATTTGTAATTATTTTGAATGAGACTTTCCCTTCCATGTTACTGTTATATAGAAATACAATTGGTTTTTGTGTTTATTATTTTTTTTTGTTGAAGCTATTAAACTTTATTTATTAAACTTTGTTCATTCTCTAAGATTTTCTTAGAAAAACATGAACAAAAATAAGGATAGAGTAATCTCTACTTTGCCTATTTTATGTCTTTACTTTTTTCTCTTATTCATTGTGGTTGTTAACATTTTTATAACTGTCAAATAACTACAGCAAAATGACAAATATAGACTTTGCTTTATAAATTATTGAAAGAGTTTGTTTTTCCCATTGAATATAATGCTACATTTAAAAAAAAGATACATTTATAATTTATTGAATTTTTCTCATAAGATCAGACGTGAAACAGGGATGTTCATTATCACTGTTATTATGAAATATTATATTTCAAATGCTAACTATCAATAAGACAAAAAAAAGATATGAAAGAAGCAAACACTGGGAAAACAAAACTATCTCTTTTTGCAGATAGTATGATGGTATCCTTAAAGAATCAACTAAAAATCTAGTTGAAACAATTAACAACTTAAAGAAAATCCACTTAAAATAAAACAACATAAATCATCATAAATATATTTCCATATATTATTACCCTTCAAACCCCACCCTCTGACAAATAAATCCCTACTAAGAAGAAATAGAAAGAAAAATTCCATTTAAAATCACTGCATACAATATAAAATGCTTTACCTTCCTAGGCAAAATAATATAAACACAATTTCAAAACACTTTTCACATAAATAAGTTTCAGAGTCAAACAACTGAAAAAATATTACTTGGTCATGGATAGGCTAAGTCTGTATAATAAAAATGACAGTTCTACCTAAGTTAATTTACTTATTCAGTGCTATATTAATTTAACTACCAAATAAATATTTTATAGAGTGAAAAAAAACACAACAAAATTCATCTGGAAAAACAAATGTTCAAGACTATCAAGAGAATCAATAAAATTTTGGCACTGTCTGAGAAATAGAATGGTGGCTTAGTGGAATAGATTGTGTACATAATACAAAGTAATAAATGACCATAATAATCTAATGTTTGAAAAATCCAAAGATACAAGCTTTTGAGGCATGAATTCAATTTGGCAAAAACTATGTATAAACCAACATCTTTTACTGTATCCCAAGATAGGGTCAAAAGGGGTATATGATTTAAATGTAAAGTGTGATATCATAAGTAAATTAATGGAGCTTAGGAAAATTTATGGGGGCAGAGCCAAGGTGGCAGAGAAGACACATGTTTCTTTCTGACCTTCTCCCTTGACCCTCAGAGTAATTAGTGAATCCAGATTCTGAATTAGCTCTGGACTGGTAGAATCCATGAATATTGGGAGTACAACAAATTATCAGCAGAAGATAATTTTGAAGATGTCCAGAAAAGGTCTGTTTCAATCAGGCATGGAGGAAGGTGGACCAAACGCAAGCAGGCCAAGCACGGACACCAGTGCAGGTAGTGAAGACTGGGACAGTGGAAGCTCTGTGTGACAGAAAATCTATAAGGAGGAATTTCCAGCAGTATTGGCTACACTACCCTGGCTGCAAGCCAGTAAATCATCAGAGAAGTTACAAAACATCCAACACAAACACAAAAAATCAATAGTGAACCCTGAAGCTCCAGAATCTGACAGGACCCGGCCGCATACCCAGCTCCAGGAGTGAGTCAGCACAAACTCAACACAGTCCTTGCCACTTGTAGAAGAAGCTTGGAAAACCTCCCCTGCCCTAAAAGCAGACCTCAACTTTTTTTTTAATGAGTATAATAGCAAAAAGCTATTTTTTGCTTTATTGCATAGTTTTTATAGTGAAACAGAAGAACTTATTTCAAACCCTGAGGAGACTAAAGGCAGATCATCCCCAGATGAAGCCCCAAAGGATGATATAAATTGGTCTCCATCATACAAGGCTCTCCTAGAAGAAATTAAAAAAAAAAAAAAAAAAAAGATCTTAAAAGAGGGCTGAAGAAAACTAGGGAAAAGAAATGAGGAGGGTGGAGCCAAGATGGCGGGGAAGGCACATGCAACTTTCTAAGCTCCTCATAACCAATTATTAAATTCAACCTCAAAAATAGTGCTTGATTGGTGAAATTCATAAAGATTTGAAGTACAACAACTTACCAGCCAAATATAATCTGGAAGATCGCCAGAAAAGATTTGTTTTGAGTGGTGGAGATAGACCAGCACAGGCAGGGATAGAACTAGAGGCTAGATAATATTGAGCAGACCCGGCGGGAGTGGCCTCTGTGGTTAGAAAAGTTATAGAGATGACTCTGGCATAGGCTGATTGCTCTGCCTTGGTTAAAAAGCAGTAGACCAGCAGAGAAATTAAAGCCATAGAGGGTACTCTAAAAAAACTCCAGAACCTAACAAGATCTGGCTATACCCACCCAAAACCGGAAGTGACTCAGCACAGACCACATCACAGCTGTGCAGCTGCATTCTGCAGCACAGGCCAGGGCAGTCACAAAGCTGCTTAGTAGGGGAGTGCAACCCAGGGCAGCCTCTAATCTGCACAGTGGGGGCCTCAGCCTGGGGCAATAGAACTTCTGCAGCACAACTGTGCTTCCCTGGGCAGAGACACTCCCAGTCCCTTCTTGGGCTATTTGCTGGTCAGCTGCTAATACCCATAGCTCCACAGTGGGTTTTGGCTTAGGGTAATGACATTTTTGCTGCTTAGCCTCTAGCCACAGGGCAGTCACTAATCCACACAGCGATGTTCTTCACTGGGCACTTCTGCAGCTCACTTCATGCTACCCAGGTCTGAATCACTTCTGGTGGGCAACTTTTTCCCAGAGCACTTCTGCACATTGCTGCTCTTTGCAGCCCATTTGCAAGATAGCTACCATCCATATATCTATCCCTGCTCTGCAGAGGAAGCTGGAAACCTCCTTGCCCTGAAGGCAGACCCTACAGGCTTTTAAAAAAAATGAGTAAAAAATCAAAAGGACAATTGATAGTTTCTATACAGAAAGAGAGCAGGTTAATAGCAATACCCCAGACGATACCCCAAAGGGGAATGTAACTTGGCCCCCATCACACAAATCTCTCCTAGAAGAGACTATAAAAATGAAGAAAGGAAAGAGAAGCTATGCAAGAGAGTAACAACTTCCTGAAATGTGAATTATTGAAAAGGAACATTGTGTGAATCTTACTGTCATCAGAGTTGGCTCAAAGAGAAAATAATTGACATACTTGTTTTAGAGAAAATCCTCTCTCTCCTCATTAAAAAGGGGGAGAGGAAAAGGGAAAAGAAAAGGAGTAATAAGGGAAGGGTACAAGAAAGGGGAAGAGATTCAAAGGGGAGGAGGGAGGGATTCTAAAAAGGGTGAGCGTCATGATACAAGTGGGGCACATAAGTTTAAAACGGGGAAAGGGTTGGAGAGACAAGAAAAAGAAAAGCATAATCTGGGGATACTAGGATGGCAGGAAATATAGAATTAATAATTTTAACCATAAATGTGAATGGGACAAACTCTCACATAAATAGGAGGCAGATAGCAGACTAGATCAAAAGTCAGAACCCTACAATATATTGTTTACAGGAAACACATTTAAAGCAGGGAGATACATACAGAGTAAAGGTAAAAGGCTGGAGCAATCTATTATGCTTCAGGTAAATTAAAAAAAAAGCAGGGGTAGCCCATCCTTATCTCAGATCAAGCAAAAGCAAAAATTGATCTAATTAAAAGAGATAAGGAAGGAAACTATATTTTGCTAAAGGGTAGCATAGAAAATGAAGCAATATCAATACTAAAAATATATGCACCAAATGGTATAGCATCTAACTTCCTAAAGGAGACGTTAAGAGAGTTGCAAGAAGAAATAGACAGCAAAATTGCAATAGTGGGAGATCTCAAACTTGCACTCTCAGAATTAGACAAATCAAACCACAAAACAAATAAGAAAGAAATTAAAGAGGTAAATAGAATATTAGAAAATTAGGTATGATAGATCTTTGGAGAAAATTGAATGGAGATAGAAAGGAATATACTTTCTTCTCAGCAGTTCATGGAACCTATTCAAAAACTGACCATATATTAGGATATCAAGACCTCAAAATTAAATGCAACAAGGCAGAAATAGTAAATGCTTTCTTTTGAGATCATGATACAATAAAAACTACATTCAACAAAAAGTTAGGAGTAAATAGACCAAAAAGTAATTGGAAACTAAACAATCTCATCTTAAAGAATGATTGGGTGAAACAGCAAATTATAGATACAATTAATAATTTCACTCAAGATAATGACAACGATGAGACATCATACCAAACTTTGTGAGATGCAGCCAAAGCAGTAATAAGAGGAAATTTTATATCCTTAGAGGCTTACTTGAATAAAACAGAGAAAGAGAAGATCAAGGAATTGGGCTTACAACTAAAAAAACTAAAAAAAGACCAAATTAAAAACCCCCAATTAAATACTAAATTTGAAATTCTAAAATTAAAAGGAGAAATTAATAATATTGAAAGTAAAAAAAAAAAACTATTGAACTAATTAAAAAAACTAAGATTTGGTTCTATGAAAAAGCCAATAAAATAGATAAGCCTTTGGTAAATCTGATTAGAAAAAGGAGGGAGGAAAATGAAATTAGTAGTCTTAAAAATGAAAAGGGAGAACTTTCCACCAATGAAGAGGAAATTAGAGAATTAATAAGGAGTTACTTTGCCCAACTTTATGCCAATAAATTTGATAACCTAAGTGAAATGGATGACTACCTCCAAAAATATAGAGTTCCCAGATTAACAGAGGAGGAAGTAAATTGCTTGAATAGTCCCATTTCAGAAAAAGAAATAGAACAGGCAATTAAACAACTCCCTAAGAAAAAATCCCCAGGACCAGATGGATTTACATGTGAATTTTACCAAACATTTAAAGAACAATTGGCCCCAATGCTATATAAATTATTTGATAAAATAGGGAATGAAGGAGTCCTACCAAATTCCTTCTATGACACAGACATGGTACTGATACCTAAACCAGGTAGGTTGAAAACAGAGAAAGGAAATTATAGACCAATCTCCCTAATGAATATTGATGCTAAAATCTTAAATAAGATATTAGCAAAAAGACTACAGAAAATCACCCCCAGGATAATACACTATGATCAAGTAGGATTTATACCAGGAATGAAGGGTTGGTTCAATATTAGAAAAAACTATCAATATAATTGGCCATATTAATAACCAAATTAACAAAAACTATATGATCATCTCAATAGATGCAGAAAAAGCATTTGATAAAATCCAACATCCATTCCTATTAAAAACACTTGAGAGTACAGGAATAAATGGACTTTTCCTTAAAATAATCAGCAGCATCTATTTAAAACCATCAGTAAACATCATATGTAATGGGAGAAAACTGCAACCATTCCCAATAAGATCAGGAGTGGAACAAGGTTGCCCACTATGACTGTTACTATTCAATATTGTATTAGAAATGCTAGTTTTGGCAATGAGTTGAGAAAAAGAATATATAATGAGGAAACCAAATTATCACTCTTTGCAGATGATATGATGGTATATTTAAAGAATTAGGGAATCAGCTAAAAAAATGCTTGGTACAATTCACAACTTTAGCAAAGTTGCAGGATACAAAATAAACCCACATAAATCATCAGCATTCTTATATATTACTAAAAAATTCCAACAGTCAGAATTACAAAGAGAAATTCCATTTAAAGTAACTACTGATAATATAAAATACTTAGGAATCTATCTGCCAAGGGAAAATCAGAAACTTTATGAGCAAAACTACAAAACTCTTTCACACAAATTAAGTCTGATCTAACCAATTGGAAAAATATTAAATGCTCTTGGATAGGGCGAGCAAATATAATAAAGATGACAATAATACCTAAACTAATCTATTTGTTTAGCACTATACCAATCAGACTCCCAAAAAACTATTTTAATGACCTAGAAAAAATAACAACAAAATTCATATGGAAAAGCAAATGGTCAAGAATTTCAAGGGAATTAATGAAAAAAAATCAAATGAAGGTGGCTTAGCTGTACCAGATCTAAAATTATATTAAAGAGCAGCAGTTACCAAAACCATTTGGTATTGGCTAAGGAATAGATTAGTTGATCAGTGGAATAGGTTAGGTTCAAAGGACAAAACAGTCAATAACTATAGCAACCTAGTGTTTGACAAACCCAAAGACCCCAGCTTTTGGGATACGAAGTTACTGTTTGACAAAAATTTCTGGGAAAATTGGAAACTAGTATGGCAGAAACTAGGCATTGATCCATACTTAACACCATACACCAAGATAAGGTCAAAATGTGTTCATGACCTAGGTATAAAGAATGAGATTATAAATAAATTAGAGGAACACAGGATAGTTTACCTCTCAGACCTGTGGAAGAGGAAGGAATTTATGACCAAAGAAGAACTAGAGATCATTACTGATCACAAAGTAGAAAATTTTGATGATACCAAACTGAAAAGTTTTTATACAAACAAAACTAATGCAGACAAGATTATAAAGGAAGCAATAAACTAGGAAAATATTTTTACAGTCAAAGGTTCTGATAAAGGCCTCATTTCCAAAATATATAGAGAATTGACTCAAGCTATTCTCCAATTGATAAGTGGTCAAAGGATATGAACAGACAATTCTCAGATGAAGAAATTGAAAGTATTTCTAGCCATATGAAAAGATGCTCCAAGTCATTATTAATCAGAGAAATACAAATTAAGACAACTCTGAGATACCACTACACACCTGTCAGACTGACTAGAATGACAAGGAAAGATAATGCGGAATGTTGTAGGGGATGTGGGAAAACAGGGATACTGATACATTGTTGGTGGAATTGTGATAACATTCAGCCATTCTGGAGAGCAATTTGGAACTATGCTCAAAAATTATCAAACTGTACATACCCTTTGATCCAGCAATGTTACTACTGGGCTTATATCCCAAAGAGATCTTAAAGAAGGGAAAGGGACCCACATATGCAGAAATGCTTGTGGCAGCCCTTTTTGTAGTGGCTAGAAACTGGAAACTGAGATGCCCACCACTTGGAGAATGGCTGAATAAATTATGGCATATGAATGTTATAGAATATTATTGTTCTATAAGAAACGGCCAGCAGGATGATTTCAGAGAGGCCTGGAGAGACTTACTTGAACTGATGCTAAGTGAAATGAGCAGAAAAGGAGATAATTACGCATGGCACCAACAAGACTATACGACGATCAATTCTGATAGACATGGCTCTCTTCAACAATGAGATGATTCAGTCCAGTTCCAATGCTCTTGTGACGAAGAGAGCCATCTACACCCAAAGAGAGGACTGTGGGAACTGAGTATGGACCACAACATAGCATTCTCACACTTTGTGTTGTTGTTTCCTCACATTTTGCTTTATTTCTCAGTTTTTTTCTTCCTTCTTGATCTGACTTTTCTCGTGCAACAAGATAACACTATAAATATGTATACATATATTGGATTTAATATATATTTTAACATATTTAACATGTATTAGACGACCTACCATCTAGGAGAGGAGCTGGAAGGAAGGAGGGGATAATTTGGAACAGAAGACTTTGCAAAGGTCAATGTTGAAAAATTACCCATGCATATGTTTTGTAAATAAAAAGTTTTAATAAATTAAAAAAAAGAAGGAAAATGTACCTTTTAGATCTATGGATAGGAGAAGAATTTATAACTTTCTTGGGAAATAAAATGGATAATTTTAATTAAATGAAATTTTAAAAGTTTTATACAAACAAAACCAATGTAATCAAAATTAAAAGGAAAGCAAGAAACAAGAGAAAATTTTATAATGAGATTTTTTTTCTGATCAAAGCTTCATTTTCAAATGTATAGATAACAACTTAATTTATAAAATGAAAGAGAGCCATTTTCCAATTCAAAGTATTTGAACAGCCAGATTTCTGAAGATTAAATCAAAGCTATCAATAATCGTGAAAAGAAATGCTAGAAATCACAACTAATTGGAGACATGAAAATTAAAATAACTCTGAGTTTCTGACTCTCACATATTGGATTGGTTAGCATGACATATAAGTAAAACAGTAAAATGCTAGAGGGGATGTAGAAACAAAAAGACACCATTGCATTGTCTATGGAGTTATGAATTAGTTCAACCAATCTGAAGAACAATTTGGACTATGCCCAAAGTACTATAGAACTGTGCATATTTTTTGACCCAGAAATATTACTAGTAGGTCTATATTTGCCAGAGGTCAATAAAAAGACAAAAGAAATATATGTACAAAATATTTATAGCAGCTCTTTTTTGTGGTTCCAAGGAATTATAAATCTAGCCAATTCTTTAAGTTGGGGAATGGTTTAACATGTTTTAGAATGTGTTTGTGATGGAGTATTATTGTGCTTTAAGAAATTATTGAGTGAGTTGGTTTTGGAAAAATATAGTGAGGCTTTTATGAATTAATTCAACTTAAAATTAGAAGAACTAAGAGATGATTGCACACAGTAACCGCAATGTTGTAATGATGATGAAAACCCTGGCTATTCTAATCAATATAATGATCTATGACAATTGCAAGACTCATGATGAAAAAATACTATCCACCAGAGAAAGAACTGATGAACTCTGAAAGCAAATTACAGTATAATTTTCTCACTTTGTCTTTTTTTGGTTAAAATAGATATTATTGAAATATATTTTGCATGATATCACATGTATAATTGATATATTATTTTCCTTTTCTATGGGTAAAGGGTAAAAGAGAGGGAGAGAATTTGGACTTCAAAATTAAAAATGAAAGAACATTTTTTAAAAAAGTAAATAAAATTTTAAAAAGAAAAGTTATCTATTTCTCTTATAATTTCCAGGATTTTCTTTTATGCTTATTTTAGATGTTTGTTGATTTTCTAAAATGTTAATTACATTTTCAGTTTATTAATGCTTTATTTTTTAATATTTTGTTAAAGCATGCTTTTTAGAGATGCAAAAGTTTTGATTTGACTAAATATTGCATTGTTTTAGTGTCATTTGGTAAAGGATTTTACTTTAGTAAGGTTACCTTCTGGAATGTTTTAGTTTCATTACTCTATATGTGGTTCACAATTTGTTTTTTGTGAGGTTCAGAAGGTTGAAATAGATTGGAAAAATTGATCTATGTACTATCTTGCTGGTTCTATGATAGAAGTCACATACATTTCAACAAGATGTTCAGTGTCAAAAAGCAGTTCAGGATTGAGAAAGAAATATATATACAAAAGATGTATTTCCATATAAGGAGAATTTTACAACAGGTTGTTTTTTTTTTAAACTCTCACAAACATTTGTCGTTTGAATGTGTACTGCATTTAACAAGAAACTCATTTTCAACATAATAATTTTGCTGTGGATAGTTGAAGACAAGAAAATCTATTTTAAACTGAAAATTAATTTTTTATTATTTTTTAGAAAGATAAAAGATTCCTGACCTTGAGATAATGGTAGAAACAGTAGGAAGATCAGTGTGATTACTATCAAAATATCTCCAAAATTCTTGGAGATGTTTGAATTGAAATATTCCCTCATTTCAGTAGACATGGTTACAATGTTGCTGTGAGTATAGAGGGCAAGAGTTAGAAAAATACTTCCTTTTCAGAATTTATGTAGGGAATCAATGTTGATATCATGAATAAATAAAATCTCAGATTGCTAATGTTGGACAGAAAATGGTTTAGATTTATGTGATTATGACATGCATTAATATGTATAAGCAATATAAATAAAAAAACCCAAATAAACAAAACAAACAACAGCAGCAAAATACAACCATGACTTTCTAAGAGAAGGTTTTCTCTAGATTATTTTTTCTTTCATTTTCATGCAAGAAACATAGAAAAACATTGTTATTAGCTTTAATTTTATGAAGTTGAAAAACAAACAAATAAACAAAAATACCCTAGACATTTTTCCTTTGAGGAATGTTGGAATGAGAGGAAGGTTGCTATTGATATGAAAGCGATTCAGTAAAACTGTTTCCCTTTGTATGGTTGATGGTAAATTTGTCTTTAACAATGCTACTCAAGGAAATGCCTTTGCATCTCCTCAGATTAGCATCAACTGTGAGAAAGAAGAAAAAGTTAAAAGTGTCCCCTTCTCTACTTTTTCTACTTACTTAAGAGGTTAGAAACAAAGATTCAGGAGGATAGGAAAATAGTATATGTGTTTTGAATATTTATTAGGAAATAGTCTTATTTATAAGATTCTAGTAGCTTCTGCTGTCTCCCTATGTGATAATGACTCCCTTATATTTTCTATTCAGCTACTTATACCAAAAACTTCCCCTGCCCTCTCATTTAAAAAACAAAATAAAATTTTAATCCTATTCAACTAATATTTTAAAGATCTCAAATGATAAGCGAGACATTGTCAAATGTCAAATTGTCAAATTTATTACATACTTTATTACACACTTGGAGACTGCTTTGCTCATCAGTGTGAATTTATGATGACTGAAAAACTCTGAAGTTGTGTCACAATTTCAGGCATGAAATAAAAAAAAAATGAGACAAATTTGTGAAGATAAGTTGAATACCATCAATCTATCCCAATTAAAGTCAAAGCAACCCTTAGTAAGGTAAAAACACCTCTATTGATTAACTCAATCAAATAATGTCATTAAATTAGATGTGGGAGATCCTTATCAATTTGGAATGATTGAAAGCCATAGGATGAAGTGTAATGACACTATGTAGAAAGTATATTAGGATAGCCTGCAAAGAATCAATCAAGTTTTCTGGGTTCATATAAATTATTGTTCCAGTTAGGATTTCTGTAGGCAAGAGGCAAGCCAGTACATTGGTGGGAACAATTACAAACTTGTCCACAAGAAGGAATTGTTTTGAATAAAGTAATTGTTTCTCTATTTTTAATAACCAATTATTAGGATGGAGGTCTTTCCTTTTATTCAAGTCTAGCCCTTGCAGGTCATTTGGTCAGTCTCTAAAGGACATTACTAATAGCTGAGATTGCTGAAATCCTATGAATACCTACTCTATGATTTTGGACAGGACCCCACCCAACCCAAAGACCTTACAAATAGAATATAATCTAGATAAATTATTGCCCTTATGTCTGTTACTGTATTCCTCTATTTAAAGTATAGAGGAACTCGGCTAGTGAAGGATAACACAAACTAGAGGTATTGATAGAAATGGTTTCCTTTGGCCAGTTCCTAAAGGCAGTCAAATGATGAAGTCTCATTCTCAACAGGAAAAATAGCTGAAGACTCTTAGCTCATCTTCTCCTTAATATGTTTACCCCCTCATTAATTATTCATCAATCAGGGTTGATCAGAGGAAATCTTATGTACTCTCAAGGACCTAAAGGATTTGGTCTTATTATCATCCTAAAAATAGTCTGGAATAGCAAGCACAGGTAGCATTTTGTGCATTAAAAGCCTTAGACAAACTAGAGGAAGAGGAAGAGAAGCTTTAGGAGCCTACAGGGATCCTTGCAGAAGCCTAAACTACAGGGAACTTTGTGAAAATTTCATGAAAGAAAGAAAAGACTTTCCATAATTCAGGAGCTATGAATTACTCCTTTGCTACATGTTCTCTCTTTATTCAAGTCCACTTTCCTCTGTACTCTCTATGTACTTATAGGAAAGTATCTTTCAGACTTTATGAAAGTTATTTTCTATTAACTCTTCTTAATATACAGATGTAAATGCCTATTTAAAAAAGCTAATAAATCATGTTGGCTACTTGTTATCAGTTAAAAAAGCAGTGTGTGTTAGGGGTAGGGGACAAGATACCAGCGAGAATTTGTGAGCTATAATGCTAGCAAAACCAAATTCCAGTCACTGAAGGTTATTCTAAGGGGTACAAGGGAGTGTAAAAGTAGCCAGGTATCCTTTGAGGACTCAATGCATCAATGCTAGTATGAATTGAAATGTTGCCCTGGACACTGAGTTACCTATTCATTCATTTCATTCAACTGCTAATTATCTAATATTTACTACTGGGCAAGGCACTATGATATTTATGATATTGAATCCCAGAACTGGAATAGACTTAAAGATTATCTAATCCAATTTTTTCTCTCTAAAATATTTTTTCCCTCATCTGATGTGATCAGTGTGTTGAATTTATTTTTTTCTTATTTGTTCCTTAAAATAAAGAAAAAAAATATGGAATATTTTTGTTTACTGATGAAAATTTCATGTCATAAAGAAACATGAGAAAGTGAAAATTAGAAGTAAAAACCACTCACAATTGCTCCATTTCAATCATTCTTTTATGTCATTCCCTCACAACAGAAAAACCCTATATCAGACTAATTATTCCTGCTTTTGTTTATAGTTCAGTTGTTTCATATTTACTAGATGTCTGAGGGTAGATTTGAACTCAGGAAGATGAGTCTGACTCCAGGCCTAGTACTGTGTTTCCTGATCCATCTAGTTGCTCTCTGATTATGTCTAATAAATTTTTGTCTTAAAAAAAAAAAGTATGAGGGAGAGGGCCATATTTTATTCCAAATTACAATGAAAGTAACAACCGACAAAATACAATGCAATACCTGAAACAGTTTTCCATTAATTTGTAGTTTAATTCATAATGAAGCATCATTGAATTTAATGTTATAGTTTGACATTTTCATCAGTATACAAATATATTCCATATTTTTTCTTTCTGTTAAGGACCAAATGAGAAAAAAATAAATTCAAAACATGTTTTGATATGTTCAATAATAAGGATTTAAACAAATGATTAATTTAAGTTTTACTATACTTTTCATCATTGCAAGTAAAAAGTCTAAAGATCCCTAATTGATAAATGATCAAAGAATGTGAACAGACAATTTTCAGATGACAAAATTAAAGCCATCTATAGTCATATGAAAAAATGCTCTAAAATACTCTTGATTAGAGAGATGCAAATTAAAACAGCTCTGAGATACCACCTCACACCTATCAGATTGGCTAAAATGACAGGAAATGATAAATGCTGGAGGGGATGTGGGAAAACTGGGCCACTAATACATTGTTAGTGGAGTTGTGAAATAATCCAACTATTCTGGAGAGCAATTTGGAAAACATAGCCCTGCCCAAAGGGCTATAAAACTGTACATACCCTTTGACCTGGAGTACCAATACTAGGTCTATATTCCAAAGATCTCATAAAAAGGGAAAAGGATCCAAACGTACAGCCCTTTTGGTGGTAACAAAGAATTGGAAAATGAGTAGAAGCGCATCAACTGGGATATGGCTGAATAAGTTGTTATATGAAATATAATAATGGAATATTATTGTTCTATAAAAACGATGAGCAAGCTGATTTTAGAAAGGCCTGAGATTTACTGAGCAAAACAAATAGAACCAGAAATACATTGTATACAATAATAGTAAGATTATGTGATGATCAACTTTAAGAGACTTGGTTCTTCTCAACAATTCAGTGATCAAAGGCAATCCCAATAAACATTGGATAGAAAATATCATCCATATTCAAAATCCAAAAAGGGAACAATGGAAGTTGAATGTAAATCAACATAGGATATGTTTTTTTTGTTGTTGTTTTTGTTTTTGCTCTCCTGTTGTTTTTTCCCTTTTGTTCTGATTTTTCTCTTCAGCATGATTCATAAAGGAATGTGTATTAAAAATGTTAATATACATGTATAGCCAGAAAAAAACCAATGGTTTTTTTTTTATTTTTTATTATTTAATAGCCTTTTATTTACAGGTTATATGTATGGGTAACTTTACAGCATTGACAATTGCCAAACCTCTTGTTCCAAATTTTCCCCTCCTTCCCCCCATCCTCTTTCTAAGATGGCAGGATGACCAGTAGATGTTAAATATATTAAAATATAAATTAGATACACAATAAGTATACATGACTAAACCATTATTTTGCTGTACAAAAAGAATTGGACTCTGAAATAGTGTACAATTAGCCTGTGAAGGAAATCAAAAATTCAGGTGGGCAAAAATATAGGGATTGGGAATTCAATGTAATGGTTCTTAGTCATCTCCCAGAATTCTTTCGCTGGGCGTAGCTGGTTCAGTTCATTACTGCTCCATTGGAACTGATTTGGTTGATTTCATTGCTGAGGATGGCCAAGTCCATCAGAATTGGTCATCATATATTATTGGTGTTGAAGTATACAATCATCTCCTGGCCCTGCTCGTTTCACTCAGCATCAGTTTGTATAAGTCTCTCCAGGCATTTCTGAAATCATCCTGTTGGTCATTTCTTACAGAACAATAATATTCCATAATATTCATATACCACAGTTTATTCAGCCATTCTCCAATTGATGGGCATCCACTCAGTTTCCAGTTTCTGGCCACTACAAAGAGACCTGCCACAAATATTTGTGCACATACAGGTCCCTTTCCCTTCTTTAAGAGCTCTTTGGGATATAAGTCCAGTAGTAACACTGCTGGATCAAAGAATATGCACAAAAACCAATGTTTTTTAAAATGACAATAGTGTAGACTCATACCAATATATCTACCTTTTCACAAATTTGCATGTCATTGTTGTGCAGTATATATATATGCTGCCTAAGCAAGCTCTCTGTCTGCAAATCCCTGCACTATTTATATATATATATATATATATATATATATATATATATATATATATATGTGTGTGTGTGTGTATGTGTATATGTGTATGTATATATATATATATATATATACATATACATAAAAAGCAATAATTTCTTAGCATTTTCTCCTCCCACATTTCTTTATTTAGATTTTTATTTTGAATAAATGAAAGAAGAGATTTTTTACCTCAATTGCTACCTAACCATAATCACTAAATGGGTGCAGCCTCAGTAAAACTGAGACTTGTTGAAAACCTTAGCTTAAAAAAGCCAAAGTCTCCCATTGCATCCTGGGCCATCTCCAGTCACCCTGATCTATCTCTTGCCACTGGACCCAGAGGGCTCTGGAGGAGAAAGTGAGGCAGGAGACCTTGCACAGTTTTCCCTCACTTAAATCCAAGTCACTTGCATGTCATGACATCAGCTCCCTGATCATGGCCCTCTTCAAGAATGAAGGACAAACAACAACAACATATGCATATGCATCTATTTGTGTGTGTGTATGATAAAAATGGCACTTCTATGATATTAAAGTTTTTAAGCATAAATTAGTTTTCATAGTTAGGGGTTACTTCTGCATCAGTTGATACCGTATGTGTTATAGCAGTTTTATTTTATTATTATTATTTTTTATTTTGGGAATGTTGAGTCATTCTAGCATTCCTGGTGAAGGGATGAAAGTCTATGAGCTAGAGTAGGTCAGACCTTAGGCCCAAGTTGCAGGAAGTCACATGATCTCAAGGCCTAGAGTTCTACAAGGCAAGAAAGGTCAGAACCTAGGTCTAAGCTACAGGAAGTGATAGGAAGTGACATCACCCACAGGAAGTAGACAACATTGGTGCTCATTGGTCAATAATAGTTACTTCCTTTTTAGTTCACCCAATCAAAAGACTTGGGTCTTTTGCTATTTAACCAGCTTTACTATTTCTGGCTTGCACATGTTGGGAGGGAAGATGCCTCCAGGGTGTGCTTGGACCTCTTCCTGCAGAGACTGAATAAATACTTTCTCTTTGTATCTGAGGATGTCTCTGATTAGTTAATTTGGGTGAGAAGGTCTAGCACCCACACACTTTATATGGTTGTGTGTATTTATATGCATAGAAAAATATAAATATACACACAGAGATAGTTCATAGTAGACAATTTTATGATTTTTCTCTTTTTTTGTTTTTATATAAATATTTTTAAAATGTAATGTTCTATAATAAACATTCTTTACTTACCCCCTGCATGTTTAGATATTAGGACAATATTTCTCAATAAAAAGAGTTTAATAGTGTGCTTTCTTTATCAATTAGTGAAGATAGTGAGATATTTGTATAAATTGTTTTAAAAATGATTGATAAGAATTATTCTGTAAATACAGCTTGACCATGTTTTAAAAATGCTTTTAGCTTTAGTAGTTTATCACTTATTCAGTCTCATTGAGATCAGATTGATAAAGATCTCTCTTGTTTTGTTACCATGTGTATTTTATATTTTTTTAGGTAATCATCCATTTTCTTTAAATTATATATTTTCTATTATATAATGATAGGATCTTAAACTGACTCCAAGGCCAGCATACACTGCCACCTAGCTGCCTCCAAGTATGATCATAAGGAATCAAACCTTGCTCCCCTATGACAAGTCTTTTTCTACTTTTGACATCTTCAAGCAGAGCTTCATGAAGCTGCAGCAGAACCAGTCAATCCTGGAAGGTAAGTGCTGTTATTACCCCCATTTTATAGGTGAGATACAGGGGCCCTGATCAGAGTTCCAGCATAGATAAGAATGCTTGTGATCACTCTTGAGACCAGAACACAGGCCAGGAAAGCAGTGGTCACAATTCTCTTTAGACTTGCCACCTAATATTAAGAAGTGAGGGTTTGAACACCCAAAATATATTGGAGTTTCAGGCTGTTGTCACATGGTATCTCAAAAAAGATTTGTGGGCTTAAAACATCTCTAAATGAAGATACAAAGGTTTTATTATAGTGCTGGCAATAGGCTAAATTCCAAGAGAGTTTAGCAATTAACAAGGGAGAATACACCATTGGGGGGTTCCTAATGAATTAGCTGTCACAAGAGAAAGATGTCACAAGACAGATAAAGTTTTTAAAGAACTTACTGCCACAAGGTGTGCAGTTCCTTTTAAACTGGTGATGCCATAAGGTGAGCTAAATTCCTAAATTAGAAGTTAGCAGAGGATTGACTGCTAGGCTAAATTTTCCAAAAGGAGTTAGCCATTATGATGTTTAGTAAGTAAGCTAACCCTAAAATTTAGCAAAGAAATGGAGTTCCAATAGGTATTTTCATAGGAAAAATAATCTTTGACAACATCTTATCTTTTGCCAAGCCATTTCCTTTTTGTCTTCAAGTCCCATCTTCTCATTATGCATTATGTATTTAATTTTCATCTTTTGTATTTGACCTTCTAGTGAAAAGCCTGAATTAAATTCTTTAAGTATTTATTGATTTGATCTCCTTGCTATCTAAGGGACTCTCAAAAGTCTTCTCCAACACTGCAATTCAAAAGCATCAATTTTGTGGCACTCAGATTTCCTTGTAGTCCAATTCTCACAGCCATAAATTGCTACTGGAAAAACCAAAGCTTTAATAGTAATATAGACCTCTGTCAACAAGGTGATGCCTCTGCCTTTTAGTATGCTGTCCAGGTTGCCAGTTTTCCTTTCAAGAAACAACTGTCTTTCAATTTCATGGCTTCAGTTGGCATCCGCAGTTGGCATCTTTATATACATAAAGATTATAAATTCTTCATGTTATTTGACTCCAGGAATATGAAATCTGATACTGCTTCCATTTCTTTTCTATTTTCCAGGAAGTGATGGGGTCACTTGCCAAAAACTTAATTTTTTTGATGTTAAACTTTAGGCCAGCTTTTATACTCTCTTTCAGTGCCATCAGAGAGGTATCATCTATATATCTGAGACTGTTGATATTTCAGCCTTTGATTCATCCAGCCTGGCATTTTGCATGATGTACTTTGCATACAAGTAAAATAAAGTGACAATAAACAGTCTTGTCATACTCCTTTCCCAATCTTAAACTGATCCTCCTCAGAGCATATTGACCACTTTCTGACCTGAGGGTCTCATTATCTGATGTCATCTCTTTTATGATTTTGCTGTCCATGAGGATTTTTTGGCAAAGATACAGGAATGATTGGTCATTTCTTTCTCTCTTGGATCACCTTTTTGTCAGAACTCTCCATTATGACCTGCCTATCTTGGGTATATAGGCCATAGTTCCATTGAGTTATGCAAGTCCCTCTGTCATGACAAGGCAGTGATGTGGAGAGAGATAGTGGCTTGAATGAGTGTAACTAGCAATTTTTTTTCTTTTATGACAAGAAACTTTGAGGGTATTCCTCTCCATGACTGATATTTTTATGATACTAAATTAGATAATTTTTTTCTCAATTCTTGTCTAGTCTTCAGTCATTTAATCATCCACTACATCCTGACCTCTCATACATCTTGGCTTTTGTTTTACTGGATTTTGATGATACTGGAAGAAAGAATGAAATTGACAATTTTTCCACTTTGCCTCACTTGAATCCAAATTAGCTGGCAAGGCAAGATTGATTCTCCTAATGTCTTTGGTTTTCTTCAGAAAAAGGATGAATAACAACAACAATAATAGAACTTGTTAAATCTTTTTTTTTTTAATTTCCTCTCTACTGTGAATTTATTTTTTTCTTTTCTTCTACTAAAAAGAAAATCATGTTAGTTAATAGTTTATTGATTTTGCTAGTCTTTTACATCTTTGAGTTTTCTTTTTCAAATTACCATTTTGTTTTCCATTTTATCAATTTTCTCTCCTAATTTTAAAAATTATTCCTGTTTTCTGCGTATGTTTGTTAATCAGTTGTTTCTCTAATTTTTTTGATTTGTGCTAAATCCATTATTTTTCTAATTTTTTAAAATTTATGTTTTCATAGATATAATTTTTGTCTGAGGACTGCTTATTCAACATCCTCTGCAATTGAATTTTATATTGTCTCACTATCATTATTCTCTTTCACCTAGTTCTTAATTCTTTCTATTTTTTCTTTTTGTTTTACCCACTCTTTATTCAAGACACCATTATTATCTCCATTTAGAACTCTAGTTTTTAAAAATTATCTTTTTTAACCAATCATTATCATGGACAGACTGAGGCACAGCACAGATAAATTTTTCTTTAGAGTTGAGAGCATAAAGAAATGTAAACAATACAAAATGAAAGTGAAATAGTTCCAGGATAGAATGCTCTAATAGTGAACTGTAAGAAAACTGGACATAGAACACAGGAATACAAGGGGGAGAAAGGTAAGAGCAAAACATTAGTTTTAGAGTACTAAAGATAAATGTAAATATTATGCAATTTTGTCTAAAATTCCCTTGAAACTAATGATTTGCTTGTTTTATTGTTAGTAATAATGGATTCACATTGATACATATACACACGTCTACATATATATGTATACACATACATATATTTGTATATATTTGAAACTCTAGATGTATGTATGTGTGTGTGTATATATATTTATATATATATATACATATATACTTATGTATGCACACACATACACTCATATATGTACTTGTATACCACCTTAACATAATTGACAAGATAACTAGACAGAAATATTGGTATATCCTGAAACTTATACAGAGGAATAGAACATATGACTTATACAAAATCTTAACTGAAATATGTGGATTAGGACACCATGATATAAAATCAAGTGAAACCATATAAAGCCAGGAAACAGACCTAAAATTACACATCTTGTCACAATTTACTTCTCCTTTTTATTTCATTGTTATAGCATTCCATGGAAATTCGTTTTGGTGGGGAATCGAAAATGCCTTTGATGAAGGCATCAAGACAGCACACTATAGAAAATGATGAATTCAAATCCTGCCATAGACATTACTTCCTAGTTGCATAATTCTGGACAAGTCATTTAATGTGTCTCAGTCTCAATTCCCTCATTTATAAAAATGTGGTTTATAATGGTTTACTATTTCAGGTTGTTGTGACTGAGGGAAAATAATTTTCTGTTATTTTAATAACCAATTATTGTTAAGATCCATGTTTTTTTTTCTCCTCTCTCTATCAAGGCCCAACTCCTGTGAAAAGTCAGCCTCTGACATAGCTGATTAACAAACCCTCCAGGAATATGCTTTTTAATTCTGGGCCCTACCCTACACAATTAAGAGAACTTACTTTTGTTTAGAATGCAAAGAGAATCCAGTCTGAGTGAATTTTTGCCCCAAGGAAATAAGCCGTTGTACTTGCAACCATTAGAATTAGTGGGATCCAGATCATGAAGGAGAAAATCAACCAAAGTGATCTTGATGGAGATTAATTCCCCCAGTAAAAATTGCTGGGGTTGGCTGAGCTTCATGATCAAGTCACATTCTCAGCAGGAGGAAGTGAAAACTTCTAACCCACCTCCTCATTAAATGTCTACCAATCAGAAGTGATATTCACTTATCAGAGGCATGCTCTTTTACAAAGGTATTTAAAGCATTCAGTATCTCCATTGGAGATCTTTAGTTTTCTGGGAGAAACCACTGATCACCAATTTATTGATTATTAGCTATCCTAATTAATAAATTGATTATTAATTTTAAAAAGTCTATGTCTTTAGGGTTTTTTTACATTCATCAAATGAAGATCACTCATTTTTGTCTTTTTTTTCCTCTTTAATTTTCTGTAAAGCAGGTCATCTTTGGCCTCCCCCCCACCCCCCCAGCAGCAAGTCATTTTAGAATGACTTTATATCATTCCAAGAGATGGCAGGTTATAAATCTGAAGTACTAACTTGCCCCATTCAAAAAATTATTGAATGTCAAACTACAGAACACTGCAAGAATAGATTTCATAATAAATAAAATTTTTCTCTCCACAGGATATCACTATTATATTCCAAAATGTTCCTACATACTTTTTGACTGACACTTTTGCTAGATGTATACCCTGAGACATCAAAAAAAAAAAAAAAAGAGCCATATCTACAGAAATATTTATGATAGTATACTTTTTTATGATAGACAAAACAAAATGGAAACTAGAAATGTGTCCATTAATTGGGGAATGGCTGAACAAATTTTAGTGTGTGAACATAATGGAATTTTCATGGTATAAGAAATGAAGATAGGGATGGTTTCAAAGAAGCTTGAGAAGAGTTACACAAAATGATGCAGTCAAAGTGAGCAGAACCAAGAAAACGATTTATAAAATAACTATGCATTATTTAAAAAAAACTTTGAAACACTTAAAATCTTTGGTCAATGTAATGATAAATTATAATTCCATGACATAATGCTATTATAATTCATCATTACATTGACCAAAGATGCTACTCCTTTCTTGACAGAAAACTGGTGGACTAAATATACAGAATGAAAACTGTAATTTTGTACATGGGTAGTGTTGTAGTTTGGGTTTTTTTGTTGTTGTTTTTGTTTTTGTTTGACTAAACTTGGTGAAATGCCTGGCACACAGTAGGTATTTAATGTATCCCTGATGATTAGACTCTAATCAAGCATCAGTCAAGCATATATAAGCATCATTATAATAATACATTTTCTTTACTTCTTAATATAAAGTAGAAAGAAAGAAAATGAATTACTGATAAAAAAATAACTTTAGAAAAGGAATAAAGAAAATTAATGTTTTATCTGCCATTTTATGTCATGTGAGAAGTAGACATTGGTCTTTAGAAAGTTGAAAAGGAAGCCCTGACTAATGCACTTGTTAATTTCTAGAAGATCATAAAAGAAATATATTAAGTATCATTGTGTTGTCATCCTCTCATCTCCCAAATTTTTCAGAAAAAGAAGAAGCTGTGATTTTATTAAATTCACAGAAAAATCCAGTTTAATCCCCAAAGCATTTATGTGGTTCTTCCTATAGACAAAGTCTTCACTAGGAACTAGAGATTCAAGGATAAAACAAAACTAATCTCTGTCCTTAAGAAACATCTTAGGAGGTCTCTGTTTTACATTCACATATTCTGTATAATATTTTGACCACAGTAATGAATTCATTAAATAGTAAAACAAAAAAAAAATAAATCTACATATATATGCATATCTGTATATGTTTAGTGATAATATGCAGATATATTTAATGTTACATACATGATATATGTAGTATATAACACATGAGGTGTGGATAATTCTAATAATAACTTTTATATAGCACTTTAAATTTTTAAAAGTAATTTACAAATATCTCATTTGATTCTTGCCATAATGCTAAGAAGAAGATACTATTACTGTTCCCATTTTACATATTTGTAAGCTAAGGTAAATAGAGGTTAAGTGATGACTAGGGCCATACAGCTAAGTATCAGAGGACATACTTGAACTTAAATCCTCCTGACTTCAGGCCTAGATTTCTTATTCACTGTACTATTTACATAACAAAAAAAAGGGGGAAGAGGGATTCATACATAATGTTATTATTACTAAAAATAAGTTTATTGAGATGACATAATCTACTATTGGCCTTTAGATTTGTTTTTTCATCTCCATAATAGCTTTATGAGAATAATATAAACAAATATTGAGGGTATCCTTGCTGAAAGTATAAAAAATGAAGGTAAACTTTTAAAAATGATTTTCCGCAGAACACATTTCTGCATCTTCACAATGACTTATGTAAACCATCTTACTACACCCACAGATGTTTTCAGTGGAAGCACATTACTCAGGAAATGTTTTCCTGCTTGTCAGACAGAATTCCCAGAATTTCTAGGGTTCTGGAAACCTTTAATTTAACTTGGAAGAGACCACCACAAGTTCTCATGGGTCTTTGAGGTTTGTAATCTGTCAGCCCATATAAGATAGTGAGTTTCAGATATATAATTCCAATTTCCTAGATCATGTGTTGCTAATTATTCAATAATTGCTAAAATTTGTAGCCTGCAATAATGTATTACAGTTTCTACCATTAAATTGCATAATGCGCATTGATGACTAAGTATAAGGTCCTTCAGAATAATCCTTCTATAACTTCTTGTGGCAAAGATTTCGTCCAGGATTACCATTATTACACCTCCCATTTCCATAAACACATAAGCATACCTCACATATATTTATTTTCAGCTTCACTGATGACATAGTTTTGGTTGAGATTTTGTAGATGTAGCCTGAGATAAAGGTCTTTTGATATCATTTTTGCATTTTAGTCATTTCATAGGATGCATCCAGCGAAAAATCACTAAACCCAATCAAATGACATGTACTTTTCAGGTTTTACTGTTGTTGGGTGTGATGTCTGATAGTTTCTTTCTTTCTTTTTTTTTGGTATTAAAGGAAACAATTTAAAAAACAGAAAATAGTAAAGTAATACAAAACAAAACATAACAGAACATTGTCATGTGCCCAGCAGAATATCAGAGAGGACCCAAAGGATATAACAATAAATTACCATCTCAAGAAAGGATAGATAATACTAGAAGAAATTATATTCCTGAGTCTCCATCTTTTTTTTTCTTCCTTGTAGATTGCTTTTTTGTTCTCTGCTGTACACTTATTTAACTTCGTTTTCTTTTTTTGTCCTTTTATTCCTCTCACCTCCCTCAGCAAACTATAGTTAAGCAAGGATATATTTATGAATACATATACAGATATACACAAACACATATGCCCCCCACATATACATCTCTTTTCTATCCATGCTAACTCTTTGCTTTAATTCTGCACCTTAACTTGCCTTGTTATTACTTAACCTCCACACTCCCATGGATCCCTCCCTTGTCTTCTTCCCCCAACTTTTGCTCCCTTCTCTTCCCATATCTTTCCTCTTATTTCTTTATAGATTTTGGAGGGTGTTTTGCTCTTCATGGTAGATATATAACTGCTGTCTATTTAACTCATTCCCAATGTGAGTAGATTTTTCAGAACTACAAGGCCCCCCCCCCCCCATTTTCATGGCTCTGTATCTATTTTTCCTCTGCACCTCATTTGTATGACCTAATTACTATTTTTATCTTAACTCCGCCCCAATATTTTTGAGCTACCCTACTGCTTATGTCAATCTTTTTTTATGATACCCAAACTTCAGAATGTTAAAGAGAAAATATTGTTTTTTGTTTTGTTTTGTTTTGTTTTCATTTTTAAGGCTTTTTTATTTTCAAACCATATGCGTAAATAATTGTCAATATTCATTACTTCAAAACCTTTTGTTCCAAATTTTTCTCCTTCCCTTTTCTCTATCCCCTTCCCTAGATGGTAAGTAATCCAATATATGTTAAACATGTGCAATTCTGCTATATATATTTTCAAAATTATCATGCTGCACAAGAAAAATCAGAATAAAAAGGGAAAAATGAGAAATAAAACGAAATGCAAGAAACAACAACAACAACAAGAGTGAAAATTCTAAGTTGTGATCCAGTCTGTTCCACAGTCCTCTCTCTGGATATAAATGGCTCTCTTCATCACAAGACCATTGAAAATGGCCTAAATCACCTTGATGTTGAAAATTACCATGTTCATCAGAATTGATCATCATATAATTTTGCTGTTACTGTATACAATGATCTCCTGGTTCTACTCACTTGACTTAGCATCAGTTCATGTAAGTCTCTCCAGGCTCTCTGAAACCATCTTGCTGATCATTTCCCATTGAATAATAATATTTCGTAACTTTCATATACCATAACTTATTCAGCCATTCCCCAACTGATGAGAAACTACTCAGCTTTCAGTTTCTTGACACTATAAAAGAGGCTGCAACAAACATTTTTGCACATGTGGCTCCCTTTCCCTCCTTTATTATTTCCTTAGGATACAGACGCAGTAAGGAAGACTGCTGGATCAAAGGGATGCTCAGTTTGATAGTTCTATTAACATAGTTCCAAATTGCACTCCATAATGGTTGGATCAGTTTCCAACTCCACCAACAATGTATCAGTGTCCCAGTTTTCCCACATCTCCTCCAACATTCATCATTATCTTTTCCTGTCATCTTAGCCAATTTGAGAGGTGTGTAGTGGTATCACAGAGTTGTCAATTTGCATTTCTCTGAGCAATATTAATTTAGTGCACCTTTTCATATCACTAGGAATGGTTTCAGTTTCTTCACCTGAAAATTGTCTATTCATATTGTTACCATTTATCAAGTGGAGAAGTGGATGCCAATCTTAAACATATGTTATTCATTTCTATGTTAAAAAAAAAGAACATGGACAATTTGTTCACATTAAGTTCCTTGAAACAGATTTTTGATATTGACTCTTATATGCTAAATTTTCTATTGAGTTTGAGTTTGGTTGATAGGAAGTACTGAAATCTGCAAATTCCTTGTATGTCCATTTTTTTAATTCAATATTATAAATGATTTTGCTGGATATGATATTTTTGGTTGCTGGGCTAGTTCTTTGGATTAATAGTAGATATGATTCCAGGACTTGCAGTCTTATTATGGCAGGACTTGCAATCTTATTATTGATTTGATTTGATCAATTTGATTGATTGATTATTTATTTATTTATTTGATTTGATTGATTTTTGATTATTGATTTATTTGATTTGATTATTTGATTTATTTGATTGATTAATAATTGATTAAATATTGATTGATTATTAATGACAGATTTTGATCTGTCATTTTTTCTTATAAGATGTTTTACATTCTGTTCTATTTTTTCATTCTTTATAATCTGTTTTGTTATTTCTTGGTCTCTTATAGCTTCACTGCCTTTTAATTTTCTTGCTCAATTCTAATTTTCAGTGTTATTTCATCATTGAAACTCCTTTTCTAGTTGGATAACTTTATACCTCCCCCCTCATCTTCTTGTTTATCTTAGGTGGTTTTTATTTTTATTTTTAATTTTTTCAATGTCTTTCATTTGATTTTAAAATTATTTTTTGAGTTCTTCAATAAATTCTCTCTGGGCAGGGAACCATTTCATGATACTCTTTGGGGGTAGAAGAAGATTTTTTTTTTCTTTTACTTTGGTGTCCTTCTCTAAAGATGAACCAGGGTTTTCCCAGATCCCATAATGATGGTGTTCATTCTTATTTGCTCATTCAATTTTCTTTTAATGAAAAGTATTAGTATAAATCCTTCTAATTATGAAGTGGAAGGAATGGTACCTCCAGCTTCACCTCAGCTTTCCCTTCTGACCAGGAACCCCAACCTAGAGTTCCCTCTCCTGCAAGTGCCCAGAGTCAGTGTTCCTGCCCTACTGCTTCTGCACTTGCCACATGCTGGTTCCTTGTCACCCAGGTCCATGTCCCTGCAGCATAGCTGGGCCTGGCATTCCTGATCAGCGGATGTTCCTTTTGTCTTCTCTGACTCAGACTCCCAATACCTGGATCCACTGTCCAGGAGGTGAAAGTTTCTGTGGTTGTTGATGAGGCTCCTGCCAAACCCAGCTAACCCCAGGGCTTCTCATTTGGTGTTTCTGTGGAGCTAGACTGGAGGTGTTTACATTTCATACAGGTTAATCCTGGTCTGGAGTCTTTCTTCAGATCTTCTTAAGTTGTATCCAGAGGATCCCTGTTCCACTCCAATTCCTCTTGTTTTACACCAATTTGTGTTTTCTCTGTGGTATAAATTTGTTCTGTTTATAGGGGAAATCTGGAGAGTTTGGAATTTACCAATCTACCCTACCATCTTCCCAGAATTCTCCTCATCTGATAGTTTCAAAACAATTTCTGTATGTTTTTGACATATTGATCAATTTTCTTTCTGCTTTTTTTGGGGGGGAGGAGTAGGTCCAATCTTTATGTGATTGCCTTAGAATATTGAACCCTGTGTTTCATTAATATTATAGGAGTTTTTATTAGGATAATTTCCAAATGGACTATGGGCTTACTTTCAATGTATTGTATTTATTGAATTTTGATTTCAAAATGCCTATAACCAATGTAAAAAACATGACATTTGTAAATAACATCTTTGTCTATTGGTTTAATTGAACTTCTTGATTGAAGCTCAAAACCTTCAATCTCTAGTGTTACTAGGTATATACTAAAAATTGTACTTTGTCAACTTCAAATTACATAATCCGATATTTGCAGCAAATTTATTTAAGATTGATGAAATATTTATTGTATTTTATTGATTAAACAAAATAGCTTAATATCAAACATGCCCATAAACTGATTAATAGCATAGTTCAATTCTATTCCTTCTTTAAATTCATGTCATATTTTAGATCTATTCAGGAATCTGATAAAGTATTTAGGTCGAGATAGACCTACCTAAATGGGAATTATACTGGGGATGCCACATTTACATTACATTACTCTTGGCATTATATTATTGGCAAGAGGTTTTAAATCAAAAACAGTTTTCATGGGGGATAGCAAATACTAATGTTCTCACTATACTGAGCCCTATTTTAGGTATCTATAATATATGACCAAAGTATAAGTCCTGAATTAAGTAAATAACTTTATGATAAATTAATAGAGGTAGCATCAATATTTTCTCATTTTTCAGGAGAAAAATTGTTAATGATTTATTTATGGAATATTTTTAGTAATATAAGATATGAATATTTTGTATTAAGAACTGAGATATAATTGACTTACATATATATGTTTATACACACACACACACACACACACACACACACATATATATATATATATATAATATATATACATTTCTTTTCCAAATAAAGGTTTTAGATTGTTCATTTTAAATGGAAACTAAAAACATAGATTGTGTTCAGAAAAGGGCAACAATGATGATAAAGAGTATGGAAAACATTTCTAATGAAGAAGTTGATGGAAGTAAGGACAGAAAAAGTGAAAGGCAAAAGTGGGTATTGTAAATGTCTAGAAGATTTAAGATGGACATAATTATTGTCTTCATATTTTTAAAGTGTAGCATCAGGAAGAGGGAATGGAATTGTTTTGTGGCTCTACAACACTACGATGGTAAAGAGTGATTTTTTGAAAAGGGAGATTTCTTTTCAAAATAAAGATATTTTTAAATGAATAATAGTAGAAAAGTGGAATGGTTTGCCTGTTAAAATATTGAGACTTGGCAAAGAATTATAAAATGATATAATGCTCATCAACTGGGGAATGGAAGAATAAGGTATAGTATATAAAACTAATGGAATATTATTGTTCTATTAAAAAATGATGAACAAGCTGATTTTAAATAGGTAGGCCTAGAAAGATTTACATAAATTGATGCTGAGTGAAACAAGTTGAACCAGGAATTGTCCACAGTAACAGCAAGATTGTGCAATGTTGAACTATGAAAGGCTTGGTTCTTCTCTGTGGTGCAGTGGTCCAAGGTAATCCCAATAAACTTTGGATAGAAAACTTAATCTGCATACAGAGAACTATGGAGTCTGAATTTAAATCAACACATGCTATATTCATTTTTTTTCCTGTTTTTATTTTTCTCTTGTGGCTTTTTCTTTTGTTTTGATTTTCTTCTCCCAATATGTTTCATAAAGAAATGTGTATTTGAAAAATAATGCTAATAAAATAATGAGACTATGATGATTAGAAGTGTTCAAGCAGTCTTCTACTCTTAAGAACTTATCTAACATCTCTAGATGTCATTTTTCTCATTTGGAAATCAGAAAGATGGAGAAAATGAGTCATAGGAGCATTTTAGCTTTGAAACCTATTACTGCATCCTGAGTAACTAGCATTTCTTGGTAAAAGGAGGTTCAAGTCTTATAAAACAGAGCAGAGAAGGAACTGTGACTCTAGGACATCAATAGGGCAGGCGGCAGAGTGAAGTGTGTTCCTACGAAGGAAGATCTTTGCTTTTGTCTGAAGTTGCCAGCCTTTTCTTGTATTTGATTCCAGCCTGGTTGAGTTCCTGATAAAGAAAAGATACTTAAAAATTTGCTTCTCAAATTGGGAATGGGAATCCTCTCCTTGAATTTTAGTATAAATTTCTTAAGTCGAAAAATGGAATTCTGCAAAATGATTGGAGGAGTAATTTCAGAACTTTTCTGAAAGAAGGGACCTTGGGAAATTCTGATCATAATAATGTCTTGGTTTCTCCAAAGTAACTAGGAAATATTGTTCTAATTATAATAATGCTTTTTTGAAGTCAGTGTTTTCTTAGAATACTCAATGGTGTGTGTGTGTGTGTGTGTGTGTGCGCATGTGTGTGTGTTTTCCAGGTGAGTTAGGCCATTCCTTTACTCATTTTGTGAAACTCTACTTTTCTGTTCAAGTAATTTGTACTAAAATGAAATGAGAAATTCCCAACCCTAGTTTTATATCCAAATTCTTAAGCAGGAACTCAGCCAGGTCTGGGATCAAATACAACAAAATATCAGGCAAATCTCCCAGTATGTTTCTATCCTCCCTATCCCTGACTTCTCAAATGTTTATAGATTTAAATAACAAAGATTAAACAGTCAGTGGTCTGAACATTCTGTCATAGTACAAGGAAAAAATATCAATGTAGTTATAGAAAGAGATTATGGATTCCTGATATATAAATTAGGCTTCAATTCCAATTCATCAAACAAGCATTGATTGAGTGCCTTTTGTTTTCATTGCCCTGGGGATAAAATCACAAAAAGAAAACCAGTCCTGAATCCTGAAGAAAATGCTTCCTCTCTTCTTTCTTTAATTATAATAAACTCTCTGCTACCAGAGGTCAGGAATTGGGTATTTAAAGAAATAGAGAAAGGAAATTTATATAGTTGTGTTTATTTGCCATTGCCATGGCACTGTATTAAAAAAACAAACAAACCTTGCTTTGATTTATTTTTAATTTTTGGGATTTTTCTTAAGGTTTTCAAAACAATATCCCTCTTTCATTAAAGAAAATGTTAATTTCAGGGCGCAAATTTGAAAAATACACAAGTAGAGCATTTAAAGAAGCATAGGAAAAATGTTCTCATACATCTTCCAAAATATTTCTAAACTATCCCAACTAATATATACGTACTTTTTTGGTGGTCTATGAAAGTCTATAAAAGCTAGTAAAAGCAATTCTAGAAAACAACAGGAAATCTAAATGAATTGGTATTTTATTACAAGTGGTGTAGGGAGCTTCTCTTCCCTCCAGGGAATGTGATGGTGACTAAGAGGTTCAGTTTATTAAGCAACAGCTCATTTGACAGTGGGATGCTGAAGTCAGGGTTCAGAAGTTATTTCCTCTGGCAGATCTCATTTCCAGTCATGGCTAATTTGTGTGTGTGTGTGTGTGTGTGTGTGTGTGTGTGCATATGTGTAAGAGAGAGAGAGACAGATAGAGAGAGATTAATTGTTCTAAAATATGTTTTTTCTTTTTTCTTTCTCCAAATAATTTAATTCAAAGTATCTCAAAAATACAAATAAGATAAAAGAAATATTCAGAATTCTTGAAAAGAACTATATTTCTGTCAAAGAAGATCTAATGCCATATGAAAATCTATATTAATAATTATAACTTAATTAAAAAGTACTGATTTGTTGTTCAGGCTTAAAACAGGTATTGATGATTCTCACATATATGCATATAGTATGTGCTATATCATATCAACATGATATATCATTTATGTGGATATATCACATATATGTATATATAATCACATATTAATATTATGTGTTCATATGCGACATGGGAGACCTTGGCACAGAACCACCCAGCATAGCATGCCCTCATCAGAGAAGTTGCTGGGCATTATGAGCAAAACAGAATTTAATTAGCCCAAAGAATATTATGTGAATAATTCTGTAAGATGCACAAAATTAGAGAAGCTTCCCCAAATGTTCACATGGACTATTTGTGTCTGACTTGTGGTAGATTATTCCAAGCTTGGGTTGGTCTGATCAGTCAATCATACACACTGCAACTCAATTCTAAGTGATGTTGTTTTGATAGTCTCAGAAAATGAAGGACAACAACGTATATAGTGTATATTATATATATATATATATATATATATATATATATATAAGAAGGGAGGAAGGAGTACTTCCCAAGGAAGGGATAGGATAATTGGATTTTATGCAAAGACACAGAGATGTTTCCTAACTTAGAGGAATTCCAAAAAGAACAGTCTGACTGGATCATAGAGAAAATGAAATAGATTAAATTCCCACAAGCAGCATAGAACCAAGTTTTCAAAGAGCTAAATGCCAAACCAAAGAGTTTGTACTTTTAGTAATTAAAAAAAACATTTATTAAGTGCCTGCTATGTATCAAGAACTATGAAAGCTGATGGAGGTACAAATACCAAAAACAAGATAGGACTTTAAAGGAACTGCTATCCAACTGGAGTATGGAGCCGGAGAGGAATCTGGTTATATTTCTTTTAATATTCCTTAAGGAACCAGTTAATGTAACCTGAAGAAGGATGTACGTTTCATCTAAGCTTTTTGTGCTGATTAAGGAAGGGTATATAAGCTTACACATATTTTTAAAAGAACATTTCCTGCTATCAGTAATGGGTTTTGTATAGTGGCTAGAGAGACTTGAGGGGGTATGACCAGGACATGCACACTAGACAGTCATTGTAGGGTAAAAGAAGAGACTGGAATATGTACCAAGTTTATTCGTAGGAGAAAAAGTCTGGTAGAAGAGGGAGAAAGAATATCAGGGGACCTGGGATCTAGGTGCAGCACCACATGAAGGTCAGGACAGGTAGGCATTCAGGTAGCACTTTTTGGATATACTAGATGAATGGTGTCAGGAGAACATGAGGGCAGGCAAAATGGAAACAGGTGACATGCAGGAAATACTGGCAGTCAAAACAAGGGTCCAGGTATGAGTCAAGTTTCTGACTAGAAATTTTCTGACGAGAAGAAGGTGGAATGCCTGAACTTTGGAAGTGGCAAAGGACTCAAGTAGGAATGCAAATGTGGGAGAAATAGATAAAAAAGATAGCAGACAGTTTCCTAGCACTAGGGCAAGAGGTAGATATGGGTTAAAGAAGCTATTGACCCAATTCTTTGAATCTGGTTGTAGTTTCAGATAAGAATGAATACCTTTTCTATTTTCTTCCTTTGCCTTGCTTTCCCACTCTTTCCCCTTCTTCTTTTACTTCCCCCCCCTTTTCATTGCATATATCTAGTTTTATCTATCATTTATCTTTCCTATATATATTTTTATATCTATTGTCAGTATATGTACTTTTTTCTTTTTTATTGTAATAAGTTTATTTATTTTTAATACTCATTGTTTAATAAATGATGCTGGGAAAGAAAAATCAGAGTAAAAGGGAAAAAATCATGGGCCAGTCTGGTATTTGCTTCCAGGTTATGGGAGAGTTTATCCCATTCAGCTCTGTATTTACTTCCATCCTATTTTTTCTCCAGTATATACTTTTGTCCTCTTTCCACTCTGTCCTTAGTCACTTTTTTTTTAATCCACTCCACTCGTTACCTTATCTCCTATCACTCCTCTCCCCCTCTCTTATCTTTTTTTCCCTAGTATTTCTTTCCTCCCTTCTATCTTTTCCCTCCCTTTTCTTTCCTCTTTCTCCTCCTACTTCTTTATAGGGTAAGATAAATCTCTATACCCAACTGAATGATTATGTTATTCCCTCTTAGAGCCAAAACTGATGAGATCAAGCTTCAGTCAATGCTCATCTCTTTCCCTTCTTTTCCTCCATTTTAATAGGTCTTTTGCACCTCCTGGTATAAACTGATTGTGCCATTATACCTCCCCTTTTCCTCCCCTTTCCTCTTTTTCCAGTACAGAACTTTTCCCACCCCTTAATGTCTTTTTCTTTGATGTCATCACATCAGAGTTCATTCACAACCACAGCCTGAGTCCATGTGATGCCCCACTATGTCTGCACCAGTGACAGATACAATTCTCAAGAGTCTACAGATACTGTTTTTCCATCTAGGGATGTTGAAAATTTAAGCTTTAAATATATGTTTTCCCCTGTTTCCCTTTCTATGCTTCTCTTGAGTCCTGTTTTTGTAGAAAAAATTTTCTGTTTAGTTCTGGTTTTTGCAATAGAACTGATTGAAAGCCTCTTCCTTCATTGAAGCACCATTTCCACCCCTGAAAGATGATGCTGAATCTTTTTTTTTTTATATCTATAGCTTACATATATTTATTTCATTTATCTACTGTCATGCACTTCTCTTTTTTTTTATTATAACTTTTTATTGACAGAGCCCATGCCTGGGTAATTTTTTTTTATAACATTATTCCTTGCACTCACTTCTGTTCTGACTTTTCCCCTCCCTCCCTTTACCTCCTCCCCCAGATGGTAAGCAGTCCTATACAAGTTAAATATGTCACAGTGTATCCTAGATACAATATATGTGTGCATAACCGAACAGTTTTCTTGTTGCACAGGAAGAATTGGATTCAGAAGGTAAAAATAACCTGGGAAGAAAGACAAAAATGCAAGCAGTTTACATTCATTTCCCAGTGTTCTTTCTTTGGGTGTAGCTGCTTATGTCCCTCCTTGGTCAATTGAAACTGAGTTAGATCTTCTCTTTGTCGAAGAAATCCACCTCCATCAGAATACACCCTCATATAGTATCATTATTGAGGTATATAATGATCTCCTGGTTCTGCTCATTTCACTCAGCATCAGTTCATGTAAGTCTCGCCAATCCTCTCTGTATTCATCCTCCTGGTCATTTCTTACAGAACAAAAATATTCCATAACATTCATATACCACAATTTATTCAGCCATTCTTCAATTGATGGGCATCCATTCATTTTCCAGTTTCTAGCCACTACAAACAGGGCTGCCACAAATATTTTGGCACATACAGATCCTTTTCCCTCCTTTAAGATCTCTTTGGGGTATAAGCCCAGTAGAAACACTGCTGGATCAAAGGGTATGCACAGTTTGTTAACTTTTTGAGTACAGTTCCAAACTGTTCTCCAGAATGGCTGGATGTGTTCATAGTTCTACCAACAATGTATAAGTGTCCCAGTTTTCCCACATCCCCCCCAAACATTCTGCATTATTTTTTCCTGTCATCTTAGCCAATCTGACAGGTGTGTAGTGGTATCTCAGAATTGTCTTAATTTGCATTTCTCTGATTAATAATGATTTGGAGCATATTTTCATGGCTAGAAATAGTTTCAATTTCTTCATCTGAGAATTGTCTGTTCATAGATGATGCTGAATCTTGCTGGGTAGTTAATTCTTGAATGTAATCCCAGGTCCTTTGCCTTCTGGAATATGATATTCCAGGCCCTCTGATCCTTTATTGTATTTTGTCTTCTGGATCTGATTTCAAGTTAGCTGTTTTGCCAACAACATATTTCACATTATCTTCCATTTTTGCATTCTTTTTTAGCTTGTTTGATTGATTCTTACTGTCTCACAAAGTCATTAGCTTCCATTTTTATATGTTATACTTTCTAATGTGTGATTTTCTTCAGTTATCTTTTGTATCTCTTTTTCCATTTAGTTGATTCTACTGTTTAAGGAGTTGTTTTCATCAGGCAAGTTTTTTTTTCTTCCTTTTTCAAACTGTTGACTCTCTTTTGCATACTTCTTATTTCCTTTTTAATTTTTTCTTCTACTTCTCTTATTAGCATTTTAAAGTCTTTTATGAGCACGTCCAAAGAAGCCTTTTTGGGCTTGAGATCAATTCTTATCTTTTTTGAGATTTCCTCTGTTGACATTTTGCCCTCTTCTGAGTTGGTGTTTTGGTCTGCCTTGGCACCATAATAGCTTTCTATGGTCAAGGTTTTCTGTTTCTTGCTCATTTTCTTTCGGTATTTCCTTTTTGTTTTTTTAAGGTTGATCTCTGCTCCAGGGTCATAAGGGGTGCTGTCCCAAGCTACCTATGCAGCTCTGAGCATTGGCTTTGAGCACAAGATGCCCTTGTGTTTATAGGTAGCTTTATCTGCTCTTTTCAGGAAACAGCCTGATTTCCCAAAGTTTGCCTTCTGAGATGGGCCTGGAAGAAGCTGCCCCCCAATTTGCTCCTCTACTGAGCCTGGACTGAGGGTATTTATTTCTGATTTGCTGGGATTAAGTCCCTCTCACCAGCCTTCTTACAATCTCCAATTAGACTTGGGCTGAACACCCATTTCATCCCAGTGAAATTAACCTTTTTTCAAATCATTTCAGTCTATCTTGAGCTGTAGCATGATTTTATTCTGTAAGACTCTGCTCAGAGGCTTGGTTTTATATGGTTTTTCACAAGCATCTTGATCTTGAACATCTTCCTGACTTTATTCTGCCATCTTGACTCCACCCCCAGAACTAAAAGCCACAGGAGAAAATTAGTTATCACATTAGGATTTTTGGAGTCCTCATATTTCCACATCCAACAAATATCTTATATGTGTGTATGTGTATGACTTACATGTACATACAGATAGGTAATTAATTTGACACTTACAGGCTAAAGGAGACCATGGTGTAGCAAGAAAAAAAAATGTGTCAGCAACAGGAAATTAATTAATAGTTGTTGTTTTCATTTTCCCCCAGGGTCAGTTTTCTATTCATTATATGAAGAAGTGTATAATAAACAATAATCAAGATTTTACATTTGATTAAAGTTGATCTAGCATACCTAAAATGCAAATGCATAGGAGAGGATAAGATGATAATTAAGATTCTAAAAGCAAAACAATTGTAATCCCACAGTGATTTACACTATAGGTAGATTCATACTTTACGTATTATTTGACTTTTTCTGTAGATCTGCAGAATTCAAAGGCATGCCAGGTATGGAAAAATTGCTATTACAGCATATCCAAATATAAACTATGATAGACCTCATATGTTCATACTATCTGATCTACTGATATATCTATAAGCAGAGAAATGAAAATCTTGGGGCCCAACAAATTTCAGCAGTCAGAATGTGGATGCCCACATGTGGAGTATGCTATAATAAGTCTTGGAAAAAGGGCAAATGGGACACATGACTAATGAATATACAAACAAAGATAAATAGCTGGAGCAGGCCCAGTTCAAACCCAAAGAATAAAAATTTCAATGGGAATATAAGGCAATAATTCCATGCTGTGACTGTTAAACTGCCAGGCACATTGTTAAAAGCCTCTGGAGAAAATTAGTTATCACATTAGTGATTTCTTGAGTCCTCATCTTCCCTCAAATTTTTCCCTACAAATTCAGAGAGTTTGCCAGAAGTGGTCTTCTCTATTTCCACAATGTTTTTCTCACATCTCTCCTCTTCTTTCTACTCCTAGCACTTATATGTCTCAGTAGATAGTTTTTAACTCAGGTCTTTTGAATTCAAAACTTGCCTCAGATACTTACTGCCTATATGACTCTGGGCAAGTCACTTAACTTCTGTCTAATTCAGTTTCCTCTTTTTTTATTAAAGCTTTTTATTTACAAAACATATACAAATTTTCAGCATTAATCCTTGCAAAATATTCTGTTCCAAATTATCCCCTCCTTCCCTCCACCCCCTCCCCTAGATGGCAGGTAGTCCAATACATATTAAATGTGTTAAAATATATGTTAAATCCAATATATGTATACATATATTTATACAGTTATCTTGTTGCACAAGAAAAATCAGATCAATAAGGAAAAAAACTGGGAAAGAAAACAAATGCAAGCAAACAGCAACAGAAAAAGTGAGAATGTTTGCTATGTTGTGTTCCACAGTCAGGTCCCACGGTCCTCTCTCTGGGTGTATATGGCTCTCTTCATCACTGATTCAGTTTCCTCTTCTGTAAAATGAGGAAGGATGATAATAGCATATCCCTAAAAGTTCGGTAGGAAAAAATGAGATGTTTGTGAAGTATGTGGCAGACTTTAAAATAGTATATATAAATACTAGCAAATATTATCATTATTATAATCACCAATATTAAATAACTGTTTTTTAGACCGTAATTATCTGTCACCTGGATTTCTAGAGTAGCCTTCCCCCTTCCATAATATCTTCCTCTATTTCCACTGTTGCCAAAATAATTTTCTCTAAAGTTCAAAGCTAATCATGTGATTGACATAAGCTCCCTATTGTTTCAAGGATCAAATATATGTCTCTGTGTAGTTTTTAAGGCTCTGAAATGTTGTTTGTCCTTTGTTCTCAAAGAGGACCATGATATCAGGGAGGTGATGCATGACATGCAAGTGAATTGGATTTAAGTGAGGGAGGGTTGTGCTAGGTCACCTTCCTCATTTTCCCTCCAGAGTCATCTGGGTCCAGTGGCAAAATATAGATCAGAATAAATGGAGATGGCTCTGGATGAAATAGGAAACCTCAGTCTTTTAAAGCTAAGATCTTCAACAAGTTTGAATTTGATTGAGACCACATCCATTCAGTGATTAACGCTAAGTAGCAATTGAGGCAACAAATCTCCTCTTTCACTTAGTCCAAATAAATAAATAAATAAATGAAAGTGAGAGGGGAAGATCCTTTGAATTTCTGACCAAAGCAGAAATAATTGTGATTTACATTCAATTTGATCAGGATCCAAACAATGATCAAATGGGACTGGGCCTAGGACTTATTGGTGACCAATTAGAATCAAATTGTTTTTGGTTTAAGGTTTTGTCCTTTAGAAAGAAATCTAGTGAATAAATCCCAAGATATCTTGGGAGGTTTTAAAGATGCAAAAGAGGAAAAAAATGCTTTTAAGAGCATCTGTAAGTAAGGGTATGATCTCCTTTGTGGACAAAGGGAAGGAGGGAGAGAAGGAGGGAATGAAGGGAAAAGGGAAGGAGAGAAGGAGGGAAGGAGAGAAGAAAGGGAGAAAGCAGAGAAAGAAGTAAGGAAGCAAGGAAGGAAAGAAAGAGGGAGGGAGGTTAAGAAGTAGGAAGAGCTAAAGGGAGGAAGGAAGAAGTCTTCCAACTGATCAGTTCCAGGTCAGCTTAACTCAAAGGTTTTTTATTCTTTGTTTTCCTTTGAATTCCCTTTTAAACATTTCCTTAATTCTCTCATGAAATTATTCTTTCTGATAACTTATAAAGTAGAGAGGCATTCTCTATCCCTTTCACCATTTTCTCTATTGGGGAAAAATAACTGATGTTGACCCTATGAGCTCAACCAGATCTAATTAAAAATAATCAGAATCTTTTGAGTTCTCAAATTCACAAGGTAGTGACATCTTCAGCTCAAACATAAAGGAGGCAACCCGAAACCTAGGCCCAGGATGATTTAGGCAACATATGTGCTTTAGATGTCATGTGCTTTCCACAGATTTGGTGATAGTTGTATTGCGATAGACAACTTGCTCTATTTCTTGTGGGGAATAATTTGATATGCTCATAGCTAAAAAGGAAGAGAATATTGATGTTGGGATATACCAGGTCATTAGTGCTTCCTGATTATCAGCTGAAATGGGGATTTGTGTCATTCTTTTCAACCATAAACTATCACATAGAGGGAAGCAGCCATGATGTTTGGCACTCTCAAAAGTCCCAAATTATTAGATTGCTGCCAAGTTTCTACTCTAAAAAATTCTAGATATGGCAGATAGCCAGTGAAGATTCATTCATCCTGTTTCTGAATCCCTTAGAAGATCAGGGGAGCTTCAATTGTATCATCCCTAGAATAATCCCTTTTAGGCCATTTCAACCTATCCTATACTCACATACAAGCAACATGATCCTGGAAAAAAATAAAAGCACACATTAATCTTTGTAGATGATTGACAATTTCCTTTATTCTTTATATGTTTTATAAGCAAGGCATTAATTTATCTATCTTTCTTTTTGATAGGATTTGTTAGCTGTCTTGGTACATTGCCCATTTTTGTGCTGGTTAATTGCTCACAGTGGTAGTTTCAGTTATTGGGGGCTCAAAATGGCTTTGATATATCTATTTTTCTAGGCCTTGCCTCCAATATGTTGTTGGTATTCTGTAATTAGCAAATTTCTGCCAAGCCATAGTATAAAGAAAAGTTGCTTTTTTTTATTAATTGCAATATCTTAAATAGAAATTCAATTTACAGTCAGCTTTCTTTGCCTTTTACTTTTTTCTCTCTGTTCTCTGTTTCTCAGAATTTGTATACCTTTTTCCAATTTATAGCTTTTTGTCTCAGTATCTTGTCCTCAATGATTTCAAATATTGCAGGATCCCTTTGAATTTTAGAGGACTTTCTCTCTCGTTATATAACATTCTTTTGCCTAGATGACTTTGATGCAGAATTATTAGATTGCTGCCAAGTTTCTACTACAAAAAATTCTAGAGATGGGAGATAGCCAGTGAAGATTCATAAGATCTTGAAATGGAGGTTCCTTATGAGGAATAGCAAAGAGACCAAAGTCCCTGGATTCTAGAAAAAGTGGAGGGATAGAATAAGAATTGTTATTAATACGATTGGAAAGATAGAAAGAGTTTAAAAGCTAAACCAAGAATTGCATATTTGATACTGGGAATAATAAGGAGCCACTGTAACTTAAAATGGTGGTAGAGGAAACAAAATGGCATGATAAACCTGCATTCTAAGAAAATCACTGATAAATGAATATAGGATGAAGAGAAATATAAAGAGACTTGTAGGGGCAGACCAATCAGAGAAATATTTCAGTTAAATAGTTCAGGTCTGATATAGTAAACCTATCTGTACCAGAGTAGTGATGTCAGAAAAGAAAATGAGACATAAATAAGAGATATTGATAAAACACAATCAACAAAGCTTGACAATAGATGGTATATAGAGAATAGTGTGAGACAGAGACATCAGAGATTTTGAGCCTAGAGTACTGAGAAGTAGCTGGTGTCCTAGACAGTAAGAGCGAAAATTAAAAAGACAGGAAGGTTTTGGATAAAAGATAAAAAGATATTGAGTTTAAAATGTTTCCAATACATTCCATTTGAGACTCCTAATAGGCAGATAGAAATACAAGTTTAGACATTAAGAGAGAGGTCAGGGCTGGAAAGTGGATTTGAGAATAATTTGAATGGAGATGGAATTGAAACCATGAGGGCTGATGAGTTCACCAAATGAAATAATCTAAAAAGAAAAGGGAAAAGAACCAAGGGCAGTCTTCTGAGTGATACCTATCTTTCTCAGACATGATTTAGATGAAGATTAAGTAAAGGAGACCTAGAAGAATCAGCTAGAGATGTAGGATGAGAATCAGGAAAGAGCTATGTTGTGAAAAGCTAGAGAATTTAAGGGAGGCATGTCTTAAAAATTACAGAAACCAGGAGTGATGAGGATTGAGAAAAAGGCTATTACATTAGATTTGTCATTTAAGAGCTAATTGGTAACTTATAAGAGAATGATTTAATATAATGATGAAGTCTAAAGCCAGAATTAAGAAGACAGAAGAAGAATTAAGAACAAAATGATACTTTACTATACATTTAAAATGAATGGGTTCATTTATATAAACCCAGGAATTTGGCAAGAAGGGCCATCTCTTTTAGTGAAAGAGGATTCATGTAGGGGATAGTAAGGAAGACATTTATCCTTTGTTTTATCTATTTTCTAAAAAGTAAGAAAAGCCAGAGAATGGCTTCAATTTTCAGTGAAATATAAAGCAAGTCTGAAGAAGAATTTAATTGGGGGAGTGGAACAAATTCTCTGGCTTTTGATTCAGTCTGGTTCTTCTGCGTGCCCTTTTGTGGGAGGAAAATCCCAAGAACTCTGGAGTTGTGGAGGATTTCATGTTTTTATCACCATCTTAATAGTATTCCCAGACTAGCTGATGACAGTGCTTGGAGCAATTAAGAATAGGCTGGAAACAGATTCAAAACTCTAGAAAGAGCACAAAAGAAAAACCACAACATATATGAATATTATGGAATATTATTGTTCTGTAGAAATGACCAACAGGATGATTTCAGAAAGTTCTGGAGAGACTTACACAAACTAATGCTGAGTGAAACAAGCAGGGCCAAGAGATCATTATATACTTCAACAACAATACTATATGATGACCAATTCTGATGGACTTGGCCATCCTCAGCAACGAGATCAACCAAATCATTTCCAATGGAGCAGTAATAAACTGATACGCCCAGCGAAAGAACCGGGAGATGACTAAAAACCATTACATTGAATTCCCAATCCCTCTATTTTTACCCACCTGCATTTTTGATTTCCTTCACGGGCTAATTGTACAATATTTCAGAGTCCGATTCTTTTTGTACAGCAAAATAATGGTTTGGTCATGTATACTTATTGTGTATCTAATTTATATTTTAATATATTTAACATCTACTGGTTATCCTGTCATCTGGGGGAGGGGGTGGGGGGAAAGAGGGGAAAAATTGGAACAAGAGGTTTGGCAAAAGTCAGTGCTGTAAAGTTACCCATACATATAACCTGTAAATAAAAGGCTATTAAATAAATTTTAAAAAAAGAAAAAGAAAAACCACAACATACTTAAAATAAACATTTTGAGGACTCCAGCAAAAAGATTTCTTTTTAAAAAAATAATATTTAATTTTTCCCAATTACAAGCAAACATAATTTTAATATCCATTTTAAAAAAGTTTTGAATTCCAAATTCTTTCCTTCTATCTCTTCCATTGTCCCTCACTAAGACAATAAGTAATCTGATATAGTTTATATATGTGCAATCATAAATAAAACATTTATATATTAGTAATTTTGTGGAAGAAAACTTGAAAGAAAGAAAGGAAGGAAGGGAGAAGACTGAAGAAGAAAAAAGAAAGAAAAGGAAAGAGAAGAAGAAAGGAAGGAAGCAGTGGAAAAAGGAAGAAATGAAAGAATGAGGGAACAAAGAACAAAGGAACAAAGGAAAAGGAAGGGAGGGAGGGAGGAAGAAAGCAAAATAATGTGCCACAATCCAAATTCAGATGTTATCCAGTTTTTTTCGGGAGGCAGATAAAAAATAGGGGTAGATCAATATATCACACCATATTCCAAGATAAGATCACAATGATTATATGATTTAGAAATAAAGGGTGATATAAGTAGGGAAATATGGGATTGTTTACCTGTCATAGTTATTCCTATCATTTAAAGGAAGAGTTTAGGAACAAATGGGAAAGCATTTTTGGCAGTACATGGAACCTTCACAAAAATGATCATATATATATATAGGCATAAAACCCTCAAAATAAAATGCAGAAAGGCAGAAATAGTAGATGCATCTTTTTCAGTTTATGATGCAATAAAAATTACATATAATAAAAAACCACGGAAAAATAGACCAAAATTAATTGAAAACTAAATAATTTAATCCAAAAGAATGAGTGAAACAACAAATTATAGACACAATTGATAATTTCATCTAAGAGAATAACAATAATGAAACAACATACACAAATTTATGTGATGCAATCAAAGCAGTTCTTAGGAGAAATTTTATATGTCTAGATGTTTACTTGCATAAAATAGAGAAACAGAAGATCAAGGAATGGGGCATGCAACTAAAAAGCTAGAAAAAGAACAAATTAAAAACCATCAATTAAATACCAAATTTGAAATTCTGAAAATAAAAGAGAAGACTAATAAAATTGAAAATAATAAAACTCTTGGACTGATAAACAAAACTGAAGTTGGTTTTATGAAAAAAAAAAACCAACAAAATAGATAACCCTTTAGTTAATTTGACTAGAAAAAGGAAAAAAGAAAATCAAATTGTTAGTCTCAAAAATGAAAAGGGAGAACTTTCCACCAGTGAAGACGAAATTAGAGCAATAATTAGGAGCTACTTTGCCCAACTATATGTCAATACATCTAACAATATAAGTGAAATGGATGAACACTTACAAAAATATAAATTTCCCAGATGAACAGAGGAGGAAATAAATTACTTAAGTAGTCCTATTTTAGAAAAAGAAATAGAACAAGCTATTAATCAACTCCCGAAGAAAAAATCTCCAAAGCCAGATGCATTTACATGTGAATTCTACCAAACATTTAAAAAACAATTAATTCCAATACTAGGCAAACTATTTTTAAAAAGAGGGAAAGGAGTTCTTCTAAATTCTTTTTATGACATAGACATAATGCTGATACCTGAATCAGGTAGGGACAAAACAGAGAAAGAAAATTATAGACCAATTTCCTGAATGCATATTGATGCAAAAATCTTAAATAAAATATTAGCAAAAAGATTACAGCAAATTATCCCCAGGATAATAAACATAGCCAAATAGGATTTATACCAGGAATATAGGACTAGTTCAATATTAGGAAAACTATTAGCATAATTGACTATTTCAATAATTAAACTAACAAAAATCATATGATTATCTCAATAAAGCATTTGAAAAAATCTAACACCAATTCTTATTAAGCAGTATAATAATGGAATTTTCCTTAAAATGATCAGTAGCATCTATTTAAAAGCATCATATATAATGGGGATAAACTAGAACCATTCCCAATTAGATCAGGGGTGAAACAAGGTTGCCTGCTGCATTCATTAGTATTCAGTATTATATTAGAAATGTTAGCTTTAGCAATAAAAGAAATTAAGGAACTAGAGTAAGTAACAAAGAAACCAAATTATCACCCTTTGCAGATGATTTGATAGTATCCTTAAAGAATCCTAGAGAACCAACTAGAAAACTGCTAGAAACAATTCACAACTTTAGCAAAGTTGCAAAATACAAAAGAAATCCACATAAATTATCACCACAAAATCATCACCAATGAAGTCCAGCAGCAGGTAATACAAAGAGAAATTCCATTCAAAATAAATATAGATAACATAAAATATTTGGGAGTTTACTTGCCAAAGTAAAGTCAGAAACTATATGAACACAATTACAAAAAGAATTTCAGAGAAATAAAGCCAGATCTAATCAATTAGAAAAATGTCACATACTCATGGAAAGATCCAAGCTAATATAATAAAAATGACAATACTACCCAAATTAATCTACTTATTCAATGCCATACCAATCAAACTCCCAAGAAATCACTTGAAAGAGCTAGAAAAAAAAATAAAATTCATCTGGAAAAACAAAAGGTCAAGAATTTCAAAGGAATTAATTTAAAAAATGCAAATGGAGGTGACCTTACTGTACCAGAACTAAAACTGTATTATAAAGTAGTGGTCATCAAAACCATTTTTAATGGTTAAGAAATAGAATAGTTGATCCTTAGAATAGGTAAAGTTCACAAAACATAATAGTCAATGCCTATAATAATCTAAAATTTGATAAACCCAAAGACCAAAACTTCTGGGATAAGAACTCACTATTTGAAAAAAAAAATTGCTGGGAAAATTGCTGGTAGAAACTAGTTATTGACATACACTGAATACCTTATACCAGGATAAGGTCAAAAAGGATTCATGATTTAGATATAAAGAGTGATACTATAAGCAAATTAAAAGAACAAAGTATAATCTATCCCTCAGATCTGTGGAGAAGGAAGAAATTTGTGGCCAAAGAAGAAATGAAGTTCATTATGGAATGCAAAATGGATAATTTTGATTATATTAAGTTAAAAAGGTTTTGTACAAACAAAACCCATGCAGATAAGGTTAGAAAGGAAGCAGTAAAAAGGGGAGGAAGGTAAGGGAAAAATTTGGAACACAAGATTTTGCAAGAGTGAATTTGAAAATTATCTATGCATATGTTTTAGAAATGAAAATGCTTAAAAAAAAAGAAAAGATACTTTTCAGACAAAGAAAAAGGCTATTTATTGTCATATAAAATGCTCTAAATCACTATTGATTAAAGAAATGCAAATCAACCTTTAGTTTGCAGTGCATACCTATTAGATTGTCTATTATTACAGAAAATGAAGATTCTAAATGTTGAAGGGGTTATAAGAAAACTAGGACACTAATGCATTGTTGGTAGAGTTATGAATTGATCCAATCATTGTGAAGAGCAATTTATAAGGATATCCAAATTTGGGATGATGCTTACCCTTAGACTTTGCAATACCAGTCACTAGCATGTATCCCAAAGAAATAAAAAACAAAAATGAAAGGGATTTATTTGTATAAAAATGTTTATAGAAACTTCTTTTATAGTGATTAAAATTACATATTAAAGGGATGCTTATCATTTCGGGAGCAACTGAACAAGGTGGGGTTCAAAAATAAAATAAAACAAAAAATCTTTAAAAAATAATAAAGTCTCTTCCAATTCTGAGAAAAAAAAAATTGATCGAAAATGATAGCAAAGGACTCATGTTGAAAAATTCTAATCACTTCCAGAGAAAAGAATTTCCAAGAGTTTTGAGTTAAACCTGTGCCAAATATGTTCCCTAAACTCAAATCTGTTTTACACTGAAAACTCTCTGAAATGGTAGGAAAACAAGTGATATAGAATCTTTCGGTAGGGACAGTTGGAGGGGATATTTTTCTGCACACTGCTTTTACTATACCAATTGATTAAATACTCTTTGCTAAAAGCTAAAACAAAAATATATAACAAGTTGCTAAGCTTTTTTAAGATTGAGGGACGAAAAGTCATAGAAAGCTTGAGGGGTGAAAAAGTGGGATATTAAATCGATTAGATATATGTAAAAGGAATGCCTTGCTGCATTGAGGGCCCAGTTGAAATTATATAATATAGTGAACTCACTAGGCACAGTGATTTTCTCCACCTTTCTTTGGCAGTTTGTACTTCCCATTTTGGTGGAAAGTAATAATAACAGAAAACCTTGCAGGAAAGGATCAGCAATAGCATAAAAGGGTAAGGATCTTGAGAAAAGAGTATAATGTGGAGTTAAACTAGTTTAACAAAGGGTCAATAGGAAAAAGTGATGAGAATGTTATTGGTGCAGAGGAGTTGGACTGATGAAAAATTGAGGAAATAGAAGTGTGGGCTACAAGGAAGATGAATAGAAATAGAATGCAGGTCTCTAGAAATAAACCTCTTCATTTGTGGATAAGTAGGGCTAAACTGGAAATACTCAGTAAGTCCCTTTTATGTGATAAGTATCATAGATTCCTAGATCTTGTTTTGTATGGTATCCTAGGATCTCCTTCATTTTACAGATGAGCTAAGTCATAGACAGTTTAAATTATTTGTCCATTATTTTTACAGGTAGTAAATGGAAGAGACAATATTTGAATCCAATTTCTTTAACTATAGAACCAACATTCTTTTTATAACAACTTACATTGAATAAGAACTTGGTTATATGTTATCCAAGGCCAAGTCTAGTAAAGTTCTAAGATATTATATTCAGCAGCAAACCAGTCATCAAATAATGACATTTTTGATAATAACATCTCTTGAAAGCCATTAACCAAGTCAAATCATGTAGGGACTGGGAAGTACTCTAAAAAAATCCAAAATCTTTGAATTGTGTTGATAGAAAATAAAAATCTTCTCCTTTACCACTACATGGGAAGAATTCCTTTACACTGAAGTATAGGCATTGAACCCAGGAGTTTTTTTTAAACATATTTTTTCAATAATAGCTTTTAATTTTCAAAATACTTGCAAAGATATTTTTCAACATTCACCTTTGCAAAACCTTGTGTTCCAAATTTTTCTTCCTCCTGCTCCCAATCCACTCCCCTAGTCAGTGAGTAATCAAATATGTGTTAAACATTTACAATTCTATACATATTTCCACAGTTATCATGCTGCACAAGAAAATCAGATCAAAAAGGAAAAAAAAATGGGAAAGCAAAGTTTTCTTTGGCAAGCAAACCACAATAAAAATGGTGAAAATACTATGTTGTGCTCCATATTCACTCCCCACACTTCTCCCTCTGGGTGCAGATGGCTCTTTCCACTGAAGTATAGGCATTGAACCCTGAAGTTATTTTTTAAATATTTTTTCAATAATAGCTTTTAATTTTCAAAATACTTGCAAAGATATTTTTCAACATTCACCTTTGCAAAACCTTGTGTTCCAAAATTTTCTCCCTCCTGCTCCCAACCTACTCCCCTAGTCAGTGAGTAATCCAATGTGTTAAACATTTACAACTCTATACATATTTTCACAATTATCATGCTGCACAAGAAAATCAGATCCAAAAGGAAAAAAAAATGATAAAGTAAAGCTTTCTTTGGCAAGCAAATCACACAAAAATGGTGAAAATACTATGTTGTGTTCCATATTTAGTCCCCACAGTTCTCCCTCTGGGTGCAGATAGCTCTTTCCATCACAAGTCTATTGGAATTCCCCTGAATCTCCTCATTGTTGAAAACAATAAAGAGTTATGTAATAGAATCAGAAGGTAAAATAGGCATTGAAAGAATTCATCGAACACCTTCTGAAAGAAACCCTAAAATAAAAACCCCAAGGAATATTGTGGCAAAATTTCAGAACTATCAGATTAAGGAAAAAATTTTACAAGCAGCCAAAAAAAAACCATTTAAATACCGAGGTGCCACAATAAGGATCACCCAAGATCTGGCTGCCTCTACATTAAAGGAAAGAAGGGCCTGGAATATGATATTCCGAAAGGCACAAGAACTTGGGATGCAGCCAAGAATAAACTACCCAGCTAAGCTGAGCATTTTCTTCCAGGGAAGAAGATGGACATTTAATGAAACAAATGAATTCCATTTGTTTCTGAAGAAAAAACCAGAACTAAACAAAAAATTTGATCTCCAAGAATAGAACTCAAGAGATGCAGAAAAGGTAAAAATAACTCTTGAGAATTGTATTTCTGTTGTGGATATACAAAAAGAATACATGTATAATTTGATTGTACTGATATAACATAAAAAAGGGAAGTAGATATGGAAAAGGGATGATGGCAGAATAAGGTGGGAAGGAGGGATAAAAAGAGGGAAACCACATCCCACAAAGAGGCTAAGGAAACTTATCATATCTGAGGGAATTTAGAGAGGGGGAGGAACATTGTGTGAATCTTACTCTCATCAGAGTTGGCTCAAAGAAAAAATAATTGACATTTGTTTTAGAGAAAATTCTCTCTCGCCTCATTAAAAACGGGGGAGAGGAAAAGGGAAAAGAAAAAGAGTAATAAGGGAAGGAAGGGGGAAAGACTCAAAGGGGGGGAGGGAGGGATTATAAAGAGGATAAGTATCGTGATACAAGAGGGGTACATAAGTTTAAAAGGGGGAAAGAGGGTTGGGGGAGGCAAGAATAAGTAAAGCACAATCTGGGGTTATTAGGATGGCAGGAAATACAGATTTAGTAATTCTAACCGTAAATGTGAATGGGATGAACTCCCCCATAAAGAGGAGGCAGATAGCAGACTGGATCAAAAGTCAGAACCCTACAATATGTTGTTTACAAGAAACACATTTAAAGCAGGGGGATACATATAGAGTAAAGGTAAAAGGCTGGAGCAAAATCTATTATGCTTCAGGTGAAGTCAAAAAAGCAGGGGTAGCCATCCTTATCTCAGATCAAGCAAAAGTAAAAATTGATCTAATTAAAAGAGATAAGGAAGGAAACTACATCCTGCTAAAGGGTAGCATAAACAACGAAGCAATATCAATATTAAACATATATGCACCAAGTGGTATGGCACTCAACTTCCTAAAGGAGAAGTTAAGAGAGTTGCAAGAAGAAATAGACAACAAAACTGTAATAGTAGGAGATCTCAACCTTGCACTCTCAGAATTAGACAAATCAAACCACAAAACAAATAAGAAAGAAATTAAAGAAGTAAATAGAATATTAGAAAAATTAGGTATGTTGGATCTTTGGAGAAAATTGAATGGAGATAGAAGGGAATATACTTTCTTCTCAGCAGTTCATGGAACCTATTCAAAAATTGACCATATATTAGGACATAAAGACCTCAAAATTAAATGCAAGAAAGCAGAAATAGTAAATGCTTTCTTTTCAGATCATGATGCAATAAAAACTACATTCAACAAAAAGTTAGGGGGAAATAGACCAAAAAGTAATTGGAAACTAAACAATCTCATCTTAAAGAATGATTGGGTGAAGCAGCAAATTATAGATACAATTAATAATTTCACTCAAGATAATGACAATGATGAGACATCATACCAAAATTTGTGGGATGCAGCCAAAGCGGTAATAAGAGGGAATTTTATATCCTTAGAGGCTTACTTGAATAAAACAGAGAAAGAAAAGATTAATGAATTGGGCTTGCAACTAAAAAAACTAAAAAAAGACCAAATTAAAAACCCCCAATCAAATACTAAATTGGAAATTCTAAAATTAAAAGGAGAAATTAAAAATATTGAAAGTAAAAAAACTATTGAACTAATTAATAAAACTAAGAGTTGGTTCTATGAAAAAGCCAATAAAATAGATAAGCCTTTGGTAAATCTGATTAGAAAAAGGAGGGAGGAAAATGAAATTAGTAGTCTTAAAAATGAAAAGGGAGAACTTTCCACCAATGAAGAGGAAATTAGAGAAATAATAAGGAGTTATTTTGCTCAACTTTATGCCAATAAATTTGATAACCTAAGTGAAATGGATGACTACCTCCAAAAATATAGACTTCCCAGACTAACAGAGGAGGAAGTAAATTGCTTGAATAGTCCCATTTCAGAAAAAGAAATAGAACAGGCAATTAAACAACTCCCTAAGAAAAAATCCCCAGGACCAGATGGATTTACATGTGAATTTTACCAAACATTTAAAGAACAATTGGCCCCAATGCTATATAAATTATTTGATAAAATAGGGAATGAAGGAGTCCTACCAAATTCCTTCTATGACACAGACATGGTACTGATACCTAAACCAGGTAGGCTGAAAACAGAGAAAGAAAATTATAGACCAATCTCCCTAATGAATATTGATGCTAAAATCTTAAATAAGATATTAGCAAAAAGACTACAGAAAATCATCTCCAAGATAATACACTATGATCAAGTAGGATTTATACCAGGAATGCAGGGCTGGTTCAATATTAGGAAAACTATCAATATAATTGGCCATGTTAATAACCAAATTAACAAAAACCATATGATCATCTCAATAGATGCAGAAAAAGCATTTGATAAAATCCAACATCCATTCCTATTAAAAACACTTGAGAGTATAGGAATAAATGGACTTTTCCTTAAAATAATCAGCAGCATCTATTTAAAACCATCAGTAAGCATCATATGTAATGGAGACAAACTGCAACCATTCCCAATAAGATCTGGAGTGAAACAAGGTTGCCCACTATCACCGTTACTATTTAATATTGTATTAGAAACGCTAGCTATAGCAATAAGAGCTGAGAAAGAGATTAAAGGAATAAGAATAGGCAATGAGGAAGCCAAATTATCACTCTTTGCCGATGACATGATGGTATACTTAGAGAACCCCAGAGATTCTGCTAAAAAGTTATTAGAAATAATCCACAACTTTAGCAAAGTTGCTGGTTATAAAATAAACCCACATAAGTCATCAGCATTCTTCTATATCACTAACAAAATCCAACAGTCAGAGTTACAAAGAGAAATTCCATTTAAAGTAACTACTGATAATATAAAATATTTAGGAATCTATCTGCCAAGGGAAAATCAGAAACTTTATGAGCAAAATTACAGACCACTTTTCACACAAATTAAGTCTGATCTAACCAATTGGAAAAATATTAAATGCTCTTGGATAGGGCGAGCAAATATAATAAAGATGACAATATTACCTAAACTAATCTATTTATTTAGCGCTATACCAATCAGACTCCCAAAAAACTATTTTAATGACCTAGAAAAAATAACAACAAAGTTCATATGGAAAAACAAAAGGTCAAGAATTTCAAGGGAATTAATGAAAAAAAAATCAAATGATGGTGGCTTAGCTGTACCAGATCTAAAATTATATTATAGAGCAGCAGTTACCAAAACTATTTGGTATTGGCTAAGGAATAGATTAGTTGATCAGTGGAATAGATTAGGTTCAAGGGATAAAACAGTCAACAAATATAGCAACCTAGTCTTTGACAAACCCAAAGATCCCAGCTTTTGGGATAAGAACTTACTGTTTGATAAAAATTGCTGGGAAAATTGGAAACTAATATGGCAGAAACTAGGCATTGATCCATACTTAACGCCGTACACCAAGATAAGGTCAAAATGGGTTCATGACCTAGGCATAAAGAATGAAATTATTAATAAATTAGAGGAACATAGGATAGTTTACCTCTCAGACCTGTGGAAGGGGAAGGTCTTTATGACCAAAGCAGAACTAGAGATCATTACTGATCACAAAATAGAAAATTTCGATTATACCAAACTGAAAAGTTTTTGTACAAACAAAACTAATGCAGACAAGATTAGAAGGGAAGCAATAAACTGGGAAAATATTTTTACAGTCAAAGGTTCTGATAAAGGCCTCATTTCCAAAATATATAGAGAATTAACTCTAATTTATAAAAAATCAAGCCATTCTCCAATTGAAAAATGGTCAAAGGATATGAACAGACAATTCTCAGATGAAGAAATTGAAACTATTTCTAGTCATATGAAAAGATGCTCCAAGTCATTATTAATCAGAGAAATGCAAATTAAGACAACTCTAAGATACCACTACACACCTGTCAGATTGGCTAAGATGACAGGAAAAAATAATGATGATTGTTGGAGGGGATGCGGGAAAACTGGGACATTGATGCATTGTTGGTGGAGTTGTGAACGAATCCAACCATTTTGGAGAGTAGTTTGGAACTATGCTCAAAAAGTTATCAAACTGTGCATACCCTTTGATCCAGCAGTGTTACTACTGGGATTATATCCCAAAGAGATTATAAAGAAGGGAAAGGGACCTGTATGTGCACGAATGTTTGTGGCAGCCCTTTTTGTAGTGGCTAGAAACTGGAAACTGAATGGATGTCCATCAGTTGGAGAATGGCTGAATAAATTGTGGTATATGAAAATTATGGAATATTACTGTTCTGTAAGAAATGACCAACAGGATGATTTCAGAAAGGCCTGGAGAGACTTACACGAACTGATGCTGAGTGAAATGAGCAGGACCAGGAGATCATTATATACTTCAACAACAATACTAGATGATGACCAGTTCTGATGGATCAGGCCATCCTCAGCAACGAGATCAACCAAATCATTTCTAATGGAGCAGTAATGAGCTGAACTAGCTATGCCCAGAAAAAGAACTCTGGGAGATGACTAAAAACAATTACATTGAATTCCCAATCCCTATATTTATGCACACCTGCATTTTTGATTTCCTTCACAAGCTAATTGTACAATATTTCAGAGTCTGATTCTTTTTCTACAGCAAAATAACGTTTTGGTCAGGTATACTTATTGTGTATCTAATTTATATTTTAATATATTTAACATCTACTGGTCATCCTGCCATTTAGGGGAGGGGGTGTGTGTGGGGGGTAAGAGGTGAAAAATTGGAACAAGAGGTTTGTCAATTGTTAATGCTGTAAAGTTACCCATGTATATATCCCTAAATAAAAGGCTATTAAAAAAAAAAAAGAAAACAATAAAGAGTTGATCATCATATAATCTTGTTGCTGTGTATAGTGCTCTCTTGGTTCTATTCCACTTAGCAAAATAAAGCCAGAAGTCTGATCAGTGATTTATAGATAGAGTGAGGATGGGGTGGAACAGAGACATTCTCTATTTCTGGTCCATGGATTTCAAACTTTCAGTTCTGGTTCTTCAGGGAAAGCATAAAGTTGTGCTCAAAAAGAAATAGTTGCCAAAGATCCTGGTCCCAGTAACTTATAGACTTTAAGGGAATGATCTTCCATACTATAAAGTTAAGTATCCCAAACTTGCAAAATTTACAAGAAGAAATGTTGAAAATGAGAGAAGAGGAATAATGCTGGGGAAAGGCTTGTGGGTGAAGGATTTCTATTCAAGGAATTTGGCAATACTAGCAGGATGGAAGAGCTGATCCCTGAGTATCAGATGAGGGTGGGAGACAATCATCCAATAAAGGTCCTAGCAATGATTATTTTTCTGAGGAGGATTTTAGTGGAGTTTTTGGAGGGCTCTTCAGAGGGGTTTCCCCATGCATCTGCATGTTGGTAGTAGTATGTCTCCTAGTGTTGGGTTCTAATCTTGGGCACTTTAGGTATTTTTGGCTGCATGCTAAGAAACTTGGGAGGCGTTGACCTCTTGTTGGTTACACAGACAGGAAAAACCAAAGTGCAGAGTTTGGGATAGGGAACAACAAATTCAGCTAACAGGTTTCCACAAACCAGAGTTCTAAAATGGGTCCAGGATAAAAACTGGAGCTTAAGAACATCAAAGGATCACACACTAATATCTATTTCTATTACAAAGATCTTTGGTGTGGCAGCTAGGTGGCGCAGTGGATAAAGCACCAACCCTAAAGTCAGGAGGGTCTGAGTTCAAATCTGGTCTCAGATACGTAACATTTCCCAACTGTGTGACACTGGGCAAGTCATTTAACCCCAATTGCCTCAGCAAAAAAACAAAAAAATCCATGGCATCTTAATATCAGTAGTAATATGCAGAACTTTTATAATGCTTTATAGTATTTCTAAGGGGTCAGTTAGATAATGCAGTGGAGAGAGGGCCAGATCTGAAATCAGGAAGATTCATCTTCCTGTGTTCAAATCCAGCCTTGAATACATTTCCTGTGTGACTCTGAGCAAATCACTTAACCCTGCTTGCCTCAGTTTCCTCATTTGTAAAATGAACTGGAGCAGGAAATGGAAACCACTCTAGTATCTTTGTCAAGAAAACCCCAAATGGAGTCATGAAGAGGTGAATAGGACTGAAGTGGTGAACAAGAACATTATTATTTATAAACTAATTCAAATACATTATTTCATTTATTAGTCATAACTTTAAGACAATGCAACCGACTTTTTTTTTCTTAGTAGCTTGATTAATTTTAATGAATTTGTAGAAGACATTGTTTTCTGACCAAAGCCCTTGGTCTATATTTTGTTTTTTCATCTTCTTTCTTTTTTTTTAATTAACACTTTTTATTTTAAAAAATATAGATACATGGATAATTTTCAACATTTACCCTTACAAAACCTTGTATTCTACTGCCTCCCTCCCTTCTCTCCACCCCTTCCCCTAAATGGCAAGTAATCTAATATGTTAGATATGTACAATTCTTCTATACATATTTCCACAAATATCATGCTGCACAAGAAAAATCAGATCAAAAAGGAAAAAAATGAGAAAGAAAACAAAATGCAAGCAAAGAACAATAAAAAGAATGAAAATACTATGTCGTGATCCAAATTCAGTTTCCACTGTCCTCTCTCTATAGGTGCAGATGACTTTTTTCAGCACAAGGCTATTAGAATTGGCCTGAATCATCTCATTGTTGACGACAGCCATGTCCATCAGAATTGATCATCATATAATCCTGCTTACAATCAAATTTCTAGGGAAGTTACTGAAATATAAAGATTTAATGCCACTTGTGTAGATTGTTCAATTTGATAAACTGTTATTACGTATGTGTATATGTATATGTGTACAAAACTATGATGTATTGAGATTAAAAAGGCAAATAAATAAATAAATAAATAAACAAACTCAATTCTGGGCTCTTAAGAGCCTGACTCCTTTGTCACACTCATATGTACCAGATTAAGTTGTGCCTGTTTGATTAAGAAATTGATTAGCTGACTTAAAAAGTAAAACAGTTGAATTAGTTCTCTCTAGGAAAAAGTAGTTTCTTTGCTTTGCTAAATGGGAAATAATGGTGCCTGCAAATGGCCACTTATAGGGATTTAACCTATAACCTATCTTCCATTATGATGTGCCTACATCCTTTAGGAGGATGTAGGATAAAATGGAGTTTAAATGGAAGGAACTGGGATTGTTGCTAAGCTTCTAGAATAAAGTAAACTGCCATATTTTGTATAATATAATCTTTTTTGTAACCCATTTCTCTTTTTTATTATAACTTTTTATTGACAGAACATATGCCTGGGTAATTTTTTGCAACATTATCCCTTGCACTCACTATTGTTCCAACTTTTTCCTTCCCTCCCTCCATCCCCTCCCCTAGATGGCAAGCAGTCTTATACATGTTAAATATGTTATAGTATATCCTAGATACAATATATGTGTGCAGAACCTAACAATTCTCTTGTTGCACTGGGAGAAATGGATTCAGAAGGTAAAAATAACCTGGGAAAAACAAAAATGCAAACAGTTTACACTCCTTTCCCAGTGTTCTTTCTCTGGGTGTAGCTGCTTCTGTCCAATCTTGATCAATTGGAACTGAGTTAGATCTTCTCTTTGTTGAAGATATCCACTTCCATCAGAATACATCCTCCTATAGTATCGTTGTTGAAGTATATAATGATCTTCTGGTTCTGCTCATTTCACTCAGCATCAGTTCATGTAAGTCTCTCTAAGCCTCTCTGTATTCATCCTGCTGGTCATTTCTTACAGAAAAATAATATTCCATAACATTCATTGTATAATATAATCTTAATGGAAATACTAGTTTGGTGACCTAAGCACAAGTGATAAAATGGATTTCAAAAATACATAGGAAATTTAGAGAATCTTGGATCCATGATTAACACTTGCACATTTTATTTTACTTTATATTACTCAACAATTATTTTTATCAATTTTAATGTAAATAATATTTTATTTTTAAAAGTACATTTAAAGAGTCTTCAACATGCATTTTAAAAAGATTTTGAGTTCCAAATTTTTCTTCCTCCCTCCCTTCTCCCCAACTCAGCAAGCAATCTGATATAGATTATATATGAGTAATCATGTTATACATATTTCCATGTTAACCATGTTGTGAAAGAAGAAACAGAACAAAAGGAAAACAAATCATGGGGAAAAAAAACGAGTGAGAATAGTGTTTCAATCTGCATTCAGACTCAGTTTTTTCTCTGGATGTGGATAGCATTTTCCATTTTTTCCAAAAGACTTACATCTTTTGCAATTGTTTTGGATCATTGTATTGCTGAGAAAAGCTAAGTCTGTCATAGATGATCATCACATAATTTTATTGTTACTGCATACACAGTACTGGTTCTGTGCATTTTATTCATCTTAGCATCGGCTCATGTACTTTTTTCAAGGTTTTCCTGAAATCATTCTGCTCCTCATTTCTTACAACACAGTGATATTCCAGCTTTCTTTTACCATTGTAATGTTCTGGTTAGCTTTTTGGAGGTCTCAATTCCAGCCTTGTTTTTCAGCATTCTGAAATTTTATGTCATATTTTCTGGTAGATATGATACCTCAGAGTTATTTTAATTTGTATTCTCTAATCAATAGTGATTTAGAGCATTTTTTCATATGACTATATACTTTTAATTTCTTCATTTGAAAACTGCTTGTTCATATCGTTTGACCATTTATCAATTGTGGAATAACTGTATTCTTGTAAATTTGACTCAGTCTATATATTTGAGAAATGAATTCTTTATCAAAAATGCTTGTTGTCAAAATTATTTTCCAACTTTCTGTTTTCCTTCTAATCTTGGCTGCATTGATTTTGTCTGTGCAAAACCTTTTTAATTTAAAATAAGTAACATTATCCATTTTGTACTTCATAATGATCTCTGTCTCTTGTTTGGCCATAAGTTCTTCCCTTCTCCATAGATATGACAAGCAAACTATTCCTTGTTTTTCTAATGCAGTTGTGGTATCACCCCTTATGTCTAAATCATATGTCGATTTTGACCTTATCTGTTCCAGTATTTTTAATTAGACATTTTAGTAATAGTGACAGCATGAAATAATGAACAGAAAAGAAGTCTTGTAGCTGGGATGAACTGTGTTCAGGTTCCATCTTGGACACATATTGTCTATGTCATGTTGCGTGTATCTTGTGCTCTCAATTCAAGCAACCTTCTGAGAACAGAAAGTTCATAACATTGATGTGTAGTGATGGAGGGAATTTTTTCTCTGGAAATTCCCTAGATCAATGAAATCACAGGTCAAGTTAAAAAATAGAAATTTAACATTAAATATGAATAGGAACAATCAATATTTCTTAAAATTAATTATATGCAAATTAATTCTATTTGATTCATCATACTTTTTCTTTCTGTCACCTTAAGTCCTCCTCAGGATTCTTTCTTCATTCACTCTCATTTTTTCTATGATTATAATCAGATTTTTAAAAAATCAATTGCCATTGTTCTTTTCTCTCTCCTAAAAATCTTCCTTTATGGAATCATGGGAACCAAGGGCTATTTTTAGGAAAAAGAAACAAAACTAAACATGAGGAGCCAAAAATAGAATTACACTGCATTCTGTATTCTCTACACAAAGCTAATGGCCTTCTACAGCTACTAAATCAAGCCTCTGTATGGGTTATACTCATTTAAAATCTAAAGTTTAATGGTACATCACAAGTAGGTTTTTGTATTAGTTTCCATCAGAATTTTATTTATTTTCTTCTGCAGAGCAACAAAAAGAAAAAAAAAGCAGTTCATTTGCTTGTTGAGGAAATGTTACATTAGAAATCTCCGTCATTTGAAGGAGTATTACTGGATGCTTTAGCCTTTGCTTATGAGAAGATGGATTTCATTTTAATCTTCCTCAGTAAATAAGCTCTGACAAATTGATGAGGTTTGTAAAATGTTAACTGTTCCCCACAAATTGAATGATTACCTTGAATGCATATTCATAAAGAGGTACAAACTGAAACTAGTCTTCACTTTAAGTTGAACTCACAACCAAAATGGTTACTTACTAATAAAAGGGGTCCTCCCACAGATATAATCATGGCTGCCTTTGGTTTTGGTGGGATGGTGCAGGTTTGTGGGTTGAAGAGATATGGTAAAGAATTACCAGTTGTATTGATCACTGAAAAACAACTTTGTGTTAATTATGATGCTTTGTAGACTGTACTACATCTATGTTGAAGATCTTTTCACGTCAGCTGGTAAAAGACAGAAAACACTGAATGAGACCCCAAACAAATTAAATAATATAAAAAACCACTTGTTTTATAAAGAGGGATTTTAGTTTTTAAAAGGCTGAATTTTCTGAATGGAGGTAGAGAGATAAGAGCATGGCCATTCTAAGAGAATAGTAATGAGAATTGTGATTTATTATCCAGCTCCCAAGCTGCTGCACTGTCAGAGAAGGGAAGCAGGAAAAGTGAAATCCAATCATGTTCTCATAGACCTCTCAGCATGGGCTTGACTTGCTCATTAACCATCAGAAGTTTCACACTTTTCAACATGGGAAAGGCCATTTCCTTAAACCAAAAAGCCAAACTCTCTGACTTTTCTTGCCCTTCACTCATCAACTGATGATATGCCCTTTCTGGACCAGCCTGAATTGCTGCTTTCCAAGGTAAGTTTACATTCTCTCTGAACCTTCTGCCCATTTAAGCTAATGTACTTTCCTGATGTTTGGTTCCTGGCTACATAAGGCAGTGCGAAAAAGAAGAGTCAATATATTTTAAAAATTTAAAACACACACACACACATACACACACACACACACACACACACACACACACTTCTGTAGAAGTAGTGCTAACAGTGAGGATGAGTAGCTGAAACATCAATACTTTATTTGTACCCTTTGTTCCCTTTGAGTTTGTTTGTAAATCCTGAAGAGTTTCCATGAAAACAAATCCAGTTCCAATGCCTTTGGGCTTGTTCTGTGGCTTGGCTGAAAGTCCATGACACTTCCCAGCTTTTTTTTGTCTTAGATCATTTCTATACATACTAGAGAAACCCAAACCTTGCGGTCGTTATTGAGCTCTCAAGGCTGGGATTTCTGTTCCCAAACCAGTGGATATTTTAAATCACAAGATGATGGCAACTTTTACCCTGAATTTTTTAAAAGCAGCTAACCGCCATGTCACATTAACATCTCCTCTCCTAACTTATCTAATGTGAACTACCACTGATCCTGGATGAGAATTAATTTGGAGAAGGATAAATATTTAGGGTGGCCCTTTCTCAAAATTCTGAGATGAGCTGAGTTCAGAAAAGCACGCATATTTTTTTCATTAAGAAAATGGTCTTGGCAGATGCATATAAGATGTTCAGTAGAAGTAGTAAGACAGAACTGGCTATTTTAATACAGCACAGTCCATGAATCAGCAGCTAGTAGTGGCTATCTGTCAACCCCAATCAGAATTCTCATCCCATAGCAGCTGGCGGATGGAGTCCCAAAGTCCTATTCCAGTTGTGGAATGCAGACTGTCTTCTGGATAGAATCACCTCTGTCAGGGTACAGCTGGGATGTTTGGATCCAGGGCAAAGAAGGAGTCATCTTTCAAAAGTCCATAGGTAGAGAAAATGGCAGTGTGACATCTGTTTATCTTTCAGAAAATGATAAAAGGAAAAGTTATAAATAAGTCAGAATTGAACCTGGACTTGAACAAAAAAAAATCTTTAAATATATAATAGCCTTTATAAATTCCAATTTTAATAAAATGAATAATTGGCTAAGAAGCATACTAAGCACACATAGCCTTTAAAAACCAGGTTCTTGTCCCAATTTGTCAGGATTACTGGGGAGGAGTAGTTTTTGGCTACATCTAAAATTCAAGAAGTACAGTCTTATACTATCTTGTGTGGTGCTAATACCTGGAAGAAACTAAAGAAGCCTAGGAGGGAGAAATTAACTAGGAAAGGGGGGAAAGAACCAGGCTTTTTTTTTTTAACCCTCATTTTGCTAAAGGGATTTAAATCAAATTTGAACTCAGGTTTTCTTTACTCTAGATCCAGCGTTCTATTCACACTACAGTATTAGTTTATCTCTGCAAAATTATTCATTTACAACAAACATATTCATCTCCCTAATGAAACGCAGGAAACAGTGAGTCAAAATAAGACTAAAGCATATATAATCTAAGACCCAATACCCGTACAATTCCGAGCTTGCAGAGGTCATAACTTGGGAGACAATCTTAAAAAGTAAGTTTTTATTTGTCTCAATATGTTACCAGTTACAATTTACTCTAGGAAATCTTAAAATTAAAACTTTTTTATAGCTTATGTCTATCTTTTCATAAAAGTAGGTAACTGATCTTATAAAAAAGTATGTATGGTAAAAGTGATGTCAGGCATAGGACAGTCTTTCATCACATAAATAGTATACAAAATGCATATGGATTTATAAGAACTTATAAGAAGTTTGACAAACCCAAAGACCCTGACTTTGGGGATAAGAACTCATTATGACAAAAACTGCTGGGAAAATTAGAAACTAATATACAAAAACTAGGCATTGACTCATACCTAACACCATATACCAAGACAAGATCAAAATGGGTTCATGATTTAGACATAAAGAGTGATATTATACTCTTTGCAGATGATATGATGGTATACTTAGAGAACCCCAGAGATTCTACTAAAAAGCTATTAGAAATAATTCATAACTTTAGCAAAGTTGCAGGTTATAAAATAAATCCCCATAAATCCTCAGCATTTTTATACATCACCAACAAAATCCAACAGCAAGAGATACAAAGAGAAATTCCATTCAAAATAACTGTCGACAGCATAAAATATTTGGGAATCTATCTACCAAAGGAAAGGCAGGAATTATATGAACAAAATTACAAAAAACTTTCCACACAAATAAAGTCAGACTTAAATAATTGGAAAAATATTAAGTGCTCTTGGATAGGCCGAGAGAATATAATAATGATGACAATACTCCCTAAACTAATCTATTTATTTAGTGCTATACCAATCAGACTTCCAAGAAAATATTTTAATGATCTAGAAAAAATAATAACAAAATTCATATGGAATAATAAAAGGTCAAGAATCTCAAAAGAATTAATGAAAAAAAAAATCAAATGAAGGTGGCCTAGCTGTACCTGATCTAAAACTATATTATAAAACTGCAGTCACCAAAACCATTTGGTATTGGCTACGAAATAGATTAGTTGATCAGTGGAACAGGTTAGGTTCACAAGACAGAATAGTCAACTATAGCAATTTAGTGTTTGACAAACCCAAAGATCCTAACTTTTGGGATAAGAATTCATTGCTTGACAAAAACTGCTGGGATAACTGGAAATTAGTATGGCAGAAATTAGGCATGGACCCACACTTAACAGTGTATACTGATAAGATCAAAATGGGTCCATGATTTAGACATAAAGAACGAGATTATAAATAAATTGGAGGAACATAGGATAGTTTATCTCTCAGACTTGTGGAGGAAGAAATTTGTGACTAAAGAAGAACTAGAGACCATTATTGATCACAAAATAGAAAATTTTGATTACATCAAATTAAAAAACTTCTGTACAAACAAAACTAATGCAAAAAAGATTAGAAGGGAAGCAACAAACTGGGAAAACATCTTCACAGTTAAAGGTTCTGATAAAGGCCTCATTTCCAAAATATATAGAGAACTGACTCTATAAGAAACCAAGCCATTCTCCAATTGACAAATGGTCAAAGGATATGAACAGACAATTTTCAGACCATGAAATTGAAACTATTACCACTCATATGAAAGAGTGTTCCAAATCATTATTAATCAGAGAAATGCAAATTAAGACAACTCTGAGATAACACTACACACCTGTCAGATTGGCTAAGATGACAGGAAAAAATAATGATGATTGTTGGAGGGGATGTGGGAAAACTGGGACACTGATACATTGTTGGTGGAGCTGTGAACGAATCCAACCATTCTGGAGAGCAATCTGGAATTATGCCCAAAAAGTTATCAAACTGTGCATACCCTCTGACCCAGCAGTGCTACTACTGGACTTATACCCAAAGGAGATACTAAAGAAGGGAAAGGGACCTGTATGTGCCAAAATGTTTGTGGCAGCCCTGTTTGTAGTGGCTAGAAACTGGAAAATAAATGGATGCCCTTCAACTGGAGAATGGTTGGGTAAATTGTGGTATATGAATGTTATAGAATATTATTGTTCTGTAAGAAATGACCAGCAGGATAAATACAGAGAGGCTTGGAGAGACTTACATGAACTGATGCTAAGTGAAATGAGCAGAACCAAGAGATCATTATATACGTCAACAACAATACTGTATGAGGATGTATTCTGATGGAAGTGGATTTCTTTGACAAAGAGAAAATCTAACTCAGTTTCAATTGATCAATGATGGACAGAAGCAGCTACACCTAAAGAAAAAACACTGGGAAATGAATGTAAACTGTTTGCATTTTTGTTTTTCTTCCCAGGTTATTTTTACCTTCTGAATCCAATTCTCCCTGTGCAACAAGAAAACTGTTTGGATCTGCACACATACATTGTATCTAGGATATACTACAACATATTCAACATATATATAGGACTGTTTGTCATCTAGGGGAGGGGTGGAGGGAGAGAGGGGAAAAATCAGAAACAAAAATGCAAACAGTTTACATTCATTTCCCAGTGTTTTTTCTTTAGGTGTAGCTGCTTCTGTCCGTAAAAAAAATTACCCTGGCATGGGTTCTGTCAATAAAAAGTTATTATAATAAATAAAAAAGTGATATTATAAGCAAATTAGAAAAACATAGGATAGTTTATCTCTTAGATCTGTGGAGAAGGAAGCAATTTGTGACCAAAGAAGAATTGGAACTCATTATTGAACACCACATAGATAATTTTTATTATTTTAAGTTAAAAGAGGTTTTGTACCAACAAAAGTAATACAAACAAGATTAGAGGGGAAGCAATAAATTGGGAAAACATTTTTACATTCAAAGATTCTAATTAAGGTTTCATTTCTAAAATTATAGGAAATTGACTCAAATGTATAAGAACTCAAGCCATTCTTCAATGGACAAATGGTCAAAGGATATAAACAGACAATTTTCAGTTGAATGAATTAAAACCATTTCTAGACATATGAAAAGATACTCTAAATCACTATTGATTGGAGAAATACAAATTAGGTCATCTCTGAGATACCACCACATACCTGTCAGATTGGCTAAGATGACAGGAAAAGATAATGAATGTTGGAGGGGATGTGGGAAAACTGAGACATTGATACATTGTTGGTGGAGTTGTGAATGGATCCAACCATTCTGCAGAGCAATCTGGAACTATGCTCAAAAAGTTATCAAACTGTCCCTTCCCTTTGATCCAACAGTGTTTCTACTGGGCTTATATCCTAAAGAGATCTTAAAGGAGGGAAAAGGATCTGTATGTGCAAAATTGTTTGTAGCTCTTTGTAGTGGCCAGAAACTAGAAACTGAATGGATGACCATCAGCTGGAGAATGGCTGAACAAGTTATGGTATATCAACACATAAATAAACTTATTGGAAACTGATACAATTTTCTTCTTTATTTAGTGAGTCCTGATAGGAACCATAGCATAGTGGAGACAGATGTGACTTTAGAGCAAAGAAGACCTGGGTTAAAGTCCTGCCTCTGACATATACTAACCATATATTCCTGGGCAAGTTACTTGACCTCTCTGGATATTTAAGACTAAGCTGCAGAGTAGGTACAGACTTGCATTAGTATAGTGAGTTTCCTTGATTGGGAGCTCCTTCTACTAATTCTAGGAGAGGTCCAGTCCCTGGTCCATTAAATGCTATATTTTCTTTGAAGGTCATAAAGTTCATCCAAGTCAATGTCCCTCAGTGTTTTGGACTCCCCTTGGAAGGGAACTGAAATTAGTGTTGCCACTGAGTCAATACACTGATACCTAATGATCTTTCTCCCACAGATGTTCTTCCTACACAATCTTTTCCAGTCTTCTTATTAATTGGGTCTCTTAGCTTTCAAACTTTGGAGTCCTCATGGGACAACTATCAAAGCTAGCAAAACTCAAGACCTTCGTTGATTATAAGGCTGGATTATGGAATTGTTCCCACGAGATTTTCTACTCATTCTAACTAGATGTGGTTTCAGAAAAACCATGAAGTTGTCTCGGGAGTCAAGCTGATGAACACCTGTAACTCTAATTTTCTTCTAGACAATGATCTATCACTGGCCTAATTGCTGCTATCCCTTAAACTTTGGTCTCTGTGCTGTGCTTATGAGTTGGTAAAAAGAACAGAAAGTTAGTCAATGACTCTTTTTGCATCATGTGGATGAGTGAAAAGTGCTTATTTGTTTTTATCTCATTGTTGGATCTAGGATTGAGCAAAGTTTCTCCTTCCATCTTCTTCTCCAGAAGAAAAGCAGGAAGAAAAAGCTAACAAGAAATCAAAACATTTGGCTAACTCCCTTTCATAGGTTAGAACAAAGGATGCTTCTTCCCAGAGGAGCCCATCATCTTATGAATCTAAACAAAAATATCTTTCTTGGAGTCAGGCCCAATCACTGAAACTCATGCCCAAAGAAGTGCCAAGGAATGGCTACAAGCCAGCCAATTCCTCTTTGGCCAGCCCTAATCATGGAAGTTTAATTAAGAATTGTCATTTATCCTTTTAATAAGCTACCATTGGACATGGACTCATCTTTTATGGGAAAATCAAAGGTTCTGGAGGCTTACCTCTAGGCAAGCTCATTGAATTGATTAGAACTCCCCGGACCACATTCTCTCTCTCTCTTTCTCTTTGTCTCTCTGTCTGTCTTTCTCTCTGTGTCTCTGTCTCTGTCTTTTATCTTTCTGTCTGTCTCTGTCTTTCTATCTCTCTGTCTCTCTGTCTCACACACACCCCCCCACACACACCCCACACCTCCCCCCACACCCCCCACACACTTATTTGCACATGGATTGTTCTTCTATATAGCAAGCACCATGGTAAACAATGGGGATAAAAGGTTAAAAAAAAAAAAAAAAAAAAGAAAAGAAACATTCCCTCTCCCGAAGTTAGTCAGTCAATAAGTGTTGGAATCCTTACAAAGTGCTAACTCATTAGAGTTGATAGAGACAATAACTATCTAATTTAGCATGGTTCAGTATGATTGATCTGATCCTACAAGGAGATGTTATGGGCCAGAACTTGAAACAAGGTACTAAGTAGAACTGATAGAAACAATGCTTGTGTTCACACCTTTAGAGAGCTCATCACAAGTATGGGAGATTCACAAAGTTAACTTTGTAACTTTATGAATTTACATCTTTCTTAATCCCTCCCTCAGAGGAGGAGTCAGCCTTTAAGATCATATAAGAAGCTGACAGAGGCTCAGTCAGAGTCTGTTCGGAACATTGCCAGGAGTCAGAGAGGAGCACTGTGGGACAGACACAGAGCGCTCTGGGAGGAAGCCCACAAGCCCACTCTCGGAGGCAAAGTCAGATTCATTCCAACTTTAACCTTGGTGCTGGCTGGAGACATTCAGAATTGAGCTAGAGGCAAAAGCCTAGCAACAAGAGCTCTCAGAACCAAGGAAAGCTGATGCCTCTAAGAAAGCTACCCGGGCCCAAGGAAAGAGATAAGATATAAATGTTTGGATTTTATTAGCTGACTGTATTTGAGGTGATTATTACTCTGAACGGAAACTAAGGCTGCCTCCAGAAAACCTCCCAAGAAACCTGCTCCCAGAGAATCAACATTTATATTATAAAAAAGAAGAGAACACCACAAATAAGCTTTTAAGTACACAATATAAGCTTGATTTTGTGCTGAACACTGAGGATACAAAGAAAGGTGAGAACATGGTACTTGTTTTCAGAGAACCTCAAAGTATAAACAAAGTGAAAAGAAGGAAGGAAGGGAAGGATAAAGGGAAAGAAGACTGGAAAAGAGAGAGGAAGAGAAAGAAGTAGGAAGAAAGGTACTATAGAAGGAATGAAGAAAAGGGGAAGGAACTTATAAAGAAAGGAAAGAAAGAGATAGGGGGAAGAAAGAAAAGAGGAAAACAGGGAAGGAAGGGAAGAAGGAAGGAATAAAAGTAGGAGGGAAGGATGAAAAGGAAAGGAAAGGAAGAAAAGAAAAAAAGGAAATAAAATCTATTAAGTTCCTGATATGTACCAAAGCTCTTTGCAATTTTTTTTTTTCTTTTGAGCCTCACAATGACCCTGGGAAGTAGAGGCTATAATTGAGGTAAATAACTTGTCCAGAGGCACACTGTTTTCAACGAATTTAAATTCTAACAGGGGAATGCTCTTCACCAGAGGAGTCCTCACTTTGCAGGCAATGAGTGATTCTGACATACTTTTGGGACTGAGGATTTTTCAAACCATCATTTCCATATTGTTTCTTTTAATTTTTTTGTTTCATTGATCCTGTTTTCTATTTTTAAGGAAAACTTCCTTAACTAATATTGTAAAATGTGTGCTTCCAAGTGGAAATTAATCATGGTGTCCTAGAGGGCAGTGGGTAAGGAGATTCCACATAATGTTCCCAGATCATGTATCACCTCTGATACAGGGTTTGTATTAAATACTTCAAGGCTCCATGATTTTGTTGTTGTGGTACTTCCTCCACTGATGAAGACCAGAGATCTTCTCTATGATCTTTATGCTTTTCCATGATAAAAATTCATCACATTTTGATCAATCGAGTGATAGTCTCTTTAAATTTACCCCAGCTGGTCCTCAACTATAGATATAGTCTTTTACAGGGCCAGTGCAGAAAGTCTTCATTTTGTAAAGTAATACAGCTTTATACTCTGCAGATATGACCTTCAAAAAGCTAGGATAATCCTTATGCCATGAAAAGTTATCAGAGTGGAGATTCAGAGGAAGAGTTTCATTTATTTTTTATCAGACCTATGATTTATCAATATCAGGAATTCCTAGTGAGAAAAAGTCCTTTGAATAAGTATCTGCTCTATAATTTATAATCTTAAAGGGTCATTTGAAACACTAAGAGGGTAAAGGATTTTTCTAGGGTCACACAATTCTCTTTGTCAAAGACAGTATATGAATTCTCTTCTTTCTGGCTACAGAATCAGCTCTTTATCCATTATGATACATTGCCAGTTCATGACTACAGAATAGTGTAGCCTTTCCTTTAAATTCCAGTTCTCATTGTGTGTGTGTGTGTGTGTGTGTGTGTGTGTGTGTGTGTGTGATGGTGAAACACATGAACTCCTTGGAATAATGTTTTTTATTATATTATAGCTTTTTATTTATAAAATATATAAATGGGTATTTTTTCAGCATTGACAATTGCAAAACATTTTATTCCACCTTTTCCCATTCTTCCCCCAGATGGCAGTTGACCAATACATGTTAAATATGTTGAAGTATAAGTCAAATACAATATATGTATATATGTCCATACAGTTATTTTGCTGTACAAAAAGAATCGGACTTTGAAATAGTGTACTATTAGCCTGTGAAGGAAATAAAAAATGCAGGTGGACAAAAATAGAGGGATTGGGAATTCTATGTAGTGGTTCATAGTCATCTCTCAGAGTTCTTTCACTGGGTGTAACTGGTTCAGTTCATTACTGCTCCATTGGAACTGATTTGGTTCATCTCATTGTTGAAGAGGGCCATGTCCATCAGAATTGATCATCATATATTATTGTTGTTGAAGTATATAATGATCTCCTGGTCCAGCACATTTCACTCAGCATCAATTCATGTAAGTCTCTCCAAGGCTTTCTGAAATCATCCTGCTGGTCATTTCTTACAGAATAATAAAGTTCCATAACATTCATATACCACAGTTTATTCAGCCATTCTCCAATTGATGGGCATCCACTCAGTTTCTAGTTTCTGGCCACTACAAACAGGGTTGCCACAAACATTCTTGCACATACAGGTCCCTTTCCCTTCTTTAAAATAAGCCCAGTAGTAGCACTGCTGGATCAAAGGGTATGACATAGTTTGATAACTTTTTGAGCATAGTTCCAAATTACTCTCCAGAATGGTTGAATGTATTTACATTTCTACCAACAATGTGGGAAACCCAGTTTTCCCACATCCCCTCCAACATTCCACATTATCTTTCCCTGTCATTCTAGCCAGTCTGACAGGTGTGTAGTGGTATCTCAGAGTTTCCTTAATTTGCATTTCTCTGATTAATAATGACTTGGAGCATCTTTTCATATGGCTAGAAGTAGTTTCAATTTCTTCATCTGAGAATTGCCTGTTCATATCCTTTGACCATTTATCAATTGGAGAATTACTTGATTTCTTATAAATTAGAGTCAATTTTCTATATATTTTGGAAAGGAGGCCTTTATCAGAACCTTTGACTGTAAAAATGTTTATTGCTTCTTTTCTAATTCTGTCTGCATTAGTTTTGTTTGCACAAAAACTTTTCAATTTGATATAATCAAAATTTTATATATTGTGATCAATAATGATCTCTAGTTCTTCTTTGGTCATAAATTCCTTCCTCTTCCACAGGTCTGAGAGGTAAACTATCCCATATTCTTCTAATTTATTTATAGTCTCATTTATGCCTAGGTCATGAACCCATTTTGACCTTATCTTGGTGTACGGTATTAAGTGTGGGTCAATGCCTAGTTTCTGCCATACTAATTTCCAATTTTGCCAGCAATTTTTGTCAAGCAGTGAGTTCTTATCCCAAAGTCTGGGGTCTTTGGGTTTGTCAAACACTAGATTATTAAAGTTACTGACTTTTTTGTCCTTTGAATATAACCTATTCCACTGATCAGGAATAATGTTTTTAATGCACAGAATCAATATGTCATTATAAAAGAAATCAATTTTATTGAAATAAAATGATTTATAGACATAAATCTATGTGAAATAATATTTGTGTATTAGAAAATAAACAATTCCCATTATGCTAGCTATTAATAATATTTATTGTAAGCTAACAATATACTTGAGGATATTAATGTCTCATCTATCTGTGGGTTGTAGGGCATTCAGGGAAAACTGATACCTCTGTGTGAGGCTGCTGAATCCTTTTAATAGCTGCCATTCAACTTTCATCTGTGGCTCCAAGAGTTTAGCAGCCACATCCCAATAAATAGTTTCAGCAGGAGGGCTAAACCAGATTGAGGGGAACCAAGTGGTCTCAGATCCATTGATAAAATAGTGAGGTGTCTATCCCAAGAATTCCCATGGTATAATGGAGCAGATGAGAATAATTTGTTCCATGGCTATGAAGGTAGTTGAAGTAGGTGCTATGGAGTGCTTAGAGCTTGGCCAGACATCCAAAATGCCAAGATCATTACTTGTATCCTGAATCATCACCAGTTTCCTTGATTTTTTCCTTGCCTCTGGACTTTGATGACTTTGAAAGAGAGTGTGAAGTCAGTGACTTCATGCAACTCTTCCTCCCTTCAATCCAATTTATGCATGTGAAAAGAAACTATCCAATGGTCTCTTTCATTCTCTTTGAGGACAAAAGGCAACAATCCATCTATCTATCTATCTATCCATCCATCTCTATTTGTTTGTTTCTTTGTCTATCTACCTACTCATTTGTCTAGCTATCCTATTTATCTATCTCTTTGTTTGTCTATCTATCTATTCACCTATGTCTATCTCAGTCTATCTATTATCTATTTATCTGTCTGTCTGTCTATCTATCTATTCCTATTTATCTATCTGTCCATCTGTCTTTCTGTCTGTCCAACCATCTGTCTATGTGTCTATTTACTTTTCTCTTTGTCTATCTATTTATCTGTCCATCTGTCTTTCTGTCCATCCATCTGTCTATGTGTCTATCATTCTATTTATCTTCCTCTAAGTCTGTCTATCTACCTACCTACGTACATTCCTACTTCTATCCATCTATCCTATTTGTTTCTTTGTCTATCCACCTACCTATTTGTCTATCTATCCATCTATTTATCTATCTCCTTTTCTATTTATCTATCCATCTATCTGTCTATCCATTTGTCTGTCTATCTTAGTCCATCTACTATCTATCTGTCTGTCTATCCATCTGTCTTTCTGTCTATCCATCCATCTATCTATTTATTTTTCTTTTACTCTATCAATCCATCTTTCTGTCTAGATATCTGTATTTATCTATCCACCCATCCATTTATGAAACTAGAAACAAGAACACCATCTCCAGCTTAAGAAAGCTTGCTCTAAGTCTCTCCAAATGGAGCTATCTGATCCTGAAACATTCCAAAAATAGCTTTTATTTGCTCACCTACACTCATACTAACTACACAATCTAAAAGGCTACATTGGCTTGTTTTGCAACAGCACAGTGATTCTACTGTCTCAGATGCTCACACCATTTTCCCCTTATAATCCATCATAGCTTTATGTGAAATAGCCCTGTGAAGGATCTGTTTGTTTTTGCTTTCTCTGGTGTCATACTTCTCTAAAGAGATCTAGGGAAGTGAATTTTGACATTGAAGATGATTTGCCTCCTGTCCTCTGGGTTTCCAGCCAGCCTATTAGTTCAAAATGTAAACAGGCAGTGTGTTCATAAGCCTCAGTCCTAAGAGGTATACACACACACACACACATACACACACACACACAAACACACACACAGGAGCTGTAGCTGTTACAGGATGAAAAGATCAATAAAATCCAGCAGAGCTGTCTTTTAATTGGCAAATCCCCAGATACTTTATTTAGCTTACCAACGGACCCAGTTAATAGCTAGCATATGGGAATTGCTTACATTTCCTGATAACCCAAATATTAACAATCCATTTAAAGGTTCTCTGTGCTTCGAACCTATATCATTTCCCATGCCATATTTCATTGACACAAAAAGGACAACTTTGAGAGAAGATAAATCCATAACTCTCCTTGGCAGAGTTTAATGAGTCCTCTATCTTAATGGCCTCTTAAACAATTTATGTAACTGGTGGGAAAGCCACCTTTCTCAGCATTTTTCCAAGTTGAAACTTAACAGCAGGACAGAAGGGGACTTTTTCAGGATTTTTCTCTTAAAATGAAGTTTATTCAAAGTGGAAAAACCAACTCTAAGGTTTTTCCTAAATATTGTTCTTGACTCTTTAATGATGATTTGTTCATGGCCCAGACCTGTGGGTTCATTATAAATGCTGGGAACTCCAACTGAGAAAACTATTTCCACCAAAACAGATTAGTACCATTACTGTTGTGTAATTTAGTATTACCTGTTTGAGATTGTGAGATAAGTGAGTGACATCACTGGGATCACACAGACCTCAAGTGGAATTTCTGAATCTAGATCTTGGTTCAACACTACCTATAGTTTAAAGCAGAATAACAGTAATTAATGATAATGATAATAACTTTTATTTATACTGCTTACTCTGTAGCAGGCACTATGCTAATCATTTTGCAATTCTTATCTCGCTTGATTCTCACAACACCTCTGGGCTGTACAGATGGTTAAGTGACTTGACCTGAGTCATACTATAACCTAGTCAGTGTCTGAAGGCTCAGGTTTTCATAACCTCACTGTGCCTCCTATCTGTTAATAGAAGAATATAACTTGTATTCCGCACAAGAAAGAAGAGGCAGACAAAAGGGAGAGTAAGGACAATGGAAGTAGAAAAGAGGAGAGAGAAAAAATGAAGATATTTAAAAAAAAAAGTATGTGATAATTTTCTATGTTTGAAAGGCACAGAAAGTTGCGTACAGTAGATTTACAGTTTTATGTACAATCATCTTTTTTTTAAAAAGTCATATTATGGAAATGCTTTTTGATTCCATATCATTATTACATTAACATAAATAATATTAGTAGATTAATATGAATATAAATAATTAATATTATTACACTACTTTAAATTTTAACATTTTTATATTATTTTAAAATTTTTAATTAAAAATTTTTTAAAAGAAGAGACATACATGGTCTTAGAGATTGATGGGGCCTTGGAGAGGCTAAACAATGCTGTTTTTACAGGTGTAGAATTGAGGCCCACAGAGGAGAGTGACCTTCTTAAAGTCATCCAGTTAGCAAGTGGCAGTAACTAGATTCTGAGCTCAGACTCTGCTTGCCGCACATTTTTTTAATACCAGGATGGTGAGCAGTGATTCAAGAGCAGCTAGATTTACCTTCTAAAAAAACAAAGAAGCAAGAAACCCAGAGTCAGGATAAGGCATTTGATTATCATCAGCACATTTTGCACATTTTGGAGACCCCAGGATGCTATGGGCCACTAGTGATTTTCCCTTGTACTTGTGTGAGATTCGATGTCACAAAATAAATAAATATATATATATATATGTATATACACACCTCTTTACACAGCAATAAGAGATTCTTGCTGCTTTCCCTCTCATATCTCTCTAATAATGTATTCTAGATCAGTGGTCAAAAGAGAAATAAAAGCTACTGTAAGGATCCTTGTAGGTTTAATATTGATTTAGAAAACCACATTTTACCATTATCTATTTTCTAATTTATTTTTATTTTGTTAAATATCTCCTAATTACATTTTAATCTGTTTCTGCTGTTTGGGAGTGCTGTAGGACGCAATGGGGTCCTTTTCTTAGACAATATCTGTTCTCTTTCTATTTCTGGAAAAAAATTCTGCAAGAGAATGAAAACCTGAGTTTAAGTTCCAGGATTGGCATCAGCCATATAAATGTATCCAGTTACTTTCACCACTAAGGCTCTATTTCTGTACTTGAAAAATGATAGTACCAGTATTTGCCCTACTGATCTCATAGGGGTGTTTGTTATGAAGATAAAATGAAATAATGTGTATTAGAAATGCAAAGTTTGTGCATTTAAATGAGTACTTATTAAAGCTTATTCTGGTACTTCATCACAGTATAGATAAGATTCTAGATTTTCAAAAACAATAGCAGCTGAGTACCCTCTCTGGCAGGCTCTACTAACCAAGAATAGCTTAAATATGGTTGTTAGAAATGAAAACTTCATATCTAAATTCTTGGAGTGAATGGAAGAAGGCTTTATGTGTTTCTCGCAAAAAATGGTTGCCATATCCCTTTGAGAGGGCACAAACACAGTTTACAGAAGCCAAAACCAATAGTTACATTTCATAATCTTACTCTGCCTTCTCAACTCCTCTTCAGATTTTCCACTGAAAAAAGATTCTTCCAAAATCTAATATTTTGTGACACTCCCACTACATGTACTTCTAGATATGTTTCCATGTTTCCTCCCTTGTCACGTCATTATGTTCATTTTATTTTATCATTATATATGTTCAAAAATTGTGAATGTCCCCTCCTTAAGAGAGGAGAAATTAAAAAATTGTGAATGTCCCCTCCTTAAGAGAGGAGAAATTAATATACATGAGGCTTATCAAGCATGATTAATTAAAAATTTAGCTTGCCTGGGGCATAAATTCATCCCATTTGCACTTAACCAGTGCCTACAGTTACTTCTGTTGACTTAAGACATTCTTTAATTCTCTTCAGCCAGAATGTACTGACCCTAAAATTTATATCATATTCTTTTGTTCCTTGGCAACACAGACAGAGGCTATGAGATTTTGAAACTTTTCAACTGTGGAAACAAAACCTTACAATTTTACTTGTTACATGACCCTAAGTCAGGATGTCTCATGGGTATCTGAGAAACAGCTTAACTCATAAGGAGCAGGATCATCACTAAGGTACTTCTAGTGAGGTAGATTAATTTCAGTCACAACAATGCTTGAAGATTTATACCAAGCTATAAAGATTGTGTTTCTGTCTAGGGAAGGATCAACACCAACAAAACCTACCTCAGATCTCCTTGAAGTCATGAATTTTTTTTTATCATCATCATCAATTATGGCATAGAATGAGAATCAATCAAAAAAAATTAAGTACCAGGCACATGGGATACAAAAGATATATAAAAAGAGGTAGGGGTGTGTGTGTGTGTGTGTGTGTAAATAATCTTTAAGTTTTACAAAAGGGAACCAAAAATATTTTCTCATTTGATTCTCAAAACAACCTTAAGAGGTACATGCTTTTATTAACTTCATTTTATAGATGAGGAAATTAAAACAGACAAAAGTGACTTTGCCAAGTCCTAAGCTAAAAATCACCTGAGGTCACATTAGAAATCAATATTTACTCTTTGCCCTCCTCTCTATTTTACTGTACCATAATGAAACACTTCCCAAGCATAGCCAGGCATGGTGCTGAGGACTTGGTATATACATGTTGTTGCTGTAGTCTGCCTTTTGTTCTCAGAGGATCATGATATTGGGAAAGTGATGCTATGACATTCAAGTGAATTGAACTAAAGAGAGGGAGGATTGGGCAAGGTCATTTCCTTCACTTTCCCCTCCAGAGCCATCTGGGTTCAGTGGCAAGATATAAATCAGAATGACTGGAGATGGCTCTGGATGCAGTGGGAGACCTCGAGGCCTTTTGAAGCTAATGTCTTCAACAATAGGTCTCAGTTTGACTGAAGCAATATCTGATCAATGATTAGGGTTAGGTAAGAAATGAGTCAGAGAATGGTTTCTTTCACCTAGTCAAAAAGAAAAAAAAGAAAAGAAAAAGAAAAGAGAAAAATGTATATCAGTCTGGGAAGGGGAAGACCTTTGGTGTTTTTGGCCAAAACAGAAACAATTACTATTTTCAAATGCAAATAAAAATAAAAAGAAATATGATGTTTGCCTTCAAGGAGCTTCAATTCAATGGGAAAAAATCTTACCTGAAAAGGAGCTGGAGAGTTTGGTGGGGAGAAGGGTGCTAGGACCTGTAGTGCACAATGGAATGGAATGGAATTTGCGCTGAGTGAAATAAACAGAACCAGGAGATCATTATACACGGCAACAACAAGACTTATGATGATCAATTATGATAGATGTGGCAACAATGAGATGATTGATGCCAGTTCCAATGATCTTGTGACGAAGAGAGCCACCTCTACCCAGAGAGAGGACTGTGGTGTAGTATTGCCTTTGGTTTTCTGGAGGTCTCTGGACCAGCTTTTATTTCAGCAAAGTAATCACTACAAGAATTGAAGTCCAAATCCTTTATTATCTCCTTCACAATCTAGTTTCCTTGCCTGGGGCCCAAGTTAGCTTTCTTAGAGGCCTTCCTTCTGGAGTCTTGGTTTCAGTGGAGAAGGGAAGGAGGAGAGCCTGCCACCAAGGTGGTGTGAGATGGGATGAATCTGTCTGGCTGAGTTTGTCTCAGCTTATATGCTTTACACTGAGTATAAACCAATCATTATATCACTAAGAAACCATTATTTGTTGTTAAGATTAAATCAATCATACTGAATTATTAAGCACCATGCTAAACTAGATAACCATTGTCTTTATCAATTCCACTGACTTAACACCTTGTAAGAATCCTTGTTTCAGAGTTCTGGCCCATAACACTGTGGGAACTGAATGTGGATCACAACATAACATTCTCACTCTATTTTCTTTCCTTTTTGATCTGCTTTTTCTTATTCAGCAAGATAATTGTATAAATATGTTTACATATATTGGATTTAGCATATATTTTAACATGTATGACATATATTGGATTGCTTTCCATCTAGGGGAGGCAGGAGGGGAAAGAAGGGGAAATCTGAACCACAAGGCTATGTAAGGGTCAATGTTGAACAATTATCTGTGCATATGTTTTGAAAATAAAAAGCTTTAAAAATAAAAAAATAAATGAATACCATTGAGCAGGTTCTTAGGCTAATAGAACCTGCCTTAGTTAGCTATGAAAGTCAGTTTACTTATGGCCTAGTTTCAAAGCTAAATTCAAATCCTGTCCCCTCTACCATGATTAATTGGGGAGACTGCTCAGATGGGGCTGAGCATAGCAAAGTCATTGCAGGTCATAAAGAGAATAAGGTCTTACCTATGTCAACCATATATCTATCTCTGAGAAATTTGATAAATGTGGGAGATGTTCTTGAAACTTCTCAAGATGTCTTTGGTAAAAAGCATGAACTGTTATCCCTATTTGACATAGAAGCAAACTGACAAACAGAGTTTAAGTGCCTAGTTTTAGGTCACATAATAAGGCCAAGAATAGAAGAGAGTTCTCTCAATTTTTAATTCAGGGGCACTTTTTCGTAGAGTCATGCTACCCTTAAATGGAAGTGTGAATAACAACCTTAGAGAATGTTACAATCAGAGGCACCCTGGAATCCAGCATCACTGGGATCCCTACTACCCCCGCCCCCCTCCCCCCGTCAAAAAATAAAAATAAAACAACAACAACAACAAAAAAAAAACCTAGTATATTTTGTGACCCTGCTCATATTACTTCGCTAAGTCATGGCATTTAAACTCAGCACTTCATTCATTGCTGAATACAGGAAAATAACTGAAATGTAAACAATTTCCTGAGGCTATTTCTTGCTGACTCAGACAGAACTCACAGAGACTATTGAGGATGATTCATCAGATTATCTGGGTTCTGAAGCCTGACTTTCATTAACACTTGCCTTTCTTCCCACCTCCATCTGGGAGTTCTTATACTCTATTAGATATCTCACCCCAAAAACCTGGGTTTGTTGGATTTACTTATGTACCAGGATTGAAGAATCACTCATTGAAGCCTAAGTAACACTAAAAGGTTAACAACATTAACTTTAGTAATGGTTAAAAAATTCTGAAACACGATGTCAGAAAACTTAGGTTCAAATTCCATAATGAATGCTTGGTCTGGACGTGTTATTTAGCCTCTTAACTCTCTATGAAGATAAATTGCAGAGAAGATACTAATCTGCATTGATAGAAGGAGTTGTCATACTGGAAAGTCCTCTATTATGACTAAATGATAGGTTGAGAACAAAAAAATATACATATGTATGTGTGGTAGGTGAAAGATGAAAATAATTTGGGAAACAAAATTTTGAGCTTTTGAGCATATAGGCTTATTAAGCAATTAATGCCAATTGCCCAACAAATCAGGACTATAAACCTTTCTCGTGTTTATCACTTAACCCTGAATACAGGGGGAGGCAGATTTTTATATATTAAAAACAATCAATCAGATAAGACCAATTAATTAAGCAAAAAAATAAAGTAGGACACAAAATTGGGTAATCTGATTTCTAATTGAAGAAAAAAATTTAAGGACTTTCTAAGTTGAAAGGGAAAGAGCAAACTAGATGCAATTTTCTGAATTCAGAAAAAAGAGGTGTTCTTACTCCAGCAAAGTGTCTGTATAACAAAGAAACAGAAAAAAATTAGTGATTTATTAGTACAAGGTCAGTTTTCAGATTTGTCATCTGGGTTGCTTAAGATGTACACTTGTAAGACAACTTGCATCGGTGTTAGATCTGCCTGGGTTTCTGTGAGCTTAACCTAAGTGTTTAGTTAAAGATCTCTAAGCAGCAAGTAGAGGTGGTCCCATTTTCCAGCCATGCAGAGAGTTGTCCTTGTTCAAATTATTCAAAGGTAATTGTTCAAACAGTACAATAGTTTTCTCATAATTCCCATAAATGAATAATATTTTCTCATAGAAACTGAATGAAATCCATAAATGAATAGAAAGGAAACTGAGTTCATTCAAGAACTGAGTCACAATATGTGGTTCATTCAATTCCCACCAACCTTGATGCTCTGATCCCCTCAATTCCTTCATGTGTGCTTGTTTGCAGAGGTAAGTTGAGGAGTGCTACTACTTGCTATGGTGTGTTAGTGCAGGGTCAAGAGACATGTCTGAAGGAAAGTTTTAGCTGATATGTATTGAAACCTTTCAGAACTGGCTCTATAAAATATATCAACACACAGCATAGTGAATAGAGTGCTGAGCCTGCAGTTGGGAAAAATTTGAGTTTGAATGTCAACTCAGACACTTACTAACCCTGTGCCCCTTGGCAAACCACTTAACCCCGTTTGCCTCAGTTTCCTCCTTTATAATATGAGGCTGGACATGGAAACAAAAATCCAATCCAGGATCTTTGCCAAGAAAACTTCTAATGACATCACAAAGAGTCAGACATGATTGAACAATAAAAACAACAACAATCCATCATTACATAATTTATTTTCTTCCTCTCTTTTTGCATTGCTTCCCATCTAGGCATCCAATGTCTCCTGACATAAGAAAATTCCACTAAGGATACGATCTCTTTTTTATAGCTTTTTATTTAGAAGTTATATGCATGGGTAATTTTATAACATTGACAACTGCCAAACCTTTTGTTCCAATTTTTCCCCTCCTTTCCCTCTACCTCTTCCCCCAGATGGCAGGTTGACCAATACATGATACTATCTCTTTTAATACAACTGTTTCGAATCTTGTAGTCTTAGTTGACTGAAAGGTTAAATGATTTTCTTGTGATCACATAGCCAGTGTGTGTTAGAGCAAAGACTTGAAACAAGTTTCCTTGGCTTCAAAGCTAGCTCTCCATCCACTATGCCTCATTACCTCTATCAGAACAAGTTAGGGGAATGTAATTGCATTTCATTTGGAAAAAAGTGGCACTGTGTTCATAGTAATATAGATTTAGAATCAGAAGTTCTATTTCAGATACAAACTGGACACAAAAGTGGACTCCTCAGGCCTTTCCATGCATCCATAATCCCAATACACCTATATTCAGAACTTGAATGAAAGAATATCAGATTTGAAAGGAACCTCCTAGATATCTATTCCAACTCATACTAAAAGATTTATCCAAGCTAAACCTCTACTTTTGAACTCCAGACTTTTCTAAATTCTATATACCGAATTAAACTTGTCTGTCTTGTATTTTATTCCTTTAATGTTCTTCTACCATAACACAGAAATGTCTTCATACTTGAAACTCTCTTCAATCCTGTAATTCACACATTGGAAGTATGTTATGATTTTGCAGCCTCTCTCTCTCTCTCTCTCTCTCTCTCGTTCTTTCTCTCTCTATATATATTTCTCTCTCTCTTTTCTCTCTCTCTCTTTTCTCTCTCTCTCTCTCTCTCTCCTTCTTTCTTCCTCTCTCTCTCTCTCTCTCTCTCTCTCTCTCTCTCTCTCTGATTGGGTCTTCTTAGGATCCCATTTAAGGAAAGTGCTCAGCCAGCCACATCTTCATTCCTCTCCAGATTGTACTCTGGACTTCCCTAATGTGTATACCAGGTATCTTCATCTTCTTCTCCTTCCCTTATTATCTTCTTTTCATGCATTGCCTTCTCCAATTAGAATGTAAGTTGCTTGAGGACAAAAAATATCTTTCTGCTTATATTTGTATTTCTAACAATTAGCACAGTAAGTACTTAGTAAATGTTTGTTTGCTGACTGTTCTAGATGACTGATTAAGCTTGAATCAGTTAGAAATTATGTGTTAAGGCTTACCTCCTTATTACTTTCATACTAATATTTTATGAAATCCTAGGATCATATAATCAGCAACACTGCCACCACCACCACTACCACCACCACCACCACCACCACCACCACCACCACCACCATACACACACACACACACACACACAAACAAGCAAAAAAAAAAATAGTATAGTCCCATTCGAAGGAAACTAAGAGATCAAGTTCACTGGCTATCTAAATGACTTTTCTTAATCGAATCCCTAATAAGACCTCAACCTGTCATTGCTTGAAAACTCAGTTCCTTTTATTTAGCAGTTTATTTAGCTTTTGGACAGCCCTAATCACTAAAAAGTTTGTCTTTACATCAAGAATATACAGGGATTTATACAAATTCTATACATGTTTCTGAATTTGGTTTTCTTGGGCCAAGTCAAATTAAATGAATATCTTATTGAAGGAGGTTTTTTTCCAAGTCTCAAAAACCAGAGCTAAAACTAGAGCAGGGTAGCCAGGCTTTATCCTAAGTGCCTATGTCTTATTGATGATAAAGTCATAAGAGCAATAACTCATGGGTTAGAATAAGCATTGTGTAAGGGCTAAGAACAACTGGCAATGTGGTGACACAGCAAACTCAATTATCCACACTAACTGAAAGGAGCAGTAGTGCAGGTAATCTATCCATTTTTCATATATCATTTGAATACTATTTGGGTATATAACGTTTTCTTTTTATAAAAAACTTTTAACATACACTTTTTCAGTGTCTACTGTATTCATATAATTGTGCTATGCACATTGGAAGACAAGAAATGTGGGTAAGATATAGTCCCTTTGCATATAGAAGTAACTTGTTAATTTTTATAGATGAGTGGATGGATAAGTGGATAGAATGAATGAACATCTATTAGGAATACACTCATTTCACTTTCTATTTTCCAAATGATAACATTATTAGGTACCACCAAAGTCAGTCTAGGATTAGAGCATGTTGGGGAAGCCATATTTCCTTTTCTATCTGGTGAGATGACTATGATCCCAGAGCATCTTAGTTCTCTTACTGCCCACATCCTTTGAGAGAATTGTAAAGGTGGGGTTGGGTCCCTGGGAAAAAATGGTTGAGGGAGTATGAGTGTGTCACTGCCCAAGTGCCTCTAGGAGACAAACAGTTGGCAGGGATTGATCCTCAAGAGAACCTGATCAGTTGAAGGCTCCTTCTCTCCTTGAAGCATTAAGTGTCTGATATTCTGATTTCCTGGCAGGCAATGCCCATATTTTTTTTTCCTCTTTAGAGAAGTCAGGCCCCTAGTAACAAAGAGTACTTTGATTCTTTTTATGGTTCTTTTACCCTAGCAGAAATGAGGCTCACAGAAGCCTTCTCTCAAGTAGTCCAGCTCCTCTCTCAAAGGATCCAGACCCTGAAGTTTCCTCTTCTTTTTTTGCATGTGGTTCTTAATATATGAAAACATTTTCCCCTTTCCAGATTAATCTAACCCTGACTCTTTAAGCTCTTATTCTGTACTTCTATTGCTTCTTAGACTGTTCTTAGTGCTGAAAAAAAGTGGGAGGAACAAATCTTTTAATTCCAGGTGAAAGAAATGTCCTAGTTGCATCTCCATTCAAGAAAATTATTATGTCTCCTCTAAGTTTTCTCAATTTCAGGGTAACCAGCCTTAATTCCTTAAATCAGTTTTAAATGGCATGAACTCGATGCCCTTCATCATCCTTATTGTCTTTTTGGGGACAATTTCCCATTTTCAGTATCTTTGACCAATTTCCATGTTCTCTTCTCTCATCTTCTCAAAGGGTAGCTGGGCCAGATTATTTAAATCATTAGAGTTTTAAGGGGAAATTACTTCTGCTTCATTGACTATACTAAAATGTGTTATGAGCCAGAACTTGAAAAAGGTGATAATTCAATGGAATTGAGAGAAAAAATGTTTAAGTTAACACCTTTGAGAGTTCACATATTAGTTCACACATTTGGGAGATTGCAGGGTTCAATATGAGATATCCAAATTCATACCTCCCATAATCCCACTCTCAGAGGAGGGGTCAATCTTTGAGTTTACACCTCTAAAAGAGCATAAAAAGAGCTAAACTCAGTCAGGAGAGTTCAGTTGAAAAAGATTGAGAGGGGAGTGTCAGTTGGGGATTGAGAAGCTACGAGGTGGAGTTGAGCTGGAGGCAGAAGCTGGAAGAGCTAAAAGACAAGCTGCAAGAGCTCTTGGAACCAAGGAGGGAGATAGGCCTTTAAGAAAGCTAACAGGGCCCAAGGAAAGAGATAAGACTTGGAAGGAGAAAATAAATGTTTGGATTTTATCATCTGGCTGCATTTGAAGTGATTATTATTTGGAACTGAAACTAAGGCTGCCTCCAGAGAACCTCCCCTGAGACACCTGCTGCCAGAGAGAACCATCATGTTTTAGAAAAAGAAGAGAACACTACAAAAATGGATCACAACAAATATGGCAAGTCCTCAGAGAGATAGAAGTATCGGATCATCTCACTTGTATCTTGAGGAACCTACATTTGGGCTAAGAAAGGACAGAACCTGCAACTTATAAGTTTAAGATTAGAAAAGGAGTCATTTTATTTATTTAAGTTAAATATAGAATACAACATGTGAAATACCAGGCTGGATGAGTCAAAAATTGGAATTATGAAATAAAAACAATCTCAAACATGTAGAAGATACTACTCTAGTGCAGAAAGTGAAGAGAAATCAAGAAGTCTTTTCATTAGGGTGAAAGAGGAGAATGTAAAAGTTGACTTAGAACTTAAGATAGAAAAAACCCTCAAACACTAAAATGAGAGAGAAGAAATGGAAGTAGAGTCAGATTTTATTTTCTTGGGCTCAAAGATCTCTACAAATGGTGATTCTAGCCATGAAATTAAAAGATGTTTGTTTCTTGTAAGGAAAACTGTGGCAAATCCATATAACAGAGACATTGCCTTGTCAACAAAATTCCATATAGTCAGTGCTATGGGTTTTCTAACAGCAATATATGGCTGTCAGAGTTGGATTAAAAGAAAAAGAAAAGCCGAGTGCTACAGAATCAACACTTTTGAATTGTGGTGCTGGAGGAGGTTTTGAACAACAAGAAGATGAAAATCAGTCAATACTTAAAGAAATTAATTTAAGTTCTTTAATGGAAGGTCAAAAACTGAAGCTAAAGCTTAAATATTTTGGCCACATGAGAAGACAGGACTCATTGGAATAGACTCTGGTATTGGGAAAAATTGAAGGAAAAAGGAAAAGAGAATGGCAAAAGATGAGATGGATAGATAGTGTCATGGAAAAAATAAACATGAACTTGGACAGACTTTTAAGACATGGTATAGGAAAGAAAGGAGTGATGAGCTATGCTTGATGGGGTTATGAAGTGTTGGACGCGAGTAAATGACTGAACAACAACAACAAAAAAAAACTGCTTTATGAAAGAGGCACCAAATGGAAGGCATAGGAATATAGTGACTACTTTAAATGTGGGCATTTGTACCTATAAAAGGAAGATTGTAGTCCTTGGGATTCTCTTGAATTTGTTTTGTTGTTGTTGTTGTTGTTGTTTGTTTGTTTGTTTGTTTGTTTTTGAGATGAATGAAAACCTTTTAGGTCAGTTATAGGGAGAAATTTTATTTTTTCTTCTTTAAAAACCTAAACAATTGCATACAGAAATAGAGTATATAGACAACCAAACAGATTTTTTATTAATGTATGGGATAATATACTTAATAGTCAAAAAACCTTAAAATTTAAGTAACACCATTTTGGATCTCAATTTCATCTTTTACTCAGTAAATGTATCTACAACTAGCTAAAGTATCTGAAGACTAGATTAAAAAAAAAAAAACTAGCTAACCTAGCTAAAGAATTCAGTCACTAATTCCATTTCTGTGAGGAAAAAATGATAATTTGGTTGGATTGGTTTCTAGAAATATTAACTATACTTAGGAAATATTCTTATAGAAGAAAATTACCTCATGAGATACATATTTTCACTTGTTCAGAAAACATGTGCTTAGTAGACAGATCAGGCAGAATTCATATAGAATTTGAATTGTTTAAAACAGTCTATATCTCCCTTAAAATAAAATCATTCTGAAATACAATGTCTCTTATTTTTGTCCCTAATTAAGCCACTAGTATCTATTCATGTTAGAAATAGTGGTGATAAAGTGGAAAGATCAGTCCTCCTGAGTTAGAATGAACATTGTGTTAGGGATAAGAAAAAAACAGGAGTTTCATTATGTAGTCAATTATCCATACTAATTGAACGTATTGGTCATGCAGATAATCTAAACATCATTTATATGTGGTTTATCCTATTATTTGATACTATCTGAATGTATAACATTCACCTTCAAGCAATTTTAATATGTATTTCTTAAGTGCCCACTATGCTCATAGCACTGTGCTAATTAGACAAAGGGTGAACTAAGAAATTTAATTAAATAAAAAAGATCTCAAAGTTCTTGCAAATTATATTTTGCTTATTATAATCTTATAATAATTTTGCATTTAGCACACAGCAAGTTACAGCATGGTTAGGCATCATTAAAGCATTCTAGATAAAAAAGGAAAGTTTACTTCAGATATTCCAAAGTTTAATGTAGGCATATAGTACTTATGACAGTGTCAATGACTGTTCTTCTACCTGTCTTACCAGTCCTTCACAGTCTCCTTTGCTGGATCATTATTTAACGTTTCTAACCATGGGTATCTTGAGCATTCTTTTCTATTTACATACTCTCTCAGTATTGTCATAAGTTTTCATGGATTCAATTATTATTTATATGGAATAAATCTCTTGAATTATAGTATCACGTTGAGATTTCGACCTACATGCCCTGCAATTGTCTTAAATTCAACATGTACAAAGCAAAACTCATCCCATCCCCCCACTCCCTAAGCTATCTCTTCTCTAAATTTCTGTTTTCATTCATCACTCTAGTCACCAAGATTCACATTCTCAGAAACATCCTTGATTCTTCACTCTTTTCACTCTATATCCAATCAATTTCTAAGTTTAATTGATTCTACTTCCCCATGATCTCTCATACTTTACCTTCTTTCCACTAACACAATCACTGCTCTGATCCAGACCCTCATTGCCTCCATTTGGATTTCTGCAATATCTTTATTGCTTCACATTTTTTCATCCCAATCAAAATCCACAAAACTCCAAACTGATCTTCATAAAACACAGATCTGACCATGTTACTCCCATATTTAGAAATATCCAGTGGCACCCTATTGTCTCCAGATACTCAGCCTCAAATTTTATATGACTCCAATCTGCTTAGCTCCTCACCTTCCAGTCTTGTTTCATTTTATTTCCTTTCACATACTCCTTTTTCAGTCAAATTAGCCTATTAACTGTTCTCTATTTATGACATTTCTTCTCTTGTCTCTTCACTTTGTCAAAGGTCATTCTTCATGTCTTAATGTTCTCCTCACTTCCACCTCTAGTTTCCTGCAAAGCACCACTCATCAAATTTTACCTTTTATTTGAGACCACCCTGGTTCTTAATTTTTATTTATCTCTGCTTCTTGAAATTACTTAAAATATATTAGATATCTCCTCATTTGTGTGTATTTTGTATATTCCCAGGTTAATGTGAGCTCTTTGATGTCACTAAGATCCCTGGATAGATCTACTATGGAGTCTTTATGGAATGCTATGGATAAGAATTATAAAAGAAAGGAAATGGAGAAATTGCAATCTATATTTTCCAAATCTATGTAATAAAGATGTATCTCAGTCATTGTATCAAAGTATCATAAATTTAAAATTAGAAAAGTTGTAGAGACAATATAGTTTATGTCTTTGCTTTTCAGATGAGAAAACTGAGGCTCATCAAGGTTCATTGAGTTGACCAAGGTCAAACAGATATTAAGTGCCATAGTTGGGATTTAAACCCAAGTTTTCTGACTCCAGATTCTGTGTTCTTTTCACTACAGCATGGTGTATTAAATTCTCATTGTGCACTGGTCAAATAGCTCTTGGTATTGATGACATATAAGTCACAGGATATATAGAATATGAACTCATGTGAATAATAAACTGAATAATGAAATGTAGATTGGATCAATTTTCCAGCTGGATGATTCATTTTTAAGGCAGCCATGATTGTCCAGCTTTTGCCTAAATTCTCTAAGAAGGAGAAAATCACCATCTGGTCCATATAGACAATTGGGTGGCATAAGAACTAGAGTTACAAGCTTGAAGTCAGAAGAACCTGAATTCACATCCAACAGCAGACACTTACTACCTATATGACCCTGAGCAAATCACTTGGATCTCTGCTTGCTAGTTTCCTCATCAGTACAATGGAATAATAATAGCACTTATTTTCTGTGGTTGTGCAGCTCAAATTAGAAAATAATTATAAAGCCTTGAGCATAGTCCCTGCTACTAATAAGTGCTATATAAATGTTAGCTATTATATATAATATAAATATAGCTATTATATTATAGGAGCTATTATTATAATAGCTCCTGGTGAGAACTACTTAAACTAATGAAGACTGGCAGCCTATAGTTTTAGGGAAAGCCCATGTTGCTCACTTGAACTCGGGTTAATTCTTAATCTTCTATGCTCTCTTTCAAATTTTGAGTATATAATCCTAAAATAAATATTCTTAACATATGCATCAATATATCTGAAAGACTAACATGCCCAATTCAAACAAACAAGATATACATTCTTCAAAATAAGGGCATTTGGAAAAGGGAATAAGGATTTAGAGACTTGTCCTATTTTCTTGTGTCAAATCCTGAAGAGATTCTCCTCTCTTACCCCAGTAGAGCTTAATGTAGGAACCTTATGATAAGCCATCAATTTCTTTCAGTACAATATTTATTATGGTTGTAGGCCATGTGGGCATTTCCATTAACATGATCTGGCTCCCTCTTTTGTTTCTAAGAGGACAGAATCATCATGAGTTTTGTATTTCTAATCAATGCCATTCACTGTGAAAAGATTCCATGAACTGGAAGTTCAAAAAAAATTATAAAAGACAGAGAACTAGAATTAGGAAAGAACAAAGCCTTGTAATAATATTGATTTTAAAAAATCCTTTTAAAATTCTCTAAGCTTTAAGCTTCAGATGAAAATAGAGCTACCATGCATTTGAGCAAAATACTGATATGAATGTTTCAAAGTAGACACCACATGCATTTGAATTTCCCTGGGAGATTCAGAAGTGGAAATTGGCCTTTATTTTTTGATGACTGCAAAGTAACCTTAACTCACATTAATAGACTGACTCTTCCAACCTTCCTTGTCAGTCTGAACTCTTTTCAGATACTGGGCCTAAACAATTTGAGTAGAGCATCACCTCAATTACTCCATGTCATTCCATTAAGTTATAAATCATTTGTTCCAGTTCTTCTTTGGTATGAGAACAATCCTAGTAAGTTTGGGTATGGACAAATGCAATACAAATATCAGATGGTTACTTGTAAATGTCATCTTTCTAGTACAACAATTTAAATTTAAATTTATTCCTTTGGAGTGTTAAGTTGCTGCATATTCTTGGAAAGAGAATATGTGTGACTTTAAGTATTGGGGAGAACTTGAAAAATAAGTGGGTAAGAATAAACTTAGAAAGATTCAGAAAGGTTTAAATTAAGGAATAATAAATAGTTATTAAGCTCTTATTTTGTTCAGAATATTAAGCAATGAGGGAGATAAAGGGTTTAAAAAAGATTCCATTTCTATCTCAAGGTAACTGACAATATAGTAGCATTATGGAATTCATAAACACAGAATTATGATGCATTGATAATACATGACAAATAGAAGGTTTTTAATGGAGCCATTGTTTCATAAAATCACATAATTTGAGATGTGAAGCAAACCTAAATAAAATGGTATCTAATCATACCCAGAGGCCAAGTGGTTCAATTACACAACCATGCATTAATTGATTACTATGTGGAAAGTATTATTCCAATCTTGGGAATGCAAAAGTAAAAACAAAAAAAGGCCCTTCCCTCAAATGAGCTTTTATTTTATCAAAGGGTCACAATTTACAAATCATTAAATACATAAAAGACCACTGAGGAGTGCAAGTGTGCTAATAATTTAGATTATCAAAGAACATTTTATGAAAGGACCAACATATTCACTTAATCTTAAAAGAAGAACTGGAATCTGAAAATTTGTTGTGAAGAGTACATGCATACATGGGGAATGACTTGGGCAAATAAATGAAAGTACAAGATAGAATGCCAGGTTTGGGAAGAGGCTTGTTATCTTGTTTAGCTGTAACATAATATGTATGAATGAAACTAATATGGACTAAGCCTTAAAATGTAGGGAAAAATATGAAGTTCCTTAAAATCTACACTGAAAATGTTGTGTTCTATTCCATAGGCAAAGGGAGAAGGCAAACAAATGAAGGCCTTTGGGAAGATGATAGTACTTGTGCCTTCAGATTATTTTGGCAACTATATAGGTAATGGATTGAAGAAGTGAGAGATTTTAGAGAGAGATCAATTAGGATTCTCTGATTAAGGTACCTAATGAAGGGGGAATCTTTTCTTTCTTTCCATAACAGTCCATTGAACTTTGCACATCTCCATTGGTTAGGAAGTTATTCCTATCATCAAAGCTAAATATTTCTTTGAAGTTTCTACCCTTTAGTTCTAACTTTCTATTTTGAGGACAGACTGGACAAATCTAATCTACACTTTGTATTCATTTCCATTTCCTGTCCTTATTTGTGTATCTTTTAAAAATCTTAGTTATTTGGCAATTCACCCTTATTATCTCTTTATTGTAAATTTTTTCTCTTTGTGACTTCAGCTTTCTTTCTTAGGGGTATCCTTTCTGGGATGCTATTAAAATTTGTTTTCCCAGAAACCATGATTTATTCCTGGTTTCCTTATCCTTTTATTTCACAAATTCTAAAATGAAATAGATATGTTCACTCACAAGCTTCCTATCATTTCTACCCCAGGAACAAAATTCCTTCATTGCAGCAACAGAAGAGAGATGTCCAGAGACTGAATTAAGACTATTGATAGGGGAATAGATGTGAATAGTATGTAGAAGCCAACTTAACAAAACTTGGGAACTGATTTGGATGTGAGTAGTAAAAGAGAATGGATATTCAAAGATGACTCTAAGGTTTCAAACTGGGGTGACTGAAATTATATTTAATAGAAACAGAGATGTTTGAAGAAAAGATAAGTTTCAGAGGGAAGATTTGAGTTTGGGATAGCGGTTATAGCAGGCAATTGGTGATTTTGCATTGGAGTTCAAGAAAAAAGAATTGGGCTATATCTATAGACTGAGAGTCATTTGCAGGCAGAAGAAAATTAAAGCAGTTGAGATGTAGGATCAAAAAGTGATATATATATATATATATATATATATATATATATAGAGAGAGAGAGAGAGAGAGAGAGAGAGAGAGAGAGAGAGAGAAAGAGAGAGAGAGAGAGAGAAAGAAAGAGAGAGAGAGATTTGGGAACAGAATCTTGGATTTCATCAATAATTAGGAAAACACTTGTGATGATGCAGGAAAAAATACTAAGTTGTAAAATACTATGTAAAGTCCAAGAGAAAAGTAATCTAAATGGAGGTGAAAGGGGTGAGAAAAGGTTTCTCGAAGGATAGCATTTAACCAGTCTCTTAGATTGAATTATGATGGAGAGAAATTCAACAGATTAAAGAAGGTGGGGAACATAATGACTTTCTTGACATTTTTAGCAGAATAGCACTCCCCAAAGGAGGAAAGATGAGAAAGCTTGTATCATGTTTAAAAGATGATGAGTTTGGCAGGAATATATACTGAAACAATTCAATGTGAAATAAGACTAGAAAAGTCATATGAAAAGATGCTCCAAGTCATTATTAATCAGAGAAATGCAAATTAAGATAACTCTAAGATACCACTACACACCTGTCAGATTGGCTAAGATGACAGGAAAAAATAATGATGATTGTTGGAGGGGATGTGGAAAAACTGGGACATTGATGCATTGTTGGTGGAGTTGTGAACGAATCCAACCATTTTGGAGAGTAGTTTGGAACTATGCTCAAAAAGTTATCAAACTGTGCATACTCTTTGATCCAGCAGTGTTACTACTGGACTTATATCCCAAAGAGATTATAAAGAAGGGAAAGGGACCTGTATGTGCACGAATGTTTGTGGCAGCCCTTTTTGTAGTGGCTAGAAACTGGAAACTGAATGGATGTCCATCAGTTGGACAATGGCTGAATAAATTGTGGTATATGAATATTATGGAATATTTCTGTTCTGTAAGAAATGACCAACAGGATGATTTCAGAAAGGCCTGGAGAGACTTACACGAACTGATGCTGAGTGAAATGAGCAGGACCAGGAGATCATTATATACTTCAACAACAATACTATATGATGACCAGTTCTGATGGAGCAACGAGATCAACCAAATCATTTCCAATGGAGCAGGAATGAACTGAACCAGCTATGCCCAGAGAAAGAACTCTGGGAGATGACTAAAAACCATTACATTGAATTCCCAATCCCTATATTTATGCCCACCTGCATTTTTGATTTCCTTCACAAGCTAATTGTACAATATTTCAGAGTCTGATTCTTTTTGTACAGCAAAATAACAGTTTGGTCATGTATACTTATTGTGTATCTAATTTATATTTTAATGTATTTAACATCTACTGTTCATCCTGCCATCTAGGGGAGAGGGTGGGGGGTAAGAGGTGAAAAATTGGAACAAGAGATTTGGCAATTGTTAATGCTGTAAAGTTACCCATGCATATAACCTTCAAATAAAAGGCTATTAAATAAAAAAAGAAAGAAATAAGACTAGAAAGATAGGGAGATGCCAAATAGAAATTTTTAATACCAAGCTTTAGGGTTATTTTAGAGAATTTTAGGGTCGGAAATTGGGAAATGCTAAAGAGTTTTTAAGCAAGAGCTAAGAAATAAGTTTTACTTGCAAAGAAGTTTATTTTGATAATAGCAAGAAGAATAATTTGGAAGAAAGAGGAATATGGAACTAGGAAAATTCAGAGACCTACTATAATAGTCTAGGTATATGGCAATATGCCAATAATGGGCCAGATTTAGGGTAATGATCTTCAACAATGAAAAGAGAAGATATGATAGAAAAGTAATTGGAAGATTTTTTTCAGGACTTGCAGAGTAAAGCAGGCTACAAAAAAAGAGTTATTAGAGAGAGAGAGACTCTGAAGATACATGAGCAAAACTGAACAATTTCTGAAGCAAAATCCTAGATGAGTTGGGCACAAAGTGAAATTTAGCAGATGGTGGAATGATTAGTTATAGTTAATACTTGTGATATTTCTGAGACAATAGGAAAAGGCAAATACTTGTATATATCAATTATATGAATTACAGATAATTTTAAAATTTTTACATGAGTGTGATAAAGAGAAAAAAAGGTACAAAGGGCATAGTTAACACACCAATACAGGGATCCTCAAACAATGCAGGCCAGATGCAGCAGCTGAGGACGGTTATCCCCCTAACCCAGGACTATGAAGTTTCTTTATTTAAAGACCCACAAAACAAAGTTTTTGTTTTTACTATAGTCTGGCCCTTTAACAGTCTGAGGGACAGTGAACTGGCCTCCTATTTAAAAAGTTTGAGGACCCTTGGTCTATAGAATGGAAAAATGAGTTATCATTTTTAGAATCATGAGAGATAAATATATATATATATATACATATGTAAAGTGCCAATATAAAGTGCCTTCCAAAATAAAGGAAAGGTGATTTGATTATATGAATTTTATTTAAGAGGAGAAAAATTAAAAGATTAAAATTTCTCAGAAGACTCACTATTGATAGCCCATCTCTCTAGTTAGTCAAAAATCACTGACCAATTGATTTTCACCACTAATATCTCCTCTTGCTTGATGAAACCAAGGAGCAGATAACAGAAATAATATGATGTTTCAATGAGAAATCAAATGCAAATACCTACCACCTTCAATCTGTTGCCCTTTTATAAAATGTGAAATTCTTTTTGACAGAATGAGAAAATATCGAGCTTTTGGCTAATCAAAGATAGCTGCCACATCCCATTGGACTTTTTAATTTAGATATTCTTTAGGGAGAGGTGGTAGAAGCAAGAAAACAGCTTCAATGGATGTGATCTCTAGCAGTCTAAAGGATAATGAAATGTGGAAGAAGAATGCTTCTTATAGCTTCTGACTTTTTTTTTTTAGTCCTCATTAGTTCTATAAAAAAAGCAGCATGGGGTCAGAATTCCTCTTCAGTTATTGACTCCCATTAGTAACTATGATTCTTTGAAGAAATTACTTGCCTAGTAGGGGATTTCATACCATGAAGGTAGTAATTCCAATGAGTGTAGAGTTGAGAGAGCCAGTGAAAATAACTAATGAAAGGAGAAAACTCAAATCAGCAAGGTCTCTGGCCCCATACGTTCCCCATGTGTTTGTCTTTCTAGCATTTTGTTTTAAATTTGGGCTCACTCTTCTTTTCCACTAATAACTATTTTTTTCTGGAAATATACTCCAGATTTATGAGGAAAATAATATTAAGTGAGTTCTATTCACTTCACTCAACATCATTTCATGTAAGTCTTTCCAGGTCTTTCTGAAATCATCCTACTGGTCGTTTCTTATAGAACAATAATAGTCCATAATATTCATATACCATAATTTATTCAGCCATTCTCCAATTTATGGGCATTCACTAAGTTTCTAGTTTCTTGCCACTATAAAAAAGGTTGCCACAAACATTTTTGCACATGTGGGTCTCTTTCCCTCCTTTAAGATCTCTTTGGTATATAAGCCCAGTAGAAACACTGCTGGATCAAAGGCTATGGACAGTTTGATAATTTTTTGAACATAGTTCCAAATTGCTCTCCGGAATAGTTGGGTCCATTCACATTTCTACCAACAAAATATTAGTGTCCCATTTTTCCCACGTCCCCTCCAATATTCATCATTATCTTTTCCTGCCATCTTAGCCATTCTGAGAGGTGTGTAGTGGTATCTCAGAATAGTCTTAATTTGCATTTCTCTGACTGGATTTAGAGCATTTTTCATATGTCAGGAAATGGTTTTGATTTCTTCAGTTGAAAATTGTTCATATCCCCTTACTATTTATCAAATGAAGAATGGCTTATATTCTTATAAATGAGTAAATTCTCTATATATTTTAGAAATGTGGGCTTTATCAGAACCCTGGGATGTAAAATTTTTTCTCAGTTTACTATTTCCCTTCTAAATTTGTCTGAATTGGTTTTGTTTGTACAAAAATTTTTAACTTGATATAATCAAAATTGTCCATTTTGTATTCTATAATGCACTCTAATTCTTTGGCTACAAATTCCTTCCTTCTCCACAGATCTGAGGAGAGAGACTATCCTTTGTTCTTCTAATATGTTTATAGTATCATTCTTTATGTCTAAATCATGAACCCATTTTGACCTTATCTTGGTATAATCACAGTTCTTTGAGAAGCAGGTTTTCTTCTCTGTGGAGTAGCATCAGTGACAATCTGAACCCTATAACATATATAGACACATACAGAATATATGTAAGATGAATATAGAATAGTTTGGGTATACGTAATAGTGGCGGGGGAACCAGGAGAAATCATCAATGTTAACAATATCAGGGGCCCTTCTCTCATCTCTCAGATGACTCTGCTAAAGAGTGAGCTCAGGCATAAAGACTCAGAATGATATTCATAATTAGCATCTAACAATAGAATGAAGAAACATATTTTATGAATCTCTAGAACTATGATTGGTTTTAGATGTTTCAGATTTTTGGTTTCATTAGAGCTATGATAAAGAAGTGATGTGAGGTGATACATCTCATAATATATTGTTATATTCCACATCTTAGCATCTTAAATTTTTTCATTAAGTATTTCCCTATTATGTATGTGTATATATGTTTATATATTTTACCAATCATTTTCCAAAATTTTGAGTTCTAAATTCTCTCTTCCTCTCCTGTCTCTCCCCCTCCTTGAGAAGGCAAGTAATTTGATTTTGATGATATATATATGAGATCACATAGTATCTTTTTTAGTTGATTCTTTTAGAGGTATAATGTAGTGATAGTTTGTATACTTGGAGATGATGGCAATAGGTCTGTTGAGAGCAGGACTGAAGGGTGCTTGCCACTTGACTATTTTTCTTATATGCTAAGTTTCTACTCTTTGTAAGACTCTTGTTTAATTATTGTTAATTGAATTACCTCCTCAGGATATATATTGCCTACAGTTCCCTGTAGAAGAAATAAACCAAAAGTTTATTGAATTCTGGGTTTGATTATTTAAATATAACCTGATAAAAGGAATACTCATAGAATCTTAAAAACCCAACAGTTTGGATGATTATTTAAACTTGCCGTTTGGATGATTATTTAAACTTGGTCATTTTTACTTCTTTTATTTCTTTTTTGTTTATATTGACAAGTGACCTTCCAGCAAACTGCAAATATCATTGATGATCTGAGCTTTTGGTAGCCACTCTAATCTCAATAACCAAAAAATATTGTATTGTACTCGAACAGTTTTCTAGGTTATTTGAAAAATATAGAGAAGACAAGACCCATGCCTTTTGGGTTTATGGTCTAAATCTTTTATATGCTTTAAAAAAAGAGAATGACAAAATATAGGTTGAGAATGCAAATTATTTAAATATTGTTTTCAAAGTTATTTCACAAGAATAACATAGTATGTTTTTGCATGTGGTTGTAGCCATGTAGAAATACATATTTATGTATTTACTTTAATGATCTGTGATTTTTGATGGTAGTAGGTGTTGCTCTCCATCCATTTAGATCACAAACTTCTTTAACTCAGGTAACAGTATGAATTACTGTCTGAAAAAATGTTTTTAAAAGGATGAGGGGGGAATTAAGTAACAGAAAAATATATTTGTGGGTAGATGTAAAGTAAAATAATTGGCAGGGATAGGAATGAGATAATGCACTATTCTTGCATTACAATAATTTAGAAAAAAAAATTTTTTGACTCAGCTTTCCAACTAACTTTCTTCTCCTCTGTCTCTCTTTTTTTTCTTTCTCTAATTTGTATTTCAAATTTATAATTTATCATCTCACTTAAAGTGATTATAACATTTATGTCCTTTTATCCAGAAATTGTAATACTAGGCTTATATACCTCAAGATGATCAAAGATCATATATGCATACACACACCAATATACATTTGATTATATACGTACATATACATGCATAAAAGATAATAAATATACATATGCATATAGATACATATACAAATAGACATACAGTTTATAAATAATGCACATATTTGTATGTAACAGATCATAATTACTAAAGTAGTCATAGTTGTACTTCAGTGGTAGTTAAAAAAAAACTAGAAACAAAACATTTCATCAGATGGGAAATGAATAAACAGATTTTGGGCCTTGAATGTAATGGAATATTAAAATATAATAAGAAAGAATATATATGAAGAATTCAGAAAAGTATGAGATTTATATAAAATTATTTAAAGTAAATGAAGTAGAACCAAGAAGACAATGTACCCAATGACAACCACAATGTAAATGAAAAGACAAATATAATGTAATTTAAGTTTGTATAATTAAAATGGCCAAATTAGGTCTCAGAAAAGAGATGTAAAAATGTTTTTCTATCTCTTCTTTAATGATATGTGGGACTGCTGTCAAAGAAATTTGTATATATTGTCAGACTCAATTGATGTTTTGCTTTTTAAAAGCAAGTTAGTAAATAGAATTGATACAATACTAAAACATCAGCAAAATAATATTATATATCTCATATATATCATATCTTATATGTAACACATTGTTTAGTCATTTTTCAATTGCATCCTATTTTATGGGGGAGGTTCTTAACAAAGATAATGGAGTGATTTGCCATCTCCTTCTATAACTCATTTTACAGATGAAGAAATTGAGGTAAAGAGGACTAGTTGATTTGTACAAACACACACAATTAATTTTCTGAAATCAGATTTCAGGTCCTCCTGAAGATCATTGTGCCATATAGCTGTTCTAGATATAACATGTGTGTATGTAAATAAAGATATACATGTGCAAACATACATGTATGCATATACACATACATACACAGAGTTGTACTATGAAATGTTCCTATACAATTTTCTTTAAATCCTCTATAGGGAGATCTACTCAATATGTAGAGACAAAGTAACATAGTAGAAAGACTAGAAAATGAGAAGTATCGGAGTTAAAATTCTACTTCTCATAGATATACTGTGAACACAGGTAATTAACTGATGTTATTTTATTCATCCTGGAATAATGCCTCAGTTTCAAGTATTCAAATGGAATAATAATTTCTATAGTAATTACTTCACTTGGTAGATTGTGAATGTATATATAGAGTATAAAGCACTTAATAAATCTTAATTTGGAAAAGATCTACTGTTCATTTTTAACAATTTGTTTACTCCATCAAGAATACTAGAAGCATTAAGATCCTAAAAGCAGTGTTTGATTTATCATTTAGATATGTGGTATGGCTTCCTATATTTCTTTTCCTCTCCATTGATAACAGATAGCTTGACTTCAGGGGTAAGCAATCAGAAGCTGTCCAAATAATGGATCTAGGCTGTGTTTTACATGTAAATGTTTGTACAAATAGTGCTCTCCCTTCTAGCTTGTAAAATTCCTGAGTATGGAGGCATCAGTAGCCTAGGTGTCCCAGGGAGTAATCCCTGGTAATCTGAATAATTAAGTTCAAGAAACATTTTATAAGAACCAGCTATGTAGAAAGTTGTTAGATTATACCATAAAAAACAGAAAGAAAGCCAGTGCCTTTGTCCAGAAGGAGTTTTCATACTATAGGGAGAATAAGAAAGCGTGATAATCTGAGGAGGGGGAGAGCTCCAAGTCTTTGCCTGAAAAGCAATACTTTGAACAGGACTTGGAAGGAAGCTCAGTATTAGAAGAGGCAGGGATGAGAATAATCTATTACTCTTCAAAGACATGGAGATAAGAAAAGATATTCAGATAGTAGGTAGTAGACCAGTTTAGATGAAACAGTGTATAAACAGAAATATTATGACATAAGTTTGGAAAGATGGGTGGGATGTGTTATATAGGACTTTAAATACCAGACTGAGAAGTTTGATTTTTATCCTTTAGGCTGGAGGGAGCCACTGAAGATGTGTGTGTGTGTGTGTGTGTGTGTGTGTGTGTGTGTATGTGTGTTTGTATAGGAGAATGATGATCAGATCTGTGCCTTAGGAAGATTATTTTGCCAGTTTTGTGGAGCATAGATTGCCATGGGATCTTAGTATCATATAGATTTAAAGCTATAAAAGCCCTAGAGACAAGTGAGTCTAATCTTTTCTTTTTACAAATGAGGCCCAAAGTGGCTAGTTTATTTGTCCAAGGTATCACAGCAATGGGCCCTAACCCCAGGTTCCTGAAGCATAACCTTTATCACCTCCTTAATTACCTGAGGATCATTCTGCCTCTTGAAGGGAGAGACTGGTAGTAGGCAAACCAAATTAGGAGATTATTATAGTTCAGAAAAGGGGATATGAAAATCTGAAGTAATGTAGAGACCATGTGAGAATACCAAAAGGAATGATATAAGGTACTTTATTGAGTTATAAACAACAAAATTCAGCAACTAATTGGATAAAAAGAAGGGATCACCAAAAGAGAAGATATTGAAAGAGGAGTGCCTTTCCTCCAACCTCAAGCAATTACTAACTGTGTAGCCTTAATCAAGTCACTTTTGCTTCTAGCACATAGTAGGTACCATATAAATACTAATCATTATTATCATGGTTACTGTTGTGATTATTATTGTGGTGGTGGTTGTTATTATTACTACTACCACTAGCTCCTTGAACCTAAGTGGATTAGAGAAGACAGCCTTTGAGGTCACTGCCATATCTGGATCTATAAAACACATTCTAGTTTGGACAAATTCTGTCTTTTCTTTGAATTTTTCTTACTTTATTTCTTTATAAAATGCCAGTATTAGACTAAACCTTCCCAATTCTTCCTAATGTCTCTTTCCCAGTTTTAAAGATGGCTGCTAAAGCAAGATGAATGAAGGGCAGAAAATGAGGTGAGAAAAAGAACAAATACCAGTTCATATTGCAAAGGACACTACTAAACAGGGAGTCAGAATCCTGAGGGTAGAATTCTGCATATTTGCTACCTCTGTGAACTTGTACAAATGTCTTAATCTTTCCAGGTCTTAGTTTCCTCATCTGTAAAATGATGGCACTCAATTAGGTGATTTTTCAGTTCTCTCCAACCATTAAATCTATGATCTTCCCATTTATCTCCCCATTGCTTCAAAGTCCCCTCTGCTCAATCATCATTCACAACCTCTCCAAGAAGCCTTGGCTTCCAAGGCCTGGTCTTGGACACTCCTCCTTCTATATCTTCTCTTTTGGTGATCTCACCAACTCCCATAAGTTCATTTATCCTATCAATAGAAATGAGTGTCAAACCTACATATTTAGTCCCAATGTCTTTACTGAATTTAATCTTAAATCACCATCTTTTTTCCTGAAATCTCTATAGAGATATCATTATTCCATATTCATTACATCAAAAAAGATCTTTCTTTTTTCTAAAATAATAGCCGTTTATTTTTCAAATTACATGCAAAGATAGTTTTTAACAATACCTTTTCAAAATCTTATGTTCCAAGTTTTTCTCTCTTCTCCACCTCTCCCCTCTTTTAGACAGCAAATAATCCAATACAGGTCAAAATATATGCCATTCTTCTAAATATATTTCCACATTTATCATGCTACACAAGAAAAATCAGGTCAAAAAGAAAAAAAAATATGAGAAAAAAACAAGCAAGCAAACAACAACAAAAAAATGAAAATGCTATATGTGATCCACATTCAGTTCCCATAGTCCTTTTCTGGATGTAGATGGCTTTGTCCTTCACAAATCTATTGGAATTGTCTTGAATCATTTCATTTTGAAAAGAGCCATGTCCATCAGAACTGATCATCGTATAATTTTGTTGCTGTCATGTACAATGATCTGGTTCTCACTTCACTTAGCATCAGTTCCTGTAAATCTCTCCAGGCCTTTCTGAAATCAATCTGCTTATCATTTCTTATAGAACAAAAATATTACATAACATTCATATATCTTAACTTATTCAGTCCAACCAATGGGCATCCACTCAGTTTCCAGTTTCTTGCTATTACAAAAAGAGCTAGTACAAACAAACAAAAAAAAAAGATCTTTCTGAAAACAAAAAAACAAAACTATTTTTCCCTGTTTTTTTTTTTCCTATTGAGTATACTAATATCCATTCTTACCTAGGCCTCTAACATTAGTTTCAGTTTTGACTTTAGTCAATCCTTCCTGACTCTAGGCCCAGTATTCTCTCAGCTGCCCCACCTAGGTATTTTATTTTTATTGCTTTGTTTTTCATCTAGGTACTTCTTAAGCATTTATTAAATACCTACTATGTTCCAGGCACTGCTCTAAATAATGAGGTCCTGAGTAAGTAGGTGGGTTGGCAAAGAAGGACTGAAGTACTCATAAAATTAATACCTAAGGCAAAAAGGGAAGGGCACTGATGGGGATCAGTTTCACCTCCCTCTGTGGAAGTTGTGAATAGACTCATCTTGCTGTGTCCAGTCAGAAATCCAACTTATGTTAAATCATGAAGTTAAACTTCCCCTATAAATCTGTTCATGGTCCACAGCATCTTTGCTAAATTCCTTTTGGAGTTATAACCCATCTTGGCCCTCTGCCTCATGGTTTCTTTCTCCTTCTTATAGCTAACTAACTTTTTTAGTTTGCTAAACTCCTCTATGGATTTATCCTGCAAATCGAAATAAAGAAAGGAAAAAAAAAAAAAAAAAAAAAAAAGGAGATTCTTTTCCTCAATTGCTACCTAGTCTTAATCACTGAATGGGCGCAACCTCAGTCAAACTGTGACCTGATGAAGACCTTAGCTTAAAAAGACCAAAGTATCCATTTGCATTCAAGGCCATCTCCAGTCATATTCCTTTAATGAATTCTTCCAAACTCTTTTTCTTGGTAGCTCTCCCAAATCTAATTCATATTTGCCATTTCTGGTATCTATTATATTTCTTCATTTTGTCTGTAACCTCTTCTTCTAAATAGAACTACTTTTTGTCAAAGAGAATGGCCATCGTGAATTCTTCACATGACTGAACCCCAACATTTGGTGCCTGAAAATCAATCTCAGCATTTGGTGCTGAATCCTAAACACATTATAAATGCTTTACAAATATCATCTCGTGTAATCCTTCATTTTCTTTCTATTTACCTGAAATGTTTTAAGTTTCTCAGAGTAAAGCTGCAAACAAATCATTGAAGGTGTTATTATTTTAAAAATCCAAGGGAATGTTGTCACCAAAGCTATGTAACTGTTTCTATCAAGAATCTTGTAAAATAGCAGTCTCTCCTCTAATTTAAAAACATTTAAGTCACTTCTCCCTCAGAGAAACTGGTCTTAAGTTAAAGTCCTGAAATGTAAAGTTACTCAGTCAGTAAATAAACAGCCAATATATGTATGAATTGGTGCTAATCAGTGTAGTCAACTTAAAAGATAGTGGAAGCCTAATCAGTTTGATTCAATGAACATTTTAAAAATACCTACTTACCATGATGAAGATGAGAGGCAGCATAGCATAGTTGATAAAGACCTGGCCCAGATTTAGATTTGGCTTCCCATACTTGCTTCTTCCAGAGTCCTCTTCTTCAGGAATTTGCCTTCTATTTACCCTCTAACAATCTTGTATAGACATGGTCGTTTGTATATTGTCTCCTCTAATAAATGAAAGAACCTAAAAGTCAGAGATCTGGTGCATAGTAAGCACTTAATAAAAGCATGTTAAGTGACTATCCTTTAATTGATTAGTGCTACTGTAATTTCTTCTGGAAAAATTACAGATAAACTAATTTCCTATGTTGGTAGAGTGAGTTTCACCAAAAGAAGTTCCCAACATGAACCAAAAGGTAAAAAGATTGTGCAAGACACAGTACAAATCACGAAGGGGAATCGTCCAAATAAATTCACAGTCAAAAGGTTTTTAAGTCAAAGGCCATATCTTTATTGTGATACTTAACAAGGGGACAAAGTTTCTAATGAACTTACACTTAACAAGTTTGAAAGTGGGATCTTTTATGAGAAAAGACCCTAAAAAAGGTATGCTATGTTAGTTGTGTAAGTCAGCAAGCTTACAGATTAATATACAGACTAATAACATTTATACAGTGCTTCAAGGTTTACAAAGTGTTTTTGTAGAGTTATCTCATTTAATTTGATTTTCACAATAATCCTGTGTTGTAGGTTCTATTTTTCTAATTTTACAGATGAGGCAACTGAGGCTGAAACTAAGAGATTTGCCCAAGGTCAGATATGAGTAGGATTTGAACTCAGTTCTTTCAGATTTCTGTTCTTTACTATGAGTAAAAGAAATCCTATTTTCTTCAAAGGATTTTGAAGTTTAATGAGTGAAGGAAAGAGAAAACACACATATGCATACACAAATAAATATTTATATAAAGCAATCTTAATTTCTAGGGGTTTATCATCTAATTTGTAGGTGAGATTGTAGTGACCCAAAGTAGACAAACAAATAAAATAAAATGTAAGAAGAAGACTAAATATTTTTAAGAAAAAAATACAAGGTATCTCAAAGGTCTGTGCATTTAACTTGTAATTGCACAAAGACTTGTAGGACAATCTGTCTATACAAATGTAAATTAATGAAGTACAAACTAAATATGCAAGTGTTCTGGGAAGGATGCTAAGGCCAGAAATAATTATCAAATTATCAGAGAAAATTTCTGGAGGGAATGAACCTTTTCTTGAGGTCTGGGTAGGTGGAAAGATTGAAAACACAAAAAACAAGGAGGGGATTCCAGTTAAGAGGACTAAAAAGGAAAGAATACCACAAGATTGAAATTAAATTTTAAAAATGAAAATATAAAAATATGATTAAAAGTCAGGAAGTAAAAAAAAATACAATATGAGAAGTTATTGAACAGCAGGACAAAATGAAAAATTCAGCACAAATACTTTCTATCTTCCAAAACAAAACTAACCCAAACTATATTATTGCTTTAGGGAGATAACATGATATGTTGAAAAATAGCTCAAAAGTCAATATGCTGGAGTTTAAATCTTGTCTTTGTGTGCTTATATTCCAGTGTGCTGTTTGGCAAATCATTTAATTTCCCTGGTTCTCAGTTTCCTCTCCTTTAAAGTGAGGGAATTGGATGAAATGGCCTCTGAGGATCCTCCCTGGTTAAATCTATGATTTTACTTGAAAACTTCAGGAAACTAAGTAAAATACCAATACTGACTAAAAACACTGACAGGAGAGTTCTCAGGTCTTTGTTACTTTGGGAGGAGCTAACAAGTTCTTCAGTCTTAGTTGATTGAGTAGTTAGCATACAGCTGACTGGAGGATTTAGTTTCAGCTTGTGGATGGAGTAAGTGGAGGCTGGATGTACTCTGTCAGCCACGGCATTACTTCTTATATACAAAAGCATCTTACATGGAGAGCTGAAAGGAGCCTTAGAGACTATTTATTTTAGAGAACATTCATTCTAAACTCTTCATTTTATAGGTGCAGTGTAGAGAATTAAAGTTACTTGCCACTGTTCACATTGGAAGCAAATGACCAGTCTGGGATTGGAATCAAGGTCCTTTGACTGTAGGGAACTGGGTGGTGCCATAGTGCAGGAGGTGCTGAACCTCAAGTCAGGAAAACTTCAGACATTTATTATCTGTGTGATCCTGGGCAAATCACTTAACTATTTGCCTCAGTTCTTCATCTGTAAATGGCAAACTCTTGCACTAGATGATGAGGTGCAAGAAGTTATGAAGGGAGTCAGAATGAATTCACAGGGTCAAAATATTGTTAAGTCAGAGGCTGTAGATTTATTGTGACATTTAGCAAGTGGGCAAAGTTCCTAATCAGCTCACACTTAACAAGGTGGAAGAAGGGGCCTTTTTTGAGAAAAGATCCTTAAAAAGATATGCTACATGCTAATTTTGTATGTCAGCAAGGTTACAGATTACCAGAGAAAACCCCTAGTGAGGTTACAAAGAGTTGGACACCACTGAAATGAGTGAACAACAACAACAATCTCTTACTATACATCCAGCATCTTTTCAACTATATCACTGTTTAGTTCAATGACCCTATATATATAAGCAATATCTCCATCTAGCCAGTGAACTCAGATGGCTCTGGAGGGGAAAGTGAGACAAGTGATTTCACATATATCTCCCTTATTTAAATCCAACTCACTTGCACTTCACACCATCACCTACTTGATGTCATGGTCCTTTTCAAGAACAAAAGAGAAATAATATCTCCCAAGACTATCATGTTGCCATCAACATGATGGCAGGAACCAGATTTTTCTGTGGCAATATACATGGTAACAGGAGGGTGCTATAATCCTGCATAGTTGTCTAAGTCTTTCTAAGCTGAATCAGTTTGCATCCCCACCTCCCACCATAATTTTCTTTCTTATTAATTGGAAGTAATTGCCAACATAGACTTTAATAACTTTCCACTCTCCATTTCAACATATTTCTCATCACCCTTTTTGCTCTCTTTTCATTCATTCAGTGACATTATGCTGCCCCTGGTTTGACTAGAACTTCTCCTTCCCCTTACAGTCTTAACTTGGGAGCGATTCCTCCTTCTTGTAAATTTATCTTTCATGTATCTCATTCCCTCAAATGCCCTCCTAGTAACTGTCTGCAGGATAGAAATTAGGGAGTTAAATAGATTCATAGTGTAAGAATTTTAAGGAAAGTTGAACATCAGAGAGAAAATAGTAGCTTGTCCAATGTCACATAGACGATTAGCAGCAGAGCTGTAGGGCCCAAGTTTTCAAACTACCTTACTAAGTACCTTTGGACTATATTAATTATTACTAAGATTTTTAAACTGACTAATGAAGTTTTTTTTTTTCTTTTAACATTAAAAAAACTTAGAAAAGGGGCCCCAGCCCTTCCTGCTGAGCTGCTCAACTGGGGTTAATCAGTGTCAGAGTCTAGTCCAGAGCTAAGGATATTAAGCTAAATTATTAAACAAACTGATTAGAAGTTAAGTTAGGGGTAACAAGGAAGGATCAGATATGTGAAGACAAGGCTTTGGAGGTGAAATAGATGTGGTAAATAGAATCTAAGTGAAATCAGAAACACATCCAAATCATGTTGCTAAACCAAAATCAGAACACAGGAAAAAGAAGTCAGTTTTTTTTAGGAAGTTAGTCAAATAAAGCATGAGAAATAACTTAGGACACACTAATAAGCTATAATAATAATAAAAAAAAAAGCCTGATCTCCAGAAGATAATATAGAATCTAGCCCTCATTTTCCCCCTTTTTCTACCAAATTTGATTTAGATGCCTAACCTCATCACCTCATCCTTAACTGCTTCCCAGAGATTGGAAACTAACAAATAACAAATAATAGTAGACCCTCAGATCTGGCAGCAGACTTTCAGGGAAAATATTTGAATTTAGTTTCTAGGGCATTTCAAACCACACCATGAAGGCAGTTTACTCCATCTATGTCAGATATAGGCTCTGACTGCCATTGTTTAATAGAGGATGTAGCTAATGTATGGGCAGTGAGGTTATGCCCATAGTTAGAGCAGGGCCTGTAGTCAGGAAGATGATCCTGCATAAGTAATGTAACCTTGTTTGCCTCAGTTTCCCAATCTGTATAATGAGCTGGAGAAGGAAATGGCAAACTGCTACAGTATACAAGAAAGCTTCAATTAAGGCACAAAGACACACCTGAAATGACTGAATAACAACAACAAGGATGATATATAGACCATTATCACTTTAAATGTTTAACTGAAGTCCCATTGATAAGGGAAGATATACTATTAGAAAATCATAATGAATACTTCTCATTCAATAGTAGCAGTCTATTGTCCTGTGAATGTAATTTCACATATTTAAAACCTTTAAGTTCCATATTTTAGTAATCATTTTTGTAAATCCAACTATTTTTGGAAGATAACAAAGATTGTGAGAGGACTGGTAAATGATGAGTGAGGAAGTAAGAGGTGTGGGATGGGGGGACACAAGTGAGCCAAGAGGATAGAAGATTTGGCAGCCAGGTTGCTCAATGGACAGAGCAGTGGGTCTGGAAGCAGGAAGGCCTGAATTAAAATCCTCAAGACATTTGACTAGCTGTGTTACCCTGGGCAAATCACTTAACCAGTCACTGCCTTCTCAGTTTCCTCATCTGTAAAATGAGACAATTACACCCATCTGTCACAGTGGCTGTGAGGATCAAATGAGATAATTGTGAAACAGCACAGTGGTTGGCACATAATAAGTGCTATATAATTTAAATTAATATTGCTGCTGTTTTGTTATTACTAGAATTACTATTATTATTATTAAGGAGTTTTCAGGTAGAAAAGGGATTAATTTGTTCTGCTTAGTACTTCAGGGCAGAAGTAGTAGAAATTGGCAGTATCAAGAAATTCAGATTTTTAATTCATTCTAAGGAAAACCTTAGCAAATGGGATTGTTGAAAAGGGAAACAAAATAAAAAAGCAGTGAGTGGACCCTTATTTGATGTTTTAAAGTTAGAGTTAAATAGCCCCTATTCAGCCATATTTTAGAGGTGATTCCCATATAAATATATGTTGGAAAATATGAATTCTATGATCCCTTCCTACTTTAAATGCCATGACCTTGTTGTTTTACATGGCTTATTTGTGTTTCTTAATAATTATTTTTCCAGCCAAGAGGAGCCTTTTGTGACAGCCAAGTGGCTTTAACTGAGGAATTCATCACAGATGGTAGCATCAGCCATGAGATTGTTCCAATAGAATGTCAATGCTCATCACTGAGCAGTTATTCCATTAGATTCATGTCTGATGGAATTCCGGCCAAGATGGCAGAGAGGAGGCACACATCTGCTTAGGTTCCACATTTTCTCTCAGAATTTGATTCATGACAAGCCTCAGAATTAGTGCTTGACTGAAAAAAAAACCCACAAATAATTACCAAGAGAAGACATCCTTGAAATTCGCCAAGAAAGGTCTGTTTTTGCTTGAGGACAGGGATGGTTTTAGATGGGACATGCAGGCCTGAGGGCAGGCAGCTCACAGGAGCAGACCGGAGGGGGAGTAGGGTGTGATCTCAGCAGTCTCTGCGAGGAGAACTTTACCACAGTGTGGCTACTTTGCCCTGGAAGCAAGCCAGTAGACAGGCAGAGAAGCTAAAAACACCTGGAGTGAAGAATACAACCCCAAACAGCTGGAGTCTCTTGCTGTCCTGGTAGTGCCTCACTGCTGCTCCCCTTCTCCCCCAGCAATCTGTAGAGGAAGCTTGGTAACACCACCCACCCCCTCACCCCCACCTCCAAAAAAGGCAGATTCCATTTGGGGTTTTTTTTCTTTGCTAGTTTGTCTTCTTTGATTCTTCTCTGACAAAATGAGCAAAAAATTTAAACAGACCTTAACTATTGATAGCTTATATACCGATAGAGAGCAGACTCTAAACCCTGAGGAGACTAAAAACAGACTGTCTCCAGGTGAATCCCCAAAGGAGGAGATCATCTGTTCCTTAGCCGAGATGAATCTCATAGAAGAAATTAAAAAGGCTCTCACAAGAGAGCTAGAAGAAAAATGGGAAAAGGAAAGGGAGGCTTGGCAAGAGAGTCTGGAGAAGTCATCCCACTCATTTAAAGACAGAGTGGATAAAGAAATCAAATCCTTGAAAAATAGAATTAGTGAGTTGGAAAAAGAAAATTTCTCTCTAAAAAATAAAATTGGTGAAATGGAAAAAAAATCCATAGAACAAAACAACTCACTTAAAAATGCAATTTGACAATTAGAAAAAGAAAATACTTCATTGAAAATCAGAATTGAACAAATGGAATTGAATGACTCGAAGAGACAACAAAAATCAGCCAAGCAAAACCAAAAAAATGAAACAATAGAAAAATGTCAAATATCTTCTTGGGAAAACAACAGACCTAGAAAATAGATCTAGGAGAGACAGTCTGAGAATTATTGGACTCCCGGAAAAATATGATGAAAAAAAGAGCCTGGACACTATTTTCCAGGAAATTATCAAAGACAACTGCCCAGAAGTCATAGAAACAGAGGGCAAAATAGACATTGAAAGAATTCATTGATCACTACTGAAAGGGATCCTAAAATCAAAACACCAAGAAATATAGTGGCCAAATGCCAGAACTATCAGATGAAGGAAAAAAATACTGCAAGTGGCTAGAAAAAAACAATTGAAATATAGAGGATCCACAATAAGGATTACCCAGGATCTTGCAGCATCCACATGAAAAGATCGAAGGGCCTGGAATATGGTATTCCGAAAGGCTGAGGAACTCCGTATGCAACCAAAAATAATTTACCCAGCCAGAATGAGCATCTTTTTCCAGAGAAGAAGATGGATTCAATGAAATAAGCAAATTTCACCTATTTTTGGTGAAAAAAACAGGACTTAACAAAAAATTTGATCTACAAATATAGAACTCAAGAGAAACCTAAAAAGGTAAAAAGAAATCTTGGGAACTATATCTCTGCTATAAAGATATATAAAGAATACATGTATACTTTATTCTAGATACTAGAGGTAGAAAGGAAATTGTACCAGAAAAAGAGTAAAGTGTGGGAACTACATCTCATGAAGAGGCAAAGGAAACCTATTACATCTGAGAGAAAGAATGGAGGGGGATGAATATAGTGTATATCTTACTGCCATCAGAATTGGCTTAAAGAGAAAAATTTTAGACATAATCAATTTATGGTGAAGCTTCTCTGAACTCATTGAAAAGTGGGAAGGGGAAAGTGAAAAGGGAAGAAATAAGCTAAGCGGAAGGGAATACAGAAATTGTGAGGTAAAGGAGTAGGATAAGGGGAGGAACTCTAAGGTGGGGGTGGGGAGGAAAAAGGGAGGGCTGTGAGAAGCAAGTTGTACTCATTAGTTTAATACTGGGGAGGGGGAATAAGGAGGAAGGAAGAGAGAAAAGCATAAACAGGGATTAACAAGATGGCAAGTAATACAGAATTGGTAATTTTAACCATAAATGTGAATGGGGTAAACTCCCCCATAAAGAGGAAGTGGTTAGCAGAATGGATTAAAAGCCAGAATCCTACAATATGTTGTTTATAGGAAACACACCTGAAGCAGGAAAATACATACAGAGTAAAGGCAAAAAACTGGAGCAGAAGCTACTAGGCTTCAGGTAAAGTCAAAAAAAGCAGGGTAGCCATCCTGATCTCAGATCAAGCAAAAGCAAAAATTGATCTAATTAAAAGAGATAAGGAAGGGCACTATATCTTGCTAGAGGGTACCAAAGATAATGAAGCAATATCAATATTAAACATATATGCACGAAGTGGTGCAGCATCTAAATTCCTAAAAGAGAATTTAAGAGAGCTGCAAGAAGAAATAGACAGCAAAACTATAATAGTGGGAGAGCTCAACCTGGCACTCTCAGAATTAGATAAATCAAACCACAAAATAAATAAGAAAGAAGTCAAAGAGGTAAATAGAATACTAGAAAAGTTAGATATGATAGATCTCTGAAGAAAACTAAATGGAGACAGAAAGGAGTACACTTTCTTCTCAGCAGTTCATGGAACCTATACATAAATTGACCATATATTAAGACTTAAAAATCTCAAACTCAAATGCAGTAAGGCAGAAATAGTAAATGCATCCTTTTCAGACCACAATGCAATGAAAATTGCATTTAACAAAAAACCAGGGGAAAATAGACCAAAAAATAATTGGAAACCAAATAATCTCATACTAAAGAATGATTGGGTGAAACAGCAAATCATAGACATAATTAATAACTTCACCCAAGAAAATGACAATAATGAAACATCATACCAAAATGTGTGGGATGCAGCCAAAGTGGTAATAAGAGGAAATTTCTTATCTCTAGAGGCCTAGTTACATAAAATAGAGAAAGAGAAGGTCAATGAATTGGGCTTGCAACTAAAATTGCTAGAAAAAGAAAAAAATTAAAAAACCCCAGTCAAAAACTAAACTTGAAATTCTAAAAAAAAAAGGAGAGATCAATAAAATTGAAAGTAATAAAAAAAATTATTGAACTAATTAATAAAACTGAGTTGGTTCTATGAAAAAAAACAACAAAATAGACAGACCTGATTTTAAAAAGGAAAGATGAAAATCAAATTATTAGTCTTAAAAATGAAAAGGGAGAACTCGCCATGAACAAAGAGGAAATTAGAGCAATAATTAGGAGTTACTTTGCCCAACTTTATGCCAATAAATTCGACAACTTAAATGAAATGGAAGAATACCTTCAAAAATATAGCTTGCCCAGATTAACAGAGGAATAAGTAAATGGACTAAACAGTCCCATTTTAGAAAAAGAAATAGAACAAGCTATTAACCAACTCCCTAAGAAAAAATCCCCCAGACCAGATGGATTTACATGTGAATTCTACCAAACATTTAAAGAACGATTAACTCCAATGCTATATAAACTACTTGAAAAAATATGGTTTGAAGGAGTCCTACCAAATTTCTTTTATGACACAGACATGGTACTGATACCTAAACCAGGTAGGTTGAAAACGGAGAAAGAAAATTATAGACCAATCTCCCTAATGAATATCGATGCTAAAATCTTAAGTAAAATACTACCAAAAAGGTTACAGAAAATTATCCCTAGGATAATACACTATGACCAAGTAAGATTTATACCAGGAATGCAGGGCTGCTTCAATATTAGGAAAACTATTAATGTAACTGACTATATCAATACCCAAATCAACAAAAATCATATGATCATCTCAATAGATGCAGAAAAAGCATTGATAAAATCCAACATCCATTCTTAATAAAAACACTTGAGCGGATAGGAATAAATGAACTTTTCCTTAAAATAGTCAGGAGCATATATTTAAAACCGTCAGTAAGCATCATATGCAATGGGGAAAAACTGGAACCTTTCTCAGTAAGATCTGGAGTGAAGCAAGGTTGCCCACTATCACCATTATCATTGAATATTGTACTAGAAACACTAGCCTTGGCAATAAGAGCTGAAAAAGAGATTAAAGGAATTAGTGTAGGTAATGAGGAAACCAAACTATCACTCTTTGCAGATGGTATGATGGTATACTTAGAGAACCCCAGAGATTCTACTAAAAAGCTATTAGAAATAATTCATAACTTTAGCAAAATGGCAGGATACAAAATAAATCCACATAAATCCTCAGCATTTTTATACATCACCAACAAAATCCAACAGCAAGAGATACAAAGAGAAATTCCATTCAAAATAACTGTCAATAGCATAAAATATTTGGGACTCTATCTACCAAAGGAAAGTCAGGAATTATATGAGCAAAATTACAAAAAACTTTCCACACAAATAAAGTCAGATTTAAATAATTGGAAAAATATTAAGTGTTCTTGGATAGGCCGAGCAAATATAATAAAGATGGCAATACTCTGTAAACTAATCTATTTATTTAGTGCTATACCAATCAGACTCCCAAGAAAATATTTTAATTATCTAGCAAAAATAAAAACAAAATTAATATGGAAGAACAAAATGTCGAGAATCTCAAGGGAATTAATGAAAAAAAAAATAAAATTGGCCACTGATATAAAAATATATTATAAAAGTTACCAAAACCATTTGGATTAAGAAACAATTAGTTGATCAGTGGAAAAGTTGGCCAAGACAAAATATCAACTATAGAATCTAGTTTTTGAAACACAAAGATCAACTTTTGGGGAAAAATTCAATTTAAAAAAAACCCTTTGGGAAAACGGAAATTAGTATGGGAGAAGGCATGGAAACTTAACACCGTATCCAAGATAAGATCAAAACCAGATTTAGGCATAAGAACAAGATTATAAATTGGAGGAACAAGGAAGTTTATTCTCAGACTTGTGGAGGAGGAAGAAATTTGGACAAAGAGAACTAGAATCATTATTGATCACAAAATAGAAAAATTTACTATCATTTAAAAACAAACAAAACTAATCAAAAACAAGAAGAAGGGAAGCAACAAATTGGGGAAAACATTTTCATAGTTAAAGGTTCTATAAAATATTTCCAAAATATAGAAAATTGATTCTAATTTAAAAGAAATCAAGCCATTCTCCAATTCATAAATGGTCAAAGGATATGAAGAAATTTCAAATGATGAAATTGAAAATTTTCCATTATATGAAAAAATTTCCAAATCACTTTGATCAGAAAATAAAATTTAGACAACTCTGAATAACTCACACCTCTCAGATTGGCTAAATGACAGAAAAAATAATGGTGAATGTTGGAGGGGATGCGGAAAACTGGGACACTGATGCATTATTTGGGGTTTGGACAATGCAACCATTCTGAAACAACAATTATTAAAAGTTATCAAACGCATACTTTAAAAGGTATTTGGGCTTTATACCCCAAGGAATACTAAAGAAGGAAAGGGATATGTAGGGCCATAATGTTTTGCAGCCCTCTTTAGTTAGAAACTGGAAAAAATGGATTCCCATCAATTGGAAAAATTTGGTAACTTGGATAGAAAGGAAAATATTGTTTGGAAATGACCAGCAAGATGAATACAGAGGATTGGTGAGACTTACATAAATTGATGCTAAGTGAAATGAGCAGAACCAGGAGATCATTATACACTTTAACAACAGTACTGTATGAGGATGTATTCTGATGGAAATGGATTTCTTCAACAAAGAGAAGACCTAATTCTAATGGACAGAAGCAGCTACACCCAAAGAAAGAACACTGGGAAATGAATGCAAACTGTTTGCCTTTTTGCTTTTCTTTCCGGGTTATTTTTACCTTCTGAATCCAATTCTTCCTGTGCAACAAGAGAACTGTTTGGTTCTGCACACATATATTCTATCTAGGATATACTGTGACATATTTAACATGTATAGGACTGCTTGATATCTGAGGGAGGGGGTGGAGAGAGGGAGGGGAAAGGTCAGAACAGAAGTGAGTACAAGGATAATGTTGTAAAAAATTATCCAGGCATGGGTTCTGTCAATAAAAAGTTATAATGATTTAAAAAATAATAATAATAAAAAAAGATTCATGTCTGATTCCTTAAGTAACTAAAATGAAGATGGCCTATATTCATTATTTGGCTATAAGGAAATTCACTATGTCATTTGTTTAACAAGGCAAAAGAAATAAGAATTCAGGACTGCTACCACTCAATTGTAATGATACTGTGTCACTATATGATAGCCCTATGTCACTGTGAATTGAATGTTGTCGTATTTTTCAAGTAGGTAGGATATTTATTATCACCCTCTATTTCATGTGGGTATGATGCTCCAAAAGAGCAATGTTTAAAACTGACCATAGACCTCAGAGAAGACAAGGCAGGAAAACTTTTTTTCCTGTGCTATTTCCTTTGTTTAAATCTGTTGCAAAAGCACAAACATCATTTTTCCCTCCTTATCAAAGCTAATACAGCAAATGCTTTCCAGCATTCACTGTCAAGTTGTTTACCACCCCAAGTGTCTGTTAATACAGAGAAAATGACTCATGTACACAGTGCATGTCTTAAATTATACAAGGTCATATTTTCTTGTCACTGCAATTTTAGTCAGAAATTTATTCAATCCTAATTTGACTGTGCAAATGGGACTTTAAAATGGACTGCAAAACAGTTGATTAAATTTCTCTAATGGAAATCAAAAGCATTTTCTATCTCTCTCCTCTCTCCTCTCTCCCTCTCCCTCCCTCCTTTTCTCTTTCTCTTTCTCTTTCTCTCTCTCTCTCTCTCTCTCTCTCTCTCTCTCTCTCTCTTTCCTCTCTCTTTCCTCTCTCTCTTTCTCTCGCTCTCTCTCAATATACTCTAATAGTTGGAATTAAGATGGCTAGACTGGCATGTTATTGAATTAATTTGTTGAACCAATTTGGGTCTTCCAACTTCTAAATTATAGGAAGTCCCTGACTCAGTCAAAGGTTGCAGTTTTATGATCAAAAAGTCATAGTACATGATGGGTGATTGAAAATATAGAGACTTTTTTTGGAATGGGGGAAGAATGAAATTTTCTAGTATATATGTGGCCTTAAAAGGATGGATTATTAAGGATATTCCATTAGAGAAGATCTGTGTGGAGACTTCTCTTTCAGAAAGGGACTATGAAATATCAGATTGATATTATAGCTTTTATAATGTCCCAACAATTTGAAAAATTGAAAGAGAACTCCATTTTGGGTGGAATGAGTTGAACTTAAACTTTTTGTTCCTTAACAATACCAATTTTTCACTGGAAAGAAATTTCCATTCAAATAAAAAGAAAAATAGATTCATAAAGAAGCTGTCATTTATTTATTTCAGAGCACTCTCATTTGGATGAATTATACATTTTGTACATCTCACTGTACTGTAGGTGTTCTGTTGTTTATTGCAAAAAAAGGTGCCTGTCTTGTCTACCTGAGAAAAAAATATATCTCCATGGGTTTTGTAAAAGGTTGCATCGTCTCATTTGATGCCATTAAGCTAGAGAATGAGAGACATTATTAACAAATTATTTCATTTAACTCAAAAACTCTCTTCTTTTGATAAAAATTTTCCTACTTTAAAAACATATATCTTCGGGGTAGCATCACTTGTTTATGGAAGCCTATCTATCTTGATTTAAAGCAATAGTTAGAAGGACAATGGAAAGACACAAACACTCCTAAGACTAAAAGTATTAAAATCACTCTGCTTTAGAGTTGTATTTTTAGTCTGTATTTTACCTGGTAGGTCTTCCATCTGAGCTATAAAAATGCCAACATCAAGAACATCCCTAACCCCTATAACAGCATGGTGCTTAAATTTTCTGAGCTGTCATCCTTCTAGCCTGCCCTCCTTCTTTTGGCCTTTAATGATTCTTAGCATTTTAGACAGAAATGGCAATAGGATAGACGTGATTGAGAGGCAACAGGAAAGAAACTTATCAACATCTAAGGGAAAAAAAACTCTCCTATGGTGTCTGAGTATTCAGAGATTAATTGCCTATAGAGAGATTTGGGGGGGAAAAAATCTAGTTATCTCTTCCTGAGTACAAAATTACAACTCTGATTATAAAGTTTTCAACCTTTATAATTCTTGGAAAAGTATACTGTTTTCTTTAAAACAGCTGTACTTCTCTATAAAATTAGAAAATCTCAAGGGACAGAATATAACAGAGCAGTTATGGAAAGAGGAGTAAGATTATTCTGTAAACAGTTTGCTCCCATTAAACGGATAGCTACCTAACTAAATAGGTATGAAACAGAAACAATGTAAAGTTTTTTGTTTTGTTGTTGAGTTGGAAAAAATGAAAGAATAACATTTTGTTTTTTATCATTCCTTGATAAATTCTTGAGACTAAAAGCCATTGCATTAGATTTTCTATCTAAAACTGAAGCCCATAAATGAAACCTAAAAGTTTTGTTTTGATTTTTTAAAATATGCTCCTTTAATGAAACAATTATTATATTTCTCTTTCTCTGTCAGAAATGATTTTTCCTTAGATTCACCATGTCATCTATAACTCTTTTCTGTTTATATTCTATTCTATGTTACAGTTATTGCTTATCTGTTATTTACCTCTAACACAGGCAATCCTGAACTAAACTGCCTAGATTGTTAGGTAGGTTAAATTTTACCTCTGTTCATTTCCCTAAAAGGGAAGTTCTTAATATATTAAATTTGAATCAGTTCCTCATATATCTTAGAAATGAGACCTTTGTTAAGGAAACTTGTTGCAAAGATTTATTTTTCCTAATTACCTGTTTTTCTTCCAAATTCTTACTATATTAGATTTGTTTAATTTTTAAAATTTTTATAAAGCCAAAATTATTGTACTTTATCACTTTATACTTTCTATTGATTCCCCTAATCCTAAATCCAAGAGTTAATTTCTTCTTTATTTCTTTAGTTAGCTTATGATATAATTCTTCATGTATCTCTGTATTCATCTGGAGCTTATGTCAGTACATAGTTTGATGCATTGGATTAAATTTAATTTCTATCAGACTTCTCTCTGTTTTTTCAGAAATTTTGTCAAATAGTGCATTATTTCCCCAGTAATGGAGGTATTTGGGTTAATCTGTTCCACTGAAAAATTTCTCTTTTTCACTTGTACTCTTTTATTACAATATAGAAGAGTTTGAGATTTAGTACTTACAGATTCATTTCATTCCCATTCCCATTTTTTCCCATTATTACTTTTGAGATTTTTGACCTTTTGTTTTTCTATTTAATTTTTATATGTTAGATTAATTTTAGAAATTTTTATTATTGCCTCATAACTTTCATGTTGGAGAATTTTAACATTTTTTTCATATGCTTGGGTTTTTGAACACCAATCTTTAGAATGATCTTACTTAGTCTGGAATTACAATTTTCTAAGAAACCTTTATTTATGTAATTTGAATTTCATTCTATTTGGTAAATGATATTTTCCTGATTATATACATATATACACATATGATATATATGTATACATGTATGTACATATATACACATTTATATATAATATATGCATATATATATACACAAACACATAAATATTATTATTGTCTGTCCTTTGTTTTCAAAGAACCAATGATATGATAAGGTAACATCTTGATTTGTGAGTTGGATTTAAATGAAGCTGAGTTGTACAGTCATCAGTTTTACTCTTTCTTTGAGTCATTGAAGTCCAGTAGCAAGAAAAGTCAAAATAATTTAATTGATTCAGGATATAGTGGATGACCTTGATGTCTCTGTTGTCAGAACAAGATTTAAGCTATCCTCTGTGCCTGTTTCATCAACCTTCATGACCTTTGGAACAGATTATTCTCATCTATCCATTCCAATGGAGGATGTATTCACATGTTTTGAGTAAACACTTCCTTAATTCATCTATGGGTCTGAGAGCCACTGGCTACCCTCAAATTGGATTCATCTATCTGCTAAGCTGTTTTATCAGAATGTGGCAACTATAAATGCTACAACTTCTTGGAGGCACAAATGAGAATTAAGTGCCAGGTAAGATACCAAAGGTGGACAAGCAACCCTGAAAAAGGCTCAGCTAGCCTTCAGAATAGGTCCTACCCCTCCTTGAACACTCCATACACCTCATTTACACATATCCTGAAAGAGATATGCTATCTCTTTTAAAAATTGACTGTATATTGGGGCACAGAAAACTTCATAGATAGATAGATGGATATTTATGAAGTTCTTTATACTTCAATGTACAGTCAATTTGTGATGGTACCATGTACATATATAGAATATATTTTTTTCTTTTCTCATTTAATAATAAAAAATTATTATCTCTAATTTTTCTAACTTATCGAAGTGCTTATTCTCATTTTATCTTTTAATTAGATTCTAGGTCTAAATGAAGTATAATACGTTATTGTCTGTTTCTATGTCGAATTTGTTAAACGTTTTCTTTAAACATTTAGATTATATACTTTGGGGTATAGATATACACACATATTCTATGTATATCACTTACACGTGTGTGTGTGTGTGTGTGTGTGTGTGTGAGGGAGAGAGAGAGAGAGAGAGAGAGAGAGAGAGAGAGAAACTGAGAAAAGAGAGGATATCCACTATCCACTTTCTTCTGCAACTTTAAGCAAAATTCATTTTACTTGTTTATCTCTTTTTATCATGTCTATATTTACTTTAGCCTTATCTGAAATTAAGACCGTTCACCCGATTTTTTTGTTCAATTAAAACATGATATTTTTCCTCCGACTCCTTGTTTTCTTTATGAGTCTTTGTTTTTTAATTGTTCTTCTTTTAAACATATTGTTGGATTCTGTTTTCTAAACTGTTCTACTAGCCTCCTCCATTTTATGGATGAATCCATTCCCTTAATATTCACACCACAAATATGATTCACAACTCCTGTATTTCTCTCCAACCTGAGCTCTTTGTACTTTCACACTGTTTGATTCCTTCAGAAGTAAGAAGATGGTAATAGAAAGTTTGCTAGACACTTAGTATCTTATAGTTGAAATAAACCATTTCTCCCTCAAAAAAAAGAAGTAATTCTATTTTTCCTTTCCCTGCCCCCAGTTTTTTACATTTTTCTTTTCCTTTTAATCTTCACTTAAAATTCCTTCCTTTCACATTAAAATTTGTTTCAGTTATAATTATTTTCTCATGTATCATTTCTTTCTAGATTCTTTTTTATCCCTCATTCCATTTTTCTTATCAATTCAATATGTTTTTATGGGAAATCCCTCTCTCTCTCTCTCCTTGTCTGTGTATGTGTATGAGTGTGTGTGTGTGTGTGTGTGTGTGTGTATGTGTGTGTGTAAGTAGGGGGATACATATGTAATTGTGGTCAATATTTCCTTATCTACGCCCTTTTTCATGAATATATTTTTTTGTCTCATGAACTCTAAAATATGCATATATAATAGTGATTTTAATCAACTTTCTCCTTGATTTCTCAGAATTATCCCCAGATTTCTCCTTTTCCTTTCTTTTTTTTTTTCCCCCAAAGGCTATTAAAAGAGAATAAAAGTACTTACAGACTTGTTATTTTTACCTTTATCACTCTTAGAGGTTATGATGCTCTCAAAAGATATTGATTCCTTATCCACCTACTGACATGTAAAGAACTTAATCTCAAATAAATAAATGTCTTTGTTTCTCTTGGTTTCTGAATTTTCATTTCAAAATTTCTACTTATTTCTGAAATTAAGTATCAATAATATTATAAAATAAGCTATTCTATTATAGGTTCATTTTTCCCTTCTAGAATTATAGTTTTTTTGTTTCAGATAGATTATCCTTTGTTGTCATTATCTCAGAATAATTATCTCATTATAAGCTCTTCTTTTTCTTAGTGACAAGTTATAATTCTTTTGTAAACTTTATTGTTGTGTTCTATGTTAATTGATTTTTGTAGTGTTTGTTTGTTTGACTTGGAAACTCTGGATTTGAGCTATGATATTCCAGGAATATGTTATTTTTTAGTTTGGGGTTTCTTTATGGAAGTTACTAATAGGTGTATTTCTATTTTCACCTTTCCTCTACTTCTAAGAGCTCTGGGTAGTTTTATTTATAATTTCTTGAAATAAGTTATCCAGGTTTCCTTTCAGATCATGATTTTCAAACAGTCCCATGTTTCTTACATTGTCTCTCCTTGATCTCTTTTTCCAAGTAGGAAGTTTCTAGAATAAAATTTCTTACATTTTTCAAGATCTGATTTTTGTTTTAATATTTTGCATTGTCTTTTTAAGTAATCATTATTGTTTTTGTTCAATCTAATTTTCAGGACTTTCCAGTTCTTAGATGAAGTTTTCCACAGTCTATGCTGAGATATCAGTTTTCTGTGCCATTATTTCCTCTCTTAACTTCTCCATTGTGAATGCTTTATTTTTTTATTTCTTCTAGATACTTGTGTAGTAGTTCCTGAGGTCATGGTATTTTTATCTTCCAGATATTAGCTCTCCTTGTTTTGGGGTTTCTATCCTCCTCAGGATTTGTTCCTAAATATAAATAAACTATTTCTTTAAATTCAGAGTTTTCGTTGCTTCCTTTATTTAAATGGAAGGGCCTATGTTTGTGTCAGTCTCTTTAGATGAATGCCACAGGGACTCTGGAGATACTCTAGTTCTAGGCTTTCTTGCCACAGACTCCAGTAGTTTTTCTTTCTAGTTGGCCTAGATGATTTTTAACGACTCCAAATATTAGATCCTATGATTCCCTCATTTGAGGTCCAGGGAGCTTAATGAGTTTATTTTAAATTACTAAAGGATAAGTTTGCTGCTATGTGGCAAGTTAATGGCAGGGTTGAGTCCCTGGCCAGGTTCAGCTTTCATATTCCTATATTTTATTATCTCCTTGTAAATAAATGAATTGTTGTGTCCATTTTAAATTCCACAAGGCCTTAGCCAGGAAAGTACCTATATCACTGAGAGCCTGTGCTGCATCCTATATCCAAAAAAGGAACTCTTTCCTACAAGTAATAATGTCCTGCTATCTAATATGCTGCATACATCTGGTGGTACTTGAACAGTACCTGGGATCTTTTAAAGAAAATCCAATCTAAAGAATTTAATAGCATATTTTCAACTTGTCTTCATAACTTGCTGCTGTTTATGTTACATGCTGAAAGCATCAGAAAGAGAGGGTAGGCAGCAGGAAGAAAGCTAATTAAACACTTTTAAGGTCACATTATTGGAAATGGGGCCATTTGGTTGCTTGCAACAGTGGGCATTATAGAGCACTAAAGTATTTGAAAAACAAAGTAGAGCAGATAAAGTAAGCATCAGATAAAGAACAAATCAGACAAAATTCAAGCCTCTTTTCATTTTATAATTAAGGACAAAGATAATACCTTGGCCTGATCATTGTTATAAAATAAATGACCAATTCTTTGACTAGCTTCATGGTATTTATTAGACTCTGAATACGGGGTTATTTCATCTAAAGAAAGTAAGGCAAAATAAAAATGGTGGAAGAGGAGGAGGCTGTAGCAGCCCAGAGGACAGTCTAAGTACAGGTGCAATTGTGTGAGAAGAGAGAACTGGCCCCAGGAGAGAGTTATAGCATGACGGAAACCTTAGGGGCAGAGGCTAAACATCAGGGGAGGAAAGTCAGATTATGCTGCACAGCATGGGGCAGTGGAAAAACCACGAGGTGAGAATCACAAGGGATAAGAAACATTGTTCTTATGGAGAAGGTGTGCTTCAGAAATGTGGAAAACCAGAGTGGAGATGCTCTATCCTAGTGATAGCTCTGTTAATCCTCATTCAATAGAAACCTTGATACTTTCCAAAAAGGAAGCCAAAACAAACAAAAAAAATCTCTTCTTAAATTAAAATGCCATAGTAGTTATTTTCAGGTAACTAGGTGACACAATAGAGAAACTACCTCCAATGGAGAGACTACTTCAAATTTGGCTTCATATACTTCCCAGTTTTGACATCCTGAGCAAGCCACTAACTGCTTCACTTTCCTCATCTGTAAAATGAGCTAGAGAAGGAAATGGAAAGCTACTCCAGTATCTTTGCCAAGAAAACTCCAAATACTGAAGATACTGAAGAGTTCTGTTCAAGACTAAACAACAACAGGAAATGCTTTCACTTGAAGTTTACTATAAAATCTTAAACTTAATTTACATTTTGAAAGTTGAAAAAAAAACACTCAAATTTCCAAAAGTCTCATTTGACATTTGACTTTGTGATATTTATCAATCTACTAAGCTAATGATATTTCAATTATTCATTCAATATTAGTGATCCCCAAAGTATCCTTCAATTAGAAACAAGGTCTCTTTCTCTGATGGGTGTGTAGAGTTTCAAAAGTATAGTTAAACATATATTTAGTCAATGTGAGTTGAAGTGAAAAGTGTTCCCTAGAGTACTCTGTTTTAAAATTAACTGGCAGTTCTCATGTGCAGTCACTCAATTAGCTGTGAATGCAACAGAACTCAGGCATCCTGTTATGATGAAAATGGCAACAGTGGGATTCCTTGAGGCTACAAACAGGGACACCACATTGATAAATAATCAAGGCCTTCATAGTTTCTTTTAAAAGTAGATGCCTCCAGTGCTTGGTTCTTCCTCAGATAAAATTGAATAATAACTTGAACCTGAGTTTTTTTAAGTGTAATTTTCTTTGGTCTTTTGAATTCAAAATTTGTGGAAGAGTAGAAATTTTTCTTTTATTGAAAGAGGAAAAGAAAGTATTACCACATACTTCAGTTAAGTTGTACCATGACTGATGAATTCCTCCAGTTTTATATGAAGCTCTCATTCTGAGGCTATAAGAGGTAAGTTTATTGCTTTGACATTCATGAAACTACTATTCTTTTTTTTTTAATAATTATAACTTTTTATTGGCAGAACCCATGCCTAGTTAATTTTTTACAACATTATCCCTTGCATTCACTTCTGTTCTGACTTTTCCCCTCCCTCCCTCCCTTCCACCCCCTCCCCTAGTTGGCAAGCAGTTCTATACAGGTTAAATATGTCACAGTATATCCTAGATACAATATAGGTGTGCAGAACCGAACAGTTCTCTTGTTGCACAGGAAGAATTGGATTCAGAAGGTAAAAATAACCCGGGAAGAAAAACAAAAATGCAAGCAGTTTACATTCATTTCCCAGTGTTTTTTCTTTGAGTATAGCTGCTTCTATCATTGATCAACTGAAACTGATTTAGATCTTCTTTTTGTCAAAGAAATCCACTTCCATCAGAATACATCCTCATACAGTATCGTTGTTGAAGTGTATAATGATCTCCTGGTTCTGCTCATTTCACTTAGCATCAGTTCATGTAAGTCTCTCTAAGCCTCTCTGTATTCATCCTGCTGGTCATTTCTTCAGAACAATAATATTCCATAACATTCATATACCACAATTTACCCAACCATTCTCCAATTGAAGGGCATCCATTCATTTTCCAGCTTCTAGCCACTATAAACAGGGCTGCCACAAACATTTTGGCACATACAGGTCCCTTTCCCTTCTTTAGAATCTCTTTTGGGTATAAGCCCAATATGAAGCTACTATTCTTTAAGGAAAAAAGCCCCTTAAGTAGTATGATCATGAATGGGGAAATAAAGTCAAATATTTTGTTTTCCTCTGTGGCCTACAGAGAATATTTTCATTTAAATGATTGTTTTTTGCTTTTCTTCAAATACTTTCTTTAAAACAGTACATAAACAATCAACTTAGGACTTAGATATTATTTCTATTTATGTTAATCACATTCCAATGCATCAGCATGGACTTATGGAAATTAAAGTCCAAGGATGACAACATGGCTTCTTCATCATTGGAGAGAAGAATAAATAGCAATGAGCAGGAGATATCTGTAGAAGCAGAATAATTCTTTAAGAGGTGACAGTGTTGGAGGAGAAGGAGTTGGGAGAGAAAAAGTAGTCTCTTCAAGCATTTTGTAATGTAAATTCAGAGACTAGATTTTGGGTTTTTGAAGGCTTCATATTAGGATTATGGCCTTTGGAGGAGGGTAGAGGAGGGAGGTTTCTAATGTGTCTGGAAAATGCAGAATCTGTAGGCTCTTGTCACATTTTGAAATTTAAAAGGGCAGTGATATTTTAAAGCCCCATTCCTACACATTACCTCTACTTGTAGGTACTTTTGTTTCATTTTAAAAAGCTGTTTCATGTATGGGACTACCTGCCATATAGGGGAGGGGGTGAAGGGATGGAGGATAAAAATTGGAACAGAAGTTTTTGCAAGGGTCAATGTTGAAAAATTACCCATGCATATGTGTTTTGTCAATAAAAAGCTATAAAAAAGCTGTTTCTAATTTCTGATATTTTTGTCTTGTATAACCTATTATCAATCAGAAAAAGTTCTTATTTGACTTTATTAGTTAATTGCATAGAAATAGGTTGCAATGGATGAAGCCAATGTCTCATTTGGTATATAAGAGATAAACAGAATAAAGGCGTACTCTGCTGTCAAAGGACAGAGAGGAGGCATAATGGATAGAATACTGAGTCTGGAATAAGAAAGACTCATCTCCCTGGGTTCTCATCTGATTTCAGATACTAATAAGCTCCATGATTCTGGATAAGTCACTTAACCATATTTGCCTCAGTTTCCTCACCTGTAAGATGAGCTAGAGAAGGAAATGGAAAGTCACTTTAGTAACTCTGCCAGTTAAACCTCAAATGGGATCATGAAGAGTTGGACATAATTGCACAAAAATATTAGAGTTTTTCCTAATTAAGGACAGAATCAACTAAGAAAGAATCTTTTGCTTTTGATTTTATTAGAAGTTTTGGTTTGGTTTGGTTTTAGAGGCAATTAGATGATATAATGGAGAGTGCACAGAACTCAGAACAAGGAAGACCTGAGTTTGAATCCTGCCACAGACTCATTAGTTCTGTGATCCTAGGCAAGTCAGTTTACTTTCCAGCCTGAGTTTCCTCAATTGTAAAATGGAGATAATAATAGCATCTATTATTATTGATAATCTAGTGGGAGGCTCTTACACAACACACAGCAGCATTGGCTACTCAGTCCTGTTTCAGAAGGCCAGTAGATCAGCAAACCAGTTGTGAGTCCCCCAATACAACTACAGAAGGCAAATTGTGAGTCCTGAATCCCAGCATAACAGGTAGAATTTGGCTAGGCCACTCAGCATAGAGGGGAAGCCTACACACCCTCAGCTTGCAGTCAGTGGGGAAGCCTTGCAAAGGAAGCTTTGGGACAATCTCCCAGTGCTCTAAAAACAAACTTCAACCTTTAAAAACAAGCAGAAAAAATAAAAAGGAGTTCTGACCATAGAAAACTATTAAGGAGATAGGGACAATCATAATATAAACTAAGAAAATGACAGCAAAAAACAAAAAAAAATGGCTACAGATGAAACCTCGAAGGGAGATATTGGTCTCCAGTTCAAAAGGCTCTCTTGGAAGAGTTCAAAAAGTATCTTAAAAGAGAAATAGAAAATATACGGAGAAAAGAAATGAGTAGTATTGCAGATTTATGAAAGTTTTTGGAAAGGACAGCTTAGAAATTGACTGAAGAAAATAACTCCTTAAAAATAAATTTGGTAGGGGTAGCTTGATGGTACAGTGGATAGAGCACCAACCCTGAAGTCAGAAAGACCTGAATTCAAATCTGACCTCAGACACGTAACACTCCCTAGATGTGTGACCTTAGGTAAGTCACTTAACCCCAACTGCCTCAGGAAAATAAATGAATGCATGCATGAATAAATAAACTTGGTGAAATGGAAAAAAATACACTAAAGGAAATAACTTCTTAAAATATAGAATGGCAATATAAGAAAAAAGTCCATTAAAGAAAAAAAATCTTTTTTAAAAGTACAATTAGCCAAAGGAAGTTTAAAAAGCTATCTGAAAAAAATAATTCACTGAAAAATAGAATTGGACAAATGAAAATGAGTGTCTTAATGAGAAATCAATAAATGAATGTCTTAATGAGAAATCAGGAATCATTTTTTAAATCAATAAATAGAATTAAATATAAAATATTTCATTGGAAAAACAACTAATGTGGAAAATAAATTCAGGAGAGACAATCTAAGAATTATTGGATTACCTGAAAGCCACAATGAAAAAAAGAGCTGAAACAGTATCTTTCAAGAAATCATCAAGGAATTTTGTTCTGATATCCTTAGTACCAGAGGATACAATAGTCATTGAAAGAATCCACCAATTACCCCCTGAAAGAGATCCCAAAATGAAAAACTTCAAGGAATATTGTAGTTAAATTCCAGAGTTATTAGATCAAGAAATAAATACTGCAAGCAATCAGAAACAAACAATTCAAATATCAAGAAATCAAGAAGGATTACCCAGGACCTAGCAGCCTTCACAATAAGGATAGAAGGGGTTGGAATATGATATTCCAGAAGACAAAGGAGCTTGGACTACAACCAATAATTAACTACCCAGCAAAATTAAGCATTATCTTTCAGGAGACAAGATAGACATTCAATAAAATGGGGGATTTTCAATCATTTCTGATGAAAAGAACAGGACTGAACAGAAAATTTGATCTCCAAATACAAGACTCAAAAGAAACATAAAAAGATAAATGGAAGGAAAAAAATATATGATTTTTAAAGGATAGAGTGCTTTGCCTGAAGTCAGGAAGACTCTTAAAATCCAGTCTCAGACAATTAGTAGCTGTGACCCTAGACAAGTCACTTGACCCTGTTTGCCTCAGTTTCCTCATCTGCAAAATAAACTGAAGAAGTGAGTGGCAAACCCCTGTAGTATTTTTTGTCCAAAAAAAACCCAAATGGGGTCACAAAGAGTTGCATATGATACCAACAGTAAATGTGTTCACTTGAAACTTGATATAAACCATGAAAGCTAATTTATATTTTTAAAATTGAAAAAATAATATGAAAAAAAGATTAAGCAACTACTACTAGCAGAGAGAAACAGCATGACTCAAGACCCTTTACCTATAGGCTATGGGGTCACATATAACCAAGATTCCCATGACTTATGGCAGAGGTATCAAACACACTGCTGCAATCCAAATACCATCCACAGCACACCTGAGTGAGGCTGAAAAAGATGAAAACACAGTTTCTGATTTCAATGATTATAATGTCTTAGTAATGAGGAAATATATAAACGTCTGTGATTTTCTAAGTCAACATGAAACCAATAAATATCTTTAAGTATAGTTTAATGGCTTCCATTTTTATCTGAATTTGACATCACTGGCTTAGAGAGTTGTGTCTCAATGAAGCAGAGTAGAGAAGACCAATAGTGGATAATTTTTCTCATTTTCATTTCCTCTAATTCCATGTCAGGATTTTTACTTCCTTCATTTCTTATTATTAGCTTTTCCAATTGTGTATTTAAAGTTAGGACTTAATGACATTTACACCAAAAATTAAAAGAAACTCAAAGAAATCTAGAAAGACCTGAAAAAATATTGAGAGAACAATGCCAGACTGTAAAGGATGAATAATCATTTGTTTTTGTTTTTCCCCATCATGTATGACTTTTCATGACCATATTTGGGGGTTTCTTGATAGCAATACTAGAATGTTTTGCCATTTCCTTCTCCAGCTTATTTCACAAATGTCACTTTTTTTATTTTTGAGGCAAACAGGGTTAAGTGACTTTCGCAGGATCACATAGCTAGGAAATGTCTAAAGTTAGATTTGAATTCATATGAACTTTCCTGACTCTAAGTCCAGCACTCTATCTACTTCAATTGTGCCATCTAGTTGCCTTATCTGAACCATATGTTATTTTCTATTGCTTATCTTGGGATAACATTTTGAAAAAAATGCAAATAAAAACATAACATTTTAAAAATACAGATGTGTTCATTTCTAGAATAGATTTCTGTGACAAAATATGGGATAGAGACCAAAAAGAGATATTCTGAATAAATTTATTTCCTATTTAACACTCACTCTCTCTCTCTCTCTCTGTCTCTGTCTCTCTCTCTCTCTCTCTCTCCCTCCCTCCCTCTCCCTTCCCTTTCCTGCTCCCTTCTTCTCTCCCTCTCCCTCCCCCTCCTCCCTCCTCCTTCCTCCCTCCTTTATTTTCCCATCATAATAACTAATGAAACATTTAAATATAGGTTATATTTAATAATTTCAATAGACACAATACAGCCTCTTTTTCTAAACTGATCAACCCTAATATTTAAAATGACAGACTATGTAGCTTCTTTAGGAAAATATTTTTTAATTGTTTAAAGAGTATAAAGAAAGAGACTAATTTATAAAGAAATAAATGCTATAATCTATAACTAGGAAACATTCTAAAACTTAACCAGTTGACATTTAGTACAGAAAACATTTTTAAAGTACTCAATTAACTAAGGAAAAAGTATCATATCTGACTATTCTCTAAGCAATAGTTAAATGACATATACAGTATATACATTGGAGATAAGCAACATAGGAAAACCATTAGAAGGAAAATTGGGAAAGATAACTTGCACAAAGTGAAATTTTAGCTAAGACTTTCAATAAGTTAAGGAAACCGAGATATAGAGACAAAGAAGAAATTCCAGGAATAGCAGACAACCAGTGAAAAAGTCCAAGTTGGAGATGGAGTTTCTTGTTCAAGGTATAAGTTCAGGAAGATTTCACTGGATTATTGAGTACATGGTGGAGTGTAATGTGAAAAGAGGATTGGAAAAGATGTGGGGGGGGGGGGGGCAGATAGGAAGATCATAAGAGGTCTTTCAACCTCAGACAGAGTTTCAAAATTGATACTGGAAGTGATAGGAAGTTTGTTGATTAGTGGTGTGTGACATGTTCAGACCAGAACTTTATGAAGATTACTTTTATAACTGAGTGGAGAAAAGAACATATTTGAAATCACCTTAGTTCAGGTGTGATACAGTAGTCACTATATCAGAGAAGAAAAGCAGATGGAGTATGTATGAAATTTTTGGGGAGTAGAATAAACAGAACTTGGAAACAGATTTAGATATTGGAAATGAAAGATTTGATGAATTAAAGTTAATATCTGAATTGTGAGTCTAGGTAATTATGAGAACACTTTGGGGAAATTGGAGAGAGAAGATGAGTTTAATTTTGTATATATTGAGTTTATAATGTGTATGTGGCAATCATTTTGATATATCCAATAGGTGGTTGAAAATACAAAATTGAAGGTGAAGGAGAAAGTAGGACTAGATAAAGTCTGCATAGACATGATAATTGAATCCATGAGATCTGATGAAATCACTAAATGACATAGTATAGTGACAAATTGCCTTGTCCCTAAAAGCTTAAGACAGTTGCCCAGTGTCACACAACTTGTGTGAAAGGGAGAGGGAGAACTTGAATTCAGATCTTCCTGATTTCCAAGGTTAGTACTCTTAGATATTATATCACATTAAGTATGGTTGAACTTTATTAACGATGTTATAAGGAAATGTTGACTCAGGAGGCTATATGACTTGTCTTATGCGTGTACATTTTGGATCATATTATAGAATATTTGAGAGAGTATACATTTGTCTTTCTATTTGCAGAGTATGAAATTACAGCCTGGAACCTTCCTTTTATTTAATTATCTAAATTTCTTTTGGGCTAACGTGTTACAGAGTAGAATGATGGGAAGAAAGAAGGGTGCATCTTCAGGAGGTTTTCTATATGCTGTGTTTTAGATTCCACCGGGCATTTTCTATCTTTGTTGTGAAAATTTTATGGAAATCCTTCTGACTTGGTACTTTCCAACCTTCTGTAGAGCAAATGTACCTCATATATTCTGCAGTGGGGAAAAAAAAAGATAATACAGAAAGATTTTACTTGAGGTAAGTATTAATATGGATGTCTTTTATGTCACAAGAGAATCTATTCCAAAGGACACTGTCCTTCAGGTTTTCCCAATTCATTCAAAAAGTACAAAAAACCATGATGACATTTGCTTCTCAAAATGTGTCTAAAATGCTTTGGTCATTCAAGGAAACTTTAAACACTAAAAACATTGTACCCAGAAGATGATTTTAGGGATAGGAGCGATGAAAGATCTTCATATGGACTATAATGTTCTGTATACAGAACCTACAGTTGAAAAAACTCAATAAAAGAAAGGAACAGAAAAGCATCCAGTTAATGGAAGATTGATCTTGTAAAATTTCTGCAAAATTTACATTATTTTATGTCTAATAAGAGAGGCAGCTTGTCACAGTGAAAACAAAGCTGGTCTTGGAATGATAGGAAGATGAGTTCAAATCCCATCTCTGAAATATATACTGGCAGTTCACCCCTGGACAAAGTTATTGAATTTCTTTAAGCAATTCTCTAACTTGCAAAGGAGGGGTCAACCTGGTGGGTTTTTGTTTTTTGTTTAAGTGCGTGTGTGTGTGTGTGTGTGTGTGTGTAACAATTAGGATTAAGTAACTTTCTCAGATTCATACAACTATTAAGTGTTAAGTCTCTGAAACTGGATTTGAATTCAGGGAGTCCTAACTCCAGAGCTGGTATTGTATCATTGCACTGGTTATCTTGCCTTTCAACCTGTTTTTATACAGACAATTTCTTCATCTCAGAGTTTCTTATACTAATAAAAAGATAATTCCTAATCTGATCCCTTTTATTCCAATATGATATTTAACATTACAAGTTTAGATATGAAATTATCCTTTTCCATTTAATTGCTTATTTGTGAAATTTAGAAAATAATGGATACTACACCCAATCTCAGGGAAGGATTGGTTTGTCCTCATTTAGAAGGTATAAATTTGGCTAAGTAGAGAAGGAAACTGGATGGTTTCCTCTCAATATTCTCTTCTAATAATCATATTTCACAAATAGAGCTCAGCATCTTCTCAGAAGTAATTAGAACGATAAAGATCTGACCCAACAATTTACCCAAATAGTGAAGAATCAGAGGAGAAAGTTAAGCTCTCTCTCTCTTTAGGGACTGCCTAAGTTCTTTACAAAGAAGAAGTTAACCATGTAAACTTTCCTTTAGGTTTTCCCAAGTCACCTAAAAAAGTACAAAAAAACATGATGACATTTGCTTCTCAAAATTTGTCCAAAATGCTTTGGTCATTTAAGAAAACTTGAAATACTAAGAACACTGTACTCAGATGATGATTTAGAGGATAGGAGCAATAAGAGTGGCTTATTCCTATAGACAAACAAGGAATAGCTGAAACTTGATACATTTTATTTATCAAAAGAAACTTTATTTCTCCAGGAAATTTAACTTAATATTAGTAACTCCAAAGTGGGTAAAATGGGAAGGAGTTGAACTATCTGCTAGACAGTGGTCAATCATTTCACTTGTATCATCAACATGCTTTCTCAGACTATTTTAATTGCATGGCATTTTTTATTAAAGCATTTTATTTCAAAACATATGCATAGATAATAATCAACATTCACCCTTGCAAAAGCTTGTGTTCCAAATTTTTCTCTCTCCCTACCTCCTGCTCACTACCCTAAAAACCAAATAATCCCAATATATGTTAAACATGTGCAATTCACTTTTGAAAAGCACCACATCCGTCAGAATTGATCATGGTATAATCTTGCTGTTGCCATGTACAATGTTATTCTGGTTCTACTCCACTTAGCATCAGTTCCAATGTCTCTCCAGACCTCTCTGAAATCATCATACTGATCATTTCTTATATAAGACAATATTTCATTCCATTCATATACCATAACTTATTCAGCTATTCTCCAACTGATGAGCATCCGCTCAGTTTCCAGTTTCTTGCTACCACAAAAAGGGCTGCCACAAAAATTTTTGCACATGTGGGTTTCTTTCTCTCCTTGATGATTTCTTTGGACTACAAGACCAGTAGAAACACTGCTGGATCAAAGGGTATGCACAGTTTGATAGTCCTTTGGGTGTAGTTCCAATTTGCTCCCAAGAATGGTTGAATCAGTTCACAATTCCATCAACAATTGCATGGCATTTTTGCTAAAGATTTTCCTTTACAACTCCCAATGCATTATGAGTATGCCCTCAATAAATAGCATTTGTACAATTGTAAAGAAAATAACTGCATTTAAGACATCCCTTCCTTTTGTTTCTTTCTTGGATTTCACACTAACAATCCTCAAGGGGTTTCCTTCTCACAAATGAAGGAGATGCCTTAGATCATTTCCAAACTTTCCTAGGAAGAATCAGTTTTCCCATCAGAGTTCTCCAGGCAGGTCACTTCATAGAGTAGAATCATTAATCAAGTTGGGAGTCTTTGAGTCAAAACTCCTGCATTAATTCATTTTCAATAGGACATGGAAGCAGGTTTTGTTTCATTCATCAGTTTCATTCATTGAAACAAGTTTGCATTACTATGTCATTTTAGAGAAAACAAGAGGAGCAATGGCTTTCCTGGGCACTAATGGGTATAGGTACAGTGCCTGGCAGGGAAGGCAAAAGAAAGAATACAAATGAGAGAACAGATTCTTGGGTCCTTTATATTAGTATGCTCATAGATTTAGAACCAGAAAAAGCCTTTAGGTTGAGTCTAAAAGCTCAGTAGATATATTTGAGTCCCAGAGAGGTTAAAGTGACTTATTCACAGACATGAAAGCAGTGCATGTCAAACCTGGGTTTTGAATTGAGATTCTTTGACTCTAGATTCCTTTCCCTTGATACTTCTAGTATCAGTAATCATTTTATTTTCTAGAAACCAAGTCATACCCACAAACAGCTAAATGGAACTCTAAACTAAATCTAAGGTTAGAACTAGTCTGAAATGCATTGGTCCATCTTTTGAGGAATTGTTTCATTAAGCTTTTGGTGTTTTGTCATTTTCATTCATGTCTGACTTCTGTGACTCCATTTGGGGCTTTCTTGACAGAAATTCTGCAATGGTTTGCCATTTCCTTCTCCGGTTCATTTTACAATTGAGAAAATATTGGCAAATAAGATAAAGTGACTTGTTCAGAATCACACAGCTATTGTACTGAGTTTGGATTTGAACTCATGAAAATGAATTTTCCTGATTTCACATTTGGAGCTTTAGCTGACTCACTGCATTTAGCTTCAATGGTCTCATAAATAGCTCAGTATAGATATTCATGATCTGTTTCCTGAAGCCTTTTAAAGTTTCATCATATCTCGACACTTGACATTCTTGATTTTAAAGTAATAACCTCTACGTGTTTGACAAGCTATTCTCTCAGCATCCTTTCATATTGCTGTTCATTGGCAAGAGTATGATTTTAGGGATGAAGCTCTATAAATAATTGGGAAAACTGGGTTTGAATTCCTCCTTAGACACTAAGAAAGTGGTTAACTTATGAGCAAGTCAGTTAAAGTGATAGAAAGGGCAACAAGTCTGTTAAACAAGCCAGCTTTCTCACTTAAGGGAACTGGAATTAATGATCCCCAAAGAACCTCCCACTCCTAAATCTAAGAATGCCCTAATTAAAAAAACAAACAAACAAATAAACAAAAAAATCAGTCACTTATTCTTTCTTTCTTCTAACTCTCAAAATAAGTTTCTTCATCTGTAAAACTGGGATAATTTTGTATTTACACTAAATATTTTACAAGTTTTGCATGGAGCAAACACATTGCAAACCTGATACAATATATAATGTGAAATTACTGAAATGACTTACCAACATCCAGAAGTAAATGGACCTTACAATGTGTTTCTAAAATGTTCTTATTTTACAGAAAAAGAAAATAAATCCATTGCCTTTCAACACACCAAAATTTTCTCCTAAGTGGTAAGTAACAATTTCAGCCTTTGTTAGCCAGACTAAAATATGAATCTCTGTGGGAAAACATTCCTTTTTTAAGAGGCAAAGTATTGCATAGTGCCTAGCTCTGTTTAAACTGTGGTTTGTGACTCCATATGGGGTCTTATAACAGTATCTGAGAGCTAGAAATTTTGACTTATTGTAAATGTTTAATATATATATAATATTTACACACATACACACACACCCATGGTCACTTAAAAATTTCTCAGATGAAAAGGTATCGTAAATGGAAAAAGTTTAAGAAGCCTTGTATAGTAGATAATGCTGGATTTGAAGTCATCAGAATCTGTGTTTGCATCACTATGACCTTGAAAGTGAGGTAACTATGGACAAAACTTTTAATACCTCTGTGCATCACTTTCACCACCTAAAAAATGGAAATAAGTTTAGTGTCTTCCTCAGAGTTGTTATGAAGCTACAATGAGATAATATTTGTAAAAGATTTTGTAAATCTGAAAAATGTTATATAAATAGATGTCAGTTATTTGTTTTATGTAATTTTATGATGAATTTTAATATGAATTAATGTGCAATTATAGCTATATAATTTTCCTTCCTTCCCTTCCTCCCCCCTATCTTTCTCTGTATTCATCTCTCTATCTCTTTCTGTATGTCTCTTTGTTTCTATCTTTGTCTCTGTCTCTTTCTTATTATGCTGGGAAGGAGACAAGAGAAAAGAAGGAAAGCTCTAGCATAGTAATATATGAGAATTGCGCAGCAGTAATTTTGGCAATGTCTATTCCTCTCATGTATCTCCAAGAGCGCTTAGATGTCACTACAGTGCTGTCTAGAGATTCTAGAAATGTACCTATTCTACCATAGTGAAATCTCCTACCTTTTAAAGACATTAGACAGAAATAGTAGACAAAGAGTAGAACTATGTGTAGCATGGTACACAACACAACTAGAAACATGGTTAGGGTGTGTGTTGATAAGGAGAGAGAAGGGATAGGGTGTTCTTTAGGATAACTGGTTGCCCCACAATGATGCTGGAGCAGAAGTAGAGGGAAGGAAGTCGCTTCTGATTCCCTGAACTGAGGTGATTTAAATGTGCCTTCCTGGAGTCAAAGGAAGAATTGAATTTTATGCCCTTAATGCTTCAGTGACTCTAGTCATAAGACATTGTCAGATTAGTGATGTAATGAAGTATTTAGATGGATCTAATGCATATGGGGACAGCAGTTTAGCACAGAAATGGAGAACTGAAAGAAGAGAAATTGGGCCATAAATATAGAGTAGATGTTATAATTTCTTCTTCTCAGTCAACTTAAAAATAAATTCCTCATACTAAATTTCCTCATTTAAAAAATATTTTTTCTTAATCTGTTTATTGAATTAAAAAAAAAAATCTGTCACCAACCATTAGGTAAACATGTAGTTAAGAAATTTAAATTTTTTTAAAATTACTTTTGTATTTGTTCAAGTAACAAGAAATATTTCTTCACAGAACTAATCTGGATTCAGAAATAAATGTGCATTTAAGCATTTAAGCATCCCTTCAAAGACCTCTTTTAATTCCTATTTTCAAACACAAGCATTATTGTGCCTTTAATGCTTGCCAAAATTTTCTTCCTTGAAATGAAAGCTGTTTTGACTTATATGAGTGCAGAAAAGCATCATTACCTACGTCAACACTTGTTGTTATTTTTTAGCCAACTTAATCATAAAATGGTAAGAGCAATTTTGTTATTCTTGGGGGAACTACAATATTCCAAGCTAAGAAATGAGACACCTAATTTTATTCAAGTAAATGTTTAAATTTAATGTAGGATTTTCTCATAGTAACAGTACTTTTAAATTTTCACATCCATCTTTGACCTTAGCAATAAAATTATGCCCCTTTAAAATTGAGTTAATGGTCTTGGAATGTTTATCTATGGAGGTACTTGTTAATAGTGTTAAGTTATAACTTAACTTTTGGCTAGGATGTCATAACTGAAGACTGACCAAGATAGTGTTTTTGAGCTGGAAAGGACTTAAAACTAGAAGGGAAGGGCTTTAAAGTTGACCTAATCTACCTAGTCATTTTATAGATGTAGAGTTAAGAGTGACCTAGGTTTAAAAAAACAAAGCTAAATGGGGGAGAAAAGAAAAGAAAGGGAAGAGAAAGGGAAAGGAGTAGAGGAAAGGGAAGAGGGTAAGGTCGGGGAAGAGAAAAGGAAAGGGGAAAGAGAAAAAGAAAGAAAAATGGAGTGGAAGAATTTATTAAGGAAAGATTCGTAAAGTATCTACTATGTGCCTGGTACTGTGCTTAACACTTTCACCATGTCTCATTTAATCCTGACAACATATTTAGGAGGTTGAGGCTCTTATGCCTCTTTTATAGGTGATTAAACTGAAGCTGAGAGAAGTTAGTGTCAGAGACTGAATAGAAACTCAGATTTTTTTTTTTGCTCCAAGTCTTGCATTTTGTCTACTGCAATACCTATTTACCCTTAAGTAAATAGTCAGCACCTTTAAGGTTGGACTATTTCCTCATATCCTGACTGCCCTTCTGAATTTTTATATAACTGTTAATGGTGCCATTGTCTTCCATATTATTTTACCTCCCCAAATTTGTCATTCTTTTCTAACTATTTACTGTGGCTCCTAATCCACTTAAATTTAAAAATCCCATTGTTTCTTTGAATTTCCTTCTTTCTTTCCATTCCTAGAATCAAAGATACAGATAATAGGAAAGAAACTCAGACCATCTAGTCCAACTCCCTTTATTTTCACAAATGTGAAAAACTGAGACTTAGAAAATATGCTGAGAGTTACATAGTTAAGTTAGCAAAATCAGGATTCAAACCCATTTCCTCTCACTTCTAATATGGAATCTCTTCCATTGGATTCTGCTTTTTCCTTACCTTTCCACAGTCTAATTCATGTTTATATAAAATATATCATCAACTTCCTGTTTAGCTGCCCCACTTTCACAAATTGCTCATTCCCAAGGAACTTACATGTAACAGACCTGGAAGAATATTTTTATCACTTTATTTTTCACTCACTTGATTAAAAATGTTTCCTCTCTTGATTCAATCTTAATTCTTCCATTAGCTAAACAATTATTTAATGTTTGCCTATATGTGTATATAGATATATACATATATAATATATAGGGAATGTTTTGGGGAAAATAGAAGCATAAAATATGGTTCTTATGTCAAAAGCTTTAGGTTCCAATTGGGAAGACAAGGTTAAAATACGTAATAAAAAATTAGTATACACAGAAAATAGATTATAATTAAATGATAAATTGTATGACATGAATTATAGATGCATAATGGTTCTAAAGAAAGGAAGATTAATAAAAATAAGAATCAGCTCCCTTCATCTCCTTTTCTCAAAGTTATTACCTTTGATCTTTTCATTTATATTGTTGTAGGTATTATATTTATTCTTCTCACTCATGATTCATTCTTCTGCTTATTTTACTCTATCAGTATACATATATGTGTGTATACATAACCTCCAACACCCTATATACATATATATATATTTTTTTACATTTATATGTGTATACATGTATATAAAGGTCTTTCATGTTTTTCTAAATTCTTAAATTTTATCTTACCATACTAGGAAATAATATTCTATGACATATCTCATAGCTTTTTCAATTATTGCTCAATCAATGAGCACCTAATTTTTTTATAGTTCTATGTGTATATAATATATATATGTGTGTGTGTGTGTGTGTGTGTGTGTATGTGTGTATGTATGAGTATACATATATATGTACATATACATATATGTATGTGTGTATATATATATATATATATATATATATATATAAAAGTTTTCAATCTTTGAGACATATGGCTTTGTGTAGCATTGTTGCCTGAAAGGACATGGACAGTTTAGTCACTTTTCTAGAAAAACAAGAAAGTCATATCCAAAACCATTGGGACACTTTGCAGTTCTATCAACCACATTAGAGTGCCTATTTTTCTATCTCCCTTAAAAAACTGATTGATACCCCATTTTGCCATCTTTGATACTTTATTTACTGTGAGGTAAAACATTGGATGTATTTCTTTTCTCTTATTAGTAGTAATTTAAAGCATATTTTTAACGTGGTCATTTATAGTTTATAATTTTTTTGAAAACTATCAAAGCCTTCAACAGGTAAGTTGTCATAGGACATCAACAAAGAGTTTTAGAAAGAAGTGCAAAATGTTTTATCTTAGTTTTCTGAATCATGAATGTGATGCAAATAGAGAAGCATGTGAAGACCTAAATTAATGAAAAATGAAACAAATAGAATAGAGAAGCATGTGAAGATCTAAATTAATGAAAAATGAAACAAATAGAATCAAGAAAAAATACAATTGCAAAAAAAATTAATGAAAAAGAAAGACAAGAACAAAATCAAAACTGAATTTATGCAATCATTTAATTTTGACCCAGAAAAGTGATAAGAGAAGATAGCTTCTTTGCATGAAGAGAAATGGGCTATAAAACTAGAGTATTTTATATTTTGGAATTAATTGATGTCTTGATCAACTTCCTGAAATGCTTGTTTCCTTTTCTAGATATATGTATTTATGCATATCTCTCTGTCCATCTATTTATATTTATTTGAGTAGAAATAGGGTAACAAATGTAATTACATTTGGCAAACAAATGTAATTTTAAAAATAAATATCAATATGATATTTAAAAAAAAAACTATTCATTTGTATACTTTGATTTATCAAGTAGTGAATTTTGGTATGATATATATATATTCTTATATATATGCATATATTATATTTATATATTTGTGCCAATTCCTTGGATGATTAAGATATCATTTTTTATCAGTGATATAAGATTCTAATATTTCCCCATTGTATTTTTTCTCTTCTAATTTTTTAACAAATGGTTTTATTCTTGAGAAAGATTTTTAAATCATGTGACCTAAACTATCTTATGATCTTCATTATCACTTTATTAATCAAAAATTACTTTATTCCCCCATCCAGCCATAGTTGTGAAAGGTTCTTCCTCTTCTTTATTTCTTTATATGGCTTGCTAAATTTAATTCATGTATGCAATGTTAATTGCCCGTGGTATTATTGCTATACTACTTTACAACAATGATTTGTATTTGACACTTCCACTTCCTCACTATTCACTCTCTATTCAATGATTTGCAATCTGATTCTCAACTCCACCAATTGATTTAAATAGCTGTTTTTATTTTTATTGATAAATGATCTGCTAAAAGTTCCCTTTTTTCATTTTGATCCCTTTTCAGCTTTTGATACAGCTGATCACCTTCCTACTTTCTGATTCTGCTTCCTCTTATGACATCTATACAGAAATCAGGATATCTTTCCTGTAGGAGTTTGAATATGAGCTCACTGCAGAAGGATGCTATGCATTCTAAAAGAGACCAATGAGGAAGGAGATCATGACAAATTTGAGAGATAGATGTGCAAAGATGTAACAAATAAGACAGTTTGGCTGGGAGGGAAGAGAGTTAAGGAGGAATAATATGAAATAAGCCTGGAAAGATTGTTGATGACTTTGAATACCAGGGTAAAGAGTTTATATTTCATCCTAGAAGCAAAAGGTAGAAAGTGAGGATTCTTGACCAAGGAAATGACATGATTAGCCCTTTACTTTAAGAAGATCAATTTGGTTTCTGCATAAAGAATGAATTAAATCAGGGAGAGCCTAGAATTAGAGAGATCAATTATTTTGCTAGTATCTAGTCATGGAGGCTTACTTGAACTAAAATTATATGAATGCAAATAGAGGAAAAAAGGAAGAAATTCAAGAGAAATGTTGTTCATGTAGAGTCAACACAACTTTATAAATAATTGGACAGAGAATAAAGAGTTGATAATGACTAAAGTTTGAAAACCTCAGTGTCTGAAAGGGTAAAAATAAGGAAGTTAAGGAGAGGGGTGAATATAAAGAAAAATATTACAAACTCTGTTTTGGATATGTTAAATTTGATATTTCTGTGGCATATCCCAGTGGAGATGTTGACCAAGAAATTGGTGATTGATACAGCACTGTAGGCTCAAGTGAAAGTTGAAAGATGATTATGTAGATATCAAAATAATTTGCAGAAAATGGGAAACCACAGGAACTGACAAGATCAACAAAGAGAGATAGTTTAGAAAAGGAAGAGGGCTTAAGAAAAAGTGTTAGAGTATAGGGAAATGGGACATAAATGATAATTTTTCAAAGAATACAAGTATGGAGTACATTGGCAGGAAATTGAAGAGAAAGTGTTGTCATAAAGCTGAGGAAGGAGAGAGTATCCAGGAAGAGGGGGAACATGTGATCAAAATAGTGAAAGTCTCTACAGGAAGTCCAAGAATGATAAGAACTAACAAAAGGTGAATGGATTTAGCTACTACAGGATTATTGATAACCTTGAATATGGCAGTTTCATTGGAGTGGTGAGTTCAAAAGTCAGGTTGCAAGGGATCAAGAAGCAAGTTATATATGAAGAAATGGAGTCTCTAAGTGACAAATATTGCCCTGCAGGGTGAACCTTTAAAAAAAAAAAGAGAGAGAGCAATATGACAATATATCCTTCTTGAGGGGATGTCAGGGTTAAGTGAAATTTTCTTAAGACTGCCAGAGACAAGGGCACATAGACAAGCAGCAAAAAAACAAAAAAAAAAAAAAAAAAAAAAAGAAGCCCAAAGTCAGGAAAAGATTTAGGATTAAAGGAAGAAGCAGTATAAGGAGGGGTGATGAATAGGATAAGCTCCAAGTGAAGAATGAAACAAAAGGAGAAAGCATAGTGGATAATATTGGGCCAGAGACTGTTTGGTAAAGGAGCCATACCTATGAAACTTGAATTCATAGGTACTGACAATCAATAGATAAAAGTACATATATCCTTTGTTTTTGCCTCTATATGTGTGCATATACTCACACACACGAATGTGCATACACACAAACACATGTATATTAGCTTCTGTATGCCATACTATTCACTATTGTTTGCCCCTTGCTACTTTTAGATCATAGATCTAGAACTAAAAAAAGATTTCATAGGTCACCTAAGTCAATGCCCTTATTTTAAACTTGAGGAAACTGAGGTTCAGGAATATTCTCAAGGTCACAGAGTAGTCAGAGGTAAGACTTAGACTCAGGTCCTCAAATTTCCAAATCTATTATCTTTCTTTTGTATCATGCTGCTCCCTGAGAATTTAAACAGAAAATTGCTTCAGGTCATCAACTTTAGTGTCACTGGCATAAAACTGCTGCTGTTTTATTACTCTGCTTGATTCCTATTCACCCTCTTTGTCCCACATGGATCTTGCAATAACCTTCATTTCTCCATCATCTTACCTTCTTTAGTTCAAAAACGACCTATGAATCTACTTCTTACAGGAAGTTTTCTTGAGTAAATACAATGAAATAATGGATTCCTAACCAAGAATCTAAAATCTCTTCTTTGAGTTGAAGAGGAAATCAGGAGTCTATTAAGCTATATATATATATATATATATATATATATATATATATATATATATAATGATGAGGGAGTATTCACTGATAAATTATCTACTTTCACATTAAGGGAATGGAAATGTCCCAAGTATCTTCTCTTTTAAAAAAAGGAATGGACTCAGAGTCAGCTTGACCTCGAGGAAAAATGTTTGTGGATGCATGACTGCCATCTCTCTTTCACACTCTGTAATTTGAGTAGCAAAAATATGAATACTTCCTGAACACTCAGTAATCCACAATTCTGGGGATCTTAATGTGTAAACAGCAAAAACCTCCTACTCTGGGCTTCAATGCACATCATGGAATGTTCAATTATGATTCATCATCTCCTTTAAGCATTACAATAACCTATGAGGTAGATATTCTAGGTATTGTTTCTATTTTTGATAATTAAAAGAAAAAACAAAAATCAAGGACCAGTGACATTAATAATTTGCCTCTATTTGCATAGACAAGTATTTCGTAGTAAATCCAAGTTTTCCCAGAGCCTAATATTCTGTATTAAGTATCAGAAGCAGTTTTTTCCTTGAAGCAGGAAACCTTATACAAATCATTTAACCTCTTTAAATGTCGTTTCTTCCTCTGCCCAATGGGAAAAAATCAGATCCCTGTTTATCTCACTTGATTGCTGATCAAATGAGACAGAATATGTGAAAGACTTTTTGTAAATGATAAAGTACTATAACAAATGCAAACCTTCCAAAATGTCCAGTTCATGAGCAGCCTAGAGTGTGGGGAGGATTTTAGGTTTGGCAGAACATCCAGTTCCAAAGATTATTTCCATTGAGATGTTACATGATTTAGTGGCATAATGGATAGAAAGCTAGCTTGGAAGTTGGAATATTATTGGTTCAGTTCAAGGTAGCACAGTGAATCAAGTGACAATCATGAGACAGGATATGAATTCAAATTCAGCTTCACTTAGTAACTGCAAATTTGGGCAAGTCACTTAACCTGCTTTCTCAGTTTCCTTATCTGCAAAATGAATTGGAGAAGGAAATGGCAAACCACTTCAGTACTTTTGGCAAAAAAAAAAACAAAAAAAAAACCCAGGTGGGGTCACAAAGAGTAAGACAAGAACAATAGACTAAACAAGAATAAAGATTCCCAGGCAATTTTCCAATATTGACTTAAAGAAAAATTGTTAAATCATCTGTGAAGAAAGTTTCCACACCTTGACTTCCCCATACCCATGAAATCACCAATTATATGAAATCACATACACATGTTTATTATATGTTAATAAATGTGTGTTTGCTATCATAGAAAAAATTACTATTCATGTTCTGGGACAAATAAACAATGTGAAGACTGCAATTAAATGAGAATTTCCCAAAGTCAATGTGCATTTGAGATCAGGCTGGACCAAATAAAAGTTAGTAATTTGTTGTCAGTTTGATTTATTGTATAAGGAAAGTTTTGCCAGATTCCCAGGTCATAGAACTTTGGAGACTGTTCTGCTCATCACAGTTCAAAGAGAAGGGAGATCCAAAGAGCCATTAGATGCTTGCCTGAAGGGGCTCACTGTAAGGGAAACCAGGAGATAGTTGGCAAGACTTGTCTATGAGAAAGAGTAAATGTGGCTTGGCAGGAAATGCCTGGAAAATGTGAAGCAGGGAAGGAGTGAGACAGCGTCAAAGCAAAGGCTGTGTTTATGAAAAGAAGTTAAAATTATGGTACTACCAAACCCCTTCCAAACCAAAGGAATTAAAAGCATGGAACAAAACAGGCTTCAAGAGGCTTTAAATAAATGCACTGTCTTCCTAGCAACTGACTGTTTACAACCTTCACCTGCAATATTATTTGCACCTTTGTATTATAATTTAGGTTTATGGTTTGTATTCACAGATTTATTGCAAGTTGCTATAAAAATAAAATGAGCATGTACTTAAACATAGAGGAGTGAAACTGAAATAGAAGAGCTTATAAATAAAAATAAGGAACAGGATTCAAGGATTATATTTATGATCTGCATACTTTATATAGGGTGTAGAAAGTGAGCAAGGCAAGAAGTATTCTATGAAACTTATTTTTTCCTGGTGATGACAATTTTTAAAAGCAAAAAAATGCATATATACAAATGTGTCAAAACACATGCATGTACACACATGCAGATGGCTACATGCATATATATATATATACACACACACACATATGTGCATTTTTTCTGTTTTTAAAAATTGCTATCTCTGGAAGGAGAATATTTCTTGACAAGTATTTCCCATATCTATATATCATGACATAATATGTGTGTGCATGTACCTATGTATGTATACATATATGTGTGTATGTGTGCACTTCCCCACGTATAATATAATTTTAGAGTTCTTTTAGATTCCATTTTGTGGAATTTCTTTTGGCCATATAAAGACAGCTATAGCCTGTAGTTTAAGAAAACATTAATAAAGAAAATGAAATAGATGACAGCAGAAAGTACACAGGTTCACTTCACAGTCAGCAATGTAATTCAATTCACATTAAGTGCCTATTGTATATGCCAATCAAATTAAACACTAGGAGAAATAAAAAAGATGAAAAAATAACACACAATCTAATAAGGGTTGAGACAACACAAATGAGTACAAGGCACTAAGGGCACTGGAGAAGTCCTGACAAAAAGTAATAGTAAACTTTATGAAGAAGGATGTATTTGCAAGCTAAGAGGACTTCAGGTTTCATAGTTCTTCAGTCATTTTATCATATCCAATACTTCATGGTCCCACTGGGGTTTTCTTGGCCATGATACCGGAGTGATTTTCCATTCCCTTCTCTAGTGAATTTAACAGATGAGAAAACTGAGGCAAATTGGGTTAAATACTTGCCCAGGGTACAGCTAAGTAAGCTCAGAAAGATGACTCTTCCTAATTCTAAGCTTGGTACTGTATCCACTGTGCACCTAGTAGTCCCTTAGGCTTCACGGAGGACATGACAATGGAACTGGAATTTAAGAGTAGAATTTCATGAAGCATATGTGAGAAAAGAAAGCTTTCTTGGTATGGAGAATGATCTACATTTTATCATAGAAATGGGGAAGGGCAGGGTAAGTTGGACAGACAGCTAGTAGTCTGGTTAGGATAGAACACAGTATATAACAAAAAATAAAATAAGGCTGAAAAGATAGACTGGAGCAACAAATTAGAGAGCCATGACACACTAAGGATTTTATATATATATGTATATATATGTCTACATATGTATATGTACCCTAAATTATACATGCATATATAATTATATATGTGAATTTAACTATAAAATATTACAATATTTTAAGAACTGTATTTATGATACTTTATGTAATATTTTATATTTTGTCAAAATATTGATATTTTATTCCAGTATTTTATACAGAGTGTAAGGAATCACTAAAGATTTGTGAGTCTTTGGATGACAGGATCAAACTGGTTTTACCAGACTAATTATCTGAACAGTTGTGGAAACTGAATTAGGAAAAAGAGAGATAATAAAAGCAGTTTTCTAGCTATGGAAAATTCGATTTATTTGACTTTTCTAGAGCCAGCGTTTCATGAGAAATCTGGGAAGATAACTTTAATATCCTAACTCTTAAATTGCATGTGCATAGACTGATATGACCAACAATCATCCACCTAATTATTTCAGTCTTAACTATCTAATCAGAATACTAAATAGTTTTTCTTATTGACTAACAATAGTTCAGAATGCTCTTGCAAACTTAGCTCAAAATTTCCTGATTGTGTTATCCCAGACAGATTGGACACATTAAGATTAGACTTGGAGGGACGTTTGAATCTTGCCTCAAGCATTAAGACTTTTATGATCCTGAGCAAAACATTAAGTCTTTCTTAGCTAAGTGTCACTTTAGATAGAGTGTTGTGCTAGAGTCAAGAAGACCCAAGTTAAAAATCTGTCATTTATTAGCTATGTGAACCTGAGCAAATCAATTAATCTTTGTCTAGCACAGTTTTCTCAACTGTAAAATGGAGATAATAATAGAACCTTTCTCACAAATTGTCTTGAGGATAAAATGAAATAATATATGTAAAGTATTTTACTAACTAATAGGAACTATTAGTCAATCTGTTAGTCAATAAAAGTTTATTAAGTTTTTCCTATGGATCAGGTACTCTACTAAACTCTAGGGATGCAAAAAGAGGAAAAAGATTACCCTGCCTTTAAGGAGCTTACTGTCTAAAAGGGGAGACAACAAATGAGTAAACATATATAAAGAAAGCTATATTAGGATAAATAATAAATAAGATAGGAAAGACCCTATAATTTAGAGGACCTGAGAAAGGTTTCCTCTAGAAGACAAATTTTTTTGTTGGGAAATAAAGGAAGTCAAAGGAAGAAGTAGGCAGAGATGAGGAAGGCAAGCATTCCAGGCTTGGGGAATGTCAGAGAAAATGCCTAAAGCCAAAAAGAATGGCTTACTCATAGAATTACAAAGAGCCCAATATCATTGGATTGAAGAATGTGTAGCAAGGAATAAGGTATAAAATGACCAGAACAGTAGGTTAAAAAAAGGTTTTAAGCCCAGAGTATTTTATTGCTACAAGTGGTAGTCAAGGGAGTTTAATATAAAGGATGATAACATGATTGGTGCCTAGCTTTAGGAAAATCACTTTAATGATTGAATGGAGGGTGGACTAGAATAGGGAGAGATTGAAGGAGGTCATCACATCAGCAGGGTATTTCAATAAAAGTCCAAGAGTGAGATGATTTGGTCCTGCACCAGTGACTCCAGTGTCAAAGGAGAGAAAGGGATATGTTTGAGAAATGCTTCAGAAGTAAAATTAGCAGAAATTGATTGGCAACAGATTAGAAATGGGGGCAAGAGAAGGGAGATACGTGATGGTGAAACATAGCAAAGAATCAAGAATAATGCTTCAGTTGTTAATTTCAAGGACTAGAAATGCGGTATTGCCCCTGTAATAAAAGGTAAACTATTAGGTAGGGAATGTTTAGGTAAGATGGTAAAAAGTTCAGTATTGGAAATAATTGAGTTTAAGATGTCTGTTTTTCAGTCATTTTTCAGTCATGTCTGAGTCTTTGTGATTCTATTTGAGGTTTTCTTGGCAGGCATATTGGAATAGTTTACCAGTTCCTTTTCTAGCTTATTTTGTTGATGAGGAAACTGAGGCAAATAGGGTTAAGTTACTTGCCCAGGGTCATGCAACTAATTTGTGAGGCCACATTTTAACTCAGGAAGATCCATATTTCTTACTAGCACTCTATCTACTGTGCTTCCTAACTGCCCTTAAGATGTCTACTGAACATCTAGTTTGAGATATTTGAAAGACAACTGGAGATAGTATTATTATTTATTCAGCACCTATTATATGCAAGACACCATACTTATGATTTTGCCTCAATTGAATAAAATAATATACTTCATTTAGATTTATTTTTCACCACATACTTCTACTAAAGGCACATGAACTTTGATCTTGAGAATGTGTTGAAAATAACCTACATTTTTATCCTATGTTCAAGATGCCAGATCCTAAAAAAAATTATCAATCATCTTTTTAAATAAAATTACACAGTACACATACCAAATATAAATTTCAAGTTTCAGGATTACAAAAATAATGTGTATATGATGAAAACTTTCACAAAATAATTCTGTAAAACTTTATAATTGAATCTCAAAAAAGCCACAATCTATCTAGAGGTTAAGAGTACATAAATTAAAGTAGAGCTTTATTTATAAAAATACTCATTAAGATCAAATGATATGAACAAACAATATTCAGATGATAAAATTAAAGTCATCTATAGTCATGAAAAAATGCTCCAATCACTACTGATTACAGAAATTCAAGTTAAAACAACTCTGAGGTACCATCTCACACCTCTCAGATTGTCTAAAATGACAGGAAAAGGTAATGATAAATATTGGACGGGACATGGGACAACTGGTACAGTAATGCATTATTGTGTTATTAAATGATTCAACCATTCTGGAGAGCAATTAGGAACTATGCCTAAAGGGCTATAAAAATGTGCTCATCCTTTGACTCAGCAGTGCCATTATTGGGTCTATATCCCAAGGAAATCATAAAGGAGGGAAAATGACCCACATTTATAAAAATGTTTGTAGCAGCTCTTTTTGAAGTAACAAAGAATTGGAAAATGAGTAGATCTCCATCAGTTGGGGAATGACTGGATAAGTTATGGTATATGAAGGTAATGGAATATTAATATTCTATAAAAATGATGAACAAGCTGATTTTAGAAAGTCCTGGAAAGATTTACGGGAAGGAATGCTGAGCAACACAAGCAGAACCAGGTATACATTATACATAGTAACAGGGAGATTGTGGGATAATCAACTGTGAAAGACTTGGTTCTTCTCAGTGCTTCAGTGATCCAAGGCAATCCCAATAAACTTTGTATAGAAAACACCATCTGCATCTAGAAAAAGAACTATGGAGATTGAATGTAAATTAACATACGCTATGTTGTCATCTTTTTTTCTGTTTTTTTTTTTCTTGTGGTTTTTCCTTTTTATTCTGAATTTTCTCTTCCAGCATCATTCATAAAGAAATGTGTATTAAGAAAGTTAATATATACATATAAGCAGGAAAAATAAAATAGCTAAATAATTAAAATGGATACTATATTCCAGACAAAAAATAAAATAAATAAAAATACTCATTAAACATTTTTATAATAACTGCCTCAAGATTTTCACATACTAAATCTTTTAAAAATATCTTATTTTGTTCTAGTTACATTTAAAACAATTTTTTACATTTGTTTTTAAAATTTTTAGTTTCAGATTCTCTCCCTTATCCCCACCCTCTATATTCTTTTAAGAAAGCATATGTGAAGTTATGCAAAAAATTTCAATAAAAATCATGTTGGGAAAGGAAGAATAGATTTCACCCCCTAAAAAAATAAACCCTCAAGATAAATAAAGAAAAGAGAGAGGAGAAAGAGAGAGAGAGAGGAGAAAGAGAGAAAGAGAGAGAGAAAGAGAGAGAGAGAGAGAGAGAGAGAGAGAGAGAGAGAGAGAGAGTCTCTTTCAATCTGTATTCAGACACAATGACACAATCCATTCTTTCTCTGGGTATGGACAGGATTTTTCAAAGTCTTTCAGAGTAGTTGTGGATCATTGAATTGCTTAGAATAGCAAAATTATTCAAAACAATCATCTCAAAACATTGCTATTACTTTGTACACAGTACATTTACTTTGCTTGAGTTCATGGAGAACTTTCTAGCTTTTCTTAGAGCATTCTGTTCATCATTCCCATAGAGCAATAACATACCACAATTTATTCAACCATTCCTCAATTGATGGGTATCCTCTCAGTTTCCTTTTTTTTTTTTTGCAATGAGAACAGAGATACTATAAATATTTTTATACAAATTGGTCCTTTTCCTATTAAAAAAAAATCTATTTGGGGATTCTTGCCTAATAGTGGCATTGTTAGGTCAAAAGATATGCAATATTTTATGGCCCTTTGGGTATAGTTCATATCTTTTGATAGAGGCATAATTCTTTTCTTTTCCTTTTTTTTTTATTTGACTCAGTTCCCTATATTTGAGAAATGAGGCCTTATTAGACTAAATTGCTTCAAAATTATTTTTACAATTGCTTTTGTTGTGTTTCTCCCTATTAATTTTATTCTTTCTCTCCTTTCATCCTGTCCCCTCTCAAAAGTGTTTTACTACCAACTCCCTTCCCTAATATGCCCTCTTTTCTCTCACTATCCCACTTTCCTGTATATTAGTTTCCTTCAGGGAAAGATAGATTTCTATACCCATATTGTCACATACTAAATCTTAACCATGAAGCTTGTTTTATTTCCTTAAGTCAAGTGGGATAAAACCAGCATTATTTGGACAAATCTGCCACCAAGTCAAGTACTGTACAGTTACCAATTAAGAAAAAAATTAGTATCAGAAATAGACCTTTCTTTTTGGAAATGAGGGAGAGTTGAATTGGAATGCTGCTGCTGCTGTTGTTCACTATTGTTTATGACGCCAAGGATTAGAATTTAGTCTTTGACAAGCAATTTAACCTATATGAGTCTCAGTTGTCCTCACCTATAAAATCATAGGATTTTAATACTAGAACTGGAAAGAATTTTGAAATCACCAAGTCTACCCTCCTCATTTTATAAACTGCAAAAACTGAGGCCCAGAGAGGCAACATGGGAGTATAGGGTGCTAACTTGGAGTCAAGAAGATGTGAGTTCAAATTCTACCTTAGGCATTTATTATCTGTATCAATTTCCTCATATATAAAATGAGGAAGTTAAACTCCATAGCCTCCAAGACTTTTTTTTAGCTATAAACCTATAAGACTTCCTATATTAGTCAATCTTCAATTAATCAGTTTGGATTAAAAGTTTTTTCCAAGTTTTAAGACACTTTCATTCTAGTGACCTCAACCAGTTAATGTATTTTCTTAAATTCCTAACTTGTTCACAAGAAAATAACACCTAGGCACCAAGATAAGGCCATTTAAAAAAGAAAATTAAGAATGTGTTAATGTGAGAAATTTAAGGATGAGATAAAATAAAGCAACCAAGGGGATCAAAGCTGGGTATAAAAAGTTCAATTGACCTAATTTGAGAAAATAGACTAGATTTGTGCATTCATTAGCAGTATGGATTTCTTTAAACATTAGAAAAATTAATATATGTAGTTAATTCTGCATGGTATTGTGACTATCAAGTTGCTTTAAAATACTTTAATGGATTTAAGTACAATAAATGAATACCCTTTGTACTACTAATAGGAAGATTGGGTTAGGTTCTTTTTATCTCACTTGAAAACATTGAATCAATTCAGGTAATTCAATTAAATATGGTAGTCATCTAAATAGAGTTGGCATCAAATCACACATATGGGTAGGCTAAAATTCCTATCAGATTAACTGATGGAAAAAAAAAGAAAAAGAAACTGGATTGCATATTTTGCATCAGAGAAAAAGCAAACACTTTTTGAAGCCATAAGTAAGAACTCCCAGGATCAAAGATTGAGACCCGGAAAGGACCTCAGAAGTTATCTAGTCTAAGCCTTTCATTTTTATCAGTGAGGGAGATGAAAAATTTCCCCAGTCACATAGTTCATATCAGAGACAGGACACAGGGCCAAGCATCATTCATCTTATTGGGATTTGTCAGATCCTCTGTTTAGAGGCAATGTTCCTTTCAATGTTCTACACTATTTTCCTAGAGATGACTCTTCCTCTCCTAAAAATGGTGGTTTATTGGAGCTTAGACATTCGGTATAATGTAGGTCATTTTATCAATTTATTTATTTGTTGAGGAAACTTAGCTTCAGCTTAATTTGGGAATTTTTTTTATTTCTTATTTTCACAGAAAAATTTTCCCATACACTATAACATACAACCTATTTCATATTCCCTCTATAATGGGCCCTTGAAACATTCATTGAATCCATTAGTTGAATCACCTTTTTGTTGCTTTTGGAATTAGATATCAGCCTTTCCCACTGGGCATGCAGATAAACATTCTTCTCTGTTTCCCTGAACAAAGCATACAATTTCATCCAAAGAAAAGTTTTCTCATTCATGCATTTCTAGAAAATGCATTGGAATGAAGCACCCAAAAATGGAATTTAGTGAAAGCTATTCTCCACTGAGAATCCCTAAATCTAAGAACTAAAAGGAGCTTCACAAGTCCCCTAGTACAGTCCATCCCTTAAAAAGATATCCTCTACAATACACACAACAAATAATCATCTACCACCTGCTTGAAGACTTACCTAGTATTGTCAAGGTTGTGTGGAACCATTCTGGAACGTGGTTCAAAATACCACTATTCATATAGACATGAATGGAGCATCAGCTGGGTACATTAGCATAATCTGGGAGATCATTTCCTTTGAGTCTTTCTATATACTGTTGAATAAGCTGCTGCTACAGTAATATTTGGAATAATTACTCTATACAGTTCTTATAATAGGGCACTAAAATATTTGTCCCACCAAGGGGGAAGGCCAATGGAAATGCCTACAATTGTCCTCTGCTCTATGTACATTGTTGTCTATATGGTAATGTGTGATAGAATATGCAGATATATTCATTTTCAAAAAGGCAAATATAAACTGGCACTTATGATTCATGATAATTCAGTGTTCCCAGTTATTATTTAATAACCTTGGTAAAAAATAATTTTCTTTTATGTTTAGAAGCTAAAATTAGTATGTGTTCTCTATTCCAGGGAATATGGTCATCATCATAATAATAGCAACAACAAAAACAATAATAATAGCTGATCTGTGGTGTATTTTATTTTATATTATTTTTTAATACTTCAGATTTTTAGAGTATAACATTTCTGAACTGACAAAGAAAGGTTGTTGTAGGCATTATTTTCATATGATCTTTTCAAAGACTCCAGGAGGTAAGTAGAACAGGTGTTTTGTCCTCATTTTACAAATAAAGGTGAGATTACCACCTCACCTTTGTCATGGAAATGTGTAATTACAGTTATTCCTTCCACATCATAATTTTCCCCATTGTGGTTTCTATATATCACCAGTCATCATTAAAATGAGAATTTTTTGAGTTTTGTGGAAGCTGCAGAAGACATGAAAAGGCCAGCAGGGGCACAGAGCCTATGACCAAATACTCAATCCAAATTTTAAAATAAGGAGCCACAAATATCTCATAAAAGAAAAAGAAATAAATTTTGATTTTTTCCCTGATATGAAGGAAGGGCCAAAAAAATTTTATGTAATTTTCTAGATTGTGGAGACACCCACACCTTACCCCCAAGATATGGAAGGAATTACTGTAGATATAATCAAAGTAAACAATGGCAGTCTTAAAGATGAAAAGAAGTGACCAAAGACCTACCTGAACTGTCCATGTATAAGTGACTGAGTATCAATATTTAGTGGAGTACACTTCCTCTCTGATATTTTTGTAATAGTTCAGTCATTTTCAGTCATATCTGATGCTTCATTACCTCATTTAGGACACTACTGGCAAAGATTTTAGAGTGGTTTGCTATTTCCTTCTCTAGTTCATTTTACAGATGAGGCAAACAGAGTTAAATGAATTTGCTTAGGGTAACAGAGCTGATAAATGAAGCCAAATTTGAACTCAGGTCTCTGACTTCAGACTTGGTATTCTTTCCTCTGAGTCACCTGGATACCATAACATGCTCTCATAACATGTTTCTCCTTATTGCCAATTTGACATCAAGCAAGCTTAAGGTCCTCAGAAATGCAGAGCTTGGCACAATGGGCTAGATTTTCAGTTTTCCTAGGGCAACTCTGGTACTGACATTGGGTACTTGGGAGTGGAGAAATCAAGACTAAATATGGGGTTTCAAAAATGATGGGGTTGGATGCTAAAAATATTACCTATGTCAGTTTTTGTTACTGTTAATTCTGTTTAAACAGTCAAGAACTATCATTTAAAAGGAACATTAGATGTTATCCAATTTGACTTCTACCAAAATGAGTTTCTCTCTTATTGCATTCCCAACAAATTTTAACCCCACAAACCCCAGGTACCAAATTTACTAGTTAAGAGCTCTACAAACTACTCCCTCTCAAGTAGACTATTTTACTTTGAGACAGTTCTAATTGTTAGAAATCTATGTCTGAGCATTCATTCACTGATACTAGTCCTATTATCTGGGAGTAAGAAACAAAAGTCTAATCAGTATTCCATACTTAAGGATTTTCTCCAAGTCCTTTAAATACTTGAAGACACAACTGTCATTTTACTCACAATTCTACTTTCCTCTTGGCTAAAAATGCCTTGTTTCTTTAATGAATCCTTATATAGCATGAGTTTGAGGTTCCTTACCAATCTGGTATCTTTCCTCTGCATAATATCTAGTTTAACAATCAATCTCCTTTCCAATTTGAAGCACTCAAAATTTCAAATAATACTCCAGATGTGGTCTGACTTCTTTAATTCTGGATGTGATTATTTCTTTGCCAACCTAAGATTGCATTGATATTTTAGACTCCTTCTATCAGAGGGCTGCAATCACATTGAATTTATAGTCTATTAAAACAACCCTTTCTTTTCCACATGAACTATTTAATTGGGAAACTGATTTTTAACTTTTATCCCTTTAAATTCTATTAAGTTTTTTATATTTGCTCTATTCAAGATCTTTTTGGATCTCAACTATTTTTTGTCATCCAGTCTGCCACTACACTACCTAGTTTGGAATTGAAATGCATAGAAGAGCCAGTCTAGGGAACTCAAGTGCATGAACTGGCCAAAAAAGATATGGATTCCAGAGAGGAGTAACATTAGGTGACCATTAAAAAGAGAAAGAACATGAGCCTTGTAGTACCAAAGGCATACATTACTTTATTTGTATATATTCCATGTATATTCCATATAAATAATATAGGAATAAATATGTATATACATATATTATATATATTCTATTATCAGTGTTCTACAAATCTGTGTTCACACTTCCCTCTGATGCTATATATAATTATATGAGTACATCCCATGTAATGAAAGTAATGTTTGTTATTGCCATACCATTTTAGTAAATTCCTTTTGGTTAAATTGTGTCTTATGATTTACTAAGAGAATACATTGACCTATAGTTTTAGAAATGTGGACCTGGAGGGGATCTGGAACCCTGGGGTGGCAAGTCTTGGGGAATTACTATACAATTCAAACCTATAGTCTGTGAGTGCCAACATCAATAGGAAGGACAGAGGGAATATCACATTGGCAATTTATAGGTACATTGTATCTCTTATTTCCACTCTATTAATTCCATGATAAAAAAAAAAAAAAGGAAATAAGGCTTACTTGTCATAACCTGGTTTTGTTTAAGCAATTCTGCTTATTTGTGAATGTAATGACCACTTGTGTCTTTAATAGTGCCCTATAGAATTTTGCTAGGAATTGAAGTTAGGATTACTTGGAAAAATATAAATATTTTAATTGAATCATTTGCCTTTCTTTAATCTTTTATCTTTTCATCCATTCTCTATGATCTTTTAAAGATCACACTGACTCAACCAATAGGACAACATGTTTTATACAAACCTCTCTGGCATAGTTGACAGTTATCTCACATTTATATAAACCTGTATGGTTTATATCCATCATCTCAATAATCCTCATAAAAGTCTTGTGAAGTAGATAGCCTAACTGTGAGGAAATGAAGACCCATACTTTTAGAGATGCAAAAATTAAGGATCAAAAAGGTAAAACTAATTATAATTGCTAGCATTATATGGTTCTTTATGGTTTCCAAAATGTTTTACATATATGTCTTCTGCAAATATGTTATTTCTATATAATTTCCTATAATTTTCACAAAAGATATTTAAGATAAGTGTGATTATTATTCACATTTTACAGATAAGAAAATTGAGGTTGAGACTTTTCAATTAAATGACTCATGATGTTACACAATTAGTAAGGATTATGAGGTAGGATTTGAATCTAGGTATTCCGGACTTTTAGATCAGAACTGCATCATCCACTTGCAACTCACTTGCCTAGGCAAATGACTTGTTCAAGGTCATATGATTATGTGACAGGATCCAGGACCCACATTCAGGTAATTATATTTCTAATCTTCTCATTTCATCATCCTATTTTTCATTTTTTTTCTGGTTCCTTCCAATTATACACTCATACAGATGACCATGATTTACTAGGTTAGTTGAAAAAAGCACCATCAGGGTTGCTTTGAGATGGTTTTGCCACTTTCCCAGCACAAAAGAAGAGTTTCAGGAAAGAAAAAAAAATTAACACAAAACCAAAGCTTCAGTTATACCAGAGAACTGTAGCAATCATATAGATTGCTTTAAAAAAAAATTTACCTTTAAGTAACCTTGCCATAATTATTCAAGATATTTAAGACAGAAAACCTTTGGAGAGCTAGAAATATCTGGATAATAAGCTCAGCTCTCCAATAGATATTTTTTTACTAGTATTTATCTAGTTTTTGTCACAATTTGTAGTTAAGGATTTTGAATTGCTGTTTTAAAAGACCACAAAAAAGTCATTGTGGAATTTTATGGTAGGATGACCTCTCTGAGATAATTTGCTTTCTACCTTATTTTTTTCTTCACTGTGGTGGATTATGACAGACAGATTATTCTAGTGAATAGCAAGGATGATAATGTTAAGAGAAACAATAAATTCTTATATTTGCTCATTTATATTTCATATTTCATATCTTGGCAATTAATGTCTATAAAACTAGGGATAGGAGAAAATTCCTTTTTTTTACTATCTAAAAGTCATGTTTACCTTCACAAGCTGACATTTTAACTTTGTCAAGAGTCCATTTTCTTGCATCCTTCCCTTTCAGGCCCAATCCATAGGCTTCTGCCAGCTCCCGAGGACTGAACAACAGATCTATAAGTTCACTTAACAAGACGAATTCTTGACGAAATTTATGCTGCTTTGCCTTCTGCAGTACATTATACAGTTTATTAGGGTCCAACAGTACTTCAGAATATGCATCTGAATTATTAGGATCAGTAACCAAAGGCTCTTCATTTTTACCCTGGGAAGATAAAAATAGGGAACAAAAGTAATGTCCTACTTTTAGGGTATTACCATGTCAGCACAGGCACTCATATAGTAGTAGGATGACTATTCTCTAGATTCCAGTGACTCAGATGTAGGTCCTATTTATTCATTTCATAGACAAAGTAATTTTGATCTATAAGCATAATCATTTTTACTTTGTTCCAGAAATTAGGACTAGGAAAAAAAAATAAAATCATTGTCTTTGGTGCTACTCCATACACCCAGTCCTTGCATCTTGAGAAGAGAAACACTTTTTGAAGTTCTAGGGGAAAATTGTCATCAAAACAGGGTAGTAAGAGGCCATTTTTCATCCATCCAGAATGAGAAGAGCATGGATATCTTTAGCTTTGGTCCTCATAGAGCATAGATTTCAATCTAAGATATTCATCTTATTGGGGAATAATTCAAAATGGACATATAAGCATGAGTAGATATCTCCATGAGATATAGAAATGACATAAGGAAAGCAATGAAGTTGGTTATTGTTCTATTGGCTACTCCTTATAGTACTAGGTTAAGAAACAGGAAGACATAGGTTCAAATATTGTTTCTAATCCTTAACTAGTTGCATTACCATGGGGGTAAAGCCTCAGTTTCCTTCTCTGCCAAATGGGAATACTAATACCCATGGCATTTACTTCAAAGGATTGTTGTGAGCCTCAAAAGAGATTTGAATAAGCAAAACAGTTTTCAAATTTTAAAATGTTATATAAATGACTATTATGTCTTGGTGGAGATGACACCATAGAGAAAGAAAATTCTATAGAACAATGAAAGAAATAGGGAAAGGAGGAAAGAAAATATGAGCCATTGTTGTACTTCCTCATTGTTGTGTTGTGAGTTCATGGAAAATGAAAGGAAAAGAATATCACGGGGCATAATTTTTTTGGCCTTCCCGTTGTACCAGAGATGAATCAGAATTTGTTTCTTCTACGTTTATGGAATGTTTATAGTACTGTATTGTAAAATTTAGGTTAAGCATTTGGTCATAGACTCTGGGTCATCTGGCAGTTTTTTAATATTGTCTGCAACTTCCACAAAACGCCCAGAAGTTTCTCCCATTTATTTCTTGTGCTGATTCATGATATACTGAAAACGTGATTGGAGAAAGTTGCAATGTGGAAGGGCCTTTATGATTGTCTGCTTCTTAAAAACAGAAACTACCTCTTTATTAGTTTTCCTTTTACCTGCTACCTCCACCATTAAAATACTAAATTTCTTGAGGGCAAACATACGTAGTTTTACTTTTCTTTGGATCCTCAATGATTAGCACACTGCTTGGCACATAGTAAATACTTAACAACTGCTTGGTGTCTGAATATAATACCATAATTAACTAACCAGGGTTATAAAACTATGATCCAGCAGTGTCTCTACTGGTCTATCCCAAAAAGATCATAAAAGGAGGAAAAGCATCTCCATATGCAAAAAAAAAAAATTTGTAGCAGCCCTTTTTGCAGTGGCAAGGAACTGTAAATTTAAATAGATGTCCGTCATTTGGGGAATGGCTGAATAGGTTATGGTAATCAAATGTAACAGAATATAATTGTTCTATAGGAAATGATGAGCAGACTGATTTCAGAGAAGCCTGGTAAGACTTACATGAATTGAAGCTAAATGAAGAACCAAGAGAACATTGTACACCGGAAGAACAAGATTTTGTGATAATCAATTGTGATACACTTGGCTCTTTTCAACAGAGGTGAACAACAGAGGTGTGACAATGCAATTCCAACAGACTTGTGGTAGAAAGTGCCATCCACATCTAGAGAGAGAACTATGGAGACTGAATGTAGATAAAAGGATAGTATTTTCACATTGCTATTATTTATTTGTTTGCTTTTTAAAATTTTTTCTTGTTTTTTTTTCCTCTTTTGATCTGATTTTTCTTGTGTAACATGATGAATATGGAAATATATTTAGAAGAACTGCACATGTTTAATCTATATTCACTTGTCTGCTGACGTGAGGAAGAGAGAGAAGGAGAGAAAAGTTTGGAACATAAAGTTTTGTAAAGGTGAAGGCTGAAAATTGTCTTTGCATGTGTTTGGAAAAATAAAATACTATTTATAAGTAACCAGTCATATCCAGTATATTAATTAGTATTCAAGGATCTGGCTAGCATTGGATACTAGCAGAGTGGAAAGCCACTACTACATATGCAATAAATATTGACTTGAAAGAAAAGCTGAAAATTGCCACCACTGGGTCTGGACCACACTGTGATAAGGGTAAATGTTTCCATGAAAGAAACATCTTTCAAATTTTCACTTGGATAGACATAACCAAATCTGCCCATGGATAAGGAATAATAAGTAAGTACTTAATATATGTTTGTTGATGGATTGTTACTATGGATAAAAGAATTAATTTTGCTTTGATGTCAGCTTTTGACATCATGCTTCCTGTAGAGATTTTTTATGTTTTTTCAACATTTCTTATATTTTCAAAGTGAAAATATGTGTTACAAACCTGGAGCACCCAGTGGAGTAGATACTTTCAAATATTTATAAAGAAGCCAGAAATGTACAGCAATGGAATCCACCTGAAATTTTTCCACTTCTAGCCTGTAGCTAACATCTTTTCCAACTCAGGACCCAGAGATGTATGATGCCAAGCTAAACAAGGCCAAGGCAAACAGATGTGTCATCCAGCAAATCCTGGACACCAAGAAAGCTGGCACCTTGCCGACCACAACAAGGAGCAAATTCCACTGGTGAGTCATGATAGCCTTCAGGAAAACAGTTCAAGGGACAGATTGGATAAAGAAAAGTTAGGGAAAAGAAGCTACCCTCAAGGGTGGATAGGTTTCAATAGCAACATGAGGAGTACACATTGCATGAATAATAAATGCCAAGAGCTACTCTTGCTGAAATACTCAGATAATTGAGGTTAAATATGTTTAGGTTTTTTTAAAAAAAAATATTTAGACAATTTCCCAAAATTCTACCTTGCAAATAAAGTCTTATTCTGAGTTGAGTGATTTCCTTTTAATCTGCATTAAAAACTCTATAGAATCTACTCTTTTTTTCCCCCTGAGCAGTGCAGAGGAATGTCTATCTCACAATGAGGAGAGGGGTCAGTGAAGTATCCTTCACAGGGGAAAGAATATTGAAACTGGAATCACAGGATCTGTATTCAAATCCTATTTCTGATGATTACTACTCTTGTGATCACTTAATCTCCCCCTAAGTTTCAGTTACCTCATCTTATAAAAAAAAAAAAAAAAAAGATTTGGACTAAATGACTTCTAAAGCTCCTTAAGAGTCAACTAAATAGTCCAATAAAAGTATTGAGTGTTTAGTCTGGAAGATTCAAAATTCCAGCCCCAGATGCTTACTAGCTATGTGACCCTGGACACTTAACCTCTTTGTCTAAGTTTCTTCAAATGCAAAATAGCATATATTTATCTTCTTTCAAGGTTATTGTGAATATTAAATAAGATAATATTTGTAAAGTATGATATAGTAGGTATTTAATAAATGCTTATTTCTTTTCTTCCCTTCTTCCTTTCCTTTCTCCCTAATTCCCTCTACTTCTTTCTTCCCTCCTTCCCTTGCTTGGGAGGCTTGGGAGACCTCTCTCTATTACAACTGCCCTAGAAAACAATTTCTATTTATTCGCTATATAAATTGTTTCATTCTGCTTCAAATTTGGCCCTCTTCAGTAATTTAACCATTTCTGTTGAGGCATCCATTAAACCTTCCAGACTTCCCAAGTTCATAACATTAGCACTATCTTCAACTTCTCAATCTCCCTCATATTACCCTTATATGTGATTTTAGTGGCTAAATCTTATTTTTTATTCCTCCATAACATCTCTCAAAATTGATCCCTTTTGTTCACTCACATGGTATCCACCTTAGTTCAGGTCTTTAACATTTCTCATCTAGATTATTCAAAAACTTGATTATTGCAAGAAATCTGCCTCAAATTTTCCTACTTTCCCATCTTCTGTAGCCTGCCTAGTGCTACCAAAGTAATTTTCCTTAAATGCAGAACTAAACTGGTAGCCTCTTACTTTGTATGATTCCTTCCTCCTCCTTCCTTCTATCCTTCCTTCCTTCTTTCTTTTTCTTCTTCTTCCTTCCTTCTTTCTTTCCTCCTTTTTTCCTTCTTTCCCTTTTCTTTCCTCTTTCATTTCCTTTTTCCCTTCCTCCCTCCCTCCCTTCCTTCTTTCTTCTCTTCCCTCTTTCCTTCCTGTTCTTCCTTCTGTTTTTCCTTCCTGTTCTTCCTTCCCTTCTCTCTCCTTGCTTCCTTTCTTTCCTTTCTTCCCTTTTCTTGTTTCCTTGCCTTCCTCTCTCCCCTCCTCCTTCCTTTGTAGTTTTCTTCCTTCTTTCATTTCTCCCTTCCCCCCCCCCTCCTCTGCGGCTTTCTTCCTTCTTTCATTCCTTCCTCTCCCTCCTTTCCTTTGTGGCTTCTTTTTTTTTTTCACATTCTTTCCCTCCTTCCCTCCCTTCCTCAGTATCTTCCATTTTCCCCTCCTTCCTTCCAGTTCTAGATCTATGATCCTAAGTCTGAAAAGAGAGAGAATGATACAAAATACAATGGAGGACCAGAATTAGAATTATCGTCACTATAACAAGACCAATCAGGATCCTGGGTCAAGAAGGGATGTTGGAAAAGCAAAAAAGAAAAGCAGAGAGAAAAAGGATTTACAGTGTGCCATATACCTGTACTCACTGCTCTATACCTTCATGACACATACCTGTATGTCATGTAAACAAAATATGACTATGAAGCTCTTTTAAATAACCACCTAACAAAAGTTTAGCAACTCCGTATGATAGCTTTATTGAATTCAGGGTAGAATACTAGGCTTGAAATCAAGAAAATATGAGTATTGATCCTGCCTAAGACAATTAATACTATGTGATCCTGGGAGAATTATATGATTTCTCTCAGTCTCATTTTCCTCATCCATAAAAATGGGGATAAGAGTATCTAATTCCTATGGCTGTTGTGAGAATTAAATGTATGTAAAGCACCTTGAAATCCTTATAGTGCTAAGTTAGTTATCACAATTGTTATTTTATGCACTATAAATGCTACTAGAAGACAATGTTTTAAATCATTTATTTCATTTAAATCATAAATCATAGATTTTTGAACACCTTGTCTCTGTATAGAAAAGAATCATAAATAATTTGAGTATCCTGACAACTTAAGACATGTTCCTCCAATGTTTATCCTATTGGAAGGCAGTTATGAAAAGAACATCATTGAATTGAAGAGTATCAAGAAGAGGGTAGTAGGGAAGGCACAAAGTTTAGATTAGGTCCCAGGTAAATGTTTATAGAGTTTTTGGTCCAGTCTAAGGAAAACACCATACAGAAATAAAATAATTTCCAGTGTGTGGGCTATGCTATGTGTGGAGGGAAAGAGTGTCATTTCATTTGGGATTTTAAAGAATATTTATGAATTAAACAGTCCAAAAGGAGGAGAAATGCCATTTCAAAGGAATTATGTGAACAAGGAATGATATGAACAAAAGCATGGAGAGAAAATTCACAGGGTATATGCAGAGAAAAGATATCTTTTTGGGGAATAAAGAAGAAAATAATATGAGATAAAGCTGGAAAGATATATTTCTTTCCAATTTTGGAAGGACTTAATTTCCAGGAAGAGGACTTTGAATCTGATGTAATAGATTGTAGGCCTTTGAAGATTTTCTGAGTAAACAAATGACATGACTAGACCTATGCAAAAGGAGAAAAATACATTAAATCAGGCTTAACCAAGATTCTAGGTGAATGGTAATATGGTCCTTTTTTAGAGTGGTTCTTATTTAAAAATAGGAAAGAAGGAATAGATTTTTTTAAATTTTTTAAAGGTTTTTTTTTTTAATTTAATAGCCTTTTATTTACAGGTTATATGTATGGGTAACTTTACAGCATTGACAATTGCCAAACCTCTTGTTCCAATTTTTTTCCTCTTTCCCTCCACCCCCTCCCCCAGATGGCAGAATGACCAGTAGATGTTAAATATATTAAAATATAAATTAGATACACAATAAGTATACATGACCAAACCATTATTTTGCTCTACAAAAAGAATCAGACTCTGAAATATTGTACAATCAGCCTGTGAAGGAAATCCAAAATGCAGGTGGGCGAAAATATAGGGATTGGGAATTCAATGTAATGGTTCTTAGTCATCTCCCAGAGTTCTTTCACTGGGCGTAGTTGGTTCAGTTCATTACTGCTCATTGGAACTGATTTGGTTCATCTCATTGCTGAAGATGGCCAGGTCCATCAGAATTGGTCATCATATAGTATTGTTGTTGAAGTATATAATGATCTCCTGGCCCTGCTCGTTTCACTCAGCATCAGTTCATGTAAGTCTCTCCAGGCCTTTCTGAAATCATCCTGTTTGGTCATTTCTTACAGAACAATAATATTCCATAATATTCATATGCCACAATTTATTCAGCCATTCTCCAATTGATGGGCATCCACTCAGTTTCCAGTTTCTGGCCACTACAAAGAGGGCTGCCACAAACATTCTTGCATATACAGGTCCCTTTCCCTTCTTTAAGATCTCTTTGGGATATAAGCCCAGTAGTAACACTGCTGGATCAAAGGGTATGCACAGTTTGATACCTTTTTGAGCATAGTTCCAAATTACTCTCCAGAATGGTTGGATGTTTTCACAGTTCCACCAACAATGTATTAGTGTCCCTGTTTTCCCACATCAGAAGGGATAGATGTTATGAAGTCAGGGATATTGTTGCGATTTTTTCCCAAGGAAATTATTACCCTAATACCTACCATTTGGCATGGAACTTGCACAGAGTAAATGCTCCTCACTGAACAATTAAAACTGACTTGTTTAAAATAATCATGCCATATCTGATGGTGTATTTTTAGGCCTCATCTTGACTGTTTACTGAATTTACTCTTCTGAGATAGTCTTTCCTTTTCTAAGTACATGACAAACTTTATATTTCTGTCATCAGATCATTTCACTCTATACCCATTTGCTTATAAAAAACAGACTTTCACATAATTCTGATTATTAACAAAAAAGGCTTTGCTTTTCTATCTTATTTAGCAATTCTTCTATGCTTCCACCTTCAGCCTTTATCTGTGTCCCATAACTAAGAAAATTTCAGTCTGTTACAATGATAGCAGTGTCAACTATCCAACACCAAAATGTTTTGAATTGGCCGGTGCATAAAGTACACACAAAGGATTCAAAAGAAAATTTGGCACAGATATGCCAAATTGTCACAAACTAACAGAAGAGTATAGTAACTGACACTATAAAATTTATATCATCAAAATATTGACCCCCTGCTAAGTACAGAGAGGCCCTGTGCACATTCCATAGGGTTGCAAAGAAATGCAGGATATGACTTCTGATCATGGAGCTTACAGGATTCTTAGGTGAGTTTGCTATTCTGACTGATGCTTTGATTTATTCTTCTAAAAAAATCACCTTTTGATTCCCAAAATTCCATGTGGCATTGTTGGCAGAGTATGGCTCTCTCTGTATGACTACCAAATTATGTTTTCCATGATCAGTTTAGGGTTTGGGAATTTTTCTGATTAAAAAAAAAATATGTTTTTTCCAAAATGTAGGATTTGGCAGACTATAGTTATTATAGTATTTGAAATAACCTAATTGGCTCTTTTACAATTTTATTATTTCAGTCAAAAAGACAGTATATGACAGATTTTTTATTTTCAAACCTTTATCATACATGAAAAATCACAGATGGCAACCTCTGATTTCACAAGATAAGACCCTGCCTTCAAGAGTAAGTAAGCTCAAGGACCAGGAGATCATTATATACTTCAACAACAATACTATATGATGACCAGTTCTGATGGACCTGGCCATCCTCAGCAACGAGATCAACCAAATCATTTCCAATGGAGCAGTAATGAACTGAACCAGCTACGCCCAGAGAAAGAACTCTGGGAGATGACTAAAAACCATTACATTGAATTCCCAATCCCTATATTTATGCCCACCTGCATTTTTGATTTCCTTCACAAGCTAATTGTACAATATTTCAGAGTCTGATTCTTTTTATACAGCAAAATAATGTTTTGGTTATGTATACTTATTGTGTATCTAATTTATATTTTAATGTATTTAACATCTACTGGTCATCCTGCCATCTAGGGGAGGGGGTGGGGGGTAAGAGGTGAAAAATTGGAACAAGAGGTTTGGCAATTGTTAACGATGTAAAGGTACCCATGCATATAACCTGCAAATAAAATGCTATTAAAAAAAAAAAAAGAGTAAGTAAGCTCAAACAAATGCAGAAATACAATTGATAAGGAATTAGAAATGTTAACTATTTCACAAAATAGTTCTACCTCCCTCCAAAGAAGACATATGGGCTGGTATAATATTAGAAGTAATTCAGAAATCAACCTCACTAAGAAAATAATTCTTGCACTTCATTCAAATGATCATTTTGTTTATAGGCAGCAAAGAACCTTCTCAATTTCACCAAGTCAAAGTGAGCCCTGAGGACTTCAGATATTCACCCCCCTGGTGATTTAATTAAAAGATAAAAGGCTTAAAAATTGAGAAACAGAAAAAGACTGATTAAAAAGTAAATGCAGAAATGAGAAGGGAAGGGAAGTAGAAAAAAGAAACAGCTTACATAGGAATAAGGAAACAAACAGGAAGAAACCATTAAAAATAAGGAGAAAGAGGAAGCATATCTTTTAAGATTAACAAGAAATAAGAAAAAATAGAAGTAAATGTACATTGTGTTATTTTTCAAGATAACAAGATTAGAGTAATAAAATATTTAAGGAAATGTGTCAAATTGTATTGATTCTTATTTACATATATCATGTTTGCTCAACATCCTTTATTTTGGTTCCTACAATTTCCTCCACTTTTGGCAGATGACAACCAGAAAAGCACATTTCTATATGTATTGGCAGCATTGACATAATAGTTCTTGCTATAAACTCTCAATTTGATTGATCAGTTCATTGTTTGTTAGTCAGCCAATTCTTTGTGAGCCCTTTTGGGATTGTTTTGGCAAATACTGGAATGATTTGCCATTTTCTTTTCATTTTACAGATAAGGAAACTTAGGTAAATGTGGTTAAGTGACTTGGCCAGGTCACACAGCCAGTCAACATCTAAGGCAGTATTTGAATTTTGGTCTTTTTGACTTCCTGACTCCAGGCCTGTGATCTATCCACTGGGACACCCAATTGACCCAGCTAATCAGTTAGAGATTGAAAAAGGGCCCATAGCAGGAAGGACAAAGCTGCTGCTGTTGAGTTTCATTGAAATTTACATTAAGAATGGTTTAGGAGACCTCTATTACAACTGTTCTATAAGACAACTTCTATTTATCCACTATATAAATTGTTTCATTTTGCTTCAAATTCCACTCTCTTCAATAACTTAACTATTTCTGTTTAGGGAGCCATCAAACTTTCAGACTTGCAAATTCATAACATTGACATTTCTTCAATTTCTCAATCTCCCCCATATATAATTTAAGTGTCCAAGTCTTATTTTTTTTCCACCTCCAAAACTGGTCCCTTTTGTTCACTCACATACCACCCCTACCTTAGTTCATATCTAACTTCTCTCATCTAGATTATTGCAAGTTATCTGCTGCAAATTTCCCCACTTTTCCATCTAGACTACCTACCGCTACCAAAATAATTTTCCTTAAATGCAGAACTAAACTTGTGGCCCCTCACTCTGATTGGTTCTTCCCAAAACTTTCATTTTTAAGGAGGATGACCAAGTCAACCATGTCTTCACTTTTCCCAGTCTGTAATCACAACTTTCCTGAGGACTTTCCACATGTCAAAGAAACCTCTTCACACTGGATCCTCACTCTACTTTTCCCTGGATTACCTCTCACTTTGGAAAAGCCTTCTGCTCCTGTTACTTCCATTTTCAACAGGATTTTCTGAGCAAACATGATTTTATTCCTCTCCAGGCTATGCTTTTGACTCAGGATTTTTTTTTTCTTTCATACACTTACCTTCACTTGTCCTTCTTATCTCAGTTTTATGTGTTGTTTTTAATTACTAAGGGGAAGATAGGTGATTCTGTGGTTAAAGCCTGGGACCCTGAGTTCAGAAGTCAGAAAAACCTGAGTTCAAATAAAGTCTCAGATGTTTACTAATCATGTAACTCCGGGCAGATTATTTTACCCTTTTTGCCCCAGTTTTTTCATCTACAAAATGATCTGGAGAAGAAAATGGCAAATCATTCTATTACCTTTTTCAAGAAAACTCCAAATGAGGTTACAAAGAATCAGACATGACTGAAAAATGGCAAATTCCTTTACTCAAAAGTATATTTTCTGAGGACAGGAACTGTTTTTCTTTATGATTTTATTGACACATCATGACAAACTTGATAAATGTTTGCTGGTTTGACTTTACTCCCCTTCCCAATCAGCTTTCAGGTTACTGAGACCCCTATTATCTGAGAAAGTCAGATAAGAATAACAACCAATAAAGCTCCTTCTTTTTATCTTTCCCCTGACCCCAGCCATTCTAATAAGGCTTTTCCTACCCTACAGATGAGTTAAGAGTTGCCAACTACAAGTCTTCCAGTGAGATGGATCACAAGGCTTTATCATGCATACTGCCACTGTATCCTAAAATTCTCTGGCCCTTACCATCCGATGTTCATCTGATTCCTTTATATGTCATTCTCTCTCTATTAGGATATCACATGACTGAGGGCAAGAATTATCTATTTTTTTTTAAATTTATATCCTCATCAGAGCTTACAATAGTACTTAATAGCTGCTCATCCATTCATTCTGATATTAAAGAATTCAAAAGTATCAAAATGCTATTTAGAAAATCTATCATTATTATGGACTAATGAATTTTCTTAGATCAGCTAATTGGTATGGTGAAGTTCATATCTAACCTCAAACACTTGCTTAGCTGTGGGATCCTGAGCAAGTCATTTAATTATGTTTGCTTCAATTTTCTCCTCTGTAAAATGAGATCAAGAAGAAAATGGCAAAGTACTCTAGTATCTTTCACAAGAAAACCTCAAATGAGGTCCTGAAAAATTGGACACAAATGAACAACTATTTTCTCTTTTAACTGAGATTTAACTATAACTATATTACAGGTAAGATAGTATAGTCCAATGGATTGGGCACTGGACTCAAAGTCAGGAAAACCTGGGTTCAAATATGGTTTCAGGTACTGGATCTATGATCTTAGCAAATCCATTAACCTTTCTTATTCTTTGATATCTGTATATGTAAGTTGAGGATTTCGGATTTAATAGTCTCCAAGCCTTTCATTCAGCAGAGGTGGTAGACACTACAGGACTTTGAAATACTCATCCAGAACTACAAGTAGGCAAGATTATCATTTTCCTGGGTGGGTTATACGCATCTTCAGAACATAAAGACCTAAACATCTGGGAAACAAATTGACTTGAGTTCAGCCAAAAGTTAACTTTCTTTGTAACTCCCTGTATTTCATCTCTAATCTTTGTTGGATTCCCTTTCAATATTAAGGATCTTACTCATAATAACAATGAAAATTTGAATTTCATCTTCTCCAGAAAATCTTTTTATTTTAGTTTTTCTGACTTTGCCAGCTGATTTTACTTTCCCCATATCTGTCTTTGTCTCTGTTTCTGTCCCTATCTTGGTGTGTGTGTGTGTGTGTGTGTGTGTGTGTGTGTGTGTGTGTGTATCTCGATATCTCTTTACATCTTTAGTTTCTTCTTCTATCTCTGAGTTGTTTTGTTTTTCTGTCTCTGTTGTGTGTGTGTTACAGAAACAAACCAAGTAGAGTTAAAAATTAAAAGGAAAATAATTCACTAGATAATAATCTTTGTAGCCAATCTCTGATAATGGTCTCCCATCCAAGGTATATAAGAATGAGAGTCATTTCCCAATTGACAATGATCACTGTCAATTCTGAAAGAAAGACACTTGGGCTTTTCAACATATGTCAGTAGATGCAAGAAAAATACCCTAAATTACAAATAATTAAAGAAATGCAAATTAAAACAACTGAGTTTCCACATCATACCCATTAGAAGGTTATGGAGGAGGAGAAAAAAGGAAAAATGCAAAGTTTGGAGGGATTGTGGGGAAAAACAGGTGCACCAGTGTATTATTATTTGTTATGAATTGGTATAGTCATTTTGAAAAGCAATTTGGAATTATGTCCATGTTGTGTCATTCAGTTATACCTCTTTTAAACCTATGCTCTAGAGATAAAATAAAAAGCAGAAAAAAACCCATTTGTAAAAAAAAAAAAAGTTACTCAGAGAATCTCTCTCTCTCTCTCTCTCTCTCTCTCTCTCTCTCTCTCTCTTTTTCTCTCTCTACTTCCTCTTTCTGTCTGTCTGTCTCTGTCTCTGTCTCTAAGTGTCAAAGAATTGGAAAGAAAAGAGGTGTTAGCCAGTTGGGGGAATGACTAAGAAATTGTGGCATTTAATGTTATTAAAAATACAAATATGCTATAGAAATGGCAAAAGAGATGAGTTCAGAGATACCCAGGAAGACTTCTATGAATTAATGAATAGTGAAGTAGGCAGAATGAGGAGAATAATTTCTACAACAACAACAACATATAGGTAAACAATTTTCAAAGACTTAATAGCTCTGATTAATAAAATAGTCATCCATGATTTTAGAGGTCTGATGATGACGACTAGTGATACCTACCTCCTGGCATGGAAGTGATGGATTCAAGATGCCAAATGAAAAATGCATTTTCAGACATGGCCAAGGTGAGAAATTGTTTTACTTGACTATGCATATTTTTTATGAGGTTTTGGTTTTCTTTTCGGTTTTCTTTTTCTTTTAAACTGGGAGTGGGGATGGAATGGGAAGGAAAGAAAATAATGTTTGTCATTTGAAAAATAAAATAAATGGAAAAAAATTCAAGCTTGAATTTTGGTTAGCTTTACTAACCTTGTCAGGGTTCACTTCATCAAAGATGATAAATGGTTCTGAAGGAAGGATTATGCCCTGGAGGTATTTCTGAGTAACCAACAGAAACATTTATAGTGTGTTAATATTTAAATGGCTTCTATTAAACCCTAAAAAAATAGCATTTCTCTAACTTTAAATTGTAGGAAGGCTGCATGTTCAGCATGAAGACTACAATTTATTAATCTTCCTGTCATTTTAAAATTCCATTACAATCGCATTATAATTATGGTGATTATATTTCAAAATTTGATTCTAATCCTATGAAATATAAGTTAGATTTTACCTCCATGTTAATTGCACTATTAAATATTTCAAATTACAACTTCAAGACTAAAGTACTTTGTCAAGCTGAAATTCACCAAAATGAAACAAAGATGAATAAACAGGAAGTTTTTCAAAACATTGCTCAAACTTGTCAAAAGTAAAAATACTGCCTCCTCCCATCCCTACTCTCTTCTTATTCTTGGATAACATATGAGGGAAGTAAATTAAGTGATCAAATTTTCAAGTAGGGAATTGAGTTTATAAACCAATGACTATGATTTTTTTTTTCCTGGCAAAATTCTAGAATATTTCATTAAAGAGGAAGTTCTTTAGAAAAGGGAGCAGTGGTCATGCAGAGCCATTGTAACTTAAAATCCAACAAATCTTGCCAAACTAACCTCGTTTCTTTTTCTGACAGGGTTTAGAAAGTTTTCTTGGGAAACTTTTGTAAGAATTAACCTGGATTTTATCAAACATTTGATAAAGTTTTCTTATTATACTTTTGGAAAAGACAGAAAGAAGAAGGCTATATTATAATAGTGTTAAGTGCATTAATGATGGTTGAATGGACAAATAAAACAAGTAGTGACTTGAAGGTTTTATGTCAATTTGGAAGAAATGGAATGTCCTAGAAATCTTGACTTGGTACTAGGCCTTTAAATAATTGTATAAATAATTTGGATAATGGCATAAAAATCAAAGCACATCTATTACATTTTCCTGTAACAGAGGTGAAAGGGATAATGAATACATTACATGATAGAAGAAGAAATAGAATTATTTTGCTTATAGAAAGAACAGGTAGTCAATGATGTGAAAAGCACCAGAAAGGTAAAGGAGGATAAGGACTGAAAAAGGTACATCTAATTAGATAATTAGGAGGTTACTTGTTATTATAAGGATGACAATTTTAGCAGATTTTACCTGGAGCAGAAACACGATTTCATTCTGGAAGAGTTTAAGTACTGAAGGAAGTAGAAACACCATGTGTAGTCAACCTTCTCAAGAAATTTAGCTATCAACATGAGGAGATAGAAGGTATAGTACCTGGGTTGTCACAAAAAAGTCAAAATGATCGGGAAGACGTGAGCTTAATTTTAAGCAGCTGGGAAGAAGTCACTGGAGGAGTTGAGAAAAGGTAGGTACAAGGTCTGTGAGAATGAAGGAGGGAATCATATCTATCATGGATACAAATAGAAAGTTTATAGTAAATGAGGAATCAGGAGAGATTTTCTTTTGTTGAAGAAAAAAGAGACATAAGGTTGTTAAAAATGAGGAATAAAATAGAGAAACTAAAATTATTCATTCAATTTAACAAAATTATTAATGCCTTCTATATGCAAAGCATCACAGATTGTTGAATATGCTGAATGACTTCAGTCTTTTCAGTAAAGTAGTACTATAGAGTACTGAACTCTTGAAAGGTACAGTGGGTGATTAATGAAAAAAAAGAAAAGTTTTGGACATTGCAGACAATTAGGAAATAATAATATTTCTTTATATCACTTTCCTAATCAAAAGTCTTTTAAGACTGCATTATAATTTCCCATCTCCACGCTTATTCACACTGTTTCCTCTACCTAAAATTGTCTTTCCTAGCTTCACTTATCAATCAAAGTCTAGTTCAAATGCTATAAAAATCCAGTAAACAAACATCTCAACATTAAAAATAATCTCTTCCATTTTCCTATAATAGTTTTTAAAAATTTGTGTGCATGTGTTATCTCTATCTTGTCCAACTTCCCCCCAAGCACTTTCCCATCCCCACAAACAAAGAAAATCAATTCCTCAAAATAGGAACCATGACTTTTTCATCTTTGAATCTACCAAAGCAGTCGCACCAAACTCAAATTGAAATGATACCTGCTAGCCACATGTTGACTTAGAAAATCACAAATTAACACTATCACTGTTGAACTGTATTTTTATTTCTTTTATTAAACATTTCCCAATTACATTTTAATCTGATTTGTGCAGCACTAAGGAGTTTTATGGGCCGTTTGCTACTCCTGAAGGACTCTGAGATTGACATCCTGATACTACAGCACCTGGGGCCATGCTTTGAATATAGTAGGTATGTACTAAATATTCATGGTTGTTGTATAGGCAATTCTAGCATTAGGATACAAGCTGAACTAGATGTCTCCTATGATCTTTAAGATATATATAACACTGTCCTCATGAAATGCTACCTTTTTTTTTTTTTTTTTTTTTAAATAAAAGGCACACTCCCAGTGGAAAATAGATGGCCCAGTGAATAGATCATTGAGCTTGGAATTAGAAACTCATCTTCATGAATTCAAATCTAGCCCCAGACATGTACTAGCTGTGTGCCTCTGAGCAAGTAATTTAACCATGTTTGTTTCAGTTTGCTTATCTATAAAATAAGCTAGAGATGAAATGGCAAACCCACTCTTCTATCCTTGCCAAGAAAACTTTTTCCTTAGAATAGCTCCACTGTTTTCCATCTCATCTCTCTTTCAAAAACAAACAAACAAACAAACAAAAAACAAATAAACCAGATCTCAGTTTCAATAAGAAAGCAGTGTCTTTGTTTGGGAATATACTCCCAGAAAAGCAGAAAGATGACAGATAATTTCAATGGCTAAGTTAACAGCCAACAAAAAGATAAAAGCCTAGCATTTAATCATTCTAGGTGGCTCTGACAAATAAGCAATGATTAAATTCATGTGTCCTCTTGTTTTCTTGTTGGGAAGATCTACAATGCAAATATTAATTAACTTGAGGACAGGGGGAAAAACTCCCAATTCTGTTAGTTCTGAGGGCTAAAAATAATTGAGGGACAATCTCCACTTCTGATTGATGTCATGTCAAGAAAGAGACAGAGAATGACAAATTATATTTCTGAAGACTCTGTGGGATCCTATCTGCCTTGCCTTAATTTAGTAAAAACCAGTAATATCAAATCCTACTCAACTGTGCATTGTTACATTCATTTCTTAAGACAGAAAGACAGAGGTACTACAAAGCAATATCCTGTTGAGTCAACCCTACTTTCTTTGTTACCTAAATGCAGGAGATTTATGCTTGTGCTCCATTTAATTCCCATTTTTTTTTCAATTATGGATCAAAAAAGTGTGATTCAATCAAATAACAAAAACTGTATGTATCTGAGCATATGAGTATGTATATGTATATATATATATATATACATATATACAGGCATACCCATATATGTATATGTATGTGCGTGTGTATATATGTATATATATATATAATTTTGATGTGAGCCAACAATCTCTCTCTCTCGATATCTATCTAGATATCTATCTATATCTATAAATATAGCTAGAGAGAGAGAGAGAGAGAGGGAGGGAGGGAGAGAGGGAGGGAGAGAGAGGTTGTTGACTCACACCAAAATGATTACAATAATTAGGAATCTAATTATATATTTTTAAAACTTTGTGTTGTATGTATGTGTATATATTTTTTCTCATTAATCCTACAACAACCTGTAAGATTAATACTATGGATATTATCATCTCCATTTTACAGATAAAGAATCTGGGATCCAAAGAGATTAAATGAGTTGTTTCTGATCAAATATCAAACATGTATAAGAAGTAGCATAGGAACCCATGTTGTCTTCATTCCAACTCCAGCATTAATAATAAGAATATAAAAATAAGCATAATACTTATGTTGTGCTTTAAGGTTTGCAAAATATTTCAAGAGTATTATCTCATTTGAACCTTACAATAATTTTGGGATGTAGGTGCTATTATCATCATCTCAATTTTAGAGTAAATGAAATTGAGACAGAGGTCATCTGAATTTCTCAAGATTACCCTGTGCTAGTATGCGTCCAAGACTGAATTTGAACAAAAATCTTGGCACCAGGTTCAGTGTACTGTGAACTATAGTGCCTTCTAACTACATTCTCTATACTCTGTCACTCTACCCTTCTAGTATCCCTGCAATGATGATTGCTGCTGACATTTATTTAGAATTTTAAAATTTATAAATAGCTCTGACTGAACTTTTATTGCACTGCTCTGATGATCATTGAGAGGCATAGAGTTCTGGGCCAAAGTCAGGAAGACCTGTTTTGAGTCCCATATTTGATATTACTAGCAATTTGCATGACTGTTTGGCAAGTCACACAATCTTTCTGAGGTTCAGCTTCCTTAACTGTCAATATCTATAGTTCCTACTTCAAAGGTCGTTATGGAGCTCAGTTGAAACAATAAGTATAAAATATTATTAAAGCATCCTTGGCCATTATTATTATTTCCATGTTGCAGATGAGGAATCTGGGGGTCAGTGAAGAGAAATGTCCTAAATCATAAACTACTAGGTAACCAGTAGCTGGGATTTGAATTCCTATTGTTCAGTTATTCAATTATGTCTGATTCTTTATGAATCCATTTGAGGTTTTTTGGCAAAGATATTGGAATGGTTTGCCATTTCTTTCTCTAATTAAGGTAAACAAAGATTAAGTGACAGGTCCAAAGTCACATGGCTAATAAATGTCTAAGACCAGATTAACCCAGATCACCCTGATTCCAGGTCTAGTGACAGTCTATCCATTGAACCACCTAGTTGCCTCAACTTTGAACTCTTCCAACAATAATTCAAAACCTAAGGAAGACTAAAATTACAGCATTAAAAACTATTATTTTATTAAACCAAGAAGGAATATCAAACATTTCCTTTTAGAATTTTTGATAGGGATAATTTGCCAAATATTTATACAGAATCTGGGAATCCCATATCTACAAAGGATTTTTAGAAATTATCTAGTTTGATGTCCAGAAATGAGGCCCCAGAGCATAAATGACTTGATCATTCAACTAATAAATAACAGAGCTGGAATTTTACCTCCATATACAATGCTCTTCCTATTATTCCTTATTTATAAAATACAGCAATGAGAAGTGTTAAACGTTGAATAATGTAAAACCCCCTCATCCCCTAATTTAAAAAAAAAAAAGCAATTTCTTGTTGACAAGACAATAGGAAAGCAGCAAATTATTTTGTATCAAGGGTGAAGTCTAAGAATTGGTCTTTTTCCATCTTCTACCATTCCTACATTTTGCTATTTTCATTCACCTTCCTCCTATTGTTAGTTCTACCACTGAAGGATAGACATTATAAGAAAGGTTTCTTCTCAGTGACTTTCTGAGGTTCTTTGAATGGCTTTCACAGCACCATTTATGAGAGTTATGTTCAGTGCCCAGAACTAAATTATGGACCATTATTATTATTCATTTGGCTTAACTTCATTTCTGATATTCCATTCATCTATCATATGGACTTGGTCCATGTCTTCAAGTGCTGAAATCCTTGTTTCTTTCAAGGCCGGGCTCAGGTATCACTCTTCAGCATGGACTTGCATGATTCTCCCAAGTAGAAATGTTCCCTCCAACCTGTATTTCTCATGTATCTCTCTTTGACCTTGCCTATTAATTTATTTTACCTAGGTGGCAAAAGGGACAGAGTTTGGGACTTAGAGTCAGAAAAGATTTGAGTTCAGTCCTGCTTGAGACAATTTCCAGCTGGATGACCATGACGAAGCCTGTTAACCTCTCTGTTTCTTAGTTTCTTCATCTGTAAAATGGGGATAATAAATATCACTTACATCAAGGAAATGTTGTGAGATTCAAATGAGTTGGCTTATGGAAAATCTTAACTTAAAGAACTATATGAAAACTAATCATTATTTTATTATAATGCTATCTGTTCATATCTTAGCTCCCATTAGAGTATAAGATCCTTAATGAAAGGGTAATGCCTTTCAAACTTTTCATATCTCTGTATCTTTAATACTAATACAATTTTGACTCATAATGGCCACTTCATAAATGTTGCATAGCATTAAGTTTCTCCATTGGCACATTAATACCAATCAGTAGATATAGAAAATTCCACAAGTTTGGCCTTCTTGGTAAAACTTTTCTAAAATATGAGAATAGTTGTAAATTTATAGGTAACCCTTCCTTTGAGCAGTCTGCTTAGGAGAATAGAATTCATTCTACTTTATATAATCATTATAAATAGCATGAGAGAATGTCTGCCTCTATATTCCTCAAACATTTTAATTCTGAGCTTTAAATGCAAACAAATAACTAAATATATGGGAATTTAGTACACAGGCCCTATGTTAACCTAGTCCTCAGATTGAGAAAAGATCATAGGACAAAAATTTAGCTTCAAGAATTACAGTAAGTTGCATAAAATAAAGATACATTACTAAACTGGATTTTGTCTATTATTCAGACTGAACTATTATTCAAACTAAAGTCTAATCTCTTACCTTATGATTAATAAGAGCTCGGAAGGTCTCATTGTTGTTGACTAGTAAGCACCATTGTGGTAATGAATTAAGTACTATTTGTAGTAATTTGGCTAATCTTCTCTTTCTCAGTGCTACCTTTCCATAAGTTGAAACAAAATGGATTAGTGTTTAACCCATAGTCTGAGAGGCATAGACAAATCACATCTATCTTGAGGCAATAATAAAAGAAAAAGTTGATCAAATGGAGCACATTCCAGGATGCATATAGACATAAAATATCGAAGAAGAAATAGAAGACTGATGGAAAATGTCTTTATGGTGCCATTTCTCCTCCCGCCCTGCTCCCATCATAGACTTTTAGATTAGTCAGTCTTTTTCTGTATTCTTAAAATCACAGGTGGAAACTTTCATTTCTCTGGCTGTGGTTGGGATTCATATCAACAATCACCTCCTGCCTAAATATACCAAATCACTCAGGAATTGTCAGACCATAATTGAACTATGAAAGTTAATATGTATTTCCAACAATAAAATTCTCTTCAACTCCCAGTACTACCAAACAAGACAACCATGAAGCAGAAACAAAATATTTATTGCTTTTTCTGTTGGCCTCATTTTTTGTTTGTTTTGAACCTTGTGGTGTATGTTTTTTTTACCATGGAAATAAAATTATCATTGATAGGTAGAAGATAATCTTCAAAATCTCCAGTATCAGTCTAAAAAGTTAGTTATATTTAATTATATATTTAAAGTCATCATATATTTTCGAGGCATTTTCTTTTTAAAGTAATCTTATACACTAAATCATAATATCACAAATTATGAGCCACAAGAGAACAAAGAGGTCATTCAATCCAACCCATATGTGAACTGCTTTGTGTATCAGTTTTGACAAATGGACATATAGTTCCTGTTTAAAGACTCTAAGAGATGAAATCACATTAAACTAGTGATTCATTTCATTTCTGGAAGGGACAGACCATTCCAGACACTGTTCTCTATTTCTGCTCTTGCCTCAACATTGTTGCTAAGATACATCATTCAGAAATTAATTTAATAGGGAAAAGTACCATAGTTTGGTAGATATAGCACTAGTTTTGATCTGAGAAAACGTGTGTTCAAATTCGGATTCCGCTATTTAGTATCTCTGCAAATTTTTTGCTCACCTCCTTTTGTTTAATTATTTTTAAACAAAGTCACTCCTAAGATTCCTCTAATTTTAGCCCCTATGATATTCTAGGTATGATATGAACAGGGACTTTGCCCAATGGGGCAGAGTATGCATTTCCTGGACACTATGATACTTTGATTAATGTAATCTTAAGTTTTAGGTGTCCCACTGGCTTAAATTGAGATTATAGCGATTACTTTTCACATGATTGATTGATTTTCATGGTCCTGTGGCATCACTGATTTTGTTTTTTAGGAATTGCAGGAATTCATGTCATAAATGTGATATATAATTACATATAATAGACTAACAAAATATCTGAAAAATCAAAATTATGGATGAACTAAGGTCATGGAAAGACATATTTTATGATTAAGTATCACATTAAGACAATTTCAGTTAAAAGCACCCTCATTTACCACATATAACAGACTAACAAAATATCTGAAAAATCAAAATTATGGATGAACTAAGGGCATGGAAAGACATATTTTATGATTAAATATCTCAGAAAGACAATTTCAGTTAAAAGCACCCTCATCTACCATCTACTCCAACCTATTATCTCCCACTCTAATCTTCTGTATTATATATGCTTTGACAAGATATTTCCTTCAAAACCTCTGAGAGGAGTAACAGAAGTGATTGAGCCTGTACAGTATGCTTGGTTGAAAATAGTCTCCACATAGAATTTGGAGCATGAACATATTTTCTGTAACTAGTTGTAGGAGTCTAGCTATGGGGTAAGGACATTCAAATAACACTAAGTAGCCAAGATGATTACTGGTCTGTCTTTTTTTGCCTGGTTGTATTCAAGGGAAGAGATAAGGACTAAACCTTCAGTGGAAGAACGGCATCAGGCCTCCACATAGAGTGTATATAATCCAGGAATTTATAATGGTTTTACTTCTGTCTCTGCTGTGATTTTCTGATCTCAAGTGAAGGAAATTGAAGATGACAATAAATTTGTGAGCTTTGAAAGATTATAAAAGTGAACCACCACAAATCTGGGAATTGGAATTTCTGTCAGGATTTGGCAGAAATTACATCCTGAACTGTAAAATCCCAAATGACCTTCCTAGATTAATCCAGCAGTAGCAAAAATTCAGAATAATCCATCCACTGATTATCCAACATTTGGAAGTGAATTTGGTGGGACTAATGATACATAATAATTACTTTAATTATGAATCTACTATCTCTAGAGACAGATGTTAATAGAAAGATTGCACATTCAAAAATTTTGTTTTGTTTTTGGGTTGGGAAGTAATATTTATAATTTCTTGCTCTATCAATGAAGTAACTATTCCTTTATAATAGTTAATTCACATTGTATAGTTATATAGAACTAATGAGTGGGAAGGAAAGTGGGTAAAGGAGTAGAAAGGCACAGAAGAATGGAGTCTATGATGTTATCATCATAAAAATATACTCTTTCAAATTAGACATGGAACTCTGAAAAGGAACTAATTTATCTGACTTTCCATTTAATCTGAAAGAATAAATCCTGAGTTTGACTACAATGAGAATCTCTGTTTACAGAGACAATCTCTTTCCTTTTAGATAGTTTTCTTATAAAGTTATTTCTCACACCAAGACTAAAATTTCTCTTTTTCAACTGATCAACCTCTATCAACTCCAGTCTATTACTCTGCATCCCAAGACAAGCAGAGAAAGTCTTTAAATACTTGGGTAGATATAATTTGTCCCCTCAACCTATTTTCCACAGTTCCTTCACCAGTCTGATTGTCTTTATCTGAATGCTCTCCAGGTTATCATTGATTTACCTTTAATGTGCCACTGTAAAATAAACACAACAAATAAACAACATAATAGTGCAGAATTTAATGGAACAATCCTCTAATTCTTGGAAACTATCCCTTTCTTAACACAATCCTAGTTCTTATTGGCTAGCATATCAAACTATGAATTTATATTGAGTATACAGTTCACTTATTTCCCTAGACCTTTTCCAGAAAGACAAACAACTTTCTAACCATACCTTCTCAATTCTGTGATTGTGAAATCAAAATTTTAAATCCAAGTTTAAACTCTTATATTTACTCCATTATCCCATGGATTAGTTATTCTTGTGTTATAGTTATAATAGTAATAATATTTAGCATTTATATAGCATGTGATATATGCCAGACACTGTTCTAAGCACTTTACAAATTATATCTCATTTGATCCTCACAAGAACCCTGGATTGCTTATTATTGTAGTCATTTTTCATTCAAATCTGACTCTTTGTGATCATATTATAATGATTTGCTTTTTCCTTTTCCAGTTTACTTTACAGATGAGAAAACTGTGGCAAACAGGATTAAATGATTTGCCCAGGCTCATATACCTACTAAGTGTAAGAGGCCATATTTGAATTTGGATCTTCCTGGCTCCAGACTCAGCACTCTATCCACTGTACCACCTAGGATGGTGGGTGCTATTTTAATCTTCACCTTATAGTTGAGAAAACAGACAGGCAGAAGTGGCTTGCCCAACAAGTCTGAATTTGAACTCGATTCTTCCTGACTACAGACCCAGCACTGTGTCACAGCTGCCTCAGTAATTAATTAAGTGTATTTGTCATGTGTGCCTTTATCCAATTCACCAAAAAATGCTGTGTAGCACAAGATCATCACTGTAAATGCTTGGAAAATTTCATTGGAGAATTCTCTTTCCAGGTGACATTGAACCATTAGTGCCTTCTCTTTTTCTCCCCAAGACACAGTCAGTTCAGAAATCATTTGAATGTACTTTTTCCTCTCCTAGCCCATGTTTCTACATGTTTCAATAAGACTAGCAGAATATATTTTGTCAAATGTTTTCTAGAAAACTTGGTAAGAAAAAATAATTGATGTACAACATTAACTTTATTGGATAGACTAATAAAATACTGGCAAGGAAGGAAATGATGTTGATCAAGCAAGTACCTATTCTAGTGTAATGCCGGAGAAACTGAGGCAGGAGAGAGATTAGAGAGTTTTCAATAGTTTATTAATTGGAGAGTATAATTGACTGGACAGGACTCTCGTCTCAAATTATCCAGTCAGATAGAGATAAAGATATACTGGAACCAAGGAATCCATGTTGGTCCCAGGGCTATCATCTCAAAGAATGAAGCAAAGAATAAGAGTGGCCCCCTCCTTTAAATAACCCTAGAGACAAAGACCCCCAAAAAAGGCGGGAAGGCTTCTGTCAGGTTGGGGGGAGACCATAACTCCTAAAAGCCCAGAGGCAGGATGTCTGAATACCCAGAGATAAAGATGTCAGTGAGGTATCTTGGAATATTTTAGAGGGATATTGTAAATTCTTGAGGACAGGGGATCTGCTCTCTTGTTTATCTTGCTAGCAATATATAACCTATAGAGTAAACGGTTCCCAGTCTTAATGGACTAGAGTGGGTTTTTACGACTAAGGGGATGGTTAGGGAGACTGAGATAAGGGAAACTCGTGCAGGGCAACCAAGTCAGAACAGTTAAAGAGAACTGAGGCATAACACTAGCTCATTGAAGTGACATTTTCTTTTCCTTTTCCAGGTGTTTACTAACCATCTCTTTAAGAACATTCCAGAATTTTGGCAGGAATTGACAACTTATTGACCTATATAGTTTGCAGTGTCCTTTCTCTTTCCATTTTTGAAAATCAGGACATTTGTCCTTTTCTAGATCTTTGTTCCCTCTCTACTCTACTATCTCTATAATCTTTCTAATATTACTGTTAGTATCTCAATCATCAGATTCACTGATTATTTCAGTACTAGTAAATGATGCCATACATCTGAAGCAATTAATAAATTGACAACTTGTCAAATTTATCAAAATCTTATTCTGTTATTCCCTGAGTTTGGTACTTCTATGTAATAACATTAATAATAATATTTATATATTATCTACTATATGTGTAAAGATGCAGCTAGATGGCATAGTAGATAAAGTCAGATGTAGCATTAAGAAAACTCATCTTCTTGAGTTCAAATTTGGCTTCAGACACTATTTAGGTAATCTGGGGTAAATTACTTAATCCTGTTTGCTTTAGTTTCCTCATTTGTAAAATGAGTTGAAAAAAAAAAATAGCAAACTATTCCAATATCAGGGTCATAAAAAGTTGGACATGAATGAGAAAATTGATGGAAAAAATATTCAACAACAACATGTGTACTATCTTCTTATTTTTCTTGGATAATTATTCCCTATTAACTCCATTTTTCAATCCTTTCTGACAAAAAGTTATGGTTCTTGGGAAAAGATATAAAATGTAAAATATTCTATTCTTCCATCGTTTCATTATTTCTGTTCAGTGGATCTATCACTTCTTTTACCTTTATCCCTCATCATGTAATTAAAGAAATCATTTTTCATTGTTCTTAGGTTACATTGTGATGTATAGCTTATTCTGAATCAGAGAATATCTCAAACAATTTTTATGGTACAACCACATGTTTTGCAGTTATATTCTATTATCTGTTCTTGTTTTCATCATTACATGAATCTGTTAAATATATAAAATGGCTTCTGGGTTCCCTATGCCATCATATCAGTCTGTTTAGGAAACACCCATTTTTCTTCACCAGAATTATTTCTATTTTTAAAAATGCCCTAAATCACTATTAATCCCTATTAGACTGGTCATCATGAAAGAAAAGGAAAATTACAAATGTTAGATGAGATGCGAAAAAATCAATACACTAGTGCATTGTTGGTGCATTTGTGAATTGGTTCAACTATTCTGGAGAACAATTTGGAACTATGACTGAAGGACTATAAAACTAGATGTACTCTTTGACCCAGCAATGCCACTACTTGATCTGTAATAAAAGAGATCAAAGGAAAAGGAAAAGAACCTATATGTGCAAAAATATTTATAGTAAGCTCTTTTTGTGCTGGCAAAAGAAACTGAGAGGATGCCCATCAATTGAATAACTGAACAAGTATATGGTATATGAAATAGGCCATTTCTTATTGTATTCAAGTTCAGTGTTGTTGCCTGTACCTTCTCCCAGTGTACTTCTTACCACTTTGGCAGATTCTTTATGGTGGAGAGATGGATTTTTCAAATTTGATTGTTTGTTAAATTGATTTTGTGTTGTTATCATTTAAACTTTTTAATATTTTGGTAGTGCATTTTCTATTTCTTTTAAAATTTTGCTTTTGCTAAGCATTGTAATTTGCCAGGCTCTGATATGACAATAGGCTCTAATATGATAATTCTTTATAATTTGTCAATTAATTACAACTCTAGCTTATTATTTTTATTTGATAATCTATGTATCCTTTATTAAAAAATCAGGCCAACTAAAATATATTTTATGTTAATCTTTTTAAAGCATCTATAAATTTTTCCATTTTATCTATTTTTCCTTTAATAAAAAATCTTTTGTTCTTATTTTGTTTTTGTTTTTTTAGTATTTAAATGTTCATGCTAAAATCATCCTCCCCACCCCCTGGTTCCTACCCTGTATATTTCTGGAGACTTTTTTTTCCTCTCTGAATACTGCTTTGATTGTAATTAATAAATGTTCATGAATTGATACATCCTTATTCTCTTTTACATTGTTTTTACTTTTAATACCTTTCTTAATTAACATGTCATTGTTTTCACTTAAGTACAAATATTTTGCTTATTCTCTCATTGTTATTTTATTGCACTAGGTTTATAAAGAGTATATTTTGCATTTATGCATTCCTTTTTAATTTTTTACGTATATTTTCTGTGTCATATCACCAAGCTTCTTTTCTTTTCTTTTTATAAATATATGTAAATTGTTGAGACACATTTAAATTCTTTAATGTTCCCAATAAGGAATTGTCAATAAATCTTTTTAGTGGAAACAATTTCTTTAGCGCCTATATTTTCTTTGATTTTTTTTTTTAAAAATTGTCTTATTCTGAAAGAAAGGTTCCATGGTATTATTTATGTTTTTCAGTAATTCTGTTAACTTTCTAAAGGATTTTAGATACTATTTCACTTTATACATCTATTTTTAGTATTAATATTTGTTCATTTCTCTATGGACCTTCAAAATCTAATGAGGTTTTCAAGTTTAACCCTCTTGATTTTTTGTTTTGCTTTGTCTGAAAACCACATCAAAACTTCTAAAAAATCATATGGCACATTTTTTAAGCTTCTTATTTTCATCTTATCTTTTTCATTCAACATTTTCATTCTTTCTACAGATTTTTAGGTGTTTTTGTTTATTTATTTGTTTTGTCCACTCCATTTCTCTTTTTCACTTTATTATCTGGTATATTCTAATCATATTTAAAATTTTAGTTATTGGATTTCTTTTTTCCTCTATTTACTTCATAATGGGTTTTTTGCCTTTATCTAAGTCAGTACTTTGTCCCTTATTATTAGTTAGCTGCATCTATTCTCATGTTTTGTAATCAACTCCAATTGTTCTTATCCAAGTTTTGTGGAATTTACTAAAATCACTGGTTTTTCTCCTAGTTTTTATTTAATTTGCTATTTCTACATCTCTTTTGCCCTTTTTCTGTCTAGTTAAATGGAATAGCTTGAAACTTTTTTCCCCCAAATCACATTATTTTTCTCTAATTTTTCACATCAAGTTTTCCTTTATCCTATTATGTTCATTATTTATCTTCTTTTATAGTTAATTATGAATTTTACTTTTTGATTCAAGGGGAATAGGTCTATTTGTTTCATTGACAAAATCAAATGTGCAGAATATAAGTTTTATGGCGATACTCAATTTCCTTTGCTTTATAGATTACACTGTTTCATTCTCTTCTCTGATTTCCTACATCACAAAAACTTGCTTTCTTTTCCTTCATATTTGAAGTACTGTTTCCCAAAATTTCTCCACTAAATGCCCTGCAATTTGAGAATGTTTTTGGGGACAATTCATGTATTATATTTAGCAGAGTTTTAAAAATAATTATATTTTTCCTATAGCAGAAGTTCTAGAGAGTTTTAAAAAATTCTTTATTCAAATATGGAAATTTTTCTAACTTGTTATATTTTTATGAGAAACCTATGATCCTTAAGATATTTGTAAATAAATGTATGAGCCTGGCTTTGTGACTTATACTTTTTTGGATTTTTTCCTTATTTTCAACATTTGGATAGTTGTAGCTGCTCTCAGAGTCTTTACTTCTCTTGAAGTGATCTCTTAGAGTGACTATTCATTTTATATTCAATGAAATTTACTCTACTGTTATGTTTTTTCTTTTTTTCAAATATGCAGTAAGGATTTTTATTTTTACCTCAAATACATTGTTAATTTATTCTTATAAAAGTTTAATTTTTTTAACTATTTTGCAATTTCATGCTTATGTTGCATAATCTTTGTGGCATATGCAAAAGGCTTTTTATTATCAGATAATTTTAATTGATTTTGCTTCATATAGTAACATTTATTTAAAGTGCATTTTTTTTTTTTGTGATTTCAGCCAATCCTCCTTTTGTTAAGATCTTCTCTATTGATTTGATTTTGAACTAGGTCCCTTAGATTTTTTTGGGGGGGGTTGCATTTTTGCTTCCATAATTGGTCTCCTGTATTCCCAGCCATTTGTTTCTGGATTCCCTTCTCATTTTAAAAATTTTCTCCCTTTTCCTCTAGGTTTGAGTCTGACTATACTTAATTGCTTTCTTTATTTGGAGAACATGATGATGAGACCACAAAGTGGCTCATCAGGGTTCCTGCTTACAATAATCTCTAATGGGGAAAGAATAGTTCCAGTTAGGTCTAAAATATCTTGTTTCTTCAATCATGGATATTCTTTCTTGTGTTTTCTATGTGATTTTTGGTTTTGGATTTGCTCTTCTCTCTGCATCATAACATACCTTATTGTATAAAAACAAAACAAAACAAACAAAAAAAAACATACCTTATTCCAGTTGGTTACCTTTACTTGACTGGGAAGAATCAGTGTTCCTGTCTTTTGTGTTACTGGGGCAAGATTCAAGCCAAGTCATTGCCATGACATGGAAAGGCTGTATAGCATGTATAGACATGAAAATGCCTGTATAGTCATAACAATAGGTAGCATTTCTAGAACACTTTAAGATTTGTGAAGTGCTTCATATATGCTATCTCATTGGATCCTCACAACCATTCTGGAAGATAGGGACTATTATTATCCCTGGGGCAGTTGAGGTCAAGTGACTTGTCCAGGGTCACACAACGAATTAAGTGTCTAAGGCAGGATTCAAGTTGAATTCTTCTTGATTCCCAGTTCATTAGCCTATCCTGTGTCTTCTAATTGCCTCATTGGGTCTTACAAGCCCATTTTTTAATTGAAACTCACAGTACCCTGAGTATTGAGTAGCTTGAGAGAAATGGGCATTGATTGGGCGCTGTAATATTATTTCATGGAGTTTTTACCTTGTTCAAAGTTTCTGTCTTAGCATCTTGTGGATTAGGCTGTAAACTACTATATATGATGTCTAATTTTTTTCAAATGGTTTGGGGTTGCTGAAAACAATTATGTTCTTGTATGGACAAGAATCCCAGTTTGATAAAACACAGGTTGGCTTTAATTCATATTATGAAGGGAGAATACTCATTTTGGTGAGGTCACAGGTTACCAAAGTATTGAAGTAAGTAGCAATTATGTGATATAACCCATTGCTGAATTTTTTCAAGATGCCTTTGGATATCTAATCTGTTAATATATAAGATAACCCTTTCAACTTGATACCATATAATATTTTGAAAAGCTGCAATCCATACTTTCATCCAAATTACTAATAAAAATTTTGGACAGAACATGACTAAGAACAGAATCTGTCTTTTTATATAAATTATATTTGGAAGCCAATATATTTGCTACTATTAAATCTTGTTTTGTTAATTTCTGTTCATTTGATATTTTTAGATTTTGGCTCTGTCATCCAATGCATTGTTTATTCCCCCCCAACTGGGAAGCAATAGACATTCAGTAAATATTTCTCAATCATTACATGATTGATGTTATACATTACTAATTGTACTTAATAAAGTGCAATTTTATGATATTGTAACCATTATGGCTAATTGGGAAAGTTCAGTATGATAATTATGCTGAAAAAAAGAAAATGTTTTTAAAAATCGATAAATCAATAAATGATCAAATAAAATTTAAAGAAACTAGATCTCTATCTTGTAGACATTAAGAAGTACTGGTGAATTTACCTTATTGCTTGAGTCTTCATTTGGGGATAGTTGAAAAAAACTCATGCTAACTGCTTTTTCCAAATGCTGCAGAATGAGGCGTAAGTAATGTACTGTTGAATCTTGCACCTCAGGAGAAAACAATCTGAATGGGACTTAAAACAATGAAAAGATAATGTTGAAATCATACAGCTCTAGAGTAACTCTGCTATAAAATAATAGCATTAAACTTCATTGAAAGAGGATGTACACTGCAGTAAATTAATTTTCAATTTCCATTCTTGAGTAAATTTGGTCAAGCATGATTTTCCAAAAAAAATAAATAAGAAAACTGCGTATTTTAGATTTTTTTTTTTTAAATTTGGGAATGGCTGACTACATTTTTGTATATGAATGCAATTGATACATTTAAACATAAGATAAGCTAATTCAAGCAAAGAAAACAGAATACTCTTATACATGACTAAAATGATGTTAAAAAATGAACAAAAAGTAGCTTAAGTCAGATTAGATGCAATGAGCAATACTTTTGAAAGATAAATGTAATATCCTTCTCTTCTCTGTAGAAAAGTAGAAGTTACAGAGATAGAAATGTACACATTGTCAGTATTTGGTATTTTGTGTTGGTTTGTTTTTCCTAACTGTTTTTCTTTTCTTCTTTAATTTGCTTTTCTTTTCAAAGAGAGTTATATAGGATGAAAGCATACAAGGATATGACTAGGGTATTAAAATCAATTAAAATATTTATTAAATCTATATATTATATATATAATATTGATATTTTATACAGTATTTATTGGGCAGCTAAGTGTCACAGTGGATAGAACATTAGGACTGGATTCAGGAAGACTTATCTTCATGAGCTCAAATCTAACCTCAGATACTTATTAGCCATGTGACTCTAGGCAAGTCACTTAATTCTCTTTGTCTCAGTTTTCTCATTTGTAAAATTAACTGAAGAAGAAAATGTCAATCCATAAGAGTATCTTTACCAAGAAAACCCCAAATAGTATCATGACATGTTTAAAAAGTGACTGAACTATAATATTTATTTAAAAAACTAGCATTTATTGGACCTTTATTTAGCCCTTATAATATAATATATAATAATAATAATAATAATATATAATAATAATAATATAATATATAATATAATAATATAATATAATAAGAGATTAGATTATGACATTCCAGAAAACAAATAGGATTACAATGAAGAATAGTCTACCCAGCAAAAGTGAGTATAATATTTAAGGGGAAATAAATATTTAATGGAATAGAAGACTTATAAGAATTATTGATAAAAAGGTCAGAACTGAATTTTAAAAAATGATGTTCAAACGCAAGAACTCAAGAGAACAATGCAAAGGTAAACGTGAAAGAATAATCATAAGGGACTAAAAAAGTTAAATTGCTTATATTCTTATATTCCAACATGGCAACATGATAGTTGTAACTCCTAAAAAGCTTTTATCATTAATTAAGGCAGTTAAATGGAATTTATATGGACAAAGACATGAATATGTCAATTATGTTAGAGTTATCTCTAAAAGAAGTGAAGGGATGAGAAAGAGATATGTACTGGGAGAAGGAAAGGAAAGATAGAATGAAGAACATTTTGTGCTATAAAAGAGACACACAGAAAGAACTTTTCTTTGGGGATAATGTGGAGGGGATAATGAGGGAGTGGCAGGCAGTTCTTAAATCTCAGTTTCATCAGGAGTTGTTTAAAGAGAAAAGAATAAACAAGCAATTGTGGATAAAAATATAAGTTACTGGAATGTTAAAGAATCAGTTCCACATTTATTAAGCCCATATAAAATATCATTAAACCTATATGATATACACATAATATTAGTATTACATTCAAAAGTACAAAAGCTGAGAGTGCAGATTAGAGGTAGCAATCAGCTAAACTCTCTCAATATTCCTTTCTAAACATCTTTAAAATAATGGCTAGAATGGCAAAGCTTACAAAAGGTCAGAGTGAGACATTTTTCTGGCCTAAGAAAATTTTGGTCAGCAGAAAAGTTATATGCCACCTTAATGGAAGAGCATGTGGCAGCAACAAATAGAGAAATAGGAGGGCAATGAATAAGTGGAAGGGTGGAAAGGAAGATAATACAATGGAGGATGGATAAAGGGAGGCATGCGTTAGAAACAAAATAGACTTTTGAGGAGGCATAGGATAAGAGAGACAAAAAAAACAGAAGAAAATGGGATAGAGAAAAATCATAATTGTGAATGTTAATGGGATGAGCTCACCCATAAAACAGTAGTAGAATGAATTTGAAACAGAATCCAGCAATATGTTCTTCAAAAGAGATGCATTTGAAACAGAAAGACATACTTAGAGTTAAAAAATAAAGGTTTGAAACAGAATTTAATACACTTCAACTAAAAGTTAGGAGTAGCAATCACCATCTCAGACAAAGCAAAAACAAAAATAATCCAAATTAGAAGAGATAACCAGGAAAACTATATTTTCTAAAAGTTACCATAAAAATGAAGTAGTATCAAAATTTTTTACAGCAGTTTCTCTGATAAAGGTCTTGTTTCTCACATATACAGAGAATGTGGTCAATTTTATACAAATAAGAGCCATTCTTTAATGTTCAGAGCATATGAATAGACAGCTTTCAGAAGAAGAAATCAAAGTTATCTATAATCATATAAAAAGGCTCTAAATCTCAATTAATTAGCAAAATGAAAATTAAAATAACTCTAAAGTATCACCCCATATTATAAATTTCAAATGCTAGAGGGGATGAGGGAAAACTAGGTAGACCTACAAATTGATGGTGGAATAATGAACTATTAGTGAGCTAGTCCAACCTTCTGGAGAACAATTTTGAACTTTGCCTACAAAGCTATAACACTGGGCATACCCTTTGACCTAGCAATACACTACTAGGTATGTGTTCCAAAGCTATTTGTTTTAAAAAATTAAAAAGGAGTTATGTGTATAAAGATATTGATAGTAGGCTTTTTTGTGCTGGTGAATAATTCAAAATTGAGGAGATACTCATCAATTGAGGAATGACTGAATAAGTTGTGATATTATTGTAATATAACACTATTGGGTCATAAGAAATGAAAAAGGATGTTGGTTTTAGAAAAAAACATGGCAAGACCTATAGGAAGTGAAGTGAGAAAAAATTAGGTCATTGTGCACAGTAGCAGTAATGTTGTATGATGATCAATTATAAAAGACCTGACTACTCAGATCAATAAAATGATCTAAGACAGTTCTGAAGAACTCATGATGTAAAAATGCTGTACTCCTTCAAAAAGAAAACTGATGAACTCTGAGTGTAAAATATATTTCCTCACTTTTCTTATTTTTATTGCTTTTTTAAAATTTGGCCAATATAGAAATAAATTTTGCATGATTCTACATGTATAAGTGGCATTGTATTGCTTGACTTCTCAGAAGGTGAAGAATGTGGTGAGTGGGAGGAAGAGAATTTGAAACTCAAAATTTTAAAAAGTAAATTATGTTTAAAATAAATGTAATTTTATAACGTTTTGGTCATGTATACTTATTGTGTATCTAATTTATATTTTAATATATTTAACATCTACTGGTCATCCTGCCATTTAGGGGAGGGGGTGGGGGGTAAGAGGTAAAAAATTGGAACAAGAGGTTTGGCAATTGTTGAGGCTGTAAAGTTACCCATGCATATATCCTGTAAATAAAAGGCTATTAAATAATAAATAAATAAATAAATAAATGTAATTTTTAAAAAATTCCTTATGCTCAATAAGAATTTAGCTAGATTTAAATGTTCAAAAAAAAAAAAAAAACTAGGGCCCCTCTTTTAAAATGTGATACCTTAAACATGTTAGCTTTATTTTTATGTCACCAAAAAACTCAAAAAATTTTTGGATTTTAAATTCTATAAGGTCAGATGGAAACCAATTTAATTAACTTATGACATCCAATTGTTAAGTTTTTATTGTAATATTTTATACTTCAAAAATTGGCAATTGCTACAAACCATAGTTGATTTTTTAAATTGATTATCTTGATTTAAGGAAATGTTTATAATTCAGATTAAGTTTAAAAATGAGTGTATATATTTTTTTCTATAAATCCTAATTGTCTAACATTTGTCTGCAAAACCTTATATAAAGCTTCACTTTGGGGGCAGCTAGGTGGCACAGTGAATAGAGCACCAGCCCTGAAGTCAGCAGGACCTGAGTTCAAATTTGACCTCAGACACTTAACACTTCCTAGCTGTGTGACCCTAGGCAAGTCACTTAACCTTGATTGCCTCAGGGGGAAAAAAACACAAACAAACAAACAAAAAAAAAACACTTTGATATAGATTTGCAACTTTAACATTTGCTAATTAATTAACCTGAAGAAATAAAAGGTAAACAAATGATAAATGTTTTCACCATGAAAGTAATAGACCATAGATGTTTATTTGACCAAATGTATATCATTATGTGTATGAAACACATCAGAAGCCATTCGAATTGATTGTTTTATATTTCATTATATGTTCATTTTTCAAGAATTCAATGAGGAATAATGACAGTAGTAATAATATCTAGAATTTATATAAAATCTATTCTAAGTGCTTGGTACTAGTACTATATACTTTTTATAATTATCATATCATTTGATCCTTACAGCAACTTTGTGAAGTAAGTTCCGTTATTATCCCCACTTTATAATTGAAGAAACTGAGGAATCAGAGACTAAGGCCTCACAGGCACACAGCAAATAAAACATCTGAGGTAGGATTTGAACTCCTATTTCTTTGGAGTCTTACAGGTCCAATGCTTTATCTATTGTGTCACCTCTATGCCTCTATGCCTTTAAATGATGATATTGTTGATTCTCACAGATATTCATAGATGATCAAACTAAGTTTGTAGAAGTCATGTCAGTAGGAGGAAAATTATTAAGATCAATTAAATAAGACATGGAATTGGGGATTTTTTTTTTTGAAGTAGGAATTTGGGATGCTGCTGCAGGGTCTTTGATGAGAAATAACTCAAGAGCATTGAAGGTGGAGAGATTCCCAACTCCCACTTAACCACAAACATGCAATAGTTAATTGACACTAGAGAGTAAAACCCATTATTCAAAAAAATAAACATAACTATTGAAGGAGCTAAGTTATTTAGCTGTAAGAAGCTGTGAACTACATCTGAAAAGATAAACTAAGGCTGCATTGTTGGATAGAAAGGTGAGTAGTTTTTAACTTATTTGAAAGGTAATAGGAAAACATACAGATTTTTGAGCAACGGAGTATTGACCTCATCAAAACTATGTTTTGAGAATATTGCTTGGGAAGCTCTATGAAAGATGAATTGTGGGAAAATACTGGAAATAAAATATCAATTATGAAATTATTGATTTCAGGGATGAGATGATGAGAGCATAAACTTGGATGGTGGCTATGTAAATAATGATCAGAGGAGCGATACAAAGGAGGCAGATTCAATATGACTTTGTGCCTAGTTGATTATGGGGGTATGAGAGAAAGAATAATGATGAATATCTTGATATTTTGAATCTGATTGACTTGAAAAAATAATGTTGAACTCCACAGAGATAAGGAAGTTTAGGAGAGTAGAGTTTAGTTAAGTCAACAAAATTTATTTTGTATTTATGATGAACTACACTCTTTGGTAAGCACTGAAAGACCAAAGAAAAAAAATAAAGTCCCTTCTGAAGATGTTCACAGTCTAATAAGGAAGACAACATGCAAAATATGTATAAATAACCTATGCAAGAGATAACCAACAGATGGAGGGCATTAAAATGCAGGGGAATCCAAAGTGGATTTTTATGGTAGGTGGGATTCTCTCTGGGACTTAAACTAGGAAAGCCAGGAGGTGAAAATAAGGATAGAGAGAGTTGCAATCAAGGAAAACAGACAGTGAAAGCCCCTGGAGTCAAAACATGGAGTTACTTTTGCTAGGAGCAAGAAAGTCAAGTCACTAGATTACTTACAGAGTACATGGAGAAGTGTAAGAAAGAAGAAGGAAAAGGTAGGTAGGAAGGATAATCTTCATAAACTATGCTTTGGGATTGACAAATAAACCCTGTGACTCTAGAAGCAATGATATGGATAACAAAGAAGGAAAATGATTTCCAGGATCAGATATGACTGGCATGGAGGAGATTGTTTGTCACTGTCATTTTAAATATGTAACTGTGGAAAAATTACTCATACTACAATCTACTATATTGTAAAATACTTTTCCCCCTAAAGCTTTCAACTTTCAAGATTATCCTTAAGAATTATTAATTTTAATATTTTCTGCATATACCAAAGGGTTCCTTGAGAAAAAAGAAATGGTCCATGTATATAAAATATTTATAAAGACTTTTTTTTTAGTACTAAAGAATAAATTTCAAACAAAAGATGCCTATCAGTGGGGGATGGCTAAAAAAAATGTAGCATTGTAAAAAGTGACAAATATAAAGATACAGATAATTATGAAAAGTCTTTAATAAACTGATACAAATTGAATAGACTTTTTTTTCAGTACTAAAGAATAAACTTCAAACAAAAGATGCCTATCAGTGGGGAATGGCTAAAAAAAAATGTAACATTGTAAAAAATGACAAATATAAAGATACAGATAATTATGAAAAGTCTTACATAAACTGATACAAATTGAATAAACAGGCAATATGTATCTCTATATATGGATATATAGTCATATATGTATAACACACGTGTATAATATACAGTGGAAATAGCAATGAAAGTGGCAAAATCATAAAGAAAAAATTTGTTCTCAAAGAAGAATATAGAAAATACCTCCCTTCATTCCTTTGAGGGGTAGGTTTTCCATGGATATAGAACATTACATATATTTAAGATTTCTCTTGATATTTTGATTTGTAATTCTTTTCCTCTTTTTTATTTTTTCTTTTAAAAAATGTTTTGCTACCAGTGATGGTTGTCTGGGATTGGGAAAGGAGATATATACATGAAAAATTTAAATGATGTAATATCAAAGATTTCAACAAAAACCTTAAAAAAAAATCTTTAACATTTTTTACAGTTTTTTTCCTCTGATAGTGGAAGTAATTAAAATGCCCTTTTATAGACAAGAAAAGATTCAGAATTATTAAATAGCTTTTCCAAGGTCACATAGCTAATAAATAACAAACCTAAATTCTGAAAGCAGCTCTCCTAATTCTTCATTCAGCATTGTTTAAAGAATGAAATTTTCTTATAGAGTAAAAGTGGAATGAGAAAGATGCACTACGGGGAGAAGCTACTGGGCTGGAATCTCACACCCAAATGAGGCACTTGGACATGTGTCTGAGCTCTTAAGGGACAGGTGCTATAAGCAGACCTCCTAATCTGTCTGGCCACCTTTACTTCTCTGCTTCATGGGAAGGATGACCACTGAAGTGAGCCTTTTTGGTTTTTTAGGAATCAGTGACCTTCAGGGATGCTACTGTGGACTTCACATGAGAGGAGTGGGGGCAGTTGGGCCTTGCCCAGGAGGAGCTGTACCAGGAAGTGAGGTTGGAGAAGTACCAGAACCTGGCATGCTTGAGCCTTGCCCGGTCCAAACCAGACATGATGTTATCAGCTGGAGCAAAGTGGAGCAGCTTGGTGGCCAATGGTTGGAGTCTCAGGAAGCAACTGTGCAGTCATACCCTCTGGGCACTCTCCGAGGAGGATGAGGTTGAGGGTGGTGATGGTGAGGATGATGATGATTGAGTAACTAGGCCTGAGGTCAAAAAATCATCTCGAAAGTTGGGCGTTTCTATAAAAGAAACATCCTATGAGACACTTAAACAGAGTAGACTCTGTCTCTAACTTGAGATTCTGAAACTATGATGCTAGATTAGAGAGACAGCTCAGTGAAAAAGAGACATTCCAAACAAGTAAAATTTGTCCAAAGGAATATTGCCAATCAAGGAAGAAGAAATGAATTTAATAAATATGGGTAAAGCTTCAATCTAGAGTCAATGCTTTTTCCACAACAGAGAGCTTCAGACTATATTCAGAGCTGAGAAAATATAATGATATTTGATCAAAAAAGATATTTTCTGTATATAATAAATATGGGAAATTCTTCAGTTATAATCTAGAACTTATCAAAAAGTGTGGAATACATATTGGAGAGAAAACTTACAAATGTAATAAATGTGGCAAGACTTGCCATCAGAACATAGGACTTTTTCAGCATCATAGAATTCATACTAGAGAAAAGCCTTATAAATACAGTGAATGAGGAAAGGCCTTCTGCCAAAACTCAGGTCTTACTCAACATTAGAAAATTCATACTGGAAAGAAACCTTATGTATGTAATGAAGGAAATTCCTCCTGAATACTGTATTAACTGAATACCAGATTACTCATATTGAGAAAAAAAAGTTATGAATGTAATGAATGTGAGAAGTCCTTCTGCCAGATTACACACCTCACTCAACATCATAAGATCCATGCTGGAGAGAAACCAGATGAATGTAATCAATGTGGGAAGGCCTTTTACTACAATTCACATCTTACTTGACAACATTGAACTCATACAGGGGAAAAACCATATGAATGTTATTAATGTGGGAAAGCTTTCTACAGAACTTCTCATTTTATTCAACATCAAATAATTCATACTGGGGAGAAACTTATAAATGTGAATGTAGTAAGGCCATTCTCTGCAGGGACTTAGCTGAAATCAGAGAACTCATAACAAAGAGAAGCCTTATTAATGTAAACGATTTGGCAAAGGCTTGAATAGTTCCTGCCTTATTCAGTGGTAGAGATTCACACTGGAGGGAAGTCTTATGAGTATAATCAATATGGGAATGCCTTTTCTCAAAACACAGTTTATTTAATATCGACAATTGATAGTAGGGAGCAAATAAAATTTAGTAAATATCAAATAATTTTTAAAAATGAAAAAAAATGCACTTTGTTCATTTCTTTCAATTATGACCTTTTGGCACATAGCATATTCATTATCAAGTTTAATTGCAGTTATTTGTTATATCTTTCCTACTTTTATAGCTTTAAATTAATGTTGCTAAAAGACTTCATGAATTATTCAAAGAGTGCCTTTCATATCAGTTTTAAAAAAACTAGTTCTGAAAATCAATTCTAGGAAATGATGGATAAACATAACAAAATTTCATGTTTACAATTATTTATCTTACTTAGAATAGAAAAAAAATTAAGATATTTTTAATTTCTCTGCAGAGGCAGGAAACATTCTTTGCCAAATAAGAATTCCCAGAATTCCTAGAGACCCTAAGAGGCTGTTATCAGAGCTTCTTTCCAAAAGGTGAGTACTTGTAATGTGCTTCTGTTTCGGAGTTCCCTAAAGGTATCATTTTTATTGTATTTTCAACTGAAGAGAAACAAAAATGGGGTGAATCCTCTAAGGCATAAAGGTTAGGCTGACCATCTGTGAAGCTTTTTCCAATGCTTTATATTAAAATCAAGTGTTAAATATAAAGATGAAATAAATACAAATGGACTTGTGCTCTGAAGATAGAATTGCTAGCTTTCATATGCACCAAAATTGAGAGAGAGAGAGAATTTAAGCAAAGGACCCAAGAGTTTTAATCAACTCTCATAAATGATGCTTTTACAGAGATCTACATGGAAAGAATGCATGAGCGGAGCTAAGATGAAGTTCATAAAAATGATATTCTTACATCATGACACTTGTTTGAGACTGTTGAGTATCTCCCCTTTGACTATATATAATATGTATGGTTAGCTACTGATATATTGAAAAAGGCAGCCAAAAGCACTAATATAATAGGTACACCCCTTTCTCTTAGGTTTTTAGGTGGTCTGAGATTATGTGGTTGTGTTAGTTTTAGACACATGTTATTTAAAAAGAGAACCTAAATGATCTGTATCTTAGATTCAAACTAAAAGATGCATATCTTAATTTTTTGATTGAGCTCATTCCATCAACCCTGGGAAGGAACACTATTACCTTTTGGAGTCCAAAGTATTTCAAACAGTTCTTTTTCTCTCTCCACTGCACTTTAATTCTATAATCCAGCTGTCTCTAGGTTAACTCCACCAAATGCTCCAAAGTTAATACAAATTCAATATGTCCAAAATTAAGTGAATCCTCTACAATTCTAAAACATTTTCTTCATCCATTTTACCTTATTTCTGTTAACATGAAATCATTATTTTATTTTCCCAGGTTAGAAATTCTGGCATCTTTGCTTTGTCTTCTCATTTATCACCCATACCAAAATTGTCACTTTTTGATCCTCAATTTTTAAAAAATGATCTTCATTATTATCTGGAATATTATAATAAATTTCTATCTAGGCTCTCTGATTCTAGACCCTTGCCTGGGATGACCTCTGTTATTCCTCCTCACTACTAATCCTTAACCTGTTCATTATTCAAGACCAAGCTCAAGCTCCATCTTCTCCAGGACACATGGGTATTTACATTCTCTGAATTCTCATAACACTTATCTCAATGCAATTTGAATTTAATTACATTCTAATTATTTTATATGTCTATATTGTTGTTCTTCCATCTAGATAGTAAGTTCTTTGCTTCTTTCCCTAATAGCAATGAGAATAGCATTGAGCATAGTGAATTCCTTTTTTCAACATTCATATATTACATGGCTATGAGGTACTACATTTAAAAGCTCGGAAAGGAAGAGAGATTAATAAAATATACCTCATGCTATCAAAGATCTTAGAATCTAGTATGATTCAAGCATTAAGCACTAACTATGTGCCAGGTTTTCTGCTGGACACATTGAGGATACAAAATGGAAAGTCCATGTCTTCAAGAATTTTACATTCTCATATAGAAATATAACATATATAAAATAGTGAGGGGAGTATTGATCTGGCAAATAACACGTACTGTGAATAGAATTAGGTTGGAGGTGGCAATAAATTATCATTCTCCATCCAATAGCAATGTTATCATTAGATTGTAAGTTCCTTGAAGTGGCTATGGTCTTTAACCTTTCTTTGTATCCCAGCCACTCAGTAAGAAATTGACTGATTTGGATTTTTAAGGCATGATCCTTCAAAAAAGAAATCTAGCTTGCAAATCCCAAGATATCTTATAAGGTTTCAATGATCAAAACTTATATTCCTTTGGGCAGAGCACCTGCAGTTAAGGTTGTAAAATTTAATGCACATGGCCACATCAGGAGATTTATCATTCAATCTACTCGGGATCTAGCTATAATTGTTCAGATTAAAAGTAATAAGGGCTAGAACTCTGGTAGTAACAGTGGGGATAGTTAAGAAGGAACTAATTCAAGAGAAAAATGGCTAAGTAGTAGGGTCAAGGTAAGAAAAGATTTAAAAATGATAGTTACAAACATATGTGGTTGGAAGAGGAGCTTTATGATGTTTTGATGATAGATATCATAGAGGCCCATATAAAAGCCCCAAAGGTCCCTTTATATCCTAAAGTATGGTTCCATGGGGTTTTAGACATTGTCCCCTTCTCTGTTCTTTGCTCAGTACTGCCTAAGAATATTCTAAAAGTACACAATCAAGGTTAATCTAACTGAATGGGAGGACCAGAGCACCTTCAGGAAGGCAGAACAATTGTTAGCATCTCTGGCTTCTAGCAATGCTACTCTATCGCCTTTCAAAATCACTTTTGTTTAAGCTCACTTTTAAAACTGTAAAAACCTATTTTCTTCAGAACACAAGGCTGGGCAAGGTACTGGTACCTGAATTCCTCTCCTAGGGCATCCCTGTGACATCAGCATAATGGTTTTTATCTTTTCTCCTCAACTAGATTATAAGCACCTTTAAGGGAAGATACTAGATCTTTCCAATTTTCTCAGTGTTTCATAGTAATAGATGGGTGCTGACCTGTGATTTCATAATATAAGGAACTCTCAGCTAAGGAATTCTCTTTACCAGTGCAGGTCAGCGACTTGCAGTTTTAGACCGTTATTTAGAATGTTTATTGAAAGATTAAATTATTTACCCTGGATTATATAGCCAGTATCAAAGGGAAGATTTAAACCTACAAATATCTGACTCTGGAATAAGCTTTTTAATCTACTGTTCCACAGTCATTTTCATAATATTCAATGAATATTTGTTATCTTCTTTTGTCAATTGGATCTTGACATGCCATGTAAGTCAAATAGTCAAATCATTAATTGAATGGCAACAGGGTCTCCACATTGCTACTGCCCTCCCAGGCTACACATCAGACAGATAGTTTTATCTTTTCTGTCTTGACTTTTAGTGCCCTAAAAGAATGCAACTCTTTCTATCAGGTCTAGTCTTCTATGGATTAAATAAATAGGTGGGCAGTAATAATTCCTTGTCACTGCCTGGATATGTGGACTAAAAAATTAGTTTATCCCACTGTGAGTGCTTTATTTAGATTTGCCTTCCCAATAGGAAATAGGAAAATTGTTACTGGAAAAAGTGGTTAGAAGTTGGCGTGGTAACTGAAATGAGTATCAACTTGGGTGTGCCTTCCTTGTAAAGGCAGCTCTTGGTTGCCTTGGAAACAGCAGGCAATATATGTGAAGCAGGGTATTTTGTGGGTTTATGGTTCTGTAATCAGGCATGCAATGCCTAATTACTACATACATGTATGAAACTGACTGATTAGCAATGAAGGCCAGGGGTTTAAATTGTGTAACATTTCACATTTCCCATTAAAACACATTTTCAAAGTATTTTCTGGGCAAAGTAAATATCCCAGGGATCACATATCTGAGAGATTTTCTTTTGAACACATATAACTTAAAGTACAACCTAAATAACAAAGTGCCAATTAAAATCTAGGCCATATATTCCAGCATTCTGCTCATTTTTTCTGAGTGTGCTATAAAGATGTGAATCTTAAATTTGCTTAGGCCTCATTTCTGTTAATTTTGTAGCTTTCATTTTCATTTCAGTAGCTTTAACTACTAACCAATAGGAATCTGATGTTTTCACTAGGAGAAACACTAATGCTCAGCTTGGGAACAGTGAAATATCAAACTACATTACCCATGTGAAAAATCAAGAAATTGAGAAATTGCTGGTTCAGAAACAATAGCTCTGAAGCCTTTAACTCTTCAACAAAGTCATTTAGCTGCAAACCTTTCATGTGTAATCCCATGAATAAAGTGAGTGATCATAGAATCTTCAATCTAGAGTCTTCAATAGGAGCTACTTTAGATCATCCAGTTCAATTATCTCATATTACACATTAAGAGTCTGATGAAGGGATTATAAATGGCTTACCTAACACACAAAAAAAGTATTAAATGGAAGATCTGGAATCAGCACATAGGGCTTTTGACCCCAAATTCTGTGTTCTTTCCATTCAGCCACCAAAAAGAGTGTAATTAGGGATCAGCATGCTTATTCAAGCAACTTCTCTCAGATTCTGATATAATTCTTTAAAAACTCTGTTTTAAGCATGCTACTGCTAAACTCCATGACAGTCGCTGCTCAACAATTAAAAATTTTGAAAGATGAAATGTTTAACCATTTTTAGGATACTTCATGTGGCAAATTAGAAAAGTATTAGTAGAACATCCCTTTTCCTTTGTAAGTAAGGGTATGGAACATTACATATAATCTCAGACTAGGATGTAGTGATTACTTTTTCTTGCGTACTTTCTTTTTCCTTTTTATGTTTTGTAATTACAAAGGATGACTAGGAGTAATACAATACATTCAGAAATAAAAATATTAAAGCCAAAAATACCATTTTTAAATACATAAAAAATTAAGATTCCTCATGACTTGAAAAAGCTATACTGCACTCATTGTCATTTCCCAATGTCTTATATTCAAATGAGCAATTTACCTACATGACAGTATGTGTTTATTAAACTATTCGGTGATATTTTCAAATGATGGCTTGGGGCAGTCCTTTTTGCAAAATAGCAATATATCCTTAAAAGAGAATCACTGTTTTATCAAATACATACTTTCCCCCTTGAAAATATAATATTTGAATTTTTACTGCAAAAAAATAAATTTTATTAAATTTTAATCTAAGGCATTGTAAGTTACATTTTAAACCATCTGAATGACAGCTATAAATTTGGATTTTGGAAAGATCTTTCAATTAAGGCTATATTTTAAAGTGGGGAAATAGAAAGATAGGTTGAGCCTAATTGAAGAGGAAAATCATAATTTTCTTTTATGTGGTATCATTATTGAGAACTAATTCCTGATGAGCTTTGTGTTACATGGCAGCTGTCACTTTTCCCATAGAGGACTTTGTAGGAAAGACAATGAGGCAGCTGAGTGGCTCAGGAATGGAGTGTTGGGCCTGAAATCAGGAAGACCAGACTTTAAATCTTTCCCTCAAGACACTTGCTAGCTATGTGATCCTGAGCAAGTCATTTAACTCTGTTTGCTTTAATTCAGTATAGAAGGAAATAGAAAACCATTCCAGTATCTTTGCTAAGAAATCTGCACACAAAGTTACTAAAAGTTGGATGTGATGGAATGACTGAGCAACCACAGCAAAGGTAAGTAAAAACCAAGTGATATATAAATAAGATTTAATAGAGTATAAAATGAATCATAAATATAAATGCATAACTATACATAATTAAATAATTCTGGCCCAGAAGATGGCCATCATACTAATAAAATATCACATATTTTATGTTTTATTTTTACAAATAATTTGCATCCATTCTCATTCAATTGTTAAGCATCTAGGTGATTCAATGGACAATGTCTTACTTGGGAATTATGAAAACCTAAGTTTGAATTCTTTTTCAGATGGTTATGGGCTGTGTGATCTCTGGACAAGTCTTCTTAGTCTCTTTTAAAATGTTTTTCCATCTATAGTATGGAGATAATAATAGTCCTCACAGAGTTGTGAAGATCATATGAGATAACATTTGTAAAGCATTTTTATAATTCTTAATGTGCTAGAGAAATATTTATTAAAATTATTTGCTTCTTCTGTACCAAGCACTGTATTGAATGCTGGACTAAGAAATCAAAAACGAAGATGCAGTCCCTGATTCAAGAAGCACACATTATTCTAACAGGAGAGCCAACATGCACATAATATGGGTGTATATATTACATGGGTGTATATATTACATGTGTACATATCCTCACATGCAAAATTAAACAAGGTAGTTTTGTAGGGAACCTTACAACTGCTGTGGATCAATAAAAGCTTCATATAAAAATTGATGCTTGAGCTGAGTTCTAAAGAAATAAAGGACCCCAAGGAGCAGAGAATTTCAAGCACGGAGAACACAAAATATGCAAAGACATGGCAATGGGAAATGGTATATTGTTTTTGAGGAATAGCAAAGAGTCTAGTTTGAGTGGATCATAAAATGTTGGGTAATTGTGTATACGAAGAATTAGTAGAAGAATAAGAAAAAGTAAAAAATTCCAGGTTGAATAAAAGGTTTTAGTGCCATACTTATCATCGTTGTCTCATCTATGTTCATATTTCAGACCATATTATTCATGGAGTTTTCTTGGCAAGGATACTAGAGAGGTTTGCTATTTTCTTCTCCAGTCAATTAAGGCAAACAGAGGCTAAGGATTTGCCCATGATCACACAATAAATTTCTGAGGCCAGTTTGAACTCAAGTCTTCCTAACTCCAGCCCCAGTACTCTGCTCACTGACACACTTAGCTCTAAGTACCATACAGTGGAATTTATATTTCATCTTTACAACAATAGGGTAGCACTACAGTGGTGAAGTAACACAGTCAGACATGTGCTTGAGGAAAAGCTATTTGGTAGATTTATATAGGATGGATCAGAATGAAACAAAATGAATCAGGAAACTCACATAGAAAATATTATCTCTATTTTACTTTTTTTAAAGAAGGCAAGAGGAGTTGAATGACAGTTTATAGAATATTAGAGCTGGAGAAGTCTTGAAGGGCAATATCCTTGTCTAACAAATAAACAGGTATATGGGGGAGTTAAGTTATCTGCCCTATTAGTTCAAGGCTTTGAACCCATGGTTTTAGAACCCATGGTTCTAAATTCAGGGACTTTCTTCTCTTTCTATACTCCCTTTTGGCAAACTTATTTATTACTATGGCTAAAACGATAATTTATTAGCAATTAAACATCAAATCTTTATCAAAGCAATTATATCCCCCTCCAACAGAATTTCAGTGGCAGAATGGATTGGAATGGTCATCTAGTTCAATATGTGTCCTAGTAGGCATTCCTTCTATAGCCTAATCAGTAGCTATCTGGCTTCTGTGATAGGAAATCAACAACTTTAGAAGGCAGTCCATTTCACATTTGAACAACTATAATTATTAGGAAAGTCTTCATTACATTAAATTTAGATCTACCTCTTTCGATAATAAATGAAAAAAATCTAATCTTTCTTCAATATAATTAATCAAAGACTGTAGAGAATATATTTGAGGTACTCTCTCCATCATCAAATGGTATATGACCCAAACTCATTTTCTAGTTTACTCCAATAGGCACTTGCACTCTTAGACCTGTATTATCAGGGAATAATGAACACCATAAGGATGTATCCTTATTCAAAGTCTCTGAATCCTAGGGATAAATTCTCTCTGCTCTAGAGCTTTCAAAGTTGTATTTCCATTTACACAAACTGGCCATCCACATTAATGAAACATTTAGATCTTAATCATAAGCATTACTCACCAATAAGGTAAAGGAAATAATATAAATACTAAATATCCATATATTTAAGCCAATATAGAAATAATTACAATCCAAAAATAGATTTGTATCAAACTCTGTCCAAAATGCATTGGTAACTATAGAGGAGAGTGGTAGGAAAAAATGAGACAGTAAAATACATATGTTCATGATAATTCACAAATCTGATACTTAGGCACTGATGTTATGGATTAAGAACATTTGTATTAAATAAAGCTGCTTTTCTTATAATTGCTCATATTTTTTTTATTTAAAAAAAACTTAGCTTAGTGAATCTACTGCTCTTCTATTCTTGAATTAATGAAGCACTTAAATGCTCTTTCAATTTATAACACCTTTAAAATGGTGCTGGAAAAGTCTCTCACTATTAATTTGGCTAGCAGTTATTTTTAAGCCACAGAGCTAACAAGCTATTCACTCATTCACCAGCTTGTTTTGTCATCCAATCAATTCATCACAAACAGCTCTCTCATACTAACTGCAAAGTCTACCCTCCCCATTGCTTTTTACTCTCAAACCAAAGTAAACAACAGATAGTAATTCTGATTCCAAAAGACTTCATTTCTCTTAAAGTATATGTGTGGTTCTAAATGGTAGTAGTGAACAATGAAATCCTTATTCTATGAACTTTTGTCTTTTTTCAGCTCATCAGAAATCTTTTAGCTAAGGCCTTCTGTCAGCTAGCATTTCTTCATATAGCCCTGAAAAAGCTGGCCTTTAACCCTCAGCTATTTCTTTATACATACTCTCCTCTAGAAAGACTTCTGCAACCCATCTTCCCTTTTTTTCTTTTAATTGCTTTGCATGGTTCAAATTAGTGCCTCTTGGTACCTGGTGATTCACCTTTAAAAACTCGCAAATTTCCCCTATAATACCAAGAGTCTTTATTTAATGATCTCTTAGTTTTCAATAATTATGATTTCTATTTTGTGAGTTTTATCCTTTTGCCCTAAAAATCATTCTGTCATTATATGTAAATGAACTGAGGGATCACAATGTCTTGCAGATCAATCCATTCCATAATTTTCAATTAGGTCCAATTTAAGTTAGTTCCTATGAAAACTGTGTAATTTTTTAAGAATTAAAATATTTTTCTCTATCTCTTCACCCAACTATTTCCATGGTGCAAAAGAAGCATCACATTCTGTTTTTTAAAAGTGATTTAAAATTTGTATTTATTTCATAGTTGTTTTTCTGTCCTCTTTTAAACCAATATTCTTTGAAAAATATTTTTAGCTCTTTAAAAATTATTAAATCTAAGTTCCCCCCCCAACCTTTCTAGTGCTATTAAACTATTCATCTACAAATAAAGCATTAATTTTATCCTTTACCAGTTGATTTTTTTTCTTTATGTAAAAATAATTTTTATTCTCCTTTCAGCACTAATCTGTTCCATATAAAAACACAATACCATGAAGGAAGAACCTTATACTTGAATCATAAAATTAAAGAATATCAGAGTTAGAAGGGATTTAATGACCTACATTGTTTAGGAATTCTCTCTAGTATAGTTCCAACAAGTAGTTATTAAATCTTGACTTGAACAGTTGTAGTGAGAACAAACTCACTAAACTGATAGAAGCTCCAAAAATAAGAGCCTAAAGCTCTCAGCTTCTTTATTTCAAGGCAAGATCTTTTCAAACAATAGAACTTAAGTTTTTAACATCTATTGAACTTGAATGCAACTTGAACATGATAATGCTACCTACACTAAAGCCTCTAGAATATTATGACAACCTTTTCATTGATTTGTTGGATTCTAAGGTGGAGAGGAGCACACATCATATGCCCTCTTGGATATCTTCCTATGAGTAAGCACACGAGTAGAACATACTGTACTTCGGATACATACGTGTATATGTATATGTTTAACAAGTATCCAATACCACTACCACTGAATTGCCTCAATACAAAGTATAAAAAGTTTCTTCTTTTAGAGTTGCATCATACTTATACATATTTGACTTCTTATTGGAGCCTGTCAATCAAAGTGTTAGTGATCAACTTCTTATTCATACATAAATTTTAAAAGTATATATTATATGCCTTTATCAAAGTAATTGATTAAAATGTTGAAAGCAATACAAAGACATAAAAGAGATTCCTTTGAGTACTCCAGTAGAGTATATCAACCCATTTTTCCCCATGTTCAGATGTGAAATGAGTCAGTATTCTTAAAGAAGAAAAATTTAATTATTATACTGTTTAGGGAGAATATGAATGCTATTCTAGAACTAGCAATGAGGATCATGGTGAAAAAACAAAGAAGAAAAAGAAGGAGGGAGAGTGGAATAAAAGGTCAGATAAGAAAAAGGAAAGAGAAGGAAGAGAAAGAAAAAAGAAGGAAGGGAGGAAAGGAGAAAGAAGCAAGTGAAAAAAAGAGTAAAGGAAAAGAAAATTGAATTCTGGAGTAGCATAACCAACAAAAGAGATGAAACATTTTTCTTGAAAATGACAATTTAGGAAATCAGCAAGATATATATATATATATATCACAATGAAGTTAGGGTCAACCTAGAGCACATATGGCAGCACCAGCAAAAGACGCTGGAGGTGGCAATAGCAGCATCAGCAGCTGAGAGATAGTAAAGGGTCTGACAACTGTTCAGAATGAGATTATGGGGACCCTGAGCTAATACTGGGTGAGGGCCTTGGTGCTATTTGCCAACTTCATTGCAGTTCTGAGTCATGATTCTAGGGTGGAGAGAAGTGTTTGAAGTTAGTCATAAGGAAGAAGGGACTACGTTCACAGTTCCAAATCTAAGAGGAGAACTAACACTTGACACTGCAGGGGAAGTAAGGGATCTGGTAACCATTCCAGGGTAGAGAGGACTACAAGCAGGGACCCTTTGTGGGTAAGGAAAAGAGCAAGACCAGAAAAAAGTATTGACCACACTACTCACTGCATCACACCCCCTTTAGAAACACCCAAAATTTATAGACAACTCTAAAAACAGCAGCCAAAAAAATTGAGTTAGTCTCTTCTCCATTCAAATGAGCAGAACCAAACTTTAAAATAAAGTTCAAAGTCAAAAAATAGTTTGGAAAAATGAAGAAATACCAACACAAAAAACTTGACAAAGAATGGTGACAAAGAAGATCAATACACAAACTCAGAGGACAATAATGTAAAAATAGTGACAAGTAAAGCCCAAAAGAAAAAAATTATATATATGCATATATATAAATTGGACCAGGTCCAGCAAGAATTCTTGCAAGAGCTAAAGAAAGAGATAAGAGTGGTAAAGGAAAATTTGGGAAAAGAAATAAAAGTGAAAGTGATATAAGAAAATTACAAAAGAAAATTAACAGTTTGGTAAAAGTTGCACAAAAATACTAAAGAATATATCACCATAAAATACAGACTTGGGAAACAGAGCCAAGATGATAAGAGTAAAGGCAGGAATGAACCTGAATTCTGCCATTTTTCTCTCCAAACAAATTTAAGATAATTTCCCAAATCAAAGTGGAATAGCAGAACAAACAAAAAATCAGTGTTAAGCAATTTTCTAGCCAAAGGTAACATATGTGATTGTCAGGAAAGGCCTGTTATTGTTGTTTATTCTTCATTCTTGAAGAGGATCATGTCATCAGAGAAGTAATGGCATCACATGCAAGTGAATTGGATTTAAGTGAGGGAAGACTAGGCAGGAATTACCCAATTTGCCTTCTCCTCCAAAGTCATCTGGATCCAGTGGCAAAATATTGATTCAGTACAACTGGAGTTGGCCCTGGATGCAGTGGGAGACTTTGGCCTTTTAAAGCTAAGGTCTTCAGCAGGTCTCAGTTTGACCAAGGAACAACTAATTGGTGATTAAGGCTAGCTAAAAAATGAGGTAGAGACTGGCCTTTTTTACCTAGTTTAAAAAAAAAAAAGTAATTAAAAAAAAAAAAGAAACAAATAAACAAAAAAACCCCCCATAACTGTGTATATGTGTATATGTGTGAGTAGAGGCATACATATAAACACAAACACATACATATATACATGCATACACGTATACACACAACACACACACACACACACACACACACACACACGAATGAATGAAGATCCTCATAGTTTCTGGCCAAATAGAAACAGTTGCTATTTGCATTCACTCTTAGCCAATCATGGCCCAAACAATGACCAACTCAGACTTGGCCTGGATCCTATTGTTGGTCAACCAATGAGAACTAGAGTGATTTGGGTTTAAGGCATCATCAAAGCCTGTAAACTCCAAAATGTCTTGTGAGGTTCCAGTTATCCAAAAATATATTCCTCTGGGCCCTATATGAACAGTGGGGGAGAAAGGAAAAAAAGAAAAAAGTTTTCAAAAAAGTGGTAAAGACACCAGCAATGAAGATGAAATTAAAACAACTTATTAGGAGCTATATTACCCAATTTTATGCTAGTAATAGCTATAATATGAGTACAATGAATGAATATTTTAAAAAATATAACCTCCCCAAATTAACAGAAAATGAAATAAAGTAATTAAATAACTCTCTTAGAAAAATAAATTGAATAACAATAAGAAGCCTAAGAACCAAACTGATTTATAAGTGAATTTTACCAAACATTTCAGAAAAATAGGTAAAAGGGGATTTTTCCATAAAATTTCTTTCATAATACAAACATGCTTTTGATATCTAAACCACAAAGAATGAGAGGAGAGACCGAGACAAAGACAGAGAAAGACAGAGACAAAGACAGAGAGAGAGAGAGAGAGAGAGAGAGAGAGAGAGAGAGAGAATATTGTATACCTGTTTCCCAAATTGATGAAAATTGATGAAAAAATTTAAATCAAATAGCAGCAAGGAGAATAAAGCCATATATCACAGAAGATCATATTCTATGCTTAGGTAGAATTTATGCCAGGGATGCTGGGCTACTCCACTCACTGTAAGTATGACTGACCATATAATAATTTTAAAAAATCATTTAATTTTATCAGTGGGTGCAGAAAAAGCTTAAAAAGAAATATAACACCAATTTCTATAAAAATGGCAGAAAGCATAGAAAAATAAAGGAAACCTTTCTTAAAATAATACGCATTGGCTTTCTAAAAGTTACAACAAAAACTAAATGTAACAGAGATAAACTTGAAAATTTCTTAATGAGATTGGAATTGAAGCAAGAATTTCCTTATCACCACTATTAATTCAATATTGAACTAGAAATGCTAGGTATAACAAAAAGACAAGAAAAAGAAACTGGAGAAATAAAAATAGGCAGTAAGGAAACAAAACTATCACTGCAGGTGAATGGTATACTAAGAAAAATCTAGATCAATTAAAAACTAATGAAACAATTAATATTAACAAAGTTGCACAATATAAAATTAACCTACATAATAAATCATCAGCATTTCTATATGCTACTAACAGAGACCAGAAGAAACAAATAAAAATAAAAATGCCATTTAAAATAATTGCATATAAAATTAAATACTTGAGTGTTTACCTGCCAAGACAAACTTAGAAAATAAATCAATTATAAAAGCAATTATTTAATTACAAAACACTTTTCACACAAATAAAGACAATTGGAGAGATATTTAATAGCTCATGGGTAGGCCTCACAAATATAATATAAATGACAACTCTACCTAAAATAATTTACCAAACAGTGGAAGAATTATTTTGTGGATTTAGAAAAAAATAATAAAATTCATCTGAAAGAACAGAAGTTCAAGAAAAGTAAAGGAACCAATTTAAAAAAATGTGAAGGAAGGTAGTTTAGCAGTGGTACACATTACAAAGTGGTAATCACCAAAATAATCTGGTATTAACTAAGAAATGGAGTAGTGGATCAGTGGAATAGATTAGATGCATACTGAATGCTAGTAAACAATCATAATAACATAATGTTTGATAAACCCAGAGATCCAAGTCTGGGGACAAGATCTCATTACTTGACAAAAATTTCTGGGAAAACTGAAAAGCAATTTAGTAGAAACTAAGCATAGAATAATATTTCACACTGTATACTAAGATAAAATCAAAATTTGTACTTAATTTAGACAAAGAGTGGTATAAGCAAATTTAAGAGAGCATGGACAATTTTACCAGTCAGATGCATGGATAAGAGAAAAATTTATGATCAAATAACAGAGAGGATCATTGGAAGTAAAATAGATAATATCATTTCTTTAAATTAAAAAGGTTTGCAGAACCAATGCAGCCAAGATTACCAGCAAAGAATTTTTATAGCAAATTGCTCAGATTAAGTAGTTATTTCTCAAATACACAGAGAACCAAGTCAAATTTATGAGGATATAAGTCATTCCCCAATTTCTGAATGATCAAAAAACAAATAAGGATTTTTAGAAGAAGTCAAAACTATTTCTAATCATATGAAGATTATATGGTTAGATCAAGGCATAAGGAAAATTATTTTGGCAGCAGTTTGTTAGATGGATCAGAGTGGAGGGGAACCTTGAGTCAGGAAGAGAGATTAGAAAGCAATAATCTAAACAAAAAGTAGTGAAGAACTGAATTAAATGAAGAAAAGGGATCAGAGGTAGGAAGATATTGTGAAAGTACACATTTTGAGATTTTTGAGATTCAATTCAGTGAATTGAATATGTGGAGTAAGAGAGTCCAGGATAATTATACCTGAGAAATTAAAAGGATAGTGATGCCCTCAATAAAGTTTGATGGGAAAAAGCTAAGAGTTTTGATGGTAAAATGATGGAATTGGTTTTAGATATGCTGAATTTAAAACATGTTTAGAATGATAATTTTGAAGTATGCAAGTGAAATTGGTCTGAGGCAAGATCAAGACAATGGAGCAAAGGCAGAAAACTCACACAAATTTCTACCAAACAACTCCAAATTCCTTTAAATAATGGCTCTAAACAAATTTTAGAGCATCAGAACACCCCAAAAAGACAGGGTAGAACATTTTTCAGTCAAAGACAATGTAGTTCATTAGAAAAGGCCTATAGCACCAGAGTGGGAACCTAGTGCATAGTCACAGTGCAGGAAGCACCATCACAATGCTGGCCCTGGCCCTGGCCCCGGTCTTGGGCCCCATCAGTAAAGTAGATACAGGTCTAGAGACCTCTAAATCAACTTCAGTATTTTGGTTTCTAGACCTTTCAGCCCAGAGAAACAAGAGGATTTGGAATGTCAGCAGAAAAGGTCTGTAAAATCAGGATGGGAGTCCAGCATTCAAGCCCAACACAAGCCACTCCAGTACAGCCCCCCAGACCTGGCCTGGCCCGGGACCCAGTGCCAGCAACTTTAGCAGGGACAGTCCTAACAATTCTAGGATAGAAAAAAAGGACTTTGGGGGAGGTTCTTCACAGGATCTCTAAAAACAGCTTGGGACTATGCACTCCCTCCCCTGGAAACAGAGCCCTTCTTTAATAAAGAGTTAAAAGCTGAGTAATAGAAAAATGATCAGACAACAGAAAAAATTTTCTGACTATGGAAAGTTACTATGATGACAAGGAAGATCATAACACACATTCAGATGATAACAGAGTCAAAGCTCCTACACATCCAAAGCCTCCAAAAAAAAATTAAGAATTGGGCTCAAGTCATGGAAGAGCTCAAAGGGAATTGTGAAAATCGAGGAAGAGAAATACAGGAAAAATTAGGAAAAGAATTGAGAGAGTGCAAAAGAGAGTACAAAAAGCTAATGAGGAAAAGAATTCCTTAAAAAGCAAAATTGACCAATTGGGAAAGGAGGTACAAAAGTTCACTGAGAAAAGCAATTTCTTAAAAATTATAATTGAGCAAATGGAAGCTAGTGACTTTGTAAGAATTCAAGATACAATAAAGCAAAACCATGAAAAATGAAAAAAATAGGAAAAATGAGAAATATCTCATTGGGGAAAAAAAAAACTCATGTAGAAAACAGATCCAGGAAAGATAATTTAAAATGATTGATCTACCTTAGAGTCATGATCAAAAAAAGATCATGGACATCATCTTTCAAGAAATTATCAAGAAAAACTGTCTTGATAGTTTAGAACCAGAGGACAAAATAGAAATTGAAATAATTCATTGATCACCTCCTCAAAGGGATCCCAAAATGAAAACTCCCAGAAATAATAATAGCCAGATTTTGGAACTCCTGAGTCAAGGAGAAAATATTGCAAGTATCCAGAAAGAAACAATTCAAATATAGGGAAGCCACAATCAGGATAACACAAGAGTTAGTAGATTCTACATTAAAGGATTATAGGGGTTGGAATATGATATTCTGAAGAGCAATGGGGTTAGGATTGCAACCAAGAATACCTACCCAGCAAAACTGAGTATTATCCTTCAGGGGAAAAAGTGGATATTCAATGAAATAGAATATTTTCAAGCATCCATTATAAAAAGACTAGAGCTGAATGGAAAATTTGATTTTAAAATATAAGACTCTGGAGAAGCATCAAGAGGTAATCAGGAAAGGGAAATTATTAGGGACTTAAGTTTACATTTCTACATGGGAAGATGATACTTGTAAGATGATACTTGTAATTCATCAACACTGTCATTATTATTGTTAGAAGGAATGTATATATATATATATATATATATATATATATATATATATATGCAGAGGACATAGATATGAGTTGTATAGGAAGGGATAATATTTTTAAATGAAATTAAGAGATGAGAGAGAAGACACTGGAAGAAAGGTTAAGGGAAAAGTGAATGTTATAAATTGTTATTAAAAAGAGGCAAGAAAAAGCTTTTACAGTGGAGGGGAAGAGGGAAAAGAGAGGATGAGTGAATGAACCTCTCTCTCATCAGAACTGGCTCAGTTTGGAAATAACATTCACACTCAATAAGAGTATGAAAATTTTTTTTATGCTGCAGGAAAATAGGAGGGGAAAGGGATATGGGAGGGGGGGTGATATGAAATGGGTATGTTGGGAAGGGAGTAGTCAATAGGAAAACACTTTTGAGAAGGTACAGGATGAAAGGAGAGAGAAAATAAAGGTGGGGGGAATAGTTAGCAATAATAATTATAAAAAAGAATTTTGAAGCAAGTTTTTCTAAGAAGGCCTCATTTCTCAAATATAGAAGGAATTGGATCAAATGCATAAAAAATAAGAGCCAATTGATAAATAATCAAAATGTATGACCTGTGTCCCAAAAGCTATAAATTCATGCATATACTTTGACCTAATAACACCACTACTAGGCATGAATATCAAAAGAGATTTTTAAAAAAGGAAAATGAACAATATATACAAAAATATTTATAGCAGCTTTTTTCTTAGGGCAAAAAAATTGGAAATGGAGGGGACATCCCTCACTTGGGGAATGGCTCAATAAAATGCGGGTGTGTTTGTGACTAAACATTGTAGTTCTATGGGATATGATGAACACCTGTTTTCAGAAAAAAACAAATAAACAAAACCTGGAAGTCCTTTGTGAAGAAAAGCAAAGTGAAATGTGCTTTATACAAAGTAATAGCAATTTTCTGGGATGATCAGCTATAAATGACTTTACTATTCTCAACAGTACAATGATCTATGAACTACTCTGAAGGAACTTATGATGAAAAATCTTATTCATACCCAGAGAAAGAACTAATTACGTCTAAAAACAAACTGAAGCTCCCTCTCTCTGAACTTTATTTTTTTGAGAATTTTTTTCATTAGGGTGGGAGAGATCTATGTTTTCTTTCACAACATAGCTTTTATGGAAATGTATTATATAGCTTCATTTGTGGTTTCTTAATTGGATGTAGGGATAAGGGAGAGAACCTAGAACTTAAAAATTAAAAAAAAAAATCAAATGTAAAAAAAGTTTTAAATGTAACTGGGGGGAAATATTAAATAAATCAAATGCCAAAAAAAAAAAAAAAAAAAAAGAACTATTAAAGGTACAATTGGACTGCCAATGAAGGCAAAAAAATGAGTCGTAGTAAGATTAAAGCTCAGGGGAGGGAATTAGGTTGTATATATAAATCTAGATGTCATTTCATAAAGATCACAGTTAAATGCATGGATCTTAAGGTTATTTACCAAGAGAGCAAGTAAACAGGCAGAATTTTGGAGATATGTCCACAATTTGGGGGTATGATATGTATAATGAGCCAGCAAAGGAGATTAAAAAGAAATAGTCAAACACAAAGTAAACCAGGAAAGAGTAGTGTCATAAAAACTAGAAAGGAGAGAGAGCTCTAGAAGGGGAGAATGGTCAGCATTTGACAATGTTGACAGCAGACAGCAGACAAGCTGGATCATATCAGGGCTGAAAAAAAGATCATCAGATCTACTCGGTGAGGCAATTGAGGTTGACTTGCCCAGGGTTGCACAGTTACATTGTGTTAAGTGTCTGAGGCTGCTTTTGAACTCAGATCCTCTGACTCCCAGGCCAGTACTCTATCCACTGTGCCATGGAACTGCTCCTAGATCTAGTAATTAAAAGATCATTAATAACTTTGGAGAGAGCTATTCCATTATATCCATTATACCATTCAAACATCAGTATGTTCTAATCTCAATTACTTCAAAGAGGGCATTTCCATAAAGGAAACCTTTATAAAAATAATTCATAATATCGAAAATATTTTTACCACTTATATACTCATATTCTGTTCTGAATTTTAGTTATAGTTTCTTTATTTGAAGTTTTATTGATTTCTTTTGGTTTTACAATCCAAGTATCCATGAAGGCCTCTTGTAGCAAAGTAAAACAATTATATAAAGTGATGATATAGTCATTTCTTTCAAAAGTTCAAAAGTCAAAAATATTCCACATCTGTAGCACTTTTCTTCAACTCTCAATTTAAAAAAAAGTTTTTAATTAACAGTATTCTTTTTTTCTTTATCTCACCCCTTGTAAAAAAAGACAAAAAAAGAATAGATTCCTTGCAACAAATATTATATATTTGTGTATGTATATGTGTGCGTGCACAAGCATATAAATATGTGTGTATTTGTGTGTATGTGTGTGTGTGATTCTTCTTGTATATATTGTGAGCTATGTTAAAGCAAGTGCAACATAATTATTTTTGGACCTCCCACAGGCATTTAAAACAGCACTTTCAACATTGGGTATATAATAACAAGATTAATGAGTGAAAGAAAAAAGAAAAAACATATTAGGATTTAGGCTCAAAAGGCTACATATCCTTAGGCTCCAGAAAATTTCAATAGAACCTAATATGATTATAGATTTAGAGCTGGTATTTAGACCTCTCATTTTTTACAAATAGTTAAAATCCCCACAGAGATGAAATGATTTGCCCAAAGGCATAAAGAGTCAAAATCCAATCTCAGGCCCTCTGATTCTAAAGCCAGGATGCTTTCCATAGCAACACATTGCAACCCAGTTACAATGAATCACCTTATTTGTTATAATTACTATAATTGCAGATATATTCATTTCTGCACTTCATACTCAGATACATAAAATATATGTGTGTACATGTCTATGTCTATGTATTTGATCCTGAAAATTATCTCTTTTTAGAGCTATTTAAGTAGTCAACTGGTTAGACCAGCCCACTTCTCCCTGGAATAGTTATCCATAATGATAAAAAAAAATAAATATATATATATATATATATATATATATATATATATATGAGAATCATAATTTAGTAACCACTATTGTTGGTTCCTAATCTAACAAAGATGACATTTGGCTGAAATATATGGGAAAATTGCTTAAGTGTTACTTAGCTATGCTACAAACTCAGAAGTTAAAAAAAAAAAAAAAGAAAATCTAGAATTATTCATGAAAAATTCTAATAGAATTTTAATCGAATGGAATTCTAATCAAAACGTTAGAATATTCTGTCATGAATGAAATTATAAGAGACAGAGTCTGTGTAGCCTGATTAATCAATTTATTAGTTAAGTTAGTAATAACCAATAATTGAAGTCATTTGTCTCTTGTGATTACTAAAGATTCCAAGTGAGCATCCCAGGGACCTTTAAATCTCAGTCTCTTCCTCCTGACAGTACATCAATGAGATCTCCCTTGGCAAAAGTAAAGCAATCAGGATTGGGGACATTTTAATGAGGAAGTGGGTTTAGAGCTCCCAGTTTCTCCTTATTACTTCATTGTTGGGATGTGGCAAGGAGACAGTTAGGAAAAATGCACTGGCCATGAGATCCAGTTTCCTCTAAGAATCTTGATCAGAAAACCCACCCCAAAATGGCTTAGTCTCCTGTTTATAAACCAAGTCACCCCCAATTTAATGAAAAGGGAGCAAAACTAAAAGGACTTGGGGGAGGGGAATAATTTATGTCTGATGGCTTCTATTTACAGGGTAAATAAAAGAAAGGATCCCAGTCCAGACAGATGCCTTGAGGACTGGGAGTAATCCCTTATTTATTAGTCCTTCTTGACATTCAGAGTTTGGGATCTGAGGAAATAGTTGGATTCAAAATACAAGTATTAGTTATAAATAATATACTCCAGCATTCATTTTCCTCACACTTACCAGAATTCTGGAGTGCTACAAGTATTTGCTTCATTTTTGCATTTTCTTTCCTTAGCTCTTGGTTTTCATTAATCATTTTTTTTAAAGAGCCAAATAGATTTTCTTCCTCCTTTCTTCCCTGTTCATCTTGGGAATCCATCCAGGCAAGGGAGGAGTTTTTGTCTTCTGAAGTTTGTGAGATCACGTCTGCTGTTTGAGGCTGTGTTGTTTCTGATATCAGTGGCTTCTGTAAGTATGTTCTTCGAACATCTACTTTTCTTACCAAACCAGAAGTGCTGGGAGGTAAACCAGGGGTTTCATAAAGGAGCCTCCTTTTTTTGTTTGGCACACCGACATCATCTTCAACCCTTTTGTAGGCTTGGAATTTCTCGTCATCACTGACATTATTTCTTTTCAGGTATGAATTTAAAAAGGGATTATCTGAGACCCTTTTCCTTGCAGGGTGAAAATTGCTGAGGAATGTATTTTCTTTAGTAGAGTTCATAACTAAGAAAATGGAAAATGACAATAACAACAATATGATATAAGGAAAGCTTTTTTTTTTTTAATTTACTAAGGCAATTGGGGCTAAAGGACTTGCCCAGGGTCATATAGCTAGAAAGTGTTAAGTGTCTGACATCAGATTTGAACTCAGATCTTCCTAATTTCAGGGTTGCTGCTCTATCCATTATAATAACTAGCTACCTCAGGAAAGTATCTTTTAAATAAATAATCCATCTTTTTTAAAAAAATGCAATTATTTTGTCTTGTCATTATTGATTTTATATAAATTCTCTGCCAAAATTTTACTTCCAAGAATCAGAGTGGATTATTTCATGAATAGAATATATTTCATATTCTACTTCATAATATTTATATATATTTCATAAATAGAATTCACAAATAGTATTAGAAACAAGAGTTCTGAACTTTTCTTTATGAAAATCCATTCAAGGTTCTAGTCATCTGGATAATAGTTAAAAATCTTATTGGAGCACCAGTAAATATCAAGAGATCATGTGGGTCTAGTCTATTATACTTCTATGTCAGCAGGGTTCAGTTTTTAAAGGACAGTATAAATATCCCATCTTTTTATTTGCAAAGGGTCAAATAAGACATTCTCATATGTTCTTTGGGGTGTGTGGGACTCTGAATCTCTCTCTGAATGTCTCTCTATCATACACACACACATAAACACACACAAATTAAATTATTTATAGAATTGTTATTGTAAATTATCTAACAAATTTCACCAGACAAAAGAGATTTTAGAGTTAATTACAATGCAATTAGCAATGCTTGACTGCTTACATGTACAAAAACCTCAAATAAGATTGATAAATAACTTGCCAAAAGGTGCAGGCATATAAATTCACACATGGTAATTATATCAAGATTAAAGTTACTCACAGTAATGCACCATCTATAACTAAAAATCACCCAATTTAAGCAAATGTCTCAGGGCAGCATGGTTTCTCTTTTTGTGTCATTAAAAATATGCCCTAATTAATAAAATCTGTGATTATCAAACAAAAATTTTCATATTCCAGAAGTCTTTTTTTCCCCTTTGCTGGAAAAATTTAAAAATTTAAAAAATCAACAAAACAATTCAATCATCACCTATTATGACCCAGCTTAAGGTTATGCAAACAAAACTTATTTTTTTATTCTAATTGACTTTAATATAACTTAATATAACTGTAAAGCTAGCACTAGTCTGATTAACAATTTTACTATTCCCTTTAACCAGCACACAGGAATTATAATTTAGTCATAGAAAAAAATCCTTTCTCAAATTGGCAGAGAAGATAAGACAAAAATAATCAATGTTGGAAGGGCTATGGAAACAGCAAATTAATTTTTGGTTGATCTATGAATTGATGACTTCATTCTGAGAACTTATTTGGAATTACATGCAAAAGTCACTCACCTATCCTTACATAGTGATTCTCTCTCCTAAACATGCATGCCAAGGAGGCAAACCCAGAAAGAAAAATCCCAACTATACCAAAATATTTGCAACACTTTTTTCAGTAGACTGGCTAAATAAGGGATATGTCTGTGTTAATGAAATATTATCATGCCATAAGTTAACAAGTAGGAGGAAATAAGAAAAACATGGGTAGATCATTATGAACTAATATACAACTAAGTATTATCAGAAGAACAATATATACAATGATACATTAATATGAAAACAAAAATAATAAAAGGTACTAAGATACTAGATTAATGTTAATAACCAATCTTCATTCTAAAGATAGGTGATAAAATATTTTCCTGTTTCTTAAGAGTTTGGAGATTATGCTTGTCAACTGTCAAAAGTCCTCTGTCTCTGTATCACACACACACATATACACGCACACAATAAACACACATATCACTGCCTTTTTTAGTATAAGGAAATATTAATGATGATAAGAGAATAATATTGGGAAATGATTGCTATAATGAAAAACATCAATAAAATACAAAATAAAATAATTTGGACAATTATAGAAAAAACAAATGTAATAAAATAGAAAATAAAATCAAAATGCTTTTATGTTAGGATCACAGAGTTTAAAGCTATGAAAAGTGATCAATGAATTGAGATCATTTCTTTAAGGGAAATTGGGAGCCATCTCTTCCAAATGTTTAAAGAAAAGCAATTGTAATTCTTGTTCATATAAATAAACTATTCATTAGACACTGAATGCTTATTTACTCGTCAGGAAGTTTATTCTTCTGTTTAACCATATTGCCAAAAAATGTAATTCTGTGTTTATATTTATAAAAAGAATTTTGACCTCTATTAATGGTGAAATTTAGAAGGTATTATTAAATTAATGACGAGTAAACATTTATAAGAGGAAGCAATGATTACAAAGACAAAGAGAGGATGGAGTATCAAAATTAGGCAAGGCCAAACCGAGTTAATTTATTTTTTGGCAGTGCTGCTATACTGATAAAGAGAATGCTTAAAATTTACCCAACATCAATACAGCATCTGACAATGTCTCTAAATGTGTTCTTATAGAAAATAAAGAGAAATGTGGGTGAGCTAATGGCATAATTAGATGAATCTAAACAGGTTGATCCAAAAAGGAGTGATTCACAGTATAATGTCAACTTTGAATAAAGTCTCTAGAAAAATATCCTGGAAAATCTGTTCTTAATCCTATTTTTGAATCATGTAATTATTATTAAGATAAACTGAGGCTTAAATTTCCAAACACAATCAATTTATTAACAAAGCTAAATCTCTAACTGATGGGAACAACTCTTCTTTTATAGTTTTGCAGCATGCAAAATGGAATACAGAACTTCATAGGGAGGGAATGAGTTATAATTGATGAAAAGAGTTGATACCATGAATGACAAAATTGTTATTATTGATTAGAAATCTGAGGCATGGAGAAATAATATTATGATTTATTAGAAATTGGGAATGAGAAGCTAACAACAACTCCCTCCTTTCCTTCTCTAACTAAGAAACGTTCATTGTTTGGGTCTGCCTACAAGGTTAAAAATAGTGAACAGGCCCTCTTTGGGTAACAAACCAAATAAATTTGAAGGAAAGCTTGAGAGTATAAAAATACTAAACCTGACTCCCTAGTGTCTATCCACATTCCTCAAGTATGAAAATTTTCTTGAGGCAAAATTATAATAGTGATTAGTAGCAGACTTGGATCTCTAAATCTCATTACAGGACAGATGAGTTTTTGAACTCAGCTTTTGAACTTAACTTTTGAAGTTAAGACACAAAGAATGATGACTTAGGCAGTAACAGGATAAAATCAACTAACTGTAAATAAGATCAATTTAAAAAAACAGAATGAATCTGATCATTTCAGTCATACTTTCACTGATGTCATTATCTATTAAAATGATGCAAAGCTAATACATTGGATGCAATCAAGCCAAAAATTATTTTTTGTTTTTTTTATTCTAGCTTTTTATTTGTAAGATATATGCATGGGTAATTTTTCAGCATTGACAATTGCAAGACCTTTTGTTTCAACTTTTCCCCTTCTTCCCCCCACTCTTTCCCCCAGATGGTAGGTTGACCAATATATGTTAAATATGTTGAAGTATAAGTTAAATACAATATATGTGTACATGTCCAAACAGTCCAAACAAAAAGAATTGGACTTTAAAATAGTGTTCAATTAACCTCTGAAGGAAATCAAAAATGCAGGACGACAAAAATAGAGGGACTGGGAATTCTATGTAGTGTTTTATAGTCATCTCCCAGAGTTCTTTCCCTGGGTGTAACTGGTTCAATTCATTACTGCTCTATTGGAACTGATTTGGTTCATCTCATTGTTGAAGAGGGCCACATCCATCAGAATTGATCATCATATAATAGTATTGTTGTTGAAGTATATAATGATCTCCTGGTCCAGCTCATTTCACTCAGCATCAGTTCATGTAAGTCTCTCCAGGCCTTTCTGAAATCATCCTGCTGGTCATTTCTTACAGAACAATAATATTCTATAATATTCATATACCACAATTTATTCAGCCACTCTTCAATTGATGAACATCCATTCAGTTTCCAGTTTCTAGCCACTACAAAGAGGGCTGCCACAAACATTCATGCACATACAGGTCCCTTTCCCTTCTTTATAATCTCTTTGGGATATAAACCCAGTAGTAACATGGCTGGATCAAAGGGTATGCACAGTTTGATAACTTTTTGAGCATAGTTCCAAATTGCTCTCCAGAACGGCTGGATGTATTCACAATTCCACCAACAATGTATCAGTGTCACAGTTTTCCCACATCTCCTCCAACATTCTGCATTATCTTTCCCTGTCATTCTAGCCAGTCTGACAGGTATGTAGTGGTATCTCAGAGTTGTCTTAATTTGTATTTCTCTGATTAATAATGACTTGGAGCATCTTTTCACATGGCTAGAAATAGTTTCAATTTCTTCACCTGAGAATTGTCTGTTTATATCCTTTGACCATTTATCAATTGGAGAATGCAAGTCAAAAAGTATTGACGAGCTAGAATATTAAGAAATAAGCTAGAATGCTAGGATAAACCTAACAAAATGAAATTTAATAGACAAACTTGAACTTTACATTTATGTTTTAAAAAATCATTTCTTAGTAAGGATAAGAGATTTGGTGAGTGTTTTTTAATGGGATGTAAGCTTAATATGTCCCTTCTGGCTTTGTTGTGGCAGAGAGGCTTAGGTAGCTCAAAGAAACCATGAGCTGTGCTGTGCAGGATTATGCCAGATGGACAGTTCATAGTACAGAGTTGTGACAAAAGATGATACATTGGAGAAGGAAAAGGCAAACCTCTCCAATATCTTTTGCAATAAAACACAAACATTATTAAAACAATAAAAGAAATGGCTTAGCAGTATCAAACCTATATATTATAAAACAACACTCATCAAAACCATTTGGTACTGGCTAAGAAATAAGAGTGGTGGATCAGTGGAATGGGTTAGATACATATGACACAATAATCAAGGCCTTTCTAGCCTTGATGAACTTAGTAACTTAGCTTTTTAAAACGTTAATGGAAAGACTCTTGGACTCAAAATCAGTGAACCTAATTTCCAATTCTAGTTTTCATATTTTTTTGCTATGTAATTTTGAAAAAAAAATAGTTAATATATCTGGTCCTCAGTTTTCTTAAGTCTATAAAGTAAATTAGTTAAGCTAAAAAAAAATAACATTTATATGGTATTTACTATGTATAGATCAAGCACCATGCTAAGTGCTTTACAATTATTATCTTATTTGATCTTCACAACAATCCTAGGAGGTAGGTGGCATAGGTGGCATTATTTTCCCCATTTTACAGCTGAAGTAAGACAAAGGATTAAAATGACCTGTTCAATGTCACAAAGCTAATAAGTGTTAGAGGCTAGAGTTAAACTTAGGCCTTCCTGACTCCACACCCAAGGACTCTCTCCACTGTGTCATTTATCTGAAGGCCCTCTTACCTGTGATAGTTGATTCTATTAGAATAATCTATTATTCTAGAATGTCAGCAGGCCCTGTAGTTTTACTGCACAATATAATTGATCTTTTTTGGGATATCCTAAATCCATAATTGAACTGTTAAGAAAAAACTGAGTAAATTCTTGTTAAAAGGCGGGTAAAATGAAATATGTAATTCATCATAAAAATAACTTCTTCAAAAAAAAGTTTTGAATAAAGTTTCAGGCCTTAAAATGTAGCTTCAGGTATATGGTTAGTTCTGACACATGGAATAATCTTATTCCATTACAATGCCAGATAGATGAAAGATTCTCATTAAAGAAACCCCAAGGATTACCAGATAATGGTGGTTTGTATAAGGGGTTCTTATCTTCTGGCAAAGTGAAATGTGGTCTTTTGTACAGCAATTTCAAAAGAAAAATATAGTGTGTTATACTAAGAAAATGTTACAAAACAAATTTTGTGGTTGAAGAATGACTTGAGTTTTAAATGTATATGAAAAAAGATGACTTTCTACTTCTTAAGAACAAAAAATTTACAAATGTGAAGAAAAAGAAAAAGTTCTGATGAAACAAATGAAAAACTGACAGACATAAAAATCTGTTATAGGATATTTAAAAAACAAAATAATTGGCTAATCATCAAAGCTAAAGTGAGGGAAACATGAAGAAGTACTGCCAGATACCAAGAAAATTACCTTACTTGCTTAAAAAAAAAGAAAGAAATGTACTTTATAAGAATTGGGAAAAGATTCTGTCTTGACACAAAGCACACAAATTAAGAATACTGAACAGATCAAGGAATCAGAGAAGTAAAGAATTCCCTGCCCTTGAAGTTTGAAAGCAGGGTGACAAATATCTGAACTAATAAATTTTATCTCAGGATAGAAGCAAGACCAAGCTGGCAATACACTCTGATGACATGAATGTATCGCATTTCCCAAATTGTTTAAACTACTGCAGTTATTCAAAGGAGAGTTCAGGTACAGAAATAACTACTTGCTTCCTTGCGACCTTCAGAGTTTAAATGAGTAACAAACATTTTGAGCAGCTAGTCATCCATGGATGACCCACTTGAGATTTCTTTATTCCTTTGGCACTGAATTCATAAAACTACAAGAGACAGCTTTCCATCAAAGATGACACTGGTAGGGAAAAAAAAAGGATCCCTGCCATTGGGACTAAAGGATAATGGGAAGCATAAAGTGAAGGGAAATATTATAGTAGAAACTGGGTAATCATTAGCAACAATCCTCTAAAAAAGGTATCTCATGCTCCACAGAAGCTAAATATTAAAGTAAAGAATTTCTGAGTTTTTAGAGATTGTTGACAAAAGCACACAGCAGAGAGGCCTGCACGGAGCTCTTGGGCTGCCAGAAGGAGGTGTTTGGAGATCACTTTCACAAGATGAAGTGTACTTGTGTTAGTAAAACCATCTAAAGTGATCGAAAGTGTTTGAATGTCTTCATGGAAAGAAGCATTACAGATCCCAGGCTTGTAGTTTTGGCCTTTCTCTGATTGATGATTCAGTTACACTTCAATATAAAAGAAAAAGGAAGGATTTGATTTGAAATCATATGAACACATTTTATTTAGGAAAGCCAACATTTCAAACTGATCTTAAATAAGAACAAACTAGTCTATGTGTCATTGAAAAAGAAATCCCATGTTTTGAACCCTTTCAAGCAGTTTTTACAATGACTATAATAATTGAAACTGCACTTTTCAATAACTTTTTTCTTCATGAAATGACAGTAAAAATGCATGGAATTAGGATAGAATTAGGAGATAGAGTGTCTTGTGTGAGGAATAGTAAAAAAGCAAGTGTCACAGTCAGTCAATAAACAATTTTAAATGCCTGCTTCTTTTCATTCATGGTACTAAGTAAACCCTGGGGATAGAAAGAAAGGCAGAAGACAATTTGTAATTTCAAGGAGGTCAGAATCTAGTGGAGAAAACATACAAATAAATATATAAAACAAATTATAGATGGGATAAATAGGAATTATATATAGGATAGTAAGTAATTATAATTATTAAGTAATAATTATAAAGAAATAATATAATGATTATATATTATATACATATAATTATATATTAAATAATAATTATATGTAGGAAAAATAGGAAGTAACAAATAATCAAGAGTTAAGAGGAATTGAGAAAGACTTCGTTTAGAAGTTAATTTAGCTAAAATTTGGAAGAACTCTCAAAGGACAGGAGGCATAGATTAAGAGGCAAAGTATTATTTGCAAAGCCTGGGTAATAACCAGTAAAAATCCCCAGTCAGAAGATGGAGATCTTTTGAGACAAATAGTAAAAGAACAATGTCATTGAATTGCAGAGTATGAGATACAATATAACATATAAACATTGTAAAGGTCTGAGATGGAACACATTATGCAGGACTTTGAAGTCCAAACAGAAGACTTTATATTTGATCCTGAAGATAATAGGAAATCACTAGTGTTCATTGAATTGGAGGGTTGACAACATAAGTTGGTAGGTATTTTAGGAAGATTACTTTGAAGTTGAGTGGAGGGTGTACTGGAGTGGGAAAGGGCAGGGGAGGCAGGGAGACTGCCCAACAGATTCTAGGCAGTGGTCTGCATATTACTCTAGGTCTAGGGACTCTACAAAGGTGGTATCAATGACAGAGGAGGGAAATAAGGTACATATAAAGGATATGACAAAGGTAAAATTAACAGGATTTGTCAACAGATAATATGAGAGGAAAGAAAGTTAAAGACTTAAGGATAACAACTAGGTTGAATGAAAAACTATAATAACAAAAGCAAGAAAGAGAAAAGAGTATAGGAGAAAAATAATGAACTCAGTTTTGGACATGTTGAATTTTAAACATCTATAGGATGTCTACTTCCCAAAGTCCAATGGGCAGTTAGAAATACAAAACTAGAGATCAGCAGATAGGTAAGGAGTATCGGATAAGGAACTTTAAGAATCCACAGCATAGTATTATTGATAATTGAATCCTCAGGAGCTGATGAGATTCTAATTAAAAAGTAGAGAGAGAGAAGAGGGCTTGCGGTGGAATTTTGGATGATATGAGATTAGTGAATAGAGAATTAAGAAGGAACACTGAGGTAGGAAAGGTTAAAAAATACTGTCACAAAAGCCTAAAAAGAAGAGTATTTAGGGAATCATAATGTCAAAAGTTGCAGAAAAGTTAAAAAAGATTTGAGAAAAAATGTTAAGACCTGGAAATTAAGATATCATTGGTAACTTTGGAAAGTCAAATTTCTCTCTTAATCCCCTTCCCAAGATGTTGAAGAGACTTCATATTGAATATGGATTTCTTTTTAAATTTTTTAAATTGCAGCTTTTTATTTTCAAAATATATGAAAAAATGTTTTTCAACATTCACCCTTGCAAAACCTTGTGTTCCATTTTTTTCTCCCTCTTCTCTCCCCACCTTCTCCCCTACATAGCAAGTAATCCAATACAGTTTAAACATGTACAATCCTTCTCTACGTATTTCCACATTTACCATGAAGATAAGAAAAACCAGATCAAAAAAGGGGAAAAAAGATAGAAGGAAAACAAAATGCAAGCAAACAACAAAAAAACCTGAAAATAGTATGTGGTTATCCGCACTCAGTCCCCATAGTCCTCTCTATAGGTGCAGATGGTTCTCTCTATCACAAGTCCATTAGAACACCTCATTGTTGAAAAGAGCTATGTGTATCAGATTGATCATCACATAATCTTGTGGCTGTGTTCAGTGTTCTCTTGATTCAACTTACTTCACTTGGCATCAGTTTATATAAATCTCTCCAGGCCTCTGTGAAATCATCCTGCTAATTATTTCTTATAGAACTATAATGGAATATGGATCTCTTAACATTTCTAAACACACTAAAAAAAGGTTTTAAATATGCTTCCATGGTGAGTAGGACTCTCTTGACCTCTCTAACTTTATTGTTAATGTCCTTTCAGAGAGTAATTAACCAATAAATCAATAAGCACTCAAATAGTAAATAGAATGTTGAATCCTAGATTTAGGAAGATTTATGTTTAAATCGCACCTCACACATCCACTAGGAAATTTGCTTAATTTTACCTTAATGTTTACCTTAAGCACTGGAAAGGAAATGGCAGACCAATCTAGTATCTTTGCCAAGAAGACCTCATTTTAGGTCATGAAGAGTTGGATACAACTGGATGACTGACCAATAGTCACTAATAGAAAGGACTATCACAGGTCATGGCTCTTGAATACAGCCTGAAAAGAAATCTGGTGTTATAAAAGACTGAAGTAAATAACAAGTACATAGGGAATGAAAAGTTTGTGAAAAGGTATAGTGATGAGCATTGTCATATTTGAAGAATAGCAAGTGGGATTGTTTTGGCTGGATTGTAGCATACATAAAGGGAAATCAAATAAAATAATTCTGAAAAAAATAAGTCAGTGTCAAGTGATGAAGATACTTAAATATCAAGTAACAATATACATTACATTTCAGAGATAATGGAATCAAATGGAGAGGAGCCTCGTCAGACCTTTGCTCAAAAAAAGTCATTTTGGTAACTTGGTGGAGAATGGATTATAGAAGGGAGAAATATATTTTAGGGACATAATTTAAAATGTATACATAATAGAGTAGAGGAGAGATGAAGAGGGTCTTAATTAAGGTCACGGTCATATAGTTAGAGAACAAAGGAAGGATAAAAGGGATGTTCTGTGAAAGTAGAATCAACAAGGCTTGGAAATTGATTCAATATATGGGAAAAGGGACAATGAGGAGTTGACAACAAGGAGGTTATAAAACTAAGTCACTGGAAAGTTGATAGTGGAATTCACATATGTATATATACACACAGACACATACACATATATATATATGCGCTATACTCTTGGAAAAGTACAAATTGTTGATGTGCAACTGCTTCATAGGATAAGGTAAGGCTGGATATAGAGATCTTGGGGTCATCAGCAGAGAGACATTTGAACTCATGCAAATTAATGTAATGACCAAGACAAGAGTTTAGAGATAAGATTCCAGGACAGAACTTTTGACATTTACCCATTGTTAGAAGAAAGGACATGAATGATTGTCCAGAAAATGAGACTGGATGTAGAAAGAGGAACTAAATAGTTAAGAGGAGAATAATGAGAAATCCATCATGAAAAACCAGGCAAGAGTTTAGTAATCAGGAGTATAGAGTGGTCAATAGCAATGAGTCCTAAAAGGAAGCCAAAAAGAATGAGTTTAAAGAAAAGGTCATTGAGTTTTTAGCAAGTGAGAAATTGTTGATAACCTCAGAGACAGTAATTTCAGTTAAATGAGGAATTCAGAAGCCAAATTCCAAGGTTTGAAAAATGATAGTAATGGAAATGGAAATCATAAGTTTTTTTTCTGCTTTTTCTAAGAGTTTGGTTGTGATAGGAAAGAGATATGAAATCTTGTGGGGTTGATAGAAAGATAGGAGAGAGAAAGGGGGAGGAAATGTGAAGAAACTTTAGCATGTCTATAGGAAGCAGAAAAGGAGTTAGTAGAAAGATATTAATCAGTGAGAAGGAATGATTGTGGGAATAATTACAATTTCAAATAATTTTGTATATATTTTGCTTTTATATATATATTCATATTCATATTTTCACACTAACAAACAGAATGAAAATATCTTTAAAAGGGGATTATTTCATTTTGTCTTTGTATCACCAGTACTTAATAGAATATGGATTATGGAAGGCATCTAAATGATATATGTTCATTGATGAATGAATGAGCAAAACATTAATTGGAAAAGCTTATGTGTTGGGGGGGAGATAAATCAAGTCAGTATGAGTTCTCAGAGAAAGGGTGGTAAGTATGTATAAAATAGAGAGATGACTATATTCTAATTAACTCAGATAAACAAAATAATTCATGGAAATTCTTTTTTTGGCTGTGACTTCATGTGGTCATTAAAAAAAAAGATTTAGGGTCCATTTGACTGGGTAGTAGGATATTTGAGGATATTTGTTCCTAATTTTTGGGATTAACTGATTTATCTCACTACTTTCTTTATATTTTATATTCTTTCATCTATATACCTCTTGAATTCCCACATTCATCTCCATCCCTAGTAAAACCTAGGTAAATTGAAGGCAGCAACCATTTGCATTTTTTACTTAGTATTCATAGGTATATTTATTCCCAGGCCCAGGTCTGGACACATCATGAACACTTAACAAATGTCTGTCTCCAGTTCTTTTGCTATTATGACTGCCTTATTGCATATATACTCCATATTTTATTTGTCCTTCCTAAAATATGGCACAAAGAACTATACTCAATACTATGTGGGTCTGAGCTGAGTAAGACATTTAGAACAGTATTATCACCTGTTTCTTTCTGGATGTTATTTCTTTTTTAATGGAAACTAGAGTAGTATGTGCTTTTTTGTCTATGATGTCACACAGTTGCCTGATGTAAAACTACAATCTACTAACATTCCCCATTTTTTAAAAGTAGAAACAGTTGTCTAATCAGTTTCCTCATTCTAACAAATGAAGTTGATTTTTGAACTCCATTTATTATCTCCATTAAATTGAATTTTATTCAGCATAACCCATCTTCTAGTCTTTGGAGATCTTGACTGACATCCACTACATGAACTTTCATAATATCTAAGAATTAGAAGGAACTTCTAAACATCATCCTCTGCTTCAAGACCTCATCAGGGATTTTCATTTACCACATAGAACAATCCATTTCACTTTGTTATTGTTGTTCAGCTGTTTCAGTCATATCTGACTTTTTGTGACTTGATTTAGGGTTTTCTTAGCAAAGATATTGCACTGGTTTGCCATTTCTTTCTCCTACCCTATTTTTGTAGATGAAATAACTGAGGCAAGCAAGATAAAGTGACTTGCTCAGCATCACACAGCTGGTAAATACCAAAAGTTGGATTTGAACGCAGATCTTCCTAATTCCAAGCATGGGACACTATTCACTTCACTACCTAGTTGTCCCATTTTTCTTTTAGACACTTCTGATTTTTTTTTAAAAAAGCTTTCTTTTACATCAAACATTATTTAATCTGCAACTTCCATCAAATATTATTTAATCTACAACTTCCACCTCTGATTTCTAACTCTGCCTTCAGCCTAGGCAGGTATAATGAATCTATTAGCTTGCTAATGTTTTGGTTACATCTTTGGGCCTAACCCCAGTACTGTATCCTTCATGGAGCTTTCCCTGATGATCATGATGTGCCCTTCTCCCCTGCCCTAAATCTGAAGCAAATATGGTTTTTATTTTCTGTCAAATTTATCATTATACTTTACCTGGACCTTTAATTTGCATTAATTACATTAATTACTCTGTTTATTACATCTTGGTTATTTGGACATATGACTTTTCTCTCATTAAACTGTAAATTTCTTGATATTCTAATGACTACCTTCATAAAACAGACTCCCAACACAGAATCCTATAAACAGCAGGTGCTTCATAAAATAAACTGACCTATTGATGACTTATCCAAGTCCCCATTGCCCAGCTTCCTTTCATCTACAAACACAATTAATATTGTTTTCACAGAATTTCCTTTTCACTAAAATGTAAAGGTTAGATCAGATGATCTAGGAAATGCGTTTTAGCATTCACTATTCTAGGATTGTTCTATTTGTCCACAGTGCATGTTAAGGATTAGGGCCAGCATTACACTTAAGTCAGAAGCAGTCTTAACATGCAGTTTCACATGGTGCTATTTCAAAGGTACTAGGAAAGTTCATGTTCCATATTCATAAATACCTCCCTTTATCCATGTGATTTTTACCCTTAGGTCTCCATTCCTTTGACTTAAAATGTCCACATTAAAGCACATATATCAAGGGAAAGAGAAAATAATTTATGCTATTATCAATTTTAGCCTCAATGTGAATCAGTTTCAGATTCTATACTAAAAATAAATTTTTTATCAAGGAAGGATCCATGAGAACATTTAGATGCCTGGGGGAAGAGATGAAGAGATTATTTGGTACTAATCCAGACTGGGGAAGTTGAGGTAACTTTAAACCAATTTTATTCATTTCCAAGTTTTCTTTGAGGTTATCCCCAACTAGAAGCTGCTGTAATGTTATATAGACATAATAGTTTTTCCCTTGTACCCTGCAGTTAATTGAAGAAGACAGCCCTGACATGGATGCCCATAGGCAGGACAGAGACACAGAGTTAGTTAAGATGTTAAAAACGAGATATGTGAGCCATATGGTTTGCACATCAAATATACTTCAGGGTAGTTAGTGCCCTTTTTAGAGAGAAATACAGGCAGATTAAGGAAAGGAATTGTCAGAGTTCCATCTTGAAATTAGACATTGCAGCTGGCACTGTTAAGAGCTTCTCTCATCAGTACTGCAAGAAGGGACTATAAAGAAAGGTGAAATAATGAAAGGCAGTGAACCACATAGCTTTGGACAAAAAAGTGACTTAATTCATGTTGATAGGTCAAATAAAGATACTTCAGACTAAATAAATCCAATTTGCAAGCAGAGATTGACAACCATGCAGATGAAAAGAAAGGGAAACCTTAGTTCTTAAGGAATCTTAAAGATTGTTAAAGACAGGGTCACCCATGATTAGATAGAAGACTAGAAGAAAAGAAGAGATTGATAGGAGCCAACAGATCTTAGGATTGATAATAGGTATGAAAGGGACCTTAGAGAATAGCTAATCCAATCTTATCATTTTACAGATGAGGAAAGTGAGAAGAGTCTGTAATCTTTTGTGGTTGATCAGTCATTTTCAATTGCAGCCAACTTTTTGTGACCCTATTTGGGATTTTTCTTGACAGAGATACTAGAGTGGATTGCCATTCCTTTCAGCACCACCTAGTTGGCCCAAATCTATTACAGCTCAATTTTCTATTTGGACTTTCTATTATTGAACTAAATTTATCTACACTTTAACTACAAAAGAAACCATTCTTCATGTAAAAATGCAGCCTTTCCCTCAAAGAATAAAGCCAGAACTATATTCACAAAACAGAGCTCAAATAGAAGAGATCTGGCTGTTTTGTTTTGTTTTTTTCATCTGCAATGGAAGTCTATTATAACCTACTTATCACAAGTATATCACAAGCAAACCAGAAGTACAGTAAAATTTTGTTCCTTGCGATAACATTGTATATAATACATAAAATAAAAGTGTGATATAGAACAAATAATCTAAAAAGAAAAGTTGGTAGTACTGAATCCTAGCTCATATTATAAATGGTTCTACCAATAGTTCAGATTTTTAAAAATATGTTTTCATATGATAGTTAATTTAGTCAAAGACTATAGTGGGCATATGTGTACATGTACACATGTAAGGGAAATGAAGGGAATTCAAGTTATCTATACATTTATCCCCATTTTTTTCTTTAACTCTGCAAAGATAGGCTTAGCCTACATACTCTCCAGTTCCAAAAGCAAACATATTCTCACTTCCTCATTAGCAGTATGAATAATAGAAGAGTAGGAATATAAGTATCAGCTTGATTCTCTCAAAACTTGAATGTAAAACACTTTCCTTATTATTGTATCAATTACTTATGACAAGGACTGATATTCACATTTTAAATAGATGAGGAAACTGCAGTTCAGATACTTTTAAGAAGAAATGAAATACAAAGTACTTAGCACAGTGCCGGTCACATAGTAGGTGCTACAGAAATAAATGCTCAATCCCTTCCGCTTTCTGTTTTAAGAAACTTAGTCATGATCAAACATTGAATAGTTACTAGAAGCAGGATTCATATGCAAATTTCTTGATTCTACGTTATAGTGTCCTTTTGATTACATCTGGCAGTGCTTTCATGATGAAACAAAAGAATTTGGACCTTACCACTTATGATAAAGAGATAGAAAAAATTAAATGTTGTATGGCACACATTTAATCCTGAAGCATCTAGTAATTCAATATTTTTCTTTGCCAGATTTAAATATACACTGTAATTATCTATTCATGTCACTATTATACCTATCCTAAATTTATGAATATGAATGTCGGTATATCTACACACACACGCACACACATACACACACACCCATGTATGTGTCTACCGATCTATTTTAAACTTTAACATGCCCTAAGACTTTTGGAACACAGGTAGAGAGGTGTGTGTGTGTGTGTGTGTGTGTGTGTGCATGTGTGTGTATGTGTATGTGTGCCAAAAGCCAAGACAATGCAGAAATAAGAACATTTTCAATTGTTCAGAATAATTATTTATTAAGTTTTAAGAGACAGACTAAGAGAAAGGTGAGGGATACAGAAAAAGGAGAATTAGACAACAAACATGTGGAAAAAACATAGGTCTATTCAAAAATAACTGAAGTGGAACAGTGTACTTTGAAAGAGGGGTTACTTGAATAGGTTATTCAGATGTGAAATTAACTGAACTTGAGATAAGTACAGTAGATAAAATAACAAAGTTTTTAAGATAGTCAAATTTTTAATATTGATCCACTAAACAATGCAATGAAATATAGCAGCTCTAATCCCCATTTAGATAAGGATTTGCTATTCCTGTTTATATCAATTAAAAAACAAAAATCCTACATCAGAAGCATGAAGGTGGCACAAAGGCACTGGGTGGTTCAGTGGACAGAGAACTAGGCCCAGAGTCAATAAAATTTGATATCAAATCTGGCCTCAAATACTTACTTACTGTGGTATTTCTGGACATATCACTTAAGATCTGCTTGCTTCAGTTTTCTTATTTTTAAGATGGAGATCACGATAGTATCTCTTCCCAAGATAGTTGTAAGAATTAGTCTTGCAAATAGTAAGTACTTATTAACGCTTGTTTCCTTCCTAAATCTTAGTTCTGCCATGACCTTGGACAATTGCCTCTCTGCTCCTCCTTCCCTTCATCTGCAAACTGAGGGGATTAGGCTAGATGCTCTCTTGACTATCTTTCCACTCTATGATCTTCAAATCCTTTCAAATCTATAGGATGGAGAGAAAATTTCAGCCATTCTCCTCCAAGTCTACAGGTCTCAGATGATCTAGCGATCATAATTCTGGAGCTGAGATTGGTATATTGAACTATCTAAGTCCACTCCCCTCATTTTACAGAGAATGGGAATGAGGCCCAGAGAGGTAAAATAATTGTCTAAGGCCACACAGGGGGTGGTAAGTGGAATAAGCAGGATTCAATATTCCTATCTCCATTGAGTCATAAAGCTAAGTTCCTTGTAATTCTCAGAGCTGCTTCTTTAAAAAAATGCATTTTAAGAAATTTTCTTACTTATTTCAAAAGTATGTTTTTGTCATAAAGTGCATCCATTTCCATTAATACAAATATCAATCCCTTTACTATAGCCAAAAAAATCACATTACCCAGTGCCAAACTTTTGTTTATGGGCCTTTGCAAATATAAGACTGAATGGATCTTGGACTATAAGTCCCATAGTCGGGACTGGGCTGAACTCAAAATCTTTATAACAAAACCTTTCTGGACTTAAAGCTTCTGAGATAGCCTTTGGGTAATGAAGGTTAACTCTATCCCATGATGAGACATTAGGCCAAAATTGCATAGGAGAAAGAATAGATAATAAGAAGAATTATCCTTGCATGAAATATTCATAATAGATATTCTTATAAATTAAATAAATGATTAAAAAGTATTGTACTTGGTGTTAATCACAATAAAATAGGTAATATATTATAATTTTTATGTATCATAGACCCCTCTTTGGACATTATGGTAAAACCTATGGATCCCTTGAAACCCATTATGTTGAAATAATTATCAAATTCTAAAAGAAACCCCAACTCCCTCAAAATAAACAAACAACAACAAAACCAAGGTCATAACCCAAAGTTAAAAACCTTTATATCATTAATATAGTTAATTTATTTTTCAGAAAATACTAATAGAAGATGATGCAATACAGGGTAACAGAAAATGATAGGTAACAAACCATCTTTTTTATTTACTAAATCCTTTCTTCTACTTTACATTAAGATTACACTTTAATCCTCCACCCACCACCCTCACATCCTGCTGTCACACCCACTTTCATCTATCAGATGAATAGATCTGCCTTCTTAGTCCATATTCCTATAAAAGATAAAGAGACCAGACTGTAGGGAATAGCTCCTCCCATAAAGCTTAGAATAGGAATTGTTCTCCTTCTTTTTATGACTTTCAGCTCCATATGATAGTGAAATTTTGAACCACACATTTGGGGGATGATATGATTCCTTCATATCTCTACAATATGGCATCCTGCCTAATGCTTATCTGGCACAGTTTAAATCTAGGGATATCTTGATAATCAGGGCCAGTACAGTAAGGATGTAGAAGTTGGAAGATGAATACATAAATGTCTTCAGTCAAAATACTCATGTCAGTGAGTCTGGGTGACTGATTTATGGTCTAATAGAGCAGCTCAAGGAGTTTTTGCAAACAACAGTCAATCCAACTTGAGGGAAATATTTTCCATTCATTCATTAATTCATTCATAATAGTAGCTACTAATAAAAACCTTACCAGGCAGTTTGGGGAGACAAAATCAGTAGATTACTACTTTTGAGATAAAAATCTTAAAGTGGGAATAAGCAGTAAATCACCATAACTCTCCCATATTCATCTCTAAATAACCATAAAACAGCCCCAGACAAATTGTGGAACAGCAGAACCAATAAAAAATGGGGTGAAGAAATTTTTTAGCCCAAGAAACTTGGAAGATTGGCAAGAAAGATCTGTCTCACTCAGCTAAAAGGGGAATGAAGCCCAGACAAGATATGTCCTAATAAGCCAGAAGCAAGCCCCGATCTCAGTAAATCTGGAAATCCTAAAGTGCAATGTGGTGGAGCAGGCCAAAACTAGGACCTGTGCCATGTGCCTCAGTGTAGCCAGGGAAAGGAGCTGACTCCAGCTCTGAAAACCACCATGTACTTTAGCATCGCTCAGTCTGCCAACTCTGTGGGCACCTAAGCAAGCATGCACTTCACCATATAGTTCAGTGAAGCCATGGGCAAACAGGCAGCTGCTAGTGGCTAGACTGCCACATGCTTCAATGAAGTCCCTGGGAAAATCAGCAACACCCCTCCAACCTCAGCACCAACTAGGTACAGCACTAAGGCACCAGGTAACATGCCATAATCATAGAGCCTCTGGCAGAGGCAATCACCCTCTTCTCCTCAGAGCAGCACCAGACACAGGAGTACCCAGCAGACTTCAGAGCAATATCAGCATAGCATTAGGTAAATAGCCAGAGCCTTCAGCCCCTGGCACAAGAAGACTGGGACAGTGTCCCTTCCACCTGGGAATAGAATTCAAATTTAAAAGAAAGGAAAAAAGGCAAAAAAAGATAAGTAACAAAATAACAAAAAAAGAATCTGATCATAAAAAGTTGTGGTAACAGCAAAGATCCAGAAGGAGGCAACAATTCAAAACACCTAGGAGCAAAACTCCAAAGAGAACAGCAAGTGATCTCAAGCTCTGAAAGTACTCATGATTTTCCATGAGCTCAAAAAGGGGTTTAAAATTATGTAGGAGAGGTAGAAGAAAAATTGGAAAAAGATACGAGAGTTATGTAAGGAAATTATGAAAAAAAATGAATCAACAGCTTGAAAAAAAACTACTTAAAAAGTAGAATTGGACAAATGGTAAAAGAGTTACAAAAATCCACTGAAGAAAATAATTCCTTAAAAAGTGCAATGGACCAAATAGAAAAGGAAATAACAAAGTTAACTGAGGAAGAATACAACTCCTTAAGAATTAGAATTAGCCAAGCGAAAGCATATAACTATGAGACATCAAGAATCAATCAAACAAATTCAAAAGAATGGAAAAAAAATAGAAGAAAATGTAAAATACATTACTGGAGAAAGAACTCACCTAGAAAATAGATCCAGAAGAAACAATGTCAGAATCAAACCTAGACAGCATCTTTCAAGGAATTATCAAGGAAAATGTCCATGATACTGGGAAATCAGAACATAATACAGGCATTTAAAGAACCCACTGATTACTTCAGAAAGATAACACAAAATAAAAATTCCAAGGAACATTATAGTCAAATTATAGAATTATCAGGTCAAGTTAAAAAAAAAAACTGCAAATGGCCAGAAAAAAATTATATTGGGCAGCCACAACCATGATTACACAGGACTCAGCAATTGTAACTTGTAACTCAATTGTAAATTGTAAATTGTAACTCAAAAATAACTTACCCAATGAAATTAAGCATGATACAAGGGGGAAATGGCTACTATTCAATTAAATAGAAGAATTACAAGCTTTCATAAAGGAAAAGGCCAGAACTGAATAAAAAAAAAAAATTTGATTTCTAATATTAAGACTCCCAGAGAGGCCTAAAAAGAGAAAGGGAAACATAAGGGATTAAAGGAAGCTGAGCATAAAAATTGTATCACTAATTGTACAGCTAGAAAAAACACATTTCAGGGTAATAAGATGAATTTGAGGAAATGACATAAAAATAATTAAGGGATGAGAAAGGAGAGTATCCTGAGTGCAGATGAAAGGGAGAGATATAATGCTGTCAATTATTTCACATGAAGGGTCTCGAAAAACCTGTTACAGTAAAGAGAAAGATGGGCAGGTGGAAAAAAAAGCAGAGGTAGCAATACTGATCTCAGACAAAGCAAAAGCAAAAAATAGACCTAATTTAAAAAGATAAGGAGGAAAACTACATAATGCTAATAGGTACAATAGACCATGAGGCAATATCAATATTAAGTATATAGGCACCAAGTAGTATAGCATCTAAATTCCTAAGGAAATAAAGTGTTACAGATTCATAACCAAACGAGATAGAAAGCATATAAAATGTAAAATAATTTTGATTATATTAAATTAAAAAGCTTTACACAAACAAAATCAATGCAACCAAATTAGAAGGGAGGCAGAAATCTGAGAAATAATCTTTACAGCAAATGTTTCTGATAAAGGCCTCATTTCTCAAATACGGAGAGAACTGTGTCAAATTTGTAAGAAAATAAGCCATTTCCCAATTTATAAATGGTCAAAAGATATATGAATGCGCAGTTTTCAGATGAAGAAATCAAAACTATCTATGAGCATATCAAGAAGTGCTTTAAATCACTTTTGATTAGAGAAATAAAAATTAAAAACAACTCAGGCACCAACTCATATTATCCATCATATTGGCTAATATGATTTAAAAGGAAAATGACAAATGTTGGAGAAGATGTGGGAAAATTGCAAGACTAATGCATTGTTGAATTTATGAACTGATTCAATCATTTTGGAGAGCAATTTCGAACTATGCCCAAATGGCTATCAAATTTTGTGTACCCTTTGTTTAAGCAATACCATTACTAGATCTATAAGAAATCACAAAAAGAGGAAAAGGAATTACATGTGCAAAAATATTTGCAGCATTTATGTGATGACAAAATATTGGAGACCAAGAGAATTTCCATCAATTAGGAAATTGGTGGTACATAAATATAAGAGATTACTATTGTGCAATAGGAAATGCTGACCAGGCAGATTTCAGGAAAACCTAGAAAATGTGTACATAGTAATGAAAGTGAAATAAGCATAGTATATGTTATCAGCAATGTGTGTGATGATCAGCTAGGGATGACTCAGCTTTTATCAGCAATAGTATGATCCAAGACAAGTACAAATGACTCCAGAAGGAAAATGCTATCCACATCCAGATAAATAGACTCTGAATATCTATCTAAGCACACTTTTTTTCACTTTATTCTTTTCCATGTTTTTCCCCTTTTGATCTGTTTCTTCTTTCATAACTGTGACTAATATGAAAATACTTTACATGCTAACACATGTATAACCTATATCAAATTGTCTATCCAATTTTTAGAAAAGGGGAGGGAACAGAGAAAAATTTGAAACTAAAAATACTGTAAAAATGAATGCTAAAATGAATGTGTAAGGGGGAAATTAATCATTAAAAAGTAAAAATAAGGCATAATAAAAAGCTTATAATCATGAAAACCCAGTACCTCCCTCCTCTGAACATTTTGTAATAGATTATTACTTATATAACAGAGTAGGAGCAGGGAAGCAAGGTCTATGGGCTCATTCAAGCAATCTTTCTATGAGTTTAAGTGGCAATTTATATGCTACAAAGGGGAAAACTATCTTGATCACTTCTTATCTTTCAATATCTTGATCAAATAAGAATTTAGTAAATATTTTTTGAATGAGCTAATCTAAAAATATGACAATACCATCTATCAACTAGTGAACAATAGCTAGAGGATGATAATGAAGTCTTGACTTCTTTTATATTGAGATCTATGTGCTTCCAGAAGCCTGAATATAACAGTGTCCAGTGTGGTTTAAGATTAAGCTAATATGGAAAATTATCTTAGAATAAGCAACCCTTTAGCCAAATCTAGAATGGACTGATGGAGATTGGTTAAAAAAAAAAAAAAAAGATTTTTAAATGTTCAGTATGGGATGATGGGAGAGTAAGGAATAAGCAGCATGGAAATAAAAAAAAAAATACTTCTTATGAAGGATGAAGTTTTTCATTTATGTCTCCTTTAGGAGTTGATAAAAGAAACCAGGAAAAATTAAAAAGCTCTGGTATTATAAAGCTAAAATATAAATATCTAGGAAACTGTCTTTATAAAAAAAAAAAAAAAGATATCCCAATCCTTAAATGAGGAAAGTGGGGCTATGAAGGAGGGAAATGGAGAAGGAATGTCCTAATCTTCCATAACTAATAAGGTCAGAGTTTTGAGTTTTCAAGTTAAGGAACTGAAGTTAGCTTGGAACTACAACTCGAAGTTGTAGTTAAAATGGGAATGGAAAGAGAATAATAATTGTTTTGGGGGTAGAGGAAATGAGACATAACAAGGAAATAAAAGAGAATTTTAAGAGTCCATGGGGCCTCATAGACAAATCACAATTCATCTATCCCTTCTCATTTTGTGGGACATTTGTTTATGTCCTCTCTTATAAATCTTTCATTACTAGATCACTCCATTTACTGGGGATTTCCTTCTAGATTCTATGAAATTGTGTAACAATGCATGGAGTACACAAAGTTATCCCAAACCCACACAAACAATCAGCCAAACTCCTTTGTTGAGGACATACAAATTGAACGATAATTTCCTTTATTCTACTTCTCCATGCAATGTTTTGTTTAGAAATATGTTGCAGACCACTTACACTTAAGTCTGATATTGGGATTTGTGAATCACTAGCCACAATTGTCTTTTCTTTAGGGTGTCACAGCCATGTTGCTCATTTCATTCTCAGTTTAACTCATTCTTTGGTTTGCTCTGTTTCAATAGAGTCTTGCAGTCTTGCTTCTTCTTCCTAATCCATTTTTCAATTTCTCTTTGTTTTTTCTTCCATTAGAATGTAAGTTCCTTCAGAGCAGTTTTTATTTTCTATACCCTAATGTATAACATGACTTGCCCTGTTCTTGGGTCTGATATAATAAGCATAATAACATCCTCAGAAATATCTGGACTTCATCATCTTTTAGGAAATTCCTCTCCATTTGTACTTTAAAAAAATTCAAAGGTTAGAAAGACAGGAACCCATAATTAGAAAACAATCTAGAAAGGAGCATTTGTTTAGTCAAATGGAATGGGTTCATTAGAATAAAGGTAGTTCTGCACTGAGAGGGAAAATACAATTCACTTATCTAATGGTTCTTGGGTTCTCCTGTTGGTAGTGCATGGAATTTCTTTTTACAAAATCAGTACAAAATGAAAAATAAAGATCTTTCCTGTGATAGAGAAAGTAATCTTTTTAAAAAAAGATGTTCCTTTGATTAAAGAAAAAACAAGCCATAATCGATTTTTCTAAAAACAGAAACACCAGTTTGAAATCTGTATAGAGAGCATTAACTATGTACGTGATAGTGTGCATAGGTCTTGGTAGGAATGATCATAGACAAGGAACACTGAAATATCCTAATATAATTATGAGTTAATTTATTGCCTCATAGAGAAAATATAACATACGTATAATTACATCAAAGGCAAGTATGCTGTAAGTGAGCGAAGCATTGACCAGCTAATAAGTCAAATAAAAAACATTAAGATTAAAAAAAATTATCTTTGATGAGCTACAGCAAAGGGCTAAATCTAGTTTAGATAATGGGCAATAATGACAGAATCAAAGAGACATCTGATTCATCCGATATTTAAACAAGAATCCCTTCTACAGCAAACCTAACAAATGAGTAAGAAGGTCTCAGCTCATACAGCTTCATGAGAGAATGTGTGTGTATGTGTGTGTGTGTGTGTGTGTGTGTGTGTTGTGTGTGTATATATAATGCATATAGATTCAAGAACTTAATTCTATTCCAGGTAAATTAGATTTATAATCGGTATAATTATTACAAAGGAAAATAACTCCCTTCAAGATTAACTTGTTGACACTTAGCAGTGTCTTAACAAGGAATAAGTTGGTATATCACCCATTATGAAGAGTGTTACATTTGAAAATCTTTAGTGTTAAAAACACCTGCTGAGGGAATTCATTCTCTTTTGAGTTGTTCTAATTGTTGGAAGTTATTTTTTTTAATTGAATCAAAATCTTCATTGATTGATCCTAGATTTTTGTTCTTTGGGTCTGAGCAGAATAATATTACCTTTATATTGCAGAATTTTAAGTACTTAAAAGAAAGAGCTCATCCCTTTCCCTTTCTGAGTTATTTCTTCTTTAGGCTAAATATTTCGAGAAATTTTGATTCATCTATGTATAGTATGAATTTAAGTTCCTTTGACATCCATATTGCTTTTCTTTGGATATGTTCCAGTTTGACATTATCTTTCCTAAAATGAGCCTCCTGGAATTAAGCACAACACTTCTGTGGTATGAACACAACAGAATATAATAGGACTATCATCTCTTTAATTCTGGAAACTAAACTTCTATATATAACACCTAACTTAAAATTAGCTCTTTAGGTAACGATGTCAGGTTCTTGATTCATAATGAATCCACCAAAATCCTAGGTACTCTTCTTATTAATGATTTTTTAGTCATAACTCCCCCCTAAGATTATGGGTACACAATTTCTGAATGCTTGAAAAATTTTGTCTTAGTGTAGTATATAATGTGTGGATTGCTAGCCTTGGAATCAGGAAGAAGCTGTCTCAGACATATACTGACTACTTTTAACATGGACAAGCTATTTGAGCTTTCAGTACTCTAGGCAATTACCTCTGACTGTATGATGTAGACAAGTTGCTCATCTGCACTGTAGGGATTTCCTCACTATTCAATCATAAAAATAACCTTTTCAGAGCAAATATAGATATGTATACACACACATATACAAATACATAAATGCATATTTAGCTATACATATGTTGTTAAAATTCATCATCCCAATCTCTCTAAATATGTTTGAACCCTATTTCTTTCCCAACAAAACAGATATTATACTTAACATTAGGTCATCCAAAGATTTCACAGTATCCAGGTATTTTTCAAAAGTCAAAATTTTAAAAAGTTAATAAGAGAAGAGCAAATAAATATGTGTGTATGTGTATATATATATATGTGTGTGTGTGTGTGTGTGTGTGTGTGTGTGTATATATGTATATCCCTATGGCACACACTCACCTTCCAGAAATTCATTTGTCAAAAATCTTTATTTCTGGTCATTAGACAAATTTTAAATTCACCTAACCTATTACCTGTACACACATTTCCATCTTGCCCATAAGAGTGCCTTTAGAGACTAAAAAAACACTTTAAAAATTGCCTCAATCAATCCTTTGAAGAAGGACTAAAGGATCAGATGATTTTTCAATTGTTACAGAATTATCAGGATAGTCAAGATCAGAGTCAACAGATTCTCTATACCAAGAAAAATAAGTCTCTCTTATTATAAGCAAATTGAGAGGAAGAATAATAATTTACATTCTTTGAGTCCTTTAATTTTTGCAAAGTGCTTTCTTTTTAGCAACTTTGAGAAAATCAATTTAAGTACTATTATTCCTATGTTACAGATGAGGAAACTGAATTAATACAGTTGGCAAATTTTGGAGCTCAGACAAGTTAGTTGTTGAATCCCAATCCCATCTTCTTTGCAGCATAACACATTGTCCTTTTTCAAAATCCAAGTATGGTAAGGACATTACACATTCTTAGAATTCACAAATCTTATATTTTGTTTTGAATCACACAAGATCATGTATTTGACTTAAAATGTTTCCAAAAGGATTAAAAAAAAGAGAGATTTTGCACATATGAACCCAGTTTGTGATTGTGGATACAATTAATTTGTAATAATTCAAAAAATATATTGTAAAATATTGAATATCATAAAAAGTAGAAGTTGTTTTATGAAGCCTCTTTTAAAAGACCATCTCTCTACCACTACACACTTCTCAGATTGGCTAGGATGACAGGAAAAGATAATGCTGAATATTGGAGGGGATGCAGGAAAGCTGGGACACTGATGCATTGTTTGTGGAATTGTGAATACATCCAGCCATTCTGGAGAGCAATTTGTAACTATGCTCAAAAAGTTATCAAACCGTGCATACTCTTTGATCCAGCAGTGTTATTACTGGGCTTACATCCCAAAGAGATCTTAAAGAAGGGAAAGGGACCTGCATGTGCAAAAATGTTTGTGGCAGCCCTCTTTGTAGTAGCCAGAAACTAGAAACTGAGTGGATGCCCATCAATTGGAGAATGGCTGAATAAGTTATGGTACGTGAATATTATGGAATATTATTGTTCAATAAGAAATGACCAGCAGGAGGATTTCAGAAAGGCCTGGAGAGACTTACATGAACTGATGCTGAGTGAAACGAGCAGGGCCAAGAGATCATTATATACTTCAACAACAATACTATATGATGACCAATTCTAATGGACGTGACTCTCTTCAACAATGAGATGAACCAAATCAGTTCCATTTGTTCAATAATGAAGATAACTAGCTACACTCAGTGAAAGAACTATGGGAAATGAGTTGGACCAAAATATAGCATTTTCACTCCTTCTGTTTTTGTCCACTTGCATTTTTATTTTCTTTCTCAGGTTATTTTTACCTTATTTCTAACTCTGATTTTTCTTGTGTAGCAAAATGATTGTTTGGACATGTATACATATATTGTGTTTAACATATACTTTAACATATGGACTACCTGCCATCTAGGGGAGGAAGTGAAGGGAAGGAAGGGAAAAGTTGGAACAGAAGGTTTTACAAGGGTCAATACTGAAAAATTACCCATGCATACTCTTGTAAATAAAAAGGTATATATAAAAAAAAGAACAGAACTTGGTCCACCCCACAGCAATGGACCTCTGGATCAGGCTCTGACCACAGTGGAAAAAAAAAAAAAAACTCTCTTCATGTAAAGTTCTGATCTTTCAGGAAAATTCTATAAAGGGAGAGGATGTGTTTCATAGATGAACTAAAATGTAAAATGAATAGATTAAATATGCTTGCTCACCAAGGATACACTTAAATCTTTTATATATTGATTGATTGATAGAAAATCTATATTATAAACACAAAAGATTAGTTCTAATTGATTATCAGGTTATTGTTATTTTTGTTATGAGTTCCCCACCCCACTGGAAAGGAAATGTAATTAGGAAGCCTAAGAATTTTTAAGCAATTCTTCCCTAATAAGAGAACATCTGTATTAAATTATACTCTTGATTCAGTTTTATATGGATACATTGAATATTATAATATTATTTTCAATAACTGGAAAAGTACTTGGCTTTATGCCTAACCCTCCCTCCCAATAGATTTTTCCTCTTGACTTCCTTATTTCTGTAATCATACCACTATTCTTCTAATCAACTAGTCTTGAAGACTTGGCACCATCTTTGACTCTTCCCTGTTCTTCACCTTTCACATTCAATCATTCACTAAGAAAGATTGTTTGTGGGGATATGGGAGAGAAAAATACTGCTTCAGGCAAAGCAATTAGACTAGATGACCTCAGAGGTCTGTTTCAACTTTAGAATTCCCTGATTCTTAAGATTCTTTTTCTTGAACTGTCTTTCAAAGATACATTTTTTCTGTGCAGAGAATATCAATTGATTTGGATATTGATGAATCCATGCAGATGATGCCTTTTAAAATAATTCTTAAACCTGAAAATCAAGGATTTAAAGTGATTTTGTTCATTGGAAAATAATCATAGTTTTCATTATCCATCATCTATGTGTGTCGGAGAAACAGGAAGTAAGGGCAATTATAAGCATTAATGTCTGAAGAGATTTCATGTCTTAAAACTGTGATGATGAGCAATACTGTAACCCAAGGTAAATTCTCCGCTTATTCCATAAAAGATTAGCTCTGAGTAATGAATTGTCCATTAACCAAACTCGAGGCAATAGAACAGAAACGCAGTAGGAGTTGATCCCAGGGAATAAAATAGAGACACAGTAGGAGTTGACTCCAGGGAAGAGAATGGTCAAGAATATATTCAACTAAAAATATCTTAGATACACACTCCCTTAAGCCTTCCTCAAGATATTGTGCAGGCAACAGTCCAAGACTGTTAACTATAGGAAAAAATGTAATTCTTGATAGGGAACAGGATTCTAGAAAGTTGTGAAGCAACAAATATTCATGATGCTTTTTAATTTTATTTTTATTTACCTGACATAAATTTGTGATGTTATTTCATCAAAAACTCCATCATATGTTTGCTTTTAAAATGTCCTTGACATAAAAACCCACTCCATGTAAATAACTATTCTCTCAGAAGCTTTAACATAGCAAGAGGATACATTTAAGGCATTCATAAGGAACAACTTAAAAGAAATATACATTGGATGCTCTTAGCGCTTTGGAGTTTAATAGCAGCAGATTCATCTTGGAGTCTACCCCACAGAATCTACTACTATAAGTACCAAAAAGAGATCTTTATCACAGTGGGCTTCCCCTCCTTTTCACTCCTATCCTCATAGCTCAGTATTCAATCCAATTTATAATGAGATTATAAGCACTGAGACATAGGAGGTACTCAGCATACACTTCCCAATATATATTCCCTATTCTCAAATATGTAAAATGTTTCTGTCTTTTGTGACCTTTGGGAGTTTAATTGGCTTTGATGACATTCTCCTAGAAATCATCTAAATCCAACAATAATGATATGGAACATTTAAATAAAGTAGGAGTTTACAGTGAATCATTTAAATCTCCTTATTGAAGCAGATAAGTTAAATCTAAATCTTGGCTACTATACATTGAGGAGGTATTACCTCCTAGAATCATTGTGAAGATCAAGTGAGATAATTGCAAAGGGTTTAGCAAAGCAAATAATAAACACTATTTAAATGTTAGCTATCATCATCATCATTATTCCCCTATTCCTTACTCACTATGTTTTTAAAAGTTTTTTTTTTTTTTCCCCTTTTAAAGACACTATATTGTGAAGCTTTACAGAAAAATTGCGGTTAAGTAATTTGTTAAAAAGCAATGCTGACATTTTGAAGAGTAGATAAAGTTCAGACAATATTTTTTGTTGCATTATCTAGGAGACAGCTTGAGTTGTGCATACTCCAAATGTCAAACATATTAGACAGAATTCTTCATAAACAAGAGCAAAAGGTTCTATTAACCAGTGAGCCTCATGGTTACTTAGGCTTTGAGTTTCTGTGCAAATTTCAAAATTGTTCATTAGGCCTTTAGTCAAATTCAGATTTATGACCAAGTCAACAGGCCATTATATTCACATAAATTCTGCATACAAAAAATTTTATATCTATTCTGCTGACACAAATAAGAAGGATTATAGGTGCTAAAGTATAGAAGTGAAATATAGTGCCCTTTAATTTTTCATTTAAAATATCACATAAACTGTTGATCTGAATGAATACATTTTAATGGTTATATTAACTAAAAACAAGGCAGAAGAGCATCAGCAAATAGGTCATGCTATTTAGAACAAAGGTTCTTAACCTGGCATCTATGGAGTTCTTGGATAAATTTCAAAGGATGTGAACTAGGATAGAGAAAAAATAATTTTTATTTTCTCACTAATCTTTATCTTAAATTTAGCTTTTCCTTCAAATGTGAAAATAATCAATAATATTTGACTGTTTATATGCTTCATTTCCCCAAATCTCCCAAGTTCTGTATTTAGGACATTTTACAATTTTAATAATTAAGGTTAGATAATTTTTCATTATCTAGGATTTAGAGATTTCTGCCAGAATGAAGTAACTGGTTTTTTTTTTTTTTTTGGTAAATTTTATTATTTATTTATTGTATGTTTAAATACAAAATGAGAAAAAAGGGGGGATTTGCCATGTATATAGCAAAACATAAGGGAATATTCATTAGAAAACAATAATTTTTTAAAAAAACTATACAATAAATACTACATTTTCAAAGCTACCCAGTTTTTCTTTGCTTCCTCATAGGTTTTCTTTTTGTTTTCTCTGTGCATTTTTTATCTTATTTTTCCCTTCCTCCCCTCCCCCCATCCTGCTCTAAAAAAGGCTAAAAGCATGGACATACACATACACACACACACACATATATATATGTATGCGCATGCATACATACATATTTACATCTATATATACATCTACATTATCTATACATACACATAAATATATACATATCTATATATAGATAACTATAAATATAATCATATATACTCATACACATATATGTAAAACCATATTATGCTTATTTCTACTTGTCATCTATTTCTCTGAAGGTAGATAGCATCTTCCTTCATAAGTTCAAGTCTTTCCATGTTTTTCTAAATCAACCAGCTCATCATTTACAATATTCCAACACATGCTCTATGAGAGATTGTTTATGAAAATTTTCCCTCAATTTTCTGCATTCCTTCTATTTATGGCTGCATAGGTTTTATTTACACAAGAAAATAATTCAAATTATTCAAAATTATCCATTTTATACTTCAATAATGATCTTATAATTTAGTTTAAGATCTGATACTATTGAATCTACTTTTATATCTTTTTTTTTTCTTGATTTCTTTGATTTCTGGCCTTTTGTTCTTCTATATAAACTTTATTATTTTTTCCTGATTCAGTAAAATAATTGTCTTAGTAATTGAATTGTAATGACATTGAATAAATAGGTTATTTAGGAAAATTGCCATTTTTTTTATTATATTGGCTTTGCCTGTCCATGAACAATTAATATTACTTAAGTTATTTAGATCTGACAAAATGAAGTAACTTTAAAAGTTGATCCTTTATTATGATCTCCTGGTATGTCAATTGGATTGTCTTTAGGAGACACTATAGTGTTTCACTATAATAATACATATACTACATTAATACAGGAGCAATAAGCAAAACCATTTCTGTTTGATCAGGAGTTAGAATTTGGTTACCTTGGATTGTTGTTTCCGTTATAAAAGTTCAGGTCTTCTATTTTTTAAATAATCAGCATTCGTTATACAGTGAAGGCTTGATAGGAGTCAAGGAATGTTCCTTTAGAGGACAACAAAGCAAAGAAATGTCAAATTCTGTTCTAGGTTAAGCTTTAGTGAAGAGAGACCAGAAAAAAATGTCATGGAACTTCTGAGTTCAGTTTGTCAGATCACATTATGAGAAAGGTATCCTTCAAATGGGAGATAGAAAAGATGTGATTTCAAAGGGTCAGAATCCTAAATTTACTACTTAGTACTTGCATAACCTTGGGAAAACCATCTAATCCCTCTAGACTTCATTTTTCTTTTCTGTAATAAAACATAGTTAAAAGATTTCTGAGATCTCTTCTTGCTATGTTTTCTTCTTCTCCTCCTCTTTTTCCTTTTCCCTTCCTTCCTCCCTTCATATCTCTCTCTCCCTTTCTCCTTCCCTCCTTTCTTTCCCTCCCTTTTCCTTTCCCTCTCCCTCTCTCTCTCTCTCTCTCTCTCTCTCTCTCTCTCTCTCTCTCTCTCTCTCTCTTGCTCTCTTTTACTCTCTCTCTTTCCTTTTGTGTAATGGTATTAAGAAATGGTTAAAAAGATGTGAGTTCAGATCCTAGCTCTGGCACTTCCAATAGATGGATATATTATTAATTTCCCTAAGCTTTAATGTTTTCATCTGCTCAATAGAAATGACAGGGCATGGAGCAACATTGAGAAACTGCCTTTTGCACTTAGTGTGCTGGGTTAGAACAATCTGATTCATTAAGCATCTCTTATGCGGCTACTCTACAGTGTTTGCTGAGATCAGATATGTAGTAGGAATACAAAAGACAAAATGAAAAACTTCTACTGCATCAGGGCACTTGAATTCTCCTATGTTATGTACATTATATGTATGCCATGTGTGTATGTGTGTATGCAGATATAGATCTGCATTTTTATGTGTGCATTATACAGTCACTTATGTATGCATATCATGTATATAAACACATATAGATAGGCATATGTATGCATTTATACTTATATTTAATATATGTTCCTTGGTGCTTTATATAATATATGTACATGTATGCATATATATTTACATCTTAACATAGGCTTCTTAATAAAGTAGTTATTATCATCATAATCATCTTCATGATTTCTAACATTTAAATGGCACCTACTATGTGCCAATACCATGCTAAGTACTGTACAAATTTAATCACATTTGATTTTCACAATTACCTTAGGAATTAGGTGCTCATTTTGTATTTTTTATCCCCATTTTGCAGATGAGGACCTTGAGACAAATAGGTTAAATGGCTTTCCCAAAGTCACAGAGCTAGGAAAGATCCAAGGACAAATTTGAACTGGGCTCTTTCTGACTCCAGACCTACCATGTCTATTATATATGTGTGTGTGTGTGTGTCTATATCTATAGATATAAATTTATGTAGATATAGATACACAGACATACATGTGTATATAGATACAAACATATGTACATGTATATATGTGCATATCAGTATCACATATGCACAACTTGTGTGTATGTATACATATAATTATGTACATATACATACGGAAATATATTTTATATGCACATATAGGTGTATATACATAGCAACTAGGTATACACTCACACATAGTGACTAAATGTGTATATGATATATACATATACACATACATACATTCATACATACTATAATATACATACATCAAGTGCATATATAAACCCATTGTTGTACATGCATATACATGCATGCATTGCATAATTGCAAATACATGTGTATAATACTCTGTATAGACAGATGTGCATAAATGTATATCTACTTAGCTGCTATATGTATATATGTGTACACACATATATATATGTGTGTGTATACCGGTACATTGATATATACATATATATATATATATATATATATGCCTGATTTAAGACTTAAAACAACACTGTGAGAAAGTTACTACATATATATATATATATATATGTTGTTTATGTATGTAGGTACACAGTTAAGAGTTCATGCATCATGTATGTATATAAATATATAGATGTATGCATATGCACATATACTACATACACAAATAGTACATTCCATATATATGAAAGTAAAGCTCAAGTTGTAATATTCCAGCTCTCAAAATGTAAGGGGGAGGAAATATTGCTTCTGTAGGCATCCTTCCTCCTGAAGATTAAAGGACCAGGTTTATTGGTAGCCTGTAATAATGCATGTATGCATTTTACCATCTTTAGGAGTATGACAAATGCATTGGAGAAGCATCATTACTCACCGTGTAAGTTACTAGATGCTAACCTTCTTAGTCTTGCCTGCAACTAATCATAACCTTGGATGCATCGTAAATGTAGAGAAGTGACTCCTCTGTGCCTCAAAGAACACTGAGAAAAGGGAAAAGCAAACATCAACTTGCTGTTAGAGATAAGGAAAGAAACATGAACTCTTTCTGTCTCATCAGAATGCTGAAAAATAATGCAGAGAGAAAGCAAGACAAAATAATTCAATCTAAAAGACAATCATGTTCTAGAGAATTCTATTTGGACTCAGGTTCTAGATTAATGCAACAGTCAATGTGGACATGGAAGTATGTGAACTTTTAAATGTCTATGGAAGAAACCACCAGCTATTCTTCTGATGGTAATTTCATTCATATAATCCCAAGGTTATTCTTATCTTAAGTCCAAAGGAAAAAAAAACATGTGTGCAAGGTTGGTACAATGTTAAGGCAATAGTCACTATTAAAAAAGATAAACTTTCATGGGACACTGCCATGATGGCTGCCATTTCTATCCCTCTCTCCATTATTACTATTTTCTGTTGTAGCTGAGGTAGAATAGGTAATATGTATGAAATGGGAAAGGGAAAGGCCTTGGTCAAAGGCTTTATTCATCTAGCTGGCAGCTGAATCTGACAGCTCTTCTCTCCCTGAGGTCCCTGCTTGCCTCCCTAACCCCAGGCAGTTAAGAAAAACTGCACTGGAATGATCAAATGTGAAGAAAAATACATGAACATGAAACTTACTTCAGAACACTCCTGATTTGAAAAACTATCACAGGGATATACAGAGAACTTAGAAATATGAAAAAGAGCCAAGGAATTTTAAGGATCACTATGATTCCATATCTCATTTGTTAATCATCTCTTCCAAATCGCAATCACATGCATACTAATTGACCCACCCAGGAAAGAATAACAGGGCAATGTAATGAAACTATCTTCCTTCTTTACCTCTACTAAAATGGAGTCTTGACATACATCATCCCTGAATATTGCTGGTATCATGAATCAATAGATTTTTTGTTAGAAATGTGGGAATTAATTCATTATTTATCTATACTAGATTATATGTGTATAAAATGGATGAGATGAGGCTTGTTAAATAGCCTCTTTGTTTTGAAAAGAGAAAAGAAAAGTAGGAAGCTACTGGGATAGACTTCAGGTTCAAATATCATTAGCATGTATCCAATGGATAGGAAGCATATCATGGCAGCTCTGGATGGTTTTATTGACTATTACAAAATTGTTCAGGTTTTACTACTCTGAAAGGCAAGCAAAATAGTTTCAATAGGTAAGCAGCCAGAATTAATACTAAAAAGACTAAAAGCAACCCAGGATTTGGGGTCACAATATGAAGATAGATTGTTGCAGTTGTTTGTCCTTTGTTCTCAAAGAGGGCTATAACATCAGAAAGGTGATGCTATGACTTGCAAGTAAATTGGATGCCAGTGAGGAAGGGCTGTGCAAAGTTACCAGCCTCACTTTCTTCTCCGGAGCCATCTCAGGGCAATGGGAAGATATCCATCAGAATTGCCTGGAAATAGCCCTAGATGCAGAGACGTTGGCTTTCTGAAACCAGTCTCTCCCAGGTCTCAATTTGATTGAGACAATGTACATTCAATGATTAAAGCTAGGTAAGAAATGGAAAAAAAAAAATGGCCTCTTTTACCTAGACAAAAAAAAAAATCAATCTTGAAGAAGACCTTTAAGGTTTTTGGGGAGGATAATGAGTGAGAGGAAATTGAAGAAGTTAATGAGATAAATATGAAGATGTACAATTAGGATTATCAGGAAGGCAAGGATACTAACTAAGCATGGCAATTGGAATCTGGGTTACAATGATGAAATGAGCTTAAATTGATTCATGTTATGGGAACCAACTTTTCATTCTAGAACACACTTGGCATTTCTGTTAGGATTCTAGACAGTTGACAATTAAGTTAACAATTAACAGTTAAGTTGACAATTAACATTTCCTGATCAGTAAATATTATTAGGAGTACAAAGTTGTATAGTTCTTGATTTAGTTCAGCTTCATAACATGCAAAACCCAAATTGGTAAAAATATGAGATAAACAGACAGGAAGCAGCAGCTGAAATTAGTAGCCTGTAGGATGTTTTACGTTGTCTAAGTTGACAAATAATTGAATTTGTTGGTCAACCATCCTCTGGGAAAAGCACTCAGTAAGGATATTTTTAATAGCTATTTTTATTTGACCCCCCTCTCCACAGTCTCATCCACCTGTGGATGACACAGTTGACTCTCCATTAGGATCCCATTTAAGGGGTGCTCAAAGATCAACCTGAATGTTCCCCTGTTGTGCTAGGTAGTGGTTGGAGATGCCATATGAGGAATGAAGTCCAGAAAGAAATGAAAATATTAAATGTATTACAAGCAGAATGCTAAAATTGTGTGTAAAAGAGAACTGCACTATGTTTTGAAATGAAATTTGACCAGACCTTAGAATTTAATAGATGCTTATTAACTACTATGGATTGGAGTTAAATTTGTTATCTTGGTAATAATAATGAAAGTGTTATTAGGGGTGAGTGGTTTTTGAATTGTTTGTATTTCTTATTAGGCATAATCTACAGCAGAAAGTATTTCTCTGAAATACAGAATACAGACAAAAGTGCAAGATGAGTTGAGAAACAAAGACAAAGTGTGATATAGTAGAAAGAATACTGACTCTGATTCTTTGCCTTTGTTTCCTGTATGTATCACTGGAGCTGGAGAAGAGTCTCTGGAATCCCTTGTTCATGGTTGGATACTTTGAGACAAGAGTCCCATTCAGCTAGTGGGCTAATATGGCTGCCAGTACAAACTCTCCACTATTAAAATATTAAAAACTCTCTAATCTCTGTATTGCCTCAGTTTCTCTGGCATTACACACTCAAGTTCACAATCTCAGTCACCCTTGATACCTCACTGATCTTCCTTAACTAATCACTTGCTGAATCTTTAAAAAAAAATTGTTGATGTGGCTTTTTAAATTAAATGCATTGAATAGATCATCCCCCACTCTGAGACAAGTCTCTTGAAACTAATTAAAACAGTTAAGAAAACCTAATACCTCATCTGAAAATACATGCAGCATTCCAAATTTGTAGCACTCTCTCTATCTCATCGTTAACAATAAATTAGCATAAATTTATTTTCTCTGCCTCCCACTACTCATCCTACTGGAAAGAAAAAAAAATTCCTCATAATAAATATAATCAAACATACGTATATATATATATATATATATATATATATATATATATAATACATACATATATATATATATATATATGTATGTATATATCATTCTAAATTTTAAATCCATTCTCTGTGTCATGGATAGTAAATTTCGTCAATGTTATACTGGAATCATGAATGCTCATTGTATTGATCATAATTCTTGTAGCTTTCAAATTATGTAATATTTATTAGCAATACACATATGTGTGTATATATATACATGTATATGTAGTTATTCTTATCATATGATTTATTCTCCTGATTCTGCTAATTTCATTCTTTATAGGTTTATAAAAGTCTTCAAAGTTGTTCCTTAAAAATATTGATTTTATATTATTAATTGCTTTTCTGGTTCTGCTTACTTTATTCTTTATCAGTTCATGAGTTTTTCCATAACTTTTTGATATACTTCTTTTCTCATTTTTATAGTATTATAGTATTTCGTTATATTAATATAACTTTTTCACTCATTCCTAAATTGTAGGATCCCTTTAATTTTCAGTTTGCCATTGTGAAAATACAATATTTTTGTATCTATGGGACCTTTTCCTTCTTTCTTTGATCTCTTTTGGGTATAGGCCTAGCAGAGATATGGCTAGGTGAAAGGGTATCCATTGTTAGGAACATTTTATATACAATTCTAAAATGTTACCCAGCATAACTGTATTCATTCAAAAATTCACCAACAGTGCCTCAGTTTCTTGAGTCATTGATTTTCCTACACAATTTGTCACATTTGCCTTCTTTGCTCTACTCACAGAGTCAGCATCATTGTTTTTGCCTTGATTATCTCTCCTAAACTAGTTCAATAGCCTCCACACTAGACTCCTGGATGCCAGTCTCACCATTTTCTAATTTTATCCTCTAAATATTTGCCAAAATAATTTTCCTAAAACATTTTTATTATGCCACTCTATTTAACAACCTCCAAGGGTTTCTTATTGTTTCTAACTGGAATAAAACAAACATTCCTTGGCTTATTTTTTTTGAGTGGAAAGTTTTTGTGTTTTTATTAGTTTTATTTCTGAATATATCCTACTCTTAACCAGTGAGCTATCTTTTTGTACTCCTCAAGAAAGCTCCAAATCCAGTGTCAGAAAGAGGTGGACATTTGCTAGAATTTATAAATCTAGAGTAGCTTGAAGTGGATAGTGAAGCCTTCTTTCTCACAGCTTCTATTTCCCACTGTTCATTGGTTTCATGTTTTTTGATCACTTTAAAGTGTCCAAGTTAGCAATTATGTAAGGAGAGCCTTTTTGTTTTTTCAAATAATAGGCTCATAGAAAGATTACAATGCCCAGAGTGCACTAGCATACAAAGATCCTTTAGTATCTTTAGCACTTTTGGAAACCTAGGAAATTAGAATCCTATCTAGTACTAGAGGACATCTGTTACCCAATTGCCAAATTTCCTCTTTAAGTTGCTGCTGTAGGATGACTCTTTGATTTTACTGACAAACTCTCTTCCTCTTAGTTTTTGGCACCTGCCAATTCATGACAATCTATTAATAGAAATAACTATACCTTACCAAACTCCACAATACACAGAGGCCCATAGAAGAAGAGCCAGAAAAACTGAGGCAAGATAGAGATTAGAAAGTTTTAAATATTTTATTTGAGAGGGAGAGATTGTGCTGGGAGCAAAACAGGATCCATGGTACCCCCAGGGCTGAATAAGTATCCAGCAAGTAAAAAATTCCAGGGATTTTTATATGGCTCCAGTGATCAATGGAACAAAGCAGGGTGGGGTTAAAGCTCTGGTGAGCGGGAACTTCTAGGAATGGACCATAATTCAGTTCTGATAGGTTAGGGGTAAGGATCATAAATCCTGATAATTTGGGAGGGTAGGAGCCAGATGTCTGGTTCAGAGGGTCCCACCATTTGCATTTTATGGCTCTATAGAATGCAAGTAGTCAGGGCTAGTTATCTTTGTCCTAATTTATATCAGTTCTAATGGTCAGGAAGGGGGGTTGCCATTGAGGCAGAACAATTCAGGAAAAGTGAAGTAGAACAATTCAGGGAAACTGAGACATAACAAGTCAGGAAAACTGAGAGAGAACAATGAAAGGAAACTGTGGCATAACACTTTTTGCCAATTAGGACTTCTGTTGTATAAGAGGTTTGAAGGAGTTACCAGGAAATCCCCTTTAAAAACTATTCTTTAAGCCTAAAATCTAAATGTAGTTTACTAAACATAAACAAGCACAGATCAGAAGTAACAGGTCAAGCAACTTATTAATGATAATGATAGCAAACATTTATATAGTGTCAACTTTTCAAAACAATTTACATATATTATCTAATTTGATCCTCATGACTGCTTTGAATTAAGTGCTATTAATTTCTCTAATTTAAAGATGAAATATTTGAGGCTGTCAAATTAAATAACTTATTCAGAGCCACATAGTTTCCAAATGTCTGAGAAAGGACTTGAACCTTGTTCCCTCTGCCTCCAAATGTGGCTCTTTTTCTAATATGCCACCTAACTACTTCAATTTAATTCATCAAAACCTTAATTTTCTTATATTGACTGGTTATATTCTCTCACAATAATAGATGGAACAAATACCTATTAAAATTATCTCCAATTGTCCCAGTTACCTTCTCAAAATCATGGTGAAGCTTAAAGTATAGCCATTTTAAAACTACCAATGGATGGCTTAGAAATGGTAACTATAACATGTATCCAGCATCCAAGCTGGATTTATATGCATTAGGTTCAATATAGTGATAAATAATTTCCCAAATTATAACTCTTTAGCTCATTTTATACTCACCTAGAGTTTCCTCTGAGATCATCAGAATAAAACCTTCTTCAATGTGGGGTCAGGAATTCAGGGTCTAACAAATTTCCCAGGATACATCATTGATTACCTATAACTATCAGATGTCTCCGCCCTAAGGCCACCAGGATCAGTTCACCCTTAGTTATGCTGCACTTGAATTGAGTCTTTAACTGACCCTATTTTTTCATATACCTAGTAATAAGTGGTAACTGATCCAAAGGGCCCAAAATAATTAGATCATCTCCAATTGATCTACGATAGACCAAGTCAGTCAGTTAATCCACAATAAACAAAACTTCAGGATATGTTTATCCTCTTTGAGATTTCAACGGTATTTCTCAGTGGATCTCTTCAAATATTCCCAAAAATCTTTCCATTGAGCATTTAAACACACCCCCAAGAAAGAATAATCCATGGTACCAAAATTCATCACCCTACAAAAACATCCAGTTGAAGGGATAAATCTCCTTATCATACTATAAAACCAACTATTACCCCTCAATTTGTTATTATGGATTGTTTCCTTTTAAATATTGTGTATATGATGAAGGAATAACAAATACATGTATATGAGTGTAACATAATAGAGTTATATTTTAAGAGATGATGGATATGAGGAATTCAGAGAAAAATGGGAAAACTTTCATGGATACAAAATGAAGTAGAATGAGAGGGATACTTTTCATAGTAAATACAATAATGAAAATTAAAATATTGGGCTCCTCAGCTCTAATTGAATGCCAAAACTAATCTTGGTTCCAGAGAACAGATGAAAAGACAAATCTACCCTCTCTCCATAGCAACTTTGGAGCCTTAAGGCACAGAATGTTGCATGCACTGTCAGATTCAGTCACTGTATTGCTTTGTTTTGCTAAATAGTTTTTTCTTTCTTACAAGAAGGGAGTGGAGAAAAGTTACCAATTAAAATAACTATAGATTAAATACAAAAAGCACTAATAAAATATTAAAACATATATTTAAAAGAGAGAATACTAATTAGAAGCACATGGTTATGTAAACTCTTTTAGAGAAAAAATATAATTCAAAAGACAGAAAATTATCCATTGAGTTTGAAATTTCATAGATAAGGCACTGATTTCTTTTTGTACAATAATAAAAATGTTATTGCTTCCTAATGTTTGAAAGGAGTGACAACCATAACACAAATTCAGAGTATAATGTTTTGTAATTTACTAAAGATTTTGGTTTTCCTTGCTTCAAAAGCTTTCTTACATAATTCAAAAAAGAAACAATAAAATGATAAGCAGAAGGATGTAATTTTCGACCTCTCAATATGTCATATGGTGACAATTTAGCTAATAATTTATAATATATTTCTTTAAATTAAATTCATATATAAAGCCAGGTTGCCATATATAGTCTATAGAGCCTGTGGAATCATGGAAATTAAAGCTCTGAATAGATTTAGAAGTTGCTTTAATTCAACTAAATTTTCAAATTCCCACAAATATCAATAAATCTAAAAGGTATAATAGTGTGCTTGATCTAATTCAGGGTCATATTTCTTGAAGAAATATTTTAAAATTCATTATTAGATAGCTGACCTTATATGACTGAGATCTTCCTGCATGTCAACTTATTTTTAAACCATTAAATCAGAATAAGCAATTTGATAAAATCCATGAGCAGACTTTCATTGACCCGATCCCCTTGTAGGATTTTTACCGCTACCAACCTAATTGGTCCTGTTGCCCTCAGAAGAAAAAGAAGATCCTTATTACTATATATTATGTTGTGCAATCAAATACATATATACTTCTGAAGGCAAAAGGATCCTTAGGTCAATGTATCTCTCCTCTTTTCTTTCTTCATCTTAATTTTGATTGAGATTTAATAGGTAGCTATCCAGTGTCTTCTGATACGGACAATTCAACAAAACTGTCCTCACTGACACCTATCATTCCACCTCTAAGCCCAGTACTGGAAATCTTGTAGTTAGCTAAAACACATTTTAGATAAATGTGTTCTCATGTGCACGTGGAGATGGCAGTGCTGCAGCTTTACCAAAACCTGGAGGGGGTTGGAATCAACTTAGAGATTTTTTTTTTTTTCCCTAGGAGCAACTCTAATTTTATCAGTCAAGAAGCATTTGTTAACAGCCTACTGTGTGCTAAACACCTGCAAGCATTTTTCAAAATTGTCTGAAATCTAAAATTATCCCATTTGATATAATTAACAGCTAGAAAGCATCTTAGTATTCAATGATGGATAGACTAACTACTTAGCAATTTATCTGACTCCCCAAATTAACTTTTTGAAATAATGATGAAACTTAAAATGTACACCTAAAACTCTACTCATAGATGAGTTAGAAATAGCAACTGCAACATTGTAACTTAGAACTCCAAACCCTGGGTTTACATAGATGAAACTCAATTCTGGGAGAGGACTATCCAATAATATCTCTGGTTTATTTTGTGCCCACCCAAGTTTCCTCTGATACAATTTATGTGTAGGTATTCACTGATATGGGGACAGGTATTAGGGTATAGAAAATCTCCTAAGCCATAAGAATCAAGTCACATGGAATTTCAAAGTAACTGCTCTCAAGGCTATCATGATCAAACCACTCTTGGTTTTCCTACTTTCCTACTCCTCTGGTTCAGTTCTGTCAGGGTTCCTCTCTGAAAAGGACCAGCTTTATATATGATCTGTTTTTAATCATAGACCCAGTAAGGGATACTTCTAACCCAAAATAACCCAAACCAACTAATTCATCCACAAATACTGATACTTAAGGATTTATTTTCTTCCTCAATGAGTTCTCTATACCTCAAGAGGTGAAAAACAGCAAAGGATTCACTTTACAACATACAAGATATTTGAATTGCCCTATATAGTATTTCATTGAACTTATCTATCATAGTCATACACAAACAGGACCCCCAAAAGAGATAAATGCATGCAAAAACACCAATTGGGTTTGGTTTCTATGACATTAAATTGAATGGTTAACAAAAGTCATTAACTAAATTATTGATTTACAGTGCTTTGACCAAAAGTCAATGACAGCTTATTCCATGTCCTCCTTATCTCCATAGTCAGTTTCAGATCTGTACTCTACTTTCACTTTTTCTGCTTCACACACACATACATGAAAATAGGGAGAGAAAATTTTATATTCAAAGCTAATTCATTATCAATCGATTAGCTTCTTGCCATAGCTTGTCATACAAATAAAGCTTTCAAACCATTAAATTTGCTGTTTTGCCCTAATAATGGTGAAGAGAGAGTTTCTGCTAGATTGAGATCTTAAAGAAAATACAAATTAATTAGTAAATAAGTATCTGCTAGGCACTGACTACATGCCAGGTAGTGTACAAAGTAATGGGAATGAAAATACAAAAAAGAAAAGAAACAAAGAAGGGAAAAAGAGAGACCATTTTTGCACTCAAGTAGTTCATAAAATAGTGGAAAAGACAAAACACAAAAGTAAGATAAGAGGGAGAGAGAGGTGCCTTTCTCAGCAGCATGATACAGTCCAGTTCAAAGAAGCAACTGGTGAAGAAATGCAGAGATGGCTGGTCTGTGAGCACTCTTTAAATGTAGTATTTGAGAGGAGATATTTATTCTGCTCTCCTACCCTCTAACTAGAGGGGCAGGAGATATATGAATATCAAGAATGATGCAGTCTCAAAGGATGAGTTTCCTGATGATGATCCTGGGACCTTGATGGAGTCTAATCCAGAAGACTACAGTTGATGGGAAAGGAAGAGATGACTGGCTTGGGATCTCTCTTTAAGTAGGAGAGGAATGAACTAAGTAAACCCTCAATAACTCAATCTATCACATCAGGGTCAAATCCAGCCAAGCTTTTTTTTTTTTTTTTTTTTTTTTTATAGGACCAAAGCTAAGAATAGTTCTTACATTTTAAAATACAATACTTAATTTTAAAATGTAAAAACCATTCTTAGCTTTGGTCCTACCAAAAAAATCCTGGATTTAGCCCAGAGGCCATAGTATTCCCTAGACTAACAAAATAATGTGGCCACCTAGAGACCTGGGATTAAATAGAAGACCACTTATTCTTTGAGAACCACAGAACACTTTGTACTTCTGTTCAACAAGGTGAAGTTTCATAACCACTAAGGTAAATGTAATGCCTCCCAAATCTTATTCTTCTTTTTGAAAAGGATATCCAGTTAGAGGATAACAGCTTATAGCTAAGTTTGCTACAAGGCAGAATTCTAGTAAGAAGTAGGCAACAGTCATTAGGAAATTATAGTGATATTAAAAAAGCACAAATTAAACAATGTTTAAAAGTTTAAGCAAAAACAATAAAGGAGAGAGAACATTTCTTATGAAAGGGATGGAAAAGGGGTTTGGTAGAGATTACAGGGAAACTTTTAAGTGATGAGAAGAATGTGGTTCAATGAATAAACTTTTCACTTCAATACAAATATTCAATATAAACAGTATGTTCACTTTCTCTTAAATATGATTATTTCTTCAAATTCTTTCACAGCCAAAGAAGACAAATCTTAGGAATCTTACTTTGTTGAACAGCTATTTTGGATTCCCTAATTTAGCTTCTATAACATGGTTATTGGCAGTTTTCTCCAACTGTGTGATACCAGAGAGGAAGTGCTTTCTTATAGTAAGAAATGACCAAAAAAGCTCTCTTCCTTTGACTTTGAGAAGTTCTACACACTCAGCTACTTCTGAGCATGAAAGAAGGAAGAGTCTAAAACATTTTAGTGAACTGAATATATTTGTTAAAAGTGGTTTTTAAAAATTCTTTCATTTATCTCTTTTAATTCTAACAGTTTCAAGGACATTACTACTGCTACTGCAGAATGTGTAGGAGAGTAAAGTTGCTGGCAATTCAGCTTATGAAATGTAAGATATAAGAAGTTCCACTTTGCCTCAAAATCTGAATGTGTAGGTAACAACTCAGGTGAGTTTTTTAGCACTAGCACAGCTGTTCATCAAGCAGGTACACTGTGCTATTTTAGAATTTAGGAAGCACTTTTATGAACTGTTGTTTGCATCTGAATGTCTCCTACTAGGAACACTTTAAAATGAGGAAACTGCACAAAAATTCAATCTTCACCTAGTTTTATATGCAAAATATTCCAATGTTCAATGAACCCATGTAGATGATTTGGTATTCAATTTCTTCAGTGTTGGAAATGATTGATAAAGCTTTTTTTTTTTTTTTTACAGTAGGACATTATATGCTGACATCATTCAGTAACTCATATCCTGATTTCATTTCGTTTTTCAGAATATTAGATGTCAAGGACAACAGAACCAGAGATTGTTTTTTGACTTTGTTTTTTCTAGTCTTCTTGAAGTGAATCCCAGCCCCCAAACCTGGAGTATGATCTTATCTTCCTAGACACCACTGATTAATTTTTACAAGTTTAGTTAAGGAATTCCAGTGACACCTGTTTATTAGGTGGGATTTTTCAAGAGCAAATGACCATCTGAGTTTGTTCAAACCTTGTTTACCCACAGATATAACACCAGGAAAGAATATTGAGTTCTTCTCAAGACTTTTGGATTGACTTTTCTCCCTTCTCTCCTCTCCATTTGTTTTGGAATGAATTCATTTCTTTTCATTCCCATCATGCTCATCATAACTAACATCAGAACTATTCATTGTACCTTGTACTTTGCTTATCAATACTGGAAGAACAAAATTAACCTAATAACTGTCCTACAATCTTCCACCTATACCTACATTTCTTTGTGCTACCCCCTAATACAATGGGAATGATCTCCTTCCCCATGTGTTTCCAAAAATTTTGACTCATTTTAGTTACTTTGAAACTGCTAGTATTTCCCATGCATTTTAAAGATAGTATAAGAAGCACAGGGTATAAGAAAGAAAAATCCCTTTTCCCAAGATAAACAGTTCTGGTGATTCCAGTACCACAATCTTTAAAATCTAAAATAAACTCAGTGACATAGACAATTGAATTTGGGATTTTGTAAATCTTTCTTTTACCTATATCACCACTAACTTTCCAAAAGTATTTTAAATATCCTACTTGAAGTAAGAAGATGATGGATTCAAATCCCAGATCTGACATCTTTAGACATAATTTTTCTGAATCACAAATTCATATTTCTCAAAATGGGAATTATTATCACCTACCTTGTGAGGAAAGTATTTTGTAAGCCATAACATATTATATAAGTTTATTCTACATAGCTCCTAGCATAGTGAAAAGAGGAAGGGATTTGAAGTTATAAGATCAGCTCTAATTCTAGCTCCTCCTCTTACTACCTAGGTGACTGACTGGACAAGTCACTTCACATTTGTGGGCCTCAGTTTCCTTATCTGGAAATTTTAATTCAATCTAAAATACATTTGTTAAATGCCTCATATAATAGGCACTGTGCTGAGGATGCAAAAAACAAAAATGAGGGAATTGGAGTAGAAGTTCTCTATATGTCCTTTCTATGATTATCCTACAGAAAAAAAAACACTTTAAAAAGTATAAAATAATTTTAAAAGCCCTCACATTAAAAGGCCTTGATACAACTTTCCATTAGTATAAAAATCACTACAAATTTGAAGACTCAAAATTAGAAACAGACAAGGCCTATTAAGTAAAAAATTAATTTGTCTATAAAGACAGAATAATTCATCCATGAACAGAAATAAAGCCCTGTATTTTCAGCATCATTACAAAATATATTAAAGAAGCCAATGGTTTGATTGGCATTTTGGAGCTCATTTTAAGATTTTCAAAAATAAAAAATTATATCTTTTGGTCATTTAAAAATGAAAAGTGATTGCGTGTCTTTTAGGTATCTGTATCAAATGAAAATGATATCTGCTATTTTTCACAAATTATTATTTTTAAAACCAATTTTTTTTGATACTTCCCTACTTCACTATTCCTCAACATACATGCTCACACACCCCCAGAAAAGTGAATAGAAGTACCAACATTACCCGAGTGAACTTGATTCTTTCCATTATAAGGAAGAAATGGGCCACTTGGGTACAGAGGGAAAAAGGGGCTTTCTTTAAATTCTTAGTTTTCCAAGCTCTCCTCTCTAGTAGGTGTAAACCTGCTGCTGCTGAATGATGACCAAGTTTCTCTGTCACAAACCCCTAGTCTGCATATATACCTGCCAATAGCCCAGGTTTCCCTTCCCCCACCCTGACCCTCCCCCCACCCATCCTATCACAATGGAGAATATAATGAAGTCAGAGAATGTGATTATATCATCTCTCCAACAGCATTTCTCCTCCAGCTTGGGGAAAAGTTCTGTACACTGTTCCTCTGGCTTAATCCCCCAGACTAACACAATAGAGGTTTGGATTAGTTATCAAGAATTTATTAAACTATTGATTATTCTGTGCCAGACACTGTGGTAAATGCTAGGGATAATAAAAGAGGCATTTGCTTTTTGTAGTTCAAGGAGTTCATATTCAAATGGGAAAAACTACAGCTGGACAAGTTATGTACACAAACACACACACACACATATATATGTGTATATATATATATATACATATATATATATGTGTGTGTGTACATAACTTGTCCATATATATATGTGTGTGTGTATACCTATATGTGTATGTGTGTATATATGTATATATATATATATATATATACTCACATATATAAACATACACAAAAGATATATATACATATAAAATACAAGATATTTGTATGTGTATATATGTGTGTATATGTATGTGTATATATATATATATATATATATATATATATATATATATATATATGAATGGATATGTTATGTGAAAGAGGTAACCTTAGAGGGAAGATTCTACATTCTGAGTACCAGGAATACCAACCAGGAAAACAAAATCATTGGGGAAAGAAAAGCTGGCTACCCTATCAGTACATCCATGATAAACAAGTATTTGTTATCTTTTATTTATTCCCCTCTGATATTTGGGTAAAATGTTAATAAAAGTGTAGTGGAAGTGATGGTTGCCTTGAAGCTAAAATCCCTTAAGATTTTAGTTGCTGTCAAAAAGACTACACATCCCATACCATGTGTGCTATACAACTGCTTTTTTACTTTGAATTGAAAAGCTGGCAGGATGGGAGTTGGGAAAGCAATTTTTAACATTCTGTAACAGCATCAAAGTGGAAGAACTTTTGGATAAATATCTCAAACCATCATAATTCATGTCACAAAATGTCCCTATTTATAAACCTGGAGGGAAAAAAAGTTGTGCCTGGAATAATCCTTCTACATATTGCTTTTGTGCTAGAGACAAAATAAGTTATACAGCACAGAGCAGGTCCATTTTTGTCTTCCCAAAACTAACTTCCTCAGCACTTTGAGACAGCATGCAATAATAAATTGAAATAAAATTGATTTGGTCCATCTCCCACTAATCACGAATAGAAAATGCCCAAAGATTTTGTCTTACAGTTAGTTTTGGTGACACATTGATGAGCAGGTTTTTAAGGGAAAAAATCAACTGGTAAAATTTATCTCTCAGGCAATTCCCTTAAGAGCTTTTCAAAAGGAGTGAATTCCCCAAACTCAACTTCAGCAGCATCTTAAATGTATCATTTTGTTTGTTAGCAAGGAAATCATGGTTAAATGATTTGTCCCAGAGCATACTACTAGTAAGTGTCAAGTGACTGAGCTAGATTTGAACTCAGGTCCTGAGTCACGGCTTAGCTACTTATGAAATATGTTTCAAATCAGAGCTATTTGAAAATTCTACACCAAACCCTTTCAGACATTTGAACAAAACAAATGCAGCTTTCCCTAATTTTTCTTGGATCTTTTGGTCTTCTCTAAGTCAGAAATGGAGGAAATAGCTGTGGATAGAATATTCAATGGGAACTGAGTGACTTGACCTTCTACAGTTTATATTGAAAAAGCAAAATGTCATTCATATTATATAGCCACTGAGCTTTTATGAGCATTTGCTGTATTTTGCTTTCTACTCATTCCTGTCCCCTGGTTTCTGTCCCTTAGAATACTAACAGGTTTAGGTCTCCTATTCAAAAAATTAGTCAATGTATTTTCTTCTGTCTCTGTCTCTGTCTGTATGCCTGTCTCTGCCTGTCTATCTGTCTCTCATTCTTCACTGACAAACTATATAGAGTAGTTAATATTCACTGCCTCTTTCTATATTCTCACTTCTCAGTTCTTTGCAATCTGACTTTCAACCTCACTATTTTATTGAATATGCTTCCTTCCAAGGTTAATCATTTCTCTTTTTCATCAAATCCAGAATCTCATATTCAGTTCTTATCCTCCTTGTCGCTCCTGCAGAATATAAGCATCTTAGCTTTATCCTGTTCTCTCTTCCTTTCATTGACATGAAGCTATTTCCTCAAGGTTTTTCCCCTACTATTCTGATTACTTCTTTGTTATCAGTAAAGGATGCTTTTGCTACCTTTATCTGACCTTCTCATAGTTGGTGTATTAAAAATTAAATGGGGTCTTTTTACCCTAGATTAGAGCATTTACAAAAGACTCTATCTTGCTTTGTCTCCCTAAACCCTTCTCAATTGTCTCAGGATACCTTTATGTAGTTCAGTGTAAATAGAGCCAATTGCTTTGGTTATGATTTTATGTCTTTTTTCTTTTCCTGAATCTAGAACAAAACAGAACTGAAGGTGGTAGAGGCAAAACAAACAAACAAAAAAACTCTTCTCATGTAATTTTTTTTTAAAGAATCAGAGAATTTTAGAGCTACAAGGGCCTCAGCAGCCACTTAGTCTAACCTATATCTGAAAAAGAAGTCCCATTGTGGCAAATAAACTTAATAAGTTGTCATTCTGCTTTTAGCTGAAAACTTCTAGTAACAAAAATATCACTACCTCCCCAAGGCATCTTATTCCACTTTTGAGCAGTCTGTTTGCTAGGAAGACTTCACTTACATTAAAGTGAAAATTTTCTCTTTATCACTTTTATCTATTGTTTCTAATTCTTCATTTTGATGACCAGCAATAATCTAAGTTTGCTCATGTGATCAGTTGGGGGAGGAACTAGAGATATAAAGGATATATAAAATTAATATAGAAAAAGAAGAAATAGAATTACCCAATGTTTTAGAAACCTTTGTAGAGTTTTGCTTATATACACCAGTGGAGCATATGAATTCTTGTCAAAAATCAGCCAATCTTTTTTTAATCAAACATGTTTTTGATGACATCTTTTATTGCATTTCTTCTAATTCCTTATTTGCTAACTCTGCATTGAGTTCTAAGACATTCATTTTTAATTCTTCTGAGCATAACATTCTGTAACTCACAATCACCTAAGAGCAAAAGAAGAAAATTTGTATTATGAGGGCCTTGTTTCATGGTGATGTCTATGTTCATTTAAGAGATTTGCAATTTCCCCAAAATTAATGTAATTCTATTTAGTTCTAGGCACAACTGATTATCCATTTGAAGTCTCTGTGTATATATTTTTATATATGTGTGCATATATATATATAACATATATAATTATATACATATGTATATGTAATATACCTGTATATTTATACCAATATTTAGATGTGCATATATAAACTCTACAATAGAAAGCCTGATTCTGATGACTTGGTCATATTATTTGAATGCCAAATGGACATTTGCCACTATTTTATGGTGAACTCATATGGCAATCAGAAGGAACTATACAAGGACATTCTCAAGGTCTATCTGAAGAATTTTAGAATCAATTGTATGACATGGAAGATACCGATAAATGACTTTCCAGTATGATGTGCTCACATCAAAGAAAGTGTTAAGTTCTTTGGCAAAGCAGAATTTATGTAGCTCAAAAGAAATTTAGAGAAATTTTCACTCCAAAGGTTCATATGGACTATTTGTGCCATGTAACAGGCATGGTAGAGCCTTTTGAGCTATTGGTCTGATCAGACACAGTTGGAAATATTGTTATTTTGACTCCAACATTGTGATGTCATTTTGGCACTCTTTCAGGGTGACAAAGAGGAACATCTAGAGAACTTCATCATCTGTAGGATTTCCCACTTCAACTTGTTATCTATATTGAATTTTCTATGTGAAAGTGGTTAAGCATCTTTGGGATGAATATAATTTTCTTCTATCTTTTTACTTCACTTATATAAAGAATGTCAAGATTAATATGATTAAAACCCTCTTGTAATACATTAAAAAAATTCTCACATTTAGATTATTGACAACAAGGTTAAAATTTGTAACAATTTCTGACAATTTATCTCCATCATTATGGAAGCATTTTTCTGGTACCATTCCTGAAGTGTTTCTAGCAATGTAATACCAATTAGAGCTTGTTCTATTTGCAATAAATTTCAAGAACCCAGAGTTTTCTCCATGAGAGGATGAGTCATAAGAGTGGGACTAATTTAAAAGTAAGGACAAAAAGAAATTACCATTTCCAAATTGCTTCCTAGATAATGGTAGGCAGGGCAGTTTCTAAGTTGGGTTTCATTTATAGGTTACCCATCTAACAAATTGCTTCTCTATCCCATACAATGAACTGTTGTCCCTTATTTAATCTCATCCATAAAGCCAAGATTAGAAATTACATAGAGGATGTTGGTTGCTTGGCTGATTCAAATATTTCAAACTAGATAGAGATAGCAATTGGAGAATTCCCTCTCCATGAGTGACTTACCTTTCACTCCTCTCCTATGGTTCTCTAGTGATGAACAAGTCACAAGAATTATTTGACTCAACTCATCAAATTATCTAGTTGCTGAGTATTTAGTTGAAGAAATGAGCAAAAATATTAGCCAATGAGAAAGTAAAGATTAGATCCCTTTTAGCTCTGGATCTAAAAATACTGGATACTCTTTAAGAGGAACCAAAATTTTATCTCATTTATAAAGACAATCATTAAATTTCAGTGATAGTTTTACCAGCAACGAGTGTGAAATAAATTTTTAAAAATTCCAAATCATATGTTTAGCTATAATATAAAATGCAAATGAAAGAAAGAATATGAAAATAATATATCAAAAACAAGGGACATTTTTTTTTCTCCTCATTAAACTCTTTGTGGCCCCATTTGGGGTCTTCTTTGCAAAGATGGAGGGTAGTATGCCATTTCCTTCTTCAGTGGATTTTAGAGATGAGGAAACTAAGAGAAACAGGGTTAAGTGACTTGTCCAGAGTCATACAACTAGTGAATATCTGAAGCCAGATTTGACCTCAGGAAAATTAGGCTTCCTGAATCCAGACCTGGCACTTTTTCCACTGTATCACTTACTATCCTAAGAGAAATTGACCAAAGTCAAAATAGCCAAACAGCAAATCTGCATATATGTTTTCATTAATTTTTTAAAATTTATTTAGTATTTTCCTGTTACATTTAAAACAATTTTAATATTTGTTTTTAAAACTTTTGAGTTGTATATTATCTCCTTTATCCCTACTTCCTGTCCCAATAAGAAACCACATATTTAGTTATGCAAAACATTTCCATAAAAGTCATATTGTGAAAGAAAACAGATCTCCCACCCTAACAACAACAATAAAACCCTCAAAAATAAAGTTAAAAATGAAAGAGAGTATATTTTAATCTGTATTCAGACAGAATCAATTCCTTTTTGGAATAAGGATAGGACTTTTCAATATAAGTTCTTCAGAATAGTCATGGATCATTGTAAATCCCAGGACATTACTATTACTTTGTATACAGTACATTCTACTCTACTTGAGTTCATGAAGAACTTTTCAGTTTTTTTCTGAGAACATCCTGACCATCATTTCCCACAGAACAATAACATTCCATCATAATCACGATAACAATCCATCCATAACTGAATAAGTTATTCAGTCATTCTCCAATTAATGGACATTCCCTCAATTTCCAAATTATTTGCCCCAAAAGAGAACTGCAATAAATATTTTTGTACATGCAGATCATTTTCCTCTTTAAAAAATCTCTTCATAAACATGCATAGTAGTGGTGTTGTTAGGTCAAAACAAATGCATGATTTTATAGCCTTTTGAGCACAGATCATATATTTTGATATATCAATTAGGGCATGGCTCTTACTTTTTATGTTCCCTCTATGTTTGAGAAATGAAGCCTTATCAGAGAAACTTGCTTCAACATTCTTTTACAGTTATTATTACTAACTGCATTTCCCCCAATTTCTTCTATTTTTTCTCTCCTTTCACTCTATCCAACCTTGACACTCAAAAGTATTTTGCTACTGACCATTCCCTCATTGAATATGCCCTTTCCTCTATCAAGTTCCCCATTTCCTATATCCCTTTCCCCTCCTATTTTCCTATAGGATAAGATAGATTCCTATATCTATACTGAATGTGTATTCTATTTCCCCTTTGAGACAATGCTGATGAGAGTCAAATTCACTTACATTCTGCTACTCCACTTGCTTTCCACTGTAAAAGCTATTTCTCTCCTCTTTTTTGGCAGATATTTTACCACATGCCACTTTTCCTTTTCCTTTCTCCCAGTACATTCCTCTCTCACCGATTAATCTCATTTTTAAAAAGATATTATCTGTTCATGTTATCTCACACCTGTGCCTTTGGTCTATAAATATTCCTTCTAACTGCCATAATAATGAGAAAGTTCTCATGAATTACAAATATCATTCTCCCGTGTAGGAATGTAAACAGATAAACCTTGTAAAGTCCCTTATGATATCACTTTCCTGATTACTTCTTTATGAATTTCCTGAGTCCTGTAATTGAAAAATCAGATTTCTCATTCAGCTCTATTGTTTTCATCACAAATGTCTGAAAAACCTCTATTTCATTAAATATCCACCATTTTCCCTGAAGGATTATACTCAGTTTTTCTGAGTGGGTGATTCTTGGTTATAATCCTATCTTCATTGCTCTTCAGAATATCATATTCTAAGCCTCCCCCCAGTCCTTTAATGTAGAAGCTGCTAAATCATGTGTTATAGTAAACTGTTATTCTTTATCCTTGAATTGTTTCTTTCTGAATGCTTGTATGATTTCCTCCTTGATCTGTTTGGCTATAATGTACCTGGAGTTTTCATTTGGGGATGGCTTTCAGAAGATGATTGGTAGATTCTTTCAATTTCTATTTTATGCTCTGGTTTTAGAATATCAGGACAGTTTTCTTTGATATTTTCTTGAAAGATGCTATATCTAGGTTCTTTTTAAAATCATGACTTTCATGTAGACCAATAATTTCCAATAAGATATTTCTCTTCTTTGCTATGGTTTTGCTTTATCGTATCTTAATTTCTCATAAAATCATTAGCATCCATTTGTATAATTCAAATTTTTAAGGAATTATTTTCCTCAAAGAGCTATTCTACCTTCTTTTCCAAATGACTTCTTAAGGCATTCTTCTCATTATTAGCTTTTTAAAAAATTTCCTTTTGTACCACTCTCAATTCTTTTCTTATTTTTTCTTCTGTCTCTCTTACTTTTTCCTTTTGAGCTCTTCCAGTGGCTGAGACCAATTCTTATTTTTCTTGGAGGTTTTAGATGTAAGAGCTTTGACTTTGTTATACTCCTCTGAGTATATGTTTTTATATTCCTTGGCACCAAAGTAACTCTACAGCCAGAAACTTTTTCTATCATCTGCTTATTTTCCTAGTTCATTATTGGGCTTTTAACTCTTTGTCAAAGCAGGACTCTGTTTCCATGGTGGAGGATACATTGTTCTAAACTTCAGGGATTTTGTACAGCTGTTTTCAGAAATCCTTCTGGGGACTTAATTACAAGCATTCTTTTCTGCCCTGGAACTGTTAGGAGTAACCCTGCCTCACTGTAATTGTAAGATCTAGTATGTAAAAGCAAGAGTGATCTTCCTCATTTCTAATAAAGAGATCTCCTATGAGTTGTGCCCTCCCAGAAACTGCCACTGCCACCACTGCCCACTCCTACTCTTGGTTTGCTGGTTTCTCAAAGCCATGTCACAATTCTGATAAACCTTTTCTCCTGACCTTGTAAATAGTATTTGGTGTTTCTAGGCTGAGAAGTTGAAAACTCACCAGTGCTCTTGATGATTCAGAGGTCCTGCTTTGCTGGCACTGGGGTTGGGGCTGGGGTTGGCGCCAGGGCCATGCTGATCTGGCCTGTGCTGGGCTATCATGACAGACTCCTGTAGACCTTTTCTGCTGACCTTCCAAGAAGTCTTTGGTGTCTCTGAGAGAAGAAGCCTGTAAACCACCAGTACTACCACTGATTCAGTGGTCCCTTAACTGGCTCCTGATTTACTGGTGTGGGCTGGGGTCAGGACTGCACTAGTGAGGTCTGCATGGGGATTGTACACTAGAGTCCCACTCTGATATCACAGAGCTTTTCTGCTGACTTTCTAAGTTGTCTTTGAGTAAAAATATTCTACTCTGTCTTTGGAGGTGTTCTGATGCTTTAAAATTTGTTTAGAGTCATTATTTAAGGGAATTTGGAATGGTTTGGGGAAGAGGTTGGGGAGTTATTGCCTTACACTGCTATCTTGGCTCCACCTCTCATGAAGTAAAAAAAAAAAATAAAAAAATAAAAAAATAAAAAAAAATTTACATCAGTGCTTCCAGGCATTTGTGCTGAAAAATGTCTGCATTCTCCCCTCCCCCAATTAGTCTCTTTGGCAAAAAGAAACTGATCATGAAATTAATCTTGAAAATTAGGTCAAGAAATAGTAAAAACAATATCACTTTACAACATTAAGTAGTAGCTCAAAATACTCACATTTTAAATATAACAAATAGTATTTGTTTTCTCTGAGTTTTAACTAACATTGGGAAGAAATAGCTAAGAATTGACTGGAAAACTTTATAGAAGAGAACGAAAATGACAGAACTTTGTAAAAAAGGAAGAAGGAAAAAATTCTGAAAAAGGATTTTATACCTTAAGAGTGAACATCATGGAGCTAATGAAGATATGTCATGCTTAGAATGGGACAAATAATACATAAACCCTGTGCTTATAAGAAGTATTTTTGTGCTTCTTTTACCAAGCTATTGACTCTATTTTTATGATTTTCTTGCATTACTTTCTCTTTTTTAAAATAGCTTTTTATTTACAAGTTAAATACATGGGTAATTTTACAGCATTGACAATTGCTAAACCTTTTTGTTCCAATTTTTCCCCTTCTTCCCCCCACCCCCTCCCCTAGATGGCAGGATAACCAGTAGATGTTAAGTATATTAAAGTATAAATTAGATACACAATAAGTATACATGACCAAACCGTTATTTTGCTGTACAAAAAGAATCGGACTCTGAAATATTATACAATTAGCCTGTGAAGGAAATCCAAAATGCCAGCAGGCAAAAATATAGGGATTGGGAATTCAATGTAATGGTTCTTATTCATCTCCCAAAGTTCTTTCACTGGTTGTAGCTGGTTCAGTTCATTACTGCTCCATTGGAACTGATTTGATTCATCTCATTGCTGAAGATGGCCAGGTCCATCAGAATTGATCATCATATAGTATTGTTGGTGAAGTCTATAATAATCTCCTAGGTCCTGCTCATTTCACACAGCATCAGTTCATGTAAGTCTCTCCAGGCCTTTCTGAAATCATCCTGTTGGTCATTTCTTACCGAACAATAATATTCCATAATAGTCATATACCACAATTTATTCAGCCATTCTCCAACTGATGGGCATCCAGTCAGTTTCCAGTTTCTGGCCACTACAAAGAGGGCTGCCATAAGCATTCTTGCACATACAGGTCCCTTTCCCTTCTTTATGATCTCTTTGGGATATAAGCCCAGTAGAAACACTGCTGGATTAAAGAGTATGAACAGTTTGATAACTTTTTGAGCATAGTTCCAAATTGCTCTCCAGAATGGTTGGATATATTCACAATTCCACCAATAATGAAGTCGCTGTTTTCCCACATCCCCTCCAACATTCCTCTTGTATTACTTTCATTTATTTTCCTAATATTTCCTCTAATTCCCTTATTTGAGTTTTAAAATCCTTTTTTGTCTTTTCCAATGATTTTTATTGATTGTCTCCAATTCATATTTTTCTTTAATGCTTTGCTTATAGTCATTTTGACATCATCATCTGCTTCTGACTTTATAACTTGATCTTCCTTACCACCATCATAACTTTTTTATGGTCAGATTCCATTTTTGTTCTAGTTTGCTCATTTTCCCAGCTTATTTCTTGACTTTGTGTTAATATTGGATTCTACTTCAAGCATCTCAAGCTTCAGAATTTTCATGCTGCTATTTTCAGAGCTAATTTTGGACTTTGGGAATATTTCTTCCAGTATGATTCATTTAAGAAGAAATGTAGTATTTGGACTTTGTTATGTTCTTTACCTAGGAGATGAATTTATTCCTCTGCAACCACAAGCTCTACTGTTCCTTTCTATCTTGGAACTGAGTCAGTAATCCTTCCTCTTTGCTTCTACAAGTGCTACTGTTTCTCTCTGAAACTATAATCTAGAACTGCAAATGGGCAGTAAAACAGAGTTCTGCACCCAGTGTTAGCAAATGGTGCCCTGTAATTTCTTTCTGACCTTTTACTAAATCTCTGTCTAAGCTGAAAACTCCTCTGATCGCTGCTGCAGCTGTTCTTACAACTGCCTCCAAGGCCCACTAGCTGTTTCCTTGGCATGTGCTCTGCTCCAGGTATACCCCATGTGTTATCACAGCCTTTCCTGCTGATCTCATAAGTTGTCTTGGGCTGGGAAAATATCTCATCCAAACATTTTGATGGATCTGCTGATCCAAAATTTGAATATATTATGTTAATACATTTATATATATATTAATATGAAAAATATGACAATGCATTTAAATATCTAGGAGTTTGCAAGACAATATGAGATGTATTTAAGTATAATTTAAAACAACATTGTATTAGAGAAAAAAAACTAAATTAATACTAATGACTGAATCAAGTGGATATAAAGATAACAATAGTAACCAAATTAATATACAGATAAAATGCTATACCAAAATACCATGAGAATACTTTAGTATTTGGTAAAATTTAGTAAATTTTAGAATTTAGTATAAATAAAATTATAAATAATGAGTCAAGAATATTAAGGAAAATAATTTAAAAAGTAGAAAGTATAGCCAGATCTCAAATTATCTTATAACATAAATAATTATGTTAATGATTTAATACTGGATAAAAAATAGAAAAGCAGATCATTGTAATATGTTAGATATGCAAGATTTAATACCAATGCATTTCAAGTGCACACAAATTACTGGGGAAAGAATTCATTATTCAACAACATTTCTGGCAGAATAAGGATGCTGATTTGGCAGATAATTTAGATTAGTCTGGGATATTACACCACAGTAACTTCCAAAAGGATCTAAGTTCTAAATATAAAAAGTTATGCCTGATGAAATAGAAGTGAATAAAAACTTTATTTTTCATTTCTATGGTCAGGGCTGTGATACAGAGAAAGTAAGAAAGAAAAAATAAGATTAGAACATTTAAAACTGAAAACATTTTTGCACACATAAAAGCAATGTGGCCAGAACAAGTTTGAAAAAGGAACATGTAAAATGTTTCTGATAAAATAGGACATGTAAATCTGTAGGTTAGTGATACAAATTTATATAAAGAAAGAGCCATTCTTCAATAGATATGTGGTCAAAGGATACCCAAAAAATTCTCAATAGAAGAAAAATAAACTGTCAACTATCTCTTGAAAAAAAAGTTAAACATGACTAATAACTGAATAAATTATAAACTACTCTAAAATATTATCTTAAATTTATCCAAATGGAAAAAAATTAGATTATGAAATTCAAGAGTAAGAATTTTGAAAAATTTGCTCAGTGAGATAGAAAAAAAAGGCTCAGTATAAAAAATTTGTGGATGCATTAGTAGCAACATCAAAATAACTGGAAATAGATTAATTGTCCACCAATTCAGGATCAGCTGGATTATTAATGACATATGAAAATAATGTAATATTATTATACAATAAAGAATTTTTAATATCAAGAAATATGAGAAAATACAAAAATTGCTTAGAGGACACAAATTTATATGAATAGAGATATATACACATATATAGATATAAAATAACACAGACACACACACACACATATGTATATATATATATATATATTATATATATATATATACATATGTGTACACTGACTATAACCATGTAAAATAATTATTAGGCAGAAGGAAAAATTGTTTATGTATGTGTATAGAAAGAGTGAAAGAGAAGGCATAATAAGTACAGCTTTGTGTCTTCACAATATAAAAAAAATCTCTTTAGTTAAAATTTGTAAGTTGAAAAATGAATAGGATACATAATCATGCTGGAAATAATGACAAATTTGTCAGGAGACTTGAGTTTGAATTCTTTCTTAGACACTATGTGAAGTAAAGAAGTAACTTCTTTATAGACCATATTTTCCTCATCTTTAAAATAAAGGTTTTAGGCACAGTTAGATGTCACAGTGGCTAGAACAATGGCCCTCAAGTCAGGAGTATCTGAGTTCAAATCCAACCTCAGACACTTAATACTTCCTAGCTTTGTGAGCCTGGGCAAGTCATTTAACCCCCATTGCCTCAGCAAAAATAAATAAATAAATGTTTTGTGTTAGATTATATCTAATTTGCTTTTCAGTCCTCAATATTATAATTCTATAAATTTATGATATACAACCTCATTTGAGGCAAGATGACTCATTGAAAATTTACTCTTAAGTCTCATTGATTCCTTATTTATTTTCCCATAATATTATAAAGCCTTTCCTTTCTCAAGAACCCGTTGTCACACACATGCCCATATTCACAACAGATAACTTCATTTCTTACTTCTCTGAAACATTTTAGACTATCTGCCTCAATTCTCCATATTGATATCATAAAACTCTTACTGTCTTTTCTTCCTTTCTTCTCCTTTGCTATTTTTTCACAGGATAAGGATTTCCTTCTCTGGGCTAAAGCTCTCTTTTTATTTGTTCAATAACCTTTCCACCTCTTCTAAGACCTTATGCAAATAGTTATCCTGTCTTTCAGGCACTTTCAATTTCACCCTCTCTATTTTTTTTTCTATTATGCTTATAAATAAAATGATGTTTTTTCATTTTGACTTTCCTCTTTCTATTATGTATAAGCATTTAATAGTCACCCATGTTTGAAAAGTTGGGTGGATTATTTTCATCTATATCTTCATAATTTCTTTTGTATCTGCTCCGTCCTCTTTCCTTTCATGAACAGCATAGTGTCATTCACTCATTAGTTTCTGTTGTATTAGTCTATTTATTATTTGTTGGTCTTTCTCTGGAATTTTATCAACATAAGGAATTTCCTTCAAAGAAACTACATCCACTGACAGAAATGCAATTCATTCGTAGCTTATTGGGTTAGATGAGTACCACAACACTGACTTATTCAGATAAACAAATAATATGTCTCAGATGCAGTACTTAAACTCAACTCTTCTGATTCCCAAGCCAGCTCTCTAACTTCTAGGTCATACTACCTACTCTTAAGCATAGCAGTTATTTAATAAATGTTGAATTGAATTAAATTGTTGCTACCAAAGCCTAGCTCACTACCTGGCTTATTGTAACAGATTCTTAACCAATCATCTAGTCACTACTCATTCCTCCTTCTTATTTATTCTACACACTGCTATCCAATTAATCTTTTTCATAGCTACAGATCTTGCTAGTTTTTCCCTCAAAATCTTTAAATAGCTTTCTGTTGAATACTGAATAGTATTCAAAACCTGGTATTCAAGGCTCTTTATAAATTCATACTACCTTTCCTTTCTGGCTTTAACTCTTGCTATTCCATTCTAACTTTATCAACTAACTGAAATCACTGTTTTATATACACACACTATATATGTACATATACATATATATTTATATGACACTTCTGTCTCTACAATGTTGTTTATGCTCTTCCCTAAGACTACAAATTCCATTTCTTTGTACTAAAATCATAACTACTCCTTAAGGACAAACTCAAATATCATCTCCTCTACTAATGTTTTTTGACCCTCCTAGTTATTATTGATCTTTTCTTTCTTTACTTTCCAATCTAACCCAAATCAAAGAAACATTAAGTAAGAAATTGCTATTTCCAAATCACTAAGTGCTGGAGACCAAAAAAATGCTGGCTAAAAAGAAAAAATAGTATTTGCTATCAATGAGCTTGAATATTAGTTACATTGCCAAAAATAATGTATAATTATTTGGATAGAGAGAACAGAACACAAACAACTAAATGGATAAGGAAGGGTTTCCTTAAAAAGGGGACACATGAATTGGCACTTCATGGAAGTTAGGAATTTTAAGAGGCAGAAGTTAGAAAGAAGTTGATTTCAGGAATGAAGGTCAGCCTGTTCAAAAGCAGGGAGGTTGGAAATGGATTTTAAATGTAGAAAACAGCAACTGGGACAGTTCAGCCAGAATATAGAATTTGTGTGAAGAAAAATGTGAAATCAACTTTAAATGGGAGGATGGAGCCTGACAATAAAAAGTTTTAATGACAACCTAATAATTTTGTATTTTTGTCTAAAGGCAATAGCATTGTATTAAATGTTCTTGAACAGGGAAAAACATGAAAAAGTTGTGCTTTGCGAATGTTATTTTGTAGCTGCTTGTTTTCTAGGTTGAAGAGAGGAGAGAATAGGAGCTAGAAATCCAAATAAGAAACTTGCAATTATCCAAAAAGAAGTGATGAATACCTGTAATAGGATGTCTAGGAAAGAAAAGGGAATCAATGGCAAAACTGTGGAGGGAGAATCAACAAGTCTTGGCAATTGATTGAATAAGGATACTCAAAATTTAAAAAAAAAAATTCTGAGCTTTTGCATCAAAATAACTCGAAGGGTAAAGGTGTCCTCAATCAATCTATCACCATTCATTTAGCACCTATTCTGTGGCAGGTGCTGTGCTGAGAAATGGTGATATAAAATGAAATAATCTACAGTTAATATCCTCAAAGAGTTGACTACACACACACACACACACACACGCACGCACACACGCTACCTATATAAAGGATGATTGGGAAATAAATTAAAGAAGGAAGACACTAGAATCACTATAGGTTGGGAAAGACTCCTTGCAAAAGATGGAATTTTACTTGGGATTTAAAAGCTAGAGATGAAGTGTCCTGTTTGTGCAATAGCTAGTAAATCAATGGCATTAGATTTAAGAATAGAGGTGACATAAGGTATAACACTACAAAGATAGGAGAAGATTAGGTTATAAAGAGCTCTGAACACTAAGGAGAGATTTTGCTTTTGATTCTCACAGATACAGAAAGTCAATGGATTTTATTGAAGGGAGCTGGTAGGGTGTGGTATGGTTAGATTTAGATTTTTAAAATTACTTTGACAGGTTAATAGGAGAACGGCTCTAGGTTCACTACCAGTCATGTTGACTTTTGTCTTGCCACTGGATTTCCATGTCTCTGGAGGAGTATGAGACTATTGACTTTGCAGCTCTGGCTCACTTAAATCCAATTCACTAGCAAGACAAGACATCATCTTCATGAAGTCCTTGGTCTTCTGAGAACAAAAGAACAAAAATCTGTGAGTTATAGTAACTGCCCTCTGTAGGCCCAACTGGCCAGTTATACTTGATCATTGCTATCATCTCCTTTTCCTTTTCTGCTTTTCTTTTCACTATTTCCTCTTCTTCTTCCTCTTTTTCCTTCATTACATGTGTTCCTTTTCTCAATATGGGGAGTCAAACCCTTACATGTGGATGTTCTGTCCAAAGGAATATAATTTTGGTTACTTTTGGGGGGGGGGACTTGAAGTTTAGTTACTTTTAATTTCCTATCTGTTTATTTTATAATTTTCCTTCAAAGATAATTAGCTTTTTGGCTTGCACAGTTTTAATTTATGATTTTTTGGAATATAGCTCTGAAAAAGCAAGCTTTGAAAAAGTCCATTATGACTAAATGGAGCTGACTATGCCTTTCAACCCAAATTTATCTGATTTTTGTTGAATGGTCAATAATATGTCCTAGCCCAAGCCTCTCTTGCCTATTATTTGAGTTTTGATGGCTCAGAATGAGTTTAAGTAGCAATGAAGTAGTTCTGGCCAGAAACTGAGATTTTTCTCCTCCAAGATTGATACTACTGTGGTGACAAATTAAACAATCCCTTGTCTCAATTCTTACCTAGTCTTACTCATTGAATGAGCATTGCTTTAGACAAACTGAAACCTGGGAACCTTACTTTGAAAATGGCAGAGTCACTCACTGAATCCTAGCCCACTGCTGGTCATCTTGATTTTTCTGCCTTGCCACTGGACGCCTCTGAGTTTAGAAGATAAAGTGAGACTGATGACTTTGGGCAGCTCTGGATCATTTAAATTCCATTCATTTGCAAGTCAAAACATCACTCTCATAATGTCTTTGGTCTTTAAAATGAAGGACAAGCAATAAAGAACAAAATAGGAGGAGAGTTTATAGTGTGGAGATATGTGAAGTATACAGACCTACCAGTGGGTTCTTGCAATAATCCAAGTGTGAAGTGATGGGGACCTGTACCAGAGTGAGGGAAGAATCAAGGAAAAGAAGGTATATTTAAAAGATATCACAAAAGTGAAATTTACCTGTCTTAGTAATAGATTGGTTGAAGTAGGTAAGGGGTTTGTAATGAAAGGTAATAAGGAATAAAGAATAACCTCTTGTGAGCCCAGAAACTGGGAGAATGAGTGGTGTTGCCTTCTAAAATAATAAAGCAGGTAAAAGATGAGGAAGATTTAGAAGAAAAGACAATGAAAAGGTAATAAGTTCCATTTTGGACATGTTGAACTTATTATATTAATTACTGGAATCTAGTCTGAGATGTCTGAAGAGTTGGGAATGTCATGCAGATTGTGACCATGGGGACCACCAGGAGAAATTGATGTTACAAAAACTAGAAAGAAAAGACTATGATTCAGAAAAGGATAATCCACAGTGTCAAAGGCTATGGAGAGGTTGGAGAAAATGACAACTGAGAAAAGTCTATTGGATTCTGAAATTAAGAAATCATTGGTAATTTTAAAGACAGAAGTTTCAATGAAATGGTAAGATCAGAAACTGGATTATAAGGGGTTAAGAAAAGAGTAAGACAGAAAGTGGAGGAATCTATTATAAAGGTAGAATTCAACCAAATGTAAGGTTTAGTCACAAAGAGAAAAGAGCCCATAGAATGATAGTGGGGTATAGAAGGATCAAGTGAGGATAAGTGGAAAAGGGATGTGTTTGAGTGCTAGAAGAGAGGAGATAATATATATTTTTACCCATCAAGTTGAAAATATGTTTGAGACAAAGGTGATATTGCATTCAAAAGGTGATATTAAACTAGAGCTAAGCAGGAATTTTGTTTGTACTTCAATACTTATATGATCAACTGTGATGGACTTGGTTCATTTCAACAATAAGGTGATTCAAGACAATTCCAATAGACTTGTGACAGAAAGAGCCATTCGGATCCAGAGATAGAACTGTGGAGATTGAATGTGGATCAAAGTATAGTATTTTTATCTTTTGATGTTGTTTTCCTTGGTTTTTCTCAATTTTTCCTTTTGATTTGACTTTTCTTATGCACATGACAAATATAGGAATATGTTTAGAACTGCATGTTTAAATTATACTGGATTGCTTGCTATCTAGAGGAGGAAGAAAGGGAGGATGCAGGAAAATGTGGAATACAAGATTTTGCAAAAGTGAATATTGCAAACTATCTTTGCATGTATTTGGGAAAAAATTAAAAGCCATTACACTTATTATGTATCAATTCCACATATTTCATACACTTCTGCTGAATCACAAATTCAGGAACTATAGATTATTTGATCTTTGTATGGTTTTAAGTCTCATTCTGTCCATATTACACGCTCAAAATTAAAATTGATTCTTAATTTAAAAGAAGTGGAGAATGGGGCATCTATATGGCACAATGGAGAAGAGCACTAGCCCTTAAGTCAGGAGGACCTGAGTTCAAATCTGACTTTAGACACTTAACACTTCCTAGTTGTATGACCTTGGGCAAATCACATAATCCCAAATGCTTCACCAAAAACTTTAAAAAGCAATGGAGAAGCCCACAATTGATGCAAGCAGACAACAACAGATAAAGAAGAAATTATAATGGAGAACTAGAATCAAAGATGTCATCAAAGAAAAGTGTGATTGAAAAAAAATAGAGAATTTTAATGGAATTCTACTATACTATAAAAAATAATGAGCAAACTGATTTTAGAAAACATTGCAAAGACCCATGAAATAATGAAAAGTTAAAACTAGCAGAACAAGAAGGATTTTGTATACAATAACAACAACATTGTTAAAAGAATATCGATGAAATGGGTGGAGCTAAGATGGCAGAGAGGATATATGTTTCTTTCTGACCTTCTCCCAGGGCTAATTAGCAAATCCAGCCTCTGAATTAGTTCTGGGATGGTAGAACTCACAAATATTGGGGGTGTAACAAATTACAGCAGAAGACAGTTTTTGAAACTCTCAAGAAAAGGTCTGTTTCAACTGGCACAGAGGGAGGTGGGTCAAGCAAGCAAGGCAAGCAAAGACACCAGTGCAGGCAGCACACAGACCTGGAGCCTGGGCACTGGAGCATCTGCAGGGAGGAATCAACAACAGTGTGGGCTACTCTGCCCTGGGTGCAAGCCAGTAGATCAGAAGAGAAGTTATAAAACATCCAACATAAACACAAAAGGTAAATAGTGAACCCCAAACCGTCAGAATTTCACAGGCCCTGGCCATGCCCACGCAGCACTGAAAAGTCAGTAAGTGTAGCTGCTGCAGCTTATAGAGGAAGCTTGGACAACCTTCCTTGCTCTAAAATCAGATCTCAACTTTAAAAAAAGTGAGTAAAAAAGCAAAAAGAACTCTGACCATAGATAGTTTTTACAGTAAAAGACAAGAACAGATTTCAAATACTAAGGAAACTAAAAGCAGATTGTCTCCAGATGAAGCCCCAAAGGATGATATAGATTGGCCCCCATAACACAAGGCTCTCCTACCAGAAATTATAAAAGATATTAAAAGAGAGCTGGAAGAAAAATGGGGAAAGAAAGAACTTTATAAGAGGGTTTGGAAAAGAAAACACAGAAACTATCTGAAGAAAATTCATTACAAAATAGACTTAGTGAAATGGAAACATATAACTCCTTAAGAAATAGAGTTGACAAAATAGAAAAAGAAAACAATGTGAATGGAGTGAACTCTCCTATAAAACGGGAGCAGATAGCAGACTGGATTAAAAGACAGAACCCTACAATATATTGTTTACAAGAAACACATTTAAAGCAGAGTGATACATACAGAGTAAAGGTAAAAGGCCGGAGCAGAATCTATTATGCTTCAGATGAAATTTAAAAAAAAAAGCAGGGGTAGCCATGCTGATTTCAGATCAAACAAAAGCAAAAACTGATCTAATTAAAATAGATAAGGAAGGAAACTATATCTTGCTAAAGAGTACGATAGATAATGAAGCAGTATCAATACAAACATATATGTACCAAGTGTTGTAGCATCTAAATTCCTAAAGGAGAAGTTAAGAGAGTTGCAAAAAGAAATAGATAGAAAAACTATAATAATGAGAGGTCTCAGCCTTGCTCTCTCAGAACTAGATAAATCAAACCACAAAATAAATAAAAAAGAAATTAAAGAGATAAATAGAATATTAGAAAAGTTAGATATGATAGATCTTTGGAGAAAATTGAATGGAGATAGAAAAGAGTACACTTTCTTCTCAGCAGTTCATGGAACCTATACAAAAATTGACCCTATATTAGGACATAAAGACTTCAAATTCAAATGCAGAAATAGTAAGTGCATTTCTTCCAGATCATGATGCAACAAAAATTACATTCAATAGAAGGCCAGGGGAAAATAAACTAAAAAGTAATTGGAAACTAAATAATCTCATCCTAAAGAGTGAATGGGTAAAATAGCAAATCATAGAAAAATTAATAATTTCATCCAAGAGAATGACAATAATGAGATAAGATAATAAAATGTGTGGGATGCAACCAAAGTGGTAATAAAAGGAAATTTTATATCTCTAGATGCTTACTTGCATAAAATAGAGAAAGAGAAGATCAATGAATTGGGCTTGCAACTAAAAAAGCCAGAAAAAGAACAAATTAAAAATCCCCAATCAAATACCAAACTTGAAATTCTAAAAATAAAAGAAGAGATTAATAAAATTGAAAGTAAAAAAAAAACTATTTAATTAATAAATAAAACTAAGAGTTGGTTTTTTGAAAAAACCAACAAAATAGATAAACCTTTAATTAATTTGAGTGGAAAAAGGAAAGAGGAAAATCAAATTGTTAGTCTTAAAAATGAAAAGGGAGAACTTTCCACCAATAAAGAGGAAATTAGAGCAACAATTAGGAGTTATTTTGCTCAACTTTATGCTAATAAATATTTCAACCTAAGTGAAATGGAAGAATATGTGCAAAAATATAGGTTGCCCAGATTAACAGAGAGGAAAAATTTACTTAAATAATCCCATTTTAGAAAAAGAAATAGAACAAGCTATTAATCAGCTCCCTAAGAAAAAATCTCTAGGACCACATGGATTTACATGTGAATTCTACCAAACATTTAAAGAACAATTAACTGCAATACTATATAAACTATTTCAAAAAATAGGGGGAAAAGGACTCCTAACAAATTTGTTTTATGATACAGATGTGGTACTGATACCTAAACCAAATAGGATGAAAACAGAGAAAGACAATTATAGACCATCCCCGTAATGAATATTGATGCAAAAATCTTAAATAAAATATTACAAAGAGATTACAGAAAGTCATACCTAGGATAATACACTGGGGATAATTTTTACATACAGGAGATCATCATACACAGCAACAACAAGACTATACAACAATCAATCCTGATGGATGTGGCTCTCTTAAACAATGAGATGATTCAAACAAGTTCCAATTTTTCAGTGATAAAGAGAGCCATCTACACCCAGAGAGAGGACTGTGAGAACTGAGTGTGGTTCACAACATAGCATTTTCATTCTTTTTATTGTTGTTTGCTTGCATTTTATTTTGTTTCCCATTTTTTATTGTGTGGCATGATAATTGTGTATATATATATATATATGTTATATATATATACATATATTGGATTTAACATATATTTCTACCATGTTTAACATATTGGACTCCTTGCCATCTAGGGGAGGGCATGAGGAGAGGGGGGAATTGGAACACAGGGTTTTGCAAGGGCTAATGTTGAAGAATTGTCCATGGATATGTTTGAAAACTAAAAATCTTTAATAAAAAAAAGAACATGTGTGAACAACAAAGTTATTCTGTGTATAATAAATACTCACATCAACTATAAGGAACCTGTGAAGAAAGATGCTATCCATCTCCAGGTAGATTAAGAAAATAAACTGATAAATAGAAGTATGAATATTATGGGTTTATATGTATATGTGCATATATATATATATATATATATATATATATATATATATATGCACAGGTCAGGGAGAGAAGAAAGGAGGTGGTTCATAATTTAAATATTATCCAAAAAAATTTTTAGAAGAAAAAGATAGGAAAGTCATGTGGCAAGAATAAAGGAAAACAACTGGATTAACCATATGCTCATATGAGAATAGTAATTGTCCTCACAATATCAAAAGATATGAGGCAAACTCCTAAAACAGAATATAGACTCTTTGTGACAATTTTAAGGGAATATATGTAAAAGAATCAAGCAAAATGGTCAGGCTGGAAGAGGTTTCCAAGTATCAATGGAAGGAATATGTACAATGATAAAATTGCAGATTAGTTTTGCTATATCCCTCCAACAAATAGCTTTAAAATACTAGACACTTAATAATGCTTATTAAAGTTGAAATTTATATTCTACTAGGAAGAATTATTAGGATTGTGGTAGAAATATTTGAAGCCAGGTACCAAAGCAGAAAAAAAAAATTGAAAGTTATTAAGCTTGCCTAGATTATTTAAGGTTTTTAAAATATGATTTTTGTCTAAATAACATTGATAATTCAAGAAGAAAATTAAATAATTTTTCCTGAAGAGCCTGTAAAATGTTATTGAATTAACTTTGCCAGATAATATGGCACATTGGATCTGGAAAAATAATAATATGGGAAACTATTGAATTTTCTACCCAAAAACGCTTTCAATATAGGATAATTGCTTATTTACAAACATGTTTTAAGTACACTTCTACACAATATATGGAAGAAAAGACCTGATGACTTCTGAAGATCCCTTCTCAGCCTAGAATTTGAAGATTCCATAAAGATGAAGAGCTTGAGCACTTCCTGAGGAAAATAATTTTTCTTCCCAAATTTCTTTCATTTCAACTCACAGAGGCTGTGTAGAAGTATGCTGTTTGCTTTGGCCCTTGGATTGTGGCTCTCAGAACTCTAATTGTAGATGATGTCCCTATTAATTAGCACTTTACACTATGCTTCTTCTCCAGACTTGGCAAAGTAATATAGAGCAGATTCCAAAAAAATTTTTTGAAAAGTGGTCTGCCTCACCTGTGCCAGTATAAAAGAGCTAATGCTCTGCCAGAGCACATCTTATTCCTGGGTGTCTTCTGACTTGAAAGTCACAAAAATATTAAAAAATATTAGCATTTTTTGGGTTGAAATAAGAACCAAGATGGAAGTGGGAAGGAAGTCAAAGGGTTGAAAAGAATCCTAAATAGGAATTCTATTGATTTTAATTGTTCAAATTCTACATTCACAAGAGACCAGTGTCTCTAATGTAGCTTTAATTTTTCTAAATAGTACTATGAATCCCTTTAAACTGTGTGTAATAAACCATGTACAATAAAGATTAACTAGGAAGTTGGGTCACTCAGTGGATAAAACATTGGACCTGGTGTCAGGAATATCTGAGTTCAAATCTCACCTCAAACACTACCTGTGTGAACCTTAACAAGTCATTTAACTTTGATTTTTCTCAATTCCCTCATCTGTAAAATGAAGACAATAATAGCACCTATTTCCTAGTGTTGTGATGAACAAATTAGACAACAACTATAAAGCACTTAGCAAAGTGCTTGGTACATAGTATGTGCTATATTTGTTGCTTTTCAACCATTTTTCAATTGTGTCTAACTCTTTGTGAGTCCATTTGAGGTTTTCTTTACAAAGATACTGGAATGATTTTCTATTTCCTTCTCCAGTTCATTTTACAGATGAGGAACTGAGGTAAATAGGGTAAAGTGACATGACTAAAATGTCTCTCAGGTCAGATTTGAACTTAGGAAGATGAGTCTTCATAACTCCAGGCCTGATATTCTATCCACTGTACTACCTAGCTGCACATTCATCATATAGAAGCTAATTATTATCAAATTTGTGGAGGAAATTGCCAACAGGTGTTTTGTATTGACTCAAAATTTAAAAAAAAAAACATTAAATCCACACCTTGTTAAACAAATAAGAGACTCATTCTTTAATAACATGGGGCACATGTGGAATATGCCCTGAGATTGAAAAGGGAGCCTATGGTGCCATGTCTGTTTGCTCGCTCTTTCCTGCCAAGAAACTAGACTGCTAAGAATTGGGTGTCCAGGCAAACAAAGCATTAATAGGTCAGTCGAGTTGAGCTGCTTCTCCAGTCTGAGCACATGCTACAAAGGGTGGAGGCCCTGGCTGATGGTTTTAGTTATTTCTACCACTTTAGCTCTGCAAGCACAAAAGTGAAAGGCTGATTCACAAAATAATCATTCAGTGATTCTAGTGAAAAGTAAAAAAATAGCATTGTGGGTATTCACAAAGTTGCATTTACAATGCCAGGTTTTTAATGCCAAATCCAAGCTGTCCTGAATTTATAGCCCTATTAGAGTCCAAGGAATATAATTAAAAGCTATAGCTGGCACATAATTACTAATTATGCCATAACCACCAAGCTTCTTCTGGATTTTAATATTTATTCATAATTTCCCTCACTAAATCAAATTAACCATCTTGGATAGCCATCGGCTAAATGTTTTCTTTATGTCCTACAAGTAGAACTATTACATTCCAATGAGGCCAAGTGATCTTTGCAGATGGTACTGAGTTAGTCATGTAAGTTCGACACTTAATTAAAAGTGAGACGTAGGACTTTTTTGTAATACTTGGGAAATAGTGTCTAACACAAATCTGAAAGTCTAGAAGTACATCTTGGGCACAATGGCTTTTCATTCAGCAGATGTTTGTTGAATGAAAGAATGAATGAATGGAGAACAAAATGGACAGATGGGTGGATAATGAGTTAATAAAATAGCAAATGCCCTTATTCTTTCTTAAGTCAAAGTTATTCTGGGATGAATCAAATATATTCTACTTCATAGTAACTGGAGAGCATGAGTTACACACACACACACACACACACACACACATACACACACACACAGATCCAGAATGACACAGCGGACAGAGTGACAAAGACAGAAATAGCAAGGTTCAAAACACATCTATGTCAATTGATCTGTAAAGGAAGGTCAAGGAATTTCAGTTCTCCACATCTCCAGATTCTCACCTGAAAAATAAAAATAATAGTTACTATAAGGACTATTTCTAGGAGTTGTAGTGTAGTTTCCATTGGAAAATGCATGTAAAAGGCACCAGGTGTTATTTAATCTGTTAATAAAAAAGATTAAACTTAAAAATATATACATTTGGGGGGGGAGGAGAGGGACTGCTTCTTAAATATTTACTAACACATTGCTAGATAAGGAACAGCCAGGTGGCACAGTGGATAGGGCTCTAGGCCTGGAATCAGGAAGACATGAATTCAAATTGATCCTCAGATATTTATTAGCTGTGTGACCCTGGCCAAGTAACTTAACCCCGATTGCCTCAAGTTTCAGAAATCACAAATCACTCCAGTATCTTTGCTAAGAAAACCTCAAAACAAAGAGTTAGACATGACTGAATAACAATAACAATGGATAAGGCTGCTAAATTTAATATTCAGAGTCTTTTCAAAGGAAGGCAGACCACATAAAAAAGGAATATTCAGAAAGCTATAATCTTGAATCATTTCTCCCTGCATCCTTTCAATCTCTGAAATGTTCCTTTTGAACCAAAGTGATCAGAATGTTGTCACATAGCTTGTGCATAATAGTTTATAGTTTATGTGACTACACAGGTATTATTGCCTGTTTCCTGTTCCAACAATCTCAATTATTCAGGGTCTATTTATTCAGTTTATAGATGATCAAGGTCCTAAGCATTTTTTATTTTAGCCCTTCTGCTGTCCATATTTTAAGCATTTCATTGTTCATTATCCTGTTCACTAGTCAGTAGAAAAAGAAAAATCAAATTAATCCTCTTTACTACTTAACAGTCATGGATGTATGTAATATTTAAGTTTGGTAGGGAAAAATTTTGTTGCTGCTGAATAAATAAGGGTTTTTCATTTCCTGTCTCTCTTGGTTACCCATATTTTAATAAATAAAGTCTATTTCCTTTTACTAGATAGTAGGAGAGCCTAATCTTTTACTGTGTCAACATTTTTTATTGTTTTTTAAATTTTTTTTCTGATCTCTGCCTTGTGCTTATGATCTTTTTTTTTTTAATAGCTTTTTATTTACAAGTTATATGTATGGGTTATTTTACAGCATTGACAATTGCCAAACCTTTTGTTCCAATTTTTCCCCTCCTTCCCCTCTCCCCCTCCCCTAGATGGCAGGATGACCAGTAGATGTTAAATATATTAAAGTATAAATTAAATACACAATAAGTATACATGACCAAACCGTTATTTTGCTGTACAAAAAGAATCGGACTCTGAAATATTGTACAATTAGCCTGTGAAAAAAATCCAAAATGCAGGCAGGCAAAAATATAGGGATTGGGAATTAAATGTAATGTTTCTTATTCATCTCCCAGAGTTCTTTTGCTGGGTGTAGCTGGTTCAGTTCATTACTGCTCCATTGGAAATGATTTGGTTGATCTCATTGCTGAGGATGGCTAGGTCCATCAGAATTGATCATCATATAGTATTGTTGTTGAAGTATATAATGATCTCTTGGCCCTGCTCGTTCCACTCAGCATCAGTTCATGTAAGTCTCTCCAGTGGGCTTATGATCTACTAAAATCTAACTAACATTCCTAGAATATCATTCCATTTTCTAAGGACTAATTACATGAATTTCTATATTAAAATTCATAAGCCACCATTCTGAATGTGTATAAGGCAAACTTACTCAAGCTATCTTTAAGATTCATTAAATTCCTGGTTTCATCAGATACTCCCTTCTCTAATGTAGATTACAAACTATCCATGTCTTAGTAGCCAGTTTCCAGGAAGCCAGGAACAAATTATGGAACTTCTAAATTGGAGGCAATGACAGTGATCTCCAGACTCTCAGTCCACAAACGCCAAGGACAACTCAACAGAAAAGATTTGCCCTACTAGGGTGTGAGGGGAGCCCCAGCCCAGGATTGGACTTTGGGAGCCACTTAAACAACAACAGCAGCAGCAGCAACAGTATCAGCTTTTGGAGATCTCAGCCCACAGGTAGAGTGGCTGAAATAGCTGGTCAGAGAGAGATTACAGAGGGCTCTTTGCTGGCACTAAGGCAGGATTATGTAACTTTGCCATACTCAGATCTGGGTAGCAGTGCTCACCCACAGTTCAGGCACTTAGAAGGATTTCTGAAAACAGTGCATGAAACTCTTGAAGTTTAGGACATCATACCCTCTATCCCAGAAACAGAGTCCTACTTTTTAACAAACTGTTAAAAGCCAAGTAATAGGGTGGGAAAATGAGCAAACAACAAAAGAAAAAAAGTTTCTGAACATGAAAATTATTATGGTGACAGGGAAAATCTAAATACACACTCAGAAGATGATAACAAAGTGCAAACTCTTAATGCAAAACCTTCAAGAAAAACAATATTTGGTCTTAGGGCATGGAAGAGCTCAAAAGGGATTTTGAAAATCAAGTACAAGAGGTAGAGGAAAAATTGGGGAGATAAATGAAAGTTATACAAAAGGAAATATAAAAAGCTAATGAGAAAAATGCCTTAAAAAGTAAAACTGGCCAAATGGTAAAGGACGCCCAAAAGCTCAAATATTTTCAAAAGGAAAATAATTCCTTGAAAATTAGAATTGAGCAAATGGAAGCTAATGCCTTAATGAGAAACCAAGATACAATAAAACTAACCCCCCCCCCCCAAAAAAAAAAAAGAAAAAGTAGGAAAAAATGAGAAATATATCATTGAAAAAAGCTGACCTGAAAAATAGACCCAGGAGAGATAATTTTAAAATTATTGGTCTACCTGAGAGTCATGATCAAAAAAAAAAAAAAAAAAAAAAAGTCTTCCTTTTTATGGTAGTAAGAAACTGGAAATTGAATGGATAACCATCAGTTGGAGAATGGCTAAATAAGTTTTAGTATATGAATGTCAAGGAATATTATTGTTCTAAAAGAAACAATCAACAGATTGATTTCAGAACAACCTGGAGAGACTTTCATAAACTGATGCTAAGTGATTAGAACCAGGAGAACATCATACATAGCAACAGCAAGATTATATACAATGACTGATTCTGACTGACATGGCTCTTTTCCACTGCAAGGTGACTCAGGGTAGTTCCAATGGTCTTGTGATGGAGAGAGACATCTGGACCCAGAAAGAGGATTGTTGGTACTGAGGGTGGATTACAACATATAATTTTCACTTTTTTATTGTTGTTTATTTGCATTTTGTTTTCTTTCTCATTTTTAGATGATTTTTCTTCTGCAGCATGATGATTGTGGAAATATGTATAGAAGAATTATACATGTTTAACCTATATTGGATTATTTGCTGCCTAGGGAAGAGGGTGAGGGAAAGGGAAGGAAAAAATTTTCTAACACAATGTTTTGCAAGAGTGAATGTTGAAAATTATCTATGCATATATTTTGAAAATAAAAAATCTTTAATTAAAAAAGAATTTTTTAAAAAGTCTGGACATTATCTTTCAAGAAAATATCAAAGAACACTGTCCTGATATTCCAGAACCAGAAAATAAAATAAAAATTGAAAGAACACGCCAATCACCTACTGAAAGAGATCCCAAAATGAAAACTCTCAGAAACATTATATCTGAATTCTGAAACCCTCAGGTCAAGGAAAAAATATTGCAAGCATCCAGAAAGAAACAATTCAAGTACAGTGGAGCCACAATCAGAATAATATAAGATTTAGCAGCTTGTACATTAAAGGACCAGAGAGCTTGGAATATGATATTCCTTAGATTAATGGAGCTAGGATTACAACGAAGACTCCCTTACCCAGCAAAACTGAGTATAATTCTTGAGAAAAAAAGGTAAAAATTCAATGAAACAGAGGATTTTCAAGCATTGTAATGAAAATAACAGAGCTGATTAGGAAATATGATTTTCAAATACAGAAATTAAGAGAAGCATAAGAAGGAAATAAGGAAAGTGATAACATAAGCAATTTCACAAGGTTTATCTGTTTACATTCCAACATGGGAGGATGATACATCTAATTCATTAGAACTTTCTCATTATTATAGTACTTAGAAAGTATATATATATACATATATACATATATATATACACACATATAGATAGAGAGCATAGGTGTGAGTTAAATATAAAGTAATAATGTTTTCTAAAAATGAAATTAAGGGGTGAAAGAGGAATGTATTGGGAGAAAAGGAAAGGGAGAAGTAAAATGGGGTAAATTATCTGCCATAAAAGAGGCAACAAATGTCTTTTATAGTGCAGGGGAAGAGGGGAATAGGAACATGAGTGAGTGAACTTTTTACTCTTATCAAAACTGACTAAGAGAAGAAATAACATATATACTCAATATGGGTATAGAAATCTATTTTATCCTGCAGGAAAGTAGGAGGAGAAGAGCATACAGAAAGAGGGGAAGGTGATAAAGGGAGAGGGCATATTTTGGGGAGGAATGATTAATAACAAAACACTTTTGAGGATGGACAGGGTGAAAAGAGAGAAAGGATAGAGTAAATGGGGGGATACAGTTAGCAATAATAATTGTAAAAATAATTTTAAAGTAAGTTTCTCTGATAAGGCTCATTCCTCAAACATATAGAAAACTGAGTCAAATTTATTAAAAAATAAAAGCCATACCCCAACTGATAAATGATCAAAAGATATAAACTATGCCCAAAGGGCTATAAAATCATGCATATCCTTTGACCTAACAATATCAGTACTAAGCATGAATCCCCAAAGAAATTTTTTTTTAAAGAAAAAAGACATATATAAAAAATATTTATAGCTCTGTTCTCAGGGCAAAAAAAAAAAAAAAAAAAGAAAATTGAAGGAATGCCCATCAATTGGGGCAATTGACTGTGGTGTGTGATTATGATAAAATATTGTTTTGTGTGAAATGATAAGCAGGAGGCTCTCAGAAAAAACTGGGAAAGTCCTCTTGAACTCAAATAAAGTGAAATGTACTGTATACAAAGTAATAGCAATGATCTGGGATGATCAACTATAAATCACTTTACTATACTCAACACTATAATGATCCACAACTACTGTGAATGACATGTTGAAAAATCCTATTCTTACTCTGAGAAGGAACTGATTCTGCTGAATATAAATTAAAGCATACTCTCTCAGTTTTGGGTTTTTTTTTTTTTTTCATGATTAAAAACACAGCATTTAATACAATTGCTTTGGAAACATATGTGTCAATTGGAAGAGTATTTTAACTAGATAATGGTTCAAATGATATTGTATTATGAATTTTTCTGGAATTATATTGTAATGTATTTGGCAAGTAAGTGGTACAGTGAATAGAGTACTAAGCCTGGAGTCTGGAGCATTCATCTTTATGAGTTTAAATCTGCCCTTTAAACACTGAACATATTTTCATGTACATTGCTGTGATTTTTAAATATAGCAGTGCTTTTATGCATTTATAACATACCTCATGGGCAGCTAGGTGACTCAGTGGATACTGTTAAACCTAATTTTAGGAAGACCTGATTTCAAACTCTGCCTAGTTGTGTGACACTGAGCAAGTTTCTTAATCCTGACTGCCTTAGTTTCCTCATCTGTCAAATGAGCTGGAGAAGGAAATGGCAAACTTCTGCAATACCTTTGCCAAGAAAACCCGGGGTCATGAAGAGTTGTATGTGACTGAAAAACTACTGAACAATAACAAATTGTAATGTGTTAACCATGCTTTGCTAAAACAGTGGGAAGGAAAATGTTGCTGAAAATTGTTGGTTTAAATCTCCTCTTTTATTAGCTACATGGCTTTGTGCAAGTGCCATTTCTATTTTGGTTCTCAACTTTCTTATCTGCAAAATGGAGATAATATTTATGCTATTTACTCAAGAGTTGTTGTAAGAAAGCACTTTGTAAACTTCAAAGCATAATAGAAAATTGCATTAATCTGGTGGGCCAACTCTGTGCAGGTATTGCACCCATTTGTTTGGATATCTGTAAAGAAAGCAGTTAGCCTGCTAGTAGTTGCCATAGTCTTCTCAGCTCTAGCTATTTATTCCACGAGATTTAATCAGCTATATTCTGTTGTCACAGTTAGCTTAATTTTTTTTTTTTAGCAATATAATGGCCCTTCATGTCCACATGACTTCCTCTTCTACTGCTATCAAATTTACATTAGAAGAAAAATTAGTAACAAAATTTCAAAATCTCAGATCCTAGGAAAATTACTAATATTAAGGCAAATGTTTTGTTCTCTGGCCTAATTTAGAATTTTGTCTTTCTCAGGGCAGCTAAGTGGTGCAGTGGCTAGAGTCTTGGAGTGGCTTGAAGTCAGGAGGATCTGAGTTCAAATCATGTCTCAGACACTTAACACTTCCTAACTGTGTGATCTTGGGATAGTCACTTAACCCCAATTGCCTCAGCAAAACAAAAACAAAAAAAAAAAGAATTTTGTCTTTCTCTAGGTAACCACTGACCTCTTTATAGCTAAGATAAAAATCAGGAGACAGGAAATATTCAGATAAAAGGGGTGAACAGAATATATTAGAATGTAATTTGTTATTAGAGACATCAGAAGTAAAGCAGGGAAAGAATAGACTTTTTTGTCACTTCAGTCCTTGTTAGTTGTCCTACAACGATTAGCTTCAACCTGAATATTCTGCCTATTACAGAGGAGAAAGGAGGCTGATGACCTCCCTTTCACTTTCTCTCTTCAGTCTCTTTTTTCATTTCTCCTTTTATCTATGGTCCTTATGCTGCCAATTATCTCCAAATCAGTTTTTTAAAATTCAATTCAATAATCATTTATTAAGCAACTTTTAAGTGTCAAACACTGTGCTAAGCCCTAGGGAGACAAGGTAAAGAAAGACTGTCTCTGTCCTAAAGGAGTTTATAATCTAGCAGGAGAAAATATCAACAAAAATAGGCTGGAAAGCAGAAAAGAAGGGGAATCTTTTTCCATGGAATTGAAACCAGTCAAAGCCAAAAGGAAGACTAAGGAGGTTATAACACACTATTACTGTAATTGGAATCTAGATCCCCACATCTTCTTGTCAATCTATAAGAAGTGTTCCCCCTCAAGAACTTCCATGTTTGACTCAGTTGCAACTCCCAACTCAAAGATCTTGATGGTCTTAAATTGTTCTCAAGTCTCTGAAGTACAAATTTCCAAGCACAGTCAAACCTCAATTACACAGTATTTATCTATATTCTTTTATTTCTACTTTTTTTGAAAATCATACCTGTATTTAGAATAAACTCAGTACAACTCTGAAATGACTGCTGACCCATCAATAACCTCACTGTAAGCTTCTTTTTATCTTAAATCATTTCCTTTAATGACATCTCTTTTTTTTCCCCCAAATCAATGTAACCACAGTTACTTTCTGCATAGATTTTACAAAAAGTATATTTGAAGGGTAAAAAATGTACTAATTTTTTAAAAGACATATTTCTAGTTAATTACTTTGTAGTTTAAGTAAAACAAAAGTACTGAAGAAGTCTTTCAAAATCCTATTTGGAGGAAATGACAAGTCAAACCTACTTCAACAAAACAAATCTTCAAAAGGTAACTTCTGAATGGCAGTTAAGATGTAGCCTTGCGCAAAACATTCCTTGAGCTTCATGAGTTTACAACTTGATGAACAATTCCCTGTTGAATTTGATTTTTCCAAAGAAAAACAGACACTGAAATCATCTTCTGTTTCTGTTCCTACATTCTTGGGCATTTGATGCTATCCACTGTACCTGTTTAAGACATCCTGGTCAAGAAACTAACCAATCAATCAAAAAAATAGATAAATGTATGGACAGGTGTAGCCTGTCTAATATATTTCAATTAGTCCAAAAGACACATTTTCAAGCGAAACAATATTATTATGTAGGGAGAGGGGAAAGTGAATTCTATAAATGTTGTTAAATGGATGAAGCATTTCTGGATGACATAAAATACATAATATATTAGAAAAGGGGTGAAAAAAGAAGACCTATAGCTAAGTTCAGGAAAACCAGTGAAGTATTTCTGAGTATTCTGGACTCACAAGCTAAGAACAGTGGCCCAAAGCAGCGGGGGTAGGGAAAGGTGGAGAGTAGAGCAGATAAAAAAAATCCTATTTGGAAATAAAAGGGACATGTTGGTGGGAGCAAAGGAGACCCAAGAAAAATGGGGCCAGAGATTTCTGGCCAATCTCAGCCAGAGATTTTGAGCATCCATAAAGAAATAGCAGATCTGTGGCAGGAGGAGAAAGAGCAGAGCTGAATTAAATTTATCACTTACTAGATACAAAACACTGTATTAGACTTTAGAGTGTACAAATATGAAAACAATTATAATCTATAAAGATCTTTTAGACTAAAATATCAGATCACAGAAAGTTTCATTTAAGTATTATATCATAAAGAGAGTTATTTTAACAGACTGAGATAGGAAGCAAGACCACTGCAGTCAGGAGGGATGATATGATGAGCAGAAACACAGAAATGAACAGGGGCATGATGAGAATGGGGATGCTGGATAATCCAGTTTAACTAGAATAATGTATGTGCAATAATGGAGTAATGTGAGATAAGTATACAGAAATAGGGTGGGGATAGATTGTGGAGAGCTTTGAGTATAAAGGATTCTTCTATATACTGGTAATATGGATACTTACACAGTTTACTTTCAGAGAAGTTTTAGCTACTTTCTTAAATGTCCCTCTCTTGGGAAAACTTGTCATCTCATGGTACTGTAATCATCTTTATTTGCCACAAGGGGTCAGGCTTTGTATCTCTTGCATCTGTGGTTTTATAGTTTTGAAGCAATGTAAAGTGAAATCTTTCAGGATTAACGTATTTCTCCTCCACATTTAGTCTCCTGGTTTTTATTTAAGTATTACAGGACATACAGTCTCACTAAATCTATATGGGTAAAGCTACTTATCTGTAAAGTTAATGCATTTTCCTGCATCCAGATTTATGTTTAATTTCTTCAGATTTTTTGTAAGTATTTCAGAAAGTGAAACAAAGTTGAGACATCGACCTAATTTATATTAAGAAAAGGCTCAACTATTTTCCTCCATTATACTTTATTAGAGAAAACAGAGATTTCTGACCTTTCTTAATTCCAAAAAATCTGAATTCTACATCATTTTATTTGCTAATATTCGATCTTCTGAATATTTCTTTTATCTCATTCTTATTCATTATTTTGAAAGTTAATATGGATGATCATAAATGTCATTGTAAGACTTTGTAAAGTATGGATTTAAAGAAGCTCGTGAAAGCTGGTCCCTGCCCCAACTTCCCCCAAATGGAGATGATATATGAATACCATTTTAGATAGAAAAATAAATATAATGTGAATATCATATGGGTATGTGTGTATAGAGTAGTAGCAAAGTAATATTAATATCTCTCAGCTCCATGACATGATGAATAAGTTAAGATTGATAAAGGCACTATGACCAATGATTTTTGCTTTTCAGCAGTCAGGACCAGAGTATATCATACCATTAACAAGGTGCTCAGTCTTACCTATAAACTGGTAGACCTACTACCCAATACCAGAGGATGTTGTGGGGCAACTACAAAGATCCATGTGACTCTTAAAGGCCTAAGGACTACTTCTCTGGTCACCTTATATGAGTTATAATACATTTAAAGTATAGATTAGTATTTCTACTAATCAGGTCCTGGTCCAGAGCCCCACCCCCTTATGCTGGCTTCCTTTGACCTGTCCCTAATATGTTTCTATTTAAACTATTGCAAACACATGCTTGCTTATAATTTGTAATCAAAGTATTAGAAATTAAGGAAATCAAAATAACATCAATTTACTTCTCAATTAAATGATGCCCTCATCATTCTCCTTCAGTTCATTCATCAACCATCTGGTGGTCAGGTTTAAAAAAAAAAAACAGGCATTCTGTTTCCACTCTAATCTTCAATTTGCTCCCAGTGGACATTTAGCAAGAATATTTGCATAAGATTCTTCCAATCAAAGATGAATTGAGAAGATCAAAGGATCAAAGATTTAGAGCTGGAAGGAACTTCATACTTCTTACTTTATAGATGAGGAGTCTGTAACCAGAAAGGATGATGCTTTGACAAAGATCATAGTGCTAGCTGAAACAGAATTCAAACCCATCTCTTCTTGACTAAGCTCAGAGTTTTATACACTAGAGCTTTATAAAGCTCACCTACTTTCTTAGAGATGTATCCAGTCTGTTTCTGTGACATAAGAATAGTATAATTGTGACTCCAGTTTTCTTGGGTGTATGTATTTAATCTGTACTTCTGTCCCAGTAATTGTCAGATTTCTCCATGTAATACAAACTCTTTATCTACCTTAATCTCATTGAATAAATGGAAAGGGGAAAAGGCCAACCACGGGAAAAAAATCATTCATTCAGTTTCATGTTTTACATTCAACTCATCCCCTTTTTCTTAATCTCTTTACTTCTTCAGAACAAAATAAATGATGGCCTTTACTTCTCTATAGTGTTATATGGGTATACATGCATATTTATATATATATGCATTTATATAAAATATATAATACATATTATATCTATTTAGAAAGACTTATTTATAGGTAAATATTTTGTAAATTTCACAGATCTATACTAAGCATGGAAAAACCCTTAGAATTGTGGTAATGATGCCCAAGAATTATGTTTGGATGGGCCAAAAAAACTGGGCCATGCCCCAGGAATTATCTATAAATTTTCAAAATAAAGAGCCAGTTATTTAAAAGATTGGAGCAAGAATGGCTTTCCTCATCTATAAAATGAGCCAGAGGAAAATATGGCAAACTAATTCAGCATCTTTGCCAAGAAAATCCCAAATGGGGTCATGAATAGTTAGGCATTACTGAAAAAGACTAAACAAGAAGAAGAAGTAAAATAAATTTCATAATATACTTTGGTACTGATTAAAAAATAGAGAAGATAATCAGTTGAATAAATTAGGAATGCAACATACAGAAGCAAACTCGGCCCCATAGTGTCTGATAAACCCAAAGACCAAGATCCTAGGGGAAAGATTTACTATTTGACCAAAATTGCTAGGAAAACTAGAAAACAGCAATAGTAGAAATTGGATTTAGACCATTCTACATCACATACTAAAACAAATTCCAAATGGATACATCACTTAGGCATAAAAGTTGATATTGTAAGCAAATTAGATGAATGAAGATAAAATTTAGTTTCATGTCTATGGATAGAAAAAGATTTCAGAGAGGATGAAAAGATAAAAGGATCAATTTTTATTACCTAAAATTTAAAAGTTGTTTTCATAAACAAAAACAATGTGGTTAAAACTAGAAAGGAAAAGGCTAACTAGGAAAATATTTGTACCAAGTTGCTCTGACAAAATTCTCTTATCACAAGAAAATGATTCAAATTTATAAGAATAAGAGTCATTCTCCAGTAGAAAAAGATTTAAAAATGTAAACTAAAAGTTTGAAAACTTTTAAAGGAAAAAATTGCAAACCTTCAACAATCCCATAAAAATTATTCAAATAACTGATAATTTCAGAAATACAAATTAAAGCAACTGTAAGGTACCACCTCATAACCATCAAAATGATACAAATAACAAAAGAGAAAAATTATAAATGATAGAAATACCTCAGTAAATTAGGCTCACTTAACATACTATTTGGTAGAGGTATTAATTGACACAGCCATTTTGGAAAGCATTTGGGAACTGTGCCTCAAAAGTTACTAAGTTGTGAACTACTGATAACCCTACTTATCCTTTAACCAAATGAGATCAAACAAAGAGGAAAACAACCTACATTTTAAAATATACTTATAGCATTTCTTTTCATAGTAACAAATAACTGGAAACCAATGAGATTCTTACCTATTGGGTAAATTTATAGCATATAAAAGTAATAGATTATTATTTCTCCATAAAAATAATTAAATGAACATTTTCAGAGAAACTGAAAAAACCTCTAAAATGATGCAGAGGAGAGTGATCATAAGTACAAGAACAATTTATACAATGATGTTAACATTATAAAGAAAAATAACTTTCAAAAATTTTGGAACTTTGATCAGTGGAATGAAATACCAAGATTCCAGAGAATCAAACATGAAGAATGCTACTCACCTCCTAAGAGAGAGAGTTAGAGTTGGTGGACTCAGTTTTAGACATGGACGATGTCAATTTATCATTGGCAATTCATATATGACTAGAAGGTTTTATTTTTAGTTAATATTTTTATTAATTTTGTCATCATTCAATTGGAGGAGAATGAAAAGGAAAGAAAATACATTCTTGTAAATGTGAAAAAATGAAATTAGGGTATTTTTTAAAAGATATATGTTAGACTCTTCAGCTGTTGCTTATAGGGATCAGAGACCTAAACCTCTACTACATCTCTAAGGTCAAGAAATCTAATAACTTCCTGTTACAAATGAGGGAACTGAAGTCCAGAGAAGTTAACTGATTTGTCAAAGGTCACACAGAAGTGGTATCAAACATTTCCTAGTCCTCAAAGATCATATGCTAAGTATTTGTACTTATATTCATAATTTACATAAATGTTTATATTTATATATCATAATCTGTTCAGTTATTTCCCAATTATGGATATTCCTTCAGATTCCCCATTTTTTAAACCAAACCAAAGAAATCTATGAATTTTGTGTGTGTGTGTGTGTGTGTGTATCTTAGTTACAGTTTGTTTAGGGCTAATCCCATCTCTTAATATATTCTCCCTTTAGCTCCTCTTCCTCACTCCCTCCTATTGCTCTCTTGAATGAAATGTACTTCTATACCTAATTCTGTGTGTGTGTTCTTCTCTCCTTTAGCCAATTTACTTAAGTGACTCATACAAATACCAGCTGTTTTCTCCATAACTCCTTATTTGTATATATGGCTATTTGCATATTACATGAGATCATTTCCCCTAACTTTCTTTACTTTCCTCCTCCCAGAATATTCATCTCTCTCTCTCTCTCTCTCTCTCTCTCTCTCTTTCTCTCTCTCTCTCTCTCTTTCTTTTTTTTTTTTTTTAAATTCTCTTAAGATCATTAAGACCTAGCAGAACTACTCCTAGGCCTTGTCTAATTACCTTTCTTCCGTGACTCTTGGTGCTAACAGTATTCAAAAAGGACATATATTATCTCCCTAGATTAGAATGTGAGCAATTTTTACTTTTTAACACATCATTGTTCTTTCATGTTTACCTTTTAATGTTTCTTTTAACTCATGTTTGAATTCAAACTTTCGACAAACTGTGGTCTTTTCGAGAGGAATGTTTAGAAACACTCTATTTCATTAAAGGTTCATCTTCCTTCTATACTTCTATATTCAGTTTTGCTGAATAAGTTACAATTGGAATGATTCTGAAAGAAAAGCATTCTTCAGATTTTTGGAACTAATACATCACAGTCACTTGGTCATTTCATTATATTCCAGAAATATAACACTAGTATACTATACTATATACTATATACTTACTATACTATACTGATACATTTACTATACTGATACTATTCAATAATCATCCCTAGATAGATAATTCTCAAGTCAGTAGATCCAAACCTACTCATTCTTCCCAGCTACAATCCTACATTACCAAATGCTTAATATATCTCAAATGGATGTCCTACAGGTATCTCAAATTCAACTTATCCAAAAACGGACTCTACGACTTTACAATCTAAACATAGTGGCCTATTTGCTATTTCTTTCATATGATATCCCATCTTCCATCTTCATATCTTTGTATTAGCTATTCTCTACACATATAATATTTCATTCCTCTCACTTCTCTTGCTTAGTATCCTTGTATTCCTTTAAAAAACTATATTATTATTATTATTATTATATCTGTGTAATGAGTATGTCTCTGCCCTTACTCCCATTTCATCCTCCTCAGCTTCCTAGCAACTCCCATGAGGGGTTGAGAGTGCTTCTATTGCTATCAGTTTATAGAACATTTTCTATAGGAAGCCTCTCCCAATTCCCTTCATTGCTAATTCCTTCCCTTTTTAGTTTGTTTTTCATCTACTCTCCATATACCACATATGTATTTAGTCATTTAAATGTTGTCTCCCCCATTAGAATATGTGTTCTTTGAAGGCAAGCAAAATGCTGACACATTGTAGAGGCTTAATACTGGTTTTGATTGAGTGGATGAAGAACTGATGTCTAACACCTCCTTTTCCCCTCAGAAATCTCTTGGCTGATACTAGATGCACTGAAATATGATGTTTTCGGTTTAACAATATCCCTGCCAGTCAGCACATTAATTGCAATCATTTTTTTCTTTCTTTTTAGATGGTCAAAGAGATCAAACAAGTGGGTAGACTCAGCTACATTTAATGAATTCAATAGGCCTTTGAAATATGTGGTATTTTTATGTTTGCCAATGCTCCCCAGGGATGTGTGTTTTTTTAGAATGCTATTTTATTCACTCCCAATTACAGGTAAAAATAATTTTAAACACTTTGAATTCCATATTCTTTCCCTGCCTTCCTTTCCTATCCCCTCCCAGTAATCATATAGATTATACATGTGTGATCATACAAAACTTATTTCTATATTATTTATGTTTTAAAAGAAAACACAAACTAAATAAAAAGAATAAACCATGAAAAAAAAGAAAAATAATATGCTCCAATCTGCAATCAAACTCCAATAGTTCTTTCTCTGAAGGTGGATAGCATTTTTCACCTTAAGTCTTTTAGAATAGTCTCCTATTATTGTGTTATTGAGAATAACTCAATCATTCACCAGTCTTGTATTTTGAGCAGGAGAACACACTTAGCTTTTGCTTGACTATAAGAATATGAGCCTTAATGGATTTTAAAATGGACTGTTTCATTCAATGGTATTTGTGTCATCACTAACAAGGTAGCATTTTCTTTCAATATGCAATGGATAGCATTCATAAACATAGATTAAGCACATCATTCATATGTGAATGAAAGGAAAATACCCTCAGCAATATTTGTAGATAACAACAATCCAGGTGCTGACAACATAACTACCTCTTGGCACTTACATTGATATCTCATGCTATTCAAGAAGTAGCCTACATATACTGCTGTTGCTTTCCAGATTCCATATTAAGAGAAACAACATTAAGTTTCCATAGTAAAAATAGAAAACGAATGGATCAGTTATTTTGTCTATTTAAAACTGGCTTTATCTTTTTGAATATGAGATTTATTCAGTCATTTTCAAGGGTAGGGACCCAGTTGTCTTTAGAATGTGATGAATTCCTTTACTCCCTCCTCTGTTCTTTTAAACATAGAATATATTCCATCATAATTTTTATCCTTTTTTGAAAGATCATAAAAAAATTTATTATTGCAAAGACAGCTAGGTGGGATTTTGAGTTTGAATGGGAGATTTTATATTTTTTTCTTTTTAAAGAGAGAAGTTTGAGTGAAGAAATCCATTTAAGTCCTTAATTTTGTATCTCTTCTCACATTCCCGTGTTCCTTGATATACAAGGCAGTCACCCAGATACCCTCATCTCATTACCTTGTCCATATCACTTTCTTCAGGGTAGCTATAAAAAATAATCCATTACATGATGTACTACAGAGGTTTCTAGAAGTAGAAATATTTCAAGAACTGAAAGTAAGTCTACTCACACTACTGCATTTTTGGTGAAGGTATCAATTGGTTCAATAAGTCTGGAAAACACTTTGAAACCATACATATCTTCTGACCAAGTAATAATGCTATTAAACACATTAAAAAGACAAAGGTAGGGAGAAAAGCATTTGTCCAAAAATATCCATAGGAACACTTATTTTGGTAGCAAAGAACTGGAAGTCAAGGATATTCCTATCAATTGTAAAAAGATAGTTTATGAACATAATGGAATGTCATTGTACCACAAGAAGCAATTAATAGGAAAAATTCATAGAACTTTTGGGTGAACTTAGCCAGATTTCTAAAAAAGTGAAGTAAATAGAACTAATAAAACAGTTTGTAAAATGACCATAATAATGTGAAAGAAAGCAACAGTGAAAGAAATCGGAACTTTCATCATTACAGAAACCAAAATTGATTTGGGAAATTTGAATTCACCATACAACTAGTTTACTAGTGTCCATTACTACAATTCTTTGTGTTCCCCTTTTCTAGTCTTTTTCTATTTTAATTTATCTTTTACACTTTTAAAAATATTTCATTTTTCATTGCAAGAACATGCAATAAATCCCTGTTGTTAATTACATAAAATGTTAATGTTGTAACTTAATATTCCTGAAACTTGTTATTCAGTTTCCCAAATTGTATTTCTTACCTTCCTTCAATATACTTACTCTTCATCTTAATCTATCTAGAGTCTTAGCTTCCTTCTAATCTTAGACTCCATCTGTGGAAAGTGATCCATGATCCCCCTATTTGGATCTTACCAAAAGAGTGAACCAGTAATTTCAAATTCTAGTAAGGAGGTTACTAAGCCATACATGAGTATCCCTGCCAGTCTCATGTTGACTTAGAAGGTCACATAGTAACATTATCTATAGCCATATTCCTCAGTTATATTATAATCTGGTTTTGCCAAGTTGCATATGCAGCCCCATGTTTGATAATTCTCTAAGCCTATAATTTTCTGAGCAGGGGCCAACCTGCTTTGGTAGGAGATGTTTCCTTGCCTGTGAGTCCTCCAGGCAAATGAAATCACAAGTCTAGTCTGTAATAGATTAGAAAGAAAAACAAATTCTATTCCTACACACACACACCAAATTCCAATTCAATTAATCTTCACTATCTTCAGAACAAAAAATGTTAAGTTTAAGCCATAGTCAAAGCTAACTAAAGGGGAGGAGGGGTGGAATAGGGGAATACAGAAACTATCTTCCTCCTTGCATTTGTTTTATCTAAACACAAAACAGTCTATCAGTCTTTGAGATTTCCATTTGGGGCCACTTACCTGAATTTTGAAAGAAGATTGTACCGTTGTAGATCTGTTTTCCCATCTGCCCATATAGCTCATCAGAAAAGTTAAGCACTTTTGTACATGTACATATGGTTTATTTCCAGATGGAAGAATATGATAAACATCCAAATATCCAAACTCTTTAAAAGTATTTTTGTTTAGTATTTGGTCAGGGGATAAAACATATTAAAGACTCTATAAAGGGATAAAATTTAGCCCCCAAAAATCAGAGCACAAGAATATAGAGCTGTTTTGTTTGCTTTGACCTTTAGAAAACAATGAGTCCCCATTTCCTTCTAGATTTTCCTTAAAACTTCTTGTCTGAGCTAGTCATGTAAAAATGTTTTTGTATGTTTATTCATAAAAGAATTTATGCTTTTTAAGGGCACATTCACACAATTTTTCTATATCACCCCCCAAAAATTTCCTTTGTCTATTTGAGATTATGAACTGCTCTGTTTTGTTTGTTGTTGTTGTTGTAATGAGAATGAAAATTAGGCCTTATTATTTAATCTGTGACACACTACAAAGAATTGAGAAGAGATGGAGGCTTTAAAGTATTCACAATTCTGAAGCTTTTGTGTAAGACAGAGAAGGCCCTCTGCTGGCCCATAAAACAAATAAAACAAACAGACAAGAAACATACTTTTATTAGAGGCACAGTCACTGAATTAAGCGTAAGGTATACAAACACAAGCAAAAAATACCTGGACTTCAAAGAGCTGATATTCTAATAGGATAAGAAATACATGAAAGGCAACTGAAAAAGAAGTAGAGGAAAGGAAGCACAGAAAAAATGCAGTAGCAAAGAGAGTTATGGCAGGGGCCAGGACAAATATAGATATTTGGGGCCTACAAAAATGGAGGTACTAGTTGAAACTCACAAATAGGAGATGTTGTCATGGTGGAAGGATGTTCCTGGGTAAGAATACAGCTAAGTCTTTATAACAATATCCGCAGAGAGTCAGAAGCAGCCAGTAAGAAAATGAAGCTTGAACAGTCTATTTGAGCTTCTTCAGCATTTTTTCTGGTGGCTCTCCTTTGATTTTCTCCATTTTTTCCTGACCAAGAGCAAAATGTCAGTCATGAGTTTGAGGAAATAGCAGCAGTATCATAGTGGAGTTTTCTGACTGCAATCTTCCAGATTGAGGAATTGCCATTGTTTAAGTTTCACTGTTATGATGAAGCTATACATAACCTGATTCAGAGCCAGCTTTATTTTTGTGAGTCCTTATAAACTTGTAAACTTTGATCTGTAATTTCTTGGAGCAGTTCCTTGAGTTCCTTGTTTTCTTTCTCATCCTTAACAGAAGGTACCTCAGCTGTCTTTATCCTTTCATTCAGGATGGCCAACCTCTTCTCAATGATGTTTGTAGATTTAATAGAGACATAACTTCATATCCTATAATATTAGGTCAAGTCCAGCTGATAATGTGTCTTTCCTGGAGTTGCCCTAATTCTTGCCTCTAATTTTTAGATTCAATGCTCATTTCCTCTAGGTTCACATAAACTTGAGCCACATTGAGTTGGAATTATTTTGTTTCCCTCTTTAAAATAAATTTTGCTAAGTCCAACAAATTTTATATGAGCTTCAGCTTCCCAAAATCATCATCTTCATTTACTCAAACAGATTGTTTCCAAGTATTGAATCATTTCCTCTTTCTTCAACTTCTTCATCATTCTCTTCTGAGTCTGGTTTCTTGATCTTCCTATTCCTCCTCCTCTTCTTCCTCCTCCTTTTTCTCTTTGTCCTCCTCCCCGTTTTCCATCAGCTCATCTTTTTCTTCCTACTGTAGTCAGCTACTCTACCTCATCTTTGGTCCATCCATAAATGTCTAGATCTTCCAAGGGGTTTCTGTTGTTTTTCTTCAGGTTACTTACAATCCCTGGTGAGGACTTGGTCTCAGGAGTAGCAATGTCTTTTGTGTCTGTGCACTGCTCTTCAGCTTCATGTCTTGTAAGAACCTGTTCCCCTGGGTCAGAAGGCACTAACTAGACCCTTTTCAGGGATACCATCAGACTTCTCCTTACTCTCTGGATCTGCCTGGGTCTTCACCAGTCTACCTAAGACTCACCTGAAATTTTTACTTTTCTTCAACACAGGCCATTTCTGGATCTTTTTTCACAGTCTCTGCCACTTCCTTCTCCTCTCCTCATTCCTTATATGCTACCCATGTTTGCACATTGGCTGGATCTACCTGCTCTTCTAGACCAGATCAGACAACTGTTTAGAAGTATTTGTGATTCTTGTGCAGTAAAATAACTGTATGGACATGTATACATATATTGCATTTAATATATATTTTAATATATTTAACATGTATTGGTCAACCTGCCATCTGGCGAGAGGGTGGCAAGAAGGAGGGGAAAAATTGGAACAAAAGGTTTTGCAATTGTCAATGCTGAAAAATTACCTGTGCATATATATTGTAAATAAAAAGCTATAATAAAAATATAAAAAATAAATTCCTACATTCTCCTTACAAAAAAGAAGTATTTGTGAGTCTTCCCTCTCTCCTTATCTTTACTTCTCCTTGTTTTTTTTTTTTTTTTTTCTTTTTCCCTTTTAGATAACTTCTCTCTTTTCTCTGGCTCCCCATCATGAGCTGTGTCTACTTGCCAGCTGCCTTTCTCAAGAGCCAGCTACTTCAAGATCCTATTGCACTAGGAAGGAGCACCATCCAGATCCACAGCCATTTCTTCTCAGACCTTCTCTTTGATCTCTTCTTACCCCACAACTGCTGTTTAGCTTTCAGTTTCTCTTCTAACTTCTTCATCTTTGTCTATTGCTTCCCTCTTTGTGCTTCATTTTTCTCCTTTAGGGCATCATATATCTGTTCTCTCAACCCACTCTGCTTCCTCATTCCTATTATCAGAATTTTCTGTCATAGATTCAACCCCAGCTTTCTCTCCATTTTGCCTACAGGTCCTTCATCTGGAGTATTTCCTAATATATCATTCTCCATTTTCCCAGACCAAAAAAAAAAAAGCTTATCTACACTTAATATCTGTCTCTCCATATTTCTTACCCAAGAAACTACTTCCTTCTTGGAATTCATTCATAACTAGAATGGCTCCCATTACCAGATGTTTTTGCCACATACCCAGTAGTTGCTTAGATTTACTAATTATATTCAACCTATCAGTTCTCTCTGTAAATATAGAAGAAGCAATGCCTCTTCTCCCCTTTTTCTTGGGGTGAGTTTTATAACTGGGCAGGCTTATTGGCTGGCTATACATCTCCAAAGCAGACAGAGAGAGAAAACTAAGAGGAATCCTCACTTTCTAGCAGAGAAAATGGTAAATTGCAGATGTATAGTTCTTGAAAGGGAACAACATCTTATGAGTTAGTCTACTGACTTTTTGGTTGGTAAATAATCACAGAAGATAATATGTTACACAGTTTCTTTTATTGTCTTAGATTTTCTGTATTGATTACTGAATCTAAGCTTCTTAAAGGTAATTTAACTGTAATTTATAATGATGGTTCTGGTCCTGAGACACCATCTTAACCCCCTCTGTTTCTAAAATCAATTCATGACTCAGCCATTGTTTAATGCTTCTTTATTGACATATTTTGGCCAAGTTCAGATGGATGTTATCCATGAAAAGCCTTTTGATTTTGCCCTTAAAATTTAACCATTTTATTGGCTCCATCCAGAAGTAAGTGGCTTTCAACAACATTTGACAAATCTAATGGCACGTACTTATTGTCAATATTTACTGTTGATTAATAAAATGATACCTGTTTTTTCTAAAACTATTAAAGATTTTACTTATTTATCATGTGCTCTAAAGTATATGGCAATCCTGTCCCTCAGTTTTGACAAGGAAATGTTCATCTTTCCATAGATGTGTTTCATTAATAGTGTAGGTGTTTTGTTACTGTTGATTTCTAAATTTCAAATCATATCATGGTCTCTTTTATAATTCAGAAAGTATATATTAAGACTAATTTTGCAAGGATGTTAATAAATTGTCTTAAATGTGTTCTTCTCATTGAGTTTTCATTTTAAAATGCCACTAATTTTCTTGATACTCAATACATCTTTCCCTTTGATAGCTTTTTTTAAATTTACATTTGATGTGTCTTGTAACATGCTTGGAAGAGCCCGAGTTATTTGTAGCTATCATTTTTGTCCATTGGTTTAATTTATATTCAAATTTGAAACATTTATTCTCCATCTTTCCTTAGTGCATAAATGTACACACTGAAAAAGTCCAAAATGGCATTCTGACATAATGGGAGGAAGATTCCATGAATAGTGAAGCTAATTAATCTGTTTCTTGTTAAAGTCATATACTGTAATGTCATTTATATAAATCAAGTAATTAATAAGATGTTGTACAGCTCTTTTTTATCTTAGAAGACATTTTCAATTCTATTTAGGATAAATAATAATATTAAAGATAACTAGAACCATAAGTAGTAACTGCCCTGGAAAGATGTCAAATTTTACAGTATTTGTGCTTGCTATTATTTTTTTTGTAGTATTTTCTAAAGAGAAAACAATTTTCCATGTATTTGGCAAATACACTAACATTCTTATCATGTTTGAGACTACTTTATGTAGTTGCAGTATATGGATGATCCAAGAGTATGAAATTGAGACAAAGACTACATGATAATCAATAATGGCACTATAAATATAATAGCATATGCAGGTAATTCAATAAGCTGGGTTTTTTTTTTTTTGTTGTTGTTCATTTGTTTTTGCTTGTTTTTTTAAACATTCTTTGGACTTTTTGGAATTTTTTTTTTTTGTTTCTCAAACAATGTATTATTTTTAAGTATTAAGTATTTATGTTTTTAAGTATACATTTATTTTTTCAGTGATACAAGCAGCAAATATTTTGTTTAAAGTACATAAGACACACTGGCTTGTAACTGAAAGGGTCACTGATATTGTCACCTTTGGGTAGGAAGTATATGATATCCTCATTGAAAAATAGAATCCTGATTTTATCTAAGAGTAAATTAGTACAAAATTTTTCTAATAATTCATCTACCATTATGAAACATTGTAACCAATAACACAATAACCTTTATTGAGCACTTACTATAATATCCTTGGACATCCATGTTTTATTTTCCCTTTTTTGCTTTAAAATGTCTTTAAATGGTTCTGCTTTCACTGCAGAAGCAACTACATGCCTCAGTAGATAGAGTATGGACCTGGAATCAGGAAGACCTAAGTTAAATCTGGCTCCAGACATTTACTAGTTTTGTAACCCTGGGCAAGACTTAGTCTCTGTCTTAATTCACTGGAGGAGGAAATGGCAAACCACTTCTGTATCTTTGTCAAGAAAATTTCATTTCCCTGAGATCACAAAAAGTCTGAATGTCTGAAGGACTCACACACACACACACACTCCTTTCATTGTAATCCCACATCTCTCTCTTTCTCTCTGCCATCAGGATTTCTGTACTACGTACTACTGTTAATATTATCTTTGAAAATCCATCCCCTAGTGGTTTAATAGTATCAAATCTAAAATTATATTATAAAGCAGCAGTCATCAAAACCATTTGTTTCTGGCTAGAAGTAGAGTGGTGGATCAGTGGAATAGATTAGATACACATGACACAATCATCAAGGCTTATAGTAACGTAGTATTTGATAAACCCCCAAACTCCAGCCTTTGGAATAAGAACTCACTATTTGTCTAAAACTGCTTGGAAAACTGGAAAATAATTTGTCAGAAATTCGGCATTAGATCTACATCTCATACTTCATACCAAAATAAGGTCAAAATGGGTATATGATTTGGGCATAAAAAATGATGCCATAAACAAATCAAGAGATCAAGGGATAATTTATCTATCAGATCTTTTGAAAAGGGAAGAATTTATGATCAAAAAAGAACTAGAGAACATTTTAAAAGGTAAAATTGACAACTCTAATTACATTAAATTAAAAAGTTGTACACAAACAAAACCAACAGAAACAAGATTAAAAGGGAAGTGCAAAACTGGGGAAAAATCTTTACAGCCAATGTTTGTGATAAAGGTCACATTTCTAAAATATATAAAGAAGTGGGTCAAATTTATAAGAATACAAGTCATTCCCTAATTGTTAAATGTTCAAAGAATATGAACAGTTTTCAGATGATGAAATTAAAACCATCTATTGTCGTATGAAAAAATGCTCTAAATCAATATTGACTAGAGAAATGCAAATTAAAGCAACTCTAACATATTACCTCACACCTCTCTGATTGGCTAAGATGATAGAAAAAGAATGTGGAAAAACTGGGACACTAATGCATTATTGGTGGAATTGCAAAATGATACAACCATTCTGGAGAATAATCTGGAAATATACCCAAAGGGCTATAAAACTGTACATACTATTTGACCCAGTAATGCCACTAGTGTGTCTGTATTGCAAGAAAATAATAAAGTACCCACATGTGCAAAAAGTGCAAAAATATCTGTAGCAATTCTTTTTTTGGTAGCAAAAAATTAGAAATGAGTAGATGTCCATCGATTGGGAAATGGCTTTATAAGTTGTGGTGTACGAAAATAATGGAATATTATTGTTCAAGATTTGTTTTTACCTCCATCTTTTAAATTAGTATTTTATCTCACTGATTATCTTATCTTAAATACTTTTGATGTAGCTATATTCCTACAATCTCTTTTCCTTCACTCTACCCCAGCTTCATTTTGCTTATCCTTTTTCTGATGTGGGAATATATATGAATTTTTGAAAATTGATTGCAAAATTTTGAAAGACACATTGACAAGCTGGGATTTATCTTGAACAAGGTGAACAATATATTAAAGGGATTGGAAGTTATGTCTAAATGGCTCAGTTAAAAGAATGGGAAATGTTTGGCCTGGAGAAGAGGTAGCTGCTTTCCAATAAGTGAGAGATTGTGAAGAAGAAGGATTAGATTTACTCTGCTTGCTTTAGAGAATGGAACTAAGAGTGAAAACTATAAGCAGGTCAATTTCAGTTCAATTGAAGTAAAAATTTAGTAATAAGAGCTGTGAAAAATAGAATGGAATCTCAAAGAATAGTGAGCTCTATGTTATGGAAATCTTTCAGTAAAAATTGGATAATCATTTCTTAGGGAAATCATAGCTGGGATTCATGTCAGGAGTCCATGAATTCTGGGATAAGCTACTTTTAGGAAAACAAAGCTGTCAAACTCTTCCCAGGAATTCTGCTGATACTGACCCTTAATAGATCATCCCTCCATGCATTCCCCAACCCCATTATAATCAAGATGCAAACATCCCTCACTCTGGCTTGGGCATATGTAAAAACTTTAGGGACAATAAAACCACAGCTGTCCTGATTATTGCTCTCTAGGAGGGAGGGAAACTTTCATGACTCCAGAAATTCACACTTTAGAAATATGCCTAAGGCACCTGTCCTTGTTTCTCTTTTATGTATCAAATCTCATCATTTTTATTTTTACTCTTGCTCTATCTTCACATATAATCACTGCAAACTATAGAATTCTAATGGCTGTCTTTGTACGAAGGTTTGTAAAATTCATCCTCTCTTTTTACCTTAAGTATTTTACTATTTGATTTTCTTATTGTCATTAGAAATTACCATTAGAAATGGATTTGCTTTTTTAACCCTTCACTTATTTTTATCAAACTTTAAGTGGTTCTATTCTAATTGAGTTGACCATAGTAACTCAATTTACATGGATAGGGATAGAAGTTATTTCCTCAGTTATAGTCTCTAATCAAAGATAATAAATTTACACAGTTGTTACAGCAAGGTAGATGAAGAGCTGTACCCAAAGTCAAAAAGTCATGAGTTCAAATCTGTCTTTACATATTTTACACATAGCTATTTGATATCAGGTAAGTCACAACCTCTGTTGGTTTCTTCAAGTTTAAAATTAGGGATAATAATAATAATTTTACCTACTCCTGTGGTTGTAATGAGGATCAAATGAGACAACATTTTCAAAAGGCCACTTGCAAAGGATTAAAGAACATCTGAATGAAGGCTACATCTAGAAATTGTACAGAGTTCCTTCATTATCTTTAAGCTAGATAAACACACAACTGGTAATGTTTGATATTGCATCCCAGGTTGGCTAGACATTTTGAATATTATAATAAGATTTTTAAAAGAGAAGAAAAGAAAATCTGTTGGCTCACATATCGACAAAGAATTCTCAGGCATAGAAAATAATCCTTTATCATTTTCAGAATTAGGTAAGAACAGAGGGTTAATCCCAATATTAGGGAAAAGTTGTTTGTTGTTTAGTTTTAGTCATTTTTCATTCATGTATAACTTTTCATGATCTACTTTGAGTTTTCTTGACAAAGTCATTGGAGTGATAAAGTTTATCATTTCCTTTTCCAGATAATTTTACAAATGAAGACATAGCCAGTATTCATCTGAAGTCAGATTTGAATCCACCACACCATGGTTTTGGCTGTTAGAAATGGCAACTGAAGTTTGAAATTGAGAGATAGAAATTATTATTTTGGCCTTGTAAATTTGATGTGATTTATCCTTTTTCTTACAAAACTTTTATAGCAGAATTTGAATCATTGTGTAGGGATGGGATGGGAAGTAGCTAAAATTTAAGGACAGCATTTTATCATCAAAATTTAATCACTAATAAGTCAAGAAACAGTCTGTAGACATTTATTAAATTCTTATTAATTGATGGTTTCTTATAGCTATGTAGATATAGATATAAATATAAATGTAGTTATAAGTATAAATGTATATATATATATGATATATATCATTATGACTGGCTTATTTGAATTTTGATTTGGTAATCCTAAGTAGTTTTACTATGTAGGTCTATCCAGTCTTTTAGTTTTTGAATGGAAACTATGAGGCAGCATGATTTAATAATTAGAGTAAAGATATCTTTCTAAAAAATATACATGCTAAAATTTTGCTTCAGGTGTTTACTAGCTGTCATCATGTCACTCAGCCTTTCAATCTTTTTTTTCCTTACCTGCCTTTCTTGGTATTTTGAGTGCCCAGCATTGAGTACTTAACTCATAATAACTATTTAGCAAATGCTTGTTGACTAACTGCATTATGAATATAAGCCTGGACCAATTTGCATAATACTCTCTCAAATGATGAAGATGATGACTTAATACTGTGTGACTGTAGGAGGAGCAGAATTGGTGCAAGAGTTTGAAGAAGAGAACATTCTTCATTACTATTTTGAGAGAAAGACATGACTGGTTAAGAGAGAATTTTTAGGACTGACAAAATTGAAGGGAAATCCTTCTTTATATATCCCTAAGTTCCAATTTGCCTCCCTATAGACTTCTGGGAATTCCCCCTTCAGTGAAATCAGGACTTCTCTTTTGGTTGAGCAAAATTGCAATGTTCTAAAAAAAAATTCTTGTGCTTTGCCTAGTATGCTGTAATCTGTGTAGAACTTTTCAGATTTGAATTTGTTATCTGCTCAAATAAATGAGTTTACTTCCTATTCACTATTTCTGATGGTTTTTCATATGAATAATTACCAAGGAAGTTAGAGTAATTGTTGCTAAAAACAAATGTCCCCAGACTAGTAATATTTAGGGTAACAAACTTTATCATTCCTTCTCCTGCTCCACTGTAGGCAGAAATAAAAGTGTTCCTCAGATAAAGGTGGGCAAGAAATGACATCTATTCATGTCTCTCTGTTGGAGAGTGAGCAAGTTATTGTTTAATGACTGTTAGAACTAAAATAACATCTAGATCAGGCAATGGAAAGACTAATACTTAGGACAAGAACAAAATAAGGATCTCAACTAAATAAGAAAAGAGGGAACAAAATAAAGGATGCCTAGTTTTGAGTTGGACACAACTTGGGAAACACCAATTTCAAATGATGGCTAGGAACTATCTACAGCTGAAGTCCATTAGAACACAGAGGTGGTGTTAGCATCATATACATAATTAAGCATGAAAAATTATATATGAACTCTATTCTCAGATTCATAGTTGATGTCTAAACCCATAGATCTTTTGTCCTTAGCTGAATGAGGAAGAGATCTATCATGCTGGCTCCTTACTAATGGAAAAAAAGTAGGGAAAAGATTGTACAAGGAAGGAATAGTGTCAATGAGCCTATATTATAACATTAATGTTCAGATGAAAGCCCCCAAATGGTTAAAAATTACTGAGTATTTGCTGAGTATAAACAACACAGAAAAATTAAAGGATTTAGAATTATTTATCTTAAGGAATTTTTTATTTTATTTTATTACAAATCCATAGTCATTTTAACAGTTTATTCTTAAATTTATCATTAATAGTTAGCATTTATAAAACATTTAAAGGTTTGCAAATCACTTTACAAATCTATCTCGTTTTAACCTCATATTAATGTTGTAAAGGAGGTGTTATTATTAACATCATCATGTAGGTAAGGAAATTGAAACTGAGAGGTTATCTGAGTTGCCCATGATAACCAACTAATGGCACTCAGGTTTTCTTAACTCCATCATTAGCACTCAATCTAGCTATTTATCTAAAGAGAATTGTTATTACTTTAACTTATACTGATAAGGGTAATTAATCAGTGAATCATTCAGCTAACAAGCATTCATTAAGTACTGACTATGTGCCAGTGCTGCAGATGCAAAGAAAGGCAAAAATATTATGTATGCTGAACAGCAATAAGATTTAGGTTAGACAAATAGGATGTGAGTATAAGGCAATGAGAAAGAAAAATGCACATATTAGGTACTCTATAAATATTTAATTGAATTTGTTTATTCCATATCTTATACATCCCAATAATGTTGTTCTTCAAGTACTGACCTTGATAAGTTATTCATTTATTCCAATGATACATTAATTACGCAAGAAATTTTTAGCACTCTCTTTGTAAGTATTTTCAATGCCAGTTTACAAATTACATAAGAAAATTAGCTCTATTATTATAAGCCCCCAAATTTAGAATTTTAACAGACCTCTAATGTCCTCTAATCCATTTAATTGGCAAGGAAACTGAAAGCCAAAAAAGTAAAGAAATTTGCCCAATGTCACATTGTGAATGAAGGCAAGATTCCAATGCATACTCTGACTCAAAATCAGGAGGTTTTCCCCTGATATCAAGAAGAGAGGAAGTCTATGCTCCGTAATCCCCAATTCTCATCAGTGAATATCTTGGGTACAACAAATTTATTGGGGATTTTTTTTTTCTTTCTGATGGCCTTTCTTTATCTCATTTCTCCTTCTTTATGACTGGTTCAATTCAGAGCATTTCTCTGCAGGTTATATCTGACGTTCAATAGTGACAGTTAAATTGTATGTATCTCTTCCTTATATTTCCCAAAGATATCTTGTTTTCTATAGGTAAGCAGTTCTAATCCCATGCTTGAATTCCATACTGCTGTCACTTTCTTATTTACTAGAAGCAATTGTTCATCAAAGCTCCCTTGAATATACCTAGTCTGACAAAATATCTCCTTTCTCAGCAAAATTTACTTCTAATTACAAATGTGTAATTTTCTAGAGCAAAAGTTCTTATTCTTAACATGCTCATAGGCTCATAGGCTCCTTTGAAAACTTCTTTTCAAAATAATAATTGGCAGTAAGAGCCAAAATGGTGGAATAAAGGCAAAAACTTGCTGTGCTCTCCCCCAACTCACTACAAATTCCTTTAAATAGTGACTCTAAACAAATTTCTGAGCATCAGAACACACAGACCCAGACCCAGACACACACACACACACACACACACACATACAACTGGAGTAGAACAATATTCCAGCCGATAAAAACTTAGAAGATCAACAGGAAAAGTCTGTGGCACCAGGGTGGGAGTCCAGCTTGCAGTACTGGAGCAAGCCATATGAATGCAGCTCTAGCTCTGGCCTCAGATCCAATGCCAGTGCCAGCAAAGCAGGGCACAGGGGCCTTTGAATCAGCAATGGCACTGATAGTTTCTAGACCTCTCAGCTCAGAGACACCAAAAACAACTTGAAAGGTTAGCAGCAAAATATTGTCTATTAGCTAAATTTGAAATTCAGGGAAATATTAAATTTCATTTAGAAATTAGCCCAAAGATGTCATTTTTTCCCCACCCATACTCTCAGACCTCAAAATAGCATTCCTTTTCAAGAGGAATTTATTCTTTCTGGTTCTCCTGGAGTAAAACCCTTTTCTTCCTCATTCTCTTCTGTCTTTTATGATAGGGTTTTATTCTGAGTAACCCAACTCAGGCTATTTATGAAAGGCTTGGTGCTTTTATATTTTAAAGTGAGCTAATATTTATTCATCAGCATTAATCCATTATTTCTCCTAGCTGTAAAGACAAAGTGATTTTTTCACAGAACAATCAATAGGAAAGGAGAGCAACATATACTTATCCTTAAGTATAGTATACTTGTCCTCTTTCATTGTCAAACAGCTATCTTAAGGATAGCAAGGCAAGTTTATAATAGCAGTCCTAACATAGCACTTTTATCTATGCTCCAATGACACAGTGAGGGCCCAGAGAAAGGATATTTATAGTAGGCAAGGCTCTATGTATTATGTAAAGGGAAATTTTTCTTCTAATTAACCTGCTCAGATTTATAATAAAGATACATTAGAATTCTCTGCATTTTATGTAGCTTTATGCCACTCTCCTCATTTGGATGCTTCTATTCCCCCAAAAGTAAATCATAACTTATTGTTTGTCCTTCCAAATGATTGTTATTTACAGTTTTTATAAGTAAAAGTTTACAGTCAGACTTTCACAGCCAGAAACTGGGATATTTCTATCTGTTATTGTGGATCATTAGGATAATTGGATTTCATTCAGTAATACCTATATTATATTGGGCTTGGCCAATCACAATAAAATATAATTGTACCATGTAATTAACTAAGATCAATTCAACCAACATTTATTTAACAGAGGGTTGGGAATATATACCAAAAAAAAAAAAAAATTGGACAGTCACTGCCTCAGGAATCATATATTTTATTGGGACATCTCTTCTCTGTCAATAATGCAATGAGTTATATATTGCTATAAAACATAAATACAACTTTGGTAATATTCCTCTATAATGGAAAATATAATCTAGAAGGAAACAGATTGATTAAAACCAGAGTCACAAAACGGGAGATAAGATAAATTCATGTAAAAGTGGCTAATTTGAAAGACATTGATATCAACCAGAACTAAACATCAGAACAAACACCTATTGTTGAAAAGCTGCCTGAATATTAATTTTCCTTGACAAATGGCCATAAAGATACAGATAGGAATTCTCACAGAACAGTATTTTGTGAGAACTTAATAAGTCACTTAACTTTTCTGAATTTCCTCATTTGTAAAAAGGAGAATATGGATTAGATTGCCTTTAAGGACTCTTTCTGGTCTACATTTATGATTCCATGATACTTTGCCTTATGTGTAAGGATATGATATGAGACAGAGAAGAAAATCTAAAATACAGATTATTGATACATGTATAAGGCATTGTGCTTTGAAGATAAAAATCATTAGGAAATGTATATTGTAGTGGAAATTCCATTTATTCTTGATTGGAAAAGTATTGTTATTCTGAAGGAAAAATAATCACTTTTAATGAAATAGAGAACTTTTAAGAATTCCTAGGACAGCCAGGTGACACAGTGGATAGAGGCTCAGGCCTGGAGTCAGGAAGACTCCAGTTCAGATCTGGCCTTAGATACTTATTTGCTGTGGGATCTTAAGCAAGTCATTTAACCCTGTTTGTCTCAATTCCCTCATCTGTAAAATGATCTAGAGGCAGAAATGGCAAACCATTCCAATATCATTGCCAAGAAAACATGAAATAGAATCACAAAGAGTTGGACACAACTAAAATGACTAAACAACATCAAAATAATGTTTGAATTGCTTAATTCAAACCTGTCCCTGTTGAACCTTATATTGTTGAGATCACAGAGGCAATCTAATTAACAAAAAAAATCCAAGAGTGTTTCTATTAGATCTTATCTTAAAACAATGGAAATATAAAGAATGGAAGACATTGAGAGCAGGAGGGAAAGGGGAAGAGGAAGCCTATGGAAAATTATCTCACAAAATTGGGCTTCATGTGTAGAATCCTATACAAATGTGGAGAAGTTGTAACTGATACTTGAACCTTGTTCTTATTTATCTAAGCTGGGGGAAAAAAAAACATGTACATGCATAATATGGTACAGAAATAAAATTTTCTCAACAGATTTAGAAGGAAAAGGGGAGAAGGAAGAAGGAAAAATTAGAGGAAGAACAGATTAAAGGGATTAGTCCTAAACTGAACAAACCCTTAGGATGTAAAAAAGTTATTTTTAAGCTATAATGGGCAAAGAATAGGAATCTGAGGGAGTGCCCACTATGGAAGGGCAGAACAAATTATGGCATAGATATGTGATAAAATTCTATTAAAATATTAAGAAGATGATTTCAGAGAAGCTTGCATGAAATAATGCAAAGTAAACTAAATAGAACTGTGTGCAATTTTTACAATAATAATAATAATATTTGAAACCTAAACAAATTTGAAAAATTTAGGAATTCTGATCAATAAAATTAACAATCATTATTACAGCAGACTAATGATAAAAAAAAAAAAAAATGCTAGCCACCTACTGAAAAAGACATGGAAGACTCAACATGACCATTATAGAAATTTGTTTCCTTGACTACACATATTTGCGATAAGGTTTTGTTTTTATTTTTTCATGGTTTTTGGGGAGGGAGTTGTTTGTTTTTTTGCATTAGCAATTGGGAGAGGAAAAGAGTTGAAGAAAAGACAGATTTTTGCTGTTCAAAAAAAATCTATTTAGAAATTTATTTTTAAAAAAGAGAGAGAATCAATTGTCTCTAAAGGCCGTTCTTTTTATTTCCCAGTGGTTCTAATTGTTACAAAAGGGTGTGTGTGTGTGTGTGTCTATTTTTCTGACAACAAAACTAAATCTTCCTTTCTGTAACTTGGCCTAGGAGTCCAAGAAGAACAAGTCCAGAACAGAGTTCTTCAAATGTTTAGACAGCAACTCTTGCTACATCTTCCCTTCTCTAGACTGACCTAAAATTCTTTTAAATAATTTTCATATACGATGATCTCAAAGGTCTTCCTTCTATAGATTTTTTAGGTTCCCTTTTATAGATATTTTTCTCCTCCTGAAATATATCACTCTAAATGTAATTTTTCTTTACATTTTCTTCAGTAATATTCATTCATACATAAATGATTCTCATAAAGAGCCTATAGAAATGGAAAGTGAGCTAATGGGAGATGAGAATCTGTACTGAAGTGAGAAAATGTAGTGTATGTGGCTGGAGGGATAGGGTACAATAGATATCAAATAAATACTAAAGGGCAAAGAGGAGATAGAAGGAATTTATTGTTTCTCCAATTTATAGAAACATTTGCTTGACAAACTCTCTGAAGACTGACTTTCTGGTGTTCCAGTGATCCACTGCATTTTGGCTTTATTCAAGACCAAGATCAAATGTTTTTAATGAGTTTTATTTTTCTCAGTTTGGGGAAAAAAGATGGATATTTTGAAAATAATTCCTGCCCCAGTTTTCAAATTCCACAATACTTATATTTTAGGTATTAGTAATGGAGGTTTCTATAATTATGATTCATTGCTGGCTATTGGGTTCCTCTATGTGGATAATATAATTGTCAATGAGAAAGACTCCCAGGTTTAGTTTCTTAGGACTCTTTTCTTTTTGGAAACATACTTTCAAGAAATATAAACATTATACAAAATTTGGTACTGTTTAAATAATACTAGTGAAATTTGACTATATTTTGTGATCTCAAATTCTAATAAAGTCCTCACAAAATGACAAAAAAAGTCTGAACAGTACTGTTTCCAAAGGCAGCAAGGTGGCACAGTAGATAGGGTCCCCAGACTGGAGTAAGGAAGACTTATCTTCCTGGTGAAATCTGGCTGCAGACATTTACTACTGTGTAATTCTGGGTAAGTCATTTAACCCCATTTGCCTCAGTTTTATCATCTATAAAATGAGCTGAAGAAAGAAATGGCAAACTATTCTAGTATTCTAGCAAAAAAAAAAAAAAAAAATCCAAATGAAGAGTTGAATTTAATTGAATTTAAACTCATGTCTTTCAGACTCCAGACCCAGCACTTTATTCACTGTCAACTAGCTTCTGAAAGTACAACTTGTTATTGAGTTGTTTTTCAGTCAAGTTCAACTCTTCATTTGGATTTCTTCTTCTTCCTCCTCCTCCTCCTTCTCCTCCTTGTCCTCCTTGTCCTCCTCCTCCTCCTCCTGCTGCTGCTGCTGCTGCTGCTGCTGCTTCTGCTGCTGCTGCTGCTGCTGCTGAGGCAACTGGGGTTAAATGACTTACCTAGGTCACACAGCTAGGATGTGTTAAGTATCTGAGACCAGATTTGAATTCAGGCCCTCCTGACTTCAGGGCTGGTGCTCTATCCACTGCACCACCTAGCTGCTCCCAACAAGTACTACTTCTATCACATATCTGTCATTTCAGCAATTTTAAGAATTTTGAACATCCTGCTTATCTAAAATTTCAGATTTTTGGCATATGACTATAAATATATATGTTTGTGTATGTGTATACATACCTATGTCAATATATGTATATATATATATATATATATATTCTATGTTTAAGAATGGAGATAATTGTATATACATATATATATATATAAACTGTTGCTAAGCTATCTGAAGAATAAAAAAAAGTAAAATAAAAGGTGACTGTTAAAAAATGAAACAGTAGCATAGTTAGTTAAGGTGTCAGTGATATGGATGCTACAAAATGAAAAAAAAAAATACCCTGGAGAAATAAATGGCTAAAATTCTCTGATCTTGGGCCTTTTTGTTGCAAGTCTCTCTTAAGAAAATACAGTATCACTATAATCTGATAAATGTTGCTTAAGTTGTTTATTACATTATCTGAGGATCAAAATACTGTTCACAAACTGTGAAGAATTGCCTGCCTTTGGCAATAGAAGATGCTTTTCAACTTCATGGGACTGAGCACTATGATTATCACTGATAAATCTCAAGTTTTCACTTGTAAAGACTGGCAGACTCTTTCCTCAGTACTGGCTGAGGGTCATCAGTCCTGCATGGATAAGGTTGACTTGACAAATTGAAGAGTCCCAGCAGTCATCTAGCAAACAAAGCATAGATCTTTTATAGAATAAACCCTGTCCCCACTGAATTTTCCATGTTTCCTAGGTCCTGATTTGCTAAATGATGGATACTCCTAACTCAATCTTTTCTACATTCTTCAGATTAGGTCTCCTTGCTCTCAAACCAAACAATCTAAATCCTGGTGAAAGACCAACAGTTTGAACTTCATTAGGTGCTTCTGTTCTGTTTTTTCCCTCAGCTCAGAAACAGAGTATCAGAGGTAAAAGAAGTATGCTAGAATTTCTCTTATGGGTTCTAAAGATCCAATTGTTAAATTCTTAATTTGAGCATTTTCATATTGAAAATTTATGTTGATTACTGAGATGTATGAAAGTGATGGAACAAATGTTAATAATATAGGTTTACTTAATATAATAATAATATGGATTGAAAGTTTTGTACATATATATATATATATATATATATATATATATATTACCCAAAGAGACATTCATTATTACCAACATATCACTTGTTGAAAGGGACTTCAAAACTCTCCTGGCATAAAACATCCACCCAACAATTTGGATATATGGCGTGAGTGTAAGTATAACCTTATAATTGTGAGCCTGTGTAACTAGATGGTGATGTCTTCAAAAATAGTGGGAGACTGAGAGGTTAAATTATTGGGAGTAGAAATAATGGTCTATTTTTGTGGTGTTGTCTTTGAGACTCAAGTAAGGGACTTCTGGTTCTAAATATCCAGTAAGTAGACCTCAGAAGAAAGATGCAGGTTAGATTTATAGATCTTGCAATTATCTGCATTGCGATAATAATTGAGCCCAAGGGAATTGGGAAAGGAAAAAAAATAAAGGAATAATAGCATCAAGGATAAAAAATTGGGAAGGGTGATACATACAGTCAAAAACATAACAAAGACAATAGTCCAGCAGAGAAGAATGAGGAAGAGTCAGATGGTTAAGTGGAGAACCAAGAGAGAAGTGGCATGAAAACCCAGAATGAGTTAAACACCATTGTTGATGACCAAAAATGTCAATGCAGCAGAAAGATCAAGATGGTTAAGGAATAATCAGAACATTAAATCAGGCAATTAAGAGATTATAATGTTGAAAAGAGCCTTATTGCAGAAGATTTGGAAGAGTAATAAGAGAGAAAGTAGAGGTACAGAGTGTAGATACTTTTTCAAAGTCTTAAGGATGGCAAGCCTTTAAGTTATTTGAAGACAATTATCATGTCATCCTGAACTTTCCCAGGCTTAATGTTCCCAGTTTTTTCAACCAGTCTTCAAATGACATAACCCAATATTCTTCACCATTCTTGTGGTCCTGGTCTGAATACTTCAGCTTATCAATTTCTTTACTGAAATGTGGTTCTAATAACTGAACATAATACTAGATAAAAAGAGACCAAATTATCAAATGATGCTCAAGTCATTTAAGCACAAGGAAATAAGAGTATAGACTGTGTCTCTGAAAGAGAAGGGGGAAATTAAGTCTAAGGGATACAAAAAAACTGAAAGGTCTTGATAAGTAATGGGATATGATGAATAAAGGATATTTCTAGCTTTGGAGAACACCAATCTTACTATCAGCAGTGATGGAGAGTGACAAGTTTGATGGAAAGATTGCAAGGTTTGTTTGAGAAATAACAACTTTGGGTGGAAAAAATGAACATGCCTTGACACAAATGTGTAACTGCGGGATATTTGAGAAGGCAGGGATAAAGTTCTAGATTTGGAAATCATCAATATAGAAAGCATAGTTAAAGACTTCTTTCATGTCCACCTTCTTACTATTTCATAAAATACAGCATCTTAATGTTGGATAACATTTTTGATTTTATGTAGTTCATATCTTACCTAAGGATTCTCTTTATGACATTGGAAATAATCTGGCTTTATGACAATTGGAAATAATCTGGTTTTTTCCTGAAGATCTCCACTGAGAGATAAATTACTGTCTCTTCAGATAGCCCATTAATTACTTTTGGACAACTTTAAGTTTTAGAAATGTTTTCATTCAAATCTGCCTCTCTATAATTTCTATTCTTTTTCACTGGGACCTATAAGGTCAAGGAGAATAAGTAAACAGTAATCCCTTTGCCACATGACAACTCTTCAATTAATTGAGGATTTCTAGAGATTATCTCTGAATTCCCTTCCAATCCTACATCATAGGATCTTCTCTATTTTAAGATTAGATTAAGATTGTGAAATTGGATTTTTTTAAATCTTTTTTAAAACCTCCTATTAACAAATCCATAAATTGAGACATCCAGATCCACATGTGATAACTTCCAGACAGCTTTCTCTATATCCTGTGCATCCCTTATTAGGTCTAAAAATTATAATCATAAAAATTTTACCATTCCTCCTTGTAAGAATATGTTATTTCGTTAGACTCCAAACAAAGACTGGTTTTTGCCTTTCTTTATATTCCTAGTGTTTAAAAATGTTGTTCATCCTTCATTTTGCAAGTAATATCATAGACTTGATATTGACTCAAACATGAGCTGGATTTGTGTGAAGCAGAGTTACACAAAGTGATATCTTCGATACCTGTCCAGCCTATAAGTGTTCTACAGCACCTGCTTCAGCCACCTTCAAGGCTATTGACAAATTGTTCTCATCCATCAACTTCATGGAAAAAGTTTCCATATGCTTGGGATATACAGCCCCCTAGCTCACTGAGGAGTTGGAGGCCTGTTGGTGACCTATAGCCTGATTTGCCCTGTCTACCTAACCAATTTTACCAGGGTATTGCCACTGCACACACTATAGTTTCTTGAAGCCACAGGTGAGAATTAAGTGGCAGGTGGACACCAAGGGTGGATAAGTAGCCCTGAAAAGGACTCATCAAGCCCTTATATCAGAGATGTTTGTCTTCCTTGAATACCCACAATATCTAACATATAGTAGATTATAGTTGACTGATTTGCTGACAAACTATTCCCCTATGGCCTAGTAACATTTTGCTACAAAGTAGCCCTTCCTGGACACTTCTGAATTATATATGATTACTGTTTACTTATTCTCCTTGACCTTATATATATATATATATATATATACACAAAATTGTTCTATTTAAAAATAAGCTTTTTAAGTAAAAGAATAATTTTTATTTTTGCAAAAAGTTTTGCAAATTTATTTCGTATTTATTTTCAGTAAATTCTCTTCCAAGCCTCCCTAACACTAGAAGGGTTTGTTTCAAGAGCAGGATTGATAATTTTCATCAGGATACTAAAGTCAACTTTAAGGAGTTGGGAGAGGTGGAATAGTTCTAGGACTGTAGGTTATAAGCCCTCACTAGCCAGATTTGCTTGTGATTATGTGTTGATACCAGTTACCCAGCAATACAGTTTACTGATAACTGGTCTGATAAAACTTGTGGGAACAAAACATACTCCTATAAATCACTTTAAAAAGTCTGAAACCCCAGCAGCAAGAGATAGAAAGAGAAATTCCATTTAAAATAATAGTAGGTAATATAAAATATTTGAGAATCTACCTGCCAAGACAAATCCAGGAACTATATGAACACAAATAGTCAAATCTAAAGAACTGGAAAATATCAATTGCCCATAGATAGGCCAAGTTAATATAATAAAAATTTCAATTCTACCAAAATTAATTTACTTATTTAGTACCATTTCATTCAAACTACAAAAATTTTTTACATAATTTGAAAAAAATAGTTACAAAATTCACCTGGAAGAACAAAAGGCCAAGAATATCAAGGGAAGAAATGAAAAAAAAATGCAGAGGAAGGGGTCTAGCCATACCTGATTATAAACTATATTATAAAGTAGCAGTCATCAAAACTATTTGTTACTGGCTAAGAAACAGAGCGAAAGATCAGTGAGTAAGTTAGGTACACAAGATATAAAGGTCAATGACTGTAGCAATCTAATGTTTGATAAAAACAAAGACTCCAATTTCTGAGATAAAAACTCACTATCTGACAAAAACTGCTTGGAAAACTACAGAATAGTATGGCAGAAACTAAGCATTGACCAACATCTTACCATACTACTATACCAAGATAAGGTCAAAATGGGCACATGATCTAGACATAAAGGGTGATTCCATAAGTAAATATGGAGATCAAAGAATAGTTTATCTATCAAGTTTATGGAGAAGGGAAGAATTTAGCTCCAAACAGAAGATACAGAACATTATGAAATGCAAGATGAATAATTTTAATTACATTGAATTACAAAGTTTTTGCACCAATGCAAACAATATAAGAAGGGAGGCAGAGATCTGGGAAACAATTTTTATAGACAATATTTCTGATAAAGGCTTCATATCTCAAATTTATAGAGAACTAAGTCAAATTTATGAGAATACAAGTCATTCCCCAACTGATAAATGGTCAAAGAATATCAACAGTTTTCAGATTAAACTGATGAAGAAATTATAGCCATTTGTAGTCAGATGAAAAATATGTTCAAAATCACTACTAATTAAGGAATTATAAATTAAAACAACTCTAATACCTACCAGATTGGCTAATATGACAGAAAAGGAGAACAATAAATGTTAAAGAGAGTGCAGAAAAATTTGAACAATAATGCATTGTTGGTAGAGTTTCGAACAATTTTGGAGAACCATTTGAAACTAAGCCCAAAAGACTATCAAACTGTGTACACCCTTTGACCCAGCAATACCTCTACTATCAATACCTCATAAAAAGTAGAAAAAGGACCCACATATGTAAAAATATTTATAGCAGCTCTCTTTGTGGTGGCAAAGAATTGGAAGTTGACTGAAGAACTTGGGAATCCAAGGAAAAGTAAGTTCAAGTACAGAGAGAGTAAATTCCCAAAAGGCTAAATCACAACTCTTGCTTAGACATAGTGTTTTGCTTGGTTCCATGTAGAGATCTGAAGGCTCACTTTTCTCAATTTGTCTTATATCCCAAACATTATATCACCTGTTTCTAGGCTACTGTTAGTCCTTGGACATTGATTGGAAGACCTTCATTATCTTGTCCTGAAAGGTGAGTTCACAAAACCCAAGATACATGTTCAGTTGAGACACTGCCTCTGTAAGCAAACAGAGCCTGGCCCTAACATCAAGACCATATTTAGAAATAGGCTTGAAGAATGAGCAAATAAGAAATAATTTTAATTCCACCATAAAAAAGCTATTATGGTGACAGAGAGTTTAAGACATAATCCCAGAGGAAGAGAGGGATTCCAAAACATCTATAAGCAAAGCCTAAACAAACAAACAAAATACAGCTTGTGCACAAATTGAACCAAAATTTCTAGAAGTAATAAATCAAGAGGTTTTTTTGAGATTCAAAATATATTTTTATAAATAAAAGAAAATGAAGCACTAGAAGGGAAAATTTGGAAAAGAAATGAACTATAGAAGAAAGAGTTAAAAAGGATATTAACAGCTTGGCAAATGAGATGTAAAATCCCACCAAAACAATAAATTCCTGAAAATTAGGATGAACCAGATAGAATTCAATGATTCCATGAGACAAAAATAATATTTTTAAAAATCCAAAAGATTAAAAAATGTTAAGAAATAGAAGACATTTCATAGCAAAAAAAAAAAAAAAAAAAAAAAATGCCTGAAAAACATAATGAGGAGATATCATGTAATCTTTGAACTTCCTAAAAAAAGAACCTACATATTGTAGTTCAAAAAATAATGAAAGAAAATTACCTAGATCTTCTAGAACAAAAGGATAAAGTAGAAATAGAAAGAATTCAATGTCTGTTCCTGAAAGAAATCCCCAAATGAAAAAATCCCATAAAAATGTTAGCCAAAATCCACACCTTTCAAGTCAAAAGTGTGTGTGTGTGTGGGGGGGGGGGGGGGGGGGGGGGGGGGGGGGGGGGGGGGGGAGGATCCACACATGGCCAGAAAGAAAAAAAAATAAAAAATGGAGAACATAACCATACATAATTTAGCAACTACTTTAGCAATGAATGAAGAGTTTAGAATATGATATTCCAGAAGGCAAATTGTTAGAGGCTTACAAACAAGAATGACTTATCCAAAACAATTGAATATGTTCCTCTAAGGGAAAAATTCAGTCTTTAATCAAATAGGGGACATCCAAGTATTTCTGATGAAAAGACCAGAACTTTGAAATGCAAACACAGGAGTTAAGAGAAACATAAGAGGTAACAATAACAAAAATCATTATAAGAGGCTAAACAAGGATAGTTTACAATCTAATACTGAAAGATGACATGTGACCCTCAGAATCTTATCATCATTAAGAGAATTAAGATGAAGTCAAATTAGATAAAGAGTCTGGAAATGATTGTGTTGTAATTTGATGATCTTAAAAGCAAGAATGGAAAAAGTAAAGAGAAATAGATTAGGAGTAAAAAGAGAGGATGAATGGGAAAATTTTTTCACATAATCTGTATATACAAAAAGAAGTATATACCAACAAAGAGAAATAAAAGGTAGCAGCATTGTGGGCAATAAGTGAAATTCACTCTCATTTGAATTGATCAAAAAAGAAAAGAATACACATACAGAGAGAGAGAGAGAGAGAGAGAGAGAGAGAATTGACTACAGAAATATATTTCATTCAACAGGGAAACAGAAGGAAAAGGGGAAAGGCAAAAAAGCAAATTGGATAGATTAAGAAAAGTGATGGTCCCAGATCCTTGGGATGCAAAATAACATATGATTATAATAGCAATTTTTGTGGTGTCAAAGAATAGGAAAATGAGGAGCTGCCCATCAGTGGAAAACAGTTGAACAAATTATGAAATATGAATGTGATAAAATATGACTGTGTCTTGAAGAACTGATGAAGAGGATGGTTTCAGGGAAATCCGCTGAATAATTGTATGAACTGATAAAGAATGAAATTGTCAGGGCAGCTAGTAGGTGTCATGAATAAAGAACCAGCCCTGAAATCAGGAGGACCTGAGTTCAAATGGGCCTCAGTCACTTAACACTTTCTGGATATGTGACCCTGGGCAAGTCATTTAACTCCAATTGCCTCAGGGGAAAAAAAGGATGAAATTACCAGAGCCTGGAGAACAAATTTATACTATAACAGTAATGTAAAGGAAAATAACTTTGGAAGTCTAAGAGAATCTGATCAACAAAATAACCAACTTTTAATCTATAGGACTCAGAATGAAACATGGTAGTCACCTCTTGATAAAGAAGAGATGAATTCAAAGTGGAGATTAATATTTTGTTTCCAATGCAAAAATTTTCTTTCCTTGGACATACATACTTGTTAAAAGGAATTTAATTTTCTTTCTTTCTCAGTGAGATAGAGAAAAGTGACAGGGAGAGAACGTAGATTTTTATCATTTAAAACAATACAAATTATTTCTGAAAGAAGAAAGAAAAGGGGGGATTATAAGAAAGACAGGTAAAAAATATTTTGGAAAGCATGATTCAAAAGTAAAATTTAAAAAATCAAGAGAAGAAAAGTAGAGTTAACCATATAGAACTTTCATACCTATAGAACATCAATATTTTAAGAAAGCTGTGAGGTTCTGGATGTAGTTTTTAAAAATTTAAATAAAATTATTTTCATATGAACATAGAAAAGAACTGGTTACTGATATAAAAGTAATTTAATTTTTCATTATTAAATTTTATATTTAGTTTGTGGAATAAAACAATCATTTCCATAACATAATAAAATAAAAAGATGATTGCACATGAAACCATAAATCTATGATTCCCAACTTACTATTCCTTTCAAATATAAAACAAAATTATCATGTATATTTGTTTTTTCTTCCCTCCCCAATACTGGTTATCATTAGACACAAATAGGTACATATGTGTAAAATTGTTCTATGCATACTTCTATTTACCAATTCTTTCTTTGGATAAAGATAGTGTCTTTCTTCATATGTCTTTTATAGTTAATTTGCTTATTCAAAATAACAATAATAGCTAGAAAAGAAAGAATATGTGTAGATTTCAGTCTACTATGTAATTTGATCTTTTTTCTCCTCATGTTAATAGATAGATAATACACATGTATATATGTATGCATATACACATATATATATGTGTGTGTGTATATATATATATATATATATATATATTTATACAGAGAGAGAGAGAGAGAGAGAGAGAGAGAACGTGATTTTAATAGAATCATCTGCTAAAATAATGCTAGTCTTCAAGTCAAGAAGATCAGTGTCCAGGTCCTGCTTCTGGTGCAAAATAACTTCCTAGCCTTCTGTAAATCACTTAAACAACACTCAGTGCTTCTAAGGACTTCTCCAAGTCTGACTATTCAGCATATTTACTGATGTGCCTTGGTAAAGATTCTTTCTATACTACAATAATGCACTACTTTTATACTGGGGAAATCAAAATTAACTAGGGAAAAAGAGTAAGAGATGTGTACAGGAATCATTTAATCTGACAACAAGGACTTATCAAGCATCTACTATGTGTCAGGCAATATGTGAAAACATTGGGAAGATAAAGAAAGGCAAAAGGCAATCCCTGTCCTCGTGGAGTTCATAGTCTAAAGGAGGAAATGGCAAGCAAACATGTACAAAACTATGTTCAAGATAACTAGGAAACAATTTAGAAAGGGAAGCATTAGAGTTAAGAGAGTGAAAAAGGTTTCCTGTAAAAAGTGGGATTTCAGTTGAGATTTGGAGGAAGCCAAGGCAGGGGCATAAAGAGAGACTGAACATTCTAGAGATATGGAGCAGACAGAAAATTCTCAGAGATGAGAGATAAATGTCTTAATTATGGAATAACAAAGAGACCAGAGTCACTAGAACATAAAAATAGAGAGAGAGGGGTAAAAAGACTTAAAGGGGAGGATAGATTATGAAGAGCTTTGAACATTAAACTAAGAATTTTATATTTGATTCTACAGGTTTAGATAGGCACACATTAGAATTTATTGAATAGTAATGGAGGCTAAGAGGTACAGATATGTGATTAGAATATGTTAGGAACTGTGCTTTAGGGAAATCACTTTGGTGGTGGAATGAGGAATGAATTGGTATAGGGATACTTACCACTAGGCCATGCCATAGTCCAGACATGAGTACTGCTGGGTTGTAGTATCAGGTGAGAGAAGGAATATTTGAAAAATGTTGCAAAGGTGAGATCAGTAGTCCTCAGCAGCAGTTTGGATACCGGGGGAGAAAAGGGGGTGATGGATGGTGAGAGATAGTGAGAAATCAAGAAATAAACCTAGATTGTGTTCCTGAAGGAGTGGGAGGATGGTGATGTCATCCAGAGCAATAGGGAAGTTTGGAAGCCAGGAAGGTCTAAAGGTAAAGAGAATGAGTTCAATTTGAGCATGTCTACTATACACCCAGTTTGAAATGTGCAAAACAGACTCCACTGATAGTAGCAATCTGTTTTGCAATGTGATTGACTGCTTGAAGAATTGAGCATTTATTTTCATATGTTAGAAACACTTGGCAGAAAGATCTCATGTAAAATCTATTTGTATACACTTATGTTACAACTGCTACTAGACAATTAGCCAATGCAGTCTGTGTACTTGATCTCTGTGTAGCAGCCCATTAGTGCTGATAGGAATTATGTAGGTACAACAAGAGGGAAAGTGTCCCCAGTGTCTTTTACACAGAAACAGATTTAATACAGAAAAAAAATCTGTCAGGAATAATCAGCAACAAGCTGTGGCCATGTGAAATTTGCACTAGACGTCATCAGCAGAGCCCAGCTGCTATTTTCTTCTATACTCACAGCCCCCAGACTAAAGTATGGGTTCTTTGATAGCTTGTGACAACCAAAAATGTCTGTCAAAACCATTTCTGTTATCTCTTGGGAGATACATTTGCATATTTCCTTCCATACTTTATAGAGCAATCTCATTGATTTGGGTAGAGTGGGACACATTGTGAACTCTCCTTGCCTCTACCTTCTTCCTCTTGAATTCCCATCCCTACAAAACTACCTGAGAAAATTTATTCCATGTTCTAAAAGCCTTCATTTAGGTTGCTTAATATTCCATAGATGCCAGTAAAGTTCTTAGGCTGTTTGCTTGTTCCAGAGAGTGGGGAGCATTTCTTATGTATTCACCATTTTGCCAGACTAACTGTGCTAAGCACTGGCAATACAAAGAAAGTAAATAAATAAATACCTACATACATTAAAAATACTTGCTTTCAAGAAGCATTGGCAATGTGTAATAAATTGATACATACAAACACTATATATTCAGAATAAATGAAGGCTATCTTACTCTTACTCCATGATACTCATCATTTATTTCTTCCACTCATTCATTTCATGACTGAAATCCTTTTTGCTGAAAACAATATAACATATTGCATGGATAGTTTGTGTCAGAATCAGGAACACATGAGTACAAGTCTTGTATCTGATATATACTACTTTTGAGATCATGGTTAAGTCATTTAACTTTTCATATGTGCACATGGGCAAACACACATGTACACACACATGGCTACAACATACTCTCATGCTACTCTTTAAGGCTATTAGTTGAAAGTGATTGCCTATCTTCATTGCTACATAGAGTTTATATATGGGAGATATATTATAAAACCCAAATTACAGAATTGGAGAAATATTTCTGTATGTGTGTATGAATACATGTACATATATTTCTCTGATTTTTCCACATATATGTACATGTGTGTGAACATATATAAATGCATATGTATTATGCATATATATGTAGGCATATGTGGAGAAAATAGAGAACAATAATGAAAGAGACAGAGAGAGAGAGAGAGAAAAAGGAGATTTTTTGAATGTAATACTTCTTTAGTAATATGCTATAACCTACTGTCACTCACTATATGTCTTTCCACTACTCTGATTCACATGCAATTTTGATTCTTTAGGGATTGTAATAATTAATGCCATATAGTATCATCTGAAGCATACTATTAAAATGAGGAGGAAATATTGATAGTCATAAGCATTATGAAATTTCCCAAATGCAGTCTTCTAGACTAATTTCTTCTTTCTATTTTATAGTCAGTTCATATTCTATATTGTATTCTACACTGCAGCATCCTATAATGCAGTACCTGTCCCAAGATTTTAAATGGATTAATTCAATAAGCTCCATCAATCTTCTTAATTTACCTGAAAAAGTAATTCTTTATCAATTAAGCATTCTTTATCTTTAAGGCATTTACCATGTATATAATGTCTTTGAGGAAGGCCTGAATTATTTTTCAGTTGTTATCAGTACAATTTATGTTACCAGTACAATATTATCCTCAAACAGAAATATCTTGTCAGATTTTTAAAATACTGAAATTTTAAAATGATAATATAAAAAATTTTTTAATTTTAAAATTTTACTTTAAAAAGTAATTTTGCTCTACACTTTACCTAATCAGTGATGTTCTTTTGATTGCTTTTTGTGGGGGGTAACATTGTTCATGATTTTTGCCCTAAGTTAACTAAGAAAGTCAAATCACTAAGTCTTAGAGCTGCTTTGTAGCCCTTTTGTCTATCACTTAGGGGAGATTTACTAAGAGTAAAGGTGAGGAGGACTGATGTACATTGATAAAGACAATCTTCATCAGCAAAAATAATGATGATTTTTGAATCAGTATTGGTGTCTATAATGATGACAACAATAACAAGAGGAAGAGGTTGAAGCAACAATGCAGTGAAGCGGATAGTGCTGAAAGGGAAATGTGAAGCAGTGGTCAAGGTTGTGGCTTTGGTGAATATTTACAGAAGCAGAGAACAGCAAAGAAGACCTTCTTGATCACACCCAAGGAGATATAAGTAACAGAATTTAAAGTAGCATTTTTCAGAAGTGGAAACTTAAGAATTCAGACAAGAGAGGTTTTCCCAGATGTAACTCAAAGCAAATTACAGAGAAGCCCCTTCTTTGACGGAATAACAATTTTCTGAGATTTCACCTATTGGAACAGGAGTCTGTATAAGTGTCATTTGCATTTGGAGCCTAAAACAACCTTTATCCATGACTTCTTTAATATAATTTATTCTACTATTTTGTTCTTCTTTTCCAATAAAATATTTTTGTTATTTTGATTTATAATTCATACATCGTATATTGATAAAAAAAAAAAAAAGGAAAAGAAAAGAAAGGCACTGGATAGTAGGTCAAACCATTATACTGACGCTTATAAAAGGAGTATTGATTTCCTTGGTACTTCAATGGTGTGTAAACTCATGGAATTCATTTTTGTCTTTTGTGGGTTTTATTCACTTTTTTTTTGGTTAATCTTCCACAGTCAGGCATTTGGTTAATCTTCCACAGTCAGGCAACCAATGTGTATATTGTATATATTTACAACACTCTGAAGCTAACTTCTTTATAGATTTCTATTTAGAACTGTATCAATTTTCTAATCACTCACGTTTATGGCCTTGGAATCATCTCTGATTTCTCCCTCTCCTTTAATCCCTAAACCCAAACAGTTGTGTAGTATCATCCAGTCTATGTTGATAATATCTCTTGAATTCATCTCCTTCCTATTCACATCTCTTCTACTCTATTTCATGTTTTCATCTTCTCTTATCTGGGCTACTGTAATAGCCTCCTATAATCACCATGATTCTAGCCTCTTCCACTCCTAATCCATCTTCCATACATAGCTGCCAAATTAATATACCTAAAATTCCCCAGACTCTCATTTAAAATCTTTCACACTCCAGATCCCACCTTCTTTTTTTTTTCTTAGCCTTATTACATCTGTTCTGATCAAAAGATAATTACTAATTGGAAGGATTAAGGAAAGCTAAATAGAGAAAATAATGTTTTTGAGCTGGATTTCATAAGAGGGATAGCAATTCAACAAAGGAGAAGGGGAAGGAAGACATCTCAGGCATACAAAGCAGCATAAGAAAAGGAATAGAGGTAGACAGATAGTTATTTTAAGGGGGCATAGAAAACACTACAAATTGCTTGCAATAAAATAGTAATACCATATTGTGGAGGATCTTGAATGCCAAAATGTAGCTTTGATCTTTATCTGTGCATTAGAATGTTACCTCCTTTACTAAGAATTGAGCTCCTTGAGAGAAAAGACTATTTTTGTCTCTCTGAGTCTCCAGCTCTTCACATGATGCACATTGTAAATTTCTAATAAATTTTTCTTAGCCTAATGAGGAAGATCTATTAAGTGCTGATGTGAAGGATGAGGTAGAAGAGAAGAAATGGAGCTTGGGAGGCTTATTAGGTTACTTCAGTGGTCTAGGTTACAGTTGAGGGTTGAGAGGGAAGTGGTAAAAAGAACCTGCATTAGGATGGTAAGGGATAACTAGAAAGGAGGGGACAGATGTTAGAAACATGATGAATGTTAATTACCAGATGTGGCAACAAACTGGTTAGGAGGAATAAAGGAGAGTAAAATGTCAAAGTTAACACCCAGATTTCTAACTCGGAGACCCAAAGAATTTGTTGCTCCTGGAAGAAAAACTAAAGACAAAGAGAAGCAGGTTTAGGGAGGGAATGATAGACTAGGTTAGAGAGAAATCAGTCGTAAGTGCAGTTTATGATATGCTGTTGCCCAAGGCATGTTTCCTTAAAAACAACATTGCCCATTTCACGATTCCTACAGTGTCCTATCAACCATCTCTAAGTATTCTGGGCTTTCTCTCAGTGGCACAGCTAGACCATGCAAATGTCAAGAAATGGCATTGAGGTCTCAGCAGAGCACTCAGCAACATGTCTCTTTCACTCACGAAAAACACTACAGGGTTCCAAAAGTGGCATTGCTTAAGCTCAGCATGCTTAACTAATGCAGTATGGAGAATAAAATTATGAAGCCCATAATTCAGTGTGGATGAGATGTCAAAGGGGGGCATTTCTTAAAGACATTACACAACTACAAAACAAAATTCAGGAGCCCATTTGAATTCTCAAGTGTATCTCAGCACTTAAGAAGAAGGAGAATATTCAGATACAGTGCTGTCTTTTTCTTGCTTAAATCCATGCAAAATAATTTATTTGATAGGATCAAGAGGTTGTAAAGCAAAACTAGAAAAGAAAAGCAAAATTATCAAATAGTTCCACTTAAACAAAGTAATTTTAGAAGTTTTACTTCAGAATGGGGAAAATTGACCAAAATCATTTGTTGAATTATTAAATAATTTTCAGTTATGTCTGAGTCTTCATGACTGCATTTGGAGTTTTCTTGGCAAGTGGTTTGTCATTTCTTTTTTACAGATGAGAAAACTGAATCAAATAAAGTTAAGTGACTTGCTCAAGGTCACACAGCTAATTAGGATCTGAGGTTAGATTTGAATTCTAGGTCTGGTGCTCTATATACTGTACCATCATCTGCCCATAAAATACTTAGGTAACTTTTTAATCCAAAGCACCTGTCATCAGAATTTCAGTTTTGAAATTGCAAAGGAATTCTGCCTCTAGCAATATATAGGTATGGAGATACAGCAATGGTAATATTCGCAAAATTCTAGCAAAATCATATTCTAAGCCTTTGTCTTAGACCAGAGGTACCCCTGGCATTTTAAAGGCCATACAGCTGAGCACAAACTCTTGTAGCTCCCGACAGGCTAGATAGGGTTTGAACAGTGATGAAATAATTGTTTATCATCTGAGAACCAGCCTTTGCATCTTTATTTTTAGAGGCTGCCCAAAAGGTAGTAAAATTTTCAACACAAATTCACTAAAGCATCTGAAACACAGAGGTGGTTTACCTTCACATTGAATACTTCTTATGTTTAGACTGTACTCTCTTCTTAAAATCCTTCCTTTACTCTTTAAAAGTCCATTCAATATCTACTTTTTCCATAATTCCTTTCTTTAATCTTCCTCCCTCTCTCCTCTCAGCTTCTACTGTTCTCTTTCTTCATTCCAAAAACAATCACTTTACATCTATCTCATCTATTTTTGTATATGACTATACTTATTTGAACTTCAAAGACTTTAAAATGCACCAAGATTTTTGGGAATACCCTGTATGAAGGCAGGTAGGTGGCAAAGTGCATTGAGTATTAATTTGGAATCAGAAAGATATGAGATTGACACTTCCTCCAGATACTTATTAGCTCTGTAATTCCCACAAGTCACTCAGTTTCTTCCTCAGTCTTCCCATCTATAAAATGATGAGATGGTACCTATCTCACAAGATCATGAGGATCCACTGATATAACATATGTAAAGCTCTTTGCAAAATGTAAAGCATTATATAAAGTCTAGCTATTATTTTTAGGTTGTTATGCCTGCACCATTAGAATGAAAGGTCTTTGGAGGTAGAAACTATATTAAGTCATTGTACCCACAGCACTTAAAGTGGAGCCTAGCTTATAGTTGGTACTTAGTAGATTGATTGCTTTTTTACAGAGTAAAAACATGGATGAACTCACAGATTCCTATAGTCATGAAGTAGTGATAATAAGATATCATACTTGTATAATCTTTACAGTTTATATGAACTATCCCATTCAGCCCACATAAAAATTCAATAAGCTTGAAAGTACAGGTGTTTGTGCTACCATTTACAAATGCAAATATGCATAAATATATACACATACACACACAAATGCCATATGAGAGTATAGAGGTATACACATGTATGTATATATATATATATATATATATATATATATATATATATATACATGTGTGTACATGCATAGGCATATATACATATGTATTGTGTGTATATCTAGCTATCTATCTAGCTATATAAAAATGGAGGACCTGAGAATGCATTGTTGTAGGAATAGTTCAGTGAAGAAATTCCCTCTATCTGCTCTATAATTTTGAGTTTTAGAGACTTGTCTAGAGAGATTTTAAGTTACAGCCCAGGGTCACACAGTTAGTGGTTTTCCTGATTCCACAAGCAGTTCTCCATTCACTCATCACATTATATTTTAATAAATACAATAATCATAAGATTTTTTGATTCCTTCCACAGTATCAAGTTTTTCAAAGAAAAATTTATATTTATGCATTTATTTTTATACTTCAATATGTACAAATCATATTAAGTTAGATTAATTATAATTACATATAATTTTTAAATAATTATAAATAAAATGGTAATAATTAAGTTAAACCATATTAAATGTAAGCTTTTTCAGGGAAGAATGAGTAGTTTTTTTCCCCCTTTATATGTTTAGAATCTAGCACAGTACTTGGGCCACAGAAAGTTGCATCCCATTTCTGCCTAACTCAAAGTCTGATTTCCTTCCACAGCACATATTGCCTGTAGCACTATGTTAAACTAGAAACTACAGGTATAATTAGCTCCATTTCACAAATTTGGAAGTTGAGGTTCAGAGGAATTAAGTGACTTGCTCAGTCAACTACCCAGTCATCATTAAAGGCAAGATTTGAAATTAAATATTCCAAGAAACTGATAGTTTCTGTGATTTGCCTGCGAGTTGGAATTTAATTTCAATACTGTATCTCAAAAACAACATTTCAGTGAAAAGAATCTCAGGCCTGAAGTCAGAAGACTTGAATTCAAATGTACCTCAGATAGAGACTGTCTTTGTGACTTTTCATGTCACTTGATCTCTCTCTGTTTCAGTTTCCTCCACTATAAAATGAGGATAACCATCTAACTTACCTCACAGGATTGTTGTAAGAATCCTTATCACAGTACCTGGCATATATAAGGCACTTAATAAATGTTTATAACTGATTCCCACTATTGAAAATTATAGACAATCAGAAATGCAATATTGAAACTTAGAAGAGAGTTCTGGAATCTGGAAAAATAAATTTCAGAGTCATCTGCATAAGTGTGATTAAATGAGATCACCAAGGGACAAATTATATAGCTAAAGAAGAACGTTTGGAATATGGTCTTAGACTGTCTGAATGGACTTGAACTGAAGAAAGAACACAAAAGAAGATAGAGGGGGAATTTTCAGAAATATACAGGATAACCGGATAGAGGTCTTATGGAAATCTAGGGGGAAAATCAATCAATGGTATCATTGACAGCAATGGTAATATTCGCAAAATTCTAGCAAAATCATATTCTAAGCCTTTGTCTTAGACTAGAGGTCTAAGCATTGATACCAATGCTATCAAAAAATAAGGAGTTCCAAATGCTGATGAGGGATTGAGTTGACATTGCTCACAGAGAAAAGATTGCTTGACTTGATGAAAAAGTAACTCAGTAAAAGAGGAGTTTTATTAGAACAATATGGGCTAAGAGGAGGGGAAGAGGTAAGGAGTCAAAGAACATTTTGTAGAAGGTTGAGAGAAATTGTTTATTGGGAAATTATGAAACTAGTAAATATAGAATACTCTATCAAGAAGGAACTTTAAAAACCCTCTACTCCTTTTATGTCCATTATTTGTTTGGTTTCACTTGTCTCTTCACCTATAAGGTAAGTCATTTCAATGATGAGATTCACCAGCACTTTAGAAAATGTAACATGGTACTGTGGGAAAGAACTTAGAGATTTGAGTCAGGAGGACCCATGTATAAATTCCCTTTCTGACTTTACTAGCCACATGATCCTCACTTAAACTTTTTGAATCTCAATTTTCTTAACTATAAAATGAGGCTGTTATTAACATCTACCTCTCAGGATTGTTGCCGGGAAGTAATCTAGGTAGAACATATTGCAAACTTTAAAATGCTATGTAAATACTATATAGAATTATTACAAAAAAATTTCCCTCCTTTTCCCCTATCTATATCACACCTTATTGTTAGAAGACTCTATCATCTACTTTATCTTCTTCCAATCTTAGGTTGTCTGACATTGTGGAGAAAATAACAAAATTGTGGAGACAATCAAATTAGTGCTTTCTATCAGAAAGGAGCTCAACTAGGTACTCTAGTGAAAAGAGTATAGGATTTGGAGTCAGGAAGAGGAGTTCCTATTCTATCTTTGACTCCTAGCTGTGTGACCTAAAAAAGTCATTTAACTTCTTTATGTCCCAGTTTCTTTATATAATGGGATTCATAATAGCACCAATCTCCTAGGAGTATTGTTAAAAACCAAATGTATGAACATATAAAGTGCTTTGCAAATCTGTAAAAGATTATATAAATGTTATTTATTAAATAGCAATTTTTTAATTCTTTTTTTGTTTGTTTGTTTAATCTTCCATTAAATTACTGACAGTGTTGAGATTGGGAAAGGGACTCCAAAAGTCTGGGGTCACAGACTGGTGTATTAAGATGTCACCAAAGAATTTGCAGACTTGAATCCATTTCCTGGTCAAGAGACAAAGTTTATTATAATTGTAATGCCATTACAAGCACACTAAATTCCAAAAGAATTTAGCAGAGAAACAAAAGCAAATAGACACATTTATCTAGTTCTTCATGTTATAGATATGATAATTTTATGGCCCAGAGATAGAAGAAGGAATGATCTCAAGAATTTAATTTTCACTGGTCAACAGATTATCTATCTAACAGTCAGCCAGGAACCTGAGGATTATTCTATTCAGAATCAGATAGATTGTGATTCTTAGATTGGGTATGGGAATTCCCTGAGGCAGACTCCAAAGTGACTTCTTGTTAAAAGAGAAGCCCCCTACGGTCAGGTGATCTCAAAAATCATTGCTGTCTCCCCTAGAAGCTATATGACATCATTTTCCCCTCTCAAGCAGTAACACTTCAAATTCTTTTGGGAGAATGGGATGGAGATCTCACCTTCTGGAGCTGCTTCATGCTAATAAGGGATGTAGAGCTGTCCCTACCTAGTCCAGACTGAGAAGGGGAAGGCACGCAACTTGAAATTGGTGGCCACAGCATTCAGAAGGGTGCTGGGTGTCAGAATCAGTTAGTCAGTGGTATTCAGGGTTAACAAATAGCTGGAAGTTCATAGCTTGGAACCTGGAGGAAACAAATCTTGCAAACAGGTTAAAAATGCAGGGGGCAAATATGAACAACAACAAAAAATAATTAAATAATTAAGTTTGTATATGGGTTAGTGGGGACAATAGCAGGATCCCCACCCAGAGGAAGGCTGGAGAGGAAGATGAAGCTATCATGAATGCCTCTCATCCAAACTGCTTTTCCTAGGAACAATATCAAAGCATGTTTTCCCCAAAATCCCTGCTTTTGTTTCCTGGAAGAGGTGGGGCAGTGTCTGAAGCAGTGTCATTATATACAGTGAAAGTAGCACTCAGATGACCTAAGGTTTAAAAGGTGTTAAGCATAGTTTAGAGAGGATTACAGGTTGAGGAGGGTTCCAGTGAGAGGTTTCTTTTTAATAGTTCCCTCATAAACACCTATTTTATAAAGAAAAGCATATCCCTTAGGTGCACAGATGGTACCTGAAGTCCAGTTTTGTAGTAGCTTTCTAGTTAGTTGTCCCCTAGAATGATTATAATTAGAAACATTTTGAGTGAGTTTGCCAGAATAATTTTGGAATGGATATCCTACAGTTATTATGTGAGTAAGAGATCCTTCTTTCTGGCAAAAAAAAAAAAAAAAAAAAAAAAAAAAAAAAAAAAACAGGAGAACAGGAGATACTGAGGTTAAAGTTATTCCTGGGGAGAGTGGGTGGGTGGTAACTAGTACAAATGGGTTGGCATCCAGCATGGGGATGGTGATGGTGGCATTTGGGAATGGGGCCTTTGCAAATAATGCAACAGGTCACATCTGTGGGAGGATATGAGGGCATATCCTGGAGGATGCTGAGGGCAACCCAACAACCTTGAATGCCATGGCATTCCCTAGCCTGACTAAACACTAAAGAGTTATCTCCCCACTGGCAGGGGCCCCCAGAGTAACACAGAGAGAGTTGGGGACAAAATACTAGGAGCAAAGCTCTCATCCTTGGAGTGTTGTTAAAGGTACACCTGGAAAAAGTGGGAAATAACAAGAAAGAAAAAAGCTAATCTTAAGTGACTCAGACACCTTTTGGGTTATTTAAGAAGTGAACGTTGGGCCATTGTGGCTCTGCAAGAGCTGAGCAAGCCAAAAAGTTCTCACTGGCTTGCCTCTGGGATTAGAAGCTGTTCTGAGGGTGTTTGAAACCACCCAGAAGGAGAAGGGTGTGTCCCCTTTCTTCTGCAATGACCTATGTGAAGGGGTGTAAAAGTCAGGGAGCTGGGGAATTAAAGTGCTATGGTCAGGGGCAAATAGACAACAGCAGGGGCAGCTGAATCTGTAAGCCTGTTTCTCCTGCATATTTAATAGGAGGGTTTTGTTTTGTTTTGTTTTGTTTTGCTGTCACAAGTCCCTTTTCTTTCCTTATAGCTCCATGAGCATGGAAAATATGAAAAGCATATTTGGAGTCTGTATAGATGTTCATTCTCAGTTTTTTCCCTCGTTCCAAAGCCCTAGTAAGGGCAATGGGTTCAGCTTTCTTTGCAGAAGTTCCGGGGAGGAGTGGTTTAGCCTCCAAGGTGCTATTGAGGGTTACCACAGGACATCCTGCCTTCCTTTCCCCATTTTCAAGAAAACTGAATCCATTTGTAAACCACTGACCATTTGGGTTGTAATCTTACCTGACTGAGTGTTGTCAGGGTGCAGAGTGGCAGGGTTTAGGTAGGGCTAAGGCTGGGGCAAAAGATTAGTTGAGCTTTCAAGGCCTTAACAAATTGATAAGACTGTGTGAGCTTTTAGACAAAGAAACTTCATAGTCCTGGGTTTTGGAGGAGGGGCTGGAAGTTAGGGGTTTGTTCAAATATGAGGGGGGGGCACTGTCATAGAAGTCCTGAGCTACCTCCATGTTATGGACATGACTGTTCATGTTAACTGTTGGAGTGACGTTCTCCTGGATTTGCCCCATCAAGGGCAAAAAGAAATTATGAATCTTTATGCAATGGTATACAAAGGAAAGCATCTTTAAGATTTAGAATAGAGAACCATTTTGTCCTCTGAGATACTTGTATTGGGTTCATGGCTTCTACTGAACATTTGCTCTGATTATAGAAATTTGCTATAAAAGAAAAAAGCAGGACCATGATTATAAGAGCATCAAAACAAGTAATTTAGGCTTCAGCCTGAGAGCACATACATGAGAGGATGAGGCATCCTTAGATCTGTTTGTTAGCTGATCATGCAGTAATAATTTCACCTCATAGCCAGACTCAGAAATAATCAGATGGAAACAAAGAAACAGAAATGGGAAACTGAGGCAGAAGGATTTTACCTTAAGCAGAAGGTAAAACTGTTCTCCCAACTCTTGCCCAGATAAGACATTCACCTACATATTTCAGGAAGGCATTATTTGAGTAATTTATGGCATTTAATGGTGGGTTACTGACTTAATGATCAGGCAATCAAACTTAGAACTCAAAAGAATGTCAATTACGGTCCCAAGAGATTTTATCCCAAAAAGCAAATTCTACCTATTGCAGCTTAGGACTAGATAAATTATTTTAAAAGTTTACCAGAACTTAAACCTATAGGAGATTTTGTTGAACATGTTTTGTATGTTTAAACTTATCGTGGTGCAAAGGATCAATAATTAAACAAGCTTAAAGATTCTTAGTAAACACATTCCTTGTTTAGAAACTATAAATCCTAAACAGGCTCATTTCTCAGGGCTGATGACCTTGCTTATCCTGGTGGTTTCAAGAAAACTGGCAAACTTACAAATTAAGGGGAGTTGACAGAGACCCTAGGGAAGCAGCTGATTCTGCTATTTCCCACCCCAACTAATCTTAATATTTTCCTGGGCTGTGCAGTTTAATCCCTCTCCCCACTCTGTGAAGGGGGAAAAGGTATTGCACTTCATACTTGGAGGTAAACTGATAAGGTTTTTACCTGATCCCTCTTGATCTACACACAATAATTACCAATTTTATGTTTAGCATGATGACAATAATTCCAAATAACTTAGTTAACAATTTTAGAATTTTCCTAAGTAATAGCCTAATAGTCTTTACTGCAGTTTCTATTCTCTTAAATAAGTTTCCTTTTTGTTTTAGGAAGAAAAAAAAAAAGACAATTCTTAAAACTGATTTTGAAATTGATTTAAGTTAATAAGACTCCCTAAATCCTGATTAAATGTCCTAGACAAATTGAATTGCAATTTGGTTATTTATCAATTTATGCAAGTCATTTCCCTTTTGTGAGCCAGGAAAAGGGTTAAGATGCCAGTTTCTACTGACAGGGCTCTCAGAAGTCTGACTTTAGATAATGAGTTTTTAAAGTATCCCAAATTCTTCTGTTAATATATCAGTGCAAATAGATTACAATTTACATATCTCTTTATTGGGCTTTAATTAGAGCTCCTTTGAAATTGCTTTTACTATTATATCTCAGACAAATTTCCAAATTACTTTACACACACATAGAAATCATTTATCTGTTGGTCACATTTAAAAAAAAACCCATAAAGTTACCAAATATGAAACAATTAATAAAGCAGTTAACATTAATATTGCATGTTTCATACTAAGCACTTTTGCAATCATATGACCTTTACAACAACAACTATTATTTCTTTTTAAAAATCAGAAAACTGGGCAGAGATAAAATAATTTGCCATAAATTACATAGCTAATACACATCCATAATTAAAACAGAGAATGGTGGTCTTACCAAATGCAGAGGCTGACTGGTTTTCTCACCTCATTCTGCCATGCTGGGTGGTACCAGAGGTACCTGAATTCCTCCCTGGCGGTTCCTGGATGGAACCTGCTGAAAGCTGGGATGACTGGTGCCAGAATATCCCTTTGATGGTAGTTTCAGGTGCCAGGGTTTAGGGAATGTTGATCATTCCCATTTTTACAAGCTGGGTTGAGAAGTGTTTGAACAAGTCATGATCTTGTTAGCAATTCCCACAAATGAGATACCCTCAGGACCATTCTGGGGAGTGGAGTATTGAGAAGGTCCCTTAATACCTTCTGGGCCCTATCGCAAAGGAGCAGAAGGGGACTCCAGACAAGATAGGAGTCAAGAAAGGGTTAGTAAAAAAGTTCCTATATATCTGATTTGTTTTTCCTTTTTCTTTTCTTCTAGAATGGGGTAATTCCTATAATTATCCCCAATGTTTCAAGAATTTTTCTTGCAATCTTAAAATGACTAATTGCCAAACTTCTTAATCATTGCTTTCAAAATTTTGAGAATCTGCTAAGATGTTATTTTAATTTTAATGCGATAACTTTTTTGTATAGCCCCCAGCTTGGCCAGAGCTCAAGTCCACAGAAAAAAGTTAGGCTTTTTAAGAAATTTTCCCAGTATCCTAACTATAGAATAGTTTTGTGTTTTTTTTCCCCCTTGCTGGTTGTGTTTTAAATCTTTTCATGTAACAAAATCTAGCTCACAGAACAAATATGACACAAGTATACTGCACAGAAACACAGACACAGACAAAATGACATGAAAGAGGACTGTCCCATCTTTGCCAAAAGCCATAAAATTTTGCCAAGAATCATTCTATAGCACTTCTGTCTTCTCTGGCATCCCAGAGAAGGTGAGAGGGTGGTAAATTTTAACTTTGCCAAAAATTGCAAGAATATCCCAGTCTGGGCATCCTCAGTCAAGAAAAACTTGTCGAGTGTAGAGCTCATGATGACCCAGACAAGCCTTCTCCCAGTGGCTTGTGGGGCCCAGCTATGGGATTGTGGGAGAAAAAATGGGGGGCTTACCTTGACAAGGAGGGATTCAAGCCAGGGGAGACCACTCATTCCATACCAGGCCACCAAATGTTGAGATTGGGAAAGGGACCCCAAAAGTCTGGGGTGACAGACTGATGTCTCAAAAGAATTTTTAGGTTTGAACACATTTCTTGGTCAAGGGGCAAAGCTTACTGTAATTGTAATGCCATTACAAGCAGACTAAATTCCAAGAGAATTTTAGTAGAAGAAGCAAGGAGACACATTTATCTAGTTCTTTGTGTTATAGATATGCCAATTTTATGGCCCAGAGGTGGGACAAGGAGTGGCCTCAGGAATTTGATTCTCACTGACCAACAAATACAGTTAGATACAGTCAGCAAGAAACCATAGAAGTGATCTATTCAGAATCAGACAGATTGTGGTTTTTAGACTGGGTGTGAGAATTCCCTGAGGCAGACTCCAAAGCCAGAAGATTTAGAATCACTGACTTCTTGTTAGAACAGAAGCCCCCTAATGTCAAAATCATTGCTATCTCCCCTAGAAGTTATATTACATCAACCTTAGCTCCAGTACCACCACCCTGTGTTCTGGAAAGATGTTGCAAAGGATCTAGATAGAAAAGAAAATATGTATTATTGTGCAGTTCTGGGAACTATATTACTGATGCACTTGAATTATAATTTACAGGGTTCATTGATTCCTTCAACAAAGAATATGTACTAGGTATTATGCTAAATATTGGGAGTAAAAAGAGAAAACCCCCCAAAGTGCTTGACCTTAAGAGTTTACATTCTATTTGCAACTTGTTCACAGATAATTGAAAATTATTTTGAGGTGGAGGCTCTACCTACTAGAGTAATTAATGTTGAGGTTTAGAAGGGACACCCAAAGGTTTGGAGGTCTCAGATCAGTGTTGTGATGTGTCTCAAAAGAATTTGCAAGCTTGAACCCATATCAGAGTCAAGGGGTAAAGTTTATTGTAATTGTAATGCCAGTTGAAGTGGGCTAATTTCCAAAAGAATTTAGCAAGGGACCAGGAGCAAGGAGACAGATTTATCCAGTTCTTCGTGTTATTTATATGCTAATTTTATGGCCTAGAGGTAGAACTGAGGAGTGGTCTCAGGAATTTGATTATCACTGACCAGCAGATCTAAGACTATCCCTAAGGCGAAAACACTTTAGAATCATTGACAGACTGTCAGAACAATAACACTCTAGGGTTAGAGAATCTCATGATCACTAATATATCTTCCCCAAAATCTAAGAGAAGAAATATTATTATATTCCTAAACCAAAAGACTTTTACAGTCATTGATGGACAGATTGGTAAAACAATAGCAGTCTAAGGTCGGGGTAGGGGTATGACTAGGAGGAGAGAGGCCTAGGGATCACTTATTCTAACACCAGAAGACTATAGAATCCTTGACAGATTGTTAGAGCAGAAGCATTTTAAGGTCAGGGTACCTTAGAATTATTGCTATATTTCCAGTAGATATTTACCATATCATTAGGATTGGCCTCCAAGAGGAGGCGACACTTTATCTGAGCCATAAAGGAAAGAAGAGAATCTAAGAATCAGAAATGAGAAGTAAATTCATTACAAGTATAAGGAATAGATTATGGAATGGGGCAAAAATGAAAAATAGAATGTGATGTATGTGGAACACATAACAAGTAAACCAATTTGGCAAGAAGACAGCATTTAATAGGAAATCATTTGCACTGAGCCAAAATAAAAAGGGTTTTAAATATCAAATTTTTTAAAATATTTTTTTCATTTTAATCTACAATGAAAAAAAAAGAATTTCTTAAGTGCTAATTATGACTGTGCTAAGTATTGGAGAGTCAAATGTAAAAACTGAAACAGTCTCTGCCTTCAGTACAATAAATAACAGTGGCTAAAGGGAGAGTTTTGGTTTGAGGAAGTCAGAGAAATCAGTAATATATAAGCTAGTGAATTAGTATCCCTTTTCATAAGTAATGGTACTGAAGAGCTTCTTGGTCTTTGGTAGCAAGGTGGGCTTGACAAAGAGACTTTGAATTACTGTAAATAATCCTGAAGCCAAGGTACTACTTGAAGAAAACAGGGAGAACTGTTACAATCATCTTTTAATGAACTTTTTGATTTTGGTTAGGCCTTTTGTTATTCTAAGTAAGCCTTCATTGAATTAGATCCAGATTGAACTTCTTGTTCACTTCTTTGTATTGAGAAATCCTACAGTTACCATATCCAATCAGGAGGCCATATTATGATCTCAGGTTATTTCTCTCCTATAAAAAAAAAAACCTACTTGTACCCTAATGCCCTGGTAATTCCTATTAGGACCCTAATTCCTTTTTAGGGTTAGCTGGCCAGCTATTTGGAAAGGTCTAGCCTAAAAGTTCTTTTGAGATACCTTGTGACACTGGCAAAAAAAAAAAAAAAAAAAAACAACCCATTATACTTTTGGATTCCAAACCACCTCTCCCCAACATTTGAACAGTGTAAATTCTACAGAAAAGGCTAAAAAAAATGAGAAAAAGCAATAATGAGCTCTTATAGCTTAGGTCATTGCTAATTGTAGAGACAATAGTTTTGATACCATCATGAGGCCAGAAACCAGATTAGAAGAGTTTGAAAAGTAAATAAAAAGACTTCCAGCCAAAATAGCTGCCTGAATTCAATAATCCAATAAACATTTATTAAGTATCTATTCTATGTGAGGCACTGTGCTAAACCCAGGGGAGGTGAATGAGAAAAAGACAGCCATGACTCTCAAGGAGTTTATAATCTAATGAAGATGGAACATAAAATGAAGCTGGAAAAAGAAGAGGGGAACACCACTGAGAATCCAGATCCAGTCATCTACTACCATATACTTCAAATGTCCAGATCTAGTTCCCCATAAAGGAAACCTTTGGAACACATTTGGTGAGTGTTACACCCTCCACTCACAGAGGAAAGAAGCCCAAAGGGGGGAGAAGGAATTCTAAGTTAAACAGCATGATGATGAGAAACAGGAATTGAGTTTAGTGCCAGTTAAATCGTTCTCTTTTCCCCAACTCCTACCCTAATTCCAGGGACTTTAACATACATTTTGAACACCTAACTTAAACTCCATCAAAACCCTAAGTGATTGATTTTAATGTTGATAACTCTGAAATTTCTTAATTTGATTGTAAGCTTTTAAAATTCCATCTGTCTCAGTGATATGTGTAATGGGCTGAGGTTTGAATTGATGCACTGAGGTCCTAGGTCCCAAGTACATGAGGCTAAATAGTAATTGGGCTATACTCTATTAATATACATGATTGGATAAGGAATGACCCCCGCCCATTCTCCGTGCAAGTCCTGATGTGTTGTATAGGAAATGACGATTTGGGTGGGTGGAGGCAGAGAGAGACAGGAAGAGAAGCTGGGGGAGATTGGGCCTGGGTTTGACAGATATCAGGTGATGGCAACAAATGTTAGGGTTTGATCAGGTGAAGAATTCACAATAGCCATTCTTTATAGCAAAATGTAGTTTTATTTAGGGGCAGAGGTTACAGACAAAATAAGAAGTACAATAGACACCAAGAATGATACATATGAAATAAGGTTGGGAAAGCACAGAAAGGGGTTTTATGGAAGCTTGCCAGGAGAAAGGAAATACCCATGAGGTCAGGGCATACCCAAGCCATCCACTTTCCCATCTTGATTCCTAGGTAGTCAAATCCAATTAACTGAAGCTGACTTCTCCCCATTCCCAGACCCATGAATTTCCTGAGGCTGATTAGACATCATTCTCAGACAGCAACTATTTTTAAGTGTTCTAAACTTTCCACTATGGATTTCCCAAACTTTCTCTAGGGACTTTCAATTGTTATGCAAAACAACTTACCTAGGGATACTACTGAATGTTCTGACCACCTTGCATTACAGCTTCCTCCCTCTGCACAAATACAAATAAGAAACCCAAGTCTAGCCCCTATTCAGGCTCCTAGCACTAGCTGCTATGTGGAACTCCAGTTGCAATTCCTTGCCCTAACTAAAGACCATAAGTTTTACTATATTTTCTGCCTTCTTATTAATTCAGATTGACAGTAAGCAAGTTCAAATCTATACTATCTACTATTTTTGAGTCTCTTGTTCTCTTTATTCTATCTTATTTTCCCTGTCTGGTTACAGACTTTTTAATTCCCCCACACCAGGGCCTTCACTCTTATTCTCATGTTGCTACAAAACCATGTAGAGTGGGTTCACAGCCTAGGTTACATAATTTCAAATGAGTCCTCACAGCAACAAGCAACTTTCCAACTCCAATTTCTGTGTTTTACCTCCCACTCACGGGAGTTTTTTCAGCTCTCTTCAAATCTACCATGGCTCCTCTTACCTCTACCTTCTCAACTGAAAATCTTGCCTTGTATTTCACAGAAACAAAATGAAATCAGTCATTGGGAGCTCCCTTTCCTTGCCTCCTCTTCATTCTCCTTTCACATCACTCAGATTTTGTTGTGCCACCATTTCTTTTTATTGTCCTGGCTCAGTTTCCCTAATGGTCCTGCCTAACTTTCCCTAAATTGTTCTGCCTCAATCCCCCTGGTTGCAACACCCCTCCTGATCATTAGGACTAATATAATTTAGGACTAGTTACTCTAAGGTTACAAATTGCAAATGTGTAAACTCAAGATAAGAGGAAGTTCAGACTTCCTGGCTCCTAACTCCTCCTAAGTCCTCAAGAATTTATGGTCCTCACCACCCACCCTGTCAGAACCGGATTCATAGTTCCTTGCCCTGCTTTGATTCTGCCCCTGCCTCAGGCTACCCCCAGTAGCTGAGAGCCACATGCATATATACTTCATGAGAAACACACATGAACTGCAGGATGCTTTGAGACATCAGCCCTGAGAGCAACATGTCCCCAGCACAATCTCTCCCTCTCAAATAAAATATTAGAAACTGTCTAATCTCTATCTTGTCTCAGTTTCTCCAGCATTACAATTTCTTTCACCCACTAATTACTCCTTTACTCCTGTGTGTGAAGAGGTGGCACTTCTAGGCAAGAAAAATCCTTCTATAAATCCCATCCCATGCCTTTTTCTCTAGTAGATTGTGCCTTTGTCATTCCCATTCTTACTAATTTGCAATCTCTCCCTGACAACTATTTCCCTCTCTCCTACAAATAGTTCTCCAGCCAAAAAAAGAAAAACTAAACAAAAACAATAAACAAAACAAACCAACAAAATAAAGCCCCAACAACAACAACCTCAATTAATCTTTCCAATTTCTTTAATTGTGATCTTAAATCTCTTTGATGCAGTGGGGATAGTGATATCTAGTTTGAAATAAATGTGACACATTCACAATAGCCATTCTCTTTGATAAATGGCAGATTTAGGGGAGGACATTACAGACAAAAGTAAAAGGTAAAATAGGCACCAGGAATGGCAAGTATGAAAGAGTTGGGAGAGCATATAGTTAAACTAACCAGAGTTAGCTAGAGTAAGGAGAAAAACAGCATTAGAGGGAAGGCACTATGAGGAGAGAGAGAGAGAAAGAAACCTCATACTGAACTTAGTTTTGAAAAAAAAATTTAGCAAAGATCTTTATCATAACCAGATCTTTTATAGGGGAAAGACAGCCTTGGGGTTTTTTCCTCAGGGCAATCAGAGAAATAAAGTCAAGAATGTCAAAGAGAGTGGAAGTGTCAGACAGCTCAAAGCTACTGGAATACAAGGAGCCAGATGGAATGCATCTGGCAGACCAGGTCCCAGACTTGCCTAAAGACATGCTAATCAATATCTCAAAAGGTTGTTTGAAGATACCCAGAGATTGGGGGATGGATAATGGGAGTTGATAAAAAGTTCCTTATGAATCAGGATAGTCTGGGAATTATCTGATAGTATAATTATTTGATAATAGCTTCTTCCTGACAGGAAGAGTCACATCATCTCCACTTTTTCATGGCTAAAATCTTCTTGAGAAAGTTGTCTACAAATGAACCTTCTATTTTCTCTTACTCTCTTTTTAACTCTCTGCAATAAGATTGCTGACTTCATCATGAAAATGAAACTCTATCTTTGAAGTAAGCAATGATCTCCCTTTTAAAAAATGAACATTTTGGGTGAATAAAATCCCAGCAAAAGGCCAGGTACCTGCTAGCAACACAGTATCTAGGTAATCCACAGAGAGGGACACTGACAGGATTATCTTGAATTCAGAGTTATTATATACAATTAGGAGGCCAAGCTGTAGAGATCAACCCCCTGGGTTATTAATTTCTGAGGCCAGCAGGGAGGGGGACTGACAGGTTTATTTTATCTCTAAGTGGAACTTTGTTGAATTTCTTGCATTGACAGGATTTTCTTGACCCTTTCTATATAAAATCAGGGATGAAAATATAGATGTCAACCTTTAAGTTATTTTGTCTATAATAAAATGTCTCCCCTTTTCCCTTATTGATTTATTAGGAACTTTGTACAATTTATTATGTCATCTTCCCAATAGTTAATCTCAAATTCTGCTAGAAATTTAGGCCATTTTATGGTGTCTTTCTCCTTGTAAATGGCGAATTCATTAAAAAAAAATTGGTCATCTTATGGCATCATAATAAAACTATTCCCCTTGAATGGAAGATGGGTTTGAGTCTGTGAATTCCTTACAAACAATTCAGCATTCTTGACTTTTTAATCTCATGAAATATATTATTTACTTATAACATTTTAAAAACAAATTTTGAGTTCCAAATTCTCTCCTTTCATTCTCCTCTATCCAAAAGGAAATAATATATCAATTAATATATTAATATACATGTGAAATAATACAAAAAATTCTATATTAGCCATGTTTCAAAAAATATCCATACACAATAAAAACAAAGTGAAAAATTTTTACTATAATCTGTGCTCAGATTTCATCAGTTTTCTCTCTAAACGTTTCATCAAAAGACCTTCAGAATTGTCTTGCATCATTATCCCGATCAATGTAGCTAAGTCTTTTACATTTGATCATCTTTAAAGTTCTCTTGATTCTACTTACTTCACTTTGCATCAGTTCATGTAAATCTTTCTAGAGTTTTTTTCTGAAACTATTCTGTTCATCATTTCTTATAGCACAATAGTGTTTCATTATAATCATGCACTACAACTTGTTCAACCATTCCCCAAGTGATGGACATTCCCTTGAAGAGGTGTGAGAAGTGGCAAGACCTGAGAAACTCTAAGGCAAGCTGGCCTTGACAGTAGCACAAACAATACTGGCCAATAGCAGTAATTCAATGATAATTCTGTTGGTTAGTAAACTGTAGAACTCCTACCTCTACCACTCCCCAGTTGTACTTCTAAATCATAATATTAGCATATCAATCTAATCTTTTTTTTCTCCTTCCCATAAAGTTATCTTCTTGATGTGGATTCTTTGCTATATTCACTTTATTTTTAGCCCACTTCAATTGGTGTCACAATTATTTCTTTGATTCCAACTCTGCTAGATTCCCCTGGAATTAGCCTGATGCAGAGTAATTTCTTCTTGCTTCTGCCTCTTTGCTAAATTCCCATTGCCAAACTCCTTTGGAACTTTAGCCACCATCAAGCAGCTAATAAATATTTTCCCCTTAACATGGAGATTAAGTATGTGAATTCTTTGGCCAAATATACAACACCAACCAAGGGGGACTTTTATCTTGTTGGGGTGTCTTTCTCATCAGCACCCTCAATTTCCAGTTCCTTGTTAACCCAAATAGAATCACTATAAACATTTGTTTTACATATAGCTCCTTTTCTGAGAACAAATAATAATCTCTTTGGGATAGAAATCTAGTAGTGGTTTTGCTGGATCAATGAGTATACACAATTTTATAATCCTTTGTTCATAGGTCCAATTGTTGTGCAAAATGTCCAGATCACTTCACAATTCATTCAACTATATATTAATGTCTTTAATAGTCCACAGCTGCTCCAGCATTTGTCATTTTTCTATTCTATCATGTTAGACAATTTGATAGGTAGGCAGTAGTACCTTAGATTTGTTAAATTTGCATTTTCCTAATTAATATTAATTTAGAATATGTTCACATGACTATGGAAAGCTTCAATTTCTTTTTCTGAAAACTTTATATTCTGTGATCATTATCAATTGGGAATGTCTCTTATATTTATAAATTTGATTCAGTTCTTGATATATTTGAGAAATGAGCCCAATATCAGAGAAACTTACTATATTCTTCCCATTTCTTGCTTTCCTTTTAATATTGGCTGCATTTGGTTTTATTTGTATGAAAGCTTTTTAATTTAATGTAATCAAAAGTATCTACTTTGCTTCCCATAATCCTGCTTATCTATTGTTAGGTGATAAATTCTTCCCTTTTTCATAAATCTGATAGGTACATTTATCCATACTCCCCTAAATTTACTTATGATATCAACCTTTATATATAAATTATTTTTTCCATTTTGAGTTTATATTGATATATGGTGTGAGATATTGGTTTATGCTTAATTTCTTAGAAAATATTTTCTAGTTTGTTCAGTAATTTTGTCAAATACTGAGTTCTTATTCCAAAAGTTTGGACTTGGAAGTTTATCAAACATAAATTATTATAATTTATTACTATGTATGGTGTACCTAATCTATTTTACTTATTTCTTACTCAGTACCAGATTGTTTTGATAATTACAGCCTTGCAATATAGTTTGAAATCTGGTACAAGTAGACCATTTTCCTTCACATTTTTTTCATGGATTTCTTTTATATTCTTAAACTTTTCTTCTTCCCAATGTATTTTGTTAATTTTTTTTTAGTTCTAAAAAATATGTTGGTAGTTTTTCTAGCTTAATTGATTCATTAAGGTAGAATTATTATTTTTATTATATTGACATGGCCTACTATTGAACAATTAATATTTCTCAAATTGTTCATTAATCAACCGATGTTCTCAAATTATTTAAATATATCTTTATTTGTGTAAGTACCATGTACAGTTGTAAAAAGGTATCATTCTTTCTACTCTCATTCAATTTTTTTTCAGAGATCTATCATTTGAAGTTTTTTAAAAATACTATTCATTTCCTTAACTTCTTTCTCATTTGTTTTATAGTTAGATTTACCTGGAAGTAAGATGCTCAAATAGAGAGGCATTGCACTCCAAATGTACACATAGACTATTTTAACCCAAACTTTGGTAGAATGTTCTGAACTCATATTGGTTTCATGACCTACAATTAAGCACACTATGGCTTGACTCCAACATAGAGTTCTCATGTTGATTTTCTTAGAAAATGAAGAATAACAACCAATCAGATTTATCTAGTTCTCAGAGGGCAAAGTTGAAACACCCAACTAATATACTTTTACTGCTTATTTACTGCTGTAACTCATTTAACTTTTTTTTTTTAAGAAAGGATTCTCTCTATATATCGTGCTTATGTATTTAGTATTCATATTACTTCATTTTCTATGATACCTTTTAGCAAGATATTATTTCCCCAGTTCAAGGGCAGCTAGTTGGTATAATAGGTATAATATCAAGCCTGGATCAGGAGGACCTGAGTTCAAATCACTTATTCAGACACTTTCTAACTTACAAAAATATTCCTGGAAGTTTTCATTTGAGAATCTCTTTCAGGTGATGATTGGTAGATTCTTTCAATTTCTAGATCTAAGATACTGGAGCACTTCTCCTTTACAATTTCTTGAAATATAATTTCTAGGCTGTTTTTCTGATCATGACTTTCAAGTTGTCCAGTAATTCTTAAACTATCTCTCCTGAGATTTTTAAATGAGATGTTTCATATTTTCTTCCATGTTTTTCCCATTCTCTTATTGATATCTCATGGAGTTATTAATTTCTACTTATCTACTATAATTCTTAAGGAATTATTTTCTTCAGTGAGTTTTTGCATGTTTTCCTCTCATTTGGCCAATTCTAGTTTTTAAACGAGTTCTCTTCTTTAGTGATTTTTTTGTGTGTTTCTTTTACCATTTATCTAATTCTCATTTTTAAAATTTCCTTTTTTTTAGTATATTTGTACTTCTTTTACCAAACTCTTACTTCTCTTTTCATAATTATCTTGCATGACTCATTTCTTTTCATTTTTTTTCCTATACTATTGTTATCTCTTCCAGGATAACAATCCTCTTCCAGGAATTCTTGTTCAACTTGTTTTCAATTTGCACCTTTCTTTGAGGCTTTGTTCATAACTGTGTTTATGTTTTCTTTTTCTAAGTCTGTATGTACCTTGATGTTCCCTATTAGCATAGTTATTTTTTATGGTTAGGTTATTTTTATTTTTTGTTCATTTTTCTAGTTTCTTTCTTGGCTTGATGTTGATGTTGAGCTACTTTCTGTTCCTGAAATAGGAAAGGAGGGATCCCAAATTCATACTTTTTTACACTGTTGTTTTCAGAGCTAGTTTGGGGAGTGGCTAAGTGTTTGGTGTTTCCAGGGTGGTATGATCCAGGGAGAGGTGTGATCATTGCTCCGCTGGTCTGTACTCTGCTTTTCACTCAGAAGTTGCTTGTTCCCCTGAGGTTACAAGCATTAGTGCTCCTGTCTGCCCAAATACTGTGACCCAGAACTGCATATAGACAATACAACAGTCTTGCTCTGTGTATCACTGTGCAGGGACCCCAGTAATCTCTTTCTAGCTCATTGTTTGACCTTTTAACAGTCTCCAGACCAATAGTTACTGAAGCTGCTGCTGCTGCTTTTGCAGCCACTTCCATTGTCTACTGCTTATTCTGCTACTGCTTGTGCATTCTGTATTAAGATCTACTCCAGTGACTTAAACATCTCCTTATGAGTTTGGATGAGTTGCTGCACCTACTCAGTCATTTTGGCTTTACCTCTCACAGAAATGAAGCCCTTTTCTTAGTTCTTATCTTTCTTGAGCTGTCCTCTATCACCATTTTCTCCTTGAGATTGTTGTGACACTTTCCTGCCATAGTTCTCCTCCCCATTTGACTGCTGATTGCCTCTCAGTCTGTTTTTCTCTATCTTCCTCCAGTTGCCAAACAACAATCATAGATATCTCTGAAGTTTCTGTCCTGGGCCCTCTTTTCTTGTTCCTCTGTACTAGTAGTTCTCATGCTCTTTTTTTCCCTCTCAGGACCATTGCACACCTAAAAATTAATTGAAGACTTCTTCCAACAAGAGCTTTTATTCATATTAGTTACAGCTGTTGGTATTTACAATATAAATTAAAACATTTTAGCATTAGTATTAAAAGTAGTTTGAACCTTGCAAACATTCTGAAAGGATCCCAGGAACTCCTAGGCATCACCAGGCTACATTTTGAAAACCACTGTTGCATACTATTTTGCTTGGTAATCTCATCAGTTCCCATGGATTCAATTATTATCTCTATGTAAATAATTCTTAAATTTACTTATCCTAATTTCTCTTTGGTTTCCAGGCTCATCTCCAATTCTCCATTAGAAAAAGTAATTACATGTTCAAAACAGAACTCATGTATCTTACCAAATGTTCTCATCTCTTCCAACTTTTCCATTACTGTCATGGGTATCATCATCTTCCCAGTCACCCAGACTTCCAGCCTAGGAGTCATCTTCAACTCTCTTCTCTGTCTCACCCTCCATATTCAATCTGTTTCTAAGTCTTGTCATTTCTATCTTCACAATATCTCTTCTATATATCTTCTTCATTCCTCTAACACTGCTACCCAACAGATGCAAACATTCATCACATCATGCTTAGGCAATTGCAATAGCTTATTGTTTGGTTTGTCTCTCTGTTACAACTCTCTCCCTACACTAGTCCATCCTCCTCTATAAAGTGATGTGCCTAAAGTATTCCTCTGATTAATCATTCTGTAAGATAAAATCAACTCAGAACTTGGGCTTCCTCAGCACCTCTGCTTCTGAAGCTTCTTCTTTTCTCTGATTGAAGGGTATGGATAATGGGCATTAGAGAGTGCCTCTCAGATTCTACACTAATGAAGGATGGCAGGGAATTCTCATCCTTTCCCATTGACTACTTTCCTGGACTTCATCATCTCCAGAAACTCGTCATTCTGCAAAATAAAATCAGTTTTGTAGCCTATATCTCTTTGGATGATTTCCCATCCCAGCAGCATGAGTTCATCATGCTCTTCTCCTTCCCTTACTACCCATCCTCCATAACTAGAATGTTTTCTTTGTTTATGCTTCCCCTTTCAGATTATACTTATTTTTTCTGTATATATCTTGGATGTATCTAGTAATCTTGATATATCTCACCTATTAGAATGTGACCTCAGTGAAGACAGGGACTGATTTTGCCTTTCTTTGTATTCTCAGTGCTTAGCATAATAAACGCTAAATATTTGGCTAACAGATAAAGAAGAACTAGAACAAATTATACAATAACAATTAATTGAAAGGAAAAAAAAACAATTTAAGTGCTCTGATCAAAATAACAACCTGCCATATTTCTAGAGGTCCTTGGATTAAGCATGTTACTTCTTAATAAAGAGGAAATATACATTCTATAACACACCTACTGTGTGAATTAGTTTTCCTCAATTATGCTCATTTTAATAGATTTTTTATTTTTAATTGGAGTGGAGTTCAGTGGGTAGAGGTTTATTGATGGTGATATCAAAAAAAAAAAAAGATGAGGGTCTAGAGGAATTCAAAATGAAGCACAAACAAGGATAATTTTAAGTGTAACCAGTGGGATTTATTATATGCTTTTTTATTATCTGAACCAATTGAATTTTTATGTGCAACAGTATGGAAAAAGATTCAATTTCACATGTAATCTTGTTTTATACTCTATTTTAAATATGATCCTGCACTTTTTTGTTTTAAAATTCAGAATATTTTAAGTGAATGATTAAAAAAAAAGATGCAACAGGAGTAGACAGGTTTTTCTAAAAGTTTGGCAATTAAAAGCATGAAAAATGCAAGATAAGACCTTTAGGGAGGACAGGAAAAAAAGCAAGTTTGTTTCTAAGATGGAGAAGATCCCTAATGCTTGTAGGCATTAGAGAAGGAGCCAGTACTTTAAGAAATTTTGGAAATTAAGAGAGGAAAGGATAAGGACAAGCTGCTGAAGCAGCTAAGAGGTGAAGGGATCTAGGACACAAACTATTGGGAAGATAAGTGAAGATGATTCTTTGGCTTGAAAGAGCTGATGTAAGGAATATGATAAAGATACAATTAAAGAATAAAAGATTTGCCTGCAGCAGTACAGGTCCAGCCAAAATGAGATAACATAAATGTATATATTAGATGGGTATAATCAGCAGTGTTTTTTTTTTTTGTGTTGTCAGGAGGATGCAGGTTAGGGGGATAGAGGGAGAGTCATGGGAGAAGTGTGGAATTGTTCTTTCTAATCAATATCTGGGAAACTGAACAGAGCTGGTTAGAATACTGGGAGTGACAGCTGATCTTGGGAAATGATCCCAGGCTTGTAAGACTAGACTTTAGTTTTAATTTACTTCTCTGAATTCCTTATCTCCATGACCCTTCATCAGTATTCCTAGAGCTGGGGAAGAGACTGTATCCTATCATATAACAAGTAGTAGCAGCAGAAATAGCAGCAGGAGTAATTATTATAGAAAGAAAAATAATAATAATAGCTAATATTTGTATAAGCCTTTAAAGTATAAAAACACTTTACATATATTATCTCATTTGTTCCTCACAACATGTTATTGTTATGCCCATTTTGATGAGGATGTTGAGTCTGAAAAGTCACATGACTTGTCCAAAGTAAGATAGCTAAGTGTGTTAGACACTATTAAGACTTCTACTTTTTTAACTCCAAGTTCAGCCCATTCTCCTCTTTACCCCCTCACTGTAGACACTATATTATCTTGTATCAGGTAAAGGACAAGTAGAATGGACCCAACTATAACTCTCGCTAAAGAGCTCCACTTGATAGTCGGAATACTTCTTCCTATTTTCCAAAACATTAAGTTTGTGAAAGGATTTTTAAAAATTCTTTTAAACAAGCTAGATTCAGTTATTCTCTGGTATTACAGGATAACTTTGCCCTTCTAAAAGTTCCATTTTCTTTTACGTATTCTTAAGAGAAACTTCACCACCTGCCCTTGTGTATAAGCTAACACTGCTACAATTGCAGTCATCTAAACCATTCACAATTCTTTTCTCCATCCTGAAGGGGTAGTGTTATTATTTGTGAAATCCATCTGAGCTGACCCTTAAGCCTGCAATTCTAATAAAAAAAGAACAAAAACCTACATTTCCTCCAGTTGTGAACAGACTCTGGAATATTGCCCAACAATGAGGAAGAGCTATCAGAAATGCCTAAAAATCTTAACAGTTGGAAAGAATTTTCCCCAGAAGAAAAATTTATTAGAAATATTGTACTATATTCAGAAATCCATAAAACATACTTAATTTTCCTTTGAGAAGCAAGTTCAAAGCAGTGTCAGCACAAGGCCAGGCTTTCCTTTTCAAATGTGCCCCTAAACTGTCTGCATTGTAAATGATTTAGTCTTTTTAAAAATAGCCCATGGAAAATCCAGATGTAACAACCACCATCTGTAGAAATGCTGAAAGTGAACTTGGCTATTTTGATTTCCTAGGGGAGCTTTGTGAGTCTCTCCCTAACACCTTTAGTAGATAATTGCATTTGTATCTATATATATTCTGGATCTTGTCCATGTATTCCCAGCCATCCTTTCCCTCCTTTTCCTTCCCCTGCCACACTGTATTTTTTATGTAGAAGGTTAGAGCAGAACTCCAAGATCTGAAGAATGAATAGGTAAATGGGTATCATGTAGATGAATTCTGTGAGTAATACTAGGGCTGCTCAGGAAAAAATTTTCAGAAGAGACTTGGTTTTGAGGTTGATAGTCATTATTAAAAGCATTTTTAAGTGTCTTTCTGAACATGAAAGCTTCCTGATTCTGTATAAAGCAAACTCAGCAAACATGGCCCTGCCCTCAAGGAGATGTGCAAGTTAAGACAGAACAATGTTACATAAACAGATTTTTCAGGGAAGTTCATTTGCATTATGCTTAACTGTTAGTGAATATTTAATACAAGTCATATTTATACTGTATTTTTAACAACTATCTTTCATTTATAACTTCATTTAATCCTCATAACGACTAGTAGAGGTAGATTAATTCAAGGATTTGGATAAGGATTAGACTTGCAACAGGTATGCCCTCTACCAATATAGGTGTAACTAAAAGTCTTAGAAATTTATTGAGAGCAGGACTTCTTAAACTTTTTTCCACTTGTGGCCCTGTTTACCCAAGAAATTTTTACATGACCCTGGGTAAATAAGTATATAAAATAGGTATACGGGGGCAGCTGGATGGCTCAGTGGATAGAGCACTGGACTTGAGTTCAAATCCAACTGCAGACACTTAACACTTCCTAGATGTGCGGCCCTGGACAAATCACTTAACCCTAGCTGCCTTATCAAAAAAAGAAAAAAAAAAGATAAAATAAGTATACAAATCAAACAAATAATAAGTCATAATTTTATGACTGGCACATTCAGTTACTAGACCCCATATGCGGTTAAGACCCACTACTTAAGAAGTTGGATCACAAAGGCAATAAATATGTGATAGAGGCAAGACTCAAACTCAGATCTTCTTGGCTGGTAGGTCAATTTTCACTATTTATTACCCAACGCAATGTATTATGATTTCTTTTTATGGAAGACAAAATGAAATCTCAGACTTTACAAGGTAAATAATTTGCCTTGGGTCACACAGCTAGAAAGTGGCACAAACTAGAACTCAAACCCAGGATCCAGTGCTTTTTCTGCTAACTCAAACAACCTTCTTAATCATTAAGATTTTGTTCAGTCCTTTCAATCAAATCTGACTTTTCATGACTTCATTTGGGATTTTCTAGGCAAAGATACAAAAGTGGTTTGCTGTTTTCTTTTCCAACTCATTTTACAGATGAGGAAACTGAGGCAAACAAGGTTAAGTGACTTGCTCAGGGTCACACAGCTAGGAAGTGTCTGAGGCTATACTTTAACTTAGGAAAATGAGTCTTTCTGAATTTAGATCTGGTACTCTATTCACTGTACCTCAGTTTAGTGATAACTACTTTTTTTTGGTTGTTTGTTTCCAGAATGGTTTATTTTTCCCAGAATCAGTTCATTATGAAAAGTTCAGTCACAAAATTCTCTGAGCTATGTAACTAGGGAAGAGGATAGACTCTATAGCCCCACCTTTGTCCCAAAATGATTAAAAATCTAAACTGAACAATTTCAACAGAACTGAATTTGGCAGGCAAATGGCATGTATTTTCTTGACTTAGAACAATCCTGGGAGACACCATCAGATAGTAATCTTCTCTTTATATGAAGGGCTCATAAACTTAGAAACTTGGTGTGGCAATCTTCCATGAACTTGAACACCTTCCAAATATTTCTGAATTCAACTCTGAGCTATCACTGTTTAAACAAACTGCTCATTCCTATTCAGAGATTTGAGATTTTGTTAGCTATACCAGTTTAATTTACCAGAGGATAAACTAGCCATTTAAAGAATCCATTGATCATCTCCTGAAAGAAACGCTAAAATGAATATTCCAATGAATATTATAGCTAAATTTCAGAATGATCAGATGAAGGAGAAAATACAGCAAGCAGACAGAAAGAAACAAATCAAATATCGAGGAGCCACAATTAGGATTACCTAGGATAGTAAGTAACAGCTTCTACTTTAAAGGATCAAGAGGAATATAATACTCTGAAGGACAAATGAACTTGGTCTGCAGCCAAGAATCAACCATCCACCAAAATTAGGCATTATTTTTCAGGGGAAAAAGTGGACATTTGATGAAATAGGTGAATTTGATTTATTTTTGATGAAAAGACCAGAGCTGAATAGAAAATTTGATCTTCAAATACAGAACTCAAGAGAAGCATAAAAAAGTAAAAGGAGAAGGAAAAAAATTAAGGTTAAAAAATTTACATCCTTGTAGGGAAACTGATATGTTTTATTCTTGAGAATTGTAACTTTGTTAGGGGTATATGTAGAGGATGTAGATATAATTTGACTTTATTGTGATGCGATAAAAAAGAAACTAGGATGGAAAAGGATTGTACTGGAAGAAGAGGAAAAGGAAGTAAATGTGGTAAAGGATATTATATGAAGAGGTTTGGGGATATTACAAAAAGATCTATTACAATTAAGAAAAAGAAGGGAGGGGAATGGGCCTTATGTGAACTTTAATCTCACCAGATTTGGCTCAAAGAGAGAATATATTTAGTATGATAGAGAAATTTGTCTCATCCTTTAGGAAGTAGGAAGAGAAAGGGGAAAGGAAAAGGGAAGTCTAATAGAAGGGAGAATAGAAGTAGAAGGGGAAAAGGGATAAAAAAGGGAGGAGGGATTGTAAAATGAAAGGGCTGATTGAGGGAGGTGGTAGAGAGGAGAGAAATGGGGAAAGAAAAGAGAAAATTATAATTTGGGGAAAATAAGATGGTGGGAAATACAAAATTAGTCATTTTAATGGTGATGTGAATGGCATGAACTCTACTATAAAATGGAAGCAGATAGCAAACTGGATTGAAAGCCAGCTACAATATGTTGTTTACAAGAAACATATTTAAAGCAGAGTGAAACAAACAAAGTAAAGGTAAAAGGCTGGAGCAGAATCTATTATGTTTCAACCAAAGTTAAAAAAAAAAAAAGCAAGGATAGAAATTCTTATGTCAGATTAAGCAAAAGCAAAAATAGATCTAATTAAAACAAATAAGAAAGAAAACTACATTTTGCTACAGCTACAGATAACAAAATAATATCAATACTAAACATACACTTAACAACTGCTATAGCATCCAAATTCCTAGAGGAGAAGAGAGCTACAAGAAAAATAGACAGCAAAACTACAATAGTGGGGAATCTTTACCTTGCTTGTCAGAACTAAAAGAATAGAACCACAAAATAAATAAGAAAGAAGTTAAGGAGATAAATAAATTTTTTAAAAAGTTAGAAATGATAGAACTTATAAGAAAATTGAATGAAGATAGGAAGGAACACACTTTTTTCAGTGATACATGGAACCTACACAAAAATTGACCTTGTATTAGGCCATAAAAACCTCAAAATCAAATGAAGAAAGGCAGAAATATTAAATGCATCTTTTTCAGATCATGATGCAATAAAAATTACATGTAATAAAGGGTCAGGGAATAATAGACTAAAAATTAATTGGAAAAAAAGCTAGAAAAAGAACAAATTAAAAAACCTTAATTAAATACCAAATTTGAAATTCTGAAAATAAAAAGGGAGATTGATAAAATTGTAAGTATAAAAATTAAAACTTATAATAGACAAGTAATAAAACTAAAAGTTGGTTTTATGAAAAAAAATCCAACAAAATAAATAAACCTTTAATTAATTTGATTAGAAAAAGAAAAGAAGAAAATCAGTTTGCTAGTATCAAATATGAAAAGGATGAACTTTCCACCAAGAAGAGGAAATTAGAACAATAATTAGGAACAATTTTTTCCCAACTGCATGCCAATAAACCTGATATTATTAGTGAAATGGATGAATATTTACAAAAATATAGATTGTCCAGATAGTATCATTTTAGAAAAAGAAATTGAATAAACTATTATTCCATTCTCTAAGAAAAAAAAATTTCAGGGCCAGATGGATTTACAAGTGAATTGTGTCAAACATTTAAAGAACAAATTAATTCTAATACTATGCAAACTCTTTGGAAAAATAGAGAAAGAAAGAGTCCTATCAAATTCTTTTTATGACACAGAGATGATGCTGATACCTAAATCAGGTAGGATCAAAACAGAAAAATAAAATTATAGATTAATTTCCCTAATGAATATTGATGCAAAAATCTTAAACAAAATATTAACATATATTACAGTAAGTTATCATCAGGATAATACAGTATAACCAAGTAGGATTTATACTAGGAATACAAATCTGGGTCAATATTTGGAAAACTATTAGCATAATTGATTATATCAATAACCAAATTAATAGAAATCATATGATTATCTCAATAGATGCAGAAAAAGCATTTGAAAAAATCCAACACTCATTCCTATTAAAAACACTAGAGAGTCTAAGAGTAAGTGGAGTTTTCCTTAAAATGATCAGAAGTATCTTTTTAAAACCATCAGCAAGCATCATATGCACATAAACTAGAACCATTCTCAAAAAGATCAGGGGTAAAACAAGGTTGCCCACTATCACCATTACTATCATTATTGAATTAGAAATGTTAGCTTTATCAATAAGAAAAAAATGAAAGGAATTGGAGTAAGCAATGAGAAAACAAAATTATCACTCTTTGCAGATGATATGATGGTATACTTAGAAAATCAACTAAAAACTACTAGAAAAACATCCATACTTGTATAAAATAATAAATATTGAAATTAATAGAACCAAGAGAATATTACATACAATAACCACAAATTTTTTCAAGAACAACTTTGAGTGACTATCATTTTGACTATTATAAATATCCAAATTAATTACAAAAGACATACAAAAGAAGATACTATTTGCACTAGAAGACCGATAAATAGAAATATGGACAGAATGATTTTATATACATGTGCATGTGCATACTTGCGATTAATGGGGATAGAAAAAAAAGGAAAAAAAAGAAGAGCAAGTTGTACATAATAGATTTGCAGTTTTGTGTACAATCATGGATATGGAAATGCTTTTTATTGTTTCTTGATTTCAAAATAAAATAAATAAAATTTACCAAAGAAGAAAAAGGAATTCTTATAGTACTTATAAATTTTCCTCAAATTGTATCCACACTTAGTTATTATTAGTTATTACTTATTTACATTCTAAATTTTCTCAAAGAAAAGGATTACATTGATATATTATTTTCTCTACACCCCTACCCCCTTGCTTAGACTATTATGTTAAAACAATATAAAAGCACATAATATTGATGAATTAAATTTAAGCTTATTAATTTGGAAAACATCATGCAAGTATAAAATTTTGAGTTTTATTTCAAAGGAGAACTCTGGCAGATAGAAGTGGAAAAACCATCCTCAGAAATATGTACATCAGATGAAATGATTCAAAGACTGAAGTGTTGAATAATTTGGTCATATGTTATAATTCAGGGATTGTTAATTAGGGTAGATATGATCTAAAGAGAAAAAAATATATAGACTAATTCACATTACTTTGTGGACTGTCTTGTCTAACCTGACTCCAAGCACCCAGACTGAGGAGGGGGAAAAGAAGGAGGAGGAAGGAAAAGGCAAAAATCTATTGGATTAACTAACTTGGAGAACAATTGAGGCATGGGAGCCCTGAAGTAAAAAACAGGCTCAGTTTATATATCCCATTGAACTATAATTCTGAAGAATTTTAGAGATACCTTCGTGTAGCTTCTTAATCTATATTATCATTGTCCTCTCAGAAATTATTTCTGAATCCCAGCACTTGAGACTTATTAGATCAATTCCTAGGTCCTGTTACTTTTTTGTTTTTCTGAAGGGTAAGAATATATTAATATGAAATTTTTCTTAGAACCTGCATTTTGTAACATTGTGTTAGGTAGTAGGTAGTAGTATTGCTCAGAGTGATGCCCATTAAACCAAGGGATTTATCCCTTGGGAGCAGAGGTGAAATCTAAACTGGCAAAATAAATCCTCCTACTTTTCTACTTTTTTCTTTTCTCTTTTTCTGTTTTCTTCCTTCCTTCCTTCTTTCCTTCCTTCCTTCCTTTCTCCCTCCCTCCCTCCCTTCCTCCTTCTCCCTCCCATCTCTCTCCAATTAGATGAGAAGATAGAAGCTATAAGTAGTAGTACTAAAAGTACATAGTACATAGAGGTAGAGAGAGGCAAAATTCCCACTGCTAGAGCTCCTTATAAATAACAGAGCAACTGGGTGTAAGGTGCAAGCGATGTGGGCAGATTTGGCTCAGTTAAATCAGAAAAGTTTAACTGCAATAGTCTTGGGTCCAAGTAATAACCTATCTTTTTTTGTGTGCATTAATCTGCTCTGCTATTGTGTGGACTATCATGCAGATGATACTACAAAAGTTGGTGGTATAAGTGTTTTTTCCCAGGCAGTGTGCTTGAATACCAGTGGATATGTCATTCTGGAGTATAGGCATAATTTTGCCAGTCAGTAATACTGTATTGTGATTTTTATGAACCTAGACTCAATAGTCATTTTATTAATCAATCCCTTTCTAAGGTTTCTCTCCAGATCTGGGCATAGTAAGAGACTAAAGATTCTTGAAGACAAGGTCTATTCTTTAACAAACTTATGGGACACATATCCACATATGCAATCCACAAAAATGATCAGCGCGAATTTATATATATGTTACCAACCAAGTTCAGCAGCAAAAGATAAAAAGAGAAATTCCTTTTAAAATAACTTTAGCTAATATAAAATTTTGGGGAGTCTACCTGTCAAAAGAAAGTCAGAAACCATATGAATACAGTAACAAAACACTTTCCACACAAATAAAGTCAAATCTAATCAATTGGAAGAATATCAAGTGTTCATGGATGGGCTGAGCTAATATAATTAAAAATGACAGTCACAAGTATGCACATACACATGTACATAAAACTCTTCTGTAGCTATTTCTATCAGTCTTTTGATGCAAATAGTATCTTCTTTTGATACTTTTACAGTTAATTTGGATATTTACAATAGTCAAAATGACTTAGTCACTCAAAATTTTTCTTGAAAGAGTATTGTGGTTACTGTATATAATGTTTTCTTGATTCTACTAATTTCATTCTTCATTATTTTATCCAAGTATGGTTGTTTTTCTAAAGTTATTGTGCTATTGTTTCTTATAGCATAGAAGTATTTCATCACAATCATATACCACAACTTGTTCAGTTATTCCCCAGTTGACAGGCATCCCACTATTTCTAATTCTTTGCCACAAATAGAAAGCTGCTATAATAAAAGGAATCATGACTGAGGAGTTGGCGTTTCATGTTTTGAGTCTGCAATGTTTTCTGAAAATCATACCAATTGATCATGACTTTGTTTCATATACTAAAAGTGGATAACATGTGAATGAAGAAAAGAAAATTAGCATTTGTTAAGAATTTACTGTGTGTCAGACACTGCAATAAGCTTTGCAAATGCAAATACAAGCAAAAGGAAAAAAAAATACATGCCTTCAAAGAATTTACCTTCTAATTGGAGAAGTCAACACACAAAAGAGAGATAAAAAATAAGGGATAAATAAGGTTGGAGGCATCCGTAGGAAAATAGTCTTAAAATCTAAAATTCAAGAAAAAGTTGATAAAAGAAATGAAGGCTAGCCTGGACTTCTCCATAAAACTGATACTCCAGGTGGAATACTAATGAGAGGATGGAATAGGTTTTATAAAGGGATGTTCCAAGTTGATGTGTCCACAAGGAAAGGTTGGATGTCCCAGGTGGGGAAGGAGCCTCTGATACCAAGGGAAGTTGCAGGAGGAGACAGAACAGTTTGAAACTGCAAGGAGGAGACAACCTGGCTATGAAGCATTCAGAATGCCCACAGAATGTTGATAAATCTAAAGGAAGACTTCCTCCATAAGGATTTATGGGACATAGAAAAGAAACATAGGATAAGAAGGAAAAGTTAGGTTGTGTCCTGAACCAATGGAAGGAAATGTCTACTAATAAGATCACCTATCCATTGAAATATAGGATTCATGTCTTATATTTCATATATATATATATGTATATGTATATATATATATATATATATATATATATATATACACATATATTTAAGATGTGTAGTTTTACTGAGCTAAAGCAATTTACAGGTAATAAATGTCTGATCCAATCATCTCCTTTACTACCTAGTCATTCCAGTAGTTTTCCTGTCACCAGCAAAATTAAGATGAACTATAATTTTCATTCCATTATGTATTTTTCCCTTCTCGTCATCTCAAATCACTCAGTTTGATTTCCCCCACCATATTCCCTTTTATCCCTATCTTGTGTAAAAAGATGGCTCTTCTCCTGGCTAAGGAAAGCTTTTTTCCAATATCCTTTTGACTCTTTTGCATTCCTTTAGCATACTACCTGACACATAGCAAGATTTTACTAACACAGTAAATGCCTTTTCCTTCCTTTACCAGGGATATTAGATTTTTTTTTCCTTAATAGAGGAAATGGAAAAATAAAAAGGAAAAAAAAATCACTTTTCCAGATCCTGAAAGAGATTAAGGAAGAAATAGACTTAAAAATCCTTTGCCCAGGACTTATAAAATCATTATACTTCCTTAACAAGTGTTAGGAAAAAATGTCAGTAAGGAAAAGGTTAAATGCAGATATTTTGTAATATAATTTACTCAATAAGGATTCAAATATGGATGGAATATTTGTCACTGAGAATACTATTGCAGAGGTGTCCTTAATTTTTACTTCCCTATAAAAGATAAAAAAAAAATAAAATGGTGAGGTAGGTAAAAATTAAACCTGATATAATATTGAGGAGTAAGTTTAGTTTTCTGGAGTACCTTTTTCACTGAACTAGCAAATCAAGACTATAAATATAAAGAACTTCTGGGAGCTCTGGAGTTTGTGGTTTTATTGAAATGGGCCTCTGAGGCTTGATAGTAGATGCTTCAACTACATAATTAGTTATTTCATGAAACCAATGTGTTTATGTTATATAAACTCAACTAAGCCCTTATTTCAGCAAGGTAATCCTATTTACCCTTCCCTAATGGATTTGCTATATCACTCACCACAGTGGCTGTTCCACACATTTTTTACTTCCTTAAGCCTTTCACAAATCCCCTTTCCCTCATCCTCTCAGATGTGGCCTTGCTTCATATTTCACTGGAAAAAAAAATTAGGACCATTCACTGAATACTCCCTTCCTCCTCTTTATCTTACATCATCCAGGTATCTTCCACTATTTTTTCTTTTACCCCATCTCACAGGAAGAATTGTCCTTTTTACTTGCAAGGGGAAGCCATTATATATAGATTCTTAATTCAATTCTATCCCATCTTTTCCAGCAGATTTCCCCCTCTATCATTCCCTATTCCTTTAATTATTTTCAATATCTCCTCATTGACTACAAATATGTCCATATTTAATCATTGTAGAAAAAAAAGGAAAAAAAGAATAAAAATCCTCTTTTGATCTTACCATCTCTGCTAGTAATTTTCCTATCTCTTTCTTTTCTTTGGTAAAATTCCCTCAGAAAACCATCTGCATTTCGTGCTTCCATCTCTTTCCTCCAAACTGTCTACAATCTGCCTTCTGCCTTCATCAGTATTTAAAGAATAATCAATTCCAGTAGTATATAACCTAATTGGAAAAATAGGCAAGTTTCTTTCATGATACAAGTACCAAATTTCTTTTATGACACAAATGTAGTGCTGATATTTAAACCAGGAAGAGTCAAAACAAAGAAAATTATAGACCAAATTCCCTAATGAATAGCAATACAAAAATTTAAATAAAATATTACCAGCAATTTATTATAAGGATAATATACTATGATCAGGTGGGATTTATACCAGGAATGCAGGGCTGGTTCAATATTTGAAAAATGTATTAACATAACTGATCATTCAAATAAACCAATGAAAATAATGTGACTATTTCAAAAGATGCAAAAAAAGGTTGTGACAAAATACAACACCCATTCCTATTAAAAAGACTAGAGAATATTTTTTTCTTTCTCTTTTTTCCCTTTTTGATCTGATTTTTCTTGTACAGCATGATAAATGTGGAAATATATACAGAAGAACTGTACATGTTTAATGTATATTGCATTACTTGTCTGGGGATGTGGGAGAAAGGAGGGAAAAATTTTAGAACACAAGATTTTACAAGGATAAATATTGAAAATTATCTTTGCATATATTTTAAAAATAAAAGGCTATTATTTAAAAAAAAGATAGAGCATAGGAATAAATGAAACTTTCCTTAAAATAACAAATAGTCACTCTTTAAAACTATTAGAAAGCATTATCTGAGATGGAAAATAAGCTAGAAGAATTCTAAATAAGATCTGGGACAAAACAAGGATGCACGTAATCACCACTATTGTTTAATATATTAAAAGTCTTAGCTTTAACAATAAGAGAAGAAAAGGAAATTAAAGAAATTAATATAGACAAAGAGGAGATACATGCTATTGCTCTTTGCAGATTTTATGATGGTATATTTAGAGAATCCTAAAGAAACAATAAAAAAATTCTTAAACTAATTAACAACTGTGGCAAAGTCACAGGGTTTAAAATAAATCCACTTAAATTATCAGCATTTTAATATATTACCAACAAAGTTCAGCAATAAAAGCAAGAAAAAGAAATTCCATTTAAATAACCTTAGATAATGTAAATTTTGTGGAAGTCTACTTTCCAAGACAAACTAAATGCAAATACTAAACACTTTTTATACATATAAAGTCAGATCTAAACAATTAGGAAAATATCATTATTCATGGATAAGCTGAGCAAATATAAAAAAAATTATACAAAATTTGTATAAATTAATTTACTTATTCAGTGTCATATCAATCAAACTACCAAAAATACCTTATTTTGATATGGGGTGTAAGGTGTAGGTTTATGCCTAATTTTTGACATTATTTTCCAGTTTTTCCAGAAATTTTTATCAAATAGTGAGTACTTATTCCAGAAGCTTGAATTTGGGAGTTTATCAAATATTAGATTACTATAGGCCTTGATTAATGTGTTGTGTGTATCTAATCTATTCCACTGATCCACCACTCTCTTTCTTAGTCAGTACCAAATGGTTTTGATGATTGCTGCTTTATAAAATAGTTTAAGTTTTGGTACTACTAAGCCGCCATCCTTTGTATTTTGTTTTCGTTAATTCCCTTGATATTCTTGATCTTTTGTTCTTCTAGATGAATTTTGTTATTATTTTTTTCTAATTATTTTTTCTAATTTTTGGCAGTTTGATTGGTATGGCATTGAATAAATACACTAATTTAAGAGTTGTCGTTTTTATTATATTAGCTCATGAGCTACCCATGAGCAATTGATATATTTCCAAATGTTTAGATCTGACTTTATGTGAGAAGTGTTTTATAATTATGTTCATATAGTTCCTATGTTTTTCTTGACAGGTAGACATTCAAATATTTTATTTTGTCTACAGTTATTTTAAATGGGATTTCTCCTTCTACCTCTTGCTGCTAGGCTTTGTCAGTAATATATAGTAATGCTGATCATTTCTGTGGATTTATTTTATATCCTGCAACTTTGCTAAAGCTGTTGTTTCAAGTAGGCTTTTGGATAATTTTCTAGGATTCTCTAAGTATATCATTATATGGATGGATTATTTCTTACAACATTTGGGACAGAGTATCCTACACTGAGAGGAAGTCATTTCCTAAAAAAAAATCTGTGCATGAGCCCAAAGGATGAAGATATCACTTGATATGGCTTCTTAGTATGGAACTTTTTTAAATTTAACATCAGAAAGCAATATGGTTTTATTAAGGAAAATGGCATTAGAGAAGATTTATTACATTATATTTTAAACCTCTACCCTCTAGACCACCAGGCCTTTCCATCTGCCTTACAGCTGTAACTTTCTATATCTTCTCCATTAGAGTGCAAATTCTCTGAGAGCAGAAACCATTTTTGCTTTTCATTTGTATGTGAGCTCTTAGCACAATGCTTTGTAAATTTATTTTTTAAAGATGTAATTTCATTTAATACATGTTTATTTTTCCCTCCCTTTATTCTTCCATAGAGATGGCAATTATATTTTTAAAGAAGAATTTTAAGACAATAAAGCTAAAATAATTCGAACAGATGGTAGAAAATATTAAAGGCATATATATATATATATATATATATATATATATATATTGGAAAAAAGAACAAAATTCAAAAATAAAACAATAATCATCGGCACAAAATAAGAAGATAACAATGTTGTATGAAAATTATATCTCTACAGCATGAAGCAAATGACCTTGAAGTTAAATTTGAGATAATCTGAGATACATTGGTTTTCTATGAAAATACATACACACATATGTCAATGTACATATAAATATATGTATGTTTGTGTGTATAAAATATTTAAAAAGGGACTTAAAGTCACACTCCAAAAAGAAAAGAAATAGTCTTGAACCTCCAAATATCATAATCTATATAGCTAAGAATATAATTTCATGTTAAAAGATAGATGCTCAGAGAAACCATAAATGTTCAATCATTAAAAAAAAAACTAGAAAATTAAGGATAGATAGAGAGATCATTAGATAGATACTTCCTTCCAAAAATGACTTCTTACTCTGGAGAGGCTGCCACACCAAGCCCTGTTCTCCTATTGGTCTATTCACATATGGAAACTCCCTTTTTGGAAGGAAGTACCCAGGCCTGTTATGTTCATTTTTCTCCATCATCTGCTGCCTCCTTTTACATCTTGCCTCCTTGAATATATCTCAACACCCTCCTTTCATCCCCCCAGTCTCTCCCCAATCACCATTCCTGCCTCACACTTCCTTTCTTTACATGACTTTCTTTGGGGCAGGGGTTATGGAGTGTGTGTGTGTGTGTGTGTGTGTGTGTGTGTGTGTGTGTGTAGCATTTAGCATGGAGTTTCCCGGTGTGAACAGACCAGGAGAACAGGGCTCAGTGTGGCAGCATCTCCACAGTAAGAAGGCTGCTGAGATAAATATGGAAAAGTCTAAAGACTCAGTATAATTGGGAGAGAGAATAAGCAGAACCTTTGCTAATATTACAGTAGGAACAGAAAGAAAGACCAAATTAAAAAAAAAAAAAAAAAACCTTCTAACCTTAAGAGGTTCACATTTTAATGGGAAGGCAACATGAAGATAACTAGATATATTCCAGATATATAAAGCATAGATGAAGATACTATGAGGAGGGGAAGAATTAACTGATAGAATGAGTAAAAGCTTCTGCGGAAATTGGAACCGAAGTTATCCTTAAGAAATCCAGGAATACTAAAAGGCAGAGGTAATGAAGCATTCCAAACAAGGAGATAGCCAGCATAAAGAAACTGTTGGAGATAGACTGCCATGCTTGAGTATCTGCAACTAGGTGAGTAAACACACATTGCAGAGAGCTTGTCAGGCAGCAGGATGTAAGGTAGGAAAAGGCCAAGGTATGGAAAGCTTTAAAGGCCAAACAGGAAACTTTCCATGAAAGTTCAAAATGATAATTTTGGACAGTTGAGCCATGAAAGAATCCTAGAGCTGTTATTTACAAAGCGCACATTCATTCCTTCATTCCAGCAATGGGTGTGGTTCAGGTATGCCCTGGGGATAGAAGTGTCAAGAGATTATATAAAAGACTTGAGTAAAAGCAGATTCCAGGAATATTAGTCTGAGCTAAATAAGAGATGGTATTTATATGTATATAACAGAAATGGCAGAGATAGAAGTGTTTGAAGAAAAATGAACTATGGTATTTTGTGCTGATTTAAAAAATAGATATATCCAGAAATATGAATTTAGTTTGGTCATAGGAAGAAAATGACTATTGAAGTTTAGGTATGATATTTTTATGTTTAAAGTAAACAAACTGAAGGCAACATGACCTCAAAATTCCAATTCAATGTACAACAAGAGGGTACTGAAGTACCTTGAGCATTTTTAGGGAAACTGGTAGTCCCTAAGAAACTGGGTCTAAGATTTGCCTCTGTTGTCATGGACCCTACTGCCTGAGGGTCAGGCATATTTATGGAGAATAAGATGATACTAAAAATAAAACGAGGCAATATAGTCCTGTGATTGGTCAGTTCAAAGAGGGAAAAGTTATTTGATTGGTCAAAGGAAGGAAGTAGAATTCTATATTTGGCCACAGGAAGAAACCAAAAGAAGGAACTCCCATGTTTGATCAAGGGTAATACCACACCCAATCCCACCCTTAGTCACCTGCTTATTTAATCAGTGACCAGGCAAGGATATTTTGGGATTTTCCAATGTTTGTTACAACCATCTGGTGTATAGAAAACAGGAAATTGCAGTTTTCTGGTTCACAGCAACCAACAAAAATAACAAGATTTGGGGAGAAGAGAGAGGTATTCATTCCAATAGGTCTTTGTTGGTAACATAACAAATTATAAATCTACATATTATACTTGTGTTATAAATCATTTAAAGCAATATGATCATCAAAATCATCAATACATAATGAATAAATTAATTCTAACTTACTAAATTCCCATTCTAATAACTTTAACTAACTTAAACTGCATGTTCATGCAATGACTGATACTTATTAAAACAAACCGAAATAAGTAGATACTCAGGTCTGAGTAGATGATCAAATTGAATAAAGCATTAAAATCATTCTCAGAGAACTTAGAAGAATTTTTTAAGGGTAATACAAAAGATTAAATGGAGAAAAACTAAATTTAATTATAAGTTGAAATAAGGTTGATTGTTGTCCTTTTTTTTTTTTTTTGGCTGAGGCAATTGGGGGTTAAGTGACTTGCCCAGGGTCACACAGCTAGGAAGCGTTAAGTACCTGAGGTCAAATTTGAATTCGGGTCTTCCTGACTTCAGGGCTCAAAATGCTTTGCCAGAAGTTGGATACAAATAGTCCATATGAGCATTTGGGATGGCTTTTCTAACTTTGCTCACTTTGTGCTTCTTCTAGGCTAATTCAATTCTGCTTTGTTTATATAATACAGCACCTTCTCTGATGAAGGTATTAATGCAATAACTGAAAGAAGAAAAAGGATAAAATTACATTTTGTTTACTGTTGAGTCATTTTTCAGTCATGTCCATTTCTTCATGATCTCATTTGGGATTTTCTCAGTAAAAATATTAGACTGGTTTACTATTTCCTTCTCTAGCTCATTTTACCAATGAAGAATTTAGGCAAACAGTGGACTTGCCCAGAGACATACAGCTAGTAAAAGAGGCAGGATTTGACCTCATAAAGAGACCCCGGGTCTAGCACTCCATCCTTTGAAACATCTATTGGATGAGAAAATAGAACCTACAGGTAGAGGCAAAATGGAGAAGTAGCAAGAAGTAACATAGTAAGCTTCTCTCCCATGCAGATTCCTTGGGAAAATTTTAGAAAATACTGAATTCTGATGGAGAAATCCAAGAAATCATAGTTGGTCTTTTTTTCCTCCAGCCCAGCTCAGCACAGGAAGACAAACTAATTCTGATGATTGGGAATAATTGTGGAAGTGGAAATGACCAAAACCTTCACAAAAGCATCTACTTCTTCCTAAAGTCTGTGATATAGGAGAGGGAAGATGGGATAATCTAGTATGCATTCTAAATTGGGGAAAGAAAATTAAAAGGATTTAGAAGGAGGATAGTTAAGATAACATGGTCTGAATTTCTACAGGGAAAAAAAAAAAGAGTATCAAATTCTCAAGAATCATATTATGAAATTATAGAGATAAACAATTCAGTTTGACTATTGCAAGAGTCTTTTGGTTGGTCTCCCTATCTCAGGTCTATCCTCATTCTAACACAACCTCCACTGAATTGCTAAATGGATCCTCCTAATATACAGATTTAACCATGTCATTCTCCTCTCATCATTCTCCCATCTACTCAATAATTGTCATATTAAAATTTTATAATATTATATCTAGAATCAACTATATAATCATCTTTTTGGCTTTCACTTCCCTTCAAACTTGCCTCTGCTTATTTTTCCAATTTTCTTGCACTTTATTCACTACCACTTTATTCATAGTATCATATTCATATGACACTAGCTTTCTTGTTATTCTTCACATATGACACGCTATATTTTAGCTTCATAAATCTTCACTAATTGTCCACTAAACTTAAGATTCTCTCCTTTCTTATATCTGTCTCCCTGTTGTTTCCTTGGCTTCCTTCAAGTCCTAGCTAAAATTCCAACTTCTACAAGAAGCCTCATGTATGTATATATGTTTATACAAATGTGTGGGTATATATAGATATGTATACATGTAGGTATATAAAGTAATACATGCATGTAATTCATGTACAAACATTTGAGATATAGTTTGTACAACATTGTTTGCATGTTATTTTTTTCATTAAACTGTGAACTTTCCAAATCTCTCATATCTAATCTTTTCTTTCAATCACATGACCATTCAGGCTGTTATCAACATCTCACTAAACTAGTTCCATAACTTCCTAATAAGTCTCACTGACTCAGGCCTTTCCCCCCTTCAATCAACCTCCTCAGAGTTGCCAGTTTGACAGTTTTAAAACATAATCTGAACTATGTCCTTCTCCTATGTGAGAAGCTTCAATGGGTCCCTATTACTTCCAAAATAAATTATAAATTTCCCTGTTTGACATTACATATCTTCACAATCTGACTCCATCTGGCTTTATCTTTCCAAGAAGAAATACAGTAAGCTCATACCTTACATTTCAGTAAATCCTCCTTCCCCATCTTTAGTTTGTGTTATTCCATTTCCTTTCTCAGTTCATACAGACTGACCCACATACCTGAAAGATTCTTTATCCTGTTGAATACCTAACTTCATTAAAGAAGCAACCCAATTCCATCTACAAAAGACTTTTACTGACACAGTTGTTGGTGATCTTTATTCCCATCCCCCAAATTATTTTGCATTTGCTTTGCATATATTTTATATTTAATTATCTCTATATATCTTTATCTGTATCTTTTTTTCTCTATTTTTTATCTGTACATTTTTAAAACTTTCTTTGTGTCATAGACTACTTTAACATACTGATGAAGCCTGTGGACCATTTTTCAGAATTAATATCACTTGGTCTCTATTTCCATAATCACTGTTTGAATATGATCTTACTACCTCTTCTCTGGGCTGTTATAAATCTCTTTCTCATTCTTTTTTTTTTTTTTTTTGCATCCATAATACAAATAGAGCAAGAAAAATCATCTGTTGATGTCATACCATTATCCCCTTCTTGCTTCTAGTAATTTGTAATAGCTTTTGTGGTTATTGTTGTTGTTTACTTTGTTCTCAGAGAGGTGCATCACATTAGGGAAGTGATGCTATGACATGCAAGTGAAGTGGATTCATGTGAGGGCTGGGCAACTACTAACCCTGCATTTGTAATGTTTACTAACCAATTTGCCTTCCCCTCACTACTATCCTTATATTTCTCTACAGCTTGACTGATTGGCAATTTCTATGCCAGTCAAGGAACACTTTTCATCAATCAGCTATTATGCTTTAGTTCCTATAGAACCCTGGAATCAGGATCAGTGATTCTAGGTTTGAATGTCAATTCTGATCGTTAATAGTTCTATGACCAGGTTTCAGTCTAAAATGAAGGTGATAATTCTTAAGGTAATGATTTAGACACTGTATTACTGTAAGGAAAGTATTTTGGAAGCCTTAAAATACAATATAACTAAAAGGCATTATAATCTACATCATTATTATGTTGTTTCTCTCATCTCTTTTTAAAATAGTTTAATTTTTTAAAATGATCCATATACTAATGTCTATACTAATATTTCTTCACCTCCTCCCTCTCAATGCATTGTTCATGTAAATATAATTGATTTTAGTCACTAAATAAGAGAATTGGGATATAAGCTCAACTTCTATAGAGTTACTAAAAGCAGTTTCAGGGTAACTCCATTTCCCCTACAGGACTCCATATGTATGTCTTGCATCTCATTCCATACACAAACGATTTTAATTTTTTTCACTAGATCTTTAGACTGTAAAACTTAATATCTAAAAAAGGAAGCATCTTGCAGTATATGAGCAGAAGTTTAGGAACTAGCCCTCTGAAAAAAGGTCTATGTTTGATATTTTAAAATTTAATTTACATAAAATTAACATTTTCTCCATCACATTGGGCCAAATTCAAGGACCAAAGATTCCCACAAAATTCCTTAGTAGAAAACCAGGTTAAAATGTAATTAGAAAATATTTAACAAAATTAAAATATGCAATACATGTTTAGTTATTTTTTTATCATGTCTAACTCTTCATGACTCCATTTAGAGTTTTCCTAGCAAAGATACTTGTGTGTTTTGCCATTTTCTTCTCTAGCTTTTTTTGCAAATGAGGCAATTGAAATAAACAGGTCTAAGTGACTTGTTCAGAACGATACTGCTAATGTTTGAGGCTTGATTTAAAGTCAGGAAGATGAATGTTTTTGACTCCTGACTTGGCACTCTATCCACAGTATTACCTAACTGCCCACAATACAACATAATGTTAATTTTCTAGGTCAGTATGTGACCCTAAAGTATCCGAAACAATAAGTCAAGGTCTAATTTATAGCATTTGCTGATTTGTGAGATATAAATGCTTATACTTTTATTTTCCTCAATAGTATTTTATTTTTCCATTTTCATGTAAAGATAGTTTTCAACATTCATTTTTTGTAAAATTTTGAGTTCCAATTCTTTTCTCCCTCCCTCTATAATCTCCCTCCTTCTCAAGAGAGTGAGCAATCTGATAAAGGTTATATATGTACAATCATTTAAAACATATTTCCATATTTGTCATGTTGTAGAAGAAAAATCAGAACAAAAGAGAAAAAAAAAACCCATGAGAAAGAAAAAGCAAACAAAAAGGTCAAAATAATATACTTCAATATGCATTTAATGTGCATAGTATTCCTTCTGGATGAGGATGGCATTTTCTATCCCAAGTCTATTGGAATTGAATTAGATCACTTCATTGCTGAGAAGAACTATTGTAGTTGATCATCACACAGTTTTGTTATTACTGTGCAAGATGTTCTCTGTGTTCTGCTCGCTTTACTCAGTACAAGTTCATGTAGGTCTTTCCAGACTTTTCTAAAGACCAGCCTGCTCATCATTTCTTATGGAATAATAATATTCATATACCATAACTTATTTAGTCACTATCCAACTCATCGGCATCTATTCAGTTTCCAATTCCTTGCCACAACAAAAAGAGCTACTACAAACATTTTCGCCTGGGTGGGTTCTTTTCCCACTTTTATGATGTCTTCAGGATATAGACCCATTAGTGACACTACTAGATCAAAGGTTATACACAGTTTTATTACTCTTTGGGCATAATTCCAAATTACACTACAAAATGGCCGAATCAGTTCATTACTCCAAAAACAATACACTAATGTTCCAGTTTTCTCACATCCCTTCCAACACACAAATACTATATACTTACACTGAAATTTTAACAATCAGCTTTCCTGGAGCCTACAGCAGCTGAGTCCAGTATATTCCTGAAAGTGTCTCTCTTAGACTTGAAAAGACTTACATGAACTGATGCTGAGTGAAATGAGCAGAACCAGGAGATCATTATACACTTCAACAACAATACTATATGAGGATGTATTTTTTAAAAAATTTTAATAGCCTTTTATTTACAGGTTATATGTAAGGGTAACTTTACAGCATTGACAATTGCCAAACCTTTTGTTCCAATTTTTCCCCTCCTTCACCCCACCCCTTCCCCTAGATGGCAGGATGACCAGTAGATGTTAAATATATTAGAGTATAAATAAAATACAAAATAAGTTTACATGTCCAAGCCATTATTTTGCTGTACAAAAAGAATCGGACTCCGAAATAGTGTACTATTAGCCTGTGGAGGAAATAAAAAATGCAGGTGGACAAAAAATGTAGGGATTGGGAATTCAATGTAATGGTTCATAGTCATCTCCCAGAGTTCTTTTGCTGGGTGTAGCTGGTTCAGTTCATTACTGCTCAATTAGAACTGATTTGGTTCATCTCATTACTGAAGATGGCCAGGTCCATCAGAATTGATCATCATATAGTATTTTGTTGAAGTATATAATGATCTCTTGGTCCTGCTCATTTCCCTCAGCATCAGTTCGTGTATGTATGAGGATGCATTCTGATGGAAATGGAAATCTTCAACAAAGAGAAGGTCTAATTCAGTTTCAATTGATCAGTGATGGACAGAAGCAGCTACACCCAAAGAAAGAACACTGTGAAATGAATGTAAACTGTTTGCATTTTTGTTTTTCTAACTAGGTTATTTTTACCTTCTGAATCCAATTCTTGCCATCTAGGGGAGGGAATGAAGGGAGGGGAAAGAAAAGTTGGAACAGAAGTGAGGGATAATGTTGTAAAAAATTACCCAGGGATGGGTTCTGTCAATAAAAAAATTATTAAAAAAAAAAAAAGAAAGTATCTCTCTTAAGGCTCTTTCAACTGGCTCTGCTATTGGTTTTAAGAGATCTTTCTCCAATATCTTTGTCCTACCTGGTAGGCTGGGACAATATATACTTCTGGTTAGCTTCTTCTGCCTCATCTTAATTCCCTAATGTAGCTATTCTGCAGCTACAAAATGAGATGAAAAAAAATGAGAAAACATTTCCCATTTGCAGTCATTCAAATATCCAGATGTATACACTCTTCTGAAATGTGTGGATGTGTTGTGTTTGTGTCTGTAAAATAACTACACACTGCTATCCTGGCATGTTGGATAGGTATACTGGAAAAATGCTATAAATCCACACTCTGCTTTGATCCCACTGCTGACTGGTGTAGTAGTTATCACTATTATTGATGTTCAAAGTCCAAGACAGCTATATAATAATATATCTCCAGAACCACTAAGGAGACATATTCTTGCACTTTCTATAAAACCACAGACAGATGCCCAAGTTATTTCCTTGCAAAAAAAAAAAAAAGAATGGAGTTATTGATTTACTGAACTCTACATCACTTAAAATTAGTAATAATAACCAATCAATTCAATATTAGTCCTTAAATAAAGTTTGAAAAATCTTTCAAACTAGAATTTCATTGTTGTATAAGAATTGTATTCAATAGGCAAAGGAAACTTGGCTGCTCCATGGAGGTCAACTATAAATTATCAAACAAGTTGAGAAGAAATTCATTTGAGAACTTAGAGCAAGTATGGTTTTCCAGAACATCTCAGAAGATGTTCTGAGGGGTAAGGGGAGACTTTGATTTATGTCTCTTCTTAACCCCTTTGATCAGAAGAGAACCTTGCAAACTTTGCAGAATTTGAAGGATTTTGGACTTCCCATTGATGTCATAGTAGCATACCCAGATCATCTGACAGCCTTCTGTGTATTAGAAGCCAAAGACAAACTAGGTATATATTCATGGCTTTACAAGTATATTATCAAAGAAGCTACACCAAATCTAACAGAAATTCCTTGAGCACCCAATGAATAGGAGAAAAGGAATTCTATGAATTAAGACCTGTAAGTTAACATTTTGCCCAATGTATTCTCTTTTTTAAAAAAAATTTTTTCAATAGTATTTTATTTTTCCAAATACATACAAAGGTAGTTTTCAACATTCATATTTGCAAAACCTTATTTCCAAAATTTTTTCCTTCTCCTCTCCCCTCTACAAGATAGCAAGCAATCCATATAGGTGAAACATGTGCAATTCTTCCAGTTATATTTTCATATTTGTCATGTTGCACAAGAAAAATCAGATCAAAAGGGGAAAATACACACAAAAATGAAAAAAGCACAAGCAAATAAACAACAGCAGTAACAACAAAAGATTTAAATGCTATTCATTGATCCACATTCAGTCTAGATAGCTATCTCTCTGAATGTGGATTGTGTCTGGGCCATAACAATGGATGGCTCTTTCTATAACATATCTTCTGTAATTGCCTAGAATGCCAACATTGACCTCACTTTCTTTTGGATTCAATATGTACCAGAATGGGACTGTGTCAAAGAATATTTTGTATCAATTTTTCTTACTATACTATCTTGGTAAATTCAATTTTTTAAAAAAAAGTTACTCAGAGTTAGTTGATAAAATTATTCTTAACTGTTAATTTTTAAGGAAAGCATAGCATTAGAAAAAAAAAAAAAAAACACCCTAACTGCCCAAGAGCATCCCTAGATGCCTAAAGAAGAGTTATCATCAACTTCTGGGACAAGGTATAATTAATCTGTGAAAATGTAAGTTAGGATAGGAAAGCATAATGTTTATATGAGCATATACCTTTATAAAAATTGTTGTTTCCTATGAGGGTTGGGCTTACTACTGGTGCTCTTATGTCCCTCAAAGTCCATATTTTATCCAATAATAGCAAAAGTATATATTAGTATTGGAGCAGAAATTTTACAGTAACAGGTCATCTTAACACTGGCCTTCATGATTACAATAATTTACATTGTCCAGCATCAATATGAATTTTTTTCATTTTATTAATCTTTTCTATTCCAGGAAGGAAATTCTCTTATCAGTCACAATACTGGATTATAAATGCATTTAGCATTTTACTCTTTTCCATCCAGCTTAACAATAACGTAGTGTTCTGGACGCCTCTTACTAACAAATCTCATTATTGATTGTTTGCCACATCAAGTCTCTTTTCCTTGTCAAGTTTAATTAAGAATTTATTTGAACTACTACACTGGTCTTTGTGGATATTTTAGAACCTCTGTACTATAAGAAAAATGCACTTTGCAAATGCTTGAGGCCTTTTGATGCATTCTGTTGTCCTCTTATGATAATCCTGAGTTTCTATGTAATTCAGATCTTAAGTGTTCAGGAAGAAGATTAATGAATACCATTAATCAACCCACTTTTGGAGAGCCAGGAATGAACACTTTATGACAGATGCCACAAAGTTCTTTGTATTCATTTGTTTTGCTTTCCTTCTCAATTGAGGATCAGATAATACAAACCTGAAGTATACTAAGTCTTTGTCTAAATGTAACACGAGAGTAAATTAATATTATGTCAAGTGAGTGACAGAAACAACCTTAGTAATTGTTTGCTTTTGTTAGACAGAAACTCATATATATTTTAGTTGTTTTTTGTATTAGTGGAAACTATTGGAGAGTGCAAACACTTCTCTAAATCTCCTGTCCGAGTTCTGTAGCCCTATGTAGTTTAGTGAAAAAGGCAATGAGATTTAGAGTCAAAGACCTCTTTTTTCTTTTCTTTAATTAATTTTTTTTCTTTTCTAATTACTTTCAAGGGTTGACTTGGATCAAAACAAGTCCTCAGACAAGCATTACCTCTGGGAACTTTGTCAAACATTTCTGGTTGAATTCTATGACTATGTATCTGGGGATAAGTGTAATTTTTATACTTAATCAACAATAGGAATTCTCAGCTCTCTTTAAAAACTATTCATTTCAAGAATGCCAAGAAGTATCCCTATTTAACCATTTCTGTGGCTTCCTTAAATTGATAGAGAGGTATCCAGAATTGGGAAAATTGTCCATTGTTTTCCAGGATATCTCAATTTGATTCTCAGGGATAAAACATATTTTATTGGGAAAAAATAAGATAAGATTAAAGGAGTGTCTTATTAGTTCCCACAATCTACTTGACGAAACTACAAAGCATAAGCATGTCCACTAGCATCTTTCTATGAGAATAATGGACATCCATAATGATTGGATGATAAAGATTCAGAGGGTTAGGAGTCTTGTCAGGGTAGGCAGTCCTCTTTGTGATCATCTCTCTCTTATTCTCACCAGATCCTACCATTCTGCTACTCCTCCATTTCTTAGATAAGGTCCTTAAAAAATCTGATTCTACTCACAGCTTCCATTTCCTCTCCTCTTACTGTCTTCTAATTCCTCCATAATGAGATTTCTGAATTCATCACTGAATTTAAACTACACTGTCTAAATCAGTAAAAAGGATCTTTTAATTGTTAAATTTAAAGGCTTTTTTCTCAGTCTTTATTATTCTTGCCCTCTGCATCTTTAGCTGATGTTCTCACCTTCTCCTCTTGGATATTTTATCCCAAGTGTTATTAACCTGGGGTCCACAAATCCTCAAGGATTTATTGTATAGATTTCATAAGATCCATGAATGTGGATAGAAGAAAAAAATACATTTTTATTTCAATATAATTCAATAAAATTAATTTTACCTTATATATTTAAAAACATTATTCTGACAAAGGGTCTATGGGCTTCACCAGATGACCTTTGTCCACGATGTAAAAAGAATAAAAAATCCCTGCTTTGTCCTTTCTAGAATTTCATGATCTTGCTCTCTCTCTTTCTTGATTCTTCTGCATGTCTGACAGAATCTTTTCAGCTTCCTTTGCTGGATCAACATCTGGTTCTAGCCCGCTAACTATAGATTGACCCTAAGTCTCTGTCCTTTTATTTTTTCTATCTATGTCACTTAGTATCTTTATTAAATCCCATGGCTTCAGTTGTCATTTCTGAATAAATGATCCCCATTTCACCAACTACCAAATAGACATTTTAAATTCTGTTGTTCACAGACATCTCAAACTCAAACATTTGAAACAGAATTCAGTTATTTTTCTCACCAACCTACCCATCTTCCAACATTCTTAATTCTAAAAAGTGCCAATAGCTTGACAAGTAACCCAAATTTACAGTTTTAATGTCATTCTTGCCTCCTCAAACTGTTACTGCAGGTGTCCAATCTGATGCCAATTTTTGATTTATCTCCACAACATCTCTCATACATCCTCTTCTCTCTCCTCACAAACCTTCAACATTACAACCTTATTACCTTTTATCTGTACAAATGCAAAAACTTCCTAATTGGTCTCTCTGTTCCAAGTCTATCCAAATGTCAAAATTAACTTTCACATTGCTTCCAAAATGTTTTTTCCTTTAGGGCATGTTTGACATTCTTTCCTATTTACTCCCAATCAGTAAACTCCAATGATTCCCTATTACACCTGGAATTAAATATAAACTTCTATGGCTGACCTTTCAAATTTTTATTTCCTGCCTTCTTCCTACATTTCTAGTCTTTTTATAGATGAAATCTCTCCATAGCACTCTACAATTCATCCTTACTGATCTACTTACTCTTCCTGATACAGGAACTTCATCTCTTGTCTTCATGCCTTTTTTATAGGCTCCCCCAAACATAGAATGCTCTCTCATTATTTACCTTTGCTTCTTGGAAATGCTGATTTCCTTCAATACTGAGCTCAAGCACTACTTTTTGCATAAGGCTTTTCCCAATTCCTCAAATGCTGATGCCTTTCCAATTTCAGTTACTATTTATCCACTTCATTTGTATCTTCCATATACCTATATATGTACATGTTCTGTCTCTCATTAGAATGTAAATTCCTTCAGGACAAACTTTGATTCTTGTCTTTATATTTCCAAAACTTAGCAAAGCACCTTATATAACAGACACTTTATGACTATTTATTGATTGAATGATTTAATTTCTCAATATCTTCGAGATTTTCTCTTTGCATTTTCCTTAATGCTTTCTTTAAAAGCACAAAAAGAATGTTCTGGGACTTTTCATCTTCCCTCATCACAAGTACAATTAATAGCATATCATGTCTAACTATAGTAAGCTTTGATCCACTTACTTTGGACCAAAATGCATAGCATTTGTAAAAGCTCTCACCCCTCTCATTATTGGGATCTTTCTCAGCAACCATATGATCATCTAATGAAGACATTCTGAATACTCTTACTATCAACCAACATATCATCTCCACCTCTGCTCAGCAAGGCTCATTAAGTATCCTGTACATGCCTAAACCTCTGAACTAAGGGAGAAGAGAAAGATCTGTCCAAATCCTGTTCTATCTTCTATATAAATGCTCCCTCCCACTCCATGTGGGCAAAACTCTGGGACCATTCTCTAATGGAAAGTAACACATCACAGTTGTGCTCTTATCCTGCCTAGTTGATGTTGAATAAACCTACTGACTTGCTTTGCTTTGCTTCCTCCCTCCACAATTATTGTTGTTTCCTAAATTCCTCCTGGGGATTTCCCTTGACATGTTCTAGCTCTGACCTTGTGTCAGGTGATTCCCCTCTACATTAACTTTCTAAGCAGAGCTTAGTGGGACATAGAAGCACATGGAATACTGCACATATATGCCCATGTGATCTAAAAGGAGTCCATCTATACCTTCTGCCTTTTTGTTTCCTGTACTGAGCACATCAGATATTAGAGACCCAAGAATATTGTACCCTATCACTGGGGAAAAGATAGAAGTAGCTGGGGTAATATAGAGTACCTACAAAAACAAATATAAATTTCTATTCAGCATTAAACAGGTAGTTCACTGATAAATGTTCCTGACTTTCAAACTTCTGTCTGGGAAGGGGGAAAAGAAGGAAGTAGTGTGGAATTCTTTAGGTGGTATAATCCGGGAATTCAGCCTTCTACTCAGGAAAGAGGGATTTCTTAGACAACATTAGCTATCTCATGGGTAATCTCAATTTTTTTTCATTTCAAAATTTAAGGCTCTTAAGCATTAGCCTAAACAAAGAATAATCTCTGCACAAAATAATATCTGGATTTTTCTTGGAGAAAGAAGACAACCTATAAAGTAGCTGAAAGTCTAAAGTCCATCAAGAACAGGAGACAGACAAGAGATCTTGAATTTGCAACTTCTTCCCTACTATTACCATGAGTTTCTAGGAAATTGAAGCTACATTGGGAAGTGAATTGCTTTTCCAGCAGTCACCTAAGTGTGTTTGCCTTCCAAAGAAATTCAAAATCATAGGGTGATTCTATGAGTTTATAGGAGGCACAATATAAAAATTTGTGGGAAAGAGGCAAGCAACAGAAGATCAAAAGTTTGCCCAAACTGTAACTCATATTTCATTTCCCTTCCAGAGAGGAAGTAAACTGACTTTCTCTGTACTTTATGTTTTTGTCTGTATATTTATATGTCCTCTGAATTTTTTGTACCTAGTGCATTTTCCAGGAGATAAGGCTGTCCCAAACTTAATTTATCTTTGTCACCTTGAATATTTGTGTACGAGCTAGGGTCCCCTTTACTTATATTTGGAGACATCAAGAAACAAATTAAATGGAAACTAGTTAAACTTTGTTCTAGAGTAAAACCAGGTTTGAGCCCCTGTAGAGGGCTGAAACTCTTGAGTCATTGCCCTGAGGTCAGTTCAAGCACTTAGGGCTAATTATTGAGTGGACAATAGTTTATGGGCATACACTTGGAAAATGGTCCTTCCCACTATCCTGTACTAGCTCAGTGATTGCTGTATACAGAGAATTGTGGGAGTGACAAAGAAATGGAGTAAGATGAGCCAGGGTCACTCTTTGGCAGTAGAGGAGTGAGAAGGCCGTTGTGGAGATTCTGCTTCCATCCTGTTCAATCCTGCGTCTAAATATCAAGAATAAAGAGTAAGGACTTTTGCTTATCCTGACTCTGACTGATTCTGGGGTGTCTGGGGTACTAGCGTGGTCATCACAAGCCCCCATGATTGAGCCCAATCCATAGGAGCCAGTTTTGAAAGAGACCTAGTTCACAGATTACAACTGAATGAATCATGTATTATACCAAGAGAATGACTTAAATTAATCAATGAGATGCCAGTCATTTAGATATTGAGGTATAAATGAGAATCATATCTCATTTTTTAAGCCTTTAATTCATCAAATGACTTAAAAATAATGGAGAAAATATAGGATAAAGTAGGAAGTAAAGGCAGTTGTCAAAGCTCAGGTTATTGCTTTGTAAATAATAGTCTTTCACATACATGTCAACTAGCAAGTCAGTAAGTCAGCCAAGGAGCATCTGTTAAACACTTACTGTGTGCTAGGCTTGTCCCTGATATCAAGAAGTTCACTTTCTAATGAGGGAGGCAACATGCAAACAGGCAAACAATGGAAGATATATAACATATAAATAGGAAGTAAACTAAAAGTGCTACAAAGTCAAATTCATGCTATCCTGATTTCTGTTATGACAGAAGTATCTTAGGAAGTGAGCAGATAATTGAGAACTGAACTACATAATTTAGACTTAAACACACTTCTCCTTTATTTATCTGGCAGTTTCCATTGAATTTTGGATTTCCAGCAGACATATAGTCTCACAGTCATAGAATTTACTTAAAACCTATTGATAAACTGTACAAAGAATATATAATGTCATCCTGTGCTATGGCAACCCAAATAATTTTTTTTTACTAATCTGAGACATGTGACACAACATATAAAGTCTAACCAGCTGCTAGCCTCATCTGCCAGGGCTGCAGAGTGGCCTGAGTGGTTCCTTAACATTGTAGTTCATATTGTATTTAACCAGAGTTAAACATCCTTTTTTTAATAGAACAAATGAACAAACCCTAGGGATCATTAAATATTCCATTTAGAAATAAGTCAGATAAGGATTCACTGAGGAGTTGGGGCAATTCCTTGACACTTAGTAATTATACCTATAAATTCATAAGCCCTACGACTTAATGTTTCTCTTTTCTCCTTCCATCAAGTCTGAACAGACTTCCTCACCTAGGGAATTTTCACATGAATTTCCTCTGTCACCAAAATAGCCCTCTCCTGAGAAAGTGACTGCAACTTGAAAGGAAACTCTAGACTTAGCCAAAAATATTTAGGGATTTAAAATAAATGTAGGTTCTAAATGATTTTTTAATTTAGGAGAAAGAAAAACAATGGTAATAGATCAAATTGCAAAATCATATTAAATAATCCCAAACCACTTACAACCAAATGATCCATCTCTTTAACTTTAGTATTTTCCTAGTAATGTTAAATCCTCTATATCTCTGAGAATGAGATTTTAAAAATAGCCAACAGATTTTTCAGCTCAAACATCTTTCTTCTGTTTGCCTCAGAAAGACTGAGAAGAAAAGTAGGAAAGAAAATGAAAACTCAACTTGGGTTGCAACAGATACCATCTGATACTGCGAAAGGTTTCTTTTTTATGCTATTTGCCTATTCCATGTCACCTGATTTTTAAAAAGTTCCACATAACCCTTAACAGTAAATTTTTTAATGCAAGGCTGGTGGTGTTGTGGGTGAGCATAGAATAAAGGGAATTGAGCTAATTAAAGGAAGAAGGTTTTGGGGGGTTTTATTGTTCGGCAATTTCTGAGTGTATATTAGAATATATCTCCTAGGCCGTCACTAAGCTCAAAAAAAAAGAAAGAATGAGATCATAGATCAGGTGGGAGAAGGTATAAATATCTCCAAACACATTTTGACACTTCATTCACCTGAGCAATACAGAAGATCTTCTCCAGAGGACCCATTTTTCAATATTTACAAAATAAATACAAGGTGATTTGAAGGGCTTTTAAGAAATAAAGTTGATTGTACTGAGATTTACTCACAAAATTAGTCAGCATGTGCTCTGAAACCTTCATTCAAGATGGGCAACTAATGCTGGAGAAGAAGCAAAAAAAGGGGGAAATGCAGGGTCTCAGAATGTAGAAGAGGGAAAATATTTCCCCCTTTTTACTTTTTGGAGATAGCAGTAGAGATTAAACTGAAAAAGTAAGCAAGGTAAATAGGCTCTGAGAGTTTTTAGTGTAGGGTTTATTATGTGGGCCATCATTATTTTTCATATTCTTCTTGAGGAAAAAGTTTGTCTAAGTACTAAATACCCATAACTACTTAACATTGGATTAATTTTTATTTTTTAATGTTATATTTATTTTATTTTTAATTTATGGAATAAAATAATCATTTCTATAATAGTATAATTCTTAAAAATTGTTGCACATAAAATTGCAAATCTAGATAATTTATAATGTATAATCATAATATATAGAATATATAATATGTTAAATATTATATTATGTGTATTATACTTTAATATATTATATATAATTTATTATTCCTTTTTAGTTTTTTTTAAGAGAAATATTTAATTATTTATATCAAGAACAAAAAGAAAAGTATTTTTCCAGCACCTAAGTAATGCTACTTTACTGTGGAATGATGCATTAGGGTTGGGAATTAGACTCACAATTTAACTCAGTTCCTACACAGCAATGAGAGTACCACACTCTGGTCCAAAGCCAGCACTAATCCTGGCTTTTGATAAGCCAAAGTTTTAGGAAAAAAGACAGTGATATCATCTACAAATGACCTGTTTTATGACATTTAAGTTTTAAAGGATTCTGTCTTTAATTTCTAGTGACAAAAATGACCTTCACAAAAGAGTAAATCATTTCCCTTGGGTTCTGTTTTCAAATAATTGTAAAGTGTCTCACTTTTTCTTAAGTTGATCTTTTATATATAAGCACATGCATAAAATGTAAACATACAGTCACCATGCATGTCTCTTCCTTAATTCCCACTCACTTGCCAGTCAAGCTAAAAACTTTTATTATAGCCTAATAAGTCCCAGAAGCAGACCTGAAAGTTTGGATACATGGAATCTGTTTTTAGTATTTCACTAGGTAACTCCATCTTCCTCCACAATTGCTCATATTTCCTACCTTTAATTTCAGTCTTCCATTGCTTTACCTGAATTATATGTCAGATTAAATTGAAAATCCAACCCACTCCCACAGGCATCCAACTTGATATGTCAATGATGCTGTCAGAGCTGGTCCTGGGATCTTGATCGAGACAGGCTTTGGGAGCCTATGCCTTTCTGATGCTCTGAGTAAGTCTGACAGCTAAGTCAATACCAATTGTAGGAAGAGGGCCCTCTACTATTAAAATTCCAGTGTGCTTTTCATGACAGCTTGTTAAATCCCCTTCCTCTGATCTCTGAATCTCTTATGACTCAGGGGTCTGGAAAGCCACAAATGAGTTTCTCAGTTCTGCTGAACTTAAAAAGTACATGGGAACAGAGAAAGCTTACAAACTTCCCCACAGGGATGAAACTAAATTGTTGGCTTGCTACCCCTGGAGGTTAAAAAAGAAAAAAAAAACTTCCAATAAATTCGTTCTTTGACTTGGCCTTTGATCGAAAAATTGCCTACTTCTTGGAAGTGGCTAAGGCTTCAGTGAAGGAACTCCTTCTCCAGGGAGAGAAAAGTAGAATCAAGGAAATTTCTTTCTTTGACTAGATTTCTGATCCTACAGAAATCTGATGTTATTATTGTAGGTTAATTCATTCACATTCTCCTAAAGATATCTTTCTAATTTTTCTTTTGATAAATTCTGAAAAGCTATAATTAATTTTAATTATTTTGTTCCTCCCTATATTAAAAACACAAAATAAAGCAAATATAACCAAAGCAAAAATATGAAATGGTAAAAATATCAAAAAAACTAAACATTTTACAAGTGGCATAGCATAAATATCACTGAACTTGAAATTAGAATGTTTGAGATTTAGACTTGACTTTCTGCCTAGATGGACAAGGAAATTAATATTTTCGCCCCTTAATTACCTTATCTGAAAACAGGATAATAATGCATGTTCTATTTAGTTTCAAAAGGATCAAAGGAAATCTAACACGTGAAAATGCTTTAGTAAGTTAGGATAAACTTAGTGTGACAAAAGTTTGCCTGAAAAACATCTAGTGACTTTTTATGGTCACTGCATTTTAGAAATAACATTGATAAGCTGGGGATATCCAGAAAAGGGCAACCAGCATGGTGAATTTCTAAACCCTATGAGAACAGAAGCTGGAGTTGTTTATCCTGGAAAAGAGAAGTCTCAAGGAAAATGTGTGATAACTGTGTCCATAGGTATTGGAATTGATCTCAAATTAAGTCTAGGCAGAATCACTATTTATTAAGTACATTATAGTGAATATTCTTTTTTTTTCCAGGTATAGGTTAGATTTAAAGATTGGCTAAAGTCTCTTCTAATTCTAAAATTTTTTGGAACTAAAGAGTGTAATGTAAAGATAAGACTTTGTAGTAAAAAAAAAAAAAAAAAAAGCTATTTTGGGTTTCATTTGGAAGACCAAGATATGAATTCTACTTCTGTTAGGATCAAATCACTTGATATCTCTGTATTTCACTTTCCAAATTTGTAAAATGCAGATAATAAAAAATTCCTTCTGAGGATTGTGAACAACGCATTGGCTAAACCTTAAAGCACCATATAATTATGATGAATTATTATCAGTATTACTCTTAGTAGCAGTTGTTGTAAAAGTAATGTTTGTGGTGGTGGTGGGTATTACTAATTACTAATAATAGTAACAACTTTATTCTTAAATTTGTTCTTTAGTTCTTTACATGTAAACAGAATAGTCTCTTCTCATATCATGCATATATTTGCCATGTTATAAGTATGTATAACATCTATCTCATGGAGAAGATAATTCTCAGCTGCATCTATATGTATTTCTATTAGAAATATTATTAAGTTATTCCATAAAGACCTAATTAAGCTAAAATAAAATAATGACTTTGTTTTTAGGTATAACTTGCTACAACCTCCCAAAATACATTGGCAAAATACTCAAAATACTCAACCCTAGCCTAAATATTCTCATTTCATGGAAATTGGCAAAATCTTTGTGCTTTGGTGAGATCTCAAACTTATAATCAGTAAACATTTCTAAATGTCAAATGTCTGATTTACATCTCTTCCATACTTTTTGTGCTTGTATTACTTCTTTGACTCCTAACCAGTTTAATAAAAGATAGGAGGAACTAGAAAAAACACCAAAAAAATTCTTCTGCCTCCAGGAAAATGTCTATCTTCTATGTAGGAAGACCCAACTTTAATTAAGGCAGAAATAAAGCAAAGATAAAGCTAGGCCATCTTAATGTATCCCTCATATTTAAGAAGACCTCATATGGACAATCAGGTAAACATGGAGACAGTTTTTCATGCCATGTAGAAATTCTTTTATTCCTTTTTTATTTTTTTTTTAGAGAGATTGGAGAAAACATTTTTCCCTAGATCCATAATTAAGATGAGGTTACAGGCTTTGTACCAGAAAAGGCAAATTTAGAGCATAGAAAAAAATCAAACACATACACTCTTTCCTCTGTTAAAGGCAGAGCAATAAATTACCCTTCCACCTTAACTGGATAACTTAATTACTTCTTACATTATTTTCACATTTTTAATTAATTATAGTCACTTAAAGACTATGAATTTAATTCTTGTCTTCAATACTATTTCAGGCTGCATGCCCCCTATATTTTTAGCACTACCTGTCCTGGATTCCAAAATTACAAGTTCTAGCTTTGCCTAAAACCTGTGTGAATTTCTAGCCATACTCACAAAGTGGTACAATGACCTGGCACATTAAATCTCTGGGGAAAAATAACTTGGTCCAAAATTCATGAATTTTGTAAGGAATCCCGTGATGTCCATCTGAATTCAATATAGTTTACAAGACTAAGTCAGGCAGGAAAAGATAATGATAAATGTTGTAGGGGATACATTGTTGGTGGGGTTTTGAACTGATCCAAGCATTCTGGAGAGCAATTTGGAACTTTGACCAAAGGGCTATCAAACTCTGCATACCCTTTGATCCAGCAGTGACAGTTGTAGAGGGAGAGGATTTTGGGAAGATGGTGGGAAGAAAATTCCAATCTTTTCATGTTTCCCACACAAACAAAACAAAATAGCACCTCATGGAAAATGTAGGGTAATAAAAATAACGGGAATTGGTATAGAAAGTTGGTCCTTCTGAGACAACCAGAGGAGGGCCTAAGAAAAATCCTAGGACAGAGGTTTGGAATTTAGGAAGTGTAAACACCCCATTGAAAAACCAAGTGGGGAGTCCTGGGGCTAGCCCCAGGGTTGGGAGGTAACCCCAGTCCCAGTCCCAGTAACTTTCACCATCCAGACCCTGTGCTTCTGAGAAAGGGAAAATTGAGGGAAGCTCAGCTGATAGGGGATATCAGGGCTGCTAAGACACAGCCTTGGAAAAGAAGGTACCAGCACATATCCACTAAGAGCAGAAAGCTATGGGCCCAAAGATACATACTGGAGAATAGAGTTATTAGCTTTGGATCCAAGCCAGAGAGGAAAATCTGAAGGAGGACCTGAGACCAGAAACACCATCCCCCTACACCTCAGGACTAAAGATAAATCCACTAACAAGCTCGTATTTTAAAAAAAAGGAGAGAGCAGTCAAAGAAAGAACTCAGCCATAGAAAGTTTTTGTATGGGAGAGGATTCTGGGAAGATGGCAGAATAGGTCAAAAAGTTTCAAGCTTTCCAGATTTCCCCCACAAACTGAATAAATTTGTGTCTCAGGGTGAACATAAATTAGTGAAAAAAAGAAGACTTGGGCCAGAAAAGGGATCCTCCTGGGATAATCCAAAAAGACCCAAATAAAGACCCTAGCTAATTCCAGAGAAATAGCAAGTGGAGAACCCTAAGGCTAGCTGGGTGCTAGCCATAGCCTAAACCTCAGGAACTTTCACGTCCAAGACAGTATGGGGAATGGGAGACGGGGTCTGGGAAGACAGAGAACCTCTGCTAATTAGAAATGCCAGGCACATCTGTGCTGCAAATATACAGCCCTGGACAAGAAGGAAACTAGTACACCTGGTGAATACAGAAGCAGTGGGACAGGGATGCTACTAGCTGCTGGCACTTGCAGGAGAGTTCTTGGGGTTCCAGGTCAAATGAGAGAGCTTAAGTGAAGCTAGAGGCAACATTCCCTTACTCCAGGATTAAAAGTACTTACACTAATAGTTTTTATTAAAAAAAAAAAAAAAAAACATAATGAACAGGCAAAAAAGAAAGAATCCAACCACAGAAATTTAGTATGGAAATAGGGAAGACCCAGATTCATCTTCAGAGGAGGACAATGAAATTTTAAAAACCTCTTCTACTTTACAAAGTAAATAACTACCTATCCAGAAAAAAAAATTTATAAAACTCAAAAAAAGAATTTAAAATTCAAGTGAAAGAGATTGAGAAAAAAATTTAAACAAATAAAAATAAAAACCATCTAAGAAAAACAAGATTATAGGGTGGAAAAGTTAACTAACCACAAAAGGTGATACAGTGTCTTAAAGAAGAAAATCATTCTTTGAAATTTAGAATTTGGCAAGGGGAAGATAGTGAAACTATAAGAGACTACTATTTATTATAAGAATAATATAATTATTATAATAATATAATGACAAAATGGAACAGAATATGTAAAGCACTTATAAGAAAAACAACAGATCTGGAGAACAGATCAAGAAGAAAAAATCTAAGAATAATTGGACTACTTGAAAGCTGTCACCAAAAAAAGAACTTTGATAATCTAATGCAAGAAATAATAATAACTGTCCTGCAATGATAGAAAAGGAAGAGAAAGTAGAAATAAAAAAAATCCACTGATCATTAGCTCAAAGGGATCCTTTGTGAAAAACACATATGAATATTATTGCCTAATTTCAAACCCCCCCCCCCCAAAGAGAAAAGTTTGCAAGAAACAACAACAACAAAAAAATTCAAATGTGTTGGGGCTACAATTAGAATTGTATAACACTCATAGGCAGCCACAATAAAAGATGGCAGGTCCTGGATTAACATATGCTGGCAATCAAAAGAACTAGGCCTGTGATCAAAAATATTTATATTCAGCAAAATTGTACTTAATATTGAATGAAAAAAGGACATTCAACAAATTTGCAGATTTTTAGAACTTGGTCTCAGTCAAACTCAAATTTTATAGAAAATTTAACATATAAGAGCCAGTATCAAAAATTAATTTCAAGAAGCTCAATATGAACAAATAGTTTATGTGTTATGCATGGAAATGTATACCATATACACTCTACAAATAATTGGATAATACAAAAGAAAGATTGGGGCAGAGTTGAGTGTGATCTAAAAGCAATACTATCTAGGAAAAGTTAAAAATAATAATCATATTATATAAATGAGGAGTAGAGAAAGAACTGATTATAGATGCCTGTGGCATTAGAGAGGGGAGAAGGGCACATGCTTCTGAAAATCTACTCACATCAGGAATGGGTGGAGGGAGGATAAATAATAGCAAAGCAACTTAAGGTGTAGGACTAAAGTAGAAAGTTAGGAGGGATAGGAAATAACAGATATATACCAATACAATAACAATAATTGGGAGTAAAATTTAATGGGAAAAAAATTAGGAAAAGTAATCATTGATCTCAAAGTCAAAGTATCAAGAGAGAAATCTAGATTATATGTCAACCATATTAATATTGTTTTAAATGCATGTTTATGTATGTATATGTGTATATATGTATATATATATACATGTATGTATTTATGTAAGTACATTGTTGTGTATATAGATATATGCATGTTTGTGGGTATGAATGTATATGTACAAATACACATATGTATACATAAATATATCCATGCTTAGCTGTAGCCTGCTTGGAGGGAATTGTGGGGGATGAAAGCAAAAAAAAAATAGCAAAAAGTACACATCAAAGAGTATAAGAAAACCTACAAGAAAGCCAAGAAAAGATAGTCATGAATATAATTCCTTCTATTATTATATGGTTTTCTTAAAATGAAATTTATTGTTACATATTTTCAATCCTTCTTGATGTTCTGCTAAGCACATGACAATTTTTTCTTTTTCTGTCTTTTTCTATTTTGTTTTTTCATATTTTATATTTATTTTAAGTAAATAAAAATTAATAATAATTTTCCTAAATAAATTTCCCTACAACTTTCTTCTTCCTCTTCTTTCAAAGGACAGGTACAGCCAAAGATGGAAGGCTTAAATCAAAAGGAAAGTTGCTTCTCTTTTATCTAAGATTTTCCTCACTCAACCTGGTAGACACAGTTGGCAGCAGGAGGTACAGGTTGCTGACACAGATGGAAGTCATTACTCTGGAGTAAATGAAAAATGCACATCTTGACACTTTGCCACTTTTCCTCAGGGACATGATTCCCAGATGGAGATGGAAGGTTTAAGGTGTGGTTTAGTTTCTTTTCTTACCTAAAGAGGTGGAAGTAGGAAATAATACATTTCCTGTGCAGGGGGAAGTCACTTTAAGCAGGAAATTTTATTACATTGCCATGAAGGTCCCTTCCAGGTCTTAGTTTATGATACTGTGGTCATATTCAGAAGAGTCCTTGGTTCACATTCTGGTTAGAACTTTGAGAATACCATTTATCTTCTATGAATCTCAATACCTCATCTGGGTATTATACCATATATACCATATATCTCTATTTATCTATCTATATAGATATATATATAGAGAGAGGTCTATACCAAAGCTTCTTAAGTGGCTTGCAGCCTCATGGAGGTTGTATAATTGAATGTGAGGGTTATGAAAAATTTGGCAACAGTAAAATGTATTAAATATTCCACCAACATTAATTTTTTATGTAAAAATAAATAAGCATATCCATCTCATTGGCATGAAAAGTTGCTTTCATCTTTAAAAAATGGCAAAATAATACTTATAGTAAAGGATTATTTTAAAATAAACTTATTTATGATTTGTTATCAGTAAATATTTGATTTATATACCTATATACCTAGTGTCACATAACCATTTCTCAGATGAAAAGAGGTCACAAGTAGGAAAAGTTTAAAAAGCCCTAATTTTATCATTATTAATATCAATAATGAAAATGTCAAAAATAATAATAGCTAATAATGACTAGCATTTCTATTACATATAAAGGTTTGAAAAGCATCTCAGACATGTAACTCATTTGATCCTTGCAAGAGCTCTATAGGGTAGGGGCTATTATTATCTTTATTTTGCAAATGAGACTAAATGACACAACTGTTAAATATTACAGGCAAGTTTCAAACTTCAAACTTCTTTACTCCAAGTGCTATATACTCTATTAGAATGTTAGAAAATTCCATGAGAAGCATTCCTCCTTTGGACTCTTGGGATCAATAGATCCTTGACTTGACCTAAATCCAGAGTCAGTTACAATTTTTATCTTGTCCATAAAGATAGCATAAAAAATTATGTCAATCCTCTGATAAAATCTAGATAAATTATATCTATAGACTTTCCCTTATCTTTTTGTCTAGCAACATTGTCAAAAAGGAAATAAGATTAGTCTGGCTTGACTTGATCTTGAAGTCATTCATAGGGGTTTTTTGTGATAACTTTTCCTTTTCCTAGATGCTCCCAAGCTATCCTTGCAAAAATACATTCTCTAATATTTTTAGGAATCCGAATCAAGCTCCGTAGTTTAAAGTCTGTATGAGCAACTTTTTCCTTTGTGGAAAACTGTGATACCATTTGCTTTTCTCTATTTGCCATAACCTTTAAAGGATCAGTGAAAATGACTCAACAATCACTGCTACTAATTCTTACAATGCTCTAGATGTAGTTTGGTTGGTGCTACTGACTCAAATCCACGAAGCACCTCTATTAATCATTTGTATCCTGACCTTTCCAATGCAAAAATCATTCATCATGTTAGGAAAAAATAAAACCAAATCCAGAGCTGAGAAGCTTGGACTTTTCTTCATATGTCATCTACCATCATTATCCTCTCTACCTGAGAAGCAAAATGTGGCGAATCCCTTTCTTTGATCTTCCCCTTGTTTTCTCCATATACTTAAATGCCCCCCTTGTTGCCCTTTCTATTTCTCAGCAACCTTATCTCATATGTGATCTTGAACATTTTTGAGGCTATTTTTACAAGACTATTAGCAAGTTTTATTATACTTGCCTTTGCCTCAACATTTTAAGAATCTAAATTGGTTTATGAGTTACTCATGTAGCCACATGAAGAATTTTAGATAGGTTCCTATTTTCTTCTTTATTGGAATGGTTTCTCATAGACTTCAGATTTTCATAGATTTCATTCTCAACTGTTTCTATCCTTCCTAGGCTGACTTCCCTTATAGAATTTTAGGCTTTGGGATCTTACTAAGTTTTTCCCTGGGCCTTTGGAAATTTGCTTTTCTAAAATTTGGAATGCATTTTAAACTGTACTCAGCTTTCCTTTTCTTCTGCATCATTTGGAGATAGAGTGCTCACTTCTTCCAAATGTTTTCACTTTTTTTCTTCAGCATCCAATTTCTCAAACTTGATAAGAAAAAAGTCCACAACAACAATTTGTCTTGTCGTTTCTATCAACTTTGGAATAAGGAAATATTCATTAAGTAAATCAACATGTATTAGCTGCTCTGTGTGTTTGGGAAAAATAATTGCGATAAATGTCCATATAATTGAAGTTTGTCATCAAGTTTTGATATCAAATTTGTGGTTTAATACCAAAATCCTTTATCTATTTCTACCTTTTGTATAAATAGTCTGTTATATACTATCATAATAGTACCACTTTTCCATCACACTTGTTCATTTTTGGTTTCTGGATCTTCTGAGATGAACATTTTAGTGATATTCAGTGTCATTTTCTCTGTCACTGCCACTCCCTCCACTAAAATATTCCTCTTCCTCAGAGAATAATAATCTACCTATTATTATAATATCTCCTTGATAGAACATGTCAATCTATTGTTCTGTGGCTTCACTTAGAATCCTTATGTCTGACTAGACCAAAGTTTTCTTCTTTGACCAAAATTATCCAATATGTGGTTATCAGCCTGATAGAATACTAATTCTTTTGAGTGAAAAAGCCATCTCATTTTTGTATTAGCATCTCATTTTGTAATAACACAGTGCCTGGTGCATAGTAAGTACTTAATAAATTCTGGATCAATCACTCAATATCTGTCAATTATAGATGATGGTTTATAGTATAAGCCATTCCTCAAAACTTTGTTCACTTAGTGGTCTTAAAACTATGACAATTGATAGTACTTCCTGATTATTTGAGTATAAAATATCCAAAAAATTCTCTATCCTCTCTCTGATGCTTTGTTGGAAGACCACCATAGTCAACTCAGAGAATCAACTCTGTGTCTTCACTATATGCTCATTAACTATCTTTCCCACCAATGCCTAAGCAAATATTTTTATAAACTGTTACATGACCTACAAGTAGCTTGTTTCATTCCAAATTAGTCCTAAAAGGGAATGCCCTGAGTCAGGCCTAGCCCTGAATAGTTTTAAAAACTAAGTAGAGATTATTATTTTTGACGTTATGGAGCAGACAATAAAGAATTATTATGGATGTTTAAATATGATAGCTGATAGGATGAAAGCAATGTTTGTCACTGATTAGTTAAATTGGCATTATGTGCAGGATGGTTTGTAGACTATCAAAATAAACTAGATATGAGATAAAATGAGCCAGGATCACAATGGTGACAATGGGAAGGAAGGAGAAGAGGCAAATCCAAAGACATTATAATAAACACATTATAATTATTATAGAATGAGTTGAAAGGAAACTTATTGGTCATCTAGCCCAAGTATTCATAATATGGTGTTCAAAAATTATAACTATTTCAATGTAACTGATTATTAATTCTACTTCTTTTATTTTTACATTAAAAAACATTATTCCAAGAAGGAAGCCATAGGTTTTAACAGCCTGCCATAATATCCAAGACACAAACATGATTAAGAACACCTGCATTTGTTGAATTTTCTCATTTGCAGTTGAAGAAACTGAGTCACCATTGTTTTATGTAATCTCCAAGTTGAATGTAGCTCCAGCTTCTGAAAGAAAAATGCAAATACAATGGTGTACATACATTCCTTTTATTTATACATCCTAATATTTGCTCTCCTTTCTCCTATTCAGTTATGTAGTCTTTGTAGACATTCTCTGGACATCATCACCCCAAGTCTCACATTTGGTATTTTCATTCCAGTTAGAGACAAAACTCTTTCCTAAACCTCCTTAGTAGGTATCTTCCTCTTTGTGTGGTCTTTCTTCAGCCTCTTTATATTTAAGAGATGTGACTTCATTTGTACATTGTCCCAGTTTTCACATTTAGGTAAGTCTTTCCTAGTATGGTGCAACACCAACCAGACTGGTAATTTTTCACCCACACAATTAAGATTTATTTGTTGTCTACATTTTAGAGTCCTGTCTTGCCCTTTCTAAGTCCTGGGTCCCAGCTGTATGACCTAGTGAATGGGGCTCTCTTTCCCTCATACTTTATATATTTTTTTTTCAACTTTGACTTAGAAAGAAGAAAAAACTTCCTGTTCCTTAAATCAAATACAGCAACTGCAAGAGGAAAGTTTTTACCCACTTCAAGCAAAGAAGGGTAAAGAAGCTAGGGTTTAGACATGCAAATATAACCTGAGGTGTGAGTGATGGAATTTTAGATGTCAGTTCTACTCTCCCTTCTCTACCCTAACTGTTCCTGAACTTTAAAAAAGAAAATCTCTTTTATCTGCTCCAATCTTTTTCTCTTTTCTTAAGCTGGTGTATAGACACTAGTCTGAATGCCTTTTGAATGCATGGCAAACTTCTTTTCCATAAGTAACTCTTATCTTTTCTACTACATGATCTTGGGGTTCTTTGTTTTTGTTTGTGTTTTACTGTACTTCCACTTAGCCCGGCTTTCCCCATCCTAAACAGTGGCCTGAGATTTGGTGCTTCTGAAATATCAGAAACCATGAAAAATCAATCTACTTTTTGCTCAGTTAATAAGGTATTTGTGATGATGCAATTAGTCTGACTAGCTTTGTTTTTTCCTCCCTTTTATTAAGCTACCCCCTTAGCTATCATGCTAATTGACAATTCTTTTGAGAGAGACTAATTTAGGCCTCAGGGAAACTGGGTGTTTGATATAGATTAATAAATCAAACATCTTTTTCAGTTTTCTTATTGTTCAGCTTTTATGGGATTTTGTTATTATGGCTGTCAAATCCTCCTCTGTGATTGTTAGCCTTTAGAGAATTCTAAAAACAGATGAGAGATTCTGCTTTTGATATAAGGGGCAAACTTTTTACAAGGGTAATCGAAGCACTAATATAGTACAATCCAAATCATATTTGTGTATCTAAAAATTATTTGAATCAATTTGTCAAGTAGGTTTTCATCATCATAATATAACTTTCAAGATAATCACTTATCTTATAACTTATAGACACCTAGAATTTTCAAAGATGCTCAGAAATTGAAAGCCAATAGAAAAATTCATTCCAAATCAAAGGTTAACCCAAATCACTCTACCTACTTGAAGAATGATGCGCTAATGGTCATCATTTACATTTATCTATCAATTTGAGGTTTACAAAGTACTCTCCTCATAACTTTCTGATAGATGATATAAGCAAAATTATACATATTTTTTCAGATGAAAAAACTCAATAGATACTTAGAATTTGAACTCAAGATTCCTGATTCTTGGTCCATTAAAATTTCTATCTCATGAGGGGATGAAGCAAGCCCACTCTGAAACTTGGACTTTTTCCAGACCAAAAGTTCTTAATCTTGGGTCCATGACAACAGATTGCAAGAGATCTATGAACTTAGAACTTTTAATATTTTGATTCTACATGTTGATATAATTGTTTTCATTTGGAATCCTATGTTTTTATTTTACATACTGGACAAACGTTTTGAGATTGGATTTATTAGGTTTTACCAGACTGCCAGAGGGTCCGTTCCAAATAAATAAATGAATAAGTTTTAAGAATCCCTGTTTTAGGCCTGAAGTTCTTAAATGAAGTGTGTGTGATGTTATGTATAGTGGTGGGGAAGACACATAATACAGAGTGTTTCTAATATACTCAGAGATATAAATATCTTAATACTTGTTTTTGGTGAATAAATCCAGTATTGGTTTAAAATGAAGCATATGGGTTAAAGTACATGACTGGGAAGCTATTCTGATACTAACACCTATTAAAAGAACATGCTTTTTAGAAGAAAGTGTCCTTTGGACCAACAGCAATCACAGATCACTACTTCAAATGTACAATGTGTTTTCCATTCGATTTGAGACTAAGAATGAGAAGTAAATTGGGAAAACTGTTTTTAGGATTCAATTGGCTTTCTGAGTGAATTGCAATTAGAAGCCTGTCCAAACTCATAAAATAAAAAAGAATGTTTTGTACTTTAAAAAAAGTCTTTTTTACTGTTGGCCTTTGTAGGCAGATTTGTGGAGGAGGCTAATATGAAGGCTCTGAAATACTTGATAGCTTAGAAAATAGGTTATTTGATTTATAATTCTTTTCCCCTATCCTTTTGGCTTAAAACCTACAAATATTTTAAAACTTGATGGATTTTTTAAGTTTGTGAAATTAAACCTAGATTTCTGTACTTCCTTATTTTCAGAGGTCTCACTTTTAGAGTTTGAGAATATATTGAAGGTAGAGGTACTTTGTTACTCGGGTAATTGGGTGGGGATGGAGGATGTTTCCTCTATAAAGCTAGGGGGGTGAAGTGCTGAGAGCAACAAACTTGGACTGGAGAATAGAGTCCAAATCTCAGCTATGTGTGATCTTGATCAAATCACTTAATCTTTCTGAGTTTCATTTTCCTCGGCAATATAAGGAGAGTGGGAGTGGGAAGGAATCCTTGACTTCCAATCCTGTAAAGGCAAAGATAGCAAGTTTTATTTCAATAACTTGAAGCTCAAAAGAACTACAATATAAATATTTTTCTCAGCTTTGATTCTGTAAGTTGCTCATTATGGAAATGTTTGCCCCCTAAAACTTAAATCAAAAGAGTTAGAAGGGCCCTAAAAGTTATCTAATCTAACTTAGTGGCAGAACTTCACCTCAACAATGGGTAGTTAGGTAATATGATGCCTGGAAACAGGAAGACCTGAGTTCAAATCCAGTCTGAGATACTGAGATCACCCTGTGATCCTGGGCCAGTTATTAAATATTTGCCTCATCTGTAAAATGGAGATAATAATAGCACCTACCTCACAGGGTTGTGAAAATTAAATGAAATGATAATTATAAAGTGCTTAGTACAATGACTGGCACATAGCAAATATTATTTTTACAAATGGTTGTCCAGCATTTCCTTAGATATTATTCATCAATCAACAAGCATTTTAAAATACATCTATGTTTTTTGTTTTTACCTTGCCTTTCTTTTTCAATATGTCCCTTTTCCTTCCCCACCAGGTAGACATGTTTTATTTAAAAAAAAAAAAAAAAAAAAAAAAAAAAAAAAAAAAAAAAAGGAAGGAAGAAACAAAGAAGAAAAAGAAAAAAAATCAGCTGAACTAATCAGCATTTCAATCAGCTCCTATGATCTCTTCTACTTCCATAGTTCTTTTCTTCTACAAAGAAGAAAAGGAAATACATTTTCATCAAACTGGATCAGTATTGTTTCTATGATTATTTTTGTTATTGTTTTATTGTTTATTGATCTATTACATTATAGCCACTGTACATATTGTTTTTGAATGTACCCAAAAGCCCCCCAAATTATGTTTTGTTGGTTCTTCTGAGCTCCCTTTGCCTCAGTCCTTATGTCTTCTCTTACCTCCTTGTATTCTTTATAGTCATCATCAAATGACTATATTTGATTATTTGATTTTTTGTAGAGCAAAAAATATTTCATTGCATCTATATGCTACAATTTGCATAACCATTCCCCAATAAAAAGGTTTCTACTTTGTTTTCAGTTCTTGATTATTACAAAAAAATTATATGTATGTTGGTATTTGTGCCCTCCTCTCCTTTTCCCTACTTTTTAATCTCCTCTGAGTATATATACCTAGCACTGAGGTCTCTGGGTCAAAGTTATTTCTTTCTCCAGCATAATTCTAAAGTGCCTTTATTATCAACTTTGTGGGGGAGAGTATAAGCAGAGATTCCAGGATTACCTTATGGGCAGAGGATCTAGTTTACCATTATTGGAAAGGCTTCTGAGGAAAAGACAGGGATAGAACCTGGCTGGATGCTTTATTGACCTGATAGCTAAGTTTAAAACAAAGACCTGGATTTGAGGATTCACAGGAAATTGGTACTTGGGAAATTACTACAAAAATGAACTTTATTATGATGTGGCATATTAAGCAAGGATGACAAAACAATATAAAGTATTTGCACACGTGCACACACACACAAACAAACAAATATAACAGAGAGAGGCTGGATCCCATGAATGTGAAGCAAAAAAAACCCATCTGTCATCCCATCTCAATGGATGACATGTAATACAAAAATCTGGTTATGTGGGAAGAGCTCTCAAAGTAGAGGTCTGAGCAGAGAAGCTCAGGGACATTTTAAACTCTAAAAAATGGGCTTGGTAATTGATGCCAGATGTGGGAAGTGGGATTCCTAATCAAACCCAGATGTAGTAGAAAAATTCTCAATTACTTATCTGTACCATGTTCAGGTGGAGGAAGTTTCCTGATAGGAACCAGAAATTAGGTGAGGGTTTAAGTTGGCTTTCTGAGGAAGAAGGAAAGGAGTAGGTTTACAAGTCACTGTAGTGGCCTTGGTGTCTTATCCAATGAGAAACTGTGATCATTAACTGCTAGACATAGGATTGAATATGTGATAATATGTTTCAAGTGAAAAAATATAAACTGTATGTTATTGCTTTATACATGGGCATAGAATCACTTGGTTTAAATAATTCCATTTTGGAATTCTGCTATATTATTATAACTACAACATCAAATAAGGTAATTTTAAATTCACAATGATCATAAGGAGGAAAAGTTCATCGGGGGTTCGGAAAGGTCTAAATATCCTATGCTAGGCAAAACTATGAATTCCCTGTGAAATGAATAGTATGGTTCCTCAAACTTGGTAGGGCATTGTAGGAAACAATCTGCTACTTTGGGTGTGTGATCCAACTACTCTGATCTCTAAAGGATGATGGAGGCAAGATGTGATAGGTATGGGTAGGTAAATGACCCACAGAAAGGGGTATTATTGGCTAAATACGGAGGTAAAAACTGGAAGGGCCAGTTGAGTATTAAAAAAATATTCTAACCTGGAATGGAGGCAAAGGGCGGTAGCCTAAAAAACTGCCACAGAAAAGAAACATACCACCTCTAGGTTGATATGCAGGGACAAAGTTCCAGTTACTTCACTCTAGTTACTGCTATGCCTCAGGGACCCAGAAATCTGTTCAATCTAATCACCTCAGCCTTTGATAGTTTTCATTCTTGCTTATTCCCGCAGAGATTACAAATAACAATGACTTTTGCCTTATTGTCAAGGAATGGTTCCATTAATTTTGCTCAGGCATGCTTCTAAACTAATTTCTGTTATTTATTTCATGAGTTTATGGCAATTCTATTTATTCTTTATATTTGAACGGACTGCATCCACAAAAAAAAAGAAACACAAAAAACCCCAAAGAAACAAAGGAAGTCAGTTCAAATGAATCCAAGGAAAAAATGTTGACACTTTTTTTTGAAGGAAAATAAGTTTTGAATATTGATAGATGACTTTAAAAAATCACATTCAAATGAATGAAAAAGCATTTATTAAATGCCATAAGCATGCTAAATACTGTGCTAAGCACTAAGGATAACAAACATAAAAACAGAGATATTCCTACTCTCAAAAAGTTGTCATTCTAATTAGATGACAAAACACACACACACACACACACACACACACACACACACACACAAACATAATAGGTGTTCCAAAATCTTAAAGCTTAAGCTGCACAAGACTTTTGCATATCAGATACAAGGTTGATGACAGTGCCTAGGAGTATAATGGCAGATCGGATGCCATTTCCCATAGATTTATTTGGAGGGCATAGCTGAAAAGGAGTCAGAGGACCTCAGGACATGGCAGTAGTAGGACAGATAGTAAGGTCAAGTTGGCCTCCTTCTTATTGGAAGAATTGTAGTAGTAACTCTCAACTGCTCCAAGTATTTTAAGCAGCAGAATCTACTTTTGCAAGAGGCTGAAATCTAGCCATCATTAGACAGAAATAGCAAGGAGCTTGAATTCTGTGTTCTCCCTTGAATCTGTGGCAGAAGAGGAGGGGAATGGATTTTGCAATGGTAGGAAGAAGAGATTCTGTCACCTATTCAAAACGTGGGATCACAATGTGAAAGCAAAAAGACTTTTCCTCCTCTTTTCTCACCAGGCTTCCCCATGGTTATCCAAATATCTGATCCTGGTAGAAGAGTATAAAATAAGGTCTTTGCCTTTTTTCTTGGTTATCTAGTTGAAAAGTCATTCTTTATTGATCAATTTTCTTCAAAATTACAAACCTAATTGGACACAGTGAGAGGTAGACCAGTATAAAATAAGGTCTTTGGCCTTTCTTGGTTATGTGGTGGAAAAAAATTATTCTTTATTAATCAATTTACTTCAGATTCATAAATCTAATTGTTTTGATGATTTCTTAAGACAAGTAGTTTTTAAGATTTTAACTATTAATTTGTTTACTGTATAGCAAATTCTTCAGTAATTACATTTATATGTATAGGTCATATGAAAATTCCAAATTGTGCCATATGGTATTAGGTCACTGATGTTTCCTTGTATGCATTATCTAAGGCAACAGCAAAACAATATACATTTATTAAGTGCTTACTATATGCCAGGACATAGTAAAGCAAAATTTTCAAATTAAAAATACTAAATTTTTTTCGATACAGTGCATTTCACACAGTCTGCACTTTGTGAATATTTGTTGGATCCAATTCAAACATATTTTGATCTTTCATTCTTTTAATTCTCCTTTAATAGATGCAAACCTTTGTGAAGTGGTTTTTAAAATCTTTGTCATCTTCACTCTATTATTCTCTTAATTCTTTAATGTTTTTGTTTTAGTAAAATGTGTTTTTAGTTTTATCTGTGCTGCCTTATTAGTCTTTCTTACAGTGCTGGAGCTAGTGTGACTCTATCTTCTTTTTCATTATTGATGGGGTACAGTGTTCAGTTTACCTTTATAAAGCCCAGGCAGACTTTACACTAATGGTTCAATATTTTTCTTTATGATTACTATTCAACAAGGCTTTTTGTTGATCTCATGCTACATATAATTTAGGATGGCTCAGTAGCATAGAATGTTTCATATTTCAAATTGTCTTCATTGCTTTATAGCTCCCTGAATTGTGTAACCATCCTTACTATATAACCTTTTCATTTAGAACTCCTTAAAAATCAGTCATACTTGGTTGCAAAGCTTCCTCCCTACAAGTTGACATGAAAGACAGTGGTAATTTCCAAAGATCTGATGTTGTCAACACTATGGGACTGCTCCCTCATATCTAATTTCTGTTAGTATTTCACCATCAGCACTATTTATTTTGTGGCTTGTTACAAGAGACACTAGATATCAAGAAAATCAGCAAATTCTTGTATATCATTAGCTCCATAATAGTATGCAGATTTTGCAGATGTCTACAATTCAAGAAGAGAGGAGCTGGCTAGTCCAAGCCCACCTTTCATTGCCCTGTGTAGTTGACTGCTTATTGTTTAGGTTTCACTTTTATTTCCTGTTTTCTAAATAATTTCGAAAGTTTTTATGTCCAATCTGTCTGATATGTCTAATAATATTTGACTCCACTTTCTAAGAGTTGTCCAGTACTTTATGAGGTTTGGGGAGTCTTCTCTACCATCAGCTCAAGCCCCCCTCCAATTGTTTTGTCTTAATTGTATGAGGTTCAGTGCCTCACACCTTTTTTCTACTTAACCATCAGATGTTTGCTTCAAAGATATGGCAATAACAAACATATAAATTTTCCTCCCAACACTTTGAGAATATGATCCTCTTCCCCTCTGCCCCAGCGTGCGCACGTGTGCGCACACACACACACACACACACACACTAGAGAGAGAGAGAGACAGACAGATCTTATCTCTGGGAAGGTGATTAGATTTATACCTTAGTTTAGTTTCTCCATTTGTTCAAATTCAAAATTCAGCATGGGCTCCCAAAATTCCAAATCTTGAAGTCCAGAGTGAGAAAGCTCACTCTGCCATCAGAACAATGACAAAGATTTTATTTTATTTTATTTTTTTTATTTAATAGCCTTTTATTTACAGGTTATATGCATGGATAACTTTACAGCGTTAACAATTGCCAAACCTTTTGTTCCAATTTTTCACCTCTTACCCACCCACCCCCTCCCCTAGATAGCAGGATGACCAGTAGATGTTAAATACATTAAAATATAAATTAGATACACAGTAAGTATACATGACCAAAACATTATTTTGCTGTATAAAAAGAATCAGACTCTGAAATATTGTACAATTAGCTTGTGAAGGAAATCAAAAATGCAGGTGGGCATAAATATAGGGATTGGGAATTCAATGTAATGGTTTTTAGTTATCTCCCAAAGTTCTTTCTCTGGGCATAGTTGGTTCAGTTCATTACTGCTCCATTGGAAATGATTTGGTTGATCTCGTTGCTGAGGATGGCCAGGTCCATCAGAACTGGTCATCATATAGTATTGTTGTTGAAGTATATAATGATCTCTTGGTCCTGCTCATTAATGACAAAGATTTTAAAAATAGCTTCAGAGAAGGTTTGCTTGTGTTAAAGGAGAATTGGATGAAAGACCAAAATGTGTTTGAATCCAATTCAGTAAATATTCATTAAGTGCAGACTATGTGAAAGACAATATATTGAAGAAATTTAATATTTTAAATTTAAAATGCTTTTCGTTTACTATGACTTGGCGTATAACTCACTTAATAAATATATGTTGCTTTGCTGTTGCCTTAGATAATGCAGTGAACTGATAACATCTGGCACAATTTAGAATTTTCACATGACCTATACATTCAAATGTTATTACTGAAGAATTTGTTATTGAAAATTTGAAAATGACTTGTCTTTAAGAAGTAGTCAAAAACAATTAGGTTTATGAATATGAAGTAAATTGATCAGTAAAGAATAACTTTTCAACCAGATAAACCAAGAAAGGCAAAGATTTCTCTTTTACCATTGTTCTAGGTCTGATTCTGGAAATCATTTAGCCCAAGGAGTGAGGAGGGAAATGAAATCATCCTTAGGCCCTCGCCCCTTACCATATGGTGTATGAAAGTTTACCTTCAGTCAAGAATTCAGGAAAAGGCACTTTGAATTGCTGAGTCATGCCATTTAAAGATACTAACTTTTTCTGGTTCTTCATACAATAGAAAAGATTTCTCCCAACCAAATGGGCTGTTACAGAACTTGTCCACGCATGCACTAGTCCTCCAGTCTTCCAGAAGTAGAACCTCAGATGCTTTTATGTGGATGACACCATTTTTATGTAATCTGTACATGTGCCAAACCTTTTTCTTGACTGAGCTCTAATGCTTGCTACCTATGTGACTTCAGGCAAGTCTTTTTAATTTCCCTGAATTTAAATGGACATAGCATAAAGGGACAAAACATGAATTTCTCAGGATGTGCAGGCATTTTACTGGGGATGACTCCCAAATCAATGAAACCACAGAGTCTTTTGAGCTTTGAACTATGAGGAAAGCACTGATTTACTTTTAAGGAATACAAAGAAAGGAGCCAGTTTGACCTGCTCTCAAAGTATTTACAATTTAGTGTTTATAATCCGATACTGTTTATAATCTGATAATGAAAGAGTTGAGGAAGGTAACAATCCAATAGAGAACAAAGGGAAGTTTACCTATAAACAGTACCTTTCATCCATTAAGAATGAGTTAAGATAAATGTTGCAGGCTCTGCTCTAGCAATATTCAGAATTTTAAAAACGTCCCTACATTCTATGTCTAATCGTGACTAGAGCATGGGTCCTAAGGTTAATAGGACTAGTCTAATGCAGCTGGAGATTTATTCATTTGGTCCCTTTGAAAGGTTTCTACTGGATTCGAAATAATTGATTGTCTTTCCTATTAGTCTAACCCATCCCAGAAGCTAATATATGAGCTTCACAAAGTGAGTCAGATTCGATGACAAAACTAATTGCTCCGGATCTTTTTGTCAGAGGGAGCAATTGGAAAGACTTTTTTTTTTTTTTTTTTTACCTTCACAGGACCTCCAGCCGAGGGAAACTGGGCGACCCTGATTTACAATGACACCCTTTTCCCAGAGGCCTTCGCGTGCTCTAGTTATTTGGGCAACCTGGCGATGTAGGTCACGGAGGGGTGGGGGGAGGGACGTGGTTAAGCAACGCTCCGGCATATCCCTGCAAGCCAGGCTCTGAGTCACTCTCCACTCCAGTACCGGCTGCTAGTGGGAAGCGCAGATCCCTAATCTCTGGGCCGGAGCGCAATTCGCACACTGGGGCAGGCCCGCCACGCCCCCATCTCCAAACCGGAGGCCGGCACGTTTCCCCGGCGGAGCGCCAGCCCCTCCCGCGCGTAACCCGGATACACACCCACTCCTCCCCTTTCACCTCTCTCCGCCGTTGGCTAGCGGGAAGGGAAAGACCCCGGCGGGCGGTGGGAACCGGACCCGCGTCGCGGAGGCCGCAGCGGCTGCAGACGCGCCTAGCAGGCTGCTCGGCGCGGGTCAGGGAAGGAAGCAGCTGCCTTTATTGTGCCCGGCCGAAGAGAGAGCTCGGGGTAGGGTGGCGGGGGGAGGGGAGGAGAGAGGGGACCCCAGGAATCCCAGGCGGGCCCCGGCTCCCGGGGGTCTCTGCCTGCGCGGGTCGGGGAGCGCTGCGGGCGCCATGGAACGCCGCTGACGGTCCCCGCGTTCCGAGCCTCCCGGGCGGGAATCTCTCCGTTCCGGCTGCGGCCCCGGGTCCAGCCATGGCCCCCATGGGCATTCGCCTCTCTCCGCTTGGCGTGGCCGTCTTCTGCCTGCTGGGGCTCGGCGTGCTCTACCACCTCTATTCCGGCTTCCTAGCCGGCCGCTTTGCCCTCTTCGTCCTGGGGGGAGACCGAGGAGGCGGTCCCGACGCGCCGGGCTCGCGGGCCGACGGGGGCACGGTGGACCTCCGCGAATTGCTGGCCGTGTCGGTTCTGGCCGCCGTCAGGGGCGGGGAGGAGGTGAAGAGGGTCCGCGAGAGCAATGCCCTCAACGAGAAGGCCAAGGGGAAAACCCGGGAAGGCGCCGAGGAGAAGATGACCAGCGGGGACGTGCTGTCCAACCGCAAGATGTTCTATCTTCTGAAAACCGCCTTCCCCAACGTGCAGGTGAGTGACCTGGCTGCGGCCAGCGTGGGGGCAGCGTCTCCTGCCTTTTTTTTTTTTTTTTTTTTTTTTTTTTTTTAACAGCTTAGCCCAGAACACCAGATGGCTTGCGTGTGTTTTGCCTTGAGTAAAGCAGAATAACCTTAGGATAAACATTAGCCGAATGTCTAAAGCAAAAGCTCTGAAATTGGAGTTAATTTCCCAAGCCTTATGCCCGGGAGGTATCGCAAGGGCATCGCCTTATCTACCTTCTCCTGCCGAAGTTAGAATACCATCTGCTGAATAGTTCTAGACTCCTCTGAAACCTTATTGATAGATCCTTGGAACAATTGAGTTACGTTGACCCGATCTCATCTCTTTCTTACTTTTTAACCTATTAGAAAGTTTCTGGAATGAAGAAAATGACCTTGGGAGTGTATCTTATCATGATCTAATTAAGGAAACCTTACTATTCCATCACCTTTTCCTCTCTTTACACTTACAGCGCTTGCTTAATGTACCATATTCACCAATCAATTTATTGATCAAATTAATCAATTTATTATTGATTAATGTTCCTCTCCCCTCATGTTTATTCATAGAATGAGAATCAGAGAGGAGTTGTATTATTTATCCAAAATATAGAACCTTTTCTTCTCGACAGATAATTACAAGCATTGGGCATCCAGGTAGGTCGATGGATCGACGGTTTAATTTTATCATTAACTACTTTAATGAATACTTGAGAATTACAAAGTCCTTTACTTGGATATCATTTGAGGACGCTGTTAATATAGTGCAAGTTTTATTAACCCCATTTTCTGTATGAGGACGGTGCACCTCATAGAGAGGTGAGTGCCGGAGGAATCCACGATAGTCTTCCTCTGCTGTTTAGAGTAGTTTCCTTAGATCTCCTAGTGATACAGTTAGATGGTTTTTAGCCTATGTTGCCACATTGCACAAACATTTTATTAATTAAATTAATTTTAAAAATTTATTCATTTTATTTAATTTCAGTTTTATTAATTTTCACAGCAAGAACTTAGGGTAGTTACTGTGGCATTTCCTTTTGGAGTTTCATGACCAATACACGTCATCTTTATAGTATTTTCTGATTTACTAAAAGTATTTTCGATACCACAGCCCAGAGTTTAAAGTTGTGCAGAGATTTTGTTCATGTTACAGATGAGTTTGGGCCTCTAAGAAGCGATAGGACTTTTTTATGTCACCCAGCTTTAAGTGCAGGGGACAAGATTTACATTCAGGTGTTGATTGTTTAGCATCAATGGAAAATTATTTCCTGAGGAATTTAATAATTGAACGGAAAATGGATTGCATTTGAACTTAAAATGATAGTCATGATTATTTCCTGAGGAATTTAATAATTGAACGGAAAATGGATTGCATTTGAACTTAAAATGATAGTCATGATATCCTGGAAAGAACACTGGATTTGAAGAAAGAAGACCTGGATTAAAATTCAGTGCCTGTGTGATTCTGGGACAAAATTCTTTCACTTCTCTGGAACTTAGTTTTCTCATTTGTAAAGTAAACGCTTCAATCAGAATGGTTTTTAAAGTACTTTCTATCCCTAGATCCTGTGACTTCGAATCAAAAGACCTAGCTTCTGTGCCATATTCTTAGATGCTTAAGTATGAGGAAAGAGTTTAAACTCCCAGACTTCAGTTTTCTTACCTATAAAATTGGATTGATTTTTAAATAGGAATCATACTTTTACTAACTATTTTGTGGGAACTATTGTGAACTACTTTTGTAATGCATGTTCTTCCTTCCCCTTGGGGGAAAATATATATATATATGTATATGTATGTATGTATATATGTATGTATATGTATGCCTATATATATGTATGTATGTATATGTATGCATATATATGTATGTATGTATGTTTGTATGTATATGTATGTATGTATTAACAAGTTATTATTACAGTATGGATTGCCAGTGTCTCAGAGTAGTAAGAGATGACAAATAGCTCAAAGGATAACTAGTAGCACTATATTTAATAATAACCTATGGAATAGGAAAAGATATATTGTCATAAATTTGCAGAAGATTAGAGTGGCTATAAAATTTATTCATGGCTACACAAGTGATTAGGGGTTAAGCAAGGACATATGTAAAAGTTCCTGAAGCCTTGTGACTCAGATATACTTTGTTACTCTCAGTAGCTATTGCCTTATTTTTTAAAACATAGAATTTTTTTTCCTGTGACTTATCACTATGACACTTATCACACAATACATTGATGACACTTAGAAATGATGAGGCAGAGAGGTAGTCCAATGGATAGAACATTGGGCTTGGAATCAGGAAGATCTGACCCTGTATAACTTTCTGTGTGAACCTGAACAAGTCACTTAAGCTCTTTGCTTTAGTCTCCTCAACTGTAAAATGGAGCACTTATGTTGCCACCTTGTTGAGAAGCTTAAATGGGAAAATAATTGTAAAGTGCTTAGCACAGTGTCTAATGCTAAGTGGGCTCTATAGAAATATTTCTCAGCTAGGCAAAGCTAGGAACTTTGTATAATTTAAAATAAACTGTGTGAGTGGCTACTGTTGTGGTTATATGTGACTCAAGTACTGCCAACATTATAAATGTCTATCTTAAAGAAACTTCCTTTAAAAGTAAAAAAAAAAAAAAAAATCCTCTTCTTTCCAGGTTAGTCAATTTTATGGGTAGCATAGGCACTAATCTTGTATTTAAAAATAAGGTGTTTTACATAAGACCAAAGTGTTTTCACTATGTTTTTCCCTTTTACAACAAAATGCTCTTAACAAAACTGCTGTCCTGCAAGTTTGTTTTTGTGATGCATTTGGAAGTCTAGTAAAATTTATTGAGATCAAACCAATGTGTCATTTTCTTCCAGCAATTCCTTCTCCATATTTTTAAATCTTTGGCATTCTAAGAGCTCTAGCCTTGGAATCAGGCTTGGAATCAGGAATTTGGTCTGTGACCTTGTACAATAATAATTAATAATAATAGGAGCTAAACAGATTGAGATAATCTTTAACTGCCTCAGTGTCCTCAATTCTAAAATGGGAATAATATGTAATAGCCACCTTAAAGGATTAGCTTGAAGATCAAATGAGATAATATTTGTAAGATGCTTAATCACAGTCCCTGGAACATAGTAGGTTTTTAACCCTCACTTCATAGGTACAATTTTAAAATTGACAAAAAAATTTTTTGGGAAGCTTAAAAGTGACAGTTTCAAGAGGGATAATAAAGTAATATTGAAGATAGTGGGAAAGATTGTTACTAAAATCTTTCAAAAAAGAGTTTTTTTTCCCCCTTATGTTATTTCCATAACCATTTTGTTCTTTGGGTGATTTCCTAAGGCTGCTACATTTGTTTTCTCACTTACTAGGGAATGCTAAGGCATTATTAGTTGCCAAGGATAATGATCTGCATTTATTCAAGCACAAACACTGAGCTTTTAAAATTGCAGAAATTGGACTCTCCCAGTTTGAGCACAAAATAACTTTTTTGTTTTCTTATGAATATGTGAATGTGTGCAACTAAAATGTTTACATTGGATGGGGGTTGAAACACTAGAGAAGGTAATGTTCGTTTTCATAGTCATAATAGGGTTTGTGTCTTGTTGAGATATCTCCCTTCTTTTCTGCTTTTTTAGAATAGAGGTCAAATGTTTCAGGCCTCAACGAAGAAAAAGAAATGGGGCCCTTCCCTCACTCTTCTGTCCTGGAGGAAATGAGGACTGGGAAGCTTCAAATTCTATTCTGTTATCCCTTCTCTTTCCTGTTGTTTGGAGTAATCACTACACCATATTCCACTGCCTCCCTAAAGACACCTTCCTTCTCAAGCCTGATTAGAGCCTGAGGCTTGGTCCTAGCCAGATGGTGAAGTTCATTTCTCATTCTCCAGAAAATTTCCTTCCCAGTTATTAGCCATGTATCAGTACATGGAGACAGATACCCTTGACAACCAGAGTTAAGTTATGGTCAGGAGATCTAGTTTCAAATGAATTTTCAGACATTTATTAATGTGATTATCTCAACCTCCTTGGTAAAATGGAAATAATAGCACCCCCCTAATGTTGTTTTGAGATTCAAATGGGATACCCTATTTAGAAAAGCACCTGCTTAAAGGACCCTTCTAATATTTATTGTTGTTTTCTTCATTTCCTATCAAAGAATAACTTATTTAACAAGCATTTACTAAGCACTTATGTTCTAGACACTGGGGAATGCAAAGACAAGAAAAAAAAAAAGGAAAAAAAGACAAGTCCTTCTGACTTGAAGGAGCTTACATTCTATTTTGATAATGATAAATGACAATGATAAATAAATACAAACTATATACAAAGTCATTTGGAGCTGTAGCACTTGGTGGTTGGGGGAGGAGAATTGTATTGCACTTTGCTGGAAATTAGAGATTCTAAAAGTTGAGGAGCTAGTATATTCCAAATACTACGACCAAACTTGTTGGTTAATTGCTTGGTTGTCTTTTACTTTAAAAGAAGACCAAAATGGCATCCCTGTGTTAGGATCAAGTTAGTGAATCTGAATATGGCTGATCAGACCGATATAAGCTTAGAATGCTTTTCCACTAGATGGACTCAAATACTTCCTATGAACATTTGCAGTGGATACTCTAACTTTGTGCATCTCATATTTCTTCTGAGCTAATTCAATTCTGCTTTGCCCTCAGAGCATAATGCCTTCTCAGATGAGGTCACACTATACTGGGTGATCCTGTGCCATTGTCTTCTGTGTTATACATTCTTACAAGAGACCTTGAGAGGTCTTCCTTCTTCTCCTGCCTCTTGAGCAGTAGTATCATACTCAAATACAAACAGGGGCTATGAAACTATACGTGAGGATTTTGTGGGTTGAGTATTTGTTTAGAAAATCATACATTTTCTATGCTTAATTGCATTTTTATTTATTTTGATAGATGCTTAATTTTAATTTTAATCTGGTCTGGGCTGTTATGGGCCCACCTGTATGCAGCCTACTGGCTATGCCTTGGATGCCTCTGTCCTAAATCAAAGATTCTTAACCTTGAGTTCATGAATGTTTTTTCTAAGTTGCAGACAGCTACATTCCAATATAATTATTTTTTCTTTGTAATCTTATATATTTTTTGTATTTAAAAACTTCTGAGATGGAATCCCTTAGCTTTACCTCACTACTAGAGGTCCATGACATAAAAAAGAGTTAAAAGCTGTGTTTCTAGATTACTGTCATGGGAGATACAGAGCTCCATATCCCTCTGCTAATAGTAGTCATGTAGTTTGGGGTCTTCCAGCAAGGTTTGAAGCTTATGGGACTATACTTAAAAACGAAGGGAAGGCTAATGTAAGGCATTTCCTCACAGTTCTTTGTGGGTATGATGCTGATGTTCCGTGGATGGGCCATAATAACTTACTTTGAGGCTCATCTAGTTTTACCATTCTCTATCTACTTTCCATAGTACTTTAAGCTTTGCAAAGTGCCTTAATAACCTTTTAAATTAGATAATATGAGTGTTTTAAGTGTAGTTTAGCAGAGAAGAAACTAAGTGAGTTTCTCATGAACACATTAGTGAGTTTCTAAGTTGTCATTAATTGTCAGGTCTCCTGATTCCCAAATCCAGACCTAGAGTTACTATAGATTTCTAGTAGATTAGGAGACCAGCAGACTAGTAAATTTCTGTTCTGCCTGCTTTACACTTCTATCTTCTTGTCTCTGAACTTAGAAATGATTTTTTTTTTTAACATGGGAAAGAAATAGCATTGTGAATCCTTTCTATGCCAGTCTTCAATGATTCTTTCATAGGTAAGATGGCAAATCGTGAACTGAATGATAATATTGTTCAACAATACTGTTAGAGCCTAGAGTATCAATAATGACTTCTTGGCCTGAAGGAGAGTTTCTTTTGGAGTGCTGCAGGATACTGTCTGTGAACCTGTCCTGTTCAATTGTTTGTTTGTTTTTTATCTAGGACATGGTCCAAAATTTATTACAGATAACATAGCATTTAGAGGGATAACAACTCTTGATAATTGACAAGATTCAAAATGGTATCAGACAGAAATGGGATAAATATCATATTTTGCTCTTAGATTGGCAAAAAAAAATGAATACCAGAATTTACAGTTGATATAGGAATTTAAATTTGCTTCAAATATGCTGTTTCACTAACAGAATGATGAAGCTGATAATAATAAAAACAATAATAATAATTCAAATCAACATTAAGCTAGTTAATAGAAATTTAATATTTCCTATGAGATGAAGTAATGCTTTCACACAAGGTGCTCTGTAATGGCCAAACAATATTTCATAAGATCATAGGGTTTCAAGGATAAAACAATACTAATGGTCCTCTAATCTAGCCTATCATTTTATAGATGAGAAAACTGGAACCTAGAGAGGTTATCTTTTTAGGGCCAGGCCTCTGTTGGGATTTTGGGCACAGCTCAAGTAAGATGGAACACACATAGCATGTCACTGAACACCCTCTCTCCACCCTTCCGCCCAAACATCCCAGTCCACACAACTTCCTTTGAAGTAGTATACCAAGGATGAATGAGCTCAGAGAAAATCGTGAAACCTCAATGACTGGGTCTACCACAAATTAATGTTAGGTAATTTCAATTAGGCAACCCTTTTATGTCTTCCTCCACTATTCTCTCTTTCACTTCTACTCATTTTGGATTCCAGTCTCATCATTTCAAATGAAACTACACTTACCAAAGAGATTCCAAATGATTTCTTAATTGAGAAATCCAATTTTTTTTCAGGCATTGTCATTGACTTGTCTATAGCCTCTGACACTGCAGATCATTCTCTTCTCCTTGTTTATTCTTTCCAGGTTTTCAGGAGATTATTTTCTTGCGTTTTTGTTTGTTTTGTTTTGTTTTCCTACCTGACAGTTTGTTTAGCTCCTTCTATGAATGGTTGTCCTCCAAGAGAGTTAGAAATCAAATAAGTTAAATTTCAGCATAAGGAAAAAGGCTTGCAAAGGAAGTCCTCCTGAAAAGGAAGGTTTTTAAGCACCCAAACTTCAACACAGTCGATCTTTTTTTTTTTTTCCCAAATACATGCAAAGATAGTTTTCATCATTTACCTTTGCAAAACTTGTGTTTCAAATTTTTCTCCTTCCCCATCCCATCCCATAGAAAGTTAGCAATCCAATATGGGTTAATCTTGTGCAATTCTTCTAAACATTTCCATATTCTTCATGCTGCAGAAGAAAAATCAGATCAAAAGGTGAAAAAATAATAACAACAAAGATAAAAATACTATACTTTGATCCACATTCAGTCTCCATAGTTCTCTCTCTGGATGCAGGTGGCACTTTCCATCACAAGTCTATTGGAATTACCTTGAATCACTTCATAATACAATCATTCTTAACTCTTAAGTAAACAGTTCTCACAAACAGTTCTTGTGTGCAGGCATTTTAGGAACAATAATATGGGAACAAGTCTGTAAGTTGGAATTGTTGATCTCTGTGATTGTCTCAAATCTTTAGGGATTTGAACTTTGGGATTGTTCAGTGGGATACATAACCAGAGTTAGCATGATGGGCACAGGAGTGATGCACCTAGTTTGGTTCACTTAGCATGTTAAGAGATGTGATTAATCACTTTCTGCTGCAGCATGTCAGCTATGGTACCAGCTTCCCTCAGATCCCCTGGAAAATAGGGATCAAAGCAATACAAAAATTTTATTGTCAGAGTGTGAATTCAGGGGTTTGTTGTTAATGCCAAGCTTAGGGCACAGCTTGCTTACTGGGCCTCAGATTTGGAAAACGGGGTGTCTCTTAATATTTTAACATTTCCCTCTTTTGGTGAAAGAGAAAGGATCTGAAAGAACTCTTCTTATGGCCAATAAAAGAGAGGTAGTTATAAGCCAAGATGCCAGGAGAGGAAGTTCCTTGAGTGGACCTATTGGGGGAAGTTATGTCCCAAGTATCATTTTTAACTGCTATTTCCTTGCAAACAGAAAAGGGTGAGGGGATTGGAGGGTGAAGAATGTAGAGGGAGAAAAAGAAATTAGGACATTATACTGGGCCCTTGTCTAGAATATTGGGGACAGTGATCTCATTTGGATGTCAGCTGCTTTTGGGTCCATACTAGAAAGACTAGAAAGAGACTAGAAAGTCTCTGTTGGGCTTTGCAGTCCATTCAGGAACAGCGGTTTCTTCAGATGATCCAGGAGTGCACACAGACAAGGTTGGCAACTGTGGAAATAGTCAGACCCCTTAGAGAAAACTCTTTGAAGAAGTCTTTGAATATGAGTTTCTGGTCAGCAACCCTAGTTTTAATCCTCTAAACAACATATAGAGATGATTCACTTTCCCAGGCACCCAGGGATTAGGCTCAAACGATGTAATAACATTTTCCCCATAATTCTTATAATTTCATTAAGTCACATCAAGATCATATTACTTAGAGGTCTCATAATGGACTAGTTCCATTATGAGAAGGAAGGGAGGCCTCTGTTGGGATTTTTGATTGTCACCAAGGTAACCAAGAAAATAAACATAAATAATCTGGAAACAAAAGATCAAAGTAATATATTGGTTTTTGCCAATATTGCTTAATGTCAAATTTTTGTATCCCAGTTATCCATTCTCAATATCCATTTAGCTGGCACATTTTGAGTTCCAGAAGTCTCATATAGTTATTTGTTCCCTGGATACCTTTTCTGGGACAATATTTTTATTTTCAGCACAGCTTTAAATGAGACCCTGCTCTTCCAGTTCCAAATCTAGAGTTTTCTTAGATAATTCTGCTAGTAATGCCATATACATTTGGTTCTTCAATTTTGAAACTTCAGAGAATTTCAGTTTATTATATAACATTTTCTGTTTCTGATAAGACTCTTTTTAAAAATTATGAGCTACTTTTCTATTTTCCGACCACCACCACATAGTTTTGATAATCACTGCCTTATTATGTAGTTTAAGATCTAATATTGATAAATTTCCTTTCTTTATATTTTTTAAAAAATTAATTATTTTGCTATGCTTGATTATTTGTTCTTCATTTTTACTACATTGGTCTTATCTATTCATCAATATTTTATATTTCTCTAATTATTTAAATCTGATATAATTTCTGGATTTCTTTTGGCAAATGTACTTCCAGATATTTTATACTATATAAATTTATTTTAAATGAGATATCTCTTATAATCTCTTCTTAGTGAGTTTTGTTTTATGATATATAGGAATGCTTGTGTATCATTGTCTGCAAAAAGATAGTTTTATTATCTTATTACCTATTTTGATTCCTTCTATTTATTTTTCTTATTGCTATGATTTCCAATACAACATTGAATGATATTGGTGATATCTTTGTTTCATACCTGATCTTACTAGGAAGGCTTCTAGTTAAACCCTGTTACAAGTAATGCGTAGGGATGGTTTTAGATAAAAATGCTTTTTATCAATACAAAGGGAAAAAAAAAAAAAAAAAACCTTTATACATCTACACAATCCTTTTATATTTCTTTTATATTTTTCAAATAGAAATGAGTGTTGTACTTTATCAAAAGCTTTTTTCTGCATCTATTGTTATATCATTTTCTTCATGTAAAATTGATTCAATCAATTGTTAATAGTTTTCCTTATGTTAAACCATTCCTGCATTCCTGACGTAGATCCCACTTGCATAGATTACAAATAATCTTGTAATATGTTGTTGCAGTCTTTTAGGTAGTACTTTAGAATTTTTCTTTCCATAGTCATTAGTGAAAACTGATCTATAATATTCTTTTTTGTTTTTACTCTTCTTAGTTTATATCTGTTTCATAAAAGGAGTTTGTCAGGATCTTTCCTTTGCCTATTATTCCAAATAATTTATTTAATATAGGAATTAGTTGGTCTTTAAATGTTTGATAGAATTCACCTGTAAAGCTGGCTGATTCTAATGCTTTTTTTGGGGGTAGGGAGCTCATTTATGACTTGTTCTGCTTTTTAAAATTATCAGACCCTTTAAAAATAATTTTACTTAAATATTATCAGTGCAATTTATGTGCAACTTACTTAATCAACAAATCTGTAATCCAATTTTGAGAATTTACTACTAAAATGTATTCAAAGCCTGCATGAAAGATAAATTTTAGAAGATAATTATATACATCTGTATATAATTTTTTAGAGAAAACAGTCTCATCTTGTTGCTTTTTCAGATTTAGTATTTCATTTAATCAGATAACTTTGACATTACGTTTTGTCTTATTACTCTCTTTAACCATTTACCCCATAGGAAGATATCCTTATATTATAATTTGTCCCCCTTTATAGGTTAAAATGGTAAGATGTTCATACTTGCATCTTATTACCTTAACTCACAGATGTTTCAGTATTTTACTTTGATTCTAGGCATAAATCATATCTGACAGTCAATGATGTAGTCACAGTGTAATCAAAAGCAAGGCCCAGGATCAATCAGTTGGGAATTTTTCTATCAGAAAGGAAATGGTGCAAAGGAGAAATAGAGTCACAAGGCTTTTCCCAGCTTGTCTCCAGACTTTTCCCAGGCATAGATAGACATCCAACTTTAGTGGTTTCTAGACTGTATGTAGCACATGCCATTTTCTACTATTGGCTTAATGATAATTCAGACAACTATCCCTATAATCATAGTTCAGAATAGTAATACAATAGTAAATTATAGTCCCAAGAAATTTTTATCTTAAATAGCACAATTTCACTCACCACAACTTAGAGTTTGAATATTGTTCCTGTTTACCTAACAGCTAACTTTTCATTATCCTTTTTTTTTTAAAATAAACTAAAACCACCTGTATTTCAGTGTTTCAGATATTACAGCAAATACTTGATAGCTGATTCATTATCAACATCTTGTAGTGACACCTTTAAGCCATCCTATAGTTTCATAATATCCAAAAAATTTCAAATGAAAATTTGGTGTTATAGTTAACATTATTATCATCATCTGTTTTATTTTTTTTTATTTAATAGCCTTTTATTTACAGGATATATGCATGGGTAACTTTACAGCATTAACAATTGCCAAACCTCTTGTTCCAATTTTTCACCTCTTACCCCCCCACCCCCTCCCCTAGATGGCAGGATGACCAGTAGATGTTAAATATATTAAAATATAAATTAGATACACAATAAGTATACACATCATCTGTTTTATAATAAAATATACCTCACTACATATTTAAGTTTTCAAATATCTATTTTTATCACATCTTTTTAAAAGTCCAATTTATGAATAACAGCATCCAGATTAAAGCTAGATTATTCTAATAATCTCCTAATTGGTCTCCCAGCTTTAATTTGTTCCACTTTCTAATTCTTCCTTCCCATTGATACCAGAATTATATCCCTAAAGCAAAGGTCTAATCATATTCTTCTGCTTAAGAAAACAAATAAGCAACCCTTTAGTGATTCTCATTGCTTAAAATAATATCTGTTATTCTGACATTCAAGATACCCTACATTCTTTTTTTTATTATTATTTTTTCCTGAGGCTGTTGGGGTTAAGTGAACTGCCCAGGGTCACACAGCTAGGAAGTATTAAGTGTCTGAAGTCAGATTTGAACTCTGGTCCTCCTGACTTCAGGGCTGGTGCTCTATTTGCAATCTAGCTACCCCAACTTAAAAGCCATCTTCCAGCTTTGTAGAATACTTAAATATTCAGTGTATTCTTTTTTATTAGATTTAAATCTAACCTGGTTCTTCATTCTGAGCTGCTGTTTCCCATCTCTGTCATTGCTATCTCTCATATTTACTCATGATTTCCCCACATCACTGCCTATTGAAATTTGTACCTTCTTTCAAGACCCAACTCAGGTTCTCTGTCCTTCACAGATTTCCTCCTGCCTCTTGTGTTTGGCTGCTAGGTGGATAATTCCAAGCTGCCTGGAGTCAGGAATACTCATCTTTCTGAGTTCAGATCCAGCCTCAGACACATTGTACCTGTATGACTCAAATCAAGTTACTTAGCCCCATTTGTCTCATCTGTAAAAAGAGCTGGAGAAGGAAATGGCAAACTATTTCAGTATTATTTCCAAGAAAACCGCAGATAAATAATTGGTTTAACAACAACTTTTTAAAGTTTTTTCTATAATGAGTGATCTTTTCCTATTTGAATTTCTCATCTCCTAATTTCTCCATTTTTTTGGTTGAATGTTATAGTGAATAGGGTACATCATTGCAGCAGCATGGTGTAATAAATAGGATGCTACACTTGGAATCAGAAAGAGTCTAGGTTTGAGGTTTGTCTCATACACAAGCTGTGCTATCTTGAGCGTTTTTTATGACTATATAACACATTTTAGGAATACTTTTGCCCCTAGTAGGAAGAAGATTATAATAAGTGTAGCAACGATAATGGAGCCCTTAAGAATTGAAGATGTCACTGACAGAGTAGAGAGAGAGAATTCTGTTCCTCCTTCTTCTGGAAGCACTAATTCATGAACTGGGGAGGAAGAGGACATGCAGTTAATGGGTAAGGGCAGCATTCTGAAGGGCTTGGTTAGATGATAAGTAGCTTAAGAAATACATAGCATCTTTGGTGGTATTATATGCATCCTGGAGCCTGGAGTAAGAAGAAAAGCTTAGAGAACAAATCCTGGGAAGCAGATTGAGGTTATTATCCTTTTTCAGAAGAAGCAGCCAAAATCATACAAGGCAATAATCCCAAGGCAGGAATTGTTTGAACTTGGGGTCTTTACGTTAGTGCCTTTTGGTGGATTTCTTGAGATTCTATTCAAAAAGACTTTTAAAAGCTTTTTTTTTTTTTTTGCTGCTGACCTTGTATACAAACTTATTCCAACTGTTCAGCTATAGAATGTCCTAAGTGTACATTCTACAACTCTTCTAATTTCTCCACATTCTTTATTTCATCATAACTAAGTTTGTTCTTTTAATAATTTGATTTTCACTTGCTTGTCTAGTCATTGCAGCCTATAAGAATAGTTTCCCAAGGCCAGGCAACAGCTTTGTGATAGTTTGTTACTGTTTTTAATGACACTTAAGTAGCTTTATTTACAGCTTCAAGGCTGGTGTTTGGTGGAAGTAATTCCTAGAGAAAGCAATTACCTTAGCAGTCTGTGAGAGGCGGTACCATTTTCAATGTGATGAACACAGAACCATGCCTTTTTCGAGCATGTGCTGAATCCTCTGTTGTGAGAACAAGAAACTAATATAAAGGCAAAGATGTCTGATGCATGAGCGGTTAACATTACCCAAATGGGATTTTGTCCTCTCCCCTGATGAAATCTGTTGACACAATTTATAATAATCCCAGTAGAGAAGTTAGAAGATAAAAACAAATGAAATCCAGATAGTAGAAGTATCACCAGCTAGCTCTTTAGGGTCAGCAGAGTCAACACATCCAATTCACTTAGTAGAGAATCCCACTATAGAAGTCAGAGAGAAATGTCATGCTGAATAATTTATAATAATTAATGGTATGCAAACTAGGGGCAATTTTAGTGAACAATACTGTGTAATTGAAAATAATGGCAATGAGTCTAATCACTTTGTGCTTAGGTGAGGTTGAAGAATCTTTGCTTCCTGGCTGGAATTTGTTCTTTGGTGTGTAACTATAATTGTTTGTAGAGGCTGGTGCTGGTCCTGGTTTTCCCTTTGGGCCTTGGGCCTCTGGAGTCCTTTGTTTGATTAGAGCTTATCTCATTCCTAAGATTCATTTTATGGCCTGCCTGAATCTTTCTTTTGTTCATAGCTGTGTTACACTGTTGGAAGTTTTGTTTCTGAGCATTCATAAAGTGTTTTTTTTCCCTTTGTAATCCCTTTTATTCCATTTTGACTCAGCATTCAAAAGCCAAAGTAATCTAAAGCCTGTGGTCTTGATACCACAAACTTATCTTTTCATGGTAGGGGTGGCTCTACTGGGATGAGCATCATTATGATGCTGGTACCTTGATTCTGATTGAAAACTTAGTTGCTGAGGATTGTTTCCCTTTCTATATTTGGGGAGTTCTTGCCCCTACCCAAGATGAGTCTGATGGAACTACTTCAGAAACCAGACTGTCTGTACTTCTAGCCACACCAAAGTATGGACTAAAAGGAATTTATGCACCTACTCAAGTTTAGATCCCTTTATTCTTGCTGCTTTCTTGGATGGTTGGGATACAGCGATAAAAATGGAACAGTCTTCCATTCTTCAAAGAGGTAATAGAAATTGAGGGGAGAAAGGGATATAACAAAAGGACGAGTAATTGCAAAATACATGCAAAGTAATTTTGATGGGGTAAGACGTTAACAACTACAGGCTTTATGTAGAATGTGGCATTTGAAGAAATCTGCTGATGTCACACATGAAATGCAGAATTCCAAAAAGTACACTGGAGAATTTAATATCATATGGGCCAGCTAGATGACACTGAATAAAGTGCTTCATTTTGAATCGGTAAGAGATGTGTTCAAATAGGGCCCCAGACATTTACTAGTTGTGTGACCTTGCACAAGTCATTTATCCTTCATTTCTCTCAGTTTTCTCATCTCATCATCTCATTATCAGGGATAATAGTAGTATCTATACCCTACAGTTATTATGGGCATCAAATAAGATAATTGTAAATGTTCTTGGCATATGGTAAGCATTATATAAATGTTAGCAATCAATATGATGTTCTGTATCACATATATCGCATATACTGGGATGCCTTGGAGATACAGGTTTGGTTTCAGACCATCACAATAAAATGAATGTCACATTTGGTTTTCCAGTATGTAAAAAAGTTATGTTTACATAATATGGTAATCTAGTGTGTGCCATAATTTTATGTCTAAAAAAGCAATGTGCATAATTTAATTAAAAATACTTTATTGCTAAAAAAAACAAATGCTAACCATCATCTGAGCCTCACTGAGCTGAAATTTGTATATCCTCACACTCTAGATTTTCATGTATTAAATTTTGAGATGAAGGGAAAAAATAGACATTTTATTTATATAGCAAATGGTAGTATGATAACAGTGGATGCAAATCCTGTCTTTGATAGTTAATATCTGTTTGACATTAGGTAAATTTTTCAGGGTCCTAAGCATCTCAGTAATTATAAATTACTGATAAATTGTGGATCTGCATTGGTGAAAGAAGCTTTCATACTAAGACTCCCCATATTGATGAAATCACAAGTTCAGACCAAAAATAAGAAAAAAAAAAATGTAGAACTCATTCTTTATATGAGGTCAGAACAACAGAGTTGACTACCCTTGTTGATCACTTGGTAAAATTGAGAATATTTTAGCATTTGTGCCTTTTCTTATTTTGCTGTGTATAATTACCCATGTTAGCATGCATTCCTAACTTCATATAATTGATATTTATATAGTGCTTTCAGGTTTGCAAAGTGCTTTAAATACTAAAGAGGCTTTTGAAGTAGGCACTAAAGATATTTTCCAAGTGATAAAAATGAGACTTGGTGACTTTTTTTGGGGGGGGGGGGGGGAGGCAATTGGGATTAAGTGACACAGCTAGTAAATGTCTGAAGCAGTATTAGAGACAATAACATAATTTGCCCATGAGCATAGAGATAAGAAGAATCAGAGAGATTTGAACCAGATCTTTCTGTTTAACAGATTTAGATTTTTATCTACTGTCATGTTATTTCTCTCTTTGTAGAACACATCTTATTTTAAAGTTTTATGAATGTCTTCTTTGTACCTTACAGACATTTACATTTACATTACTTAGTGAAAGATCTTTTGTACAAAGTAAACAGTTGAGTAAAATTAATGACAGGACTTACATCTGAAGCTCTTTTAATGTTAAAGAAAGTATTCTTCCTTCTATTATCCACCCCAGTGGGGGGGGGGGGGGAGGGGAAGGAGAGATAGAAAAATGGAATACATTTTTCTTTTTTTTCCAGATTTTTAAAAATTATTATATCTCTTTATTTCTAGGCCTCTCTGAAATCATCCTGTGTTGGTCATTTCTTACAGAACAATAATATTCCATAACATTCATATGCCATAATTTATTCAGCCATTCTCCAATTGATGGGCATCCATTCAGTTGGAATACATTTTTTGTAACAGATTTTCATATATAAGCAAAACAAATTGCCTCGTTGGCTATATGAGGAAATATATTCTACAACCTGATTCTACAACCTGACACCTCTTTGTCATAGTACATTTCATCATTGGACCTCTGAAATCATGGATGGTCATTGTATCCATCATAGTTCTTAAAGCTTTCAGTTTTTTTTTTTTTTTTTTTTTTTTTTTTTGGTTTTTTACTTTTGTATATTGCTGTTATATAAATTGTTCCCTTTTTTGTTCATTCTTCATCAATTTTAAATTGTTTTCACAAGTGTTCATTTTCATAATATTATATTATAAAATTTTTCTGCTTCTATTTGTTTTACATTGAAGCAGTTCATATAAATGTTTCTGTTGCCTGTGATGTTTATTTCTTTATTTTCTTCCTAAAAAGCACTATGAGGGACACAAGCCTCTGTGATAAAGTCCAACCTTCTTGATTGTGCTATATCAAAGTTAAAACTGCCTTTTTATTTATTCACAGACCTCAATACTCCTGAGGGTTCCTGAACCAATTCAAATGAAACTGGGAAATATTTAGTAAAATAAATAAAAAATACAATAGAACATTGATAATGTGAATGTGTACTTTTTAAAGTCACTGTATATCTAGCAGAGGTGGTTTAGTAGCACCCATTTTTATTTGTCTTGACACTACTGCTTTTAAGTGCCTCCAAACAGACATCCAAGCCTGGTCATCTCAAACTTATTAGGTTGATAGGGGAGTCATCAGATCAAATCTCTCTTCTAGCTTTAGAAATGATTTTTTTTTTTCATCATAAAGTATCTTGACAGAACACATACACAATAATAGCCTGGAAATTTAAATTTATAAAATCCAGAAACTGCAACTTAGATACAGATCTAAGATACTTGAACTTAATTGGCCATCCTAACAAGATTTGGCTGTACTGCTTTAGCCTTCCCCAGGCTTCTGGAGGGAAAAGGCTTTTCTGAACATGTTGGCAGCTGTTGTAATCCTTGAGAGAATTCACTATTTTTCTTTACTAGCTTGCTGCCAGACTGCTCTCTCTTTCCCTGTAGTCTTTATAGGGCTCTGAGTTCTTACTTAATTGCCAAAAAAAAAAAAAAAAAAAAAAAAAAAAAAAAAAAGAGAGAAAGAGAAAAGATACATTTATTAAGGAAAGGTACTCTTACATATATCTTTTTTTCTTTTTTTAAATTAAAAAAAGTTTTATATTTTTAATAATTTTTACTTTATTTTTAATATACATTGCTTTATTAATCATATTAGGACAGAAAAATCAGAGCAAAAGGGAAAAACCGTGGGAGAGAGAAGAAAAAAAGTGAAGATAGCATGTGTTGATTTACATTCCATTTCCCTTCTGGCCAAAGTTTATGGGGATTGTTTTGTATTTATATCTTTTTTTCTCTTTAGCAAATGACACATAATAGGCACTTTGAACTATTTATTTAATGAATGAGTAGGAAAAATTAATGAGAGATTTTTTTCAAGATGGGAAACTTTTAAAGTGCTTAACAACTGGGAGGAGTCAATGGAGAGGAAGAGATTAAAGATGTTCAGAGATGGTGGGGAGGGAAGTAGAAAATACACACACAACACACACCCATACCCACACACACACACATACATATTCTCTAATAAAGGCTACTGATATAGAACTTGAGTTGGAATAGTTTTTTTTTTTTTCCTTTTACTACTCAGGGAAAATGTTCACAATACTTTTTTTTTTAACTGAAGCATGAAGTATTTATTTATTTAAAGCCACACTGATAAGGTCCTGCGTAGCCAGGTGGGCCTTGTCAGAGAAAACCTGAATCTCTCTCTGTAAATAATCTGGGAGTCTAGCTACTCCTTGAGGCAAGCAGAGAGATCTGTAGATCTTTGCTAATTCTTTTTTATGGTACAGAATCTCTTTTTAGGATTAGCCTGCCATGATATATTCCTACCTCACGGCATCTTCAACCTATACACCATTATTTGGTGCCTGATTCCATCGTTCTGGTGACCATGAGAAAAAACAAACAAGCAAAAAGTGAAAATACTATGCTTTGATCCATATTCATATTTCTCTTACTGGATAGGGATAGCATTTTCCATCCCAAGTTTATTTATTAACCCAAGGAATTTCCTTGAATCCCCACATTGTTTAAAAGAGCTATGTCCATCATAGTTGATTATCATAATCTTGTTTTTATTGTATACAATGTTCTTGTGGTTCTGCTTGCTTTACTTGACATCAGTTCTTGAAAGTCTTTCCCAGGCTTTCTGAAATCAATCTGCTCATCATTTCTTATAAACAATAATATTACATAACATTCATATACCATAACTTATTCAGCCATTCCCCATTTGATGAGTATCTACTTGGTTTTTAGTTCCTTACCACTACAAAAAGGACTGCTACAAATAATTTTGCACTTGTGGGTCCTTTTTCTCTTTAATGATCTGTTTGGAATACAGAGCCAGTAGTGACACTTCTAGATCAAAGGGTATCCATAGTTTGATAGCCTTTTGGGCATAAATCCAAATTGCTCTCCAGAATAGTTGAATTATTTCAAACTCCACCAACAATTCATTAGTGTCTCAGTTCCCATCCATCATTTATCATTATCTTTCTTCATCATCTTAGCCAATCTGAGATGTGTGTAATGTTACCTCTGAGCTGTCTTAATTTGCAAAAAGAAAATATTAATAATTAATGTATCTATTGTACCTTCTATATGCTATATACTGTGTTAACACATCAGAACCATGTCATTTGATTTGGATACAACCCCGTGAAATAGATGTCATTAAAACTCAAACTTTACAGTTGAGGAAAATGAGATAGATGGAAAGTGATATAGATGAAGGTTGAATGACTTGTTAGGGATCCTACAATTAGTTGATATTGGATTTGAACTCAAGTCTTCCTCATTTCAAGTCTGGCTCTCTTATCTACTATAGCACCTAGCTGCAAACAGCCATTTAAATATATATATATATATATATATATTTTTTTTTTTTCAGTGATATGTTTTGTGTTGCTTTGCCTTCATAATTACTTGTTTGCATGATGTTGTAGTCTTCTAACTCCTACCTTTTGCCTCTCAATTACTTTTTGATTGTTCCCAAACAGCAATTTTTGGAAACTATAATGTTCTATGACTTGGAGACATAATTGCTGGAAGAATATCAGTATACAGAGAGAGAAAGAGAGAGATGCCTTTGTTTCAAGGACAAGCTTGGGGCCATTGAAATGACTTCGTCATTTCCCCAGAGGCAATCCAGTATACTCTCTTCTCCTTCTAGTCAATTCTGTACTCTGTCATGTATTTGCAAATTGAGATGGCTTTTGTAGCCACAGAGTTAAAATATCAGCGCTGGACTCTATAATCAGAACAATCCATCCTTGGATTTGTGGGTGAGATCTTAGAACCCTGGGCTCAATATATTTTAGGGAAGGAATGAATGTAGTGGCGTAGGAAGGTCAGTTAAGATAAGCAGGATAGGATTGGCAGAATATGTTAAATATATTTAAGAGTAGTTATCAGAGTATTTTTGCCCTGAGGTTAGAAGAAATTATAATAAATGTATAATACATAATATTTTGAGTTTTAAAATAAATTAACAAGCATTTATTGAGTGCTTTCCAAGGCCCAGGCATAGTATTAACTACTCAAAATATAAATAAAGACAAAAACAAATCTGCTCTGACTAGACCTGTTTTCCCAAAGCTTTAACCTTTTATGATAACTGTGTTTGTTCTTTAATCCCCACCTGCACCCTGGGCTAACATGTATGTATGTACAGTCATGGGCTGGGTCAACTAAGGGAGGTCAGGCCTTGGGCTCTGATAGCTACAGATAAAGACGTAATCTTTTTTGAAGAAAATTTTACTACAAGGATTTACCTTTAAATTATGTTTTAATGATTTCAAAATATTTTTTTTCCTAGAAATTGCTTAGCATTTATATATCCCAAAGAAATCTTAAAGAAGGGAAAGGGACCTGTATGTGCACGAATGTTTGTGATAGGTCTCTTTGTAATGGCCAGAAGCTCGAAACTGAGTAGATGCCCATCAGTTGGAGAATAGCTGAATAAATTGTGGTATATGAATATTATGAGATATTATTGTTCTGTAAGAAATGACCTGCAGGATGATTTCAGGAAGGCCTGGAGAGACTTACATGAACTGATGCTGAGTGAAATGAGCAGGACCAGAATATTATTATATACTTCAACAACAATACTATATGATGATCAGTTTTAATGGAGGTGGCTCTCTTCAACAATGAGATGAACCAAAACAGTTCCAATAGAGCAGTAATGAACAGAACCAGCTACACCCAGCGAAAGAACTCTGGGAGATGACTATATAAACCACTGCATAGAATTCCCAATCCCTCCATTTTTGTCCGACTGCATTTTTGATTTCCTTCACAGGCTAATACTACACTATTTCAAACTCTGATTCTTTTTGTACAGCAAAATAACTGTTAAGACATATAGTCTTTAACATACTTAACATGTATTGGTCAAACTGCCATCGGGGGGAGGGGATGGGGTGAAGGAGGGGAAAATTGGAACAAAAGGTTTGGCAATTGTCAATGCTGTAAAATTGCCTGTGCATATAACTTGTAAATAAAAAGCTATAATAAAAAAATTAAAAAAAAAATAAAAAGCAATTTGTTTAGAATAAAAAAGAGAAAAAAGAAATTGCTTAGCATTTAAAAACTACATACTTGAAAAAAAATGAATTTTTGCTTTTAGTGATTTTTTTACTTTTTTAAATAAAAATATAATGCTCTTTGTTCCTTTTAAAAACAATTTTAAGAATTATAATGTTAGGTTTTCAGAAAAAGGATATGGTATTTTTTACTAACTTTCCTGATTTCCAAGGCTAAAAATACTACTATAGTTTGTTTTGGGCTGGAAGTAATATTAAAGTACTAAAGAATAAAATTTTTTTTTCAAAGTTAGTACAACATGGCAACTTTAGTTTACAAACATAAAATTAATGTATCCACTGTTTGGGACATTTTTTAAACTTGTTCCTGGTTATATTGATAATTATTACACCTGAGTTTGTTGTGCCTTGTGTTAACAAGTAACTCACTCAATCCTCATTCTTTGAGAGCCCTTCCTCCCCAGTCCTTCTTGTATCATCTCCCATTGGGAAAGATTCTTATCCGTTTCTCAGTTAATTGCTGAATCTACTTTGGAAAGTATAAGTTTAGGAAGTAATGCAATTATTTTTTTAATAAAATTTAATTTTGTCACTTTTTAGTTTTTCCATTTCCAAGGAAAGTATTGAAAGTTTCGACAGCTTTGTTATGGAAAAGAAAACAACTTAATATTAGAAAGTCATTTTCAGTTACTTGTATGCTTAAGCCTTAAAAAACTTGTCTTCCTCCATTCTCTTTGTCTAGAAATTTCACCCCTCAATTATTGTCTCTAACAATGTTTACCAAAGATGGTATTGATTGCAATTACTTATTTGAAATAAATATCAGTGAAATACTTTTAACTTTTAAATGGTGAGCTGTGGTCAGTAAGGATATTTCTCTCTATAGGTCTTTCTAGTGTGTTTATATAATAGCTTTTGCATTGTTCTTTCACTGTGATCATCTTGAAACAAAGCAAATATTGATTTTTTTTAAACTGTCTACTTTCTTCACATGCTCCTGTAGGAGCCATCCATTCATGTGTTCAGGAAGGCCTGGAGAGACCTATAGAAATTTAACACATTTTAGTATTCTTTCTCACCTCTTGCCTATTGAATGACTTTAGACAAGTATTAAGGACCCATAGGATGTATGAACATCATATTACTAGGCCATCTGCATAGTATTGGGCATATACTTATCTTTATTCCTTCATTAATGTGTTTTTTGGGTTGGTTTGTGTTTTTTGATGGATATTCTTTTAATCAAAGCAAATTGTGACTTCTCTAGTAGATGGTCTTCTGGTTCTAGTGATGGGGTCATAAATGCATTAAGCTGCTCTACCTTCTCATGATAACCCTTCCCAGGTTCGATAAGCTGGCCCCCAGACAACAGTCTTGTAATTCTTTGCCAGATCTGTACTCAAAGCCTTTTCAGAATGGGTAAGGTCCATCAAAACTTGTAGCTCTTCTAAGAAAACTATGAGAACCCGGTATTATCTTATACCATGGTATTCAGGATATGACTATATTGTTGTTTAGAATTTATTAGGGCAAGCAAAATGGACAAATTTTTTAATTGAAAGAAATTTAAGGTGGCATTCCAGGCAGTATTCCAAAAGTTCATTTGTAAGTTATTTGTTTGGAGCTTGAGACATCCTCTTTTACAAAACCATTGTTTTAAATTGTCATTATTGGCATTCCCTGACAATTTTCAAACAGTACTACTTGTAATATGGACATCTTCCTCATAAACCTCTGCTCTCCCTTTGGGACCTTAGACCCTTTTTATTGCTTGGAACAATGTGACTCCAGCCTTTTCCAAAGCATGCTCGTGTGTATGTCTTCCTTTTCCTAGTTCCCCTTCCATTCCATTAGAATAAAAGGTTTAATACAGACTGTTTGTTTTCTTGCCTATATTTATATCCCTAATGCTTAGCTTTGTAACCAGCACTTTGTTGTTCAGTCATTTTAGCCATGTCCAATTCTTCATGGCTCCATTTGAAGTTTTCTTGGCAAAGATATTGAAATGATTTGTCATTTCATTCTCTAGTTCATTTTAAAGATGATGGACTGAGACGAACAGGGTTAGGTGAGTTGTTCTAGATTACATGGTTAGTTAAGTACCTGTGGCTGAATTTAAGTGACATCTGTGACACCTAAATGCCCCAACTAGCAACCTAGTAAATACTTAATAAATGCTTTTTTTATTCATTCTTATTCCATCCATCCATAATATAATTTTTTTAATTGCTCATTATGTCATAACAACATAGTTATTGTTATGTATTTTATATATGTCATAACATAGTTATGACATAATGAGCGATTCAAAAAAAATTATACAATACATGGTCCCTCTTAGGGAATTTACAGTCTAATTGGGGAAGAAAACTTAAGGTGATAAGAGATAGTAGAAGATTTAATCCATAAATTCTGTATTATTAATAACATTTTCGGTGAGCACTTATATAATAATTTTTTTGGAAGTCACAATGTCCCTTTAATGTTTTATCTTCCAAATGCTTGGTAGCTTTTTGGATTTACCTGCTCTTGGTTGTATGGGAAGTTGCATGGTTGTGTTTTTGAAGTAGACTCAAATATTTGGAGCTCTTGATCTGCATGATTTTCTGGGGTTTTCCAGATCAAGTAAGCATGCTGCCACTTTTAATGATTGTCTGGGAGAGTTAATATAATTCAAAGAGCAGAGATCTCTGGAAGACTTGATCTTTCCTAGGAATTCTTGATGGTTTCTTTAACTTCTTCTACTCTGAAATTCACTTACATGATAAATTGGTAAGATTTTCATGTACATGCACATGCATTGTATGTGTTTGTGTGTGTGTATATGTATGTTTAAATCACAGAATCTTAAAGTTTGAAGGGACCTCAGATTATCTTACTGAACCCATACAAATGGTCTTACATTAATGTCAAAGCACCTACTGCTCTTTGAGGTAATTCATTCCATTTTTAGTCAGTTTTAATAGTTCAGAAATTAATCCCTACCTCCTTACATTGAGACAACATTTACCTTTCTGCAACTTCTGCCCAGTTTTTAATCTTGTGCTTGGGTCACCAAAAGTTAGGAGTACATAGTCAAAGAAGACAATGAATATTTTTCATCTGTAATCTTGGCTCCCTTTCATTCTTGGATCATGGATATAGCCTTTAGTTTCAGCCTTAGTTTCCCCATATATAAAACTAAGCTAATGACATGGTAGCCTAAATGCCTAGGACTTGAAAGAGTGAATTAGATGTTTAAAAGATTATTGGGCATGGGAATTAGGGATGCTAATAATGTATTTCACTAGTGCCTTTTATCTAGACATCTAATAATGATGACATCTTTGCAGCACCTGCACAGAGAAGCCCAGCAAGAATGCATGCTTACTGTGCCCATTTTTGCACGTAGAAGCTTAGAGTAATATTGTGATTTGTCCGATGTTACTCATCAATCACAATGCTGAAAAAAAGAGTTCTGGATTCAAAACAAGAGGAATAAAGTTCAAATCTTGTCTGTAATTACTTCCTTTGTGTGTTTAATTAAATTTCTTTCCTCTCTCTGGGCTTCAGTTTTCCTCATATATGAAATGTAGAAGTTAGATGATTTTTAAGGTCTCTTTGTAAATTTGATTTTCTTTATTTCTTGATGTCAAATAAATTTATTTGTGCAATTTTCAGACTTAAAAGAATGCAGTGTTCCATATCAGTGAAAAGTTGAGAGATTTCTTTGAAAGTAAATACTGGAAAAAAAAAAAACTTTTTTGATGTATTAAAGTGGTTGTAGCCAGTTTTAGAATCTGTCCATCATCACACATGACAGTACTATAGGTCAAATTAGTGTGAGTATATTGATAGCAATCAAATTTTGATTTGATTTAATAAAACATCTCTGCTTTTTTTCATGTCATGCCTGTTGTACTACCTTCAGCCCCAGATCAAAGATTCTGACTCTCCACCTGATTGATCAGAATTAGTCATTGGTAACCCCACCCAGAACTACCATGCTATTGACCAGAATCTTTACATAAGGTTGCTGAGTTAGTCTTATTGTTCTTCTTCTTTCCCCCATATACACTTTTTACACCTCTGATGGTAAATTAAATTTTGCATTTACAAATAGGGAAACTAAGGGAATTAAATTAAATGACTTGGACAGCATCACACAACTAGCAAATATCTGAGTCTGGATTTGAAATTAAGTTTTCCTGACAACCTAGTCCAGTGCTCTTATTCACTTAGTTACCTAGCTGCTTGTGATTTAAATAATCATTTATTAAGGACCTGGAGGGTAGAGACTTTCCTTTCACATATATATGCATGTATATATTTTATACATATAAAATAAATGCATGTATATATTTTACATATATATAAGTATAACTATATATGTATATATAAATTTAAGTGTGTATATATATATATAGATATAGATATATGTATATATTTATTTATTTCCATCTCCTAGAGCCATGTCTGGCACAGCAATGCTTATTACCTTCCACAGGGAGAATTATTTGTCACCTCCACCCTTCAGGGCAGTGCTTCAGTAGATTCAATAGATATTGATGGGGGCATGTCCCTTAGCTGTGTAGATAATAACTCATTCCTAAAACCTACTATGACAATAGATTTGACAAATCACTCTAAGAAGGACTTAATGGGTATTTCTGACCACATCAGTGATGTGGATCTCTGATTGATTTCTGAAAATTTTGCTTGTTTAACCTTCATTTCCCTTTTTTTGGTGGATGTGGTTTTTAATGCAGTTTTTAAGTTTTTGAAGCACCCACATATCTTTACAATCTCTTCCTCAGAGCTCTCATTCATCAGTAGCTTGTCATTGATCTTTTATATGAAAAGCAGAAGAGCCCTCATTACTTTTTCAAAGCAGAAACAACAAAAGATTATCTAATTTTTTTCTCTCTCAGTGATTGTGGCATTTACTCTCATTTTGTCTTTCTAAAGATTACTTAGGAAAGAATTGTGAAATTAATCACCATGAAGGGTTGTTTCAAACTGCAAGTAAGGAATGCCCAATAAGAAGAATAAGAGTTGTTAGTGATGTTATAATTTTTGATTTTGAAGCAAATTGCTTTCCCCCCCATAAAGATAGATATTGTGGGCTTTTTTTTTTAAGAGCTAGTTAGTAAGCATTATAAGTGTCTTCTATGTGCCAATCACAGTTTATTAAGCACTGAAAACATAAAGAAAGCAAGGGGGAAAGTCTAATAGTGGAGACAGCATGCAGAAGTGCAAAATAACTATTTACAAAGAGGATAAATCAGAGATAAGGGGAAAAGGCACCAGTATTAAGGGACTTTGGGGAAAGCTTTTGGTAGAAGGTAGAATTTCATCTGAGACCTGAAGGAAGCCAGGGAAACCATGAGTCAAAGATAAAGAGAAAATATCAACCCTGATTCCCCATCACATACTTTTTGACCCAGTGGTAGCTATTCTAAAAACAAGACATCCCGTCTCTTGCTCTGGACATTCTTTTTGGCTGCCTACTATGCCTGGAACTCTTTCCCTTTATTTGTTTTATTGATTTCTCTGGCTTCTTTTTAATTCCCAACTAAAATTGTATGTTTATAGTACATTTTCTCTCGCTCCTCTTAGTTTCAATGCCTTATTACTTCATCCTGTATGTAGCTTATTTTGTATATAGTTATTCATGTTGCTCTCCAGTTAGATTGTAAGCTCCTTGAGGATGGGGACTGTCTTTTGCCTCTTTATGTATTACCAGCGTTTAATACAGTGCCTGGTACATAGTAAATGCTTAGTTATTGATTGAGAAATTGAAATCTGGGGGACAGCCCATGGAAAATGCATAGTCGGGAGATAGAGTATCTTGTTCAAGGAGCAGCAAAGAGGCCAGTGTTACCAGAGCAAAGAATACTTGGAGGGGGTGGAGGAGAATAAGATGGTAAAAGTAGGTTGGTGCCAGATAATAAAGGTCTTTGAAAGCTAAGTAGTATTTTATATTTGATCCTGGAATTGGTAGGGAACCACCAACTTATTGAATGAGAATAGGGTATGGTATGTGACTTGATTAGATCTGTACCTTAAGAAGATCAATTTGACAGCTGAATATAGGGTAAATGAGAGTGGACAGAGACTTGAGGTAGGGAGATCTGCAGTGTATTAGTGCAGTAGTCTGGGCATGAGGTCATGGAAGTTTGCCCCAGGATGATAGCAACCTCTTTGGAAAAGTGAAGGGAGCATATTCTTTTTTTTTTTTTTTTTTTTCCAATAGTTGCTTATTTACAAGTTATATGAATGGGTAACTTTACAACATTGACAATTGCCAAATCTTTTGTTCCAATTTTTCCCTTCCTTCCCCCACCCCCTCCCCTAGATGGCAGGATGACCAATACATGTTAAATATGTTAAAGTATAAATAAATACAAAATAAGTATACATGTCCAAACAGTTATTTTGCTGTACAAAAAGAATCGGAGTTTGAAATAGTATACTATTAGCCTGTGAAGGAAATCCAAAATGCAGGCAGGCAAAAATATAGGGATTGGGAATTCAATGTAATGGTTCTTAGTCATCTCCCAGAGTTCTTTCACTGGGTGTAGCTGGTTCAGTTCATTACTGCTCCATTGGACCTGATTTGGTTCATCTCATTGCTGAAGATGGCCAGGTTCATCAGAATTGATCATCATACAGTATTGTTGTTGAAGTATATAATGATCTTCTGGTTCTGCTCGTTTCACTCAGCATCAATTCATGTAAGTCACTCCAGGCCTTTCTGAAATCATCCTGTTGGTCATTTCTTACAGAACAATAATATCCCATAATATTCATATACCACAATTTATTCAGCATTCTCCAATTGATGGGCATCTACTAAGTTTCCAGTTTCTGGCCACTACAGAGAGGGCTGCCACAAACATTCTTGCACATACAGGTCCCTTTGAAGGGAGCATATTCTAAGTACGTAGTAGGGAATAAAGAAGGAAATAAAATACTTATTGCAACCTTTACTACATAATGTGCTAATAAATACTTTGCAAATATTATCTGATTTGATCCTCACAACAGCCTGTGAAATAGGTACTATTGTAACTACTTTACACTTGAGGAAATTGAAGCAGACTTGTTCTGGGGCAGGATTTGAACTCAGATTTTCCTGATCTGATCCTAGGATGTTATTTACTATGCTACCCACTTGCCATTCAAGAGCTATTATGGGAGAAATGGCAGGATTTGGCAAGAAATTAGATGTGGGGGAAAGAAAGGTTTAAGAATATGAGGAATAAAAGTTAAGTACTTAAGTTTGAAGCCTGGGTGACCTGAGGATGGTAAAGATATTAATAGTTATCAGAGCATCAGGAAGAAAGGAGGACTTTGGAGAAAGGTTATGACTTCCATTTTGGACATGTCAAACCTAAGATGTCTGTATTGCACATCCCAAAGAGGATAGCACAGTCAGAGAAAGAAGGCTAGAAGTCAGGCAGAGGCTAGAACTGGAGAAGTAGATCTGGCAGTCATCAGCCCAGAGATAACTGAAATCTTGGGAACGGATGAGATCATCAAATGATGATGGACACAGATCAACCCCATCTTTGATATTCTCATTTTTGTAGCCATAGTTCTATTGCTTATCAGTTGTGTGCCATTTAGCTTCCCTGGTGCTCACTGTCCTCATTTGCCAAACGAGATACTAATAGGGCTCTTGAGTTCCCTTCCAGGTCTACAATTAGGGTAGATAATTAATAATCTAATAATTTAGGTTTAGAGTTTTATATACTTTATCTTGCTTGACATATATGTTATAAGGTAATTACCATAGATAATATCCTTATTTAGTTGTCTAGTTTATTTGGGGCTAACTAAGATAGTTGGGAGAACCAGGGCTAGAACTAAAGTCTCTCAGATAGTTCTTTTTTCTACTTAGAAACTGCCTCATTTTAAAAATTTGTTTCTGTATAGAAGTATCAAAAATCAAAGTTTCTTGCTAAATAGTTTAAACTTGTGTCTGGAGAAACATTGGAAATAACAGTAATCCCATTTCACACCCCTTTTTGATCCATCCATACTTAAAAATGAAACAGATACTCTTGTCTCCTGATGCAACTATATAATAACATACATTGTTTTAGAAGGTAAGTCCCATTAATGTAAGGACTATTTTTCTGTTTTTTTTTATTGGTTTATTTTGTATTTGAATCTTGGAAATAGCTTTACCAGTCGTAGATGTTTTATTCAGTTAGATGTGACTTTATTATTTTAGTACATAAACCAAAATTTATACAACCAGAGCAGAGGCTATGGATGATTCATCTTTCCAGTTATGTGGGAGAGTTCTCTTAGTCTTATACTATTGAGCCAACCAGTGAATTCTACTCTCCTTCACAATCAGACAAAATTTACTATCTTTATCCTTTCTGTTTCTCTTAAGGTGCTTTTGAACAGCAACAGGTTTCTTGATCAGTGATAAAGATTTATCAGAGGCGAGTCTTTTGGACTTAGGAATTCTCAACATTCTGTTGCCAATTTCAGAGCATAGCTGTGCCATGCCATGAGAGTCCTTAAGACTGTATCGCTTTGGGAGAACGTCAGGCCCTTCTAGGCCAGCTTGTGGATCTGTCTCTTCATGTTGTTGTAGGTGAGCTTCAGCCACATGAGTATGCTGTGGCAGTATGGCAGACAATGCTGGTAGTCTTTCCAGTAGGGTGAACATAATCCATGATGGTGATGATTAGGATAGTGACAGATCTTAGTAGATGCTTACTAGATGCTTCTTGATTTGAATTGCAATCATAAAGTTATGAATTGACACTGAAATTTAAACTTCATTGACTCCACCATGTGAAAGAAAAAAACATCAGTACTATACTGTTATTGACATTCTGCCAGAAACAATTTAAAAATTAACATTAATCTAATAACCTAAGCATTTCTAACTTGGAGTGTTATTATCAAACCATTATAGACTCCCATGCTGTGAGACATGTCCCTTACTTAAGTGGAATTGAGATAATGCTTTAGGGAATATGGAACAAAGAAAAGATTAGAATATGTTAAACTAACATACTTGGGTTACATTCCAAAATATTTCTGACTACTCAGTTAATTCTTTGACTATTCTCCTTAAGGATTGTTAGCACCTCATTCCTGCAATCAATGGAGAAGTGTTGGTGGTAACAGCGTCCTTTCTGCATCTGGAAAGAGGATACTGTTTCTAGATGATTTAATAGTGCAGTCTCTTCAAGAAGTAAGGGAAGACAATTATTCATAATCTAATTAGAGGTGCTCTTTCTTCTAAGTTTGGTCAAGCCCTTTTGTTCTTATCCTAACCCACCTAAAGAGAAAAATCTATAAAGGATTTTTAGGCCAGAGAGAATATTATTATTTAATATTTCTAGAAAAACTAAAATGGATTTGTGGTTTTTAAAACATGTTTACATAAACATAAACATTAAAAATACTGTTGTTAGCCCTTCCAGAATGACTTCTCTAATTTGACCTGTTATTGAAATGGATTAAAGTAACTTTTCACAAATGTTATTCTTAAAACAACCCTGAGAATTAGAGTCCAAGTATTTTGATTTACATTTTTCACATGAGGAAACTGAGCCATAAAGACTTAAATGATTTACCATAGATAAAATCACATAGCTGGTAAGTAAATTGTATAAGGTTGTACACAAATTCAAATAAATATAAACACAACCAAAAATCATGGTAGAAGTAGGTGAATTAAATAAGTGATGTATATATAAATTCAGTTCTGAGATGGCAAGCATTGGGTACTTAAAGGTATTATTTCATGGATTAGACTTAAATATTGAAATGATGAAAAACATTGGCCAAATGGAAGAATTTTAAAGGGCATTTTGCTGGTCATTAGTGTTGATATGATGAGGATTTCAGTGGTGGAAAGTAGTTAAGATCAAATAGAAGGAACTTGTGCAACTTAGAAGGAAGGACATGATGAAGAAGGGAAATACCATGACAGTTTCAAACATCAGAATCAGGTAACTATGTTTTGGCCTTCAGTCAGATCAGCCTGCTCCTTTTGCTAAAGCTGAACCTGTTGCTATGCAGAGAAGTCTGAAGATCTTGTTATAAACAGTTTTGGGATAGGGGTAGCAAGTGTGGCTTTGGTAATTCTATGGAGGTGGCAGTTTGGGACAGGGTAGCTCAAGGAAGATCAAGTATGTGCCACAGACAAAAATTAAAGACTTTGCCCTCACTCAGGGATATTATATTGGAGAAGATATTGTAACATAAATAACTATATAAAATAAATATAAGGAAAAATTGGAGGGGCATGGCAGGGCAGGCAGAGAGCTGTATTGTCTGAGATAGATTCTGTGTCATAATAAAGATTTTTACCTCAACTTTTGTAAACTAGTGTTGATGATTATGAACTGCTTCCTTTCAGTGACAATCTCTCTCCTCAGATTTTACCTATCAGTTTGTTTTTCTGCATTAGTTGCAAACAATATGGGTTGATGTATAGAACGTCAGCATTGGAGTCAAGAGGTCCAGGGCTGATTTCCAACCTTACACACATATTAGCTGTGTGAACGTAGACAAGTTACTTCATTGTCTCTAGGCAACTGCTGTCCAAGGCTAAAACTCTTCACCTAGGGTCCCTGAATTTGTTTTTCACAGTAGGAGCTCCCTATACCAAAGAAAAGACAAGTTTGTGTGTACCAGACAAAATCCTTATCATGCCTTATATATGTGTATGTGGAGTGTGTGGTGTGTGTGTATAAGTATGTGTGTATACATTACACATATATTCTATATACAAATATAAATATATGTATGTGCATATGTATGTATGTATGTTATCCACATCTGAATGTTACCATTCTTAACAGATTGTGCTCTTTGTGAAAAAGGGCCTGTCTTATCTGATTTTAGTATTTGCTTCAGTGGGGCAGCGAGATATAACAGTGGATAGAATGCTGGGCCTGGAGTCAGGAAGACTCATATTCCTGAGTCCAAATCTGGCCTGAGACAGTTATTAGCTTTGTCATCCTGGATATTTAACCCTATTTGTCTTGTTTTCCTCATCTGTAAAATGGTCTGGAAAAGGAAATGGCAAATGTCTTCAGATCTTTACCAAGAAAACCCCAAATGAGGTCACAAAAAGCCAGCTATGAGTAAAACGATTGAACAACAGCAAAAGCTTGCTCCATTGCCTTCTCTGTACATAGCAAGTGGTTAATAAATATGTAATGAATGACCTATTTTGTAGTATTTTAAAAATTCATTCGCTTGTTTTTGAATCATTCTAATCCTACAGTTTATTCAGTTTAAATGCCAAATATTTATTGAATTGCTCTTAGAGGCCAAGCAAGGGGTTTAGGTGAACAATTTGTTCCTATGCTGCTGACTTCTGTAAGTTATTATTTTTCAAGATTTAAGACATATATTTGACAATGTTTTCTCTCTCCCTAGCCCTTCCTATGATATTGACACTGATGTAAAAGTATGTTTGTTGAAACTATTAAATGTAGTTGTGACCTCTGTCTCATTTTTGCCATGTGGATTGGTGACGACCATTCCCTGGTGTATCCCCCATTTCTGCTCTGATTTCTGTATTGCAGGGATATGACATCTGATCATGGAACCACAAGCTGAAAGTTGGTACTGGACTGGACTAGCCATAAAGAAGCATTGTTAGAAAGGAGAGAACAAAGAGATCTGTCATATTCAAAATACTGATCTTTTACTGAAGGGTACTCATGCCCTTGCCTTCCACATTTCTGGGGGTTGGCAAAAGTCTTTCATTTTGCTTGAAAATGCTTTTATAGAGTCAGTGACTTAACTTTATAATTTTATCTTGTTTCTGTGCAAGATGGTACAATATGATTATGCATATACTCATATATAACAAAATTTTATATATATAGATAGATATATATATAACAGAATGATTCCTTGAAGTGTCTTTTGTAAAACTGATCTATATAAATTAATTCACATTTTAAATGTCTTAAAGAAACTTTCTGTCAAAGGAATTATAGTCGGTGAAAAAAGACTATTATCCTAAATTTTCGAATGAGGAAACATCCATGAAAGTTGGAGTGTCTTGCTTGAAGGTCATATAGCTATTTAATTGTCTCAAGTGGGTGTTGAACATAGGTCTTTGTGACTCCTAGAAGAGCACTATAATATCCACTCTTCCATGCTTCTTCTCTTATCAGTGATTTATTTCGGGCATCTACTATAATTCTTTCTAAGACACTGTAGCATATATTTTTCTCAAGCCCCCGTTCCTACAGTATATTTACCTTCCAATTTGGTTTTCTCATTTTTTATTCCTAACTATTAAGGTAGCTTATTGTGTTCATCGAGCCAAAGTCCAAATGCTACTCTCAGATTTCTGATCAGTTTCTTTTTTTTTTTTTTTTTTTTTTTTTTTTTTTTTTTTTTTTTTTTTTTTTGATCATGAAATAATTAGATCTTATACAGCTTTGCTTTAAATTGGCACCTTAACTTTCTGGTTCTTAGAGTTGTCCCCTATTTTACTTAAGTGATACTTTCATGTTCTGTGTAGGTTATCTGAAAAAAGTCAGATGTAAAGTTGAAATTCTCTTTGATGATGATCTCTTTCTATTTTGCATTGAGAAAAGTAGATTTGTCTGTAGCATATACTCCATTTAGTTCTTTGTTGCTTTAGGAATGTAGTGTAACCTTTCTGAGCTTCAATTTTCACACCTTTAAAATATGCTTATCTGATAGGCATGTCATAAGAATATTTAGAATTTATTTAGAAGAATTTCTTAAAACTATGATAAATTCTACACAAATTTACAATATTATTGTTATCTTAATAATAGTTATGATACCTGAAATGTTTCTCTCCTTCTTGTTCTTGATTGTATTTTTTAAGTGTGTGTTTGTTTTTTCTCAGATTAATACCGAAGAACATGTGGATGCAGCTGACCAGGAAGTTATCTTGTGGGATCATAATATCCCTGAAGATATCTTGAGGGAGATAACCAAACCCAAAGAGGTGCCAGCAGAAAGTGTTACTGTCTGGATTGATCCACTTGATGCTACACAAGAATATACAGGTAATTTTGGATTAGATAATCATTGTAAAATGGAAAATTAAAACACTTATCCTGTTTGATCAAGTGTCAGTCTAAGAGGAAACCTTTTTTGCAACGAAACACAGAAAAATTTACAGAATGGAGGATAGCATGAGGGAGTAAGACCATTATTATGACTCTGGGGCCTTTTGCAGTTTTAAAATTTTCTTATTCTAATGTCTCATACCTACAGTTTTTAAAAGTAACATATTTGTTAGGAGAAAAATTTAATCTTTATTTTCTTTGATTAAGTTGTGTTGTACTTGAATGTCTTGTGCAAAGGAGTGATGCTATTTTCTATCCAAAGAGACAATTGACTGATGTTTTTGTTACATTTATACTGTGGTACAGTTGAAAAAGGAGGCAGCATCCTGTTCCTGGAATCAGGAATTTCTGAGTTCAAATTCAGCTTCAGATATTACCTCTGTATCTCTGGACAAATCATTTAACTCTGTTTGCCTTAGTTTCTTCATCTGAAAAATGAGTTGAAGAATGGTAAACTACTCTAATATCTTTGCAAAAAAACAAAACAAAAACAAAAACAAATGGAATTATAAACATTTAAACACAACTGAAATGAAGAACAACAATAAAAAAGTAAATTTTGAATCATGCAATTTTTTAGATGAAAATTGACATTGACATGAAGTAATGTATAACCTTATTACTTTATAGGTGAAGAAATAGAATTCTTGGTTAATTAAGTGATATACCTGTGTTCACACATCTAGTTAGTGACAATTAGACTAGAATCTAACCAGTGTCTAGCTAGAATCAACTCACTACTACTTCCTTTTTTCTTAATTTTTTTCCTTTTTTGGAGGCAATCAGGACTGTGACTTGGCTAGAGTCAGGGTCACACAGCTAGTGTCTGTGCTGCATTTGAACTCAAATTTTTCTCATGACTGATGCTGTATCCATGCTCTACCAAACTGTCTCTACTTCCTTTTGCAACAGCACACTGCCTTCTGAGATGGTTTATTACTTAATCTTTAAATAGTTTTAGATTTAGAGATAAAAGTTAATTGACCTGAGGATAAAGCCTTTTTAATAAATAAAAGGATTATATTCTAACCTTTTGTGGTCAAAATCCATTCTCCAGAATTAATTGTTTCTCTAATAAAAATGATTTAGTTATTTCCAAGACGTAGATTCACAAATACTCTGAGCTGGAAGCAACCTTATAGATCGTCTAGTCCAAGCTGTGTCAGAACCGGATTCTCCTACAAAACATCCATAACAAGTAGCCGTATATTCATACTTAAAGGCTTGAAATGACAAATGACTCCTTAAATTTTTATATAGTCTTAATTGTTCTGAAGTTTTCCCTTCTTCTAGTACCTTGTGAAACCAGTATGTTCTATTTTTGGATGGATTGAATAGACAGTTTTTCTGTATGCTAAAATAAAATATGCCTCTTCATACTTTTACCTATGGTTCCTAAAGTTATACTTTCTGTGGTTAAGAAAAAATTTCATAACTTCAGCAAGGTTGTAAGGCAGTTCCTGTAAGTTTTTTTCTTCATAAAATCCCTCCTATCCCTTTAAAAAAGAGAAAATGAGAGAGAGAGAGATAACACATCATGACATAATGTATGGTAGGCTGAACTTGAAATCAAGAAGACCTGCCCTCAAATTTCTCTCGTTTAACTTAGCAGAATATGTTCAAATGCCTCCTTTCTCCATTCTATATTTTATAACTAATTTTTAAAAAACTCAAACCAAGAGCTTTATGTTTTTCCTTTACTAAATTTTATTCTATCAGATTTATGCATAGTAGCCTCCTGAGACCTTTATGGTTCCTGATTTTACCTTTCAATTTCACTTATCATCTGCATATTTAATAAATATAATCTGTGCCTTTGTGCAGTTCAGCACTTTTACATATACAAAAAATGAAATGAATTTTAGTTTAAAATGACTTTTTGAAGAATTCATACTGGCTTTCAGTTATTGGTGCTTTCCTTTATAATTGCTCTTAAGCTTACCTATTAATATTATTTTTGACAATTTCCTCTTAGCTAAACTCAAGTATGCTCACCTTTTGTTTGAAGAATCCAAATTTCTTCTCATATTTAAAAAAAAAAAAAAAGTTAGGGCATCATATTTACCCTCTTCCATCCTAACATATACCTTTCCTATTTTCTATAATTTTTTTTAAAAAAATCCTGTGGCACAACAAAAAACATCTGAATATTTTCTGTGCATTGTAATAGAATACATCTAGATCTTGACTTGTGAACTTTTTGTGGGTTGGTATGTTTTATGAGCATGTCTTGCTTATAGGCGTTTTCTTACTGCTGGTTATTTTCGTTTTATCCTTTTCAGTGTGAAGATATTATATTCCTTAATTGTTTACTCATATCTTACTCTTTATGACTTCATTTGTGGTTTTCTTGGCAAAGATACTGGAAGGTTTGCCATTTCCTTCTTTGACACATTTTACGAATGAGAAAAAATGAGGCAAACAGTAAACTTCCTCAGGGTCACACAGCAAGTGAATGTCTGAGGCCAGATTTGAATTCAGGAAGATGAGTTTTTCTGACTTCAGCTCTGGTACTCTATCTACTGTGCCATTTAGCTGCTTTGTTGAGGCTCTAGCCATAAGATAAACGGACCACAGGATACAGTTCATTAACTGTATCCTAATTTATAGGATATATAACTGTATCCTAACTTATTAACACATGGCAATGTGACATGTTGGAATGGATGTCGAAACAGGAAAACTAGATTCAATTCCTAACTCTTGGGTAATAGGCACATTTTTCTGACTTTATTTAGGCATATTCTTCTGCCCCAGGAGAAAAGATAATATTATTTGGATTATCTGCTTCACAGAGTTGTTAAAACTGTTTTCACAAACAATGAAAAGTGTTATAGAAATGTGAGTTATCAATTATAATGTATATCAAATTGTCTGTTTTTTCATGTGGGGAAGAAGAAGGAAAGAATTAGGAACTCAAATTTTAGAAATCAAATGTTAAAGGAAAAGAAATGTGAATTATTGCTTAGATAAATAGATGGGTTGATTCAGATAGATGAATTGGAAAGTAAAAAACCAGGGATGATGTGCTCTGGGATTTGAAATCAGAATATCTTATAGTATAATTTAAGATCTTGGTATTACTAAATCAACTTTACATTTTTTCATTAGTTTCTTTGAAATTCTTGACTTTTTGTTCTTCCAAATGAATTATTTTTTTTTTCTAATTCAAAAAAATTGCGGTAATTTAATTAAGATAATGTTAAACATAAAAATTAGGTAAAGAATTTCATTCTTTTATATTGGCCCTGCCTATTTCATGAACAATTATTATATTTTCTATTAGTTAAAACTGATTTTATTTGTATAAAAAATTTATTAATTCATTTATTTATTTTTACAATTTTGTTTATATAGTTCTGGGTTTGTTTTGGCAGGTGTACCCCCAGGTATTTTATATTGCCTAGAATTGTTTTAAATGTGGTATCTTTTACTATCATTTCCAATGTTTTCCTTGTGGTATTTAAGGCTGATGATTTTTGTGAATTTACTTTATAATCTGCTACTTTACTAAAATTATTGTTTCAGCTAATAGTGAACTCTTTGGGATTTTCCAAGTATATTATCATTTTGTCTGCAAAAAAAATGTAGTTTTGTTATCTCAGTTACCTCATTCTCAATTCTTATTACTTCTATTTCTTTTTCTTCTCTTATTGCTATTGCTGGGGTTTCCAATACGATATAGAACATTTAATAAACAATTTAACAAATTATCCTCTTTGGATAAATTATACCCTCTAATAGTGACATTCCCATTGTGAGGCACATTCCACCCATTTTCATGTTTCATGTTACTTTTTGTAGGATAACCTTAATTACAAAACACAACTAAATACACCTTCAGTTGTGCTCATTTTTCAGGGGAAAGAGACTAATCTGAGGAAAACAAATTTCTAGGGATTGACCAAAATTAGATTCATTCCAATCTCATGGAACTATTACAACTCCAGTATATCCACGACAGTAAGATCTGATACTCAGAATTTGGAAGATTGGCCCTGATGTGATGGTTCTACTGTTTGCCTTAATGTTGTGGGCAGAACACATTCTTTCTTCTAGCCTAAAGGTCCTTTCTGTCAAATGAAAAGTTTGATCTCTTAGAGATAATCTCTAAGCTCTCTTCTAACTGTAAGGCTGCAACACACTCTGAATCATACAAAAGATTAAGTGACATTTAACATGTTTATTTAATGTTATCTTTCTTGATATACTGATCTATTGTTTTTAATATCTTTTAAAAAGGCCAAAAGTGTACTGATTATGTACACCTTAGATTATATTGTTTTTTGATTTGACAAGAAAATTCAATTAAATACAATAATCCGTTCTCTTACATTTTCTATATATCCAGAATTTATTTCACCTACATTCATGATCCTAAAGATTCACAGAATGATTCAAGGGAGAAGCTCTGAAAAATTTGACATGCAAATCTCTTTGAAAGGCAAGATAGTTGAAACAGGAAAAGAACATACTCATTTGGATACAATACATTGGAAACAGACATTATGTAACAATCTTCCATAGGAGTGGATTGATAAGAAATAAAATTTCCTTTATATTTGCAAAGAGTTTATCTTGGGGTAGGTATGCATAATAACTGTATTTAGGGCAGACTTATCCCAAAGAACTATTTCTAATCACTTTTTTTAAATAAAGCAAAAAGGAACTTTTGTTACAAAAGCTGATCAGAATTCTGAATTTATATTTTGTAACTTTAACTTTTTTTTTCCTTCTACTCTCTCTAGAGGATCTTCGGAAATACGTTACTACAATGGTGTGCGTGGCTGTAAATGGTAAACCAGTACTGGGAGTAATACATAAGCCATTCTCTGCTTACACAGGTATTTTTTTTTTTTTTTTTTTTGGCCTTTCTTCATTTTTTCATTTTCTTTATCATCTCAAGGAAGTTAATGTTTATAGCAATAAGTTCATATGAAAATGCCACTGAATACTTGGTAAATAGTGAACTTGGTTTGTTGCTTAAAAAATCCTATTTTCCAGATTGGTTTGTTTGTGGCTACTGACAGAGAAGGCAAGAGTAGGATTAAGAGTGCCTGAGAATGATATGTATTAAACTGTATATCCTGCTATTTCAAAGCCAACTGAGAAATTATATTCTGATTGCTTCTGTGTCTCTTTCTGTTAGTTACAAATACTTTAAATTTGTCTATGGTTGATAATGAGCTAGATATAATATATAAATAAGTTAGAATGATTCGTTTGAGTTTTACCACATTATGCCCTGCACTAAGTATTTTTTCATTTTTTCTTCTTTTCATTTTTTTTTTTAAACGAGATAGGTGATTACATTGGTACAAAGGATACTCCCAGTATCCCTTATTAGTGTAGAGTTCACCAATTTAAAGCATTAATTCTTCTAGTATTTATACAGCCTTGTTAAGGCATACATACAGCTTTATTAAGGTATACATGTGTATGTGTGTGTATATGTGTGTGTGCGCACGTGTGTGTGCGTGTGCACACATGCCATAGTCAGGACTGAATCTAGCACTTCCTGACTAGGAGACTACTGTACCATGCTATCAATCATGCAATATAAAAGAAGATATTTATCTCTATCTTCCTAGATAGAGATAAAGAGATAGATTTTGTTGTTGTTCACTCATTTCAGTCATGTCTGACTCTTTGATCCCATTTGGAATTTTCTTGGCAAAGATATTGGAGTGATTTGACATTTCTTCATTTTATAGATCAGGAACTGTAGATGAGCAAACAGAGTTAAGTAACTTGGCCATATGGTTGTAATAATATCTGAGACTGGATTTAAACTCAGGAAGAGGAGTCTTTCTGATTCCAAGCCCAAGTGCTGTATCTGCTGTGCAAAATTGACATGATAAAATAGATGAATAAATATATTTCTGTATATTTCAGATAATCCAGCTACCTTTGAGGGTACCTAGCTTTTATTCTTCCTTCAGAATGTCAACCTTCCATTTAGGTTGTAGTGTATATATTTCATTCTATCTCCTACTAATAATAATGTTTTTAAAATAATACTTACAGTTTGCAAGGCACATTTACACATTAAATATTTCTTTTAAGAACCCTGTGAGAGTAGAAGGTTGAGCATAGATAGATTAAATACTTTATCCAAAGACGTGATGTATTCTAGTATGACTAGCAAATTCTTCTATTATACTTTTGGTCTCCCCTGTTAAAAATATAGCTCTTTAGGGATAAACATATTTTCCATTCTGTATGTTTATATATCAATGCCTAGCACTGGTACCTTGGGATATAAATAGATGCTTATTAAATATTAATATTTAGATTTCAAATATAGGGTACTCTCAATTCACTATTGTTAAGGGACAGATCAGTTCTCTGAGAGCCTCCACAGCTTTGGATCATAACATCTGAAGGAGTTGCAGAGCAGCCTTTGCTGACACAGGTGTTGCAGATTGGGAATGAGATAACTTGGAGGCAGAGGAGAGAGGTCAGACAATGCAACTGCCTCTCAGTCTCCTTGTATTATCCTCTCACATGAGGAGATCCATTCTGGGTTGGATCTCCAGCAGCCACTGTTAGGTGGCTCCCATGTATTCCAACAGCTCCTGTGTATTTCAACACACTATACTATCTTTTTCTTTATATTATTAATATGATTTATCAGATCTCTGAAAGGTTTCATTATTCTAGGTTTTGTATAAGCTATAAGACATAATGAGAATGAGAGTATGTTTAGAACTTCCCTATATATAATATTTTCTTCAAAATGATTGAATAATGGATCCATAGGAGACAAATTACAATATGATTACAGGCATCATTACTGAAAATTGTTTGAAATTCAGGAATCATGATTGATTTAGTCCATGCTATTGTAAGTTATGTGTTCTACACAAGGTCTCACAGATAAAATAAAACTGAAATAACTTGCACTAGTGGAGGACAAAACTCATTTGTCTTACTGCTTTCAAAAAACAATTTCTATACTTTCAAATAGTTATCCTTCCCTTAATGAGATATTTCTAAGTAAATTTTGAATAAAACAAATGTCATTAATCACATTTTTTATTGACTTCTTATAAAATGTCTTCTGGATTTAATAATGTAGTTTAAAATATAATCTACCTTTCATTCTGACTCAACAGATACTTAGTTCTTAATAAATGCAAAGCAATATATTAGTTCCAAGTATGATTACAGAAACAAAAAAGGAACCCTACTCTTAATAAGATTACATTTTATAAGGTAGATATACCATGTGCAAATATAAGTAACATCTTAATTTGAGGAGGGAGACTTGACTGTCTTTGCACTAAATATTGGAATGGGAGAATACTGAAAGGTTTTATGGAAAAGGTGGCATAAGAAGTATTAGAGAAAATTAAGAACCAAGGATGCTTCCAGGGGTGCGTACATGGATGCCTATAAGAATTTTAATCTTTCCACAGAAATAGGGATGTTGGGAAGAGGTATGTTTTTTTTTTTTTTTTTTTAATTTTTTTTTATTTAATAGCCTTTTATTTACAGGATATATGCATGGGTAACTTTATAGCATTAACAATTGCCAAACCTCTTGTTCCAATTTTTCACCTCTTACCCCCCCCCCTCCCCCACATGGCAGGATGACCAGTAGATGTTAAGTACATTAAAATATAAATTAGATACACAATAAGTATACATGACCAAACTGTTATTTTGCTGTACAAAAAGAATCAGACTCTGAAATATTGTACAATTAGCTTGTGAAGGAAATAAAAAATGCATGTGGGCATAAATAAGGGATTGGAAATTCAATATATAATGGTTTTTAGTCATCTCCCAGAGTTCTTTCTCTGGGCATAGCTGGTTCAGTTCATTCCTGCTCCATTGGAAATGATTTGGTTGATCTCGTTGCTGAGGATGGCCAGGTCCATCAGAACTGGTCATCATATAGTATTGTTATTGAAGTATATAATGATCTGGTCCTGCTCATTTCACTCAGCATCAGTTCGTGTAAGTCTCTCCAGGCCTTTCTGAAATCATCCTGTTGGTCATTTCTTACAGAACAGTAATATCCCATAATATTCATATACCACAATTTATTCAGCCATTCTCCAACTGATGGACATCCATTCAGTTTCCAGTTTCTAGCCACTACAAAAGGGCTGCCACAAACATTCGTGCACATACAGGTCCCTTTCCCTTCTTTATAATCTCTTTGGGATATAATCCCAGTAGTAACACTGCTGGATCAAAGGGTATGCACAGTGTGATAACTTTTTGAGCATAGTTCCAAACTACTCTCCAGAATGGTTGGATTCGTTCACAACTCCACCAACAATGCATCAATGTCCCAGTTTTCCGCATCCCTCCAACAATCATCATTATTTTTTCCTGTCATCTTAGCCAATCTGACAGGTGTGTAGTGGTATCTTAGAGTTGTCTTAATTTGCATTTCTTTGATTAATAATGACTTGGAGCATCTTTTCATATGACTAGAAATAGTTTCAATTTCTTCATCTGAGAATTGTCTGTTCATATCCTTTGACCATTTTTCAATTGGAGAATGGCTTGATTTTTTATAAATTAGAGTTAATTCTCTATATATTTTGGAAATGAGGCCTTTATCAGAACCTTTGACTGTAAAAATATTTTCCCAGTTTATTGCTTCCCTTCTAATCTTGTCTGCATTAGTTTTGTTTGTACAAAACTTTTCAGTTTGGTATAATTGAAATTTTCTATTTTGTGATCAGTAATGATCTCTAGTTCTTCTTTGGTCATAAAGACCTTCCCCTTCCACAGGTCTGAGAGGTAAACTATCCTGTATTCCTCTAATTTATTAATAATTTCATTCTTTATGCCTAGGTCATGAACCCATTTTGACCTTATCTTGGTGTATGGTGTTAAGTGTGGATCAATACCTAGTTTCTGCCATATTAGTTTCCAATTTTCCCAGCAATTTTTATCAAACAGTAAGTTCTTATCCCAAAAGCTGGGGTCTTTGGGTTTGTCAAAGACTAGGTTGCTATATTTGTTGACTGTTTTATCCCTTGAACCTAACCTATTCCACTGATCAACTAATCTGTTCCTTAGCCAATACCAAATAGTTTTGGTAACTGCTGCTCAATAATATAATTTTAGATGTGGTACAGCTAAGCCACCTTCATTTGATTTTTTTTTTTTTTCATTAATTCCCTTGAAATTCTTGACCGTTTGTTTTTCCATATGAATTTTGTTGTTATTTTATCTAGGTCATTAAAATAGTTTTTTGGGAGTCTGATTGGTATAGCACTAAATAAATAGATTAGTTTAGGTAATATTGTCATCTTTATTATATTTGCTCGCCCTATCCAAGAGCATTTAATATTTTTCCAATTGGTTAGATCAGAATAAATTTGTGTGAAAAGTGGTCTGTAATTTTGCTCATAAAGTTTCTGATTTTCCCTTGGCAGATAGATTCCTAAATATTTTATATTATCAGTAGTTACTTTAAATGGAATTTCTCTTTGTAACTCTGACTGTTGGATTTTGTTAGTGATATATAAGAATGCTGATGACTTATGTGGGTTTATTTTATAACCAGCAACTTTGCTAAAGTTGTGGATTATTTCTAATAACTTTTAGTAGAATCTCTGGGTTCTCTAAGTATACCATCATGTCATCGGCAAAGAGTGATAATTTGGTTTCCTCATTGCCTATTCTTATTCCTTTAATCTCTTTCTCAGCTCTTATTGCCAAAGCTAGCGTTTCTAATACAATATTAAATAGTAACGATGATAGTGGGCAACCGGGCAACCTTGTTTCACTCCAGATCTTATTGGGAATAGTTGCAGTTTGTCTCCATTACATATGATGCTTACTGATGGTTTTAAATAGATGCTGCTGATTATTTTAAGGAAAAGTCTATTTATTCCTATACTCTCAAGTGTTTTTAATAGGAATGCATGTTGGATTTTATCAAATGCTTTTTCTGCATCTATTGAGATGATCATATGGTTTAAGAGGTATGTTTTTTAAAGGAAATCTAATGAGTTCTATTTCAGACAAAATGACATCTAGTTGGAGATGCTGGAAGGAAGGAAGGAAGAGAACTGCCGAAATCAGGGGGCAGAGTTGGAAATCAGATTGCAACAAAATGAGGAATTAATGGATTAAAAGGGAGAAAAGGAAATGGTACCCTTTTCCCCTTTCCAGTCATTTGGCTTTAGAAAGGATAATGTTTTGAGATGATGATGACATATTCAGGTGAAGTTTTTGTTGTGCCTTTTTTTTTCTCCTTTAGGATGAGAAGAGATCTAGATAAGTTTGTATGCAGTAGAGGAATTAGATAGGCATGCTTTGAAGAGGAAGGGAGGGCAGCTGATAAGATACCAACTTCCTGAAGAAACTGTTCATCAGCCCACGGATAGGAGCAGAGAAGGTAGATTGCAGGAATAACTCAGGGTTTAGCAAGACGTGACTGGCAGTAGCATAAGCATTTTAATATAACCTTAGGTCAGGGTCTGCCAAATCCTAGTGAAAGGAAACATGTAGGTCACAGTAAGACAGTGAAGGAAGGCTTTATCAATGGTAGATGTTCACAAATGCAAGACAATTGGGAGAATGATGGAAATATGTTCCATAGGCCACATTGGACTAGTTGTGAACAGCCTCCCCCTCCCTAGAGTCCAAGAGACAATGGATGTACTATATCTTGATTTCAAAATTGAATCCAGTTTTCTGGAAGTCCCATAAGTGACATTCTTGATTATAAAAATATAGATTTAAAGTTGGAAGATAATTTTTGAGTTCTTTAAGTTCAAACTCTGAATTTAGTGGGGTTTTTAAGACTATGGAAAACAGGAATAATAAAAATTCAAAATGACCCAGAAAATTATTTTTAAAAATAATATTACAAAATCAAATGCAAGACACACAAGTGGTAATATATTTAAATATCAGAAAAAGTGTATATTGAGTACACATTGAATACATTTCCATCATACATGAATAAGCAGCAGTACTTTAAATAAATATTGAGAAGATGAGGCCTTGTAAGGTCCCAGATGATCACAAGCTAAATATCACAAAGATTTCATTGATACATAAAGATTAAACTAGTCCTTTTCCTGACACATAAAATCAGTTAACTTGGATTGTATAATTTGTTTATTTCTTTTTGTTTATTTCATTCTTGTTTATTTCTACAATGTGATTGTGTCCTTATATATGCCAGCCTTGTAGCTATGGGCAAGTTATGTGCTCTGTTAGTGCTCTAGAGATCTCTCCCAGACACTAAGTTAATAGACTTGGCTGCTCTCATGAGGGTTGTTTGGATGGGGAGGGGAGAAGATTTTTTTCAAACCAGAATGAAGTCATAATTACTTATACCCTCCCACCCCCCATGAGACCCTGATTGAATCTTTTCGAATTGTAAGCCTTATTGAACAACTGAATATCTATACTCTTTTCATCAAGAAACTGTCTTTTCTTAAGTATCTCCAAGGGCATAAACTACAAAATATTCCCATTTCAGCATTTAACTGGCTTTTGAGAAGTAATGTTCTTAAACCAAACTAAGAAGGTAAAAGAACTATATCCTGCTTTAACTGAAGTCCTTAACTTCTGGTTCAGGACCCCTCCATATCCATTAAATCATTTATTCATGAAGCATTTGTAGCTGTTTTTCCTTTTTTAGATAATACTATATTGTAGTAAAACTTTAGTGAATTAAGATTCTACCAAGGATTTGAGGTTATTTGGATCCGTTGTACTTTTATAACCTCTAAAAAAAGGATTAGCTGGAGATAGACTGTAAATAGGATGCAAAGGGAATGTAGGATATATATGGAATGGCCCATAAGTTAATTTTAGAGAACTTTGATAATCTTAAATTGTATAAATTGTAATTGTTATTACTGATGTCATTATTATTGGGTACTATGTGTTAGGTCCTAAGTTTGAACTGCTTAGCATTTCTGTCACAAAAGCTTAGCAGTGTATTTAAAGAAAGCTCCTTGAGAGCAGTTTGGAACTATGCTCAAAAAGTTATCAAATTGTGCATACCCTTTGATCCAGCAGTGTTACTACTGGGCTTATATCCCAAAGAGATCATAAAGAAGGGAAAGGGACCTGTATGTGCACGAATGTTTATGGCAGCCCTCTTTGTAGTGGCTAGAAACTGGAAACTGAATGGATGTCCATCAGTTGGAGAATGGCTGAATAAATTGTGGTATATGAATATTATGGAATATTATTGTTCTGTAAGAAATGACCAACAGGATGATTTCAGAAAGGCCTGGAGAGACTTACATGAACTGATGCTCAGTGAAATGAGCAGGACCAGGAGATCATTATATACTTCAACAACAATACTATATGATGACCAGCTCTGATGGCCTTGGCCATCCTCAGCAACGAGATCAACCAAATCATTTCCAGTGGAGCAGTAATGAACTGAACCAGCTATGCCCAGAGAAAGAACTCTGGGAGATGACTAAATACCATTACATTGAATTCCCAATCCCTATATTTTTTGCCCACCTGCATTTTTGATTTCCTTCACAAGCTAATTATACAATATTTCAGAGTCTGATTCTTTTTGTACAGCAAAATAACAGTTTGGTCACGTATACTTTTATTGTGTATCTAATTTATATTTTAATATATTTAACATCTACTGGTCATTCTGCCATCTGGGGGAGGGGGGTGGGGGGTAAGAGGTGAAAAATTTAAACAAGAGATTTGGCAATTGTTAATGCTGTAAAGTTACCCATACATATAACCTGTAAATAAAAGGCTATTAAATAAAAAATAAAAATAAAAAAAATAAAGAAAGCTCCTTGTAGAATTCTCTCCCCATCAGTGCTAGATACTCTTAACTTTTGTTTCCAAGTTCTGTTTTCTTACTCTTTAGTTATTTTTACCACCTTCTGAATTTTGTCTCTGGAACTTTGTTAAAACTTGGGGACCAAAACAGATCACAGTACTATAATAAGAGTTAGAAAATACAGTATTTAGCAAAAGAATATATAAACTTTTCTTTGATGTACTATTATAGATACTTAAAAAGATATATAAATTCAATGCAGTTCCATATAACACCAAAATCAATGCTTGAGGTGTGTTGAGGTTCCAATTTACATAACAAAATGGCTTTTTTTCCTCCTGCAAGGCTCTTTTCTGGACCTATAAAGCTAAAAATTTGTTTTAAACCTCCTGTTTTCATCATCATCACCATTATACCATAATTATTTTTTTAAGTGGCCACTGGGTGGTGGTCATACTGTACTTTTTATGATTTTGAACAATTCTGCTTATATAACATAACCAATTTAAAAAATCCAACAACACAAGTACACATATATTTATTTAAACATGCAATTTTCATAAATGAAGGTAACAGATTTATGATTTGAAATATTACTATTCTTGTGTAGAATATTTAGTAGCAAAATAGATAAACACTTCCTTTACCTTACACAACACTGACCTCTAGAGAGACTAGTTTGCAAATTCTTTTCTTAGTAAATAAAAAATGCCCTAAATGAAGGATATTTTTTAAAAACCTTAAGGTTTTTTATTTGTTTTGAGTGTTGTTAGTTTTTTTTTTCTTCCTCAAGATATAATTACTGTATGTGCAAATGTTTACTGATAAGTTTTTGTTTTAAATTTCTTCATGTTTGGAATGTTCCTACGTAATTCTTTTAATTCTCTTCAGTTAGGGAATTGTGGCAGTCTCCAGCTTTTTATCCAGGAATAACATAGGAAATGGATTTCTTCTTTCCATAATTATAATTGTTACTTGATTAGGCTCCTGGAGAACAGTTCAAATTAATATACTCAGTTGCAATTTAATTATTTTGGAAATACTGTTATTAAAAAAAAAAGCAAGCTTGGAACAAATTGAGTCATTCAGATTACTGAGTAAAAAAGGAGTTTTACTTAACTGTAGTGTTGAAAAGATATTCAAAAAAGACACATTAGGCTTTCATTGGACTAGTTCCCACATGCACACACTTACTTCTATATGGAAATGTATCTACTTAGCAGCACATAGTATAATTGCTAGTTATATATTAGGACATTGGGTCAAACCCAATATGAAGGTAAGTGGACTTTTTTTTTCCCTTTACATGACCAGGAAGCCATGTCAGTGTGACCATTGATACTCCAGGGAACAAATGGGGTCCTGTGATGTGGCTGTGTTGCATTTTAGGGAAAACTAGCATAACTTAACCATGTTTCAGATAATAATAGAATTAGGGGTAGTCAGAGGAGGTGGGGCCATGATAGACATTGGTTATATCATAGCCTACAGAAAAAGACTTCTAGAGATCCCTGTTTAAATTTTTTTAAATATTTATTTCCAAAAATGGAAAACAAAAACAAAATCCTATCCAGGTTATTACTCTTTGATTATGTTGATATAATTAAAATCAAGTTGAGAATTATGCTGCTTTGCCACAGATTGTGCTTTAGGATTGCCATTTTGCCTAATTAGATATATTTCAGAGGGAAAGAAACATATAGCACCCATAAACACATGCATGTATATGCATGTAACCTCCAAATATTATATATGTATACACATTATTTGAATTATCTTTTGGGTGGAAATAATTTCACATGTACATTTTAAAAGTTGCCTTTTGACAGTTCTTGGGAATGGGGGAGAATATTTTCTGAAATTAAGAGAAATTCAAACAACAAATTCTGAAATTATGGCAAAATTTAGCTACAATGGCAAAATATAAATCAGGAATAAAGAGAAATAGCAATTTTGTAAATTTATCATCTACAATTAATTTTGCTTAGTTTAATTAAATGTTATTGCAGAGAATTCTTCTTTGGGAAGTTTGATTTATTTTTTTTTTCATTTTTAAAAATATCTGTGAAACTAAAGAATAACTCCTAGTGTCTATGATCAGGTCATCTTCCCATTTATTAATGGAGGATAAATTTCCTTTATAGCTTGGGCCATGGTGGATGGTGGTTCCAATGTGAAAGCTCGTACTTCCTACAATGAGAAAACCCCAAGGATCATCGTGTCTCGCTCCCATTCAGGAACAGTTAAACAAGTAGCGCTTCAGACATTTGGAAACCAGACCACAATTATACCTGCAGGTGGTGCAGGTATGTTACTATTGTCTGCTTTAACTGTAACCTGACTCAATTACAAATAGAGATTTATTGCAGTCAGAAGGATTTTCATAGCATATTTAGTCCAATCTACATCTGAACAGGAATCTCCTCTCCGGTAGCTTGGAAATGGCCATCCAGCCTTGGCTTGAAGACTTATTGTGAGGAAGTAAGCTACCTTGTATCACTGTGAAGTATTTTTAATTATTGAGAGTATTTTTAATTATTTTCTTTTCACTGAGCCAAAATCTTAAAGTCTGTCACTTTGAAATATGGAAGTAAGTTTATGTGTGAATCTTGTTTTCTCAATTAGATTGGAGTTCCTCGAGGCCAAAAAGTTCATCTTAGATTTTTCCTATCTCCTCATACCATCTTGCATATAGTAGATGGTTCAAGAATATATAGTAGATGGTTCTACTATATATAGAATATGGAATATACATATATATATACTCTATATATATTGTGAATATATATATTCTACTATATATATATATATAGAATAGTAGAGTAGATATATTCTATATATAAATTATATATAGAATATATAGTAGATGGTTCAAGAATATCTGCTTTTTAAAGTTTGCCTATATCCTTAAGGGAAATTCACTGCATCCAAGGAACAGTGACTTTTGTCTAGAAAATAAATAAAAAAGTTGGATTAAATGTTTTATGATTATAACTTGAATCCATTAAATAAAGTTACTTTTTAACATATTGATATACAGTGGTGTTCATGAAGCAAATCATTGCAGTTGTAGTCAGACTTATATTAGGAGAGCAACCTAGTCTTTTTCTTGTATCTAGAAAGATTATTAAAAATGAATATTCTTCTCTTCTTTTTAAGTTGATCAGTGCAACAAGATCCCAATTGGTACAAATTATGAAACCCTTGAAGTGACTGAAATTTACTCAGATTTATACTTAACACTTCTTTTGGATTTCAGCCAGTTACCATTTAGTAAATAATTATGACTTTGAATAATGTGAATGTGAATGCATGTGACCACTTTTGGGATTTTATATTCACATTAATAGGGACTTAGCTATGCTTCTAAAAATTTTCCTATATCCTTAAGTGAGGATAGGAGAATAGAGAAGAGGATATAGAAAAAAAAAGAAGTGTGATTTACTTCTTGAATAATGGGTATATGTGATTTTCTTCTTTAAACTTGATTTTTTTAAATGTATACCACAATGTTTGTTTGGAGATTTAACTTCTGATTATATTGATGTATTGCTAACAATCTAAAATTCACAGTCTTTTTTTGCAGTGGCTAAATAGATGGGTTAACTAGGTTTATTGGAATGACAAAGACATTTGGAGTCATGGGACCTGAATTTTGATTGCCTTTGATATGACCTCTTAGAACATTAGAACTTCTCCTGTCCAGTCAGTGTCTTCATATAAAAAATGAGAAATGCAAATACTAAATTTGAAATTTTAAAATTAAAAGGAAAAATTAATAATATTGAAAGTAAAAAAAAAACTATTGTACTAATAAATAAAATTAAGAGTTGGTTCTATGAAAAAAACAGTAAAATAGATAAGCCTTTGGTAAATCTGATTAGAAAAAGGAGGGAGGAATATCAAATTAGTAGTCTTAAAAATGAAAAGGGAGAACTTTACACCAATGAAGAGGAAATTAGAGAAATAATAAGGAATTACTTTGCCCAATTTTATGCCAATAAATTTGATAACCTAAGTGAAATGGATGACTACCTCCAAAAATTTAGGCTTCCCAGATTAACAGAAGAGGAAGTAAATTGCTTGAATAGTCTCATTTCAGAAAAAGAAATAGAACAAGCTATTAATCAACTCCCTAAGAAAAAATCCCCAAGACCAGATGGATTTACATGTGAATTCTACCAAACATTTAAAGAACAATTAGCCCCAGTGCTATATAAATTATTTGTTAAAATAGGGAATGAAGGAGTCCTACCAAATTCCTTTTATGACACAGACATGGTACTGATACCTAAACCAGGTAGGTTGAAAACAGAAAGAAAATTATAGACCAATCTCCCTAATGAATATTGATGGTAAAATCTTAAATAAGATATTAGCAAAAAGGCTACAAAAAATCATCCCCAGGATACTACACTATGATCAAGTAGGATTTATGCCAGGAATGCAGGGCTGATTCAATATAAGGAAAACTATCAGCATATTTGGCCATATTAATAACCAAATTAACAAAAACCATATGATCATCTCAATAGATGCAGAAAAAGCATTTGATAAAATCCAACATCCATTCCTATTAAAAATACTTGAGAGTATAGGAATAAATGAACTTTTCCTTAAAATAATAAGCAGCATCTATTTAAAACCATCAATAAGCATCATATGTAATGGGGAAAAACTGCAACCATTCCCAATAAGATCAGGAGTGAAACAAGGTTGCCCACTATCATCGTTACTATTCAATATTGTATTAGAAATGCTAGTTTTGGCAGTAAGAGTTGAGAAAGAGATTATAGGAATTAGAGTAGGCAATGAGGAAGCCAAACTATCACTCTTTGCAGATGACATGATGGTATACTTAGAGAACCCCAGAGATTCTACTAAAAAGTTATTAGAAATAATCCACAACTTTAGCAAAGTTGCAGGATACAAAATAAACCCACATAAATCATCAGTATTCTTATATATCACTAACAAAATCCAACAGTCAGAGTTACAAAGAGAAATTCCATTTAAAGTAACTACTGATAGTATAAAATACTTGGGAATCTATCTGCCAAGGGAAAATCAGAAACTTTATGAGCAAAACTACAAAATACTTTTCACACAAATTAAGTCTGATCTAACCAATTGGAAAAATATTATATGCTCTTGGATAGGGTGAGCAAATATAATAAAGATGACAGTACTACCTAAACTAATCTATTTGTTTAGCACTATACCAATCAGACTCCCAAAAAACTATTTTAATGACCTAGAAAAAATAACAACAAAGCTCATGTGGAAAAACAAAATGTCAAGAATTTTAAGAGAATTAATGGAAAAAAAAATCAAATGAAGGTGGCTTAGCTGTACCACATCTAAAATTATATTATAGAGCAGCAGTTACCAAAACCATTTGGTATTAGCTAAGGAGTAGATTAGTTGATCAGTGGAATAGATTAGTTGATCAGTGGAATAGATTAGGTTCAAAGGACAAAACAGTCAATAACTATAGCAACCTACTGTTTGACAAATCCAAAGACCCTGGCTTTTGGGATAAGAACTTACTGTTTGACAAAAATTGCTGGGAAAATTGGAAACTAGTATGGCAGAAACTAGGCGTTGACCCACACTTAACACCATACACCAAAATAAGCTCAAAATAGGTTCATGACCTAAATATAAAGACTGAGATTATAGATAAATTAGAGGAACACAGGATAATTTACCTCTCAGACCTGTGGAAGAAGAAGGAATTTATAAGCAAAGAACAATTAGAGATCATTGCTGATGACAAAATAGAAAATTTTGATTATATCAAACTGAAAAGTTTTTGTACAAACAAAACTAATTCAGACAAGATTAGAAGGGAAGCAATGAATTGGAAAAATATTTTTACAGTCAAAGGTTCTTTTAAAGGACTCATTTCCAAAATATATAGAGAATTGACTCTAATTTATAAGAAATCAAGCCATTCTCCAATTGATAAATGGTCAAAGGATATGAACAGACAATTCTCAGACAAAGAAATTGAAACTATTTCTAGCCATATGAAAAGATGCTCCAAATCATTATTAATTAGAGAAATGCAAATTAAGACAACTCTGAGATACCACTATACACCTGTCAGACTGGCTAAAATGACAGGGAAAGATAATGCAGAATGTTGGAGGGGATGTGGGAAAACAGGGACACTAATACATTGTTGGTGGAATTGTGAATACATCCAGCCATTTTGGAGAACAATTCAGAACTATGCTCAAAAAGATTTCAAACTGTGTATACTCTTTGATCCAGCAATGTTACTACTGGGCTTATGTCCCAAAGAAATCTTAAAGAAGGGAAAGGGACCTGTATGTGCACGAATGTTTGTGGCAGCCAGAACCTGGAAACTGAGTGGATGCCCATCAATTGGAGAATGGTTGAATAAATTGTGGTATATGAATATTATGGAATATTATTGTTCAGTAAGAAATGACCAGGAAGATTTCAGAAAGGCCTGGAGAGACTTACATGAACTGATGCTGAGTGAAACAAGCAGGGCCAGGAGATCATTATATACTTCAACAATAATACTATATGATGATCAATTCTGATGGACCTGGCCATTCTCAGTAATGAGATGAACCAAATCAGTTCCAGTGGAGCAGTAATGAACTGAACCAGCTACACCCAGTGAAAGAATTCTTGGAGATGACTAAGAACCATTACATTGAATTCCCGATCCCTATATTTTCGCCTGTCTGCATTTTGGATTTCCTTCACAGGCTAATTGTACAATATCTCATAGTCTGATTCTTTTTGTACAGCAAAATAATGGTTTGGTCATGTATACTTATTCTGTATTTAATTTATACTTTAATATATTTAACATCTACTGGTCATCCTGCCATCTAGGGGAGTGAGTGAGGGGAAGGAGGGGAAAAATTGGAACAAAAGGTTTGTCAATTGTCAGTGCTGTAAAATTACCCATACATATCGCTTGTAAATAAAAAGCTATTAAAAAAATAAAATAAAAAATGAGAAATGGGTTTTAAATTCTCAGTTCAGTTATTTTTCATTTGTGTTCAACTTTAGAGTTAGACCCATTTATAGTCCAACCCAATTAGAGTTTTCTTGGTAAAGATATTAGAGTCGTTTGCTACTTCCTTCTCCAGTTCATTTTTCAGATGAAACTAAAGCAAAAAGGGTTAAGTGACTTGACCATGGTTACACAGCTAATTAAAGATGTGAGGCCAGATTTGAACCCTATCTCAGTCTTCCTGATTCCCAGATCAAGCATTCTATCAATGCCACATCTAGGGATTTTAAATAGAGGCTCACTTATGTGCTTTGTAGCTCTCAGTCTGTAATTTACAGTTACATAGCACTTTACATAATCTCTTTTGATTGTCACGTCAATCTTGTAAGATTAACCTCTTTTTTGAGTGTAGGGAAACTGAGGCACAGAAATAATACTCACTAAAGTTACGTATATATCATGTGGTTGACAAAGCCTAAGGGGAGAAAAGGATTGGGAAAGGAGACTGTGGAGTTCAGAAATGTGAATCAGTGATAAATAAAAAATTTGCTCATCAGCATGCTCATCAGCTGAGACTGATTACAAAGGATACTTCTATAATTGAGAGAATGCAGTTGAGAGGCTTTCAAGACTTTCAGGGATTACAGACTAGGAGAATCAGGAAGTCAAGATGTGGATTAAAAAAAAAAAAGCCAAAACACATTTTTTCAACTTTAACTTTCAAGTAAAAATTTCCAAAGTTTTTAAATGAAAAACATGGTTAGTAATTTACTTACCTCTTATGTCCATATGAAATACCATTCCATATAGTTCATAAAAAATATTCCATTGGAAAAAAAACTGCAAGGAAAAAAAATCTAAACCAGAATACAGGGATCTGGTCACAATATAGACTCTAAACATCACCAAGTATAATTATTAATATTTAAAGTGATTTTAATAACTGATATTAATAGTATAATAATTTGTCCTATTATTTAGTAATTGAGGTCACACTTTCAAAATCCAAGCTACTTAAAATAAGCACTAACCTAAATTCTATGCTTTATTCTTTAGGTTACAAAGTTTTATCCCTTTTGGATGTGCCTGATGAGAACCAAGAAAAAGCTGATATCTATATCCACGTGACATATATTAAAAAATGGGATATTTGTGCTGGCAATGCCCTCCTCAAAGCTCTTGGGGGCCATATGACCACCTTGAATGGTGAAGAGATAAGTTACACTGGCTCTGATGGCAATGAAGGAGGACTCCTAGCCAGCATCAACATGAACCATCAGGCACTAGTCAAAAAACTCCCAGAACTTGAGAAGACATCCCACAAATGAGCATAAGGTCTGCAAGGATACACCTCTGCTTCCCAGAGCTGCGAAGAGTCCACCTGAAGGACCCTGGTCTATCTGTGGAAGACTATGCATGATCAAGGCCATCCAGTCTTCTTGAAATGATGGAAAGCAACAGGGACTCTCCCCACCTCCTACTCCCTTCCCTTTAAGATGCAAGATTGAGGAGAATGTGTAGTTTTTTTTAATATCATTCACCATATTTAATTTGGAGACTGTTTTCATACAGCTGCCATACTCAAGGTGCATATATGTAGATAGATTGTGGGTTGAAATCTAGATTTGAACAGACCATATTTGAGTGATTTGTCACAACAGCATCATTAAACTTACAGTACTTTTCAGGCAGAACCAAGGATTAATTTTGAAAGCTCATTTGACATTACTTTATAATATACCTTATTGAAAATGAATTCCCATCAAGAATTTCTCCCTAGTTCCATTTGAATGGAAAGCACAAGGAGCCAAACACCTATCTATATGCAAGAAATAAATAACTATTCATCTGTGACAGAAGAACATTTCTGACTGATTAAAAATAACATAACAGTTTGAGTTTGTTTTTTCCAGAACTTTTAAAAGTTGGTCATCCAGCTGGTAGAAAATAATGAATTTTTGATGATTTGTAAATCATGGTAATTGTTATTTCTGTGTATTTTAAAAGAAAATTGTGTTTCTTTACATAGCTTTAACGTCTTGCCGTTGATTTTCACCTTCTCTGTGAAAGATGCATGACTCATTGGGTGCTCCCCCAACCCGTTTCCCAGTCCTAATTATTGATTCTTCTACTTGTAAGTTTAATTTTCAAGTTTCACAATTGGCCCTAAGGATTTTACTAAACTTTCCACAATCTATTTTTAATGAAAAGATTGTTAAGGGAATTAGGTTCAGAAAAGGGAATCATAAAATTTTAAATGAATTGTTGATAGCTGAAAATTGATGTAATATCAGAATTGGACTAGCCTTTCTCATCCACGCCCTAAAAAATAATCAAATTACCTAGAGGTTTTTTTATTTAAATTGTTTTATCTAGTTTGCATTTAATTGATTTGAACTTCATCATAAATTACAGACTGAGAGCTACAAAGCACATAAGTGAGCCTCTATTTAAAATCCCTAGATGTGGCATTGATAGAATGCTTGATCTGGGAATCAGGAAGACTGAGATAGGGTTCAAATCTGGCCTCACATCTGCTGCTGTTACTGTCTCTTTGAGTATTTTTCCCTAAGCTACAAGTGGTTTGGGGGCATCACATAAATAAATATACTGCAGGGTAAAACACCAAGGCTTAGAATTCATTCTGATGAGAGTTTTCTTCTGAATACACTTCAGACTCTAGTTCAAATAGGAAGAATGAAACATTTGCCTCATGTCCTGTTGTGTTTTGGCTATAACCAGGGCCTATCTCTGAACTTTCATCCAGAAGTCTGGTTTCTTTCTGGGTGATTACATACCTGAACACTTTAAGGACACCAACCAGCGCCATTCTTTTTTTTATCCCTTTTGTAGTCCATTGTCCTATGGAACAATGGCAAAGAAGGGATTCTGTTGAAAGAAAGGTTGGACTTAAACCTTTTAAACTTAATTCTTTATGTTTTTTTTTTCCTAGTAACATGACTTAATGTTTCTGAATGATGAATTATGGTATTTAGTATTACTGTGGAGTATACAGCCCTCTTGACTTCATAATCTGGTGAAGAAAGCTTGTCTCATATAATATAGATCATGTTGAGGACATTTCTAGGTCCTTTCTTGAGGACAATGAGTAACATTGCCACATAACCACTTGAAGTGTAGCTAAAGGTTGTTGATATTACCTCAGTGACCAGAGCCACTATCAATGTCCTGGTCTGCCTAAAAATGACATGCATAAAATGTGATGATTTATGAGAATTCTATAGTCAGGAAAAAATCCAGACTCCCTATAGGCAAGATCATATTGTGTCATCCATCCACTTTTACCTAGTCCTCAACTCTGATAATATAGCTGACAAAATGGTAAGTGGGTATGTGGTTATGAACAAAGATTCCCCTTGGCTTATCTCTATGAAATAGGTTGTTTCTGTACCCATGACCATTTAATATTTCTTTTGTTGAGTGATGCATATTTTTTGGTTATTCTAATAGTTAATTTTTTTTTTAAATTTATGCAGTTAGCTAGGAATTCTCTATACAGTGTTGAGAGTTCAAAAATCCCTAGCCATTTGGTTAGCATTTTGATTAAAAAAGACTTCTTATTGTCATTATAAAAATGGCAGGAGAGGTAGATCATTGCTAACTCAACTTGAATCCTCTAGCAGTGTATATGGAAAAGGCATTTGTTTTAATTCTATAAATTGGTTTTTATTAAAAATCTGCTTTGTGCAAACCACTATTTTGAGTGTTGAGAGGGATGCAAAGATATGAGGGAATGTCTTAACCAGCACATTTTTAGCTGGCATTCACCAATAACTATATACCAGCAAACAATTGATTTGTACCAGCAAAGTTGGTGAGTCACATATTTGCCAATTTGGGCCTCTATACTAAGACTAAATATTTTAGGAGGAGAAATTCAGCTGATCGTCTATTTTGATTACATATGGCATATGACTTTAGGTTTGAAAATTCCAATTCAGCTTGGACAAGGTACCTCCCTTGACCTTATTATTGAAAAGTTTTCTTTTTCACACATCTGCATGACCACCGAGTCCATTCAGCAATGAACAGACATTAGTTGATAGTCATATATGATTTCATTGATGTGATAATGAATTGTGTATTTGGTATTTTGGGTTTTAGGTTGGCATTGTGCTTTACCCCTAGTATTGCATAATTAATTATGTCTTTAAATGTTTTTCTTATCTTCTAAGATAATTTAAAATAAATTATTTTGAAATGGTCAAAGCTGCTAATTTTTGTTATTTTTTATTTATTCTTCCTTTAGAAGATTGTCAAATATATTTTAAGGGGGAAAAGTGTTTGTCCTAATTGTAAATGTCCACATTTTGTGGAAATTGGTAGGATATTTGAAAGAAGAGAGGAAACTAAATTAGATTTGTTGATCTGAAGTAGAAGCTTTTTCCTAATTAGCAGAAAAAGCCTTCAAAGAATAATTTGCCATTTGATTTTAATAGTTAGGACTTTGTGAGATACCTGTGTGTACACAAAAATTAAGATACTGGCTAGCAATTAAACATTTCTATAATTTGTTTGGCATAGTTGGTTGAGACTAACTTGCATGGCTGATTTCTTTTGGAAGTGCTTATGTAGCATATTAATTATTTTTAAAGGTTTTCTAGTTATCTTCAAAAGCTAGTATGCATTGTTTCCCAATGCATGAAAAATGACTGTTTTGTTATTTGATTTGAGACAATATTTTTAGTTTTTTTTTTAATAAGAAAACACATTTTATTTCCTTTTCAGTAAGCAGAAACAGTTGTATCATATTAAAAGAACTTAAATATATGGAAGTACGAAATATAATTTCCCTAGATTACTGAAGTGATGAAATAAAAAATTCATGCCTGATTTGGGACTAAAGGAGGAATTTGGCAAAGTCACATTTTGGCACATCCTGCTGTTATCCTTTCATTCTTCTATTTTCAGAGAAAGTATTACAAAATATTTGGTTTCCCTCCTCCCTACCCCCTCTCCCCCGAATTAGTGACAACTGGTCTGTTTCTTTATTCCAAACAGTCATTGTTGGACACTCTGCCAAGTTTCATGAATCTCAACCTAACAAGCCATTTCAGTACCACTGACATGAGTCCCTTTCCCCCTTACATATCTTCTGCCGTAATTTCACTTTCTCAATGCTACCTTTCCATCTCTATCATTTTCTCCCCCCTCTTTCTCTTGATGCTCTTATATGTATTATCTTTTTTTTTTAAATATTGTTTTCTCCTTAATCCATTTATTGCTTCTGAACTTGGAGCATTTCTATTGGACTACCAGATATTTCTGGTCTTTCTAACTCCAAATCAAATCTCTTAAAAGTGATGGGTGGCACTTTGTTAAAGAAACCGCAGGGAAAAACAAATTGTCTGTCCTGAAAATTTCCAAATTAAATGTGTTTTCACCAGATTTCCTTTAGAAATTAAAGAGAAAAGACTTTTAACTCCCTAAACTTCATAGTTGTCAAATTTAATCTAATGCTTTTATTTCTTCAAAATATTTGTTGCTCTTTCACACACAAGTCAGGTATAAATATAGGAGAACATAGAACTACAGAGGTAAAGCCTTCAGGGAAATTGGTATTAATCATTTTCAAATCTGTGCCCAGTTTTAGAATATAATGGATCTTCATCATTTCTGTGGTCTTTGTATGTGTACAATTTTATTTTAAAAATTATGCACTTCTCAAAGACACTCACAAAAGTGACTTAAAACTGTGGCAACAAAATGATGTGAACAAGGACACACACACATACCCTTTAATTCACACTGTTTCAGAATGTCTAAATATTCCCTTCTGTATTTGAAAAAAATGAGGGATAGGGAAGAATAAGGGGAATAGTAGCAAAGGAAAGGAAGCCTTAAAAAAAATGAGATCCATCTTAAAGAGTAGAATTTTGTGTGATAGTGGGGATATGGGAGAAAATATGAAAAGAAAAAAAAAAAACCTTTCCTTACAGTGGGTAGCAAGAACAGTTGAAGGCACATATGATCTCCCATTAGAGTTCAGTTTCTCTTAGAGCCTTCCTGTTTTCTTTGAAGCTAGTAACTACACCATAGGTAAATAAATGCTAATTGGAGAAAACTAGAGGTGAATACTATCAGCTTCCTTCTTCCTTCCTTAGCTGTGGGGCCCACTATTCTTGTTTTGCTTAAAAGTAATTAATTTAGGGATTTTCAAGCCCAATTGAAGTGAAGAGGATGTAATGAAAAATCAGTAGATTATTAGGGAAGCAAACACCTTTTGGGTGTATGGTATTCAATTACAGGGTAGGCCCATTTATTTTGAGTTTTGAGACGTGCAATCTGAAAATTTCTTTTAGTGTATACCTAGTAACAAATTTTGAGTCTTCTTATTTAATTATTTAGCTTAGCAAATCTGTGCCTTACTGCTACTAGGGCATTGTATGTTCATAGAGGGGGAAGGCTTTCTAGTGGAATGGGGAAAATAGTTACTTAATGGGAAAATAAATTATTTCACTGTTTTTAATGTTAATTTTTGGAGATAATTCATTAAAGTGAATGACAAAATATTTTTGCATACTCTACAAGTATAGTACACTTTTATATGAAACTGGTTATCTCAATGTTTATAAGTCTGAAATGTTACTTCATCTTTTGATTTTTAATTTAGCTTTATTGTTAACATTGTAAACCTGTGGAAAGTAGGATACATTTTAAAATGATGTTTTAGACAACCCTGTTTTAAATGAATTACTTTAGCATGGAGTTAAAACTGTTGTAGTTCCCATAGAATCAATTGCTATAAATTAGCTATTCCTTTTCAATTCTGTTATAAATTAGCTATGTATGTATCATATCAAATGATGATAATGTTAAAAATTGCTTGTGTCCATGGGTTTATAGATAGTTTTGATTATTTGTAAATAATTCACAAAGGGGATGATTTGAATTTTGTACTTTCAAAAAAAAGTCTTTTGGTTATGGGGTAATGGTGTATAAAGGTTTTTCTTTCAGAAATGAGAAAAAAAATTCTGGTCAAACCTGGCAGGTATATGCATTTCTAATTTGCCACTAGTGAAGGTTTATAAATATTAAAACAGTTGACAGGAAAGCTTTTTAGAAGTTGGGTGGTGAATTAATCATGTGTGGGAAAATGAGATTTATAAGTAGTTTTCCATTTGGGATGAAAATCAGAAATGCAAGCCAAGTTGGCTTCATGTCTTGTTAAAAGAAAAAGGTGATGAATTACATTAAAACAACTCATTCTATATCGTATACTTAGAAGGGTTCCCCAAAGTATTTGTACCATAAACGTCATCTATATAGCTTGGCAAAGCAAAAATGAGTGTTCATTTAGCTGTGTTTTCCATTAAAGTTCTGTGTGTGTGGTTTGTATGCATTGCACACATGGTACATTTTCCATCAGAAGAGAAATGCTCAGCATATGTCTTGATATTATGGGAGTTGGCAGGGAGAGTAGAGATGAAGTCCACTCTGGCTATAACTCCATCAGTCATTAGGAGGATCAGTTAAATATTCAAGAAGAGTTTACTACTCCTTACTATACCAGCATCATTTAGTCTTTCCAACCAGCCTGAATGAAAGACACAAAGGATCAGGTGGTATGTTTTGTCTCAATAGAAGGCTTCAGTCCCCAAGGCTCTTATGAAAGCCTGTCTCTCCTGGTCAACCATTATAAAAAAACAGCTATTTCCTTCATCTACTAGGTATCTTTCCTTAGGTACCAGCCACAGACTCGGAAGATGCAATCCATACAAAACATTTGTATATCAGCATTTTATCTTTTCAGCCTTCCTCTCTAGTTTTCTGAAGTTCATTTTGCAATCCTTTCTGAAAGAGTATTTATATAGTCCAGTGTTGTAGAGGCTACAAATGGTCTCCTAACTTTTATAGGCCAATTTATTCATCTTGCCCAGTGGAAAAGAAATGAAGGCCAGAGCATGTGGAAAAGAGGCCATGATACTCTGGACATTCAATTCCCTCCATCATCATGTTCATAGGATTAGCCCTTAGCATTTCTTAGCTTTTACTTTCTTTGGAGAGATATTTGACCATCTAAAAATATACAAATTATGTTCCAGTTTCTTCTAAATTCTCTAAGTTGATGACTGTCTTCTATTTTAAATTATTTTTTTCCCTAAAAAAAAAATTAAGGATATTGTCTTTTTTTTCACTCCACCCCTTCTGAATACTGCTCAGAAATCAATGAGTGCTAGTAAATTTGAGAATGTCTCATTTTAAAACAATCTGTTGTCTGGCCCCAACAATTTGTGTGTGACCTGTCTCTCTGGCTGATACTTTGCCAAACTAAATCTAAATTCTCAAAATAAACTACAGCGATGTATGAAGACTGAAGTGTGACAATTTGATTTGGGAAAGGAAATTGGGGATAATGGGGTGGTGGGAAAAGGGTAAGATTTTTAAAGAGATGTCAGATGTTTGAATTAAGGAATGATAGATTGGAGGGGTGATAGTGGTATAGAAATGGAGAAAATGTGGATTAGAGAAATGGTGGTGGTAAATAGCTTAAAGTAACGAAAATGTCATTTCATTACTAGATGAAAATATTTAAAAATTAGAATTAGGGATTTAATTTCCTGTCAGATGTTATGCTTTGTTTCAACTTGGTATTCTTTGTTGAGTCCCCTGTCCCCTTTCAGCTTCTTTTTTGTTATCTTCTCCCATTAGATGTCAAGTTCCTTGACGTCAAGGGCTGTCTTTTTTTTTTTTTTTTTTTTTTTTTTTTTTTTTTGTATCCCTAGTGTTTAATGCAGTGCCTGATACATTGTAGGTGATACAATGTTTACTGAATGATTATTGACAGAGGATGAAGGGGAAGAGATTAAAGGGAGGGGAAAAGATAGGAAATAAAGGGAAGAAAATGTAAGTGAAAGATAATTGGAAGAGATGGTTGAAAGAGAACCTAGACTTGAAGGGCCTGGAAACACTCAATACTCAAGATACCCAAAGAATCAGTATTGAAAAGTCAAGTGGGAAACTCAAACATGTATACTTTCATGAGCTTCACAGAGTTAAGTTTCCTAAGGAAGTTCCCAGATCAGATTGGAAATAGAACAGCTAAGTCCCTCTGTGGATCACTAGTAGAATGGATAGCATGAGTATCCCCAGCCAGGATGAGATGGGACAACCTGTCAAATTTGACCTACAAATTTGAATATAATTTGAAACAAAGCTTGACTTTTTAATTAGTTTTATAAAGGAAAATGTATAATGAGGGTCATAAATGGTAGGAAATTATTGAAACAAAGAAAAGGAAAGAAATGAGGGGAGAAGAGTCAGAGCAAGTAATTCTAGTAAAGAGAAAGGAGGAGCAAGGAGGCATTGGACATGGAGTTAGGAGTACCTAAGTTCAAATCCAGCCTCAGACACTTAATACCTTTGTGATCTGGGCAATCACAATTGCCTCCAAAAAAGAAAGTAAAAGGGAAAAATGATGAGTGAGATGATAGTGATGCTTAGGGAGGAGATCAGAAGTGAAAAGAAAGTAAAATTGAAAGTGAGAATATAGAGAATAAAGATGGAAGAATAGCAGTGAAGGGAGAGAAATGATAAAGATTGGAATGAAGAAAAGGGATGAAAGAGGGATTGAAAAGAAAAAAGATAAATTAAATAAAAGATGGAACAACTTGAATAGACCAGAAAAATTTCTATGTGAATGGTTACAAAGGGTCTGAAATTGGAAGCTGGGGGTAAGTTCTCAGATAACTACCATCAAGATAGAACAAGATAGAGGATTAGATGTTTAGTTTGCAAGAGGTGTTTGCTAATGATTTGACTGACTACTAGTAATTGGCTGTAAACTTTACCTGCCAAAAATGAAGTAATGGTTAAATGAAAAGAAGTGAGGTCATAGAGAGTGAGGAGTTCAGGATACTGGACATTGGATGGATAAATGTTGCCTTCAATAATGGGATGTTTATCTTTGGAAGAAGGAAAGGTTAAAATTGGGGGAAGCTGAGTTCAGCTTTAGATCTGTTGAATTTAATATGTCTTCAGAACATCTAATTTGTAAAGACCAATAGATGATTTGTGATCAAGATTTGAACTTAGTGATCTTAGAAGTTTCTGTTCAGAAATCAGTTAAAAAACACAGATTTCAAAGGATTGAGGAGTAAGTGAAAGGAAAAGAAATGGACGTAGCACCTGTAGACAAGTTTTCCAAGGAGTTCATATGTCTATGCAGTCTGGTCTGATGTGGTTGGGGTGAGGAATTTTAGTGATGAGTAAATATGTCTAAAAGATGTGATAATATCATATTTAGGAAAGTTAACTCAGGAACATTTTACATATATGTCTACTTTGTCCCCATTTGTGTTACATATGAGGACTCTAGTCCTTCAATTTTACAGGGATGGAGTTACAGAATTTTGTAAAGGGCATTGGCATGATTTCCCTACTTTCAAAGTTCATTGATGTCTCAGTGTCCTCAAATCATATATCACAGAGGTCTACTATGTCTTCTTTTCAACTCCAATTAAGAATTTTGCCTCCTGTTCTTTATCAGGTAACTTGATTGTAATAATTTTATAGATTAGACATTTGAACACCATAATCTCTTCAAAGTTATAAATAGAAGCATCCTTGCCTAGGGCAATGTTCCTATCTTAGTTAATTATTTGATGATGTTTTTCTTAAAATCTTAAATGACCAAAAGCTTCATTAAAATACCTCGAGGCTTGACAGAAAACTTGGTCATTTGGAATTAGACTAAAACTGGCTAGAAGATCCTTATGTGAAGAATTCTTATAGTTATTCTGGGAAAGGGTGACTGATAAGGAGTTGCTAAGAGAAATTTTGTCGACCAGCTCTGGCAGAGCTTGTTGGCCCTTATATTGGTCTTTTCACCATGTGGGAACAGACAGAGGGGACAAAGGCAAATTCTGGCTCAGGGGAGAAAACTTGTCAAGAAACCAAAATCATTAATGATTTCATTATCTCTTCTGCCTTAGACCTCATATAACACTTTGCTTCTCTCTGATGCATTTACCACGTGTTATTTTCTAACATATTTCTAACAATTTCTTTGGGGGTTTGTGGAAAATCTCTCCTTTCTTTTTACTCTTTTATAGACTTTACTCAGCTCCAAGATTGAAAGTACTCCACATTGGCTCTTTTTCCTCCTGTGGAAAATATCTTCTTCCTAGATCCAGCAAATCACCAAGATATTTTTCTTAGTAAACCATACAGTTCAACAGGCACAGGTAGCAAAAAAAAAAATGCATCAAATATCATCATTTTCAAAAGTATCTCCTATCATGCCTTATATCCCAGGATTGAAGAAATATAGACTCCACCTAGATCAGTAACATACTAAAGGCAGCATGGAACCTGGGTAATATTGGAGAAAGCTTTGTGGTTTCTCCTCAGCACAGCAATTGAATAATAAAGACATGAAGACCTTCACTCTGGCATTTCTTCTGGCTAAAGCCTTCCTTCTTGGTCATCTAACCTTCACCATCCTGTCCTCTTCCCTCACATTCTCTCCAGGATCTTTTCTTTCTTTCTAATAGATAGTAGAAACAGCCTCATAGGAGTATATTAGAATAATGAGTCTGGTATAGCAAGTAGAAAAAGGTGTCAATAATTACTATACTCCTTAGCCATATGAGAGAAGGCTTCCAGGACTTCCAAGGCAAGGTGGCCATTTTTTTTTTGTCTTTCCAGAACTTCTTCCCAGAACTCTTTCAAAATTTCCTTCCAGAAATGTCATCATATTTTACATAAAAGTCACTTGGGAGATAAAGTCTAGAAAGGCCCTTATAATGTTATTTGTATATCTATTATATCTCCTTACTACACTTAACTTCATAAAAGCGTGATTTATAACTTGGCTAAATCTCATATCTTCCCCATTATCTACAAGATCTTCCCCATTGTCTTTGTACCCAGGAGGCATTTGAAGATTTGTTGAATTGAGTAAAAAAGACTTAATATCTGTACCTCTACTAGGCTTGATTGCTCTGATGATAGAAAGGAGTAACATAACCAGGTCGAGGAGAAACTCCTTTTCCTCAAAAAAAGGTTCAAAATAGTAAGATATAATTTAAGGTTAAGGACTATCAACAAAATTTTAATGTATTACTTCTACCTCAAACTTCTACCTCAAAACTGGTCATTGACTAGTGAGCTTAGTAAATTTGTTTTGGATATTTCCATTTGTAGGTCATATTTTCAGAATTAAAAGGAACTTCAAAAATAATTTAGACCAGAAAAGAAGGAAACTCCTCCAAAACATCCCCTAATGAGTTATCAAGTCTTCAAAGGAGGCCTTCCAGTGACAGGGAACTCATTACTTCCTAAGAAAGCCCATTTCATTTTTTAGCTCTTATTGTAGGAAGTTTTTTCCTCATATAAAACTTTACAAAATCTGCATCTCTGCAACTTTGAATGGAAGCTTTTATTTGAAGACAGGTAATAACTTCAATCTTTTTTACATAGAAGCCCTTCAAATACTATATTTAAAGACAACTCTGTGTGCTTAAATTATGTATTATAAATCCTTTTCCCCTCCAAGTCTCTTCTCCAGGTTAAATAGTCCCAGTTTTTTCAGCAAGTTCTTGCATGTGGTGACTTAACATTAAGTTAACACCTTAACATTCCGGTCCTTTTTGGAATATATTCAAAGTGGTCAATTTTCCTTCCTAAAATGATAGTCCATAACTGAATAAAATATTCCAAATGTGTCTGAAAAGGAAAGATTAACATGGCATTCTAAACTCTTCCATTCTGCATTCTTAGGTATGTAGGTAGATTTTTTTGACTGCATCAATGGGAAGATTTCTCTATCAGATTATTGTTTCATCATGTATTTTCATCCTTTACAATTCTTGGCCATACCTATTCAAAGATTTTCTAAACTATTCACTCAATGTTCTAGAAATGCCCTGCTGGTTCTCTTAATAGAAATGAGGTTTTTTTTTTAAGCTTGACCACATGCTTTCTTTCAGTTTTGATTCATAATCAAGCCAAACTTCTTCTCTGTCATAAGTGTCCTTGATGGTTTTTGCTGTAATACAAGAGATATTATTAGAAAATTTCAACCTTTTGGGAAATATCATATTGTAGAAAAAGGCCTAAATGGATAGAATACTGGACATAGAGTTTGGGAAAAGATATTTAAATTCAACTTAACACACTATGTAATGCTCGGCAAATTATTTAACCTCTGATTGAGTTTCCTCAGCTGTTAAAAATAGATAATAATAGCACCAACCTATCATAATTATGCAGATTAAATGAGATATTTATAAGGATTTTTATAACTTACTGTACCACATAAATGCTTATTATATGTTTTTCCATTTCCCTTGGGGGTAGATGTGATTTTGATTATTTAGAGAATGTGTTATTCTGTGATTTATAACCACCTAGATCACTGTTTATTGGAGTTAAAGATAGGCTTTTATGTCTGCAAGTGGTTTTACATCATTAAAAGCACTGTTCAGTTTCTTGAATTGTATCCAAACTATTCCTCTCTTACTCTTTATTTCATATCCTTCTAAGCCCAACTTTTTGTTTGCAACAGATATGTTTGTGTATATATGTATGTATGTGTGTGTGAAAGGCAAATATGAACACAAATGATCATTCAATATTTGCATGAAAGAAATCTACCAATCTCCCAAGGAAGCTCATTTCACTTTGGAGAGATGTGAATGTCAGGAAGATTTTTTTTTTCTTTTAAGCCTAAATTTGCCTCCTTGAGACCCCTTATAGTTTTCCTGCTTATGCCCCAATGAACAAAAAAGACAAATTGAATTCCTGTGATACACAGTAGTTCTTCATATACTTAAATATAACAAAGACATCCCCCTCCCCAGCATCTAAGCCTCTTTTTCCCTAGGCTAAAACCTTCAATTTCTTCAGCTGATCCTCAAAGGATAAACACTTAGGGTCCTTCACCATCCATATTGATCTGTTTTGGACACTCTCCAACTAAACAAATCCTTCCTAAAAGGCACTGACCAGAACTGAAAACAATAATTCAGATGTGTTCTTTCAAAGCAGAGAGCAGAGGATATAACCTCTTACTTGCTGGAAGCTACATATCCTTTCATGGAGTCCAAGGTCACATTAGTATTTGTAACTATCTTATTACATTATTGTTGCCTATTGAATTTGCAGTTTATTAAACCCCTCTGGTTCTTTTTGTTTGTTTGTTTTTTATTGGGGGTTTTTCCAAGTGAACTCGTCTTACCATGCCTTTTCTGCCTTTGCAAGTGGAATCTGATTTTTAAAAATTCAGCTTCAGACTTTAAATTTGTCCCTATTATTTTCATCTCACATATTCTTAGATCCTAATCGGTGTTCTAATCCATCTAGATCTTATAAATCTCTTATATTGTAAGCTCCATGAGGACATCTCTGGTATTAATTCATAAAATTTCGGTCTTGTCCAATACTGTTTTGTTTTTTTTATCTTGTGAATTTTATTCTAATTATTCTACATGAAAAGCATAATTTCTTTTGTTTAAATGTTGGAATTTTGAAGACCTTTAATGGGGGCTAAAAGGCTGCTATTTTGCTGATCACCAAACTGGAGTCACTCAAATTCAACATTTACAAAAAGCTTACTACATACTAAACATTGGATTGTTTATTGAGGATACAAAGATGAATCTCACTTAATTCTTGCCTTCAACAAGCTTCTGAGCAAAAATGTTTCATTTAAAAAAAGTTGATGTTTATATTTGTCAATGATTACTAAATTGATTAATTAATGGAACTAAAAGAATCATCTTCCTGTGCTCTTCTATGCTCCCATGAATATTATTGCTGCCATAGTCCTTATCTGAATCACTTTTTGCATGAACAGGAACATTTAAACTATAGGGAAAATATCTTGGCTAATTTAAAGCTCAGCTAATACATTTTGAAAATCTATAAGATTTTGATCTTATTTTTGACCACAAGAGGGCAACATAGATTTCAGAAAAGCCAGAAAAGTTCTCTGATAGTCTCAAAATTGATTTTGTCAACTCAATATGAACTTCATCTAGGTGTTTAGGAGTAGCTTGAAAGTTCATTTATTAATTGTGTTCTGTTTTATATCTGTAAAGAGCTTCAAGGCATTTAGGATAAGATTGAGGTATAGAAGATTTCAAAGAGTCCTGGAAAAAGAGGGAGGGGACTGGGACAGCAACAAAGTTGACTAATTAGTATTTAGAGGAAACCAGGAAAATCTTATGGAATAGAATGGAGGATCAGGGTTGAGCTAGAAAGCTGGAGGGTCTAAATTGTTCTGAATCACCATAAGGTGCGGAAGATAGTGAGGGAGGTCAACAGGTAAAGTCCATAAGGAAAAAAATAAAATGAACAAAAGACAATAAAAAGAAACAAAAAAGTAGTTAAGAGCAGAATGTTAGAGAAACAAGAAATCAAGTGGTAGGAGATAGTTAATATGCCAAAGGCACTTCAAAGGGACTACTGTTGCAGTGAGCAAGCCTTGCTTTAATCAGCCAGTTGACCTATTTCAATTCATTTCAATGAACATCCATAACATGTCATCTACAAAGTTCTATATTAAGCGCCCCCACTCCTTTTGTCTAGGATTTATGGATAGGTACAGAAAACACTAAGGGAAAACTTAACTTGAGCAACCCTTAAAGGTTATTCTCAGAAAGCCTCCCAAAGAACTATGCTCTCTATGAAAGGAATCAGTTTCCTTTTTAATTTTTTAAAAAAGAAATCTATTTCCCTCGATGTCATGCAATCAAAGGTTTTTTTTATAAAATAAGCAAACATACAAAGAAACAATGAATGAATATATAAATGAATTAATCAATCATTATACCCTTTGTTTTTAAATTATGGTTATTTTGGGTTATGTCTTCTCCCACCCTCCCCTATCCCATTGAGCTCTTCTTTATTAGGAAGAAAACCAGTTAAATTCAATTAATTTATACAATGGACAGCTAGGAAGCACAGTGGATGGAGTACTGGATTTGAAGTCAGGAAGACTTCCTAAATGAAAATCTGGCTTCAAGATTGTATGACTCTGGGCAAATCACTTAAAACTGTTTAAATTCCTCATGTGGAACAGAAGATAGAAAAGGCAAACTACATTAGCATTTTTGTTTAAAAAAAAAACATAAAATAGGGTCATGGAGAATTGGACACAACTGAAAAAATTGAGCAATTTATTCAATAGTTAAGTGTAATGTTCTCTGGTTCAGTTTTCTTGGGATCTCTGGGAGCAGCCTTTTTTTCAGCTCAGTAATCAAAAAAGAGTAGCCAAGGATTAAAGTCCAAATCCTTTATTATCTCTTTCAAAGTCTTGTCTCCTTTCCTGGGGCCTGGTTAGCTTTCTTATAGTCCAGATTCTTTATCATCTTCCTGGGGCTGGGCAGCTTTCTGGAGAGCCTTTCAGACCCACCTTGGTCTCAGTAGAGAAATGCAGGAAAAGAGCCGGCCACCAGTGGCCTGACTGAAGATCGAATGAATGTCTGTGCTTGACATTCTTGAGCTTGAGCTCCCCCACCTGTCTTCTCTGCCCTCTGAAAGCTCCTCTGTGGCTCTTAGTTCCTACTTATATGCTCCACACTGAGTATAAACCAGTCATTATATCTCTAGGAAACCATTATTTGTTGTAAGATTAAATCAATCATACTGAACCATGCAAAAATAGATAACTATTGTCCCCTCAATTCCACTTAGTACCTTGTTTCAAGTTCTGGCCCATAACAGTTAAGCCTGACTATATATCCAATGATCTGTATCTGAAAGCATAGTCCCTTACCCCTTTACTCTTCCATCCTCAAAGATCCCAAACCTTTTCTTTCTAGCACTCTCTCAGGTTAGGAATTTGCCTCTTACTGAGAAAATTGAGACCAGTCCACGTTCTCTTCTCTCATTCTCTTAATTTCAAACTTACTTTCTCTTTTTTCTCCTTAACTGTTTGATAGAGAGGCAGTTTTTCCTGGGTAAGACCAACCCTTCCACATGTGCATTTGATCCTCTCCACTTTTGTTTTCTTGATCTATATCTTGCTACTGGACCCCAATGGCTCTGGAGCACAAAGTGAGGCTGCACAGCCCATTTTCACTTAAATCTAATTCACTTGTATGCCACGGCATCATCTTCCTGATGTCATGGCCATCTTCGAGAACAAAGAACAACAGCAGCACCTCCAATCATCTCCAGTTTAAAATCTTCAATCTTTCCCTATTGACTGGTTCCTTCTCTACTGCTATCAAAAATGTCCAAGTCTTCCCTAATCTAAACCCCTCATCAACAACCTTTCACTACCCTATACCATCTCCTTAAACTATTGTCTTTTTTCCCTTTTTTTTCTGATAGGATCCTTGAAAAAGTTGTCTTTGATCTCTGCCTCCACTTCTCATTCACTCCATTATACTTTGTAATCTGACTTCCATTTTCATCACTCAACTAAAACTGTTCTCTCTAAATTTACCAATGATCTCTTAATTGGCAACTCTCATGTTCTTTTCTCAGATTTAGTCCTTTTTAACCTACCTGTTGCATTTACCACTATCAAACACTCAGGTTTTTCATTATATTTTCTCTCCTGGTTCATCTTCTACATGTCAGAATTCTTAGTCTCCTTTAATCTCTCATTATGCCTCTTAATTGGTGTTTTCCAAAGTTCTATTCTAGGACTTCTTTTCTTCTTCCTCCACATTCTTTTATATTTTATATTCTTTCTAGATTGATATATCTAGCTCCGTTCTCTCCTTTGACCTTCAGTGATTTTCCAATTGATATTGCAAACTCAAAAGACCTACAAGCAACTCATTATATTCTTCCCCCTCAAAACTTTTTCCTCTTTCCAAATCTCTTTAGTTTTATAGAAGGGGTCATTATCCTTCCAATCTTCTTGATACATAATCTGTGCATTATTTGGAATGCTTTATTCTCCTTCATCCCACATCCCTAATCTAATACCAAATATTGCTATTGCTACTTTTACATTATCTCACATATGACTTCTTCTTTCCACTCATAATTATTACCTTAGTTCAGATAAGTAAAATCTCTCACATAGACTATGGCCATAGCCTTCTAATTGCTTTTCCTGAGGCAGATCTCTCACCACTATAATTCGTCCTACTTACTATCAAATCAATTTTCCTCAAACATACATACACTCTCACACATATGTTTATGTGACTTCCCTATTCAAGTAATTCCTTTGGTTTTTTAATGCATCTAGAATAAAACATAAATTTATCTCTCTTTATTTTTAAAAAATATTTTATTTTTAATTTATGGAATAAAACAAACATTTATATAACATACTATAACAGAGAAAGGAGATTGCATATGAAGCTGCAAATATACTTTGTATAATTTGCTATTCTTTTAAAATATACAACAAAGTCATAAAGTAAATTTTTTTCTCCCTCCTCCACCTTAGATAGTCATATATAGGGATATATATGCAAAATTATTCTATACATACTTCTATTTATAAGTTTTTTCTTGGGATGTACATAGCATCTTTATTCATATCCTTTATAGTTAATTGGGTATTTATAATAGTAAAAATAATTTATTCTCTGAAAGTCATTCTTTAAGCAATATTGCTGTCACTATCTACAATGTTCTCTTAGTTCTATTAATTTCATTCTTCATTATTTCATGCAAATCTTTCCATATTTTTCCATGGTCATTGAGCTCATCATTTCTTTTTAATTTAATTATTTTTAAACCTTCTTTAATAAAATCCCAACCTGTCTTTTCAGTCTTATTGGACATCACTCCCTAATCTACTGAGATATGGTCAAATTGATCTTCTCTGTATTCCTTATACATTACACTTCCTCTCTCATCACTGTTCCTTTGCACTAAGTTTCAAATGTCTGGTCTTTCTTACCTCTGCCTCAACTAGTGTCTCTCTTCCTTTAAGATGAAATTCAAAAAAAATCTTCTTCATATAGTCTTTCCTGTTTTCCTCTATTGGTAGTGCCCCCCCCACTGTCTTGTATTTAGCTATTTGTAAATATTTTTATATAGTAAGTCCACTTTTTCTGAATATATTTTCATTTTTCCTTTTCTTTCCTAGGAGTTCCTTGAGAGTAGAAATTATTTAATTCTTTGTACCTATGATTACAGCATCTAGATAGTACCTGACGTACAATAAGTGCTTAATAGATATAAATTGATTGTCCTTTTGCTACACAGTCCTTTGTTTTACATTATTTGTCATTGAGTTCACAAGATTTTGACATTTTAAAATTTTTAATTATGGAATTATATTTTTAGTCATATTGGGTATTCAACATTTCATTTTATATAATTCTAACTCAAATTGTAGCTCATAGGTCTTCCATGAAGTTTAAATCAGGTGAATTTCAAGGTCAATGAAACATATTTATCTTCATTTTAGATGAATTTCTTAATCTTTCAGGACAGTGGCGGGAAGTAATATTGCTTTGTAGTATTCAATCAACACTTAGACATTGCTGAAATTCTAGAAAATTTTGCTTCTCATTATATCCACATATTCATGAGATCTCATCATTGCTGCAATGGAGAAAAGACTTCTAGGAAGTAAAACTTGCCCCAAACATTTTTGGTGGGTTTTATAAACTGATGAAGATGCTATGATCACACAAATTTTTCTGAAATTCTTCCAACAAAGAATTTGTTTTGTGTAGTCTTGAATGAAAGAATGAGTTTCATATTAAAAACAAATTACCTAAAATCTCTAGCACTCAATCTGGGAATTTTTTGCTCATGATAGTTTTTTTTTTTCCTTCAAAGCTATGGCTAGCATTTACTTTTTATCAGTTTTCTTGTGTTCTTTCAACTTTAAGAAGGCTATACCACACTGAATTTAATCTATAAAAACTCTTCTTTTTTTCAGGTCTGTTGGAAGGTGTTTGCTTCTTTTTTAAGGCTTAAGGAGGCTGTTTGGCAGCATTAGTTTTTAAGTTCTCATCTTTAGTTCTTGATTACATTTTCCTTTGCATGTGAGTCTAGCTGATCTTTGCTTGTTGTGGCTTTTAATGATATTTGAAACATTTGGCTTTTCCTCACAAAAACTGCAATATTTCATACAGTCATTAAAATGTGTTTTTTTTAATTAAAGCTTTTGATTTTCAAAACATATGCATGGATAATTTTTCAACATTGACTCTTGTTTAAAATTATTATAACTTTTTATTTACAAGATCTATGCATGGGTAATTTTTCAGCATTGACAATTGCAAAACCTTTTGTTCCAACTTTTCCCCTCCCCTTCCCCGAGATGGCAGGTTGATCAATACATGTTAAATATTAACATTGAGTCTTACAAAAATTTGTGTTCCATTTTTTTCCTCTCCTTCCCCCAACTCCCTCCCCTAGATCCAATATGTGTTAAACATGGAAAAATGTATGTTAAATCCAATATATGCATACATATTTATACAATTTTCTTGCTACACAAGAAAAATCAGATCAAAAAGGAAAAAAAAGAGAAAGAAAATATAATGCAAGCAAACAACAAAAAGTGAAAATGTGACTCTCTTTATCACAAGATCATTGGAACTGGCCTGAATCATCTCATTGTTGAAAAGAGCCACATCCATCATAATTGATCATTGTATAATCTTGCTGTTTCCATGTACAATGGTCTCTTGGTTCTGCCCATTTCATTTAGCATCAGTTCATGTAAGTCTCTCCAGGCCTCTCTAAAATCATTCTGCTGATCATTTCTTATAGAACAATAATATTCCATAACATTAATATGCCATAACTTATTCAGCCATTCTTCAATTGATAGGCATCCATTCAGTTTCCAGTTTCTAGCCACCACAAAAAGGGTTGCCACAAACATTTTTTCCCATGTGGGTCCCTTTCCCTCCTTTAAGATCTCTTTGGAATATAAGCCCAGTAGAAACACTGCTGGATCAAAGGGTATACATATAAAATGTGTTTTTTAAAAGTTACGACTTTTGCACATTTGCTTGGATTAATAATGATCCTTATAAATCTTAGAAAGAAAACTCATCAAACTAAAGAAGTAAAAATCTAACAATAACCTAAGAGAAAACCAATCAAATGTGGGGAAACCATATCATTCTGATTTTATTTGGTCATGGTCAGATTTTATGAATTTATCTACTATCAGTAGAAGCATCATTCATGGCCATAGCTATCACAAAATGAAGTTATACCAACAATATTGCTTCTCCCAAGTAGTTCACTCTCTACTGGTAGAAATATGTGGCAGGAAGAAGTGTGGTATAACGGACTTAGAGCTGGCCTTGGAGCCAGGCACACCAGGGTTGCAAGTCATTTCTTTGACAGATATTGACCATGTAATCCTAAGTAAATCAATTAATCTCTTGATGCCCTAGACTAGTATCTAAGACTCTTAAGTTGCAGAAAAATTATTCTGTTGTGTTGGTAGATGGAACTTCCTTCTCTGGGAGTCTTCTATACCAATGGAAGTATGGGGTCCATTTCCTATCTCCTAAATATACGTTGTATCCTGAGAAATGTGTATTCTCAAAGGTAGGCACTATTTCACTTTTATCCTTATCTTCTTATCACTCAGCTCTTATCTGGCATCTAACAAGTATGCAATAAATGCTTTCTTGATATATATGAGAAAACTGAGGCTTGGTGAATCTTAGTGAAACTAAATAACCTGTCCAACTTGGGCTCTTTGCAATAATGAGATGATTTAAGGCAATTCCAATATACTTGAGATGGAAAGAGCCATGGCTTCATCCAAAGGAAATTATGGAGATTGAATGTAGATCAAAACACAGTATTTTCATTTTTTGTTGTTATTGTTGTTTGCTTTTTTTCTTTCTCATTTTTCCCCTCTTTAATATGATTTTTCTTGTGTATCATGACAAATATGGAAATATGTTTAGAAGAACTGCTTATGTGTAAATTATATCAGATTGCTCATGTCTAGGGGATAGGGATGAGGAAAAGAGAGAAAACTCTGGAACACAAGGTTTTGCAAAGGTCAGTGTTGAAAGCTATCTTTGTGTGTATTTGAAAAAGAAAACATTATTAAAGAAGAAAAAGAAAAAGGAAAAAGGAACTTGTCAAAGGTCATACAAGAAGGAAATGACAGAGTTTAATTTGTAGATCAGTTACTTTGATTTCAAACAAAATTTTGTTCATAGTATGTGCTTAATAAATGCTTCATTCATTCATTTATCCCAACTCAACTTTTCCTACTGAATTACTCTACTTCTATATCGATGTATTCTCTGTCTCCACATCTCTCTATCAGGTCATATTCCACCTGACTCCCTGCTAAAAGTCAGATTGTAAAGGTGAAGTGACAAGAGCTTTGAACTTATAATTGGGAATTTGGGCTTCTTGTCCTGATTCAACTACTAACTCATTGTATAATATCATTGAGCAGGGCTATATTCTCATTTTTACAATTTTATGATTCATTTAAATTTAAAGTGTTTTTTAAAGTATTTGAACAAGTAATAAATGCAGAGCTTTGGGATTTTAGCATATGTAAAATAAACATTTTGAAAAGAGAAAAATAAATCCCTTTCTTTTCTCTATCCTGTGTCTATGTTTTTTTGTTTTTTTTTTTTCCAAAAGGAACTTGGAATCTGTGGAGTCGATTGCAATAAGATAGGAAGATGACAATGGGGATGGCACCAATGAAAGTATGAGTGCATTGCATTTTTTCTCAGTTACTTATTTATCTTTTCTGCATAGCCCTGTCACTACCAAATTTTTCATTCCTTATTACAAGAATTTTTTACTTTTTCCATACTAATTTTAAACTTCTGTAGTTGACACTATGGAACCATGGTCACCTACAGAAACATTTTCATTTTCTTTTCTTATGTTTGCTTCATTTTCAACATTAAGATTAATTTTTAATGTTTTTATATACTTGGCATATAGTCAGCATTTAATAAATGTTTATTGAATGAAGAAGTTATTTCAAAATAATAATCAATTGGCACTTTTCTCATACATTTGAAATAAATATCTTCCCACTTGTTATTTATTATTTCCTTCTCTGTTTGTGTCCCTGTTAAATTTACTTTTTTATTAGGTCTGTTACTCCACAGTCTGTTATTCCTTATCTCTCACCCTGCCATTTTTGTGATCCCTGTGTTACTCCCAAGCAATAATATTTTCAATTCATTTAGAGATTATCTTTAATGACCCCCATAGTCAGTAAACTGAAGTTTGGTAGTGTAATTGTCTCTAAGTGAATTGAGAAGTTGACAAATGGCATTTCTTTCTGAAGAAAAAGTTTTCAATCCTTGACTGGTGAGAAACACAGAGAATGTCTCATAAGACAGAGCTCAAGCACTGATTTCATCTGTAATTCAACTTTCATTATCATATAAATTGATTCTGTAATTCAACATAGAACTCATTTGTATGCTTAATGTTTGAAACCCAGGCGGATTAACTTTCTGAAACATTAAGTCTAGCATTTAAAGCAATTTTACAACCCCTGTGGTAAAATAGTTAAGTGCTGGGTGTTTGTGTGTGTAAGGAGCAGGAAGTGGGTAAAATACCAGGCCTGGAGTCAGGAAAACTCATCTTTCTGAATTCACATCTGGCTTCAGACATATGAGAACTGTATGACTCTGGGCAAGTCATTTAACTCTGTTTGTCTCAGTTCATCTGTAAAATGAGTTGGAGAAGGAACCAGTAGACCACCCCAGGTTGTGTGTGTGTGTGTGTGTGTGTGTGTGTGTGTGCATTTATATTTATATTTAAATACACTGCCTCCATATACATTTGTATACGAATTAATGACCAGAGAACTGGCTTTGGAATTAGGAAAAATGTGGGTTTAAAATATTACAAGCAACACTAGCTTTGTGACCATAGGCAAGACATTTAACTTCTGAGTGCCACCAGGCAAGTCTACTATCAGTTACAAATGAGTTTGTTTAAATGGAAAAAAGTTTCTCCAGTGAGAGTTCCCAATGATCCTTGACTGTTAACATCAAGCAGAGCATGAGAGAGAGAGAGGCATTTTTTATCTGTGATTTTTTGCTACTGTCATGGATAATGTCCAGCATAAAACTAGAATGGAAGAGGATTTTCTGTGGATGGTGAGATCCTGCAGTTACTTCTGATTTTAAATGATATTGTGCTGATTATATAAAATTCTAGAATATTGTTGTTGTTCAGCTCTTTCTTCCTTTTTGTGAGCTCATCTGAGGTTTTCTTGGCAAAGTGGTTTACCATTTCCTTCTCTAATTCATTTTATAAATGAGGAACTGAGGTAAACAAATTTAAGTGACTTGTTTGAGGTCACACAACTAGTAAGTGTCTGAGGTCAAGTTTGAACTCAGGGCTTTTTGACTCCAGACCCAACACTCTACTGCTCCACTTAGCTACCCAGAACATTGTAAAGCCTATTGAAATCTATGATCACTTAAAGAAGTTTGCATTAACTCTCCACAGGAAAAGGCAAAGGATATTTATTGTTCTGAGTGCTATGTAATTGGACAACTCAATATCTAGTCAAACAGTCATTTCAGATGGATGGTAATGAACAGAACTGAGGCAGAGGAATAGAGACAACTGGATTGTTTTTGGGAAACTGTTCAAAACTTTTAATGAACTAAATATCTTTATTGAACAAAGAATCATCTTTTACATTGAAATATTCTTTCAGTATTGCTCATTTCTACAAATAACTATTTCTGAAGAACCAAAATTGTGGACCACACAAAAGACATTGAACAAAAGCCAAGTAAGTGTGAGGTCTAAAGAGGCTGTATGTAGCATGATACTGCTCTTCCGAGAGGAACAGTATTAAGAATATTACAGATATATGACTAGAAACACAGAAGGGTGGGGTCATATATTGCATGTATGTGTGTGAATACCTTTACACACATATATTTATACATGTACATATATGTGATGGCTAATATTTATGTAACACTTTAAAATTTGTAATGATTATCTCATTTTGCCTTCATAACAACTCTGGAAGGCTGGTGCTATAATCACCACTGTTTTATTGTTGAAGTAGCTAAAACAGACAGATTAAATAACTGGGCTAAGGTTACCCAAATAGGGTCTGATTTTGGATTTAAACTCAGGTTTTCTAGATTTTGTTGGTGATAATACACTTAATTATTACATTCAATAGCCTCTGCCCCTCTGAATGGAGAGCTACAGGGTGAAACTAAAAATTCCTCCTAAAATTCTAATTTCAGAAATCCAGCAACTCTTCTTTTCTTATCAACTATATTTTTTACATTTGACTCCACCATACTCATGACTCTAAAGATTGTTTGCCAACTTTCTGCTTTCTTTCTAATTTTGGTAGCATTGTTTTTGTCAATACAAAATCTTTTAAATTTAACAAAATCAAACATTAAAAAAATTAAACAAAATCAGTTTTATAGTTCATAATATTCTTTATCTCTCTTTTGGTCATGAACATATAACTCACTTAACATATCCCTTAAGAATTTGGATACTATATCACTTGGTGGGTATTATGTGCTCTTTTAATGTCATTGATTTTTGCTTCCTTTCAGCTGATTGTCCCTAGAAGTTCTGGTTTTTCTTTCACTGAAGCAGAATGTTGTCCATGAAGCACAATAATCACCCAGAAGAAGTAGTTTCCCTTTATCCAACTCCATGCAGATTAGACCTATTGTAAGGTTTCTGACTCTTATTATAAAATATATTTCTTCTCTGCCACTCCCCTCACAACTTTCCTGAGCAATGCTCTTCAATCAGAGGTCCCTGACTAATAAGATTTTTCCTTCTTTTCTCCTGTTTCAACACTTCCATTTGCCACTTCACTCAAATTTCTTGAAACTCTTCTTACTAAGAAACTCTAGTGGTTACCATCCCTTTGTTGTTTACCCATTTGTCTCTATGTGCCACCTCCTTTTTTCTCTGCCATGCATTCTTTGATGATTTAATTTAGTCCCTCAAAATATGTTGATTTATCTGAAGTGGAGTCATATATAATGTTTTAAGTTCCTCCATCATTATTTTCCCTTCTTAAACTCTGCTTACATATTTCTCCCCTTGTGTATTTTTAAAAATAAATCTTTCACAATATGATTAATGTGGAAATATGTTTAAGATGATTACACATGTATAACCTATATCAAATTTCTTGTGATCTTGGGAAGGGAGAAGAAAAGGGAAGGAGAGAAAAAAAATTGGAAATCAAAATCTTATAAAAAAAAGAATGTTAAAATTTATCTTTACATATAATTGGAAAAATACTATTTACATAAGAAACAAAAGTAAATCTCTTAATGATCTCCCTATTGTTGTTATTGTTTTTATTGTTGCCACTAGGTATTTTCTTTTTCTTTTTCATTTCTTTTAATAATTTGAAGACATGGAATAATTTATTTCACTACTTGTGACTGCTATAGTGGTTATATCTATTTCCTTTCCTCGTGTTTCTCTTAGTTTATAAACTGAATAATCTGCTCCTATTTTTTCTTTAAGAATGATGCAAATTATTCTCTTTTATTGAATATACATAATTTTTTTCATTCATGATTAGGGTTTTGAGCTTCTTTCAGACTTTTCTGACACCAAGGCTATCACTATACACTCAGCTAGCTGAAGCAGTGATTTATTTGACCTCAGAGTTAAAGTAAATACCTGGGTTTGGGATTTCCAGAAAATTGGTCCTTAGGAAAATGATACAATCTCTAGCTTTATTGTTATGCCATATAGCAAGCAGACAAACAAAGGCTATCTATACTAAGGCAACATAAATAAACAGAAGTTTGTCACCACATGCAAGAACCTTAACCCAGCCTGAGGGTAAGGAAGATGTTGGAGGAGGAGCACACTCAAAACTGGGGTTCAAGTGGCAAGATCACATACCCTAAAAATGGGCTGAGTTGATAACTGGTAATTCATGCCAGATGTAGGAGAGGGTATTCTTAATCAGACCCAGATGTGGTAGAAAAATTCTTGGAGTCCTTTACCGATACCAATCATGGGTGAAGCTGCTCTAGGGAGCATTTCCTTATTGGGACGGTGAACTGGTGGGAAGATATAACGTTAAGAAAGACAGCAGAAGAATGAGTGGAAGCCCCTGCAGCAAGTCAAAATTCATCCAATCAAAAAGCTACAAACTTTATCTGACTGACACAGAGTTAATAGAGGAAAAGTACACACTGTCTCTTTTGCCTAACTCTTTCTATGAGCACTGGGACCACTTAGCTTAAATGACTCCATATTGGAGTCCTATCATTAGAAATCTAATATCAAATAAAAAAAGTTTATAATTATCACAGAAAGGTAAATGGTTTAGTGGCTAGAGAGCTGATCTAGGAGTCAGGAAGGTATTAGTTCATATCTTGTCTCAGCCACTTATTAACTAAGAGACTCTAGACAAGTTACCTCACCTGTTTCTTCAAGTAAAATGAGGATAATGACATCACCTATCTGTCCAGGTTGTTGTGAGAATCAAATGAGGAAATATCCTGACATATAACAGCTGCTATATAAATGGTTATCCCCTCCCTCCCCCTACTATTAATATAGGATTGTTTGAAAACTTGATAAATATTCCATCTATGCTTTCATCTAAGTAATTGATGGAAAAACAAAACAAAACAACAACAACAAATACTGAATGGAACAGAGCCAAGAACAGAACCTTAGTACACTCTTTTAGATAATTCTTCCCAAATTAAATCCATTAATTTCTACTCTTGAATTCTAGTCATTGAAGGGAATTAAAAATCTACTTGATTTCATGATTATCTAGCTTGCATTTCTTTATCATGTCCAATTAAGTTCAATTAAACAAATACTCATTAAGTGTTTCCTCTGCTAAGATATTAGGGATACAAAGAAAAACAACAAAATGATCCTTCCCCTCAGAAGAGTTTATAAGAGGATAAAACATGTACTCAAATAACTCTTGCCTCTGAAGGACAGAAATACTATAATATAATGAAAATGAAACTGGACTTCAATTTAGAAATCTTGATTTCAATTTCTGGCTTTCCTTCTAACTTACTGTATCACTTAAGGTCAGTCACAGAGCCTTTCCCGGATTCAGGTCTTCATTTTAAAATGAATGAGTTTGCCTAATTGATTTTTAAGATTCTTTCAGTTGTAAAAGGCCAAATCAATGAATAAGGCCAAATCACATACTTAATATTGCATAAGAATATATTATTTATGAGATTAACAGTGGGCATTATTTTCACATAAAATGTTATTTTATTTGGCTTCTTATTACTGATTCATGAATACTTTTATCTAATTATATATCAACATTAACAACATATATATCAACAACAGGCTAGACTTTTAGATTAATCGATACAGCATACATTCCTGGATATGCCAGTTTAATCCTAAAGCAAGATTTCACTATTAGATTGTGCCTATTTTATCGCAAGCATCTTCACATAAAAATTCTGAATTTAGATCTGGAATTTTTCTGAATCTTAGATTATCATTGACCTATAGTAGCAACAGCTTTAATAAAGCGTCTTTTATATACAATAAGACCAGTCATTTGGTAAAACAACTTAATTTTCTACTTCATCCATAAGAAGTGCTCTTCTAATAAGATAGACCACAAAAGATGTTATAGGATTCAGAATGAGAAAGGGCTTCAGAAGTTATCCAATGCAACAACCCCCTCATTTTACAGATAAGCAAATTTATACCTAGAGAGAGAGGTTGAGGCTTGCACAATGACACTCAGAAAGTATGTAGCTACCTTCTCCCCCAAACCCTTCTCCCACCAATTCCCCCAATATTTATTTTCCAACATCATTTTGATGTCATTTGTAGAAGCTCACGAGCAAAGGGTTTTCTACTTGATAAAGAATTTTTTGGCAACAAGTCACCTACCTATTTACTAAAACATGCAAAGATTTTCCTACTCATTAATAGAGAGCATACCCACATGGATAATATCACAGATCTTTAAAGCATTAAAGTTAATCTCATTTTCTCAAATGGCTGTTTTGGGGCTTATAATTAGATTTAAACTGAAATAAAGTTAAATCTTTTTTTAGCAGTGTCTGAAATAAGATAACTATAATGATGATGATGATATTTAGAAATAATTCAGGTTAGTCAATTAACATATGTGCATATACATATATGTATATATGAATCTAATTTTTCAATTCTGAATTATTTTAACCTTAGAAGAGATAATTCTACCTTCTTATCTATACTTGTCAAGATTGTATTTGTGTAGCAGTCTGAATTGTTATCTCTATTCCTGTTATATTTAAAGAATGTTAATATGATTTTCTGTGACAGCAACATCAAGATCATGAGTCTACTCATGACAAAGGGCAAAACTATAAAAAACATATAATTGTGTGTGTCTATGTGTGCATGTATATGTTATATGCATGTGTTACAAAACTTAAAATAGTTGTTAAATATATGTGGATAGGTATTAAATACTGAAGAGGAGTACAAAAAAGTTAGGACATCTGAGTACAGCCCCTTGGGTGTGATTCTGTGTTTTTAAATCAGAGAGGAAAAGAAGGTTCCTCTATGTGTAAATGACCAAAGTGGTCATGACTTCTGCATTAACACTCTGCAATAATGACTTCTAAGAAGTGGCACCAACATTTTAAAGTCTGATGATGAAGTTCAGAATATCTATGTATAGATCTATATATAGACACATTCATCATTGGATATATCAACATAAATATATGTGTATAGTTATATACACACATGTATACATAAATACATATTATATACATATATTCACAATACATGTCTACACAATACACAACACAGATGCATACATATATATGTATATATGTATGTGTGTATGTATGTGTATATATATATATATAAACACTTCTGAACTGTTCCAACAGGTCTTTGACCCAATGGTCTATATATCATTTGGTTATTTTCAAAGGTAATATTTGGTTATATCTCTTAAGAAAATATTATTCATAATAAATTCATCAGATCAATAATCCACAACATGTCTCATTAACCTCCCTATATCCTCTGTTATTCACCATCTCATGCCAGCCAATCCTATTTACAAGATTAACATGAGACCAGGGAGGAAATGAAGGATTCTGCCTTGTTAGGCTGAGGAGTATTTTCCTTTTTAAACCAGATTTCTGATCATGAAACAAGTCTTGCACAGTTCTGGTGGCAGTCCTCCCCAGATATGTGTTAGGTCAGATCACGTTTCATGGTGAGGAATGTAAACATCACATTCACTAAAGAGTTTCTTTCTGTTTTTAGTAAATTCACTTCCCTGACTGGATTAAGATCTTTGGTTACATCAAGCCTCTAACTGGCAGAAGACCAAGCTTAATTTTTCAAAGAGAACATTGTCATGGAAAGGGTCTAAATAAGGAACTATAATTGGTCTGAAAACAGCTGTGGAAAAAGCTAGGAGAGGAGTGGAGGGGAATGGAGTGGAGTGGTGTATATTTGCAGGGGAGGAAAGAATCTCTTTCAATTTGTACTTCCTGAGAACTCAGTGGTACAAAAATTTTCAAACAGAAGCCTTGGTTTATGAGGATGTTTCTGAAACTTCAATGAAAGTAAATCCTTTAAAACGTGCAGTCCTTCATGTACCCAAACAATATTCTCACCCACTATCACTTAAGAGTTATTTTTCCACAAGTGATAATAAGTTGTTCCTTTCCCAGTCCTGTTAGTGAGTAATGGATGTACCTACAAGACAGCTGGAGGCAGCTTGGAAGACAAAAAGAGGAGGGGTCATAGACTAGAGTTTTTCTCCATGTAAAGCTCAATCCATTTGCAGAATTTTTTTGTTTGTTTTTGTTGTTTGTTGTTTGTTTGTTTTAGCAAATGCAGTAGAAATTTGTAAAAGGCACACATGAAACATGCATTTAATAATGACAATAATGATAATGACAACAATCAAACCATCACCACTGGTAACAGCAAAAAGGTGACTTTATGTAGTTCTTTTAACTGCCAAGAAACAATGGAACATCTGATTGGTTTCAGATTAGAAAAAGAGTATGACAACACTATGCACTTTCATCTTATTTAATTTATATGTAAAGTAAACCATTTGAAATGTCAGGCTGAATGAATTAAAAGCTGGAATTAAGGTTGCCAGGAGACATATTGACAACCTGAGGTATATAGAAGATACCACTCTGATGGTACAAAGCAAAGAATGAATAAACTTTGTGATGGTTACCTTACAGTGTAAATGCGGTCTTGAAGTTTAATATAAAAAACCATGGTAACTGATCCCATTGCTTCCTGACAAATACAGAGAAGAATAAATTGAAGAAGTATCAGATTTTGTATTCTTGAACTCAAAGGTCACTGGAGATGGTGACTGCAACCATGAAATTAAGAGATGTTCCTTGAAATTAAAACTATCACAAATTTGGTAGTGTGCTAAAAAGCAGAGATACCATTTTTGCTGACAAAGGTCGATAGTCAAAAGTCAAAGCTATAATGTTGTAATGTATAGTTGTGAGAGTTAAACTATAAAGAAAACTGAACACCTCAGAATCAACACTTTTGAATCGTGTACTGGAGAAGACTTTTGAAAGTCCCTTCAACAACAAGAAAATCAAATCAATCAGTACTTAAAGAAACTCAGTCTACTCATTGGAAGGACAAATATTGACGGTGAAACTTAAATACTTTGGTCACAAATAAGAAGACAAAACCATTGGAAAAGACTCTGATGTTGGGAAAAATTGAAGACGAAAGAAGAAGTGAACAGTGGAGGATGAGATGGATAGATACTATCAGGAGGCAATCAACATGAGCTTGAACAGATTTTAGGAGATAGTGGAGGATAGAAAGGTTTATCATGTTATGGTCCATAGGATCACAATGAATCAAACAAGACTCAAAGAATATTCAAATAGATTTTGAAGAAAGGCAGATTATATAATGGACAGTGTAGTGACCTCAGAGATACAAAGACATGGTTCAAATCCTCTCTTTGACACACATTAGCCTAATGCCCTAGAAAATCTTTACTATTTTAAATGATGGACGAGTTAGCATCAGTAGCAGATGTCAATTTGCTTGGGCAGAAGTTTCCTCAGGAAGAAATCTCTCAAACAGTACAATCATGGATCTGGTTTTTAAAAAAAGAGATTTGCAAAGCACTTTCCTTATTTATCTTATTTGATGCTCAGAACAGTCATGTAAGATAGGTATTATTGAAAAGACCTATTTTACATATGAGGAAATTCATACTTAAAAAGGTTAAGTGACTTGCCTAGTCAGTAAAATTAGAGGCCTTATTTGAACCTTATTCATAGTTCAGGGCTTTTTTTCCCCCCTGCATATGCTAATCTAGGACATCTTATAATTTTCCAAAATGTATAGATGTAACCCTGTTATTAGGCAAGATCACAAATTCATGTGTCATACACACATATACTTCTATAATAGACCAGATTCTTATACTTTATAATCATTATTCATTATTTTGTTGATCATCTTTAATCACATTGTTAACTCAAATTTTGTTATTTTCATGAAGACGTTTATTGTTTTGAAGGAATTTGGGATTTGAGTAAAACATATTGACTCCATCTTGTGATTCAATTTTGAAGCTAACTCAGTTTCCTTTCTATTCAGTTATGGGTCTAGTCCAACTTTGTCTTATGAGAAAATTTTATTCAGTTATGGGAATTGTGACAAAACTATTGCATTTTTCAAACCTATTCTCTTGAGGCTGGGGAATTGCACCTCTTCCAGCTGTTGCTTAGAACCCCTGGGCTATGCTGATCATAAATCCAATCAAAGGTACAGGTTGATATAAGGAATTTTTTTTTTTTGACATACATCTCAAGCAACCTATATGTCTTATCTAAAAATGGGCCCTATACTGTTCAATCAGTTACTGTTTCCATATTCTTTTGATTGAATACAGATACTTGTGGGAGGGGGGATATCTCTTTTTTGATTTCAGGGAATTGCACCTGTTTATGTTTGCCCTTCCAATTTAGAAAATCCCCAATCTTTCCTTCAAAGAATTGAATCTTGTTAATTGGTTTTATATTTTTTTTAATTATTTGGTCTTACTTAATTGTTTTTAATGCATAAAAATCCATCTTCCCTTGTATTTGGGATTCATTACCAACCTGAGGAGATGTTTCCAATTTGTTATGCAATTGTCATGCATTGCTTAATAAACTGATATACTCAGAAATCCAAACCTATGTTTCCATTGTCACTTTATTTTTCACTTTCCATATCTTTTAAAAATATTTATTTAAAACCTAAATACAAAATAGAAAATGAAAAAAAGCAGAAAAAGGAAAAAATACTATAAACATAACAAAGAATGAAAGGATTCAAAATATGATATATTAAATTTACATTTCAAGAAAGCCTAAATAATATATACTACATACTTTGTTCACAGCTTTCTATCTTTTATTTGCCTCCTGGTAGCTTTATTTTTGTTTTCTCATGTGAACTTTTTACTTTTTTTTCTTTTTGACCTCTTTCCTCCCCTCTCCCCCCAGAAGGCTATAATTAAGCACAGATATATTTATATATAATCTATCTATCTATCTATCTATATATACACACACACACATATATATATATTACATATATACATCTATGTAAGACTATAATATCCAAACTTTATACTTTCTAATAATCTAAAATAGTCTAAATAGTCTAACAATCTAAAACTATATTAGTTTTAGTCTAAACTAATACTAATAATCTAAAATAATATTGACTAATAGGACTGACATTTAGTATAGTTTCCTATTTTTCTCTTTTGATGAAATCTATTTTAGCTTTAACTTTATCTGAATTCAATGATTGTTACCCCTGCTTTTTTCTTCATAAATTCTTTTTTTCTTAATAAAGTCTTTTTGCCACAAAATCCTGAAAGTCTGAAAACTCATTAAATATCCTTCTTTTTTCAGTTAGAACTAAGCTTAACTTTTCTGGGTATGATATTTTTGCCCATAATCCTAATTCTTTTGCCCTCATATATATATAGTGTTTCAAGTCCTGCAGTCTTTTAATGTAACCACTGCTAGATTTTGTGTGATTCTAATTGTGAGTTTTCCATATTTATTTTGTTTCTTTTACTTGTACCTCATAATATTTTCTCTTTGATCTGGTGGTTTCAGAATTTATTTTCTCCTTGATCTGGGGGTTTCAGAATTTAGCTATGATGTTCCTACAGGATTTCCTCATAGGATAACTTTTAAGTGGTGATCAGTGAATTTTTTTTTCTATTGCAGCTTTCTCCCCTTGTTCTAAAACTTCAGAACAAATTTTTAAAATTATTTTTTGGAGTATTATATCAAGTTTTTTTTATTGTACTTTTCAGGTATTCCAATTATTCTTATGTTTTCTTTTCTTGATCTGTTCTCCAGTTATGTTGTTTTTCTTATATTATTTTCTCTTTTTTTCTATTTTCTTTATTACTTCTTGGTCTCATAACTTTACTGGCTTCCCTTTGCCTAATTCTGGTTTTTCATGGACTCATTTTATTCCTTAAGTTTCTGGATCTCATTTTCTACATAATCTTGTTTTCTTTTCATAATCTTGTTTTCATAATCTTGTTTTTCTTGGATAGTTTTTGTAATTTTAGTTTTTCCTCAGTTTCTCTCATTTGATTTTCAAACCCTTTCTTGAGTTCTATAAATTCTTTTTTTGGGTGAGTCTTTTTTATTGTAGTAAGTTTATTTTTAATACACATTCCTTAATGAATCATGTAGGGAGAGAAAAAATCAGAGCAAAAGGGAAAAACCATAGGAGAGGTTAAAAAAAAAAACAGAAAAAAGAAATGAACTTAGCAAGTGTTGGTTTACATTTAGTTTCCTTAGATTGCTTTCCAGAATGGTTACATCATTTCTCAACTCTTTTTCTGGATGCAGATGGCATTTTCTTTCCAAAGTCTATTGGGATTGCTTCAGAACACTGAACTGCTGAAGTCCAAGCCTTTCACTGTTGATCATTGGTTGATGATTCTTGCTGTTATCATGTACAATAGATTCCTGATTCTGCTTGTTTTGCTCAGCATCAATTTATGTAAATCTTTCCAGGCCTTTCTATATTCAGCTTGTTTATCATTTTTTTTATAGAACAATAGTAATCCATTACCTTCATGTACCTCAGCTTATTTAGCCATTTCCCAATTGATGGACATCCACTCCTTTTCCAATTCTTTGCTATCACAAAAAAAGCTACAAATATTTTTGCACATGTAGGGTTTTTTTTCCTCCTTTATGATTTTCCAGGGATACAGGCCCAGTAATGGCACTGCTGGGTGAAAGAATTGCACAGTTTTATTGCCCTTTGAGCATAGTTCCAGATTGCTCTCCAGAATGGTTAGATCATTTCACACTATACCAACAATGCATTAGTGTCTCAGTTTTCCTACATTCCCTCCAACATTATCTTTTCCTGTCATCTTAGCCAATCTGAGAGATGTGAGGTGGTACCTCAGAGTTGTTTTAATTTGCATTTCTCTAGTCAATAGTAATTTAGAGCATTTTTTCATATACTATTGGTGACCTTGATTTTATCATCTGAAACTGTCTATTCATATCCTTTGATCATTTATCAGTTGGGAAATGACTTGCATTCTTATAAATTTGACAATTCTTTATATATTTTAGAATGAGACCTTTATCAGAAATACTGTCTGTAAAGATTTTTTCCCAGCTTTGTACTTCCCTAAATCTTGTTTCTGTTGGTTTTGTTTGTGCAAAAACTTTTTAATTTAATGTAGTCAAAGTTGTCCATTTTACCTGTCATAATGTTCTCCAGTTCTTCTTTGGTCGTAAATTCCTTCCTTCTCCAAAGATCTGACAAGCAAATTATTCCTTATTCTCCAAATTTGTTTATGGAATTATCCTTTATACTGAGTTGCTATATACATTTTAACCTTATTTTTGTATGGGGTGTGAGACATAGGTATATGCCAAGTTTCTGACATATTATTTTCCAGTTTTCCCAGCAAGTTTTGTCAAATAGTGAGATCTTATTCCAGAAGTTAGAGTTGGAAGGTTTTTCAAATTTTAGATTGTTATAGGCCTTGATTATTGTGCTGTGTATCTAATCTATTCCACAAATCCATCATTCTATTTCTTAGCCAGTACCAAATTGTTTTGATGACTGCTGATTTATAATGTAATTTTGATACTATAGGTTTGGTACTCCTAAGCTACCATCCTTTGTATTTTCTTTTCATTAATTCCTTTGATATGCTTAACCTTTTGTTCTTCTACATGAATTTTGTTATTATTTTTTTCTAATTCTATAAAATAACTTTGGGGCAGCTAGGTGGCACAGTGGATAGAACACCAGCCCTGAAGTCAGGAAGACCTGAGTTGAAATCTGGTGTCAGACATGTAACACTTCCTAGCTGTGTGATCCTGGGCAAGTCAGTTGAATCGATTGCTTCAGCAAATAATGATAAAAATAAAAAAATAAAAAAATCTTTTGGCAGTTTGATTGGTATGATACTGAATTGTGCAAAATAGTTCCTAATAATTGCTTTAATTTCTTTTTCATTGTTAGTTCACCCCTTTCATTTTTGATGCTGATGATTTTTTAAAATTTCCTTTTCCTGATTAAATTAACCAAAGATTTATCCATTTTGTTAGGTTTTTATTTATTTATTTATTAAATAAATTTCCTGAGGCAATTGGGGTTAAGTGACTTGCCTGGGGTCACACAGCTAGGAAGGATTAAGTGTTTGATGCCAGTTTTGAATGCAGATTCTCCTGACTTCAAGGCTGATGCTCTACCCACTGCACCACCTAGCTGCCCCTTAGTTTTTTTTTTCATAAAACCAACTCTTAGTTTTGTTTATTACTTCAATAGTTTTCTTAATCTCTATTTTATTAATGTCTCCTTTGAGTTTCTAAATTTATAATTTGGTATTTAATTGTTTTTGTTCTTTTTCTAGCTTTTTAGTTGCATCCCTAATACCCTGATCTTCTATTTCTCTATTTTCTTTTGTGTAGCTATTTAGAAATACAAAATTTCTCCTAAGAACTATTTTGGCTGCATCCCATAGATTTTGGTATGTTTTCTCATTATTGTCATTTTCTTGGATGTAATTAGGGATTGTTTCTGTGATTTATTGTTGGATCTACTCATTCTTTAGAATTAGATTATTTAATTTCTAATTGGTTTTTAGTCTATCTTTCCCTGGCTTTTCATTGAATATAATTTTATTGCATTATGGTCTAAAACAGAAGCACATACTATTTCTGCCTTTCTGCATTTGATTGTGAAGTTCTTATGCCTTAATACATGGTCAATTTTTGTGTAGGTGTCATGTACTGCCAAGAAAAAGATGTATTCCTTTCTATCCCCATTCAATTTTCTCCAGAGATCTATCATATCATTTTTCTGGGATCCTATTAACCTCCTTACTTTCTTTCTTGTTTATTTTTTTTGTTAGATTTGTCTGATTTTGAGAAAGGAAGGTTGAGGTCCCCCACTAGAATAGTTTTGTTTCTATCTCTTCCTGTTCAACAATTTGGCTGTTCTACCACTTGGTGCATACAGATTTAGTTTCATTAGTACTTCCTCATATCAAGAATTAATACATTCTTTTTTCAAGATGTACTTTCACTTCTTATCTATTTTAATAAATCTATTTTAACCTTTGCTTAATCTGAGATCAGATTTGCCACCTCTGCTTTTTTCTTTTTTACATCACCTGAAGCATATTAAATTCTGATCCAGCCTTTTACCTTTACTCTGTATGTGCCTCTCAGTGTGTTTCTTATAAATAACATATTGTAGAATTTGTTTTAATCCACTCTGCTATTTGCTTTCATTTCATGGGAGAACTCATCCCATTCACTTTCACAATTATGATTACCAGCTCTGTTTCCCTGCATCCTATTTTCTCCCTTGTATATACTTTTGTTCTCTCTTTCCACCCTATCCTTAGTTCTGTGTTTTTTTATCCAACCCACCCACTACCTTATCTCCTATTAACTCTTCCTTCCACTTCTCTTACCTTTTCCCCCCTAGTATTTCTGCCCTCCCTTATAGCCTGTCCTCCCTTTTCTTTTCCTCTATCTCCTTCTATTTCTTTATGGGATTAATAAATTTCTATACCCAATTGAATGATTAATTTATTCCCTCTGAAAGCCAAAAGTGATAAGATCAAGTTTCAGACAATGCTTATCCCCCTCTCTTTTTCCCAATTTTAATAGGTCTTTAGAGCTTCTTATGGTGAATTAATTGTTCCATTATACCTTCCCTTTCCTCTTTTTCCAGTACAGAGCTTTTACAAACCCTTTAATATCTTTTTCTTTGATGTCATCACATCAGAGTGCATTCACAACAACCATACCCTCAGTCCATGTAATATCTCTCTTTGTCTGCTCCAGTGTCAGATATAGTTCTCAAGAGGGATATTGTTTTCCTATCTAAAAACAATAGAAACTATAAATAATTTAACCTTTAAATATATATTTCCCCCTATTTACCTTTCTATGGTTCTCTTGGAGTCCTATATAGGTTAAATTTTCTGTTTAGTTCTGATTTTTTCAATAGAAATGATTGAAAGTCTTTTACTTCATTGAAGCTCCATCTCCTCCCTTGAAAGATGATGCTGAATCTCACTAAGTAGTTAATTCTTGATTGTTACCCTATGTTTTTTGCCTTCTGGAATATAGTATTTCCAGCCCTCTTATTCTTTATGATAGAAGCTGCCAGATCCTGGGTAATCCTGATGCTTCCTGATATTTGAATTGTTTTTGTCTGGCACCTTGCAGCATTTTTAATCTTGAGATTATAGTTTTGAAGTTTCTCAACAGTGTTCCTAAGGGTTTTGCTTGTGAAATTTCTTTGTAGAGATGATTAATGGAATCTTTCAATGTGCATTTTCTCCTCTGTTTCTAGAATATTAGGACAATTTTCCTTAATGACTTCTTGTAGAATGCTATCAAGGCTCTATTTTTAGTCATGGCCATCAGGTAGAACAATAACCTTTAAAATGCCTCTTCTGCATCTATTTTCCAGATCAACTGTTTTACCAAAGAAATATTTCACATTTTCTTCCATTTTTTCATTCTTTTTAGTTTGTTTGACTTATTCTTGCTGTCTCATAAAGTTATTAGCCTCCATTTGCCCTGTTCTAGTTTTTAATATCTGATTTTCTTCAGTTATCTTTTGTTATCTCTTTTTCCATTTGCTTTATTCTACTGCTTAAATAGTTGTTTTCTTCAGACAATTTTTTTTCTGAGATTTCTTCTGTGGACATTCTGTCCTCATCTGAATTTGTGTTTTGATCTGCCCTGTCACCATAGTAACTTTCTATGGTCAGGGTTCTTTTCTGTTTCTTTCCTTTTTTGGTATTTGCTCTTTTTCAACTTTTAAGGTCGAGCTCTGCTCCTGGGGTAAAGGAGGCATTGTTCCAAGCTTTCTGTGCAGCTCTGAGCTTTGACTTTAACTACAGGGGTCCCAGGTGTTTACAGGGGGTAGCTTTGCCTGTTCTTTTCAGGAAACAGTCTGGTTTCCCAGAGTTTGCTTTCTGATCTGGAACTGGAAGCTGCCCCCCTGATTTGCTCCTTTACTGAGCCAAGACTGAAGGTCTCAGTTGCTGATTTGCTTTGATTGAGACCATCTCACTGGCTTTCCCAGATTCTATCTGAGCTTAGGTGAACATCCCTTTCACCAGTGAGACTGTCTTTTCTTGAAATCTTTTCTATCTATCTTGAGCTTGAGAGGGGTTTCATTCCATCAGATTCTGTTCAGGGGCTTGGTTTCATGTGGATTTTGAGGGAAACTGGGAGGTTGGGCAGCTTCCTGACTTTATTTCTCCGTCTTGGCTCTACCCCGGGAATTTCTTTTGAGGTAGAAGAAACTTCTTTTTTTTTTTTTTTTTTTTTTTTACTTCAGTGTCCTCCTATGAAGATGAAGTCTGTTCTTCTTTATTCTAACAATAACTTTTTAGTGCTGGATTCTTTTCCTTTGCCCACTCTTTTTTTTTTTTTTTTAATTTGTAGCAGATTATTGTTGTAATCCCCACTAATCCTGGGTATGGGGAATGGTGCCTGGGTTTAGTTTCTCCTTCAGTTCTCCTCTCTGGCCTGGGACCAAAAAACAAGAACTTTGCCCTCTTATAAGTGCCCTCAGCCCTCAGTATCCCTGCTCCACTGCTTCTACATTCATTGGTTGTGTGCTGGTTGCTTCTTGCCCAAGACTGCCTCTGGGTAGCCCCAGTGGCATTTCTTATCAGCAGAAATTCTCTCAGTCTTCCCCAACTCAGATGCTTGAATGAAGGGACACATCTGGAAGGTCAAAATTCCTGTGCCTGGGGCTGAGAATGACTTCCAATCCAACTAGTCACAGGACTTGCTGCTTGTTCTTTCAGTGGAACTATCCTCAAGGTGTTTACATTTCACAGAAACAAAACTTCAGTCCTAGTATCATTCTTTGGATTTTCTCAGATTGTCCCAGAAAGAAACTTTTTGCCTCGGTTCTTATTGTTTTTACCACTCTATGTTCTCCCTGAGATGCAGTTTTGCCTTATTTGTGGGGGGAAATCTGGTGAGCTTGGAATTTTCTTACCTTCCTCTGCCATCTTCTCAGAATCCTCTTTTCCTGTGATAGTCTTTTGAAGAAATATAGGGCTGGACATTTTCCTTATTACTTAGCTAATTCCAGAACATATACAAATGGTAAAATGAACAAGATTTCACTTATTCTCAAAAATTCAACATTATTTAATCAGACAATCTTCCAAAGCCCTGAAAATTTGGGAATGAAAGACTAACTGATCTGAATTTATAGGCTTGAAAGTTGACTTGTGAGAAGGAAAGAAAATAGCATTCCAGAAAATTAGACTTATAAAATAGCTTAAATGTATGAGATAGAGATGGAAAGAAGGATCATAGAGTAGTTCTTATCCAAAATTCTACCTGTTTTAAAGGCACTGATATTCCCCAAGGTTAAAAGGCAAAATTCAAGGAGAATTCAAAACAATATGTATTTATTATGAATCTGTTACATGTGGTAAAATGTGTTAAATATATGGGAGAGGTGATAAAAAGAGAAATAAGACATTTTCAGACTCATGGAGCTGATGATCTAGTAGGTAGAACTAATGCAATATGGATTCCTTCTATGGGTTTCCTGCTTAGTACTTCTCTGCAAACCCCACTCCCTCATATGATATATCTGGTGTAAATCTTGGCAATAATTTGAAGACTAGTGAGTGAATTGGACAATCCAATGAGTTAAAGCATGAGAAGATGCAGTGAGTTCCACTATAACATGACACATGTATTACCAAAAAGCATCTTGAAATGCAAAATTGTGCAATAAAAGCTATAAAACTTATGGAAAAATGGAACTGAGGTACAATGTTAAAAAAAAAAAACTTCATCAATAATAACATTAAAAAAAGAAAGGCATCCAGTGAAAACTGCAGCACAATTTTATATATGTTAATTCATTAGGAAAGTGGTGGTAGTATCATAGCTTCCAATGGTTGCTCAGATTTCTCTTCCAGGTCTTTTCCAGTCCTTGGGGCCCAGGCTAGCACACCCATTAACTGGTTAGGCTACCACCCCAAGCCTTCACTACAACTTCTATGCTCAAGTAGGAGATCATGGCTGAAGTTTGAGGGAAGGGTGCAGACGAGCTCTTTTTGGCCCACATTGCCTTTTGTACTAGAAGATATATAATAAATATTGCATTTACCATTATAAAGACTGAAATTTGCTTGTGGAATTAGGCATCAGACAAATTGAAGCTTGTGAGTTATTGAGGAATGGTTACAGTTTTCTGCATTCTCACTATTTCTTGGGCAAAACATTGAGCGTAAAGTAGCTTGAAATGATATGAATATCCCTAATATAACAATATCTTTGGAACAAATTTGAGTTTCGTTTTGTTTTTTGAAATGAGCATTATAGCACAACTGTTTTATATAATAAACATTTTAAATATAATATTACATGTGTAATATGGTGTTTATTATGAATGCATGTCATCCATCACATGAATAAAACTTGAACATTGCTCAATAAATTACATTTTAACCTGTGTGATAAATAACATTATGTACTCAGGAAAGATAATGTATTAATAATTTTTTATATATGCATAATGCCATCTTTCCCTATTCTCAAAAAAAATGTCATTTGAGTCATCCATTCTGGTTGTCATCCCATTTCTATTATATCTTTTGTGGCTAAACTCTTTTGATAGGGAGCATAAAGTGTTAAACATGGAAATATGATGAATAAATCCTTTGAGAAACATAGGAGAGCCTCAATATGAGGCAACAGTTTGATGAAGCATCCAAAAAAAGCTAATACAGGTTTGGGTGACAATGAAAGGAATATAACTTCTAGGACGGAGTCCTGTGATAACTCTTAGATCTGGAATATTGGTTCAGTTCTGATGCAGAAAGAAGACTAAAACATAGTGGATAGCTTCTTTTACCAAGGCTCATAAAGCATGAATTCACACGTCTTCACCCTCCCGATGCCCCCTTATAGAAATTTCATTTATGCTTATCTTTGTCCTTTCTGATATGAGATGTCAGTGATAATGATAATAATAATAAAATCATTTACATAGTATTTAAATTTTGCAAAGCACCTTAAGTACATTATTTCAACAGTTCTCTGCAAAAATCCTAGGAAGTAGATGCTATTATTATCACCATTGTATAAGTGAGAAAACTTAGGTTTCCAGAAGTTTAGTAATTTGATTAGAGTCACAAACCTATGAAGTGTTTGAGGCAGATCCAGTGTGCTGGTTATGTTTAATCCGGAATAGAGAAGACTGGAGTGGGAACATAATAGCTGTATTCAAATATTTGAAAGGTTGTCATGTGGTAGAGATTTATTCTATTTGGCCCTGAGGAGCAGTACTATGAACAATGAATAGAAATAAGTTTAGACTGCTTGTAAGAGAAAACAAATAAAGAGAAACCTTTCTAACAATTGCTTCCAAAAGTGAAGTAGGCTACCTTAGGAAGATGTGGCTTACTGCTCATTGGAGACATTTAAGCAAAGATTCTTTAAGACTATATTTTGATTATCTTGGAAGTGATGAGTCTACTTTTGACTACTCATTGAACTAGACAGGTTTCTGGGGTCTCTTTCAACTCTAAAATTCTGTGGTTAGAATTTGTGATTAGAAATGATACTTTTTAAAAAAATAAAAAATATATCTATGATAAAGAAATTTTTTGCTGCACAAATTGTACTGTAAAATGTAATTTTCAATAAGGAGAGGAGAATCACTTATTCTCATTTAGCTGAGCTTTCAATCACCATCACATCAGCCTTAAGCCATACTATAACTGGCTCTGATTTGCTTGATACTGATTGATGGCTCAGTCTGCAATTATAGAGGACACAGGAATCCTGGAGAAACTGCAGCTATAATCTTCTACAATTGTCATGGAATTACCTAGGGAAGATTCATCTGGAAGTATACAAAATATTCACTGTCACTCTAGAATGTTGGATCCATGGTGGGTACTCTGGAATGCTCAGACTGTTGATATTCAGTGTCTCCCTGAGTCACTTGGTGAGCAGTCTCAGTGGATCTTAGGTGTCTTCAAGTGAGGCAATTATGCAAGTGCTACAGCATAGTGATGGCCCCAAGTGGGACTATCTGACTCATCTGGAAAAGAAATGAAAGAACATTGTGCTCTGATCTGCTGGTCTGTCAGACCAAATTGTTTGTTCTCCTCTGATTGGGGGAACCTGAGGCAAGAATGAGTCATTGGTTTCTTAACAATGGATAGAGAGATTGCTATGGAGGAGAAACAAATAAGACAGAAAAGAGAGATTTAAATTTAAGACACATTTCAGCTATGTTACTGTTTTGCTTAGGCTTGACTTAAGTTGCTGTCCCTACATTTCACATATGCATCATTTCAGCTAATTCCCTAGGTGAGAGAAAAAAACAAAAACAAAAACAAAACAACCACAATGAGCCAATCAAAAAAAAAAAAAACACACTGAGTAACAATGATTGAAAATGTAAATTAAGAACAAAACTAAAATAATTTGGCTTTGATTCCTTGGGGAACCTTGGAATGGAGCTGTAACTAGCACAAAGTAAGGGAGTCTGAATCCAGATGTTGATATCCCAGTGGGATGTACTTTTTCCTCAGGGAGTTGAGATCCTTATGCCTTCATTTCCCACTGCTGTTTCATTGGAACCCTTTAGGGTGATCATATCCTTTTCTAATGTGGTTTTCCTATGATAATAGGGCAGACTATCTCTTTCCACACATAGGACACCTAGGATCAGTGAATGAATGGTGTGTATCATTGATGGTTACACTGGTTTTCTCTATTGTAACATTTCCCTCCCCAGTAGTAAATTCAGCACTAGTCATCCTTGATATAGTATACTCCTTTGTCCTTCCTTTCTATTGTCCCATCTGAAATCTTTCTCTGTCATCATGCAGTGGAAAGATAGATGGCTTAAGTATCAGAAGACCTTAGTTTGAAATCTTGCTCTCACATCCTACTTCCGCGACTTGGTCAAATTATTTTAATTCCCCAGGTTCCTATTTTCCTTATTTATAAAATGAAAACCCTTCACAGTTCCTTGGCTCTAAATCTATGATCTTATTATCATCTTCTATCTTTTGATCCTTACTGAAAGCTGAATTTCTCCTGAAAACATTTATCTTTTGGCACTCTCTTGGGCTGATCTTTTCACACACAAAGGGAAGAAGCAACATGTGTTTTGCTCCCAGACAGTCTGTCTTCCATTACTACTTAGTAATCAATCAACAAGCATTTATTAAGAACTTACTATGTGCCAGGCTCTGGAATAAAAGTATAAACAATCCCTATTTCTAAGGAACTTGTATTTCTAATAGGAGAGAGTGGAAGGGCAAATATAATCATATATAATATATATTGATTAAAATTTTAAAAGGAATTACTACAAATATATAGAAAATAGTTAAACATAAGGAATTAGGAAAGGAGTTCACTACAAATGGGAACAGGAAAAACTTCATGCTGAAGATGGTGCTTTACTACAACGTAAAGGCAGAGGCGAACACTGTGAAGCAGAGTTAAAAAAAGAAATGTTTCCACAACTGGGCAGAAACATGAGATATTGAGGATTCATGAGTGTGTTTGGTTAGATCACAAAATAGAGGAGGATAAATAATATCCTGTAAGTGCAATAAGGTAAAGCGGGGCAAGATGGTACAGGACTTTGAAAGCTAAACATTGGAGTTTAGTTTATTCTAGAGACAATAGGAAGTCAGTTAGGAGGTGGACTGGAGAAGTCAGATGGTCACCATATACCGGACCACCAACATCATGCTTCCATCCTTTCCACTAGCTATTCAGATGTCATTGGTCTTCTTTAAGAAGGAAGAATGGACCACAATAGCAGCAGCCATCCAGAGAAATAGTAGTGTCTCATGTAAGGGTCAGGGCTAACCTAATCTCAGATCCTATCTGTTCTCCAAGCTGTGCTCTTGGCCCTCTCTGGGCCAAGATTTGACCCAAAGTTTGCCCAGTTTTCATTGCAAGACCTCTTGCTCCCCCACTCCCCTTCCTAAAATGTGAGTTTCTCTACCCATTTATCGGGTACATTTACTCCTAAGATTTCTTCTGTTTTTCTTCTTATCCCTGCAATAATTCACCAATTATTCTTTGCAATCCTTCTCATGTGCTCTCATCTGCATCCTGATGCCCATCTCCTTTAGTGTGATACATTCATGTCCCAATTCAATCCTGACTTCATCTTCCATTATGCCCTCTGAATGCCCTGTTCCTTAGCAAACATCCTTTTCCATTTCTTCATATTGAACTCCATTCTCTTAAGCTATTTATTTAGCTCTCACTTGGCTCGCCTAATGATTTTGCATCCCAGACTATTCTTTCCCTCACTGGTTGTACCTTCTGTCATCTCTTTCCCCCTCATTCTGATCTTGCTAGGGAATCAGACTAGCTCTTGCTTCCCCCCCCTTTTCTCCTTCACTCAATAACCTTTTCTCCTGAAGATCACACAAATATATCTTTCTAACCAATCAAAATTATGACAATTGAAGTTTATTAAGCTCTTCTAAACCTCTCAGAACTTAGCTCACATTTTTTTCTTTCTTCCTCGACTCTTAATTTTACACTAGGAAATTTTAGAATTCATTGGGATGGTCCCTCAAATTTCCTAACATTGCACTTCCTCATTCTATCCTTTTTAAGACCCATGACTGTGATTTGGCCCCACACAGGGAAAGTTACACAAAACCATTACTACAAGTACTATACTTCCCACATTAGGACCTCTGACATTCCCCTAGCTGATCCAGATTTCCTACCATTCCACCTTTCTTTATGCTTCACTCATTTTACACTGTTCTACAATCATATCAAAGTCTGAATTCTCTATCCTTCAGAACTTTCTCAGGTCATTACTCTTAGTCTGATTTCAAGTTCTTCACATTCTTTCCAGACTTGACACAATAGTTAGCTATTTCAACTCTAAACTGTCCTCTGCTCTTGAATCCCTTGCCTGCTTGTTCTGTTGCCACTCTTCTCTTGCCAAACCTCAAGCCTGAATTACAACTGCCATCTGCCTCTTCCACTCTTACTCACAAACAGCTGAATGAAGCTGGAGAAAATTCTATAACCACAGTGATTTGGTACATTACAAATTTATGTCATACAACCTCAACTGGGAAAACTGTACTTTTGTTCTTCCCAAGTTGATTTTCTATATCATTTCCCTCAGAAACAATGTCAAAACTTTGTTTTCCCTCCCGAGTCCTAGATTTCCTTTTCTCCCTTCTCTAAGCTGAGGTTATTGCCCTTTATTTTATAAAATTGTAGGCATTTGATCTTCCTTTTCTCTTCTCTTTTTAATCTCAAGAAATAATATTATCTTCCATGCTCTCTTTCTTTGTTCTAATGTCTGATAGAAAAAAAAGCTCTTTTCCTTGTCCAGGACAACTCTCATGTATGTCCACTTGAACCCATTCCCTCCTCTTGTCTCCTGCAGTTTGCGTCCTCAATCATTCCTTCTCTCTTTTGAATCTTTAGCCTCTCTCTATCAACTGATTTCTTTTCTACTGCCCTCAAATATGTTTCTTTCCCTTCCCTCAAAAACAAACAAAACTTCGCTAAGACTCCATTATCCCTAAAGATATCATCCTTGAAACCTATATAAATGTATATAAAATTTCAACTGGATCCTCACTGCTGTTGGGAATTCTAGTATACCACTCTTGTCAATTTATTATTCCACTCTCCATAGCAGCTCTTCTAAACGTTTTTCATCCCTTCTCAAACCTACATGGCTCTCTCCCCCCAAAAATCTCAGCTGAGAATCTTTCTTCATGTCATACAGAAAAAATTGAGGCTATTGTTCTGAACTTCCCTTCCTTCCCTCTTCCTCTTCTACCATTCTGGTGCCTTTTTTCCTTTATCCTTCATCTCTATTTCATGTCATGAAGTGACCTCACTACTTACCAAAATTGATCCTTCTACGTGTTCAAGTGATCCTATTCTATCTTGTTTCCTTCACCATATTGTTCATTCTCTCATTCCCATTCCTCTCTCTCTCTCTCTCTCTCTCTCTCTCTCTCTCTCTCTCTCTCTCTCCTTTTCTCTCTTCTCTTTCTCTCTCTCCTTTTCTCTCTTCTCTCTCTCTCTCTCCTCTCTCTTCTCTCTCTCTCTCTCTCTCTCTCTCTCTCTCTTCTCTCTCTCTCTCTCTCTCTCTCTCTCTCTCTCTCTCTCTTTTCTCTCTTTCTCTCTTTCTCTCTCTATAGGTGTTTCACTTTCTCTTCTTTTATTAACTTATGAACTCTTTACAATCTGGCTTCTCATCTTATCACTCCATCAACCCAATGGACTTTTTTCAACCCTCACTGTCCTTGACCTCTTGATATATGTGACCCCTCTCTTCTCCTTCATAGACTTTTGTCTTTAGGTTTTCAGGCTGCCACTCTTTCCTAGTTCTCCTTGTAAATAACTGATTGTCTCTTTTCTGTCTTCTTTGTTTGGATCCTCTTCCAGATGAGAAGTTTTAACTATAGATATCCCTCAGGGTTTAATATTGGGCTCTCCCTATATACTACTTCAGTTGGTGATCTCACCAGCTCCAATGGATTTAAATACCATTTCTATGCAGATAATTCTCATATCTGCCTTTCCTATACCAATTTCTCTGCTGATCTTCAGTCTTTCATCTCCAACTGGTTTCAAACATTTAGAACTGGATGTCCAGTAAACTTCTTAAACTAAATATGTTCAAAACAGAACTCATCTTATCCCTAAACCCTCCTCACCTCCTACCTTCCCTATAAGTATAGGGGGCAATACCATTCTCCTACTCCCTCAGGTTAGCACCCTTGGAGTCATCATGGATTCCTCACTCTCTCTCTCTTATCCCACAAATTTAAAGTTGGCTCCCTTCTTCCTCCAAGTTCTCTCATTATAATTACACAACTTCTATGAGTTTAATTATCTTTATGCAGATGACTTCCTGATTTGCATATCCAGCCCTGGTCTTTTAAACTTTAGTCCCATTCACCAATTACCTATTAAATATTTCAAAGTAGAGGTCCCAAAAACATGCTAACATGTCTAAAATGGAACTTATAATCTTTCTCCCTAATTTTCCTCTGCCAAACTTCCCTATTTCTTCTTAAAATACCAGCATTATCACAGAGCTTCATGTTCCTAATCTTGTCCCACATATCCAATTTACCAAATCTCACCATTTCTATCTCCACACCATCTTTCAACACCTGACTCTTTCTCTTCACGGTGTAGCTACCACCTTACTTTAGGCTCATCACTTTTTATTTAGATTACTGCAAGAGTCTCCTAATTATCACCCTGCCTCAAATATTTCATCCCTCCAGTCTAATCTACATACTGCTGACAAAGTAAGTGCACTTAATTTTTCTTAGGTGCAAATGGGATCATGTAGCTCCTCTATTCAACTAACTCTAGTGACTTCCTTTTGTCAGTAAAATTAAACAAACTACTTTTTTTCCCCAGTGTCATTGGATATTACTTCCTTTCTAGAACTTGTTGATTTCACCAAACTGGATTTTTTTTTCCTTCTATTCTTCACACGTGACACTCTACCTCATGCTTTTATACTGTCCACAACCTCTCCACTTACAATGCATGTAGTCTGTCTCATATAATCACTCTTTTCCTGTTAAAATATAGTTAAAACACTGCCATCTATATGAAGTCTTTTCTTGTACCCCTCAATTGCTAGTACTCCCCTTCCTTCTTCATGTAGGTATATAAGATATGTATATGTATACACATGTGTTCATATGCATATATACATATATGTGTGTGCATATTGATAAATAATAGTCTTCAATTTTGAATATATATGTATAAATAATATATCCCATAGTATGTATTCCCTATCTGCTTCCCATAAAAATAAACCAGAGCAAAAGCAAAATAGCTGTCAATAATTGACTAATCAATGAGGATTTATTAAGATATTAAGATATAAATATAAGTATATATTGCTATCTATATGTGTATATCAATTTATATATATATATTTGTATATATGTTTTAGGTAGATATACATAACTATACAGGGAGGGAGTCCATACACACCTATTCATGTGTTTATATATTACATTTATATTGTATTTGAAAAATACTTAATCATCATATTCAGTAATAAGTAACATTTTGTTATGATTATTGTATAAAATAACATAAGATCATTGTAAGTAATAGAACTTACTTCATTCTTTGGGCTTGGGGGTAAGCATTTAAGTGCCTGCTATGTACCAGGAACTATAGTAAGTGCTTTACAAGTAGAATCACATTTGATCCTTAGAGAAATCTTGTGATATAAGTTCAATTATTATAACCATTTTACAGTTGAGGAAATTAGGGCAAATGGAGATTATGTGGCTTGTCCAACATCACACAACTAGTAAGTATTTAATACTGGATTTGTCTGTTTCCAAGTGTTTTATCATTGTGCCACCTAACTGCTTCTCCCTTCTTTATATTTGTATCCTCAATGCCTGGTACATAATAGATCCTTAATTTGTTTGTTAATCAATTGTTGCTTCTGTTGTCATTTTTTCTTAAGGGGAGGGAAGAATGGGGAGTGCTTATCATGGGTTCTATTATGTAAAACAAACAAAAAACAACAACAACAACAAACATCTGGCTGCTCTGCCTTCTAGACATAGCCACAAAGTCAGACAAGTGCTGGGTGAAATATCAAATTTGACCACAAAGGGGAACTAGAGCATTATCCTTTAAACCTACATTCAGAAAAGAAATTTTTGTTTTGTTTTGTTTTGTTTTCTTCTTTTTCTTTTTGGGAGTTTTAAAACCCTGTCGCTTGAATAGAAATAATATATGAAGTGATTTCCATCGCCAATAAATGCTTTTGTTTGTGGTCTATCCAACTGATATACTTTTTTTTTTCTTAAAAATTGATTTTTAAGGAAAAGAATTGTCATAAAAAATTGGATACCTCACATTTTAACAAAACACTTCAATTTTTGTTATTTTTTCCTCTGGGATGAGAGAAGATAGTCTCCTTTTATTAAAGCTACCATGATAGGCAGTGTGGGGCATGGAAGGCCTCTGAATTCACAGTTCCTGGACCTGAATTACTGCATTCAATGGATTATAAGAGCAGGAACTACATCCTCAGTATCTGACACAAAGTAAGTACTTAATAAATGCTTGTTGATGAACTAATTGAATTTGAATCCTGCCTCTGTCCTAAACTTCATGTGTGACTATGGACAAGTTATTTAACCATTTCAGTTTTTCATCAGGAAAATGAGAGAATTGGATTAGATAATAACTAAGGCAATCTCTAGCCTTAGACTGATGATCCTATGATATATGATATATGATTTTATAATCTTCTCTGACTTCAAGTAGAGAACAGATAATAGGAGAACATAGTTATTTAGTAAACACAGACACTATTATCAGAAAGGAAGAAAAAGTATTAACTCAGGCATACCTTGGAGGAAAGAAATTAATTTTTATGAGAACTGTAGAACTGTATATGCATGTAAGTAACAGCAAGAAAACTAAGAACACTATTTCTTTAAATTCATCCTAATTTTTCTTAGAATTATTCATTGTTCTTGTAAGTAAGAGAGAGGAAGAATTCTTGCTGTCTATTATAAATCTTAGATTAGAATGTAAGTCCGAGTTTTGGGACACATTATACAGGCGTGCTGATAGCTCTTACTTTTCTAAGTGGTTGAAAAGGAAAGGAAGATAAAATAGTTTGAGAGATATCCCTTAAAAATGTAGAGTTTTAGAATTATTATTTCTCTGTGGTCAATTCTCTCTCATGTAGCATAGAAAATAACTTGATTCCAATGGTAAGAAAATCACCTTCACAGATCAATTCATGCTTTTATTTTATACTATGAAAGAATGGCAATTATGGTGAATAATCTCCCCTATCATGATTTCCCAAAATTGCTGTACTAATAACCACTCAGTGTGAGTTAAGATACTCAATAAAGTATCTTGGAAGTACACTGGACTCAGAGTTAAGATATATGAGTTTAAGGCCCAGCTGAAACAAACTAGTCCTGAGATCATGATCAAGTCTCAACTTTTCTGAGCCTTACTTCATTCATTTATAAAATGGGGATAATAATATTTCCACTCCTAAATACACAACTTTATTGTAAGGAAAACATTTTATAAACTTTGTTTCACTATATAAATGTGAATTATTTTATTATCTTATCTCAAGTAGAATCAACATCTTTTGATTTGTTTTCACCAGTCAAGAGTCTTGTAATAGGAGCCAGTGCTACAAAAGTGAGGGGAATTACATTGTGTACTTTGTATCATTTTTATAGTTACAAGAGCTGATACAGAGAAAAGCAAAAGATGAAAAAAAAAAAAAAAAGGTGTAATTACCAGGCACTCTCTGCTGTTGCATGGCAAACAACATTTAGTGTTTTTACTTTGCACTTACTGGCTACTGTCTCATTCTTACATTTACATAACTGATATCTTTGTAGAGCCTGATGTTTTAAGATTTTTTTTCCTCAATGAACTTTGTATGGAGTTGGCATCTATCTCACCTTACTGGGTTCATGTGTATTCAAATGTCTTATGTCCTTTAAAAAATGTAAGCTCTCTCAGGGACACTACATTTATCACAGGGCCATGGAAATAAAAGACACAATAAATGTCTGTTGAATTGAATATGATTTAATTTATAAGAAGTAGAAGTTTCAGAAAGGAAAATTTAGGCTTGATGTCAAGAAAAACTCCCTAATACTTAAAACTATCTATTCATACAACTATTTAGAGAGATGGTAGGTTCCTCCTTTTTGGAGATCTTTAGCCAAAGACTGGATAACCACTTGTTTGCTGTGTTCAAGCAGTGATTCCTTTTGTGTGTGATTTGGACTAGATCAGTGATATGACCACTGAAAATATATTCCTTCAGCTCACACACTAACTTAGAAAACCTCAAATTAACATTTTCTATGTTATATTGTATTTTTTACTTATTTTATTAAACAGTTTTCCATTGCATCTTAATCTGTTTCTTTTTGTTGTTGTTGTTTGCTTGTTTGTTTCTTTGTTTGTTTGTTTGTTTGTTTTTTGCAAAATCACGGCCAGGAGAGCTGGCCACACACACAGAACTTTAATTTGAAGAGTTTAAGAAAGGGGAAGCAATCATCCAATGAAATCTAGTATACTTTTTCCTTCTAGAACTCCCATCATTTCCAATATGCTAATTCTCAATCCTAGATAACATAGAAAATGTTAATTTGAGGTTTTCTAAGTCAGCATATACACCCAGGATCCTAAATATCTCTAAAGTGATTTCATTTATTATAAATCTATGGCTGATAGTTTTATGTGGGCCCTCACTGCTACTTGGAAATTTTTCTAGTTAAATGTGGTTTATCTAATTTCTCACAGTAACTACTTTAAACCTTTTCCCTTTTGTCTAGCTCTCAACCCCACATACTTCTCATTATTTAGCTTTCTTTTTTTATCTGAGAAATTAAAAACTAAAGGCTGTTAGGACTTTTTTTTCCCCTTTTTATTCCTCAAAACATCATAAAAATTCTTCTCTCCACTTTTATTTCAAATGAAGACATAGTTCTGCTTTTTGTTCTATGTATATCCCATATAACATCTTTCCTTCCTTTTGCAAAATTTCAGTGCTATACATAAGTGATATCTGCTTTGTTATTTCCTTATTCCCAATTTCCTACAAATATGCCCAACTTTCCCCAATTCAAAAAAAAAATTTTTTGTCAGTTACTGAACAATTGATTTTCTACTGCTTTTTTGTTGCTTCATTTCTTCACTCATTCACTAATCTATTCTTTTTTATTGTCAAACTTCTTGGAAAAAGTTGTTTCTATGGAAAAATCTATTTCCATATTACCTACTTAATACTGATACTAATACTAATAATAGCTAGCATTTATGACTAGTACTGTGCTTTGAAATCTCTTTAAAAATATCATCTCATTTGATTTTCATAGCAACCTTGGGAAGTAGGTGCTATTATTACTCTGTTTTTGGACATGAGGAAACTGAGGCAAACAGGTTAAGAGACTTTTCCAAGATAAAGCCAGATTTGTTCTCAGGATTTCCTGACTCCATGCCCAACACTCTATCTACTGTGCTACCTAGCTGCCTACTTGGTCCCAAACCCCTTGCTTTTATGACTTTTCCCCTACCATTCTTTTTAAAATTGTTCTCTCACCGATCTAATCCCTTTATCAGTCTCTTCAGTGACCTTTCTATAGTAGTTAATACAATTACTCACCTGCTTCTATTAAAAATAGTTTAATTCTTAGATTCCATAACACCATAGTCTCCTGATTCTACTATTCAGCAATTAACTAACCAAACAACTCTTATTTATTAGATTCTCATTGTAGTCAGGATGCTGTGTTAAGCACTGAAGATATAAAGACAATTTAGAAATATTCCCAGCTTTCAAGGAATTTTATTGTAATTGGATAGACCTTGTGTACACACATACACACACACACAAGGAGCTTTCCACAAATTTAATGGCTCATTCACTGAATCTTTTTCTTTCTTCTAACTTCTTAAGATAAATATTTCATAATGTTTTGTTAGCTTTCTATTCTATAAATATCTCCCTTCACAATATCATTTAATCTAATATTTTCAACTCTCACTATTATATAGAATATTTCTAACATTCATCCTTCATCCAAGTTCCAGACTCATATCTCCAACTGCCTACTTTCTGATACCTCAAGTTTATTAGGTCAAAAACAACTTTTGGTTTTGTCCTTCTTTTTCAGAAGTCAATAAATATTTATTAAACACTTATGATGTGGTGTCAGGCAGTGTGCTAAGTGCTAGTGATTAAAAAAAATGTTGCTGCCCTCAAGGAGCATCTAATAGGGAAATAAGGAAAGTTAAAAAAGGCTGAGGTTCGGGAAAACTTTCTGACTTTGGTATGCTCATCATTCACATTAATCAGTCTCCTGGGTTTAAAATTTAGGTGCTAAGTTTAACTTTTCTTATTCATCAATTTTCTTATCTATCTAGTTTTTAATTATAATCTATATAACTTTGAAAATAGTCAGATAGAAATTATCTATTGGGTAACAATACATTGCAGCCACTGCTACCTTTCATTAGTATTTCTGTCTGTACGTGCTTTTTGTCAGGTTTTCACAAATAGTCTGTCACAACTTAAACATTTGTCTGTACTTGTATTTATGAAAGTATTTATGTATCCTCAAGCTTCTTCTCTCTTTGTTATTAACAAAAATTTCCTTTTTTTGCCCCTTTCAGGGCATATGTGAAAGGATCAGATAATAGCTTATACTCCCCATACTTCCAAGTCCAGGTAGTTGAAGAGAGTGTGGTGCAATAGGAAGAGCACCAGGTATAGAATCTGCAAATCTAGGCTGCAATCCTTATTATGCTATTTATGTCCAGTGCCTTGAGCCAAGTTGCTAGTTTTTCCCCAAAATGCAGTTCTCATACACATAAAGAGAGTTAAACTAGATGTCATACAATGTCTCTACTATCTCAAAATTTATTATCCCATGTCCCACCTTTTTCACAAATCCTTCCTGACCTCCTTCAACCCATACTCAATTCTCCTAATCTCTGTTCAAGTTTTCTATCCTCCAGTCAGATTGTAAATTGGTTGAGGGAAGGGAATTATCTCAGGTACTTGTGTCCTCAGATGGTGAGCTCTGAGGGAATACTTTCAAGTGTTCCTCTGAGATCATCTTTCACCTTCTCTCCAGAAGTCAGATAGCATTAATACCAGATTTCTCTTCTAACCTGATTGGTTTGGACTGGCTTCCTTTTTGCTCTTTATAAATAAAGACTAATGATTCCCTGATGTAAATGTCTCTGTACTCTCGAGAATACAAAGACAAAAAAGTCCTTCCCCAGATCCACACAAGAATCATTAATATCCAATAGAAACATATCAATTTATACAATTAGACAATAGAGAATAAATCTCTAACATTCTAGGAAAAATCAGATTCATTATGGAAGATTCCAATAGTAATACACAATAGTATTTCATGAGACCATATCTTTCTTTGCCAAAGCATCATCAAGCAGTTGGGATCAAATCACTACCATCAAAAATGTTTGCTTCTGGTTTTTACAGTTTAAGTGTCTTAATGGAGTAATGCCAGCTGATGAGAATCCATCCCAGCTGTCTGAATGCAGGGTTTTTCTTATCCTATGCTTCACTTATCACTTTCATTTTTGGGTGTGAACTATGGCCATATCCATGTATCATCTTTGGGAGACAGTGGCTTGTGCTCACAAAATATGACTTTGCTTCCTCCCTGTCATATGTTTTTGAAGATATATGGAGTGATGTCTTTCAGTTATCCACCATGTGAGACTGATACTGATTTTGTCCCTTCATGTAGCTTAACAAAGTGAAAGAATGAGTGAATAAATAAATGAAAAATTACTTGTTAAGCTCTTGCTATGTGCTGAGGATACAATTAGAAAAAGTGAAATAGCCCATTTTCCAGTCCCCAGAGATCACACTGAGTTTACCAATGCAAGGTAAATGTCAATTCCATAGGTAGTGTGGACAAGAGAAACAATATGGTAGAGAAGAACAAACACTGAACTAAGAATTAGGACTCTATCTAATCTTAACGCTATTAACTTGTGTAATTTGGGAAAAGCACTCATTCATTAATATATTCCTTTTTTATTACCAAATTTCTTAGAAAAAGTTGTCTGTATGGAAAAATCTATTTCCATATTACCCAGTTCTTTCTAATTTTTCCTTTATCTGTAAATGAAGCTATTTGCTTGCTTAAAAATATTGTTACAGGAATTGCATTAAATCATGTATGAGAAAGCAGTTGGAAAACAAAATGTTACATAAAGGTAATGTGTTTGTATTTTAGATTCTCAGGAAGTGCTTGTTGATAAATTGATTTGTAGCAGGTTATGGGAGGTTCTGCCTTGCTAGAAGTTGGCTGCTGCAAACAGGGAGAGAAAGGACTGAATTGTTGGTGTGCTGACTCATAAGGATGAGTTTCTTTTTTCTTTTTTTTTTTTTTTTTTTTGGCTATAAAGGGATTACTTATATGTTATGGGGGAAAAACAGGAAAGCATTTAAAGTACTTAAGGTAAAGCAAAATGAGTCAACTCTAAGAACTAACCATAGAAATAAGAATGGAAGTCCTGGAATTTGGGGAGCCAAAAGGAAGTTCCATATACAGAGGATATTACACTCCATCAATTAGTTTTAATCAGTAAAGGATTAATAGGCAAAGTTACTCCCAACAATCAAATATTTCTTCCAATCCAGGAAAGATCTCAGGAGAGAAATAAGGAGCAAAGAGAAGTACAAGGATAGTCAAGAGCCCACTTCCAAGAAGTAAGGAGATTAATTACTCCAGTGGAATCAGACACCAAAGTCACTGAACTCAGGCTGAATTGGTACAAAAGTGTAGGGAATGAAGTATGAAGAGTTTGAATTAATGAATTTGTATGAACCAGGAAAGGAGGATCCAGATGGGAGTATGGATCTACCATGTAAATGACCTTATTTTTTGTTCCCCTTCTTCTTCTAAGTCAGTATTGTGTCCTTTCAATTAGTTTCACTTGATCAACTTTAATTACATCTTTCCCTATAGACTTAGTTGTTCCCTTCTCTCATTTTCAACATCCTATCCCATTTGTCTATCCTTCCCCAAGTTTCATTTAATTTATTGATTTATTTTTCTTTTAGTTAATTATTTAATTCTTCCTGGTTTTTTTTTTTTTTTCATTTTTAGCCTTTTAGATAAGAAGTTAATTAAAATTCTCCCCTAATCTCTTCTCTTGCTTCTTCTGTTACTTCTCTTTTTTTCTAGAGTTCTTTTGATTAATTATTACTTTCTATCTGTTTTGAACTTTGCTTCCTTGTGTATAATAATTTATTCCCTCCATTGTCTCCATATGTTCCTCATGGAATTACAGCTTTTAAAGAATTGTTTGAGTATCCTTTCAAAGTCAATTTCTCTTATTACTTTTGCATGTCTTGTCTACTCATCCATTTTTTTCCTGTTATATCTCACTTTTGGATGTATCAATTCCTGAAGGAAGCAATGAGGAGAGAGTTAATTGCCCCATGATAATAATTTAGCTATATCCTCAATTATATGTACAAATTCTGCTCTCTGCTCTCCATATCACAATGCTCTTTCCTATTTATCCCTGAAGTATCCTCTCTATATTGACATTTTCCTTTTCTCATTGTTAGCAGTTGCTCTAAGGAACTATAATTTCTTTTTTGCTGAAGCAGGAACTTGTTCAAAGAGGCATAACAATCATTCAGAGGAATGACTATACATAACTATATAGAATTTATAAATTAAATATATTTCCATTTCTCATTACAGAATATGCCTCTATCTCCATGACTATTGTGTTTTTTGAGACTCCTTTGTACTGAGTTCATCTTCTTTTCTTTCACTGTTTTAATCCTTCCCTTTGGCTACCTCTCCGATTGTCCAGCAGTTTCTCTTCTTCCTTTATTTAAGCTCTCATTCTGTAATTAAATCCCATGAAGTAGATTGATTTGCCTGGATTAGGGTTGGGGCCCTGGTATTTCAGGCCTGGTCCTTTACTGTCACCCTTCTTATTTCTTTAAATGATGATTTAATCTTTAACCTCTTGACTAGTTTAAAAAATGAATCACTCAATTATTCCTTTGCTGGTTTTGTTGTTGTTTTTAACAAAGAAGTATCTTTATCTTTTTTTTTTTTTCACTTAATAGGCTCTACTCATAGGGTAATTTATTTAATTACTTATCTTTCCATGGCAACAATATTTATTTACCTTTCTGATATTTTTGTTGTTTTCAGTTTGCAAGACAAAAAAATCTAGTTGTTTTTTATTCCCCCAGCAATATTTCAAATGTCTCTTTTCACTGAATATCCTTTTTTGATTAATGAGTAGGAACATTTTCAGGATATGCCATTTGAGTTTGTACCTTGAGCTCCTTTGATTTTCAAAATGTTATTTGATTCTCATAAATAGTTTCTAGTGGATGCAGAAAGTTATTGGGTTTTCCTTTTCTTTATATATAAAAATCTTTCTTCAGATTACTTATAATCTTTGCTATTTGTGTTTGTATTTAAGTTTAGCAACTATTTGTCATGGGGTTTAAAGCACTGAAGTTATTGTTTTTTCCCATGGAAGCAATTTGTGGATTCTTTTGATTGGTAATTTGTTTTTTATATTCATAATTTCTGGGAAGTTTTCTTGTATTCTTTCTTGCATTATAATATTTAGGTTAATATTATATTTTTCTGAGAAACCTATGATCTTTGAGTTGTCTTCCTGTATATACTGTCTTTGAAATTAATTTTTTAATGGTACAGAGATTATGTATTTATTTCATTTGCCTTTGCATCTTTTTTCTAGATTGTATGTCATTGCAGTATATTTGTATTTCTATAAATGCACTACAAATATGTGGTACAGTGGATACCAATCTGGTCATGGAGAAACTTGATTTCAAATCTAGCCTCAGACATTTACAAAGTATGAAATCTCTAGGCAAATTTCTCAATATGTTTTTGCCTTAACTTTTTCATCTGTAAAATGGGACCAACAATAGCACCAACCCTAGGATTGTTGTGAATATCAAATCAAATGCAATTTATTTTTTCCTAGTAAATTTATTTGTTCTTTAATACACATTGCTTTATGAATCATGATAGGAGAGAAAAATCAGAGAAGAAGGGAAAAATCATGGGAGAGACAAAAAAAAAAAAGCAGAAAAAAGAAGTAAACATAGCATATATTGATTTACATTCAGTCTCCTTCATTCTTTTTCTGGATGCAGATGGTATTTTCTGTCCAAAGTCTATTGAGATTGCTTTGGATCTCCACTGAAAGAACCAAATCTTTCATAATTGATCATCACACATACTTCCTCTTATGGTATACAATGTATTCTTGGTTCTACTTGTTTGTTCAGTATCAGTTCTTGTAAATCTTTCCACATTTTTCTAAATTCAGCTTGTTCATCATTTTTATAGAACAGTTGATGGGCATCTACTCATTTTCTAATTCTTTGCTACCACAAAAAGAGCTGCTACAAACATTTTTGCACATATGGGTCCTTTTTTCTCCATTATGATTTCCTTGGGATACAGACCTAGTAATGGCACTGCTGGGTCAAAGACTATGCATGGTTTTATAGCCCTTTGGGTATAGTTCCAGATTGCTCTCCAGAATGGTCAGATCATTTCATAACTTCACCAACAATGCTTTGATGTAGCCATATTGCTACATCCCCTCAAGCATTTATCATTATCTTTTCCTGTCATTTTAGCCAATCTGAGAGAGCAACTCTGTTTTAATTTGCATTTCTTTAGTCAATAATTATTTAGAGCGTTTTTTTCATATACTACAGGTGACTTTAATTTTGTCATCTAAAATTTGTCTGTTTACATCTTTTGACTATCAATCAAGGAATGATTTGTATTCTTATAAATTTGACAGTTTTTTATATATTTTAGAAGTTAGATTTTAATCAGAAACATTGGCTTTAAAGATTTTTTTCCAGCTTTGTACTTCTCCTTTAATCTTGTTTCTGTTGGTTTTGTTTGTGTGAAACCTTTTTAACTTAATGTGATCAAAGTTGTCCATTTTAACTTTCATAATATTCTCTAGTTCTTCTTTCATGATAAATTCCTCCCTTCTCAAGAGATCTGATAAATAAATTATGCCCTTGTTATCCTAATTTGCTTATGCTATTGTCTTTTATGATCAAATCATGTACCTATTTTGACCTTATTTTGATATGGGGTATAAGATGTAGGTCTATGCCTAGTTTTTGACATTATTTTCCAGTTTTCCCAGAAATTTTTGTCAAATACTGAGTTCTTATTCCAGAAGCTGAAGTTTTAATTTTATATCCTTGTCATGAAGTAATAGTTTTATTTCCTTATTAACTATTTTAATTCCTTCAATTTCTTTTTCTTTTCTTATTGCTAATGCCAACATTTCTAGTACAATGTTGAATAATAGTGATGATAATGGCCATCCTTGTTTCACCCCAATCTTATTGGGAATTCATGCAGCTTCTTTTTATTCCAAATAATGCTTGCTGTTGCTTTTAGATAGATGCTGCTTATTATTTTAAGGAAAGCTCCCTTTATACCTGTGCTCTCTAGAGTTTTTAGTAGAAATGGGTGCTGTATTTTGCCAAAAGTTTTTTTCTGCATTTATTGAGATTATTATATGATTTCTCTTGGTATTGTTATTGATGTGGTCGATTATAGTAATATTTTTTCTGATGTTGAAATACCTTGCATTCTTGGTATAAATCCCACTTGGTCATAGTGTATTGTTCTGCTGATAAATTGCTGTAATCTCTTTGCTAATTTTTAAAAACGTTTTATTTTCAAAATATATGCATGTATAATTTTCAACATTCATCCTTACAAAAACTTGTGTTCTAATTTTTCCCTCCCTTCCACCCACCCCCTTCCCCTAGACGGTAAGTGGTCCAAGGTAAGTTAAACATGTGCATTCTATACATATTTCCACAAATATGCTGCCCAAGAAATATCATATCAAAAAGGAAAAAAAATGATAAAGAAAACAAAATGTAAGCAAACAACAACAAAAAGAGTGAAAATACTATGTTGTGATCTACATTCAGTTCCCACTGTCCTCTCTATGGGTGCAGATGGCTTTCTTCATCACACGACCATTGAAACTGGCCTGAATCATCTCATTGTTGACAAGAGATATGTTCATTAGAATTGATCATCATATAGTCTTGCTGTTGCCGAAAATGATCTTCTGAGTCTTCTCATTTCACTTAGCATCAGTTCATGTAAGTTTCTCCAGGCCTCTGAAGTCATTCTGCTGATTATTACTTATAGAACAATAATATTCCATAATATTTATAAACCATAACTTATTCAGCCATTCTCCAACTGATGGGAAGCCACTTAGTTTCCAGTTTCTTGCCACTACAAAAAGGGCTGCCACAAACATTTTTGCACATACTGGTCCCTTTTCCTCCTTTAAGATCTCTTTGGGATATAAGCCCAGTTAGTAACACTGCTGGATCAAAGAGTATGCATAGTTTGATAGCCCTTGGACCATACTTCTAAATTGCTTTCCAGAATAGTTGGATCGGTTCACAATTCCACCAACATCTCAGTTTGCCCTTATCCCCTCCAGCAGTTGTCATTATCTTTTCCTGTCATCTTAACCAGTCTGAGAGATGTGTAATGGTACCTCAGTGTGTCTTAATTTGCATTTCTTTGATCTATAATGATTTAGAGTGCCTTTTCATATGACTAGAAATAGTTTTATTTTCTTCACCTGAAAATTGCCTGTTCATATCTTTTGACCATTGGAGAATGGCATAAATTCTTATAAATTTGAATCAATTCTCTATATTTTAGAAATGAGACATTTATTAGAAAACTTGAATGTAAATTTTCCCCCAGTTTATTGCTTCCCTCCTAATCTGCATTAGTTTTGTTTGTACAGAAACTTTTTTAGCTTAATATAATCAAAAATATCCATTTTGCATTCAATAATGTACTCAAGTTCTTCTTTGGTCAAAAATACTTTTTTTTCTCCACAGATCTGAAAAGTAAACTATCCTGTGTTCTTCTGATTGCTTATAATATCACTTTTTATGTCTAAATCATGAACCCATTTTGACCTTATCTTGATATAGGGTGGTAGGTGTGGGTCAATGCCTAGTTTCTACCATACTAATTTCCAGTTTTCCCAGCAGGTTTTGTGAAATAGTGAGTTCTTATCCCAAAAGCTGGTATCTTTGGGTTTATCAAATACTAGATTATTATGGACCTTGACTATTTTTTCCTGTGAACCTAACTCATTCCACTAATCAACTTCTCTATTTCTTAGCCAATACCAAATGGTTTTGATGACTGCTTCTATATAATATAATATAATATAATATAATATAATATAATATAATATAATATAATATATACAGCTGGGCCACTTTCATTTGCACTTTTTTCATTAATTTCCTTGAAATTCTTGACCTTTTGTTCTCCCAGATGAATTTTATTATTATTTTTTCTAGTTCTCTGAAGTAATTTCTTGGGAGTTTGATTGATATGGCACTGAATAAGTAGATTTATTTAGGTAGTGTTGTCATTTTTATTATTTGATCAGCCTACCCATGAGTACTTGCTATTTTTCTAAGAGATTAAATATGACTTTATTTGTGTGGAAAGTTTGCTAATATTTTATTTAAAATTTTGTATCATTATTTATTGGGGAAATCGATCTGTAGTTTTCATTCTCTGTTTTGGCTCTTCCTGGTTTAAGTATCAGTATCATATTTGTGTCACAGAAGGAATTTGACAGTACTCCTTCTTTTCTTAATTTTTTAAAATCACTTACATAGTATTAGAATTAATTGTTCTTTAAATATTTGGTATAATTCCCTTATGAATCCATCTGGCTCAGTAGATCAGATGCTATTTGTAAAGCACTTAGCACAGTCCCTAACATATATTACTAATTTGTTGTTCTTGCTTTTCCTTACTTGGAATTCATTTTTTTTCCTATTTTACTAATTATCATGCAGGTCACAACTAAACAACTGCATCAAAATTAGGAAGGTTCAGAACTAGAAGACAGAGGGGTTTCCTGATGCTATCAAGGACAACAGGTAAGAAAAGTTCTTGTGGCATCTTTTATTCTGAAAATACTAGTTGATAAGGGGAGTTGTCAAATTTGCCATCATTTCTCTTAAAACAGATTTGAATACCTAGAAGTCAGAAAGTTGTTGCCATCTATGTAAAGTTTGAGCTTTATGGAACATAGAAGTAATGGGGAGAATTAGAAGAATGGTTTGTGATAGATGTTGCAAAACATAGTGATGAGAAATGGCACTTGTGGCACCCATTTTGAATCTATTTTCCTTTTATTCTCATTGAGGTTTTTGTGATGATCATGGGTCATTTTTAATTGTACTTCATGATCCTTCAGAATCCCCATGTACCACACAATAATTATAAAGTGAATAAATACCCCCCAAAAAATCCCTGCAAGTTAGGTGGGAAAGGAAATCACTAACACTTGGTGGTAATCAGGAAAGACCATGCAGAAGGTAGTATTTGAGCTGCCTTTTGAAGGAATGAAGAAGTGAGAAGAGCATGCATTCCAGGGATGATAGATAATACAAAAACATGGAGATGGCATGATGTGTGTGAGGAACAAAGAGAAGGCCAGTTTGAACAGGTTGTAGAATTCAGGAAGTGGAATAAATTATAATGAGGCTAAATAGAGAAATTTATGTTTAATTTGTAGTTTATTGTGTAGAGTGGTGAAATGGTCAGATTTTTACTTACAAATCTTCTAGTAATAAGAAATCACATCATATAATCATATATCCTTTGGTGAAAGATTACAATTTGTATTCATTTAATTTCATAGAATACAATCAAATTTTAAACTTTTAGAAACAGAATCTTAAAGCTGAAGGGAACTCAGAGGTTAACTAATATGATAATTTTTGAAGAACGAATCCCATTTATAACATTTTTGACAAATAGTTATCTAGTCTCTGTTTGATGCCTCCAAGGAGAAGCACCTCAATACCTAACGAGGCAATTCATGACATTCGCAGAAAGCTCTCCTTGTTGTGAAGTTCTTTACATTGAACCAAAATCTGTCTCTCTATAAATTCACTCACTGATTTTTCCTTAATCATTGAATTGTAAATTCTCTAAAGACACTGTCTAGTGTGGGTTTTTCACAAAGGAAACAAAAACACATTTTCTAAATTTTAGATGAAATTATTGCTTCATTTACTAAAACAAGGGATCATGTGTTCTGCAGTGGACGTTTCACTACGCTTGCTGACTAATTAGCTGACTAATCTTTATTCTCTCATAAAACCTTAATAATAAATGTGACTTCTCATTTTGTGAAAAGAAATATATTTTTAAAATGGACTATGTTGACTCATAAGCACACTGCTTTTCATAGTTGAGCCTAGTCTCCTAAACAGAATTCCCTGCTTACACATTTCTTCAGGGGAAAGAAGCAGTAAACAACCTAAATGACTTTCTCTAGCCAGACTATAAAGAAGAGTCGTGATTATAGCCCTCTAGTGCAGTGAAGATGTAACCCAGAAATCAAAGTAACAGTTGAAGAGGAGATAGAGAAATGAATTTATCAACAAATACTTATTGAACATCTACTATGTGCCTCAGACCAATGGGAAAATTGTGGGGCAGCTTTGCTGTGCTCAGGAGATAGTGAATATTTCAATTCATTGTAGAATGTGAGGATTTTAAAAAAGTAATTGACAAAGGATTAGAGAATTTCTGAAATGTGAGAACTTTTTTGGTGGTTTATGGATAGAAGGAAAACTTGTCTAGACATGTGATATCAATACTTTTCAAAACATATGAAAAGGTAATTTTCAACATTCCCCATTGCAAAACCTTGTGTTCCAAAATTTTTCCCTCCTTTCCCCCCACCCTCTCCCCTAGGCAACAAGTAATACATTATATGTTAATCGTGTTCAATTCTTCTATACATATTTCCACAAATATCATGCTGCGCAAGAAAAATCAGATCAAAAAGGGAAAAATGAGAAAGAAAACAAAATGCAAACAACAATAAAAAATAAGAATACTATACTGTGATCCACAATCAGTCCCCACAGTTCTCTCTCTAGGCTCTCTCTATCACAAGATCATTGGAACTGCCCTGAATCACCTTGCAGTAGAAAAGAGCCATGTCGGTCAGATTGATCATTGTATAATCTTGCTGTTGCTGTGTACACTGTTCTCCTGGTTCTACTTGTTTCACTTATCATTGGTTCATCTAAGTTTCTCCAGGCCTTTCTGCTGATCATTTCTTATAGAACAAAAATATTCCATATTCATATGCCATAACTTATTCAGCCATTTTCCAACTGATGGACATCCTCTCAGTTTCCAGGTCCTACAAAAATTGCTGCTACAAACATTTTGCATATGTGGCTCCTTTTCCTTTTTTAATGATCTCTTGATATAGGCCCAGTACAGACACTGCTGGATCAAAGGATATGGACAGTTTGATAGCCCTTTGGGCATAATTTCAAATTGCTCTCCAGAATGGTTGATTCAGTTCACAATTCCACTAACAATAAATTAGTATCCCAGTGGAAAAATTTTACTATCAAAATTCCCACTTTATTTGAAGAAACTGGCTGAGAGGATAAGTAATTTACCAAGGGTCATGTAATCAATAAGTGTCTGAAGGAGGATTTGGACTCAGATTTCCCTAATTCTGTGATCAGTTCAATCCACTACACCACCTAACACTGGACTTCACTTAGAATGACCATCCCATCTAAATCCATCATTTTAATGATGAAATTGAACTTTAAAGAGATTACTTTGTCCATAGGCACTCCGGTAGTGTAACTTATAAAGACAAGATTCAAATTCAACCTCCTTTCCCAATACTCTATGATTTTTTTTTCTTTTTCCAACCTTAAAGTTCTAATTAATATTAGAGATGGTAATGGGACATAGAGGAAAGAGCTTTGGACTTGGATTAGAGAGATCTCAGTTTGAATATTGTTGTTTTATCATGACCAGGCTGTTTCATATCTGTGAGCTTCAGTTTTCCTGCTTGTTAAGTGGAGATAACAATATGTTTGTTGTGTGCAAACGTTAGAGCACCAGTAAATATGTACTATTAGAAACATAGCAGAGGCTGCTGAATAACTGCTGGATTTGGAATCAGGAGAACTGGGCAGAAATCTTACCTCAGATACTTATTATGTTGTCCTGGACAATTCAGTTAATGTCTTTCCTCCTCATTTTCCTCAATTATAAAATGAAGAAATAATAGTATCTACTACATGGAATAATGGTGAGAATTAAATAAAATGACTGTGTAAATCACTTTCAAAATTTTATTGAGATCCATAAAAACTTAACATTAGTATTGTTATCACATAAATAGCAAAAATTATTTTACAAAAGTAAAGGAGATAAGAATTGATATAATACCCACTATGAACCAGGTATTGTGCTAAGAACTTTACAAATATCTCATTTGATCCTCACAGCAAGCCTGTGAAGTAGGTGCTGTTATTATTCCAAAGGAAGTTGAAACAGACAGAAGTTAAGTGACCTGCCTAAGGTCATATAGTAGTAACTATCAGATGAATTTGAACTTAGTTCTTTATTCCATGTCTATTCTTCTACCCACTGAACCAGCTAGTTATCTAATGAAGAAGACAAAGAATTTATGAATTCTAAAATAGCTAAGAAGAAAAAAAAGATTTTTAAATTATGGATATGAAAAAAAAACATAGGTAAGTTTTTGTATTACTCTTTCTGGTTCAATTATGAAATAGGTGAAATTTGTTTTTATGCTTATAGATCCCCCTTTATGTATCCTTTTCTTACTCCTATCCAAGTGACTAGTGGTATATTTCAGATCTTCCTTATTTCTCCTCAGTTAAAATATATTCTTAATAAATTGAATGTTTGTTGCCGAAAATACTTAAGAAATATTCTGTTTCATAAATTCTGAATGTCTGATTATATAACTGAATTTATGTGTTATTTCATGAGAAAATATCAGGCATGACAATGAAGACCATGATGATTACAAGGATTACTCTCAATTATAACAAATCATTTCTACTCTAGAGAATGGTCTTAATCTTTAAGATTTTGATCCTCATTTACTCACATGCCCAAAGGTACCCAATTATTAATAGTGAAACAGTGTCTTGATTTCATTCGTGAGTCATGCTTTCCAGAAGGATTTCCTGAAATTCTAACTTAGTCAAAAATCTTTTCTCTGAAGCCTGCATCAGATTTGTAAATATATAACAGAATGGGGAAAATTTGTAACGCTTTTACACCATGGCACTTTATGCTTTCAATTCATTTAGTTATTGGAGAGAAGATAATTCAATGATTATTTGCAAGTATTCCAACATTCCTGGAAGAAATGCATTGTAAAGCGTTTATAGCACTTTTTTTTTTATCATAAAGCAATTGAAAATTTGACCCATGACTTCTTAGAAGTCTTAGCTGAATAATCATCACACATTATCTGTTTTTCTATACAGAAGCATGTTCCTTCTTATATATTCTAACTTTCCCTTTTCTCACAGCAGAGGGATAATATAATTAGTTGCTTGTCTCATTAAGGCTGCTTTAGTGATCAAGGCATTTCTTGAGTCAAGGCAGATGTTTCTGATTCATTTACTCAACTTGATTAGATTAAAACTCTGAAGGAAAAATATTAATCTAGGTTGAAATTAGCTTTGCAGAAGTTTGTCAAACTAAATAGCTATGGGCTTCAGAATGTACAGACATAAGTGAATTTATCTCAATTGATTGGTGCTTCTTGTTTTGTTATTGTTGTCGGTTTTTTCCTTTTATTAAAAAATACAGTTTCATTTTTTAAATAAAAGAGTCACCAGGGCAAAACTGAAAATTATGATTCCCTTGTTGCTTTTTTCTTTGTATGTCTAGACTTTTAGTCAATTCTTTCTGTTGTAATTTTCCTTTGAATACACTTCACTAAATCTTGTTTACTATTGCTACGAGAGATGTTTTGAAAATTTTTAAAAAAGAATATATAGCAATCTACAATCAAATAGGACCACATCTTCTATTGAATTCTCTGATAGCTAATAGCTGTTACCCCATAGTAATAGCTAAAATCTGATAATATTCAGGGAAAATAAGCCATAATAATGAATTCTAGTGGTTGAATTATGATCCCTTCTGCTTTCTTTTCCATATTGTGAAATAGCTTAAAATGAATTACCTTAATAGGTTTTATCTTAAATATATATATATATATATATAGTGAAAATGAAATTTTATTCAAAATAATAATGAGAACTTATGTAAATATCTTCTTCTTTGTCCAACATCAGCCTACCCACATTTCATTGATTTTAAGATTTTAATTCACAATTGACAATTGCTAATGCTAAATAATTATTCAAATACTAAATAAAAACCTAATTTCTTAGCTTTTTACATTTATTTCAGTTGAATATCTATAAAACAATATTTTATTTTTAATAAAATAGCTTTATTCAACAAAACACATACTTCATTTGTGAAAGTATTACCATGTACAATATTTAACAACAGCCAGTTTTGCTGGAGCTGAGAGGGACCTTAGAGATCCTCTCTTCTAATATCATATAAAAAAAAAAAACTAAGATAAAATGACTTTCTCAAATTTATACCACCAGTAAATATCAGCTCCAGGACCCCAGCCCACATCATCTAACTACATGTAGTTACATCATATCCCATTATCTCTTTTTGGATAAAGAAACTCAAACTAGGGAAGCAATGGTGGAAAGATGACATGCCAAATAATCAAATAAGTTATGTTAACATTAGCCTTCCAGTTCTTCTAAGATTTAGCTTTGTGCATTTGGTTTAAGGCAGGTATTCTTTTTTACTTTTTAAGAGTTATTTTATTTTTCCAAATATATGCAAAGATTTGCCTTCACAAAATCTTATGTCCCAGATTTTTCTCCCTCTTCTCTTCCCTCTCTCCTGCACAAAACAGCAAGGAATCTGATATAAATTAAATGTGTGCAATTCTTCCAAACATATTTCTATATTTGTCATGCTGAGCAAAAAAAAAAAATTAGATCAAAAGTGAAAAAAAAACATGAGAAAGGGGGAAAAACAAGCAAACAAGTAACAGTAACAAGAAAAAGTGAAAATACTATGATTTGATCCACATTCAGTATTTTTACTTTTCTATCTGGATGTTAATGGCACTTTTCATCACATGTCTATTGGAATTTCTTTGAATCACCTCATTGTTGAAAAGAGCCAGATCTATCACATTGATAATCACATAATTTTGTTGTTACTGTGTATAATGTTCTCATGGTTCTGATCACTTCATTCAGCATAAGTTCATAGAAGTCTTTCCAGGCTTTTCTGAAATCAGTCTGCTTGTCATTTCTTATAGAACAATAATTTTCCATTATATTCATATACCATAACTTATTCAGTCATTCCTTAACTGAGGGGTATCCACTCAATTTCCAGTTCTTTTCCACTACAAAAACGGCTGCTACAGCCATTTTTGCACTTGTAGGCACTTTGCCCTCTTTTATGATCTCTTTGGGATATAGACCCAGTAGAGACACTGCTGGATGAAAAGGCATACAAAGTTTAATACCCCTTTGGGCATAGTTCCAAATTGCTCTCCAGAATGATTGGATCATTTCACAATTGTCCTAATAATGCATTAGTGTTCCCTCCTATATTTATCATTGTCTTTTCCTGTCATCTAGTCAATCTAAGAGGTGTGAAGCATTACTTCATAATTGTCTTAATTTGCATTTCTCTAATAAATAGTGTTTAGAACATTTTTTCACATGACTAGAAATGTCTTTAATATCTTTGAAAATTATCTGTTAATATTAAGGTAGATAATCATTTTTCATTAATAATAATGCAAATTTAATTTAATTATTTAAATAATAGCTTTTTATTTTCAAAATATATGCAAAGATAGTTTTCAATATTTCCCTTGCAAAACCTTGTGCTCCAAATTTTTCTCTCTTCTCTCTCCTAAAATAGCAAGTGATACAATATATGTTAAACATGTACAATTTTTCTGTACATATTTCCACATTTATCCTGTTGCACAAGAAAAATCAAAACAAAAAGGGAAAAAAGATGAGAAAGAAAACAAAAAGCAAGCCAAAAACAAAAAGGTCAAAATGCTATGATATAATCCCCATTCAGTCCCCATAGTCCTGTTTCTGAATGCAGATGGCTCTCTCCATCACAAGTCTATTGGAATTGGCCTGATTCACCTCATTGTTGAAAAGAGCCATGTCCATCATAGTTGATCATCCATAATCTTGTTGCTATGTACCATGATATCTTGGTTCTACTCACTTCACTTATTATCAGTTCATGTAAGTCTCTCCAGGGCTTTCTGAAATAACTCATTTTTGAAATAACTCTGAAATAGCTCATCATTTCTTATAGAACAGTAATATTATATTACATTCATATGTGATAATTATTCAGCCACTCTCCAATCGATGGGCATCCACTCAGTTTCCAGTTTCTTGCCACTATGAAAAGGGCTGCCACAAATATTTTTGCACATGTGGGTCCCTTTCCTTCCTTTAAGGTCTCTTTGGGATATATGCCCAGTAGAAACACTACTGGGTCAAAGCGTATGCACAATTTGATAGCCTTTTGGGTGTATTTTCAAATTGTTCTCCAGTTCATAATTCCACCAACAATGTATTAGTGTTCTGGTTTTCCCACATTCCCTCCAACATTTATCATTATTTTTTTCTTGTCATGTGTAGTGGTGTCCCAGAGTTGTTTTAATTTGTGTTTCACTGGTCAAAACTGATTTAGAGTATTTTTTCATATGACTAGAAGTGGCTATAATTTCTTCCTCTGAAAGTAAGTCAGGTATTCTTAACCTTTTTTGATAGTTGGAAGATTGTTCTGCTATTTTGACATTAAAAACTCAGTTGTTTCCATTTTGATAAATTTTATATTCATATTTATATTCATTTTTATTCATATTTTTATTATCCATAATTTATATTAATAAAATATTCAATTTTATATTCAAACATAGAGGGAGAGAAAAGGTAACAGGAAAGGTGAGAGGTACTATCTAAATATTTATATTATTGATGTTGATGCAGTGTTTTTTAACCACCAAGACTACCTTTAAAACTATCAGATCTGAATTGATCTTATCTTTTCAATGAAAGTCTCTTAAAGTGATCAAGAAACTAATTTAATTCTATTTTGTTATATTCAGACAACTTTTTTTAAATATTAAGATATCTGAGTCTAAGCACACAGTGCAAAGCTTCTAGGTTATAATTATTTTTACTTAGCTCAAAAAATTCTATAATCCCTAGTTATATTTTAGAAGGAATACTTTTGTCACGTACATTAGATGATATCTGAGGTTCCTTGCAACTCAAGACATCTGTGATTTTGTTACAGTTGTGATACTAGAGTATCTGCAGTCTTCTTGGCTAGACTGAGAACATGCATGATGTTTTCCTAACATGAATTACAAAGCTGGCAATAGGCTAATTTGTCATTGTGAAGTTAGAACTTCAATTCTCTTGATGAAATCTGAGACTCATTCTGTTTAAAGCAAAGCATCAGTTAGACTCTTATTTTACTGATAAAACTTTCTAAGAAGAGAAAAGAAGCAAATGAGAGCTACTGCCACTTAAAACTTAATTCTTGTTGGACAAGAACAACTAACTAAGGGGAGAACTGACAAGAACTTTGAAGCAAAATTAACTGTTGAAGGAAAAGCACTATTAGAAATGCACTCATCTTCTGAAAAGCAGATTCCTAAAAGTTCAGAGAAAAGAAAGATGTGATTCTATGGCTAGAGATTCCAAAAGGAAAAACGACTCAACAGGAAAAGAAAGCTTCCCAGAACACATATCCAACTTAATCACAAATGATTCTGATAAGGAAGAAATAAGTGAGTAATTTAAAGAAACCACTATGTTTGTAGAGTGAACTGTCTGAGAAACCTAGATGATAGCTAGGTTAGGTCGAGAAATAGGTAGATAGATAATTGATAGATAGATAGATCATAGATAAATAGGTAATAATATAGATTATAGGTAATAAATAGATAAGTAGATAGTTAGCTAGGTGGCAGAGTGGCCAGAGCACTGGGCTTGGAACCAGGTTCAAATCTGGCCTCAGATATTTACTAGTTGTGTGACTCTGGGCAAGTTATTTAACCCTCTTTGCCTCAATTCCTCATCTAAAAAAAATGAATTGGAGAAGGAAATTGCAAACTATCCTAGTATCTTTACCAAGAAAACCCTAAAAGATTATCATGGAGAATTAGACATCACCTGACTGAAATAAATGAACAAAAAAAAAAACAAAAACAGTGGGATAGATGATAGAAAAATGATCAAATGAGATTCTCTCTCTCCTTATATATGTGTGTGTGTGTGTGTGTGTGTGTGTGTATGTGTGTGTGTGTGCGTGTGTGTGTGTGTGTGTGTGTGTGTGTGTGTTGCTTTGTAAGCTACTAAGTACTATATGGATATAAATTAGTATTAATGTTAATGTTAAGTGATGTCAGAGAGAAAATATTACTACTCAACTCCTACTTTGCTTTTGTATTCTTTACCAAGAAAAATGATACAAACATTAAAGGTTAGAAGGAAAATTATTAAAAAGAAATTGAAGTCCAAGTTAGATAAAGAGAGCTTTAAATGGCTTGTTAGTGTTTAAAATAAGAAAATACACATTTGGAAGATATCTCAGAGGTTGTATAGTCCAGTTATTACACCAAACATGAATACCTCTATAATTGGAATAGAGATTATCTAATTTTCTAATACACTTTTAGACAACTTTAAGTATTAGGAAGTTCTCTGCTGCACCAAACCATAATCTACCTCCAGTCTTTTCTACCTACTTCCCTTCCTCTTTAATCATAAAGAATAAGTCCAATTCCTCATCCATATAGCCTTTTTTATATTTTAATATGATTCTCATATAGTCCCTTTCTTCAAAACTAAACATCCCCAAGTCTTTACTGTCTTTGATATGGTATATTACTGTGAACTCCCCAAGTATTCTAGCCATCTTCTGCAGACTACTAATGCTCTACTTCAAATAAATCAGCTATCATTAGAAGTTAATATAGATTGTCTAAGAATCATCATATAAAACAAATCTTTTTTTGGATATATGCAAAATATATTTTATTTATGTCATTCCTCAGCTAGACATAAAGATTAGGGAAATGTCCACAATATAATGTATCTTGATTCCTGTAAAGTATTTGAAAAATCTCAGGATATCCTTGTAACCAGGATGGAGAAATGTGGAGTAAGTGATTGTGGTTAGGGAGATGTATAATTGTTTAATCAAATAAATGCAAAGAATACAGATGAATGTTGTAATAACCTAGAAGGAGATATCTAATCACGTACTATGTGATGCTAATATTAGCCTTTTCCTATTTGACACTTACATTAACAACTTGGATGAAGGTATAGAAAGCCTACTTATCAAATTTGCTGACAGAACTGGGAAGGATACCTAATATGTTGTATTGACAGTATTAAGATTCTAAAAGAGTTAAATAGCTGAAATTGTTAAAATGTAATTACATTTCAACTAACAAGATTAAATTAAATGGGGATAAATCTAAAGTCCTTCATTTAGTTTCATAAAATCAATTGAATAAGTACAAGATGGAAGAGACGTGACTTAATAGTTCATGTAAAAAAAAGCAACAACTCAGAGTTTCAGTTAATTACAAGTAAAGAAAGCATGATGTCAAAAAAAGCTAATATAAATTTAACTTACATTAATAGAAGTATGGATCCAGAATATGGAAGATAATAGTCTTCCTATATTCTTCACTAGTTAGGCCACATCAAAAATCATATATTCAAAATGATTGCATCATTTTAGAAAAAAAACAAGAACCCCAGCTGAAAAGGGTAACCAAAGACCTGGGAATCTTGTCAAAAGGGATGGAATCCTGTCAAAAGGGATGGCTGAAGGAATTGGAGATGCTGGACCAGATAAGAAAATTCTGGGAATGGAAGTTATTTTGAATATGTTAAGACTTAGCATGTCAAAGACAATTTAGACTCATTCCTTGTGGCTCCAGAGGACAGAAATAACCTTAAAGAATGGAAACTCCCAGGAGTCAGATTTGAGACCAAGGTCAAGGCAGAATTTTCAATTAATTAGCACTGTCCCTAGAAGTAACAAGAACTCTCACCAAGGAGATCAAACTCAGGTTAGATGGTCATGTAGCAAGCTATTATAGAGAGAATGGCTGCCTTAGCAAAGAAGTTGAATTAAATCAGCTCGAGTTTATTCTGGCTAGGTGATTCTAGCTTCTAGGACTCCTTGGTTTAATGTAGAAAATTTAAATTATTTAAAACAGAAATGTTGGGGAGAAATTCAGAAAGAAGAATAAGCAAAATAGAGGATGAATAGAAAAGGAAATGGAACTGAAAAAAAATAGGCCAAGTATATATAAACAAAGGGAAAGCAAGGATGATGCCTGTCTCTAATCTTCCTTTCCAGCCTCATTCCATATTAATTCCCTTCTATTCTAGCATTATATGCTCAAGCCAGGCTGGAACACAGGGTCTTTGCTTTCTCTTATCTCCATTCAGTTCATTCTTCCACACTGTACTTTCTCATCTCCCTATCTTCTTTATCTCTGCTTGTTTCAATTATTACATTCTTTCAAGACTCAGCTGAGATGTCACCTCTCTTATGTGCTTTGATTTCTCCATCTTGAGGGGATTCTTTCTTCTTGAATCCCTCATATGATTCTAGTAGATTGAATAATTTTCTAGTCTACATTTTAGATATTTCTATATATGCCTTACCTTTTCTTTCCCTTCTTTTTCCCCCGTTCCATCCCTAGACTATAAGCTCTTGGAGGTCTGAAACCCTGACTTACATCATCTTTGCATCCATGTTGCCTTCTTTATATATAACAATAGATTTCATTAAATTATTCAATTAAGTTCAACTAGGTGTGTTTAGAACTCTATTATCTATTCCCTATGCTTTTCACCCAAATAGAAGAAAGAATTGGTCCCCTTCCTTAAGTCCTGAAGCACAGATATCCCTTTGGGGATAGAGATGTTCAGGATAAGCATTTGTATACGTTTTTAAGATTCTTATTCTAACCTGTAGCCCTCCCAAAAGTTATCCTGCTATTATTATTATTATTCACTTATACTCACTCTAATTATGCCATGGTAGAGACTTGGGAATTCAATACTGAACTGATGTAGGATTAGAGGGATAGGAAACCTAACAAAGACAATACATACTTACTGATTTACTACAGAGGATAATGAAACAAGTTATCAAGAGTATTTTTCTAGTAGATTATACATTTGATTTAACTTCCAACAGTAAAGCACTATGTTAGGATGAGTACAGGTCTAATCTTTCATGAATATGGAGAAACTATATTTTGATAAATAATTTGTGAAAGAAAGGGAGAACTACTCTTATAATGTGCACCTAGATGTTTGGCTTAGTTTTAAGAACAAATGAAGAGAAATGAGCTAATGTGAAAGATTATAAACTGTATATTTTTATATGAATAAAATATCCTTTCATAAGAGAGTTGTTTGCCTGTTTCTGTGTGTGTATTGAAGAGCATGGCACATCCATTTGGGAATATGAAATTTTTATAGCAATTTATGTTCCTAATTGCCACCATAAGATCTAATTCCTGAAAATAAAAATTCATATTCCCCAGCTTTAGTAGTACCACATTTTATCTTGGGCTCTGTTCATGGAGTGGGTGTTAGTACATCTTTGGAGAATTGTAGGAGGTTCCATATGAAGTAGTCTCTTTTGTTAATGTGTCCCTCTAGAGCCTCAGTGATGTTCATAGTTAATGTAGTCTTCTTATACAATTATAGACACTGCAGAGATGGGAGAGAGATTTTCCTATAATGAACATGAGAGAAATGATATTACTAGGGAAACTACATCATGTAAATAGCTTTCATTTCTCATGGATTGGTCTTCAAAGATCTGGAAATATTGATTTCATCTCTAGGATTATTCTTTTCAATTAGAACTCCTTTCTTGATACCTCTGTTTAATAGTATTCTCTTCCTCTTCAAATAATTATGTGTATACTTATTTACCTGCCACCACCGTTTCAACTCCCACAAGAACAATTTAAACTTGAAGGGAGTGAATTTTTCATTTTGCCTTGGTATTGCCAACACTTAGCATAATATCTTGCACAATTTGATGGTGGCATAAGGTGGAAGTGGGGTAGAAAGGATGGATAAGGTATATGTCTGACATTTCATCCATGTGGGGAACTCTTAGTATATACTAGATGGAATTCTGGTCTTGAGGTTATGTAGTCCCTAATTCAAATGCTACTTCAGCCACTGTGTGATCCTCTGCAAAATTCAATGTCTCTTCCTTTGTTTTTTTATTTTTAAAAGGCAGGGACTGGACTCAATGACCAAGCTCTCTTCCAGCTCTGAATCCCTATTCCTATGATAAATGCAGATTAACAACTTATTTGTAAGTTCTAGTTACAATGACTTATCCATAGTAACAATTAGTCAGTCAATAATAGCCTGCTATGTATCAGACTTTGTGTTAAGCACTAGTGATACAAAATAAAAAAAAAAAAAACACAACAAACAATAAAACAAAACAAAATAAAAAGCAGGCAAAGTATATTCCTCATCCTCAAGGAACTATCAGTTTAATAGGGAGACAATAAGCCAATGAATATGTATAAACAGGCTACACATACGATAAGCAGAAAATAATGAGAGGGAAAATATTACAATTCAGAGAGATTGGGGAAGGTGGGATTTTAGTTGGCACTTAGGAAGCAACAGAAGCCATTAGGCAGGAGATAAGGAAGAAAAGAATTGTAGGAATAGTAATAGCTAGAAAAATTTCCCTAGTGTTCAGACATGAAGTGCTTTCTTTATTCATGGAACAGCCAGGAAATTTGTTTCACTAGACTGGAAAATAACAGGGTAGGAGGAATAAGAAAACTGAAAAAGTATGTCATAGACAAGACTTGAATCTGTGTCTTTCTGACTCAAAACTGGTAGTTTCTTTTTGTGAAGCTGCCTGTTGATTTGCATGTAGTAGGCACTTCATATTTGTTGCATGGGATTGAAATGAAGTTTTGGACAGATATTTGAGATAGGCCTGGGTTGTTGTCTCTACTATAGTGCTACAAAAAAGATTCTTTTTTTTTTTTTAAAGTATTTTATTTAAAAAAGAATAAGAAAACCAAAATAGAAAAAAAAATAAAACAAAACAAAAGAGAACAAACATCGTTATGTACCCAGCAAAACATCAGGGAGAATTCAAAATATATAACAACAAATTACCAGTTCAAGAAAGTGTATATATTAATAGAAGGAATTATTTTTATTAGTATCCATCTTTTCTTTGCTTCCTTGTAAGTTATTCTTTGTTCTCTACTATACCCCTTATTTACTTTATTCTTTATTCCCTCTTTCATTTGCCCTACCTACCCTCAAGCAGGCTATAGTTAAGAAAGAATATATTTATGCACACATGTAGATATATACATACACATACATACACCACACCCCCCACATACACATACACATATCTTTCCCATGCCTTCTAACCCTTTGCTTTAATTCTGCCTCTTAACTTACCTTGCTATTACTTAACTTCCCCCCACCTATGGATGCATCCCCTTGTCTTTTTCCCTCATCCCTTGTTTTCCCATTTCCCATTCTTCCCCCCCCCCATTTCTTTATAGATTTTGTAAGATGCTATACCCTTCATGGTATATAAGTAATGTTATCTATTTAATTTATTCCTGATGTGAGAAGGTTAAGAGATTCTTTTAGGTGTTCTATAAATGCTGTTTGAGTGGAATGGAATTGAATAAAAAGGCAAAGTTTGAGTCAGTTCAAGGAAGAACTTCCTTATACTTAGAGCTGTGAAACAATTGGACCAACTGCTTTATAAGGTTGGACATCATGGTGGGAGGAGAAAAAAAATGAGATTACATTGCAAGTTAGATAGATTTCAAAGTCTGGGTGCAGGATAAAGTCACAAAAGATATGCCAGGAGAAATGTGGTGATTTATGTCTCTTCTTCCATCTTAATTTGGCCTTGATTGCAATACCCTTATTCTTTGAGTTTGCTTTATTTTCTGATTGTTGCTTGCTGCTTCACACTTAAGGGCAATTTGGATGAGGCTCTAAAAGGCCATTGGAGAAAGACTTTGATCATCTTTAATTTAGATTACAGTCACATGGGTGAGAATTCCTTCTTATCTTAGTAAGCCTGTACCAGTGTGGCACAGTAAATATAATGATGGACCTGGAGTCAAGGAGACATCTTTCTGAGTTCCAAACTAGCCTTAGATACTTACTAGCTGTGTGACTGTGGGCAAATCACTTAACCCTTTTTGCTTAAGTTTCCTCAGTTATAAAATGAGCTAGAGAAGAAAATGGCAAATTATTGCAATATTTTTGTCAAGAAAACCCCAAATGGGGTCATGAAAAGACTGACACTAGTAAAAACAAAGAAACCACAACTAAAATCAAAGTTCTCAATGTTCCACTTTAAACTACTCAAAAAAAAAAAAAAAGAACAGATAAAAATAGAACCCCATACAGAGGCATCATGATATAGTGTAATATCCTGATTCTGTCACTTACCATCATTGAATGACCTTGGGCATGGCACATAGCTCCTGTAGGCTTCAGGTTTTCTCCCTTAAAGGAAGTCAGAAAAAAGTGTTTCAAGCAGAGAAATGGACTATCTTTCCTGGAAGAAGAGCAAGGAGGGCAGTATTAATGGATAGAAAAGTAAAAGACTAGAAAGATTGCTTCCAGGTCTATAATTATCTTTTAAATAGGACCAATTCACCAAATAATATGCCCTCCCCCAAATTGTGCTGATAACCTATTGTTCTAGTCAGAAAATTTAGGCCCTGGAAAAAATTCTACACCACAAGTATATCAGAATAATTAAAAAACACATGAAAATAAAGAACAAAAATTATTTTTTAAAAATTTTCTTAACTAATTGATTTGTATCAATTTAAATATGTTTAATATTTATTATCACCTAAATATGTTTAGGTGATCAACAGCAGGGTTGAAAGGGAGTAATTAATGAAGTACTTTCATTTCAAATTTGGGAGAATTGAAGCCCAAAGCTATAAAATTGTATATTTTAAGATGTAAAGTTATATAAATAAGATGTAAATATGTTTAAACATATAGAGATAGATATAGATATATAACTTGTCAAGGTCCTAGAGCTTGGACAAAGAAGGACATGGGCCTGAGTATCCTATCTCCTATTATTATTATTATTACTATTTTTAAAAAAGTAAAAAAAATCCTTGTAAAAAATGGCACGTAGAAAATTTGCTTAAGAAACAATGTCTAGGTGAATACCTATATGACACTTAATGTCCCCTTTGTAGAAAATGGAAAAATAATTTGAGCAAAATTCTCAGACATACTGATTCCTAATACATATTTTACAGAGAAATTTAGATTTTCTATTATTTTTTTCAATTTATGAATTTGTTCAGAACCAGACATATCTTTCCCACTACTTGTTTCTTCTGACTTCACTCCTTCTGTCTATGGCATTACCATATAATTTATCTTTGAAGTTTTGTGTCTACTGTTAATTCTTCCCTCTCTGTCATTTCACTAATATTTCACAATAATATTCACCTAATTTAAATTTTGTTACTTCTAATTTTGCCACACTTCTCATTCTGTCTCCTATCTCTATTCCTATACCTTTTATTTTGTGCAAGTTTGGTTAAGAGGTGAGTAATGGCAGTCATAATACAGAGAATGTACTAGTTCCATCAAAGATTTTACAACACAAACACATACACACATTCCCCTCCCCCCATACATCCATCCTCCTACACACATACATCAGTCCTTCAGAGATCTACAATTTCCCTGATGTAGATACTCCCTCTGCTGACACAGATTACAATTTACTTGGACAATGATCTTCAAGATTTGTTTTGGCTGAAAAATCCACTCTCCTGTAATGAATGAGCTTGGTGATTGGTACTCAGATCAGGACACATTTGATCACTGGTCCCATATTCAAGGTCTTTCAATCTTGGGAACATCTGTCAAAGAATCTGCTCCTTAGCTCAAAAGTCCAGGATTCTCTGAAGTGATTTGTAGGTTTTTTCCTCATTCTGTGAAGCATGTATATTTCTTAGCTCTTCTTAGTGCTTAGGAATGTAGTCTACTAAATACTTGGCAGATGGAGAAGCTATACTTTGCATCTGTTTTAAGTGATCACTGGGGAAAGGGTTAAGAAAACAGATTTCAACTAAATTGTATTATCTTTCTTCTACATTCTCAAATGTCAAATGAAGCTCTCTATGATAGTCTTTCAGATATGTTGTATTTTAGCTTGGATGTGACTCTGGATGTTTCCCAGGTCATTTTAGCCAAGGTCACTGCAACATCACAATGTCAAAACCAACATTATATCAACAACATACCACCTCTCTGATACTGAACATCAAAGTAACAATATGCCAATGTCACAATGTCAAAGCTAACTACACTCCAATAATGGGATGTCACACCATCATGTCAATGGCACACTAACAACATGTCAAGTATATGTCAACAACACAACCAACATTACACCACCAACGATAATGATAACTAGCTAAAGAGTAACAAAAACATTATTTTAAAATATACTAAAATATGCTAGCATGTGTGTATGTACAGATAAACAGCATTTTTGATTTGGAAAAATAGTTGTGCTTTATAATTAATAGTAGCTTGCATTTCTTCTTTTGAAAGAAACATAACTTTTTTTTATAAAGACTCAACCTAAGTAAACATATTTAGAGTTGAAATTTATGTAGTTATAGACATGATATTGTTTGAGTTTTATAACAGCTCTGTACTAAATGTTCCTTGTTCCCATGTTTTGGTTAGGAAACTGAAGGTAAGAGTGAAATGTCACATTGAGGAATTAAATGCTACAAATGGAAGAAATTTCAGAGGCAGGCTTTGAACATAAGTTTTCCTGACTCTTGGATTAAAAATAATATCCACTATTTTTCTATGCTTTACATACTATTATGAGACACTATTAGAGATAGTATTGTGCAGTAAAAGAGCTCTGCATTTGGAATTTGAGGAACTTGACTTGATTCCTATTCCCTTCCCTTACTTGTCACTTTTGTGACCACAAGGACCTGATCTCTTTGTATTTAATATATGCTCTGAAGCTACAATAGGATAGTGTTGTAATCAATAGTCCATGTCAATGGTGATGACATGATGATGAATACATGAATTAAGAGGGTATTTATGTGAAGAAAGATAGGAATAATGATTCTAAAAAAGCAATTGTGAAGATAGATAGATCCAGGAAATAAAGGGAGATTCTGGTCAACAGTGGAAAAAAAACAGGAAAGAAGTCCAGCAGAAGTTGTGATCTTATAGTGTGGGTCCTTCTCAAATAGTATATCTCATTATCTGTCCCAGAATATTTTGTTTTTTTATGTATACATTTCTGAAAGTTTTCTTTTAGTTCTGTAAGCTTTTCTTCTGGTTCCTTTAATATCTAGAATATTTGTTTATTCCCCTGGATTGTCATTCTCTTCATGTAACTGGCCCACATCCACCTTCATTTCTGGTAGTAAAACACATGATGGAGTTTTTAAAAAAACTAATTCTCACAGGCAAATTTAGTAATATCTTTTAGCCTATTTAGACTCACCATACATTTTTCTGTTAACACTTCTCTGATATAATGTATCATCATGTGTAAAGTCCTTTGCAAACCTTAAAATGCTATATAAATGCTAGTTGTTATTGTTTTTTATTCATTTGTTCATTTATTCATCCTCTATCCCTTTGTTTCACCCATTTATAACATACTCGAGAAAAATGTGTGATAAGGTCTTGACTTCAGAGGACTTGGGATGGAATGCCTTGGTCTGATGCCTATTATTAACTTTGTGACTTTAGTCAAGACATCTTTCTAGTTGTTAGTTTCTTCACCTGTAAAGTGAAAGAATTAGACTAGAAATAATCTCTAAGGCGCTAGTCAGCTCTAGATCTATGATCATTTCACCTCATTCATTGGATATCATTCAATTCAAAGAGTTGTCATCATGAGGATTGATATTTGAGGGATATCAAGGTTCACTAGTTCCATAATGTGCTCCAACATTTTAGGAAATCATTCTCTTGTTCATTATTTTCTGATAGTACATAGCAGGAAGGAGAAATGAATCAAAGAGTATATGGCCTCAGATAAAAACACCTTCTATGTGGTTCACAGGCACTCTTCATTCATTCATTCATTCTCTGAAGCAACTAGCATTTTTCAGTGCTTTTCTGTACTTTGCACCTTGGTTGCTGATAGGGGAAGATTATTTCCCTTCCTTACTGCTTAAAGAGATAATTTTTTTTCCCAAAAGAGAAGAAAATAAGAACAACTGCTTTAATTCATATTGCTGATCAAGTATTAGTGTAAGAATGGAGTTAGGGTTGGGAAATGGAGTAAAAAGAACAATAGACTGACAACAAAGAGATAAGGTTCTTGAACCCTTCCAATAGCTGTGTACCCTGCTCTTGTCTTTTAACCTTTGGCCTCAATTTAATTCATCTCAACCATAAAGTTGAAGGGACTTGTGTTTTGTTGCATCTTAGTAGCCCCAGTGATTAGTACAGCATCCTCTCCTGTGCCAAAGAAATAACGAACATATAACATGTGCTTGTTGAATTTAGTCAAATCTGTAAAGCAAATGAACTGGTATAAAGAATCATTTTAGTTTCATGCTGTCACAATATTTTATGATGCTTTGAATGGAAATAAAGATGATATCCCTAATACAACCTTGATGACATGTATCTAATTAGTTGAGGGACATTGGACACATTTCTTAAACTCTAATTTTGCTTTTGAACCATAATTTTAATTGTGAGTTGGACTGGATTTATGTTAGAGGACCTGATTTGGACTTTCTTTTGTTCTCAAAAGAAAAGAATCATTGGGGTGGTGTTGTGGAACCAAGATGTCAGAGTAAAGGCAAGAACTCACCTAACCTCTCTCTCAAATTGCTCCAAATTCCTTTGAAAGTCAACAGAAAAGATCTGTGACATCAGAGTTGGAGTTCAGCTTGCAGTCTCAGGTTCATCCCCAGCCCCAGCTCCAACCCCAGCCCCAGCTTGACCAATGAATCAGCAACAGTACTGGTGGCTTCCAGACCTCTCAGCCCCAAGACATCAAAGAAGACTGGAAAGTCAGCAATAAAGGTCTGTGGAACCAGAGTGGGTTCCTGGGTGGAACTCCAGTGGCAGCAAGATGGAAACCTCTGAATCAGCAGCTATCATGTAGACTTCTGGACCTCTCAGTCTAGAGACACCAGGTGTCTCAGAAGACACTCAGACTCAGAAGACTCAGAAGACTCAGAAGGTGAGTGGAGAGGGTCTGTGGCAATGAGGTAGGAGTCTGGTGTGCAGTTCCAATGCAGAATGAGCCAGCATAGTCTTGGCCCCAGCCCTGGACATATTGCTTTAGCATACTAGATGTTATAACTACAGTGAAACAAAACACTTCTAATAGCTCCAGGACAGAAAAGAGTGCTTATGATTAGATTCCCAGAAGGATTTCGGAAAAGAGTAGTACAAAATCCCTGAAGCTTGGGACAATGCACTCTCCATCCTGGAAATAGAATTCTACTTTAACAAAGAATTAAAATCCTAGTAATATGCTAGGAAAATGAGCAGACAACAAAATGTTTGTGACCATTGAAAGTCATTATAGTGACAAGAAAGATCAAAACACACACTTAGAAAATGATAATAAAGTCCAAGCTCCTATAACCAAAGCCAACAAGGAAAATAAGAATTGGGCTCAGGCAATGGAAGGACTCAAAAAGGTCTTTGAAAATCAAGATAAACAGAAAAAAAATTTGGAAAAGAATTGAGTGATGCAAAAGGAAATAGAAAAAGCTAATGAGAAAAATAATGCCTTAAAAAGCAAAACTGACCAATTGTGAAAGTAGGAAACAAAAGCTCATTGAGGAAAATAATTCCTTAAAAAATAGAATTGAGCAAATGAAAGCTGATGAGTTTATGAGAAATCATGATACAATAAAACAAAACAAAACAAAAGAAAAAAATGTGAAATATCTCATTGGAAAAACAATTCACCTGGAAAATAGATCCAGAAGAGATGATTTAAAAATTTCTGGTCTACCTGAAAGTCATGATCAAAAAAAGAACTTGGACATCATCTTTCAAGAAATTATAAAGAAAACTGTCCTGATATTCCAAAACCAGAGGTGAAAATAGAAATTGAAAGAGATCCCAAAATGAAAAGTCCTGAGAATATTATAGTCAAACTCTGGAATTCCCAGATTAAGGAGAAAATATTGCAAGTATCCAGAAAGAAACAATTCAAGAATCATGGAGGCCCAGTCAGGATAACAGAAGATTTAGCAGCTTCTATATTAATGGATTGGAAGGTTTGGAATATGATATTCTGGAGAGCAATGGAGATAGGATTGCAATCAAGAATTATCTACCCAGAAAAACTGAATATAATCTTCTAGTAGAAAAAGGGGTCATTCAGTGAAATAGAGGATTTTCAAGCTTTCATCATGAAAAGACATGAGCTGAATGGAAAATCTGATTTTCAAATACAGAATTTTGGAGAAGTATAAGGAAGTTATCAGGAAAATGATATCATAAGGGACTTCGTAAGGTTTATCTATTCACTTTCCTACATGGGAGGATGATACTTGTAACTCAGAACTTTTTCATTATTATGGCAGTTAGGAGTATATAGAGAGGGCACAATCTTAGTTGAATATGAAGGGATAATATCTTTTTTTAAAATGTTGGAATTAAGGTGTGAAAGAGGAATGTACTGGGAGAAAAGGAAAGGGAGAAATAGAATGGTGCACACAAATTGTCTGCCATAAAAAAGAGGCAAGAAAAAGCTTTTCGAGAGGAAGGGAAGGGGGAAAAAGAGAGAGGGAGTGAGTGAATCTTTCTCACATCAGAATTGGCTCAAATACGAAATAACATAATACTCAATAGGGGAAATCTATTTCACCTGCAGGACAGTAGGAGCGGAATGGGATATAGGAAGAGGAGAGGGTGATAGAAGAGAGGACATATTAGGGGAGGGAGTGGTCAGTAGCAAAACACTTTTGAGGAAGGACAGGGTGAAAGGAGAGAGAAAATAAATTGGGGGAAATAAAATTAGAATAGTAATTGTAAAAAAATTTTTTGAAACAAGTTTCTCTGATAAGGCCTCATTTCTCAAACATAGAGTCAAATTTATAGAAAATAAGAGCTATGCCCCAATTGATAAATGATTAAAAGATATGATCTGTGCCCTAAGAGCTATAAATTCATGTGTATCTTTTGATCTAACAACACCATTACTAGGTATGAATACCAACAGATTCAGGGGAAAAAAAAGAAAATGACCTATATGTAAAAATAAATATTCATAGCAGCTCTCTTCTCAGACAAAAAAAAAAAATGGAAATTGACAGGATGCCCATCAATTGAGGAATGGCTCAATAAACTATGTTATGGGTTTGTGGTGGAATATTATCATTATCTGGATATTGATGAGCATGACGACCTCAGAAAAAAACCAAACATACAAAACCAACAACTGAACATGGAGAGTCCTTCATGCACAAAGTGAAATGTGCTGTGTACAAAGTAATAGGAATTTTCTGGGATGACCAGCTGTGAATGACTTTGCTATTCTCAACAGTTCAATCATCTATGACTACTTTGAAGGACTTATGATGAAAAATTCTATCCATATCCAGAGAAGGAACTGATTGTACTAGAGAAATTGAAGAATTCTCTCTTTCTCTCTCTATCTCTTTCTTTTTAACTTAATTTTTCTTAAAAGTTTTTATTTTCATTAGGGGTTTCTTTCATGGCTTGACTATTATGAAAATGTTTTGCATAAATCCATATGTGGTTTTCTTAATTGTGGGTGGAGATAAGGGAGAGAACCCAGAACTGAAAAATCTTAAAAACAAATGTAAGAAAATGTTTTGAATGTAACTGGAGAAAATAGTAAATAAATAAATTTAAATTTAAAAAATTAAATAATCATAAATAATTAAACAAAATACAAACCAAACCATTGCTGTACTTGAGGAAGGGTACTGTTTCTTCAGAAGAATAGAAAACCCTTAAGTAGTTCAGGTTTGGTTGCCCTGACTCTTTTATGCAAATATTGAGAGGAGCTTCCTTTCAATGTACCTAGAGGCAGCATAATAAAATATCTTTAAAACCCACCTTCACCACCGCTAGTATGGATTCACTGGCATATGCTCCCTCAACAGTAAAAGTCTGCTAGGATTTAATCCTGAACTGAGAATAACACAGCATCTATCTCCCAAGTGTCCAGTCACTGAGCTAATATCCTTTGTCTAGTGGAAATGGTCAAGAGGACTCCATGAAAGCTGTATAAACCAGTTATATATGTAAAAAGCACTTGTAAACAGCTGCACAAATTTTCTCTTGCTCACATGGCTGCCTGCCTATTTTTAGGATTCTTAATCCTAACAGCTACTTATTGAATAAAAATAAATAACAAAATAAACTTTTTTTTCAAGCTTTATGTATAAATTTTATGTCAGAGAAAAAAAATCTTTAAAGAATTAGGTGTTTCTAAACATATTCTTAGATTCTGAACTATGAAAATATTCTTACTGTGGTAAGTCAGGAAAGATAAAATGCCATCTCAAGTCATTTTTTTATTTTACTTGCACACTAGGAGACAGTCATCTGCATACACATTCCATCCTCATGAAAAATGTATTGTTCATTGTTGTCTTACTGAATGAAAATGAAGAAAAAAATTCCATTTTAAATAAGACTCCATGACAGGGAAATACCAATTACTCCATTTCTCAAAACTCTTACTCACAATCTTATCCAGCAATAATATGTTTATTAAATATATTTGCCATAAGTGGGCATGTTCACATACCTTGAAGCACTACTTTCAATCATTGTCAGAAAGATTTGAGTGGCTTTTACCTGCCAAGACATCTAACCCCATATGGCTTTGTTTCCTATTTGGTTTTTTTTTTCTTTTTTATCCTAAATACTAAATGGATAAGGGTCAATATGAGGCTTTTGCTCTTACTAAAGCCTTTATTTCTTCTACTGTCAGATAACAGAATCTGATCTTGTCCTATTATAAAATAAATACGGTTACCAACAGTTCAGAGTTATAACACTGTTATTATCTGTCTTTTTTTTCTTCCTATACTACATCCATTATAAAGTTAAAGGAATAATGCCTCAGATTATTATAGGTGTTACCAGCTATGAGATGCTATGTCTTGCATATTTCATAATAAGAGTATTGAGGATTGACTTACTAGGATGTAGAAGGGAAAAGAGATGTTTTTTTTTTTTTTTTTTTGCTTTTTTTCTCTAAAAAGCCAGTTTTGAACTGAACACTTTTGTGGCAGTACTATGAATTGTCTATAAAAAGACTAGACAGCAGGCAAGGTATAACAGGATCAATAAGGATAACTTTGTTTTAGTAAAAAACTGTAATCAAAATATTTATCCATCATTTAGTGACTAGCTGAACATACTGTGATATATAAATGTGATGGAATATTATTGTAGCATAAGAAATAATGAATATGAAGACCTCAAGGAAATATGGAAAGATTTGTATGAGCTGATGCAGAGTGAAGCCTTCATAAGCAGGATTCCTTCTCCTTTCTAGATTTTCATGATATTACAATTCCCCTGACTCACTTCCTCTTTGTCGGAACCTTTCTCATTAACACCATGATTCCTTACATTAAGTATCCTTTAGAGAACTTTTCATTTTCTATCCTTTCTGTTGGATACTCTAATCAGTTCCCCTGGATTTAATTATCATCTTTGTGCAACTGACTCATGAATCTCTATCTATCTATCTATCTATCCTTGTTTGTTTGTTTTTTCTCTGAATGTCAGTCTTCCTGTTACCAGTTGTTTGTTGACTATTTTCAACTGGAGATCCAGAGAAATCTGAAAGGAAACATCTAAAATTGAATTATCTTCCTTCCTTTAAAACCCCCTTCTTTTGAACTTGAGTATTTGTGTTATTCCAGTTTTCGAGGTTTATCATCTTGAAATTATTCTCATATCCTTAATCTTCCTCACTTCATGTATCTAATTAATTGGAAAACTTGCTTTTCAACCTCATAATATCTTTTGCATTCAACCATTTCTTTTCACTTATATATCTACACCTTAGTTCAGGCATTCATCAATTCATGTTTATTGTTATCTTTGTCTCAAGTCTTTTCCCATTTTATTCCACTCTACACATTTCTATAAAGGTAATTTTCCTTAAGGTCAAATTGGACCATGAGACTCTCCCTACTCAGTCAACATAATAGATTCCCTACTTTGGGGATAAAATATAGACTCCTTAGTTTGGTTTTTAAAGCCTTTCATAACTTGGTCTCAACTTAATTTTCTAGTCTCATTGAGCATTATTCCTCCTTTTGCACTCTTCAATATGGGCAAATTAACTCTGTTTCTCACATAGTACCTCTCTATGCCTTTGTACTGGCTACCCAACATGCCTGAATGCATGTCTTTCCTCACCTATGCATCATGGATAGTCTCTCCTTTTTTCTTTCTTGATACTGATTGAATATTACCTTCTACATGGAGCCTTTCTTGATTCACCTAACTACTAATACCAAAAAATTGTATTTAACTTTTAAAAATGCTTAAATTTTAAATATTTATTCTGTTTGTCTTTGATATTTATATTATGTCTAGAGTGTGAGTAGGGATTAATTAATTTCATTTGTTTCCCCATGGAGTATGAGTATGTGACACATCAGAAAGTACAGGTATTTAATAAATGGTTATTATACACACACACACACACACACACACATGCCCTGAAAAGGTGATGAGGAAATGCATTTCCCTCTTTTTATTGAAGAGGTGAAGGACTATAGGTTTGGAATGTTGCTTATGCTGATAGATATGGTTGCCATTTTGTTGGTTTTATTTACTTGTGTGTGTGTGTGTGTGTGTGTGTGTGTGTGTTGTTAGAGAAGGTCCATATACAGAAGGGATATAGTGAAAAACACAGTGAAACAGTACATTGAATTGAATTTAGGTGGTATAGTGTATTAACTGCCAAATCTACAGACAGGAAGATTCATCTTTGTAATTTTAATTCTGGTCTCAGACACTTACGATCTGTGGTACCTGGTTCAAATCACTTAATCCTATTGCCTCAGTTTCCTCAACTGTAAAATAAATTGGAGAAGAAAATGGCAAATCACTTTTGTGGTTTTTTAATGAGAAAATCTTAAATGGGGTCACAAAGAGTTGTACATAAATGAAAAACAACTGAACAATAACAACAACATAATGGTGTGGACCCAAAGTTTGGAGTCAGAATAGCTGAGTTCAAATACTAGCTCCTCTATTTACCACCTTAATGATCTTAGAGAAGGATAGCACTTCAACCCATGACCTCTGCTATGTACTTTGCACTATTTCTACAAAATCAGTTATCAAATGTGCATACAAAGTCCTTTTAGATGGGATGTGGAGTAACTTGGCTAGAATAGATATGTTGTAGAAGAATGAGGCCTCCACCATAAGATTTAATGCTTACTGATTAATTAATTGATTAATCATCGGTAAATTTAATCACTGATTAATTACTGGTAAAATGTTTTTTTAAAAAGAATTATTGATCACAATCAAAAGAAGGTCCAGTAGAACTCTTGTCTCAAGTTCTTCTCTGTCTGATTTCTTGTCTTGGAGCTTGTATACAAATGCTCCAGTTATTCAACAATTAACTAATAAAAATTTAAGATTGGGGTAGGGGTCTCATTCTTCTATAGCATGACTATTCCAAGCCCCTTTGTCCCCTTAAAAAGCCCCTAAAGATATTTATGAATTTATGAATATTATATTCATAAGTTTTTATGAAAATATAATAACATTTTTCAGTTTCTTCGAAGAGCAAAGTTCAAAGTACACACCAGTAGTCACTCCTATTTTGCAATTTTAGTATTATCTTCATGTCTTCATTCTCACTAATCACTCATATTCAGTTCATTAAGGAATCTTGTCTTTTCTATCCTCATAAAATCTTCTCTAATATGTCCCCTTCTTCTCATTCCTTTAGCCGTCCCAAAGTTCAGACATTCATGTCCTCTTATCTAAATTACTGCAGTAGCCTTCTAAATGGTTTTGTTCCCATTCCAGTATATTCTCCATTCAGTTCCAAAATGTAATTTTCCTAAAGCATAAGTAGGTAAGTGTAATGGTGAGGTTTCTGTGTTTGCCCCAGTCAATATAATTGCAAAGTCTTCTACTGCAATAATCATTCAATTCCATCAAGAATGTAAACTAGGTGGTAATAATTTGTTTTTTTTTAATCAATTTGGAAGGACCTGAAAAGCTTTTTAAATGATGGAATGAAATAATCAGACATACTTTTGGGGCTATGTATAACACAGCAAGATGGTTCAGCAGCAGGTGATTATAGTTAGTTGTCATATCTAGAAGTCAAGATTCACTGAGAGGGAATTACCCTAATTTCCTTTATGGTGGGTGGAATAGTGATTTTATCTTCCCCCCACTTACATTCATTGACAAGGAGATAACCTTGTAAACTTCAAAATGCCAGAAGATTTAAAGTTCACATCAGCTTTGGTAGAAATATTTTCAGAACAATTGTGGCTAATGTCAGCTTCAACACTGGATGCTAAAAGTCACACATAAGGCAAACTAGACATGGTGAGGAAAGGCAAACTCAGGAATTTATAAGGGCATCAATTTTGGATCACAACAGATGGATTCATCTAAAGAGCACCTTATGAAAACTCCATGAAAAGAACAAAAGGACTTCCAGTAAACTGTAGCTGTGAGTTTACCTTTGGATAACATCTGTGCTTTAAGTTTGATCTCACATTCCTTAGGGCCACTTTTATATAATCAGTAAATAAACCCCTGTTTGACTTGGAGATTTAAAAAAAAATTATAATGGCTTGCTATACTTACTTAATACATACGTTTTTCAGGCTGATAATCAACCAGGTCGGAAAATTCTCCAATAGTAGGAAAAAGCCCAGTAATACTCATGATTGCCTCTAGACTTTTGAATAGGAGTAGTTAGATGCTCTCTAGAAATATGGCCTACAAATGTGAGTGAAGATTGGGAAAATAACCTTAGAGATGGTGCTGCACTTATGTTATCCTATCTATTTAATAAAATCCAGTGGTCCCCTTTTACTATGTAACTAAATACCAGTGTAGGTTGGCACCTTCTTTGCAACTTTGAGAATTATTTAAAGTGCTGAGAAATAAAGCGCTTTGCCTATGGACCCACAAACAGTAGGTATCAAAAGTGAAACTTAAGTTAGGTCTTCCTGGCTCTCAGAACAGCTTTTAATATTCTCTATGTCTGGTTTGTGATTATTAAATAGCCATTTACATGACACAGCACCTTGGTTCTGAAATATTTAGTGGGCAGACCAAATTTCAGAGAAAACTTCAGAGAATAAGCTGATGGAAGCCTAAGGCATATAATCCTTCTAACCTTAGCTATTTTTTTCTGACAGGAGCCAGAATTAGGTTCTGGGGCTTATGGCTTAAAATGAAATGTTAAGGAATAGGAACAGGAATTTGAATGTACAAAGGCACACCAATGGTTAGAATGCTCCAGATGGAACTTCACTGATGAGACATCCATTTGTGGTGGTGTGTTGGAGGCTTAGTCACTGCCTTTTCCTAAGGCACCTTTATACCACCAACCCACACAGACATCTCTTATTACTTAGTGCTGTTTGCTGGCTAGTTAGCCAGCTGTCAGAGACAGTTAATACCCTGAGCTGCATTACTCATTTAGATGTGCTCTAACTGATTTTTTTATTAAGTTCCATAAGGGACAGATTCCTTACAGTCACCTTCCCTGTTTTTATTACATAATAAAATGCTGCCTCCTTTACTCCTGATTTCATAAATAACAAGGAATTTGAAAAATGTACTTCCCTGAGTCAAGGGAACACGGGTTTGACAAATGATGATTTTGTGTACAATTACACTTCTAGAAAGATTTCAAATAGTAAGATTTATCTTTGATGATGTGAAATGTGTAGGTTCATATTCATTTAATTTTTCTCATATTGTTTTCCTTGTGTTATTCTATAAATGAAACTGCTGTTTTACTAAAAACTAAGTGAGCCAGATATTTGGTGGTATTAATAATAAGCACTTTTCAAGTGCTTGGTATTTGAAGACTGCTCCACAGCTATCTATTCTCTGAACCCAATTATTCCTGCTTTTTAGAACTTCGGGCAGAGAGGGGAGGACAAATGAATTATAGAGTTAGACACATAAGAAAACAATCTATCCTATGGAAAGTTACTTTAAGCCTCTCTGAGGACTGTGCCTGTGCCAACCTCAAATGAAGGAATGGATAAAAAGTGGCCTAAAGTGTACTTACATTTTTATTTAGATGGGAAGGGGTAAAAGGAAAAGAGGGAAGTGAATAAGCATTTATATCATACCTAGTACATGGTAGGCACTTGTGCTAAGTGGTTTTACAAATATTACTTCAATTGATAAATGTGCCTCCTTAAACTAGCAAGAGAGAATTGATCCTATACACTAATGTATCATAAAGAGACCTCAAAATCCTTTAGGCTATCCTTCTAAAAATAAAAAGAAATCATAGGGTACATTTTAATAACAAAGACTTAGTCTCTGATGTAGCTGCTCATAAATATAGTAGAATAGCTATAGCATACAGCTGCTAGGAGTAGAGAAGCTCAGGATATTTATCCCTCCTTCTTTTATGCTCAGACATAGGGTTATGTATATATGGGCTCATTACTTGAGAAGTAATGGGGGGGGGGGTGGAATATGTCCCTAAATTCCTTTGCAACTCATCCTACCTCAGTTGCTCAAAAATTCTCCTTTTTTTTTCTACTCCAGGATTACACCCCAAAATGAGGGTGGTAAAAAAGTGTTACACAAAGTAAAAATATGAACCAGATATGGAACAAATCATTTATTTTTACAAAGGAAAGGAAATAAATGCACAAAAGAATCATAAAATACTGCAGAATGACTTGAATAGAATTCAATATCTAGTACTATTTGATCAATAATTTGTAAGGCTAATATTCAAGCCTCACTGGGGCATGATACAGGAGTGTGTGTGTGTGTGTGTGTGTGTGTTCGGCTGATTACCATTTCATTTCTTCTGAATAAAGTCTACTTTTAAGTAAATGCCTACCGCAATATACTGTTTGGTAGTCTTGTTCCCTCTGAAGCTAACTCTTCACTTGGTATCAGCCCAATACTGGTATAGGCACTCTCCCCCCCCCCCACTCCTTTGTGTAGTAAAGTTGAATTCCCTGGTGTATGTCTTTCCCCTGCCTTACCGTAGCAGCTGCTCTTACTGTAACATCAGTCTCCTATGCCTTTGAAGCAAAAAAGACACAAAAAGGAAATGGTTACATCTTAAGCACCAACTTGCATAGTTAGGACATATGCTCACAACATATTATTAGATAGGAAGGAGGGGAATCTTTTTTCTTATAACTCATCTTCCCCCAAATTATTCTCTCCATCATAAGTATATCAGAGACCTGAATTACCTCATTGTTGAAAAGAAACAAGTCCATCATAATTAATCATCACATAATCTTGTTCTTTCTGTGAATGATGTTCTTTTGGTTCTACTCACTTTACTTAGCATCAGTTCTTGTAAACCTCTCCTTTCTGAAATCATACTGCTGGTCATTCTTATAGAACAATAATATTTTATTACATTCATATACCATTGCTTATTTAGTCATTCATCCACTAATAGGCATTCACTCAATTTCCAGTTCCTTGCCACTACAAAAAGTGCCGCTACAAACATTTTTGCACAGATAAGTGCTTTTCTCTTTTTTGTGATCTCTTTGGGATACAGAAGGTTCAGGTTTAATAGCCAGTTATGGAGATGCAACCCAGTGGTTAGTCATATATGCCAGAGGCTAGCTTCTGCCAAACTTTCACAAGAGTCACCAAGAATGACAATCGAAAAATTTCCAAAAAGTGGAACAAGTATGCTCAAAGGATACCTGTTACACATCCATGGCTTCAGCCTATTTTTATGCTTCAAAGAAAATAGCACCAAAACTATCCTTGGAAATTTGTATATTCTATTTTGGTCTCCTTTTTCTTCAAGAAATAATATTATTACACTTTCAGTATATAAACTCTTTTCTTCATTAATATGTTGTGAAGTAGCTAATTATGTAAAACTCCAACTTGATAATCCCAATTCAAAACCTAGTTCTGCCATTCACTACTCTGTGATTTGGGAGAGGTTATTTCATTTCTTTGGGCCTTTGTTTTCTTACCTGTGAAAAGAGATGGTTGGACTTCTAAGATTCTTTCTAATTTTAACAATTTTATGACTTTTTGACATGTATGTAATGGACATAACAAAAGTTCAGTATTTGAAGGGATCTCAACAGTCATCTAGACTAACATTTGAACAAAGATTCCTTCTACAGCATCCATGATGAATAGTCTTCTGGGTTTTTCTTGAAGACTTCAGATAAGATTTCTTTTCAAAGTGTTATCATGCTGTTAACATTGTCATCTGAGACATTTCATTTAAATTCATTTAAATAGTTCTCAGTCCACCTAATTGTAATAGTATCAATTATATATCTCACCAAGTCATCCACAAGAAAATGATGAGAGCCATTGTCACATTTTTTGTATATTTTAATGAAGTATTTTTCACTTTTAAGTATTTCCAAATGTTAGAAAGTGTTTCCTTAAATCAAACTGTAATCTGATATTCTTCATATTCCCCTCATTGTTTCCAGAAAAAAAGCACACTTCTAATCATTCTTTCCTGTAATAACCTTTTAAATACTTGAAGACAAAAAGATCATGGTTTCTGTTACTGAGGTTAATCAAGCCAGTTTCTTTAATCAGTTCTCCCATGGTGAGGATATAGCCTGATTGTTCTATTTTTGACATTCTCTTTTATATATGGCAGCAGAACTGAACACAGTTCTCCAGATTCAGTTCAGTCATCACAGAATATAAAAATGAAAGTCCATCATATTTCATCTTCTACATATGGCTTCTTTTAATCCAACTTACTATAGCATGAAGTTTTTGTTTTGTTTTATTTTGTTTTGTTTCTTTTGGACTTCCATATCAGATCATTGATTCATATTGGTCTCAGAGAACACAGAACCTTCTAACTATCAGATGAAATGATTTTTAATTGCTTATTTCTCATCTTATCCTTGAGAAATTGACTTTATCCTAAATACATGATTTTGTATTTATTGCTATTAAATTTTTTGAATTAGATTATTTTTAAGCTTATTGAGATCTTTCTGATTACTATCATTCAATGTATTAACAGATGCTTTTAGTTTTGTACTCATCAGTACATTAGAAAAGCATGTCACATGTTCCTGTGGCACAAAATTTTAAAGATATATAGGGACAAACATAGATCCCTGTCTCTACTAGACATTTCTTTCCAAGATTCTATGATACCATTAACAATTACTCCTTAGTTGCTCCATTCACTTAGTCCTTAACTCATACAATTAATATTATCAAGTTAATATCAATGTCTATCATTCCATTCTGTTCATAAGAAAAATATAATTTTACTAAATGCCTTATTCAAATATAAATGATTCTTGGTAGTGATGGTGATTGTTGTCCTTTGTTCTTTTTTTTTTTTTTTTTTTTGTCCTTTGTTCTTTAAGTGGATAAAATGATATCACTATGTTAGAATCAAGGTACAGTTTGTATGATTGTGATTGATCAGTCAATATGAACTTACTACAGGTCAGGCACAAATATGTTTGCATAAACATTTGGGGTAAAGATGGAGATGACTCTAAATTTTTACATCTCTTTTTTTTTTTTTTTTTTTTTTGAGCTACTTCAATTTTGCTTTGCTCATAGAGCTCTGAATCTTCTCAATATGGTTATACCATGTCAAGTGGCCTTTGCCAATGTCTCCCACATCACATAATCAATTCCAAAGTGTGTAATGGGCTGAGGTTTGAGTTGATGCACTGAGGTCCCAAGTACATGAGGCTAAACAGCAATTGGGCTATACTCTAATTAATATACATGATTGGATAAAGAATGGTCCCTGCCCACTCTCCATGCAAGTCCTGATGTGTTGTATAGGAAATGACGATTTTGGGGGGTGGAGGCAGAGAGAGACAGGAAGAGGAGCTGAGAGAGATTGGGCCTGAGTTCAATACTCTTAGCTGCTGGTCGTGTGGCTGCTGGTCTAGCTAGCTTCTTGATTCAGCTACACACATTGCTATCGCCGATTCCCTTCTACCTCTTCACTGAGAATAAAGACTTACGATTTTCCCCTAACCTGAATTCCTGACTCCTGCTGATTTAAAAATACGCGATCTTCACAAAAGTGCTTCAGAGAAACCTTGAGAGAGTCCTTATATTACTTCTTCTGTCCACCATATGATTACCTTTCTTGAATACATTCTCCATAAAACAGTCTTTTAGGCAAATATATATTTAGCATTTGAACATTGTGACTAGCCCAACAAAGTTGTGCTTTCTTCAGTAGTTTGAATGCTTGGCAATTTGGCTCAAGAAAAGACTTTAATGTCTAATTTCAAGAAGTACCAACACAACATCGAGGTTAGGTACTTCACTGATGGGAAATTTTATAACTTGAAAAGGCTACAAGCAAAGACTATAGTGGAGGAAGAATTGGTGCATGTTTTGTTGTTGTCGTTTACAGATGATTGTATACTCAATGTCACCTCTGAAGCAGACATGAAGCAAAATATGGTTTAAGTCTCTGCCACAAGTGCTACTTTTGGCTTAATAATTAACATCAAGAAAATACGGATTCTTATAGCACCACACCATTTATATATGGAACCATCAGTTACAGCAAATGAAGAAATTTTGAAACGTGGATAAGTTGATCTACCTTGGTAGTATATTTTCCAGGGATACATATATTGACAATAAAACATACACAAACATTGCCAGATTTAACTCAATGTGTGGGAGGCTCTAGAAGAAATTAAGGGAGAGAAGAGGTATTAAACTGCCTATCATACTGAAAGTCTACAAAGCCATTGATCTGACCACATTTGACTGCGTGTAAAACCTGGACAATATACCAGCACCATACAGATTCAAGAAATAGAGTCACTTTCATTTTAACTATCTTAAAATACAAATATACATATTGGATTCCTGATAAAATTTAAGATCTCTGCAAATAAGGACTGTTTGATTTTTATCTTTGTTATTATTGTCATCAGCTTTCCCCCTATGAATTATGTACTATGAGCAAATTTAGTGGGCAATAAAGGAGGAGTCAAGGCTAAAAGGTAAGAAGAGTGACTAATGTCAAGCACAGACTAAAGACCACAGACAAGGAGGAATAATGTTACTCTGAATCTTGAGAGTGAAGGCCAAGACCTAGTATTTGAATAGGTGAATAAGAGCTAGCATCCAAAGTCCTGAGGTTTAAGAAGAGATGGAGCCAGGGTGTATGGTTTAGGGGTTGGATTCCAGATTTCCCAGCTGAGCAAAAGGGCACAAGCAAAGTGGATTTGAACTCTAAAGGTATGCACTAGTGTTTAAAGAGTACATGAGCAAATGGATTGGAATTCAGACCAGGAGACTAAAAGGCAAAGTTGAATTTCTGGAAAAGGACGTGGCAAGTTTACCTAAACCACACAATTAGGGCAGGACGACTATTCATTCTAAGACTGAAAAAGTCACTTTTTATTAGCTGTTCTTTCTAAGTAGGAGTGCCATTTTAATTTTACAAAGAGGAAACAGGAAAATGGAAACAAAGTGTTAAGTCACAAAATGAATTAGTCACTCCAGGTACTAGTCATAGAACTAAGATTAGAATTTTAAATCCTCGGATTAGTAATTTTTGGCTTAGCCTTTGGCCCACCATGAGTAATATGGCCAACCCTGGCCAATGTTTTAGGTGAGGAGTTTCATGTCTACCGTCCTCATTCTCTACCCTTGCTGATGTGAATGAATAGAAACATTTTAAGTTTTTGTGTCTCAGAGCAATTTATGTTTTTGAATTGTTTTGGTGCATCTTTTTCTGAAAGTATCACTTCTCAGTAACAACTATTTGCTGAAAAGAACACTTTCTGGTTACAAATCAGTATAGTAAAGCAATAACTGTAGCTATAATGACAATAACAACAACATGGTGCATTGACTCTACCTAACACAACTGTAGTTCCCCTTCTCTCTTCCAATAGTAGGTTTTTTGTCATCAGAACCACAGCATCAAAACTTGTCACTGCCTTGATTAGGATTCTGATGTTTTTGAAAGTTCTCACTTTATATGTTATTGTGATCATTGTGCCAATTTCTACACTATTGCAGTTAATCCACTCTGTATTAGGTCATATAACTTCCCCAATTTCTTTGACTTCCTCCCTCTTATTCATCATTTTATTTGATATAAAATATTTCATGATATTCATATATCAAAATCTGTCTACCTGTTCCCAAGCAATGAACCCACTACACAAAGATTTTTGCCCACCAGCCCTCTTTGTAGTGGCCAGAAACTGGAAACTGAGTGGATGCCCATCAGTTGGAGAATGGCTGAATAAATTGCGGTATATGAATGTTATGAGATATTATTATTCTGTAAAAAATGGCCAGCAGGATGATTTCAGAAAGGCCTGGAGAGACTTACATGAACTGATGCTGTTTGAAATGAGCAGGACCAAGAGATCATTATATACTTCATCAACAATACTATATGATGGATGTGGCTCTCTTCAACAATGAGATGAACCAAATCAGTTCCAATAGAGCAGTAATGAATAGAACCAGCTACACCCAATGAAAGAACTCTGGGAAATGAATGTGAATCACTACATAGAATTCCTAATCCCTCTATTTTTATCCACGTGTATTTTTGATTTCCTTCACAGGTTAATTGTACATTATTTCAAAGTCCAATTCTTCTTGTGCAGCAAAACAACTGTATGGACATGTATACATATATTGTATTTAACATATACTTTAACATATTTAACATGTATTGGTCTACCTGCTATCTGGGAGAGGGGATGGGGAGAAGGAGGGGAAAAATTGGAACAAAAGGTTTTGTAAATGTCAATGCTGAAAAATTACCCATACATATATCTTGCAAATAAAAAGCTATAATAAAATAATTGTCCACCACAAATTTGATATTATATCTATCTTGATATATTGTTTCCTTCTTCCCTTGCTATGATATTCTTGGAACATACATTAAGTAGTGGGATCTCTGAGTCAAAGGATTTGAACAATTTAGTACCATTTCCAGGAGAGTACCAACTTATTTTTAGAACAGATGGCCATCTTTCTTACAGCTTCCATGCAGCCTCAACTCCAAATCAAGGTTATCCTAGATAACCTAATCCTCTCAGTCCTGAAACTCCTGCCTTGGGGGTGATTGATCTGACTGCCTCCAGTTGCCCACTGCATGGAGTCCTGACTTCAGTTTCACTTTGCTTTCTGGACATTTCTTTGCCATCCAAAAAATCCCTGCCCGTGTATTCTCCCTTTCCACTTCAATCTGATCTCACCCCTTCATCCATTTCTACAATTAAAATCAGATCAATTTTGTTATTGCGCCTGTTCCTGGTGTGTCATTCACCATCCCAGAAAGTTTCTGTGAGCTAATGAAAACAATTATGAATGGTACAGTCCCAGACCCTAGTATTCATATATCCTAAGACTTAACTAAACTGAAGATTAGGTATTGCCTCCTTCCATATTGCTTGTTTCTTGTATAATTAGAATTATATAATATGTATATTCACACATGCATATATAAAATCATAAATATAATGTATAGTTATATAATATGTAAAATGTAGGGTCACATAGAATTTTATTACTATATAGTTATATAATACACAATAGTTATAGAGTTATTTATAGAGTTATATAATTATATAATGTAAAAAAACTTGTATAGAATTTCTAATTAGAGTTAAATTTCCTTGGGCTCTATCCCTCATTTCTTATTAGGCAATTCAGAAATAGCCTCATTTCAATATTCTAAACCAGGGCTTCTTAAACTTTTCCCACTCACAAAATTTTTATGTGACCCTGGATATATAAATCAAACATTTACTGCTAATAAACCATAATTTCATGACTCCCTCATTCAGTTATGAGACCCATACGGGGTCACAAACAACAGTTTAAGAATCTTTATTCTAAACTAACATTGTTTCACAAGTGACATTCTTATATTAGTGACCTGCCAGATCTTAGTTCAAGATTCTATATAATTTTGAGCCCTATAGGCTTGGACTTTGAATGGAGGTAAACATCTTATTTTATATCTAAGTCCTCAACTTGAATGCTGAGCTGGAGATCCAACACTTACACATTGGAGTGTCACAATGGATAAGGAGATGCAAAGTCAGAAAGACTTAAGTTCAAATCCAGCCTCAACTACTTGTTAAACTGAATGATCCTAAGAACCTCATTTAACCCCTGCCTATGTTGGTTTCTCTAATTATAAAATAGAGATAATATTTATATATTTGATATTATATATATATATATATATATATATATATATATATATATATTCCCTGTTAACATTTGTCTTCCTTCCCTGTCTGTCATCCATACATGAGTGTTGCTCTCTGGGAACTACTTCTTTTCCTTTTGTTCTACATTTTCCAAACAAAATATTCCATTTTCACTCCCCTCCCCCCCAATATATGTTACCTTCTTCTATTAGAATCTTTGATGATAAGGATTATCTTAATCTTGTATTTGTATCTTCAAGTTTTAGCACAGTACTTGGCACCTTGTAAATGTCATAAATTCTATTTCATTCATTTATTTACTTAATCATTTATATCTTTCTACAGTCAATTTAACACAATTTTTTTCTATCTAACATTCTTGTTAATCAACAGGCATTTACAAAGCAACTGTTGTTCTACAACATTTTATTCTAGTGAAATCTTTCTCTTCCTTCATTGACAGCCAAGATGATTAGCCCCTCAGTTGAATTCAATTCACAATTCATGGCCTCACCTCCCTGATGTCATGATTCACTTTGAGAATGAATAACATTTGTGATTAGGAGTAGAAGCTGCCCCACTGGTGAGCAACTAGACCTGGACAGTTGAGAAACAGCTCTTTTCCTTTCTTTCTTTGTTTTTTGTTTGTTGTTTGTTTGTTTCCCTTCTCTTCCCTAGGTCCACATAAAGTATTTGTATCCTTTACCTGCTGATGCTCCATCCAAAAGAATGTAAATCACAGAAACCTCTCAACATATCTTTAAAGTTTATAAGCTAGGACCATGTTTTAAACTCAAATCATTCTGCTTCTCATTGATTGACCAATAAGAGGTCCCAGGTCAGACCAGACATTGCTGAGTCCTTGATTGGCTCAGAGTGAATGTAAGTAGCAATTGTTTCTGTTTTGGCCAGAAATGCTGAGACTCTTCCCCTCTCAGACTGAATTTCTTGTTTTGACTAGATAAAAGAGGTCATTTTCTCATTTCTTACTTAGCCTTAATCACTGATTGGATGTATCCTCAGTCAAATTGAGACCCTTTATAGACTTTAGTTTTAAAATGCCAAGGTCTCCCACTGCATCCAGGGTTATCTTTAGTCAGATTAATCTATACCCATGCCATTGAAACCAGATAGCTCCAGAGGAGAGAGGGTGATAATTTTGCACAGCCTGCCTTCACTTAAATCTAATTTACTTGAATGTCATGGCATCAACTTCCTAATGTCATGACCCTCTTCAAGAGTGAAGGACAAACAACAACTATGTTCCAAGAAGTATGTTGACTACTGAGACACAAAAATAAAGAATTAAAAATCCCTAATCAAAAGAAACTCCTATGCTAATAGAGAAGACAAACTGTATGCATAAAAGTATATGTAGAGAGCAGTGAGGTGGTGCAGTGGATAGAGCACCAGTCCTGAAATCAGGAGGACCTGAGCTCCAATCTGGCTTCAGACATTTAACATTTCCTACCTGTGTGACTCTGGGCAAGTCACTTAACTCCAATTGCCTCAGCAAAAAAAAATAAAAATAAAAAAGTTTATGCAGAATAAACAAAAAGTTAATTTTTAAAATGTTAGTTTGCTAGATAAGCTGGGAGAAACAGGAGAAGCTTCCCAGTGAAGGTAGGGTTTAAGTCCTGTCTTGAAGGAAAAGAGGAATTTAGTTGTTTATACTTTTGTAAGAATAAAAGAGCTCCATTATAGAAATGAGGTTTCATGTATGTAATTTTAGACACTGAAGAAGAAATTTGGAGCATTTAGGGACCACTATGAAATTACATTTAATAATTAAAAAATTCCTCTATGGCATCTATCACAATTTTATAACTCAGAGCATCATGCTAACACAAAAAAGAAATGGACAATAGAAAAATGCAGCTTATTTTATTCTGAAATTTTTGAAGTCCAACCTACAGCATCTATTACTCTTTCAAATCTGTGCAAAAACTGTGCATAGTTTTTTAAATTTTCATTGTATCCCTTATTTCAACTTTATTAACAGTAGCCAAACGACCAACTGGATATTATGAATCCTAAATTCCAGAAATTAATCTGTTCTCAAATCTATCTGAACTACATTCTATCTTGAATTACTACTCTTTCAGGGAAGGCAAGATAGCTAATAAAAGCAAAATTGTTAATAATGTGAAGAATAGGCACTTTGGTTTGGTTATTTTCCTTTGCTCATTAATTCTAGTCAAGAAACTCTGCATAAAATCTCTGCAGTACGTAAGTTGTTTCACCTGCTATTGGACTTAACATTAGAAAACTAGATCAACTGTGAATATCAAACTGACAGATATTCATATATTCTATGTGACATACTCTTCTATTCAGTTCTGCCCATTCTTTTTATGAGTAACAGCTTTATACAAGAAGAATGAAATATTTGACTGCTATAAATTTTCTGATAGTTCAATTCTTATTTACATTTAAGTTTCTTCAGTTTATTTAGCATTTTAAATCTTGAAAGGTTTCCCTAGTAACAAGAAAAGCAACGCCTATAGTATTAAATAAATGTAAATTATATTATCTATTCTTAGAGCACATAGGGGATGTGAAAGCTCTTATAGTAATGGACTGCTGTTTTTCTCTTCAGGATCTTAGACGATTTATTTTTATATCTTTTGAGCTTTTCTTTATTTTTCATCCTAATGTTCTGCAATACCGTTTTACCACATTTTGAAATCTCTCTTTAGAATTATGTTATATAGTTCCATTAAATACTCGTAGACCCCAAATTAATTTTTAAAACATTATTTTAAATGAAAGATTATCTTATAGGGGAAAGACTTGGATTTAAATCTTGTTTCTGAGATTTATTTAGCAAGTCATTGAAGTTCTCTAGATTCCTGTTTTCTTATTTAAAAATGGAATTGATAACATTTGCAGTATCTACCTTACAGGTCTGTTGTGATGACCAAAATTTAAAATTCTATGCAGTAAATGTCAGCTATAGTTGTTATATATGGGCTCCATTTTTACGAGAAAGATATTACAAAATAAAAACACCAGTGTGCTGAAGACCCAATCGTTTTGAGATTAAAAGTTTCCCATTATGCAACCATGAGCATTACTATCTGTTCAGTGTTTTGCCTCTTCCACTTATTGATTGTATGAACTTGGGTTTCAGTTTGATCTTCTGTAAAATGTGATGGGATTGGTCTGGATGGCTTGTAAAGTTCCAGTTCCCTTCCAATTCCAGGTCTAAAATTCTAAGAACTATAAATTTGCTTTCATTGTTGTCCATTGTAACATTTGATTTCACTAATAGGCATGCATTCTAGAAGCCTAACTGTCATAATATTTATGTTAAAACATTTTGAAAGCAATTATCAGTAGTGATGCTTGCATTTATCAAAGTAGTTTATAAAAATTAACTAAATTTATCCCCACATCAATTCTGGGAGATAGATACAATTATAATCCCCATTTTAAAAATGAGGAAACTGAGGTAGACAAAGATTAAATTTACTTGCTCAAAATCACAGAGCTAGGAAGGTTGGATTTAATATGAGACTTCCTGATTTACATCCAGAGCTCTATTTAGTGTGTCATCCAGCTACATTTGTTAACAATAACAGCTTTCATTTCTGAAGTGTTGGGTGGTTTCAAAGCATGTCATGTACATTATCTGATTTGCTTCTCTCAATTCTTTGACACAATTAGAACAAATCTATTAATATTTTGCCTCTTCCTTAAGTGTTTTTGAAAAAAAAGAAGAAAAAGAAAATGCAAATATTCATTGTTGTATTCATTTATTGATTATTTGATTCAATTCATAGAACCATAGAACATTTGAGCTGGAAGAGATTTTCTGCTAGTCCAATCTTTTAATCTCACATGTACAAGGAAATTTGGATCCAGAGAGGGGAATGTCCTTGCCCAAAATCACCCAGCTAACAAGTGCTAAAATAAAGATTAGAAATGCAAGTCTTCTATTATGGGAAAAAAGACAATGAGTTTCATCCAGACAAAAGATTTAATTAGCAAAGCATGCAGTTACAGAAACAATATGGGGCAAGGCTCCTGGTAGACAAGGACTTTGACCATTAATTTCTACATCATTAATATGTAGAAAAGACCAAGGTCTCCCATTTCATCCAGGGCCATCTCCAGTCATCTTGATTTATATCTTGCCACAGGACCCAGATAGCTTTGGAGGGGAAAGTGAGGCAGATGACTTTGCATAGCCCTCCCTCACTTAAATCAAATTTCTTTCCATGACATAGCATCACCTCCCTGATGTCACAGTCCTCTTCAAGAATGAAGGACAAGAACAACAAGAAGAAGTTAACATACAATTTGGAGGTAGGTAAACCAATGCAGAATTGAGACACCTGGTTTCTTTTTGCTGGAGAACATTAGGAGACACTAAGGTGGAAAAGAGAGGGATAGTCTTGTAATATTTCTTAAATTGTGTGACCTTTAGGGGAAAGGGGTATAATCTTCAAAATTTTTCAAAATAAGCAACTGAGCAAAATAAGCAAATAACCCAAATAAGCAGTTGAAACTTAACTTCACAAAATGGAGGTTAAAGGCAAAATGGAGTCATAAATGCTATTTTTTCAATGTAACACTATCAAATCTCAGTAGAGCAAGACTTTTAACAGTATTACACTGTACTTTGGCAAAGAGTTTAGCATGATTTTATATCATATTTGCTTGAAGTGCTAAACTCCCTTAAGTTTGGTTTTTAATACAGTTTTGTGTTCACTCTTTTTGCATTTCAAGGATACCAGTGTGTCACATATATTATCCAATATTCTTACTACAAAATTGGTTCACATCCTTTTCTCATCATACCTATGCTTGATAAAATGGAACTGATATGAGCTTTTTTTAAGGGAAGTGCACTTAAACTTATGGATGGAAAAGTAATGATTCTATTAGACGTGATAGTCCTATATAGACATTTAGAAAAAATATTCAAAATATATTCCATCTACCATAAAAGATCATAAGTCATGATAACATCATTTTGGGTCAACAGCAGCATAGTTATGGCTGGAGACCTAAAGACCAGAGAGATTAATAATGGTAGAGTTGGCTCCTGAATAATATCTTTATAAATTCAGTTGAAATTAATTATATGTCTCCTCTTTGAGGGCAGAAATGAATGGATGATAAACTCACTCATATGCAATTAGAAGATGACAATTCACATTATTTTAAGTGTCATTAAAAGAACAGGTATTTTGTCTCCACTCATTGCACTGAAGTGGTGACATAGCTGTTTTTATGAAAGCAAAGATATTGAAAGCAAAAACTAAATGTTGAGGCTGAATCTCCATCATTTATTCTTCAGATTTTTCCTGCTTTTGATGGGCAGGACATCCAGAGGGATATTTGTGCTTTTACAGTAAATCCGTTCATTCTTAGTTTGAGTAGCAATTTGAAGCATTCCTACCATCTTCCTCTAGAAAGAGACTTTCAGAGGCAAGAAAAGAATTACAGGATTAGGGTAGAGAGCAGAGAAATCTGGGCTCCCTTTCCTTCCTAAATTTCAAAAATAAATTCAGAAAGAAAAGTCATTAGAGTTCTAGAAAAGAGGGTTAATAAAAGCTGTCATTTTCACTTAATATAACTGTTAGAAAGAGAAAAAGAAAAATCTGGCTTCATCTGTTAGAAAATTTCTTTGAGAAATAAAAAATCATGGAAGAAACATATCTCCACCTTCCCTACCCCCAAATGCCAACTTGCCTAAAAAATAATTTTCATCAGAATAATTGGAATATTTTAAATTCTTCTTTGGGTCCAGTCATGTTTACTTTCTTGCTTGGTTCTAGCTATCTATCTATCTGTCTCTCTCTCTCTCTCTCTCTCTCTCTCTGTCTTTGTCTGTCTCTCTATTTATCTATCCATCTCTCTCCATCTAATTCATCCCTTCATTAATCTATCCATTACCCATCCATCCATTCATTTGTCTATTTGTTCATTTATTTATGTATTCACTTATTTTGATATGTATGTGGTTTTTTGTTCCTTCATTTATTTGTTTATTTCACCATACATCTTGAACAGATTACATTTTTAAATAAGGAAAGCTATTTTTGTGATAAATGATAATTACTAATTTTTAAAAGCTTTATCAGTTTTTTTCTTTGTTGTTGCTGTGACGGCTTTAGAGTTAAATAGCAAAATTAATTCTTCATTGTGAACTGAGTACCTAATGGAAAGATTTTTTGCTGAAAAGCTTAGTATAAAATATTTACAAATTATGATATGAGATTTTCTTAAGGGTGAAAACTTTTCTTGCTCTTTTGGGAAGTCATTTAATGAAAAACAGAAAACCTGAAAGTTGAGGTGAGACATTTATTTTTCTAGTGCTGCATGCCAAGAAGTAGAAGAACAATGAGTTAATAGAACACTGTCCCCCTAATGAAGGATTTTAAACAATATATGACTTTATTGAGACTCAGTTTCTTTATGTATAAAATGAAAAGACTTAACTATGTAAACTCTAAGTTCTCCCTATCTGATAATCTATGATTCAAAGAGCTTTTGATCAAGAGAGAATATAGTTAGTGAGCATTATGAAATTTATAACATGGGGAAAATTTACAAAATTCTGATTGTATTTATGTGGCATCAAATTAGTTTGTAGCTTTTTATTTGTGGGTGGAAGCTGAGATAGGAATGAACTGCAAACTGAAGCAATTTATGTCCCCTAAATACTAGATGAGTCATTGAAATAGTCTGGTCTGAAGAAAGAATAAGTCATTTTAAATCAGGAAAGCTTTTTTTTTTCTAGTTCCAACTTGACTATTTATCTTATACGTTCTTGATTTCTTGTACCTGTTAATTTACCTGTAAAATGAAGATAATACATTGCCTGACTCAGGAGATGGATTCAAAAGCTGTTATTGAAATAGAATGAAATAGACTAAACAAATGAATAGACATTGGGTTGAACCATATGTACAAAAATATTTATAGCAGTTCTTTTTTGTGTTGGCAAAGAAGAGATGCCCATCAATTGAGAGATTGAGGCATATGAATGTGATGTAGTACTATGGTGCTTTGAGCAATGATGAAGGCATTGATTTCAGGAAAAAAACAAAACAAAACAAAACAAAATAAACAAACCTGGGAAGACTATCTAAACTGGTGTAAAGTAAAATTTACATGTAATAGTAATATTGTCAGGAAAAATAACTATTACTTATTAACTCTGACCAATACAATGATCCATCATACTCCAAAGGTCTCATGATATAAAATGCTATCCACCCCTAAATAGAGAACTAATAGACTCAGATGATAGATAGAAATATATTTTTCCTTCCCCTCCCATCTAGGGCACAGCTAATGCATGATTGTATATGTATGATGACTATCATATTTTTTTTGCTTTCTTAATGGGTAGGAATTGGGATAGAAGGAGAGAGAGAATGTGGAACTGAAAACAAAAATAAAACTTTTTGTAAAAAGGAAAAAAAAAATTATTGGATTGAAAGAGAGGTTGTAAAGAGAGATAAGAGTCCAGGATAAAACCTTGGAGAACACCAATGGTTTGTAGTCAAGACATAGATAATGGTAGCAAAAGAGATAGAGTGATCAGCCAGGTAGAAGAAGAATCAGAAGAGAGCAATGTTAATAATGGAAATGCTATCGAGAAATCAAGAAGGATTGAAACAAAGAATAGACCACTGAATTTAACAGACTAGTAAGGCAGAGAACTAAATTTCAAAGGGTTGAAAAGGAAATGCAGGCAAAACTTTTAAAATTATAAACAATTTTTTCTCTAGGAGTTAGACAATAAAAGGGAGGAAGGAGAGATATAGGATAATTTGAGGGGATAAGAGATGGAAGGTTTGGTGTGTTTTTTAAAATAATGTATATGTTAAACCCAGGTATATTAGCAAGCAGCAGGGAAGAACTTGATATTCATTGAGAATGAAGCTTTTGGGGGTGAGGGTGGAGGGAGTGACTTAGTGGTCAGGCAGATGAAAGGATTTGAAAAAAGGGAACAAGTGTCATGTTTGACATTGGCAATAAGAAGGGTTATATGTTTATCAGAGATGAAAAAGAAGAATGGTGTTGACAAATTTTTAGATATAGAATAGAGGGAAGAGAAAAACATAGATGGGCAAAAACCATTTTCTAAGTAAAATAGGAAATAAAGTCTTTTGTTAGGATAAAAGCAATGTGTTAATATAGGAACTTTGGAGAGAAAAAAGAGCATTTACTGTGGGGGTTGTTACAGATAATCAATTAGGGAACAACAAAAAGCTTACTATGCAAATGCCTCATGGAAATAAGATATTATCAATTTGCAGTGGATGTGATTGGCATACTTCTGTTACTTCTTTCTTCATTAAGCAGCAGGTGAATAGTAGTCAAGAAAGCAGATAGTGAGACTGACCCAGAAGACAAAGGATTTAAGAACTGATGAAAATGCAAATTTTAAAAATGTAAAGTCAAAATTAAGAAGCAAGAAAATTGGGAGTCATGGTTATGGGAGAGTAAAGACAGATGGAGAAACACTTGAAATCTTGGTAGAGAGGAAGAATTAGATTTAGAAGGGATAAATCCTAACAAGAAAATGAATAAGGAGTATATGACCTTGGGTGTTTAAATTTTCCTTCTCTGGCTTTTGTTTATTTATATGTTAAATGAAGGGGTAGAAGAGAGAAGGTTGTTCTAGATAAAAGATTCTTAAACTAGGGTTGATAAAAAAAAAAGATTAACTATTTAAATACAATTGGTTCCCTTTGAAATCATGTGCATTTTAATTTTTGCATTTAAAAACATTATTCTGAGGAGCCTACAGAATTCACCAGACTTCCAAAAAGGACCAAAAAGGAAAGTTAGCTGACTTAGTGATCCCATTGTTTCCATTCAGTAGTAGTAGGTCATCCATAAGCCCCTATCTATTAGCTTATCCAACATTGGAGAGGAGGTAAGAAAAAATGTCCCATCTCTTCTTGTTAATGTGAACCTATCCGTATTGTCTTTATCTCATTATGAAAGTTATCAATAAAAGCTGACTCCATTTCGAATCTCTTTCGGGTCTGTGATGATCAATCCATTAATGTGTTGCTATCTTAACATATTTTTTAAATAAAATCTTTCAATTATCTTTTTTCTGAATTTGCCTTATTACTCAGGGCAAAAGTCTAAACAAAGAACATTCCTTTGAACACTTGAACCAAAGAGATTATGATCTGGAGGTCTCTAAGAATTCTTTCATTTCTAGAATTCTACAATTTGTTATCTCTTGAGATCCATTCTAGCTGTTAGATCTACTGGAAGTCAAATTGACAGAGAAAGAAGTAGAGAAGTACCTGAACCTGAAGTAACTTTATTTAAACCCAGATTTGCCACACAAAATTCTAACTGCAGTTCCTGTAGACCTTGGCCATCTCACAATGAATGTTGCATTGAGATGAGATAATATCAATTTGTAGTGAACCCAATTGATATATTTGTGTTACTTCTTTTGAGTTATTAAGTAGTATATGAATAGAATAGAGAAGGCAGATAGCTAATGATAGAAGAGCAGGTTTTATACACTCAGATATATACAAAATATAGTAGCATCTCTTTTAGTTGCAGACCTCTGATGGTAGATTATAAACCTCCTTGAGGCAAGGGTCTCTTCTATTTTTGTCTTATGCTGTGTGCAGTGTGTAACAGACAATTAATGCCAGTTGGTCAATTAGAAGGAAAGTGGAAGTGGAATTGGAAATCAAAGGGATACCATCTCTTTGGGAGTGGCTAATCAAACTGTGGTACATGATTATGATGTTATATTATTGTGCTATAAGAAATGATAAACAGGATGAGTTCAGAAAATCCTGAAAAGATTTTATGAGCTGAAGCAAAATGAAGTGATTAGAATCATGACAACATTGTACATAGTAACAACAATATTTTTCAAAGGAATACTATGAATTATGTAGCTATTCTCATAATACAATGATCAAAGATAATTCCAAAGGACTAATGATGAAACATACTATCCTCCTCCAGAGAAAGAACTGATATTGCTTAAGTACAGACTAAAGCATGATATTTTTCTCTTTATTTTTTCATTTTTTTCTTTTATTGAGTTTTCTAATACAAAATGACCAATATGAAAATATACATGATTGTATATACCTATATACATGGAAAAAGAAGGCAAGGAGAGAGAGGGATAGAATTAACTCAAAACTTTAGAGAAAACAAATATTAAAGATTATTTAATATGTATTTGAGGAGAAATAATATATTTATATATTAAAAAACTTTATGTATGTGAATATGTCTCTATCTCTATGTGTATTCATATATATATATATATATATCCATATATTTGTAGAAGGAAAGTGGATAGTCATTTCTTGGGAAACCGATAGCTAAACAAAATATAATATATGAATATAATGGAATATTGTGCTACAAAAAATTCTGAATATCTTGAAAAGTTGTAAATGAACTAATACTTAGCAAAGTAAGCAGAACAGAGAGAAAAATGTACAGGAACACCACATTAACAAAGGAAAACAACATTAAGACGCTTCAGAATTGTGATCAATTCAGTGACTAATAATGATTTCAGAGCTCTAACAATGAAGCATATCCCATGCCTCTAGAAAAAAAGAGAATAAACAAAAAGTACAGATCAAAGCATACAGTGTCAGATGGGGCCAGGGTATTGATTTTCTTTGTATTACCTTATTTATTTATTTTTATCTATTTTGGTAGTGCTGAGGGAAAGATAAGAATCAGTGGGAAATGAGACTTATGTAAAGAAAGAAAAAATAATCAATCAAACTTAAAGAAAAAAAAAAGATATGACTCTGAATGAGAGCAGTTAATGATTTAAGGAGAATATTTCTTTTTTTCTTTTTCTGCCTTCAGGGAAAAGCAACAGGTGTGCTGCCTTTTGTGCAAAGTTTAGAATATTAAATGTTGTTCCCAAAATCCTGAAATATCTTTTAAATATCCTTCTTCACTTTCAGTTTTCATAAAAGGCCTAGGAGCAACAGAACAATCAGGATGACAGGTCACTGAAGTAAGGAATGAGAAACTTCTTTAACTGTTAATCTTTTTTTCCTTATAGTTAAAAAGAAAAGCCAGTTTTTCACCCCTAAGTCACTTATTTTTTTCCCTTTCAAAATTTATTAACTGACACAAAGCTAATCATTCACATAGTCAACCAATCCTTATTGAGCAGATATTCCATGCAGAGAACAGCAAGATAACAGTGGCTGGAGTTCAGAGGGCTGGAGTCAGGAAGGCCTGAATTCCAGGCTGACCTCAGACATTATGAGCTGTATGACCCCGTACAAATCACTTAATTCTGTCTGCCTCAGTTTCTCATCTATAAAGTGGGCTGGAGAAGGGAATGGTAAACAACTCCACTATCTTTGCCAAGAAAACCTCAAATGAAGTCATGAAGAGTGGGACATGACTGAAAATGATTTAGTTGGTAATTGAAGTAGGATGTGGATTTAAATATTCTGATGCCAACTACAATGATTTTTACCTTGAATTGATGCAAGGCCTATTTTTAAAACTGTAACTACCTTTATTCCTGGCTCTCTTATATTGAATCATCATTTACTTCTTGGTACAAAGGTAATAGTAATTGAAGGAGAAAGTAGAAAGGACCAAGATGTCACACATATGGCCTATAGATTACATGTGGACTACAATAATCTCATGTATAGCCAAACCATGTTCAAATATAATTGGGAAATACTTAAAAATTATACAAAAGATAAAAATTAATAATATGACATTTTAAAACTACCCAATATGTGACTTGTAGAAATCCTTATGTATAGTTTAGCAGTCCCTTTTCTGAATTTCATGCCATTGTATTAGGACATACCCCTCCACAGGAATCCCAAATGTGCTCTTGAAACAAGCAGAAAAGAATAGCAAAGAAAAATAATAAAAATATGAGAATAGATGCCAAGGATTCTCTTCCTTTTTCTGTTGTACCTGAATTTTTAATTTCTTGCTTGTCATGTGGGAAAAGGGTATTATTAGAAGTTACTATTAAAATTTCATTTGTTGGGAGAGAAGAAAATGGCAAATTGCTTCAATCTTGCCAGAAAACTCCAAGAATAGTGTTGACGTGTTATAGTCTATGGGGTCATGAAGAATAAGACACAACTGAATGATAGAACAATAATAACAGCAACAAGACAAGATGTGGGCAAAGTAAATGGCTAGAGTGGCAACTGCTATCACTATAAATACTACCAACAAATATATAAATAATCTTAAGTTTGAGCTACATGGCTTCAAAAAGAGTAATTGCAGCTACTTCTATGGATAAGAGTACCAGAGAACAGGCTTAATTAGCAACCCAGGTTCTTGAGCAAGAGGCAAACGGGTTATGTAGCTTTTTCAGGATCATCTACATATCTGAGGCTATATTTGATCTCAGGAAGATGGATTTATCTGATTCCAGCCCCAGTATTCTATACACTGTGCTACTTAGTTATCAACATGCTTAACTGAAGGGAAATAACTAATAGGACTGGTGGTTCAAGAGTACCACTACCGATTAGAAGATTTAGATATTTACTTGTTTGCTAGACAACAAGCTATCATCTTTGAGTCAGGTTTTTTTTTTCAATTGTGCCCAATTCTCCATGTCCTCATTTGGGGTTTTCTTGGCAAACATACTGGAATCATTTCCCATTTTCTTCTCCATCTTATTTTACAGATGAGGAAACTGAGGCAAACAGGTTAAGTGACATGTCACATAGTTTGAAAGTGTTTGAGGATGGATTTGAAGTTAGGTCTTCCTGACTCCAGCCCCAGGGTTCTACCTACTGTGCTACCTGCCTGATCCAAAAAATGGCAGCTCACAAACTAATTTGGACTGCTGCTGCTACAGTGACTCAAGTATCATATATGTGACAAAAAGGTGACAGAACTAAAAAGAGGAAAGTGAGTTGGAAGGGCCAAGGCACTTGCTCAAATTCACACAAACAATAGTGGATTAAGCTGGCACTAGAATCAGCTCCTTTAGATCCTAGGGTTTCTTGTACATTAGAGTAAATGCTTTCAGGAAATTGTCTATTACTAAACTATTCTTTGGAAAATAGGTTTGATGATATATTACTGTGGAATATTATGAAACACTAAACATTAATATATCCAGCATAAAGTGATTAGTAGCAATAGGATAGGAGAAAAGAGTAAAGTAATGATAATAAAGAATTGCTTAGGCTTCCTATACTACTTTCCTAGATGTTTGGTGAAGTCTTTCACAAGTTTAATGCTTAGCATCTTTCTCTTGGCCTTTTGTTCAATTACCAAGTGATTTTGAAACTTTGAAAGACAAATAAGGTCAAGGTTATTAAGACTATTAAATGAAGAGCAATTTCCTTACGAGTTCAATCAGAAACTAAGTTTGGATTTGCTTAAAAGGACCTTCTTTTGCTCTAAGATTCCTTATACTTCTCAGTCTCTAGTAGCAGTTGCAATCATAGCATTTAATCTGTGTCCAAGTGGAAAATTATAGCACTTGAGGTGATCATGTCACTGCTGACGTCTAAGACATGCTCAGTGGTGATCTAGATTTTCGCCCTGAGAACTTTTCATCCAAGCTGAACTTCCACTTCATTATCTTGAACAGTGGGAATTCTAAATTCTGTCAAAAAAAATTAGACAACTTTGGGAGTGCAGGAAACCATCTGGCTGATAACAAAGACACAATACATAACTTGTCAGAAAGAAAATTCATAACACTAATTATTGAAAAATAAAATAATAAACATAGTTATTAAAAGTCTGAAATGTATATGTCCTATATGTATATTTAGATAATATGTTGAATCAAGTATAACCCAAAGAGAGTAATCTTTCTGGCCTCTTGAATTTCTTTAAGAGAGTAGAAAAGGTATTCCTTTTGAGATATATGCATATGTTGTTGTCAGAGGAGTAGAGCTAAGATGGTAGAGTGGTGAGCATTTTTGCTGAGTTCTCCCAACAAAACCCTTTAAACAACTTACACAATCAAGCCAAACCAATTCTGAGCAAAATAATCAACAAAAAGTCATAGGGAATCATCTTTTTCTAGCTCAGAGCAAGTTAGGAAGACAGAAAGCAAGGTTTGCAGACACTAGGGTAGAGTCTGGCTGGGACTGTGGTACAGCAGAAGTAGCACCGGGTGCTGGCCTTGGTAGCAACTGTAGCAGCCGTAGGAGGGGCCCAGGCAAACAGTCAAGGGACATACACACTAGGCCTGAAATTGGGGGCTTCTTGGCAGCCCATCACCCATCACACAGTTTCAGGCTTGAGAGAAGCAATTATAGGTGCAAGGAAACAAGGACCCTATTAGGCAAGGATCAGAGGTCACACTAAGAGGGTTGTGAGGAAACCACACACCTACAATCTGCTTATGATATCACCCTTTATGTTTAAATCATGTAATCCTTTTAACCTTATCTTCGCATGTGGTATGAGATATTGCTCTATATATCAATGTTTTCCTTATATCAAGCCTTTTTCTCTTTTCATTTCTACTCACTGCTTCCAGTTACATGACATGAGTCCAAGTAAAGACCAATGGTTTTTCCACATTATAGCCATTTGTATTTGACAAACAGTTGATTAAAAAAGTTTTAATTGTTTTTTATTCCTTTAAATCTCGCTCCTCACCCCAGTCCTGGGAGTACAGCAGAAAACAAACAGAGCCAGGATTTGACTACTTGCCTGCTAAGGCAAGTCTAGTATTTTTTCAATCACATCATTGTGATTGTCCTCCAATTAAAGTTTCTTGTTTTGGCTGTTGGGTCTGGTTTATTCAGTAAAAATGTAGTTAATTCCTTATTGATTATTAATTGGCTGATAAGTGTATCCTCTAACTTTGAAGGTATGTTTATATTCCAAGAGAATAGATGGAATTTTTATGAGAATCAAGTTTGATGCTGTTTGAATTGGAACAAATGAGACTTGATAAATTCTCTTAAAATCGCAACATTTGATATCACATTCATTTGGCTGTCATTAATACCATCAGTTTGTCGAACAGTGTGATCATTTTGACCAAGCTGTTTTTCATTGCAATTTTAAATGACAATTTAAACATAGATTTGAATGGTACACAAAGCCTGATTTGGAATTGAAAGAGTGAGGATGTTATTGAGAGCAGTTCATGTTGTTTCAAGGACAGAAAAGAAACAAGTACATGTAGCTTCATCAATACAAAGTTACCCATTAATTAGTAAAAAGAATGACACCTGGTTTTATTGAGTTAAAAGCCGTGCAATTTATTTACTTACTGTAGGCCAAGGAAAGTTCTGTGAGTATCTACTCTCTCTCTTTAAATTAGCTTATATTTATTAATGTATTTATTTACTGTATTGTCTAGTAGAAAATAAGCTGCATGACATCAGACACTATTTTAAAAATTATTTTTCTTTGAATATCAACACCTATCACAGTGATGTGGCAATTCTATTAATGAATGTTTCTTAAATAAATGCATGCTATAGGTCATCTAATAGAATGTACTATTGCTTCTTTCTTCAAGGAAAAGCAATTTCCAAAGTGAAGTTTCATCCTTCAGCCAGATGCCTGATTGCTTTCAGGGAATCTAACTTTGTCTGCTTCAGAGAATTAAATTAAGAGTTTAAAGCTAAAAAATATGTAGCATACTGAGTTCTTCACTAACTATTATTATTCAAATCTTCAGTTTTGTTGGTTAGAGTAAAAGTTTTCTGACTTTTGAAGTCCTTAAGAGGATACTGAATAGTCAATTTTTAAGGTTGCTAATATATTTTCCCAAGTAATCATTTTACAACTTAATGAGAAAAGATATGCCTTCTCCAAATTTGCTTCTGAGAATTTTTCTTTTTGGTCTATACGTGTTTTTGCTGCTGTGGGAACTCCTGGTGGGGAATGTCCTTTTTTAAATACAAATTTTAAAACACATCTATAACTTACATTTTTAAAGAGTTGTATACATTGTATAAAGAATATTCATGTGTTTCTTGATACATAAGATAAGGATACATAAGAGTAGGACTAAATTCCTGTCCACAATAATTTATAGCATCCAAGACATGAAAGGCACCTTCAAGTCATCCAAAGCATGAATACTCTAGATAACATTCCAAAAACTTTTAATATCTACTGAAATATTTTTTATTATAGGAAACTGCTATTGTATGAGGAAACTAAATTAATTTTGGATAGCTCAAATTTATCAAACTCCTCTTTACATTTAACCAAGTTTTTTTTTTTCCTTTGTATTCAATTGATTTTCAACAAGTGTTTTAATTTTTTTTTTACAGTGATCCCTTACTTTAATACTGTGAAAAAGTAATGATAAATTTTCCACTTAAAACTTCTGCCAAGGGAACATATAGAGGAAACTTGGAGAATTGGAAAATTTTTGAAGTTAAGAAGAACTGAGCAAAGTCTTGTTTGTGCCAAACATAAGTTTCATGATGATAGGAAAGTCAATTCACCTTTTTCTGCTCTCTGGGTTACTCTCAAACTAAAATGTATAGACAAGTTGCAGATCTGTACCAATAAAGGGAGTTTCTCCATTCCAATAAAATCTAAGATAAAATCAAATAAAACACATCTCTTATTATAGTTTTGTGCTATGTGGCAAGGATATAAAACAGAAGCAAAAATGGTTCCATGCTCTTTGAGCTTACATCTATACCCCAGAAGCAACAGGCCATAGGGAATCTACTTGACATGATCAGTCATGTGCTATAGGAATATCATTTTGGCAACTGTGTGGAGAGTGAATTGGAAAGGGAAAGATTGAAAGCAAGGAGATTAATTTGAAGACTCTTTCAATTGCAAGAAATAATGTGAATCTGAACCAAGATAGTGGTTACATGAATGAAAAAACGGGATCTGATGGGTAAGATCTTTTAGAGTTAGAACAAAATTAGGTAACTGATTCCCATTGACCCTAATGTTGCCCTTTGGAATTGCACAAAATTAATTTAATACTTCTATCCCATAAAAGAAACAATACAAAGTAATATTATCCCAATAAGCATTTTCTCTTTAGGCTGAACATACCCAGAATCTTCAATTCTTCTTTCCATGAGTTTATAAACTAGTTGAAGAAGGAATTCATACATAACTGGAGCATTTATTGAATGAGATGATAATATTTGTGTGTGTGTGCGCCAATAATTGATGGATCTTGGATTTCAAAAATATGAATTAATTATTTTATAAATATGGATCACAACATGTCTGGCTTAAATATTCTTTTTTTCCCCCTGCAACTTACCAAGGGTCACAAAGCTAGGAAGTATTAAGTGTCTGAGTCAAATTTGAACTCAGGTCCTCTGATTTCAAGGCTGGTGCTCTATCCACTGTGCCTCCTAGCTGTCCCTGACCTAAATATTTTTTAAAATAGTTGTAGACCCGAAATCCATCATCCTGGAGTCAACCTAGTGATAAGTATATCTGAATGTATTCTTGGCTGATTCTCTTATGACAGATGCTTTTCTACCTTGATAGAACCCATCACATCCTGCATCCTGCTGTCATGGCCTTTGAGAACTAAGAGTTAATTATATTTCACAATGAGACAATATAGTAAGACTTCAGTGAAATTTTATGTGAAAACATTTATGTAACATATTTTGGATAATGTCAACTAGTGCAATGATTAAAGGCAAAGCAAACTGTTATTTGTAAGATAAAGATAAGCCATTCAAAAAGATTTCAGAGAAAGAGAGATCTGTATTAAGTGGCATTTGAAGTGATGTTTTTCTAGAGGTAGTGAGATGTAAATGATGAATTGATTATAAATAAATAAAAAAGGAATAATTCTGTCAGGGAGAGAAATAACAGGAGCATAGCATATGTATGAGGGGTAAGGTGGGGAAAGGAAAAAGAGCAATAAATTATTCTGAATCTACAGCAAAGGTTTTAAAATGGGTATTAAGGAAAAACAAGATTGAATAGGTAGGTTAGAGTGTGGTGGCAGTATCAAAGACTAGGAAAAAATGAACTTGGTAATTGGGAGCCACTGCAGATTCTTCACACACAAAAAAAATAGCAAAATTAAGACAATCTTTTTGGAACATTATGATGTTTGCAGTGTTAGGTCTGAATTGAAGAGGAGAAAAAGTCTTAGGATAGGCGGTTAGGTATAAAACCTTTGCACTAAAAGTGGAATCAGGCATTACCTGGAGTAAGTAGATGCTATTGAAAATTGGAAGAAAATATTAGAACTGAGACATTGAAAAGGAATCAATAATACTTATTTACTGATTGAATGAGGGTGGAAGAGAAGTCACATGTTGAGTATATCCTCAGTTCTGAAGTAAGGTTTCTGGAAGCACATTTTGTAGAAATGTGGTAATTTGAAAGGAAACATAAAATGCAAGAAAAGTATTTCAACAAAAGTCCTCAGATCCTTCCTTCACCTTTCTAAATAACAGAGATACCACATTGTCCACAAATTACCAATGAGTTCAACTATGAATGGGTTGAAAAAAGAAGAAAAATTGACACAAATTTAAAATTATAGATGAACAGTTCTAGAAAATCACTTCCCCTATCAGTAATTTGGTTAGTAAACTATGTAGCAAAATAAATTTATAATAAATCTGTGACGTTTCCTTCCTGTGTAAAACAACAACAACAACAGAAATAATTAGGCCAAGATAATCCTATTTTCATGACTATTTTATTTCAGAGGAAATAAGATTTCATTTTTAATATAGATGCTACATGTCAGTTGTATTTTAACTGCAAGCTAGTAAATTGAAAGTTTATGAGAAAAAACACATAATCAAAACTGATTGTATTCATTGTTGAGGAAAGGTTGTAGCAATAGATTTAATTAAACAATAACTCAGTAAACATCACAAAATGATGAACAGAATTTTTCAAACACATATCATTAAATGTGACAAAGGAAGGCATTACTTGACCAAATTCTTATAATAGAAAATAAAATTTAATTATATTAGATGGCAAATTGCTATTAACTTACTGTTTGTTCTCCCTGGAGTCAAACAACAAAATTCTATATCTCTGATCCCTTTATAGACAATTAATATTTTCAACAAAAACAACTGCTTAGGGAGGCCCAGAGGCATAGCAAGTATTAACTTAATTTTGATTATGGTTGAAATTTAATTCGCTGACTTACATCACCATAAAGCCATTATAAAAAATATATTAAGAAAAGATGGGAGAAAAGAAAATGAGATGAACCTCAATTACAAACGTAACTTTTTTCTAAGTGTATAATAAACTGCAGAGTTTTGTTCTATTTGCCAATATTTGAAGATCTAATTAATTAAAATATTGAGCCTAGGACTTAGGCCATAACCATAAAAAATAAAATTCTTATAAACTAGATATTTTCACAAGGCTAAACTAGAAGAGAACAACAATGCATTTAGGCCAACTCTCTGGTCCATGATCTGGAAAACAGGATCCATAGATTTTATTTGAGGAAGGAAGATGTGTCCCCTGCTAGGGAAATGAAGACAGAAGCTGTGGGAATGGTTTTCGGTGTAGTTGTCCAGTTCTTACGGTTCTCCATGTCTTGTAAGATTAGAGAAAGAGAAAAGTCCCTAATTTTTTGTTGGTACTATTGTATCCATAATATCATAGATGTACATCAATTATGGGTTAGGAATACTGGCACACCTGAGCACCCCCAAGTCACATTCTATGAATGTCTGAGTATAACTTATTGACATATGGATGTCTGTCAGTCAATAAACATTTATTAAGTGCCCAGGTACTGTGTTAAGTAAGGGGATATAAAGAAAGTCAAGAAAACAGTCCTTCTATTCCAATCACAGTCCAATGGGGGAGATGACATGCAAACAATTATATAAAAATAAGCTGTATTTGGGATAAACAGGAAGTAATTAGCAGAAGGAAGGTACTTGCATTGAGGGATTGGGAAAAGGTAGAAGGTGGTATTGGAGCTGGGACTTGAAGGAAGCCAGAGAAGTTAGGAGGTGGAGTATTTCAGACATGAGATTCAGTCAGTGAAATCATGCAGTTGAGAGATGGAATATCTTATTCATAGCATAAGCAAGGAGCACAATTGCTCTTAATCAGACAGTACATGTGAATGGGATATAAGGTATAAGAAAACTAGTGTAGGAAGGGACTGTGTTATGAAGAGCTTTGGATACCAAACAGAAGATTTTATATTTGATCCTGGAGGTGACAGGGATCTGAATCCAGCTCACCGTGATACCAAATTTTTTAAGTAATTCATTTTATGATGTTAGTATCATTAAGAAGCTGTATTTTATTTTTTTGTCCTAGTCCCATATGCTATTCAATTTTATCCCTCAGTATCACATCCTTATATAATCATAGAATGATTATTCTTCTTGTGTTTTAAAGATATGGCATACTTCAAAAAATCTGAAGATCATTAAGTGATGTTGATATTACTTAAAGTTATGAACTGAAGTTATCTATGATCTCATTTCAATATGTGCAATATCCCATATTTACATAAATGTAGAATACAAATAATTAATACTCATCACATTTAAAAAAAATCTGCACCTCCAGCCTGAGCTATGCTATTTTTTTTTATCGATAAACATTAAACTTGCTAAAACTTTGGAAAATAATGATAGAGGTGAATTACTTATACTTTGGACAGGGAGCTTCTATAGAAAGTGGCATTTAGAGGGCCACATAACCTAAATCTCAAAGCCAAAAATTCTAATAAGATTGTAGGATTTTTTTCATTCACTCTATCAATTCATTAATGATGGTATAGAAATTAAGAAATTCTCTTTTAGAAATATTTGAGTTCTAGTTTTACTTCCCATATCTTTGTTTGTTAAGTTTCTTAACCACTTTGGAGTTTTTTCCAACTATTCCTATTTAATTTGTGTGATCCAGTTATAATTACTTAAGTTTTGCTCTTATTTTTTCTTGTTTTACTCCTCAGATTATTATTCTTTGTGATTTTTTTTCATTATAGAATCTTCTGTATTTACTCTGCCTTTTTTAGTCTCTTTTCTTCTTTGCCTGTTGACAATAGTATGTCATTTAGATTTCTTTTCTTTAGTACCCAATGCAGTATGGGAAGAGCTAGAAATGTTACCTAAGAAGATTGGAAAGAGTGGTTGGGTCTAAGTAAGTGTTGTAGGCAGCACAACTTAAAAACTCCTGGGGAATGGTTTATAAAATATTTCAAAGAAGGGATTATATGGGGGGCAAAAGGATGCAAAGCTCTCTGTTCATATTATAACCTTCCTTTCCCATTCCCTAAATATAATTTTTGGAATATACTAAAGGCAAAGATTATTTAACTTTTGACTTTGTCTTCTCAGTACCTGACAAATAATACTCAAGACAGTGTAATTGAGTAATTGATTTAGAAAATAAATGCCAGGATTTTGAGCTACAAGGGATCTTATAGATTATCTAATGGAGTACATTTCCTTCATTTTACATATTAAGAGCCTGGGACTCAGAAAAATGAAGTGATTCATACAAGTTCATAGTAATTACATAATTTAGGTAAGATTCAGGTCAGATTCCAAATCTAATGTACTTTCACTTACTAACCTGTCAATTTATACCTATTTTGTTATCTCTATCTAATCCTGGTACATAAGTTCTCACCTAGAACACAGTACATAAGTTGAGGCACTACACTTCAGAAAGAATGTTGACAAACTGAACTACGACCAAGGAAATTCCATTTAATTCAATAAATCATTTATCACCTAATATCTTCAAAATATAGTAGAAGGTGCTTGGGAATACAACAAAATGGCACAATAATCAGAGGCCTAGCATTCAAGAAGCTAATATTCTACAGAACAAATGCAACATACACATGTGGAAGTAAAAACAAGGTCATTTGAGAAGGTATCCAATGCTAACAATAAGACAAAAGAAACTAGGTAAGGGTTTTTAACCTTCTTTGTGTTATGAACCCCCTTTGATTATTAATATGTTTACAAGTGCTATCCTCAATAAAGCTGTTTTTAAATGCACAAAATAACATACATAAAATTATGAAGGAAACAAGTATTTAAATGTAAATTTCAATATAATTGCCAAAATTGTTTTTTCAATATCTACAAACCTCAAGTTAATAACAAGATATGGCTGCCATTGTAAGCAATCGGTAAACTGAATCTTAGACTATGACCTGAACAATGTGTTTAGCCTGCAGAAGAAAAGATGTAATAGGGCTGTCACCAGTCTTTAAATATATTACAGGTTCTAATATAAAAAAATTAGCATTTTTATTTTTTATTCAGAATTCAATAATAAAAATGTTGTACAGAAATTACAGTGATGAAAATGTTGGCTTTTTTACTCTTTAGAGTTTTCCAAAACTGAAATGGGCTTTGCCAGAAAGTGGTGAGCTTTCCATAACTGAAGCTTTATAAATGGGGAAGCAATAATTATTTGCTTGGGATTTTGTGGCTAGATTTCCCATTTCAAGTGGAATTAAAATATTTGATCTTTGAGAGAGTTCTTCCAATTCAAAGATTCTATGATTCCAGAAAAAAGAAAATGTGCTACTTTTCTTGAGAAAGGCATGTATCCAAAAGTATCTTGTCTTTATGTGGTTAATTTTTATGTGCAAAGGCTTGTTCATTCATTTTCTCTGTAAAACAAATGTCTTGTCTATTCATAATAAATCAAAACTTTGAAAATATAATGATATAATTATTATTTATTTATTATATTTATATACATAAATATAAGCCAGATGATTCTAGGTTTGTTAGCTTCATTAGTATTCCCAAAACTTTCAAGCAAATGCTGTTGCCTCCAGAGAAATGAAATAATTTACTGAATTCCTGGAGAAGCAGTTCAACATCGATTACCATAAAAGATAATGCTTTTCAAACTGATCACTATGTATGTACTTATAAAAAAAACCAATACAACCAATAATCCCTTTTGCATTCCAAATATCTAACCAGTCTCTAGCATTTGAACCTGTCTTCACATGCTCAAATGGGCAACACTGTCCAGACAAAAATGTGATTGGAATTAATACTAGAAAACTAGGTCTTTATCATTGCTGATCTTATATTGATATTTTGTTTTCATTGTAAAAATGAATTCAGACTCAACTAATTTTAAAAGAGATTTCATTTGCAAGCAACAGTGCTTGAATTAAAATTGCAGAACATTCCTGGGTACTTGTTATATGACCTTATCAAGTACTAACCTAACTTTTCTTGGTTTGTCCAGAAGAAACAATCTGTAATAGCCTTTGCTACTTGCTTCAACTCCCTGAGAAGCTAAATATCACACTGTGTTCACAAATTGAGTTGTTGTACTTGAGTAATCATATTTAATGTTATTTTCCAAAGAGAACTCTAACTCTCAAAAGTTCTAATGGCTTAATCACAAACAATGATGACATACTAGAATTCAAATAATGTTAATAAAATACCCTATGTACATAGTGTACTACAGATTATGAAGCACTTTCTTTGTAAATTCCCTATGAGGTAAATAATATAAATATCATGAACATTCTCATTTTACAAAAGAGGAAACAAAGAATGAATGTGTGAATGAATGAATTAATTTAAATGCTGACTATATGCTGTGAGTGTGCTAAATTCTGGGGAGACAAAACCAAAAGCATAAACAGTCCTTGCTCTCAAAGAGACAACATGCTGATAGAGGGAGACAATAGTTGTAAGAAAATACTGACTACTGAGGAGCACTTAAACACAGAATTAAAGGCATGGCCAGTGGGTGCATATGAAAATAGATGGATATAGTTCTACTAGGAATAATTGATTTGATCATAGTTCCAGAACTAGAAGGTAGTGAGGAAAGAGGAAGGAGGGATGAGCAGCTGAAGGAAGGATCTGAGGGGTAAGGCATTTTGTGAGAATATGACTTAGAAGCTGGAATAAAGTGAAGCATTATAGGAGCCTGCCTTGAACTAGTAAGGAATTCCAAAGATGAAAAGGTTAAACCCTAAAGGGCACAGTCTCAGATCTAGGCAACAAGACACCTGGGGAGCAGAATGTCAGAGGATGGAAAGGTAGTACAATTGAATGACTTACCAGGGTTAATTCAGATGTTCAGTGACAGAAATAGGATTTTCTGACTCCACTCCACCCTCCACCATTCCCCACTACTTCTCAGTCAACAGAGAACTGTGGTTTTCTGTATAGATGTATTTTCATACAATCACAGCAAACACAAACTCAAAATTTTTAAACATTTTATCAATTCTGAAAAAATGATTAGCTGATACAAATGAAGACTAGCTCTATCATCATTTTAAAGACATTTAATCAATTCAGAATTATAATAACTGAGGAGATTAAATGATTTCCAAAATTGCTTCTGTTTTTAAATAGTTTGCTTCTGAGATTGGTGGGGTACCATGAATTGGTAACCTTTTCATTGCAGTCTGGAGAAGTAGAAAGGCAGTCTTGCAGGTGCAGAGCTCATGGGGTGGTGTGGACTCAAATCTACTATTATCAAATCCCTATTAAACATTTCATACTGGATATCTTGGAGATATCTTAAATTCAAAATATCCCTTATCTCTCCTTGATGTCTTCCCCCTCAACTTCAATTAGACTCAACTACCAAGCTTCCCTTTTACTCATGAACAATTCACTTTCTTTCCTGGCTTTCTAGTTTACAGCACGTTATGTAACCAATGAGTTTCCAACACCTATCATATATATATATATATATATATATATATATATATATATATAATCTAACAGTAGAAGAAACATACCTTGAATTTATCTCTTTCCCATTAAGCACACAACTCTCGGACCTCAGGCTATTTCCTGGACTACTGCCAAGGTATCTTAATTATTCTCCCTGCATCAAATCTTTCCCAGTGCAATCTAATCTACACACAGAACAAATCTGATCATATCACTCTCTCCAACATTCATTAAACTCCAGTAGTTTCCTATTTCCTCCAGGATCAAATAAAAAATCGTTGTAAAGTCTTTTATAACCTGGACCTTTCCTGTCTTCCTAGGATTCATATACCTTTCTGCTTTCTACTTACTCTGTAGTCCAGCCACACTGGATTCTGTGCTGTTCCTCACATGTGATCCTTTATCTCCCAAGTCTAAGCATTTTCTCTGGCTGGATATCTAGAATTCTCTCCCTTCTCATTGTCATCTCCTGACTTGCCTGCCTTCCTTCAATCTTGATTAAAGTTCCACCTTCTGCACAAAGTTTTTCTAATCCTCCTTAATCTTAATGCCATCTGTTTAAGACTACTCCCCAATTAATCCTATATGCATATATGTTATGTATGTATATATATATATATATATATATATATATATATATATATATATATATTATCTCTTTCCCATTAAGCACACAACTCTCGGACCTCAGACTATTTCCTGGACTACTGCCAATGTATCTTAATTATTCTCTCTGCATCAAATCTTTCCCAATGCATATATATATATATATATATATATATATATATATTACATATATACATATGTAATACATATCTATATCATCTCCTCTTAATAAGTAGTTGTTTATATGTTGTCTTCCCCTTTAGATTATGAAGTCATTGAGAGGGAGGAGCTATTTTTGCCTTCCTTTTTATTCAAAACATTTAACATGGTGTCTGGCACACATAGTGGGAACTAAATAATTGTTTGTTGTCTTAATTTGACTTGATTCAATGAAGCCTATAGTCTAAAAAAATCAAACAAAAACAAAAATAAAAAGCAGTCTAAACATCTATGAGAGAAAAAGAGTATAAATAAAAAAGTAACTTGTAGAATAATAACAACAATACTTTTTATATAGCACTACTATGTGCAAGACATTGGTAAGTCTTTACAATTCTTATTTCATTGATTATTATAACAACCTTTAAGAACCCTGAAAAGTAAGTATTTTTATCACCTCTATTTTATGAATAAGGAAACTAAAGTGAATAGAGATTAATTGACTTGACTAGGCTCTATATTCTGATTTTGGTGATAAGTGAGCATTAGACCAACTTCTCCATGAAGTACACTGTCTCAGATATATGTGTGGTTTATTTGGGCTTAGTCCTTTTGGGGCACAGTGTTAAATGTGCTGTGCCAAGTGGAATTGTGGAAGTTATTTGGTGATAGGGCTGGCTTCTTAAAAGGTGGAATATCTATGTTTTGTCTCTTAAAAACTTTATATTTTTGATAAATGTATAAGAATTACATAGCCCTTCTTAATTGTTTGCCTGTAATATTGCATAACCTTTTAATTTTATGATGTGTTTTAAGTTTAAAAACCCATTATACTGCCATTTATGTTCATGTGTGATTGTGTGTGTGTGTGTATGTGTGTGTGTGTCTGTGTGACTGAGACAGAGACAGAGACAGAGAGACAGTGAGAACAATCTGGGATTTATTGTTCAAATCTTGTTAGGTCATTTGATTCTACTTCAGTTAAATAATCAGTTCCACTGATTTACATCAAATAATTATAATTACTAAATGGGGTTTCCCACTATTATTTACTTTATGATATTCTTGTTTTTGTCAGCAAGAAATACAAAGTATTTTATTTCACTAATAAGAATCTCATTTCAATACTTGCAACCACAAAAAACACTAAATAAACAAAATCTCCTTATTTTCGAATGTTATTGTCATATATATGTATGTATGTGTATAATACATGCACGCATTCTTCTGATAGTTTATATTTATTAATGAATTGAACCAGCTACACCCAATGAAAGAACTCTGGGAGATAACTATGAACCATTACATAGAATTCCCAATCCCTATATTTTTGTCCACCTGCATTTTTGATTTCCTTCACAGGCTAATAATAGTACACTATTTCAAAGTCCGATTCTTTTTGTACAGCAAAATAACTGTTAGGACATGTATATTGTATTTAATTTATACTTTAATATATTTAACATGTATTGGTCAACTGCCATCTAGGGGAAAGGGATGTGGGGAAGGAGGAGAAAAATTGGAACAAAAGGTTTGGCAATTGTCAATGCTGTAAAATTACCCATACAAATAACTTGTAAATAAAAAACTATTTTAAAAAAAGAACAATTTTCAGGATTTTGAAAATAAAAATGTAGAACCAAAAAAAAAGAAGATTAGGGAGTCTAAGTTCTTTGCCATTGACTCCCCCAAGTTTGGAGGGGTCCTGCACCTCATTTTATTTAATAGCAGTCAGATTAGCTTTTATATTGAAATATTACAAATTGGTAGGTATAATTACAAATATATAAACCTACTCCAAAATGTGTGAGACTTAATCCTCTTTCCTACCCTAAGCCAGTCTAAAGTGAGGAAAAGGGAATTAATTTTTTAGTTTATCTTGATTGCCATAGAACTCAGTTCAAGTTTCAACTTTAAAAATCCTTTTTGTTTGATTCCCAGGTGACCTGGCTTCTCAGGGTATCATGTAAGGATGGCTGGGTACAATCTTAATATCCTGACTTCAAGGGTTGAATTCACAGTCCTATGGGGATCATCCCAAACCCTGAATAAACAATACAGAATAGAAACAAATACCCCTAGGACCATTTATTAGAGTCAAGCATGAAAAAGCGAATAGGGGAAAAATTGGTTCAGTTCATGGCATCCATGAAAAAGAGTGATGAAAAGAGAGCATTTTAAAAAATTCAATTCAATAAACATTTATTAAGTGCCTATTAAATGCCAGGCACTATGCTAAGTGCTAGGAATACATTCAAAAAAAGTTGCCAAAAGACACTGTAGAAAGAGAAAGGACAGCTCAGTCTTGTTGATTTTAATGACTAGCCCAATCCGCACATTGGAGAGGATGCAATTGGCCTCACATTAGACAAACTAGACATGCTAGAAAGGCCCCTAAAGAACATATTTATGTTTTATTGGGCATGCCAGAGAAGCCCAGATTACATAAGTAAATAATAATTATTCATTTAAGAGCTCCTGCCCTTCTTCCCCCATTTCTTTTTTCATTACTTTTCTTTTTCTGTGAAACAATTGTGTTGATTTTTTGGTAATTTTAGTTTTCCTTTTCCTTTCTTTCTTTTTTTTTTTTGAGGAAGATACTAGGATTTTTCCTCTCTTATAACCTTTCATTCTTCCTGAAGTTCTTAGCATTTAATTTTTCAATATTTTATCCCATGATTATTTTTTACATTGCACTGTATCTTTATTTTGCCTGACGTTTTCTTCAATTTACTCATTACCTGATTGATATTTAACTTTTCTTGTTCAAGGATTTATTGTAGAATATTTAAAACATATTTTGTATATCATTGTCCTTGTCAACATTTTCCTCTCAATCTTCATATTAACTTACCCATATCATTTTTTATTCCTCTTTTCTTTTTTTCCCCTCCTATCTAGAACCACAGTTTTGTCAGTCTTGTCTTGCTGCCCTTGAACTTTAGCAAATTTTTACTGGGTAATTTTTATCCTTTTCTTCCACTTATCTTACCTCCTTCAATGGTGTTGATGGTATAAAAAAATAATAGCTATCTTAGGGGAACTTACATTTTAAAGTAAAGAATGAGGATGATAGATGGATTTTGGACTAGATATCTAAAATTAAATTAACAATAACTGACTATTTATTTAAAAAAATAATTAACTTGAAGATTTTCACTTCATTGGATGGATCTCCTATAGAGGACTTATACATAAAAAATGAATAACAAAAACATAGGATTAGAAACTGTAGAGTATTTTGTGGTTATATTCACGAGATGATGGATCCATCAAACTGAAAGATTAGAAAATTCAGGAAAGAAATCAGAAAGCTTTCCATTACATTCCCCACCCCCAAGTCTGGGAGAGATGGATACAAAATTAAAATAGTCATTAGTACAATGATTAATTTTTTGCTCATAGATATTATGATGATATATGGAAGAAATAAAAAAGAAATAAAATATAGAGGAAATATATTCATTTTTATACAATATGGCACAGAAAAACATGCAAAAGAGTAGGTAAAGCACAAACAGTTCCCAAAAAAGTTAAAAAAAAATTTTTAAAAACAAGGAACAGACAATAACTAGGATATCTTAGAGGAATGTACAAAATGTAAGTGAGCAGTGATGAAATTTAATTGAACAAGGAAAAATCCCATGGAAAAGATAATTTTTAAAATCCTTAATGGCTGTCATCATACTAGCTATGAAAAGTTGGTGTGCTCCTATTAAAAAGAACAGGTTCTTAGTGTACTCCAGGGGTTAGGAAACTACACGTTCAGCTTATTACCAGAAACCCCAATATGTATGTAGTAAAGATTAACTGCTATAGTATCTTCCCAAGAAGTGGGAACATAAAGTTTGTTTTCAAATTTAGTTTATAAAACAGCCTGATCTCTCTGCTAACATTTTCTCTTCATTTTCCATTACAAATATGGCAGAAAAGTATTTGCGCTCTCCCACAAAGAAATGTTTTTTTTTTCCCTAACATCTTAAGATTTATATAGTTTCTTTTCAGACTAGGTTGTTTGTTCTGTAGTTTAGATTATCTACTGGATGGTCACCAAGCCCATCTGTATAACTAATATATTGTGTTAAAGCATTCACAACATCTCTCAAATTTCTCTTTTTTTGTTTGTTTGTTTTAGAAAGAGAGGAATGTGTATCTATGAGGTTTTTTTTTTTTTTTAGCTTCAAATCTTTTTCTTGAGGTTCAACCAAAATATAAGCCATGAAAACTGAAGCATTTGAGTCCACAAAGGGATTGCCCTCTTAAATAGTCAGTCTATCATTTAGTACTTGTGAAGTTGTTATTATGTCCAGGGCATTGGGTAAAGTGCTAACAATACATAAAAAGACAAAAATATGTTCCCTGCCTTCAAGGAACTAATATTTTAATGGGAGAAACAACATGCAAATAACCATATGCTTACAAAATACATTTAAATGGAAGAACCCTCAGAGAGGACTGATTAAAAGCAGGAAGGACTTGGAAAAGTTTCCTGGAAAAAGTAGGATTTGAGTTGAGTATAAAAGGAAGCCAAGAGAACATGGAGAAGGTGGTAAAGAGTGAGTGCACTCTAGAAATGAGGGCCCACCCAGTGCAAAAGTAATGATGGAAAATGGAGTGTCATTTGGCAAGAGCAATAAATGAGCTAGTGCTGCTGAATCCCACCTTACAAGGAAAAGAATTGAAATATAAGACAACTGGATAAATAGCAAGGGACTAGGTAGTGAGGGTCTTTAATGGCCAAATCAGACCATCTTATATCTACTCTAGGAAGTAACAAGGAATCATTGGTGTTTTTTGAGTGAGATGATGATATGGTCAGACCTGCTCTCTTAAAAAATAATTGCTTTGGTGGGTAGAGTGGAAAAAGATTTGAATTAGGGGAATTAACTAAAAGCACCTTTGCAATAGTCTAGGCTTGAGGAACAACAAGTGGGATGACATCATCAGCAGAGGGACCCATTGGGAAATGTTGTAATAGGTGAGATGATAAGATTTGATAACAGATTGGATATTTAAGGTTAGTATGAATATAGGTTGAGGATGACAGTAGGTTTGTAAGTCTGGGAGCTAATGAGAATAGTCATCTCCCCAACAGTAATAGAAAAAGTGAGAAGAGGGAGGGGTTTCAGATGGAAGATAGTGAGTTTGTCTTGAATATGTGGAGTTTGAGATGACTGCTACACTTCCAATCTGAGATCTCCAAAAAAAGAGAGAAAGAATATAACTGAAAGGTGGTGAAAGAGTTAATCATTAGACAAAATCAGGGCAGCTAGGTAACGCATTGATAGAGTACTGGATCTGAATAAAAAAGATCTGAATTCAAATCTAGTTTCAGACACTTACTAGCTAAGGGGTAAGTCATTCAAATTTCTATCTGCCCCATTTTCCTCATCGAGGAAAAAAATGAAGATGATTATAAAAGCAGCTATCTCATACATTTGTGAGGATCAAATGAGATATTTGTAGATCACTTTCTAAATTTTTAAGTTCTATATAAATACTAGCTATTATTATGGTTAAGTAAGTAAAACTTCCTTAAAAGTATCACCTAAACTGAGAACCAAGTTACAAAGAGATTTTTACCACCTAGAATAGAAGAGATTGAGTAATAATTAACAATGTATTTTTTTTAGTAGAAAAATTGACAGACTAATCTAATCTCCTTAAAGTGATAGTACTGGTATGGGAAAAAAATGTGGGTCATAGCTTTACCAAATTTTTGCCTTCTGCTTCACACTTCCATATTTCAGTGAGATGTATGATCTCATTTTTTCTGGGCACTCCCCTCATGCCAATAAAAATCACCAGTGATGAATTTTTCTAATCCTGAATGATACTTTTCCATGTTCTTCCATTTTCTATAGGATCTCTACTGATGGAATAGAAAAATTTTTTTAGGGTTTTTGTTGGTGGTGGTGGGTTTTGATTGTTGTTTTGTTTTTGTACTTCATAGGTATCAGTGAAACATTCAGTGTGTAATTCTCATTGGCCCGTCTCTTTTCTGATCATATTGTTGATGATGTTCCTTATATCTGTTTTTCATACAAGCTATCATTATTTGTATGCTATAACTTATCAAATCCCTTTCTGTGTCTCACTATGATCCTATTAGACACCTATTCTTTGGAGATTATGATTTTGCAGCCATATTGCTTAGCTGCCAATGTTTTAGTAAAGTGTGCATTGTTAAAATTCTCCCCAAAGTCACCTGAAATTTTAAAATGAAATTATAAAAAATAGTGCAATATAAACTTCATGCAGATATCTTAAGTAGTTATAGATTAAATTCAACTATCAGTTGATACCAGCAAAAGTAGGAGGAAGGGGAAGATAAATGAGGTTCCCCAAAAGGTTATATCTTTAATAATTTTATTTGTCTGGATAGATTCTTGCTTCTGTCTGCAGTAGCAAGACTTGAAATTTATATGGAACTTCCCAGTGTTCCAAAATATTTCAGATTCAGTATAGATCTGAACTTTGTGTGATAGATTGGTGACTATTTGAAGTTCTTTGCAGCCCTTTCCACAGAAAGAAAAATGTCATTGTTCATGATATTCTAAGCATATACCAGCACAATGGTGATAATTTTATATACATCTTGTTTCCAAAAGAGGTCTCAGTATCTGCTTCTCTAGTAAAAATTCTGTAAGCAAACTCATAAAAATAAATGAATACTAAGTCAAGTCTTGTGAAAAGCAGTAACATTAAATGTATAGTAAACAGTTTGAGGTTATGATGTTTTAATGGCACTTTGGGAAATTTTAAAGATATGTGTCAAGGGAAGGAAGGAAAGAAATGAAGTTGATAGTAATAGTATGAACAGTCATAACCAAAGAAGTTTCTCCACTATCTAAATGGAACTGTAATGATCATGATCAATCTGTAATATCCTGATCTCACCACATCACGGAGACTCCAACAACTCTATACCTATTTATAATGTTGAACTTTTGTGATTGTCATCTCACAAATTTGCTTCAAGAGGTCTTTTGAATGTTCTGGGTTCCATGTTTAATTTCTCTCAACATTTCAAGGAGACCGAGGAATATACTGGATGCATAGGGCTTATCTTTCTTTGTCAGTCATTTTCATGGGCAGATCACCATTTTTACTCAAACATATCCTGGATTACATTTTTTCATGACTCATTGTGGCATGGAGATGACCCTGAGTCATTGAACACTATGTAAATGGAGTTTATGCAAATTATAATATATTAAAAACCTTCAAGTACTATAACAGAAAAAAAAAAATAGTATCAGCTTCTCTAGGCAGACATTATGCTTTTATTTTCCTCAAAGAAAGGATAGTAATTGCAGAAACCAATTTTTCAAAACCACTGTGTGTCTTTTTATTCTGACAATAATATGCCTAAAAGTATGAATACCATTACTGAACCTCTTCTCTCCTGAAATTGCTCCTGACTCTCCAGACTTGGTCACCACATCTTAGAAGCTTTTTTAACCCTAGACAATCCTTCTGATGTGATCTATGATATAGATGCTGTAGACACCGAATGATAACAAGCACCAAAAGTTGCGAAGAATTCACAATAGCCATTCTCTTTGGCAAAAGGTAAGTTTATTTGTGGAAATAAGTTACAGACAAAATGAAGGGATACAATTGGCACCAGGAATGGTAAATATGAAATAGAGTGGAAGACTATATGAAAGACAAGTTCCTCAGTGGAACTAACAATAACCCAGTAGAAAGGGAGCACTACATGGGATTAAGGCATCCCCTTAGCTGACTATCTCATTTACTCAATAAATTGTCATAGTATTCTGTGCCTTAACCTAACCTGGAGAAGCGTATCATGCTCAGGCTGAATTTTTGGCAAACTTGGAAAGTAAGGGAAAAAAAGAATTATTTGGAATATTCAAAGATTAAAAACTACATAATTAACAATAAAAAATTAGGAACAATCTTGGCATAGCTAGTGTGAAGTCAGAATTCAAAATAAAGGTAACAAATTACACTTGGACAGATTTCAGTTTGAAAAATTTCCCAATAATTACAATTGTCCAATTATGGGTTAATTGTAGATCAGAGGTTTGTAATCTTCTTGGTGTCAAGGATCCCTTTTGCTGTATAATGAAATATATGGGTTTATTCTCAAAATAATATTTTTATAATTATAAAATAAAATACAAAGGAAATCAATTACACAACATACAATTATTTATCTATCTATCTATATCAAAGTTTGTGGACTCCACATTAAAAAGCTTAACTCACAGAGCTATCATTACAGAGGTCTGAGCACTCTCTCAGACTTATTGAAAAGGATAAACTATATTGTTCTTGGGCTATTTTCCCTTGAAAAAAATTCTGATGATTTGGAGTAGGACAGAGAGAGGTCTATGTCAACATTTAATCTGGTAGATTAATAATGCCATGGAAAAAATTAATTGGCTTGTCATTGCTTGGGTGATATAATTGGATACATTAGAAGAAGTACTGGTCCAGTAATAAAAGAACTTGTGTTCAAATCCTATCTCTGCTACTTTTAATAGTAGCTAAGTGGCACAGTGAATAGAGCACCAGACCTGGAAACAGAAAGACTTGAATTCAAGTCTGATCTCAGACTCTTACTAGTTATATGACTCTGAGAAAGTTATATAACTCTATTTGCCTTAGTTTGCATTAGTAAAATAAGATGGAGAAGGAAATGGCAAACTATTTCAGTATCTTTGCTAAGAAAAACCCAACTGGGATGACAATGAATGACTGAAAATAAATGAAAATTTACTAAACTTTTTGGGACCTTGGTTTCTTCTATAATCTGATTGGGTTCAATGACATTGCTTCTATGGTCCCTTCCAACTTTAAATCTATGATTCTATGAATATCCTGAGCTTATGACGAGAATTGGGAAATTTGGTGTGTCTGTAACTATGGAACAGGGTGATAATTATTATCTGCTTTGAAGAAGCTCAGGTTTTATCAGGGAGACAAAAATAATAATAGCATATATAAAATTTAGATTTAGAAAGCAATTTATGTGTGCTATCTAATTTTATTCTCATAATAGTTCTATAAGGAAGATGCAGTTATTATCTTATATTATCCTGATTTTACAGTTGAAGAATAAGAGAATAGGAGAGATAAAACACTTTCCCTGAGGAACACAGCTAGAAAGGATCTGGGGAAGAGTTCAGCCCTTTATCCACTATACTATCTGACTGCTTCCATGTAGAAAAAATACATATATATATATATATATATATATATATATACATACAATATTTTCAAATACATATATTCACACTAAACATTCTCCCAATAAACTTGGGGCATATTCTTTCACAAATATATTCATCAAGTGGGAAGGGAAATACAAGCTTAGGATAATTTAGTAGTGATGCACAAACATAAGAAACATAAGAACATCTATGGTCCAGACAACTTTTAAATTTTATAAGTCAAGGTTTCAATGTCCTTTTTTCTTTTTCCTGTAGTCTTCTAACTTGTCCTTCCTAGTTGTAACATTTCGGATAGGCAGGACAAAAACCTGGGATTTTTGAGTCTACCATTCTTTCTAGCTCAATTCTTACTTTCTAGATCTCTTTCTCTTGAATTCATAGTATATTCTTCACCACTGCCAATTGTTATGTTCCTCAAAAATTCTCCCAATTATCCATGTCTATATCTCTTTCTAATTGGGTGTCATGTCTCATCAGGGCAAGTAATTCCTCTGTAAAGCACCCTGGCCCATGCACAGAGGAGAGATAATAAAAAGGCACAGGGGACACATTCCATTACAATCCTTCATGCCTTGTAGTCTCAAAGTCTTTAGAACTTGGCATCCCTAGCTTTTTTAAAAAGCTTCTTCCCTGAACCAAAATCAAGTTGCTCTTTGAATTCAAGTAGAAAAACATTTTTTGTAAAGGGATAAAATGTCTTTGTACCTTATTGATATATTTACTTTGTTATCTGTATAATCTGCCCCATTCCTTCTATGACTATATCAATTGAGTATAGTGCTTTACCAACTCCTCCTCCAAATAGATTTTTAAAAATTAAAATTATATTTATACTCATCTTGTTTGCATTTTTACTAGTCAGTTAATTCTCATATATGTGAAATATTTTGCTCCTTTTTATATGGATTTTTTATTATTTGTTCTTGGTTTGTTGTTTTTTTTTTGGTTTTGTGTGTGTGTGTGTGTGTGTGTGTGTGTGTGTGTGTGTGTGTTCTTGAAGAGAACATGACATCAGGAAGGTGATATCTTGACTTTAAGTGAACTGTATTTAAGTGATGCAGAGCTATGGAAAGCTATCAGCCTCGCTCTCTCCTCCAAAGTCATCTGAGTTCAGTAGAGGACATTAGTCAAAACCCCTGGAGATAGTCCTAGATGCATTGGGAGCTATGTAGAAGAGAGATTAGAGAGAAAAATAACATGAAGCAGGAAGACAGCAAGGAAGCTATTGTAATAGTTCAAGGGAGGGATGATTAAGTCCCCAAAGAAGAATAAAGATTTATGAATAGAGAGGCAGAGACAGACATAATAAATGTAGAGGATAATGGACAAGATTTGAAAAGTGATTGAGTATAAAAGTGAGAGTGAAGAGATTAATGATGCCACAGTTGTGAAATAAGGAAAGAGAGAATTAATAGTATTTATATCTAAAATTGGGATGTTAAAAACTTTCAGGAATGTTGAGGTTGAAATACCTGCAGGACATGCAAGCGGAACTGTCTAATGGTTAGTAATTGGTACTGTTGGGTTTCAGAAAAGAGAATAGAGATATAGAGATCTTAGAGTTATCTGATTTAATTATAGTTAATTTGATCTTTAGGAATTGATGGAGTCACCATGAAGATGTAAAGAAAGTACAGAAAAAGACTAAAGATGTCACTTTAAGTGACATTAATAGTTAAAGGAAAGGGCATGGGGAAATATCTATAGGAGAAAGTAGCCAGGTAGGTAGAAAAACAACCAAAAGAGAAAAGGTGGAATCTGTTCACAATGTATGTATGCATGCTAATGTGATGCTTCCTAAGTCTAGAAAATGTATCAGTTACTTTGTCATCCTATGATAGTATCCTGAGTCCATATAATCTTTGAAAGTTATAGAAATGTTCCATAGTGGTGAAGCCTAAAATTATTTCAGGAAACAAAATGAAACTTAAAGAAAATTAGAAAATAAATCAAACTAATAACAAAGGAAGAAAGAAGGTCTTGCCTAAATGGAATCAATGTGGTAAGATGATGTACATATCCTTTATCATGCAGTCTACTTAATAATTCATGAGTATTGAAGTTTCATGGTTCATCAATATTAGCTTTGTAATTAGCCCATGATGAGGATGTTGTTAGATAGCAAATTGGGAATTTGTGTCAAGTGACAGGTTGGAATGACTTGGATTTCACTATTCTCACTGATTTATCTGTTCCTTTTCCTTATCGATTCATGACAGTCACAATAGAATCAAAAGGCACATCTTTTCAACTGTCACCTTTTTAGGGCACCAAGTTCAATTCATTACCACATTTGCTTTCTTGCTTTATATGGTCATGCATAAAGGAACAAAAATTTTTTTCATGGATATTGTAGAGATTTTTTTTTTTGGCTGAGGCAATTGGGGTTAAGTGACTTGCCCAGGGCCACACAGCTAGGAAGTGCTAAGTGTTTGAAATCAGACTTTAACTCAGGTCCTCCTGACTTCAGGGTTGGTGCTCTATCCACTGTGCCACCTAGCTGACCCAATTGTGGGGATTTTTGTTTGACTATATATATTTGTTAAAAAGGTTTCCTTTTCCTTTTTTTGTTTTTCTTTGGATTGGGGGTGAGGTAAGAGGAAAAAAAAGAATCAATGTTTTTTAATTTAAAAAAAGAAATTTTTGAAAATTAAAAAAAAATAAAGAGTTAAGGTAGGAGTGTTTTGCAGATTCTCTGTGTGAAATTCTTTATTAGAATGAATTTAGAGCTTGGATTCAAATATTTAAGGTCAATAATGAGAAGAAATAAGGGGAAGATCAGATATTAGATGTGCTCTGTCCTGTCTTCAGAATGTCAGCTGTTCTAATCTAAAGGACAAGCACCTCTTGTACTTGTGTGCTTGGCTTATGTTCCTAGATATGTCAGAAACTCATTAAGAAACTAAGGATGTGAACAGGAGGAAAAAACAAACACCCAAACTTCCTAACAGAGATCTGTCCAAAAATGGAAAAAAGGCACTGATTTTACAAATTATCGCTTTACCCTCATTCCCAAACAAGTAACAGCTAAACAATTACTTTTGAAATGGGCTTCTTGTTCAGATATGGATTAGCCTTAGAGTTGCTTTTCAACTTTGAGATTTTCTAAAATAATGTATTATATCACTGGAGGAAATTATATTATTCATTAAATGATGAATTTTTTGGAATTCTGAAAGTACAAAATTATTAAAGTGATTTCAAATGATGAAGGACAATAAGATATTTCTTGTTGTCAATTCTGTGGCATATTAGGAAGATCATAAGATTTGGCAACAGAAAGCCTTGGGTTTAAATACTTGCTTTGTTGTTTATTAGTTCTATAAAACTGGAAAATGCTTTTAGCTTCTCTGAACCTGTTTCCTCCTGTGTAAAATAGGAATATAATGGATTGTAAAAGATTAATAGCCCAGGAACTAGGTCAGCAGGTCCAATTCCATAAACCCCAGTAGGGTAGGCATATACCATTCATCTTTATGCCTATATACCAGTCCCAGAGAAAAATATTGCTTCTCTTTTTACTTTTATCTCATACTTGCTAGTAAGATATTTTGTATAAGTAGAACTGACAATGTTTTTTATAGTAACAGCAATATTGCTTTAAAAACAACCCTGAATGAATGTATATATATAATGCTATACATATTTTAATTTTTTATTTATCAACTTTTTTCTCTAGATGCAGCTATTATCTTCCTTTATAGGTTCTTTGTAGTTAATTTGGATATCTATAATAATAAAAATAACTTAGTTCCCCAGAGTTATTCTTTAAAAAATATTGCTATCACTATATACAACATTCTCTGAAGTCCCTTCTAACTCTCAAAGTCTGTGATTCTGCATTAAATTTGTTTCAGTGTGCCTAGAGATGTATACATACATCTTGAATAGCGTTGATACGTCTTTTTTTTCTTGATTGCTTTTATTTTTTATAAAGCTTTTTATTTTCAAAACACATGCATAGTTTCAACATTAACTCTTGCAAAACCTTGTATTCAATTTTTTTCTCTTTTCCTTCCTCCCCTCTCCTCCAGACAGAAAGTAATCCAATATATGTTAAACATGTGCAATGCATCTTCATAAACCTTCTTAACCACCTCTCATCTACAGGTAGTTGACACCTTGAGCTTCTCTAGCTATATTCAATATCTAATTGCTCAAGAGGATAAGAAATACATTGTCATATACTGACTTTCCCGTGATTCATTTAACTAGTTTAATAGTTGGTTTATAACCATTTTTTCAACCTCATTATTTGGCATTTGAACTAGGTCTCCCATTCTTTTAGAATTGTGTCATCTCTAAGATTTAGAAATTTTAAATTCTACTTTCTATTCAGTCTCCTATCATTCTACTTTGCATCCTCTTTCTATTGTCATTATTTACTTGTTTCAATCATATCCAACTCTTGGCAAAGCTAATGAAGTGGTTTGCCATTTTTTTTCTCCAGCTAATTTTACAAACAGGAAATTTTCTCAGCCAGTCTTCTTATTCCTACATTCATTATCTTCTAATTCTTTCTTTCTTACCATAGAGCAGGGGAGTTACCAAATAAATGTTTGGGCCTCTTTTTTTTCTTTGACTCTCTGAAGAAATAATAACAGGATCAGAAATAATAAGGGCTCTGGCTTGGTAGATTTTTGGGTACCAAGCATTAGAAGGATGAGGATTGTTGAATGGATATATGATTTTATTCAGGTACACAGTACACATGGGGCAAAAGGGAAAGCTATTGAATGGGTTTCCAATATCTAGGAATTTTCTTCCCTTAAATATTCTTTGTTTCATCAGTGAAAGCAGAGAGCATAAGGAATAATCCATAAGTAGTCCCAATTCTTGGGAATTGTTTGGTACAGGAAGAAGGTAGAAGAGAAAATAGTAATAGGGTATGTAGCTACTATAGCCCTGATCTGAAGGTCATCTCCAGTTGTGCCTAGTTTTTCTTTGTTTGTTTTTATGATTTCTCTGTATGTAACAATACCATCATCCAGTGTTTTGTTTTTCTTTTTGTTTTTGCTTTTAGCAGTCTGACAATTATTTATGTCACTATTACTTTTCACATTCACTCAGTTCTTCAAGTGGCTAAGATCACTTGCTACCACAGGGGTGAGAGCAGTATCCTGCATCCTCAGATGGAACCCTAAAGCATGTTTCAAGAGAAGTGGAGAGCATTATCCTGAGCCTGCAGCCACATAAGGTACCTTTATTTGATCATCTTAACTGAAAGCAAAGGTCCTTTAATGGTTGCTCCAAGCAGGAGATAGGGAAGAGAGGCATTGCAGAATCACAGATTAAAGCTGAAAGGGACCTTTGAGACATGTTAATCCAACTTCCTCATTTTATACTTGAAGAAACTAAGACCCAAAGAGGTAATAAGATTTTTCCAAAGTCACAGTGTATATATAGCATAACTGGGAGTGAATCCTTATTTTCTCCTTGTTTGTCCTTTGTTCTCAAAGAGGACCAGGACATCAGGGAGGTGATGTGACATACAAGTGAATTGGATTTAAGTGAGGAAGGGCTGTGCAAGGTCATCTGCCTTACTTTCCCCTCCAGAGCCATCTGAGTCCAGTGGCCAGATATAGATCAGGACAACCTGAGATGGTACCTTTCTGCATTCCTTTCTAAAGGAAAACAAATATAAACAAATTCAAGTCTTAATCTTAGTAATAGTTTAACCCATACCCTAGTTTTATGTAGCCTCAAAAGAAAATTCTGGGCAGATGATCTCAAGAACTAAGAGAAATAAATCTATTACCACTAGTGGGTGTAGAAATTAAGTTGGAGCAGGATCAACTGTCTTATCTGTTCCATGAATAAGGTCAGCCCTGCTAAGAGCTAAGGAGCTCAGTGATTTAAATAGGTCATGATAGGAAATTTTAGGCAATGCTTGTTTTGTTTTGTTCTTATGTGAACTGAGAAGAGAATCACTCTTAAACAAAACCCCATCATAGTATATCTCATCAAAGCACTCTGTACATAATAGTCATTTAGTAGAGTGACTCATTTTGGATTTGGAGGATAGCTTGGTCCCCATTTAGTCTAATCCGTGTCTACAACAGAAGACATAGTACTACATAGTTTATCAAAGTGCATCCAGGCTCTATTTGAAAGCCTCAGACATGGCATAGAATACCAGCCTTGGAATTAAGAAAACCTAGGTTTGAATTCTTTCTCATGTTTACTAGACAGAAAGTTATTTATTTAATTTCAGAAATAGTTTTCTCATTTATGAAATGGTAATAATAATAGCTCCTTCCTCAAAGGGTTACCGTGAAAATCAAATGAGATAACATATGTTAAGTGCTTTGCGAACCTAAATAAATATGAACTATTAATCTCTATCTCATTTCTTGAGAACTACAATTATTAGGAAGTTTTTTCCTGACGTTAAACCTAAAGTTGCCTCTCTGCAACCTCTCCCTTTTGTTCCTACTTCTTCCCTTTGGGGATAAGCTGAGTAAATCTAATGCTTCTTCATTTAAAAGATCCAATCTGAGAAACTAACAAAATAATTCTGGGCAAGGTACTTAATTGCTGTCTGCCTTAGTTTCCCCAAGGTAAAATGGAGATAATTTTAACATCTACTTCCTAGGTTTTTTATTTTGATCAAATTTGTAAAGTGCTTAGTACAGTATCTGACATATAGTAGATGATGAATAGATTCTAGTTTGCTGCCTAGCTTCCTTCCTTCTACATGGTATGCATGGTATGAGGTAATGAGATAATAATCGTAAAGTGCTTAGCAGAGTATTAGGTGCTATATGAATGTCAGTTGTTATTGTTGTTTTTATCCAAATATAATTTAGGCAGAATGTCTCAACCTGATTCTTCACTTCTCCAAATTAACTACCTCATCTAAAAAAAAATAAAATAAAACTGAAACCAGTGCATTATGAGGATTAGAAAAACCTTATATAAAAGGCATTTCCTCCTTAACCTCCTAATACTTTGTCTGAAAAAAAAAAAATGCTATATAGGTAACTGAACTCACCACAGTAACAATTGTGCTTAAAGCATGCCTTTTTTTATTCTCTGTGCACTTGCTAATGCTAAGTGACTGACTGTGCTTGCTTGCAAAGGGATGGGATTCAGACATCGCAACCAGTCTTCTATTCAATAAAGCAAACATAAGCATAAGCAGCAGATCATATCTGATGGCAGGCAATGATCCCCTTAAGTCTAGCATAGACCTTTTCCCTTCTGAAAATTATTGCATTAACTCTGAATTGCCAGGAGCAGCCACCCAATGCTAGCAGAATGGAAAACAGGCTTGGTGACACTCATCAGTCAATAAAATTAAGGAATGATCCAATAGGATTTATCATAAATTGCAGCTATAATGTACAAAACAGTCACTAAAACAAATCTCAGCATCTGGGAAATAATTGCACTTTGTAGCTTGTAAATTCTGAGCAAAATTCTGAGCAAAAATAACATCATGAGCTAGGTAAGAAGTGTTTCTAAAACACTCATATACAACTCCCTTTGTTGAGCTTTATAGCAAGCATTTCTTCCCATTTAGACCATGCAGCATTAACTTTACATATGGATGGGTTTTCTTGTATATCTATTTATCTTTCTCTTCACATTTAGGTTTTTATTGCTTTTTCTGCAATAGCTATGTGCTTTTTGAATTAGCTTTAGCAAAAGTGTTTCTAAAATCCCCCCGAGGTGAAATCCTTGGAGTTGCTGACTGTCAGTCTAAAATGTGAAAAGACTTTCATGAAAATAATCTAGTGCCTTTTAAATGTGCTCTGTAGAGACAGTAGGACATTTTCCCCCTGGCCTTGGTCCTCACTTGAGATGAAAACTCCCAATCAGCTGCTTATATCTGTGAATTTAAATTAATTAAAATTGTTTAAAATCATGGCTGACCAGAGCCATGAATAATAACAGCAATACCTTGACCATGACAATAATAATTCACTTTTATTGTTAAGATATTTTACCTTACTCCAAGCACTTTCCTCATAGCAACCAAGTGTGGTAGATAGAATGAATATAATTTTCTCCATTTTACCAGTGAAAAAACATAAGGCTCAGGAAGATCATCCCTTTAATCTAAAATTCTGTGCATAGCTAATGTTTTGTTTTTGTTTTTGTTTTTTTTAGTATCTTCCAACAAAGACATTAGGTCATTAAAAACGTCGCTATATTTTAGCCAACCATCCTCTGTACATTTGGAGTGAAGAAAAGGGAAGAGCCAAAGCCCTTGATAATGACTGACTTTCCTATAGCACTCTAGGCTTCATCACTTGATCTTTAAAGGAATCCTGAAATAAAACAAACACAGAGATTATTATTCAATTTTATAGAAGAGGAAATTAAGACCAAGAAAAATTAGTTCAGATATGGTTGGAATTCACATTTCTCCTAACTTGAAATCCAGAACACTATCTTCAGTAAAAATTTGGAAATATATCTAACTAGAAAAATGATGGTACATGCAACAGAGACAGTGAAATTTAAAAGAGGAATGAGTTTGTAGAGAAGACTTACATCTTGATATGTTGAGTTTGAAGTACTGATAAGATATCTAGGTAATGTCCAGCATTAAACTGATGTTGCTAGTCTGGAGACTGTGCATATAAAAGACAAACAGATTTGAAAGATGTTGGGGAGAGGCTTCCTAGGAACTCCAGAGAGAAGGAAAGGTTATCATGAACTTTTTAGTAATGGAGAAGAAATGTGAAGAGCATAGAGAATACTCCATTGTCTCTCCCTCTGGCTTAAACTGCTGTTGCTCTGAGTATTGAGGTAGATAACAAATCATAATGTTCAAAGAAAACCTGGTATGGACACTGATTATGAGAGAGAGACAGAGATAGAGAGAAATACACAGAGACACAGAAAGAGACAGAGAAAGACAAAGAGAGAGACAGTGATACACATACAGAAACAAGAGAGAGACAAAAAAAAAGAGGAACAGAGAAACAGAGAGATAACAACAAAGACAGAGTCAGAGACAGAGAGAGACACACATACAGAGAGAGAGAGAGAGAGAGAGAGAGAGAAAAGAAGAAGAAGAAGAAGAAGAAGAAGAAGAAGAAGAAGAAGAAGAAGGAGGAGGAGGAGGAAGAGGAGGAGGAGGAGGAGGAGGAGGAGGAGGAGGAAGAGGAGGAGGAGGAGGAGGGAGAGAGAGGAAGGGGGAGAGAGAGAGAGAGAGAGAGAGAGAGAGAGAGAGAGAGAGGGGAAGGGAGTGAAAGAGAGAGAGGAAGGGAGGGAGAGAGGGAGGGAAGAAGAGAGAAAAAAGAGATGGAGAAAGAACACTGATCCCAGAGGATACTACAGGGATGGGATCATTGACACACGTTGAGAAGCTGACCTTATCAAGGAGAAGGGCAATATGATCCTCAAGGACTAGGAAAAAAGTAGGAGAGATGATGTAGGAGGGTTCTGAACATATAAGATTGTATTCATAGCAGGTGATCTAAAGTTCCATAGTAAAATAGAACACAGGATACTTGCTTAGAGGAAAATTGGGGTAGGGAAGGAAATAAGAGTAGAAAAGAGAAGAGGGGAGAGAAGGAGAGGGAGGTTTGAAGTAACCACTATGGGATTGTAATAGATTCTATCAGGGTAGAATAAAAGGACTAGAGTAGAACCTAATTTAGGTTAAATAATATGAATTTACAATATACTCAGTTGGCATTGTGATATGATTTCCTTCAACATCATAAAGCAGCAAGAGTAGATGCTATAGATGTCTCCAAATTGAGGTTTTGCAGTGCACAAGAACCAAGAGAACAATGGAGCAAAAAAGGTAATAATGTCTAATTAAACTAATCAACTATTGATTCAAGGAGGAATGTGAGATTAAAATAAGAATGCCTAGAAGAATACAAAGTAATGGAGGAATTAGAGTTTCTAATGAGGATGAAGAATAGGATTTAAAGGAATGAAATAGAAGAAGACCACTACTGGAGTTCTTGAAGAAGTGATGATGAGAACTTAAAAAATATTCATTTCTGTGGGTGGCTGATATGGTCTGAAAAATGTGAGCCAAGGGAATTGAAAAGATTGATGAATTTGGAAACCATGATCTTTGAATAGACAGAAATATGAAACTCAAAATCCCCATGTATAAAGTTAGAAATTAGAATAGAGAGGAAGACTATGTACCTAGTCCTGAATCTTTTGAGAAAAAGGTTAATGGATAATTGTAATAAGTAAGAGGTAAAGGAATACATGTCTACTAAATGTCTACCATGTGTCAAACACTTACTAATCAAATTTTACAAATATTTTTATTTTATTTTTAGAATAAACCTTTGAAGTAGGTGCTGTTATTATTCCCATTTCATAATTGAGAAAACTGAGGCAGAGGGGCCAGGAGATGCTTGTTCCACCAGGCCTGCTCTCTAAGACTATGATCCTAGATGAATTTGTGTAATCAGGATGTCTGGAATTTGGATACTTGCAGCTCATCACAGATACTGCAGTAAAGCAGGGCAAATCAGAGTTACCCTGACACATGATGGTAAGTGTGACAGTGTTGTTTTCTGAAATACTTCAGTGATCAGGCAAATGGCAGTACAGTTTGAATAAAATAATGTTAAAATTTTGTCACTGAATAAGACCGGGACTGAGATTTCCTCATTTCTATTCAAGTGAGGGTGTCTTCTGATCTTTTGCTCCAGTGGTCAGGAAACTACTATAAAACTTGATAAGGGTTTCTAAATTTGTTATGTCTTTCTACAAGCCACATTTTTTGTAGATAAGATCTGTGATTTTACTGGTATAGAATACTTCCATAGGGAATTGCTTTGAGAGGTTAAAAGATTTTCTCAGACAGTACATGTCAAAGGCAGCACTTCCAGCCAGAGCTTATTGAGTTAGAGACCAGATTTCCATCAAAATCTACTGTTCCATGTTGCCTTCCACAGATCACATTTATTTACTTAAATCATTCAAAGATTTATGATTTCATTTAACTATCAAAGGAAATTACAATCCATCTATTCCTTACCTATACAATCTCTATGCATTGATATGGCTTAAAAAAAAAAAAACTGCTACCCTGTAGACAATATATATATATATATATATATATATATATATATATATGTCTCTCAGAAGTTAGCTAGCCTCACTTTGGGATAACAGGGTTGAAGGCTATCACTGGACCATGTTTATGACCTTTCTAAATGGTTGCATCTGTTAAATCTTGTGTCTCACTGGCATAGCCTTTGAGAATTCAAGAGTCACCTTCATATCATGGTGAAGCATCTGAGTTGAACTTTGGAGAATGGAATACAAACCACATTCAAGACAAAGGAAGGCACTGCAAAGTATTATTAGTGCAACTTCCTGATTTTATGAATGTGAATACTGAGACCCAGAGAGATGAAACAACTTGATGAATGTCACATAATCATTCTTTTAGTACTTGTGTAGATTCAGTTCCTATTTTTGTAGCAGTAAGTCATCATTCATTTCCACTTAATTTCTCTGATTTTCTTCAAAACTTAGTTCAGATCCCACCTTTTGCAGGAAGCCTTTTCAATCCTTCCAGTAGTTAATACTTTCTCTCTGAAACATTCCTCCATTTACTCTGTATATTAGTCGTTTATATAATGAATTCCTTCTTAGAACATAAGCTCTTTTAAACAGGGATTATGGTTTTTTTTTTCTTTAGTTTTTCTTTTCTTCTTCTTATTTTGTTTTTATTTTATTTTATATTTGCTTTTATTTTCTTTATATCTTCAGGTTTTAGCACAGTGCCTGGCACATGTTTAATGCTTAATAAATGCTTGTTTATTAGCTGAATGTCAGCAGTCATTGAGAGAAAATTAGTTTCTGAATTGAAGGAATAATTATCCATCACAACAATTTGAAAGAATCCCTGAATTAAATGGGGAATGGTAAATTCTGTTAGGAAACCAGATGCTACTACTATACAAAATGTATGTGTCAGTCCAAATCTAAGTTCTTGTCTTAATAAAGTCATTTTCTAGTCTTAAAGTGCCAGAACAGCACTGAGAGGGAGCCAAAATCCTCAAAGCAGGCACTCACATACATCCTTTTCACTCATAGTGGTTCTTACATGGCAAGAGAGGAGGCAACACAGCCAACAAGGACAGGAAGACATGAGGGGATGGGTCTACCTATGGAAACATAACTTTGCTTTAATTATCTTCCCTACACTTTCTCTTCCCTACACACCCACACAGGCACACACCCACACACCCACACACCCACACACCTCAAATTGCATTCATGCTTTCTTTAGAACATAAATCTCCCTGTCACCATGTTCCAGTGACTCACAGTTCAAACTATGATAATGACTCACAGTAGGCTGGCTTTCAGGTTATGGCTGTAGATAAATATTTTTATTTAATAACAAGATTCAGCCCCAGAGAAAGTTGACCTTTTCCATACAAAGTTTCCTTTCTAGGGTATCATAAAAGATACATGAGCTCTATTACCTGAGGACTTTCAAAAAGACATTTAAGGCCCTTGAAGCACACTTTTATTTTAGGCAAGTTGGAAAATGGCAAGGATTACATTGAGTTGTCCCAGAAACAGAAATAAGGAAACAGAAGTCAACGTTCTCATTGGATTATTTTGAGGATCCTGGTGAAACAGGGACCAGTTTCATGAGGTTTACTTGGCCCAATTCAATTCAGTAAATAATATATCAAGCACCAACAAGATACAGTATTGTGCAAAATACACATTTTTGTGACTTGTAGTATTTCTTTTTGAATCCACTATATAAATAAAAGGTCTTAAATTCAATTGTCTTTTTTTTTTTTTTTTTGGTTTGGTTATGTCTAGCAGTTTGTTTTACATATAGGTAAGATAGATAGAGATAGAGATATATCACACACATATTAATATCACTTTTTATTTTTTTGTGCTGAGGCAATTGGGGTTAAGTGATTTGTCCAGGGTAACACAGCTAGGAAGTGTTAAGTGTCTGAGGTCACATTTTAACTCAGGTTCCCCTGACTTCAGGGCTGATGTTCTATCCACTATTATCAACTAGCTGCTTCCTATAATTACTTTCTTAATTAATGTTTTGGTATTAGAATGTTCAGTGAAGTGATTATAGGCATATCCATATACATACCTACTCTTTCATCCTTTTCTCATTGATTAACAATTTTTTTGTCACTATGAAAAGAGTGGAAATATTTTGCCTGATAGCCCCATTTAATTCCCTTGCATAGCCCTTACTGATAGCCCCCGCTTTCTTCCATGTCACTTATTCCTCTGTTGTCTGTATCCTTCTCTTCTATTTGTGCTTTCTGGAATCCCTGTTCTTTATTTAGCAAGCTGTTTTTGATACTAGACATGTGTCTTGTATCCTCAAATTATTTTATGTATGTTTTCTATGAATTTACATGAGATATTGTTTCACCTTACCAAAATATAATTTCCTTGAAATCCAGGGCTGTTTTTGTTTTTGTTTTGTCATTATCTCTCCAGCATTTAACACATTGTCTAGAATATAGCAGGCACATAAAGCATTTTCTGAATTTAAATTTAAAACACAAACAAAAAGGTATCTCACATTTTTCTTTTTTTCAGATATATCTTAGTGAATGTCAATGAAATTAGTAATCTGACTTTCCAGTCCAGCACTTTCTTTGCCTTTATCACTGGAGTCAAAGTGATAACAAAATACTCTAAATTTTCTCCTAGGGTTGGTTTGCCTATGTTACCTTTGTTGCATCTGGGAAAGGTACAAGTTGATGTCTGGTCTACTTGCTACCCAGGGGAGAATAATACAGTCAACTATTTTCCTGGGAGCATTGATTTAAAAACAACATCAGGTTCCCCAGATGCAGTTTTCTATCTCATTTTATTGCTCCATTCTCAATTACTATCACTTATAAACATGAGTGTGCTGGTAAATAGTTAACTAGTTCTCTGTAAAAACAAACAAATAAGCAACCATACAAAGGACACTTTTCAGTTTATTTGGCATCATTAACATTTTCTCCATCACTTTTTAAAGTCTAGACAAATAAAACAATAAGTCAAATCCTGATTTGAAAGTTAGCCCTTGAAGTATAAATAGTCCCAATAAAAATATGATGTCTGGTTCTCAGGAACCAGTACCAGTTGGCTCCTCTCCACCCCTGGCTATAATTCTCCAAACCTCAGAGAAGTTTCAAAGTGAAATTAAACTACCCTTTACCTGGGCTTTCAGGAGAAGGCAGAATCAGGAATCTCATACACAGGAATTAAAAGGATTGTTGAGTAGACAACAAGTTGATACTTGTTGAGAGTAGATATAATGCATTTCTAATAAAACTGAAGAGAAGGGGTCACAGAGTAAGAATTAGAAGGGATCTAAAAGGTCATTTAACACAAAATGATTAAATTATAAATGAAAAAACAAAATTCCACTGAAGATCAGTGACCAGGTCTTCTGATTTTCAGCTTCATTTGAAAGACACTAACTTCCCCAGAAATTTATTTTTTCCTTTACATTTCTACAGTACCTATTGTTAAAACTACCAAAATTGGGAAAATCAGATTGACTCTTTGTTATTCAACCAAATGAATGAGAGAATGCATGTCATAGTGCTATATAGTCACACAGGGCTGCATAAATGTTTTGTATCAGTGCTTTCAAAACCTCAGAAAACCATTCATCAAATAGACTAATTGAAATAATTACTAGCTTTAGGGAAAATAGTAAGAGAAAAAGGAATACACAAAAATAATTAGCACTTATAGAAGCACTAACAAAAACCAGAAGGAAATTTTAAAGGAGAAATTTAATTCAAAATAACTTCAAAATACATAAAATATTTGAGTGTTAACCTTTCAAGACTCAATTAGTACAAAACACTTTACATAAATAATCCAGTTTTAAAAGCATTTCAAAGTGTCTACTATGTGCCAGGCACAGTATCATGGAGATTAAAAAAAAAGAAATTACTAAAATTAATGAACTAAAATTAAGGAATTATTAACTAAATTAAGGAAAATTAATTAACTAAAAAATTAAGGAAGATTTTTAAAATTGAAAAAAGTGTACATTGCTTATATTTGGATATATATAGCCACATGATAAAAAGAAACTGTTAGGTAAATTAATTCATAGATTAAGTGCTAAAGCAATTAAATCACTAAGAGGTGACTTTGTAGAAATAGACATAATAATTATAGCCATAAAGATTTAGTGCTTTTCATTTTTTATAATACTATTATTTCCTAATGTTTCTCTCCCTCCCCCACCTTAAACATTGAACTTTCATTCATTGTAAAGAAAAACAGGGAGCAAAATATATAGACATGGATACTTCATCTTAACATTTATGCAACATAAAAGTCCAACAAGTCAGGGGAAATAATGGGGGGAAATGGCTTGATGGGGAAATGGCTTTTTAGGACAAAGTCTTATTATCTCAAGTAACTAATAATCAAAACTTTCTGATAATAGTTACAAACATACATTCATACATACATATATATCTGCATGTTGACAAATGGACTTTATTTTATAAACAAAGTTAAGAAGAAATCTTTAGATTCATGTTCAATAAATCCAATAATACAATCTATTAGGAAGGTATTTCCCAGCCAATAAGAACTATGAGGAAGAGTAGAAAGCAGTATAACAGGAAATAGATTTAAATAAACATATCATAACACATATTGGAATTAATTTCACATGATTATAGAACTGAAATGTAAAAAGTCACATTATTAAATATACAGAGGAAAATGGGTAGGAGAAATGTTATTAACCAAACAAGTGGTAGAGATGATCATGAGAGTTAAAATGAACAGTATCTTTTGCATAAAATTGAAGAATTTTCATGAACTAAATTAATGATGTTAGAATAAGAGAAAGTAACAAGTGGGAAAATATTTGTCTTAAATATCTGATCAAAATCTGATTACATGATAAGGAATTAACACAAATATGTTAGAATAGAAACAATATACTAAAAACTAACCAAAATATGTGAAAAAAATAAAAAGAATTAACGCAAATTATCAATATGCAGAGCACTAATTATAAAAGAAATTAAATTAAAATCACAAATTAATTAAATTAAATTCTGTTTTCACTCATTCTTGCAAATTGACAATCTTGTTAAAGATAGGAAAAGTAAGTTCTTAAGGGTCTCTGGAATGAAATGCATGCTAATAAACTATGAAGCAACAAATTGATCTAGTTTCTAGAATACAATTCAAAATTATGATAAAATTATTACACTGCTTTTACCTTTTGATTCAGTGATTTTACTATTGGAAATATATTTTAAGAAAGAAAAATAGAAAATAGCATCTCATTTGTAAAAAAAAATTCTTATTTTTGTGGTATCAAAGGCTAATGGGGAAAGATTAAACAAATTTTGATATGTGAATATACTGTAACACTATTATATTATAAGGAAACATAAGAGGAATTCATAGAAACAGACTCATGTGAAAGATGCTGAAGGAAAATAGCAAAATCATTGAGGCAGCTGAATTCATATTAATTTTAATAATCAATCTTGATCCCAGAGACTGAAGATGAAACATAGTTCTCTTTTCTGGGTCTAGAGATGTGAACTATGGGTGAAGAGTATTGCACAAATGTTCAAATAAGTTGCCCACATCTATAGAATTTGTTCTCTGTTATTTATTTTAACAAGAGTTTAATGGGAGAGTCATATTAGGAAATGATTACAATGTAAAAAACAAAAGACACACTTAAAATTTAAAGAGGTTTTAAGAGGTAACTAATTCTTCTTCATATTAAATTGTATGTGAATAGCAGAAGAACTGTTGGTATTCTACAGAATTCAAGGTTACAGAGGAATTTGTCACAATAGGTTCTGACAGCATCATGTCTAATTTCAAAGACAGTATGGGTAAATATTAATGTGTTTACATATCTTTTATTTGATAATGTGCATTCTAATTGAAATTAAGATTGCTAATTATGATTTCAAGAAATGACATATTGCCCATTAACACCATTTTTATTCATGTCAAAATTGTAAATGACATTCATAGGCTTTTGTAAATAAGCAAACAAATGAATGACCAATTAAAACCAAAGTCACTTAACTGGAAAGGGGTGTTTTTCTTTTATTGTGTGAACTTTAAGTTTTTTTCATAATAATACTTAATAGACAAGTGAATATTTGGACTGTAATACATAAAATAACACCTTATTATGATACTATTCTTGTGCATATGGTAGAGCACACTAAAGCATGGGGTTGATTTTGAAATTTGGAGTAATTTGACTAGAAAGTTTAAGTGAAAATAATTGAATTTTGATCACTGTATTCATAGAACCAAAAGCAAGAGAAAAAAAATTAGATATCTTTTTTACCATATGATCAAAGTATTCTAATGTATAGAAATCTAGAGGTCATTTCTAGTCATTGATTCAGAATGATTATGGTCAGGTTTAATGAAACAACCACAAATAAAACCCATTGTATATGTATATGTGTGTATGTGTGTGTGTGTGTGTGTATACATACACACATATATGTGTAAATATATGTGTATGGGTCTATATATGTATATGAATGTACGTGTATATATACATAGACATAGATATAGCCATACACACATACAAACATAAAATGTATGCTCCATTCCAGCATACTTTAATCAAAATCTGCTTGAAGAAAGAACTTTCTTTTTGATTCACACAAGCTGCATCCATGGCATCTCTAGTATTAGACTGTGAGTTAGAAGGAAACTTAGTGATCATCTATTCTCTCTGCTTCATTTATAGAGGAAGAATAGAGATTAAGTGACTTGCCCATAGTAACAACTGCATTATTGTAACAAAACTGGATAAAAGCTGCAGAGTGGACAGAATTAAGAGGTAACAGTGTGATTAGATGTCTTTTCAGGAAGTAGTTGAAAACTTTTCACTTAGAGAAGCAAGACAACCATGAAAATAACCATCTTTTCTCCCCCTTCCTCTCCCCCAGTTTAGTAGTTCTTAACTGGGGAAAAAAATGAAACTAAAATTTTCCATTCTTATCCTTAATCTGTTTCTATGATGGGAAATATATTTCTCTTTTTTTTCTTTCTTTCATGACATTTATAGAACATATTTCTCATTTGTCATAGCTCTATTTATTCCCTTTTTCATTTTCTATCTCCCACTGTTTCCTTCAATATGTAATTTCATCTCTTCTATTCAGCTTCTTCTTTCTTTAAATGTTGCTCAATAATTCCAATATATTTTATTTCTGAGAAATCAGAAAAGCATCACAATGGGGAGTTCAAAGAATATAAGATGGTATTCAGTTCCTCCACCCCCCAGAGGGAGCATTTTAATAGTATACATATATTATTAAATCATGTAATTTTTTTTAAAAAAAAAAGGTATTCCATGTTTGAGGTTCTTAATTTGCAGGAAAACCAAACCAGAAAATTACTTCAGTGTCTCTTTCACAAAATGGCAGCCTTGTGAAGTGTATGAGTTTATTTTTCTGGACAGTGTCCAAGATAGTACTCCAGCTGTTAGAGAACAGAACATTCTCAGAACTTTGCAGGCATTTAAAAGGCCACACCTCCTTTTAGTGTTCTGGGGAGATAGGAACCCAGCTGGAAGAGAGATAATCACTTTGTTGTTCTTAACTAAGGCAGATAATGCTATTTGTCTCAAATAGAGGATGATAAAAAAAAAAATGGAGCCTGTTTTGATCTATTAAGGTACAAAAAAATTGAGTAGGATTTAGATAAGGGAATACAATCATACACAAAAATTAATAAGGCATGTACATGGGACATCTTGAGCCTGAGGGCATTTGATTTTTTCAGGACCTTGATTCAGGGCTTGATTTTGAAAGATGAATGAAAGAAACTGTGCAATTTTGATGGCTAGCAAATTGCTTTTTGTAACTTTGCAGTATTTAGTAAGAGAACAATTTCTGTTCATTTAGTAGTGCAAACAATATAGATTTCTTATCTTTGACATAGTAGTAGCATGTGAAATGAATAACATAAAGTTGCAAATAAGCAAGAGGAACCTTAGGGACATCTGCTGGACATTTCTTAATTTCAAGTAACTGTCATTGGTAATTAATAGGCTAGAGTTCAGAGGCAGTAAACCCTCCAGACTTAACCAGGCTAGGTTGTATCTGTCATTGAATTTTCTTATCATGGAATTTCTTTTTTCAGAGCATATTCAGTAGCTTAAGAAAGAGAATGTGAAGCAGATTTATGTAGTCAGTACAGATGTCTTCAGAAAGATCTGCTTTCATATGCTCTCTATGGTGAATATTGGTTATGTGATCATGAGCAAGTCATTTAACCTCCCAAAAAATTCCCAGGTCACCTTCTAAGAGCAAGTGCTGATCTGCTTTGGTAGAGGGAGCTTGTGTTGTGTGCTAGCAGTTCTGGAGCCCAAAGAAATTATAAACAAAATTCAAAAAAAGAAAAAATACAGCCAAACACTTAACTCAGATAAACACATTAATTGATTCTACATGGGTTATAATTAACAATGTTCAGATTTTCAAGTAGCAGAGATCAATAGGAAGTCAATACCAGACTTTTTTGATTAATACCAGATTTTCCTCCCCTGTCTCAGAGTTTTCTCCATGCTGTCACTTTGCCTATTTGTTTTCTAAGAGATTGTCTCCCAAGAACCTAGTAAGATTTGTCTTTTTTTTTTCTTTATATTTTCCACCTTTCCTCTCTCTCCTTTCAGGAAAGCTTGGTCAGCTTTCAAGACAAAAGAAAGAATATTACCATGACCCTTCATAGTCCCATCTTAACCCAAAGTCTTGATCTGTTTGTTTTCATCCATTAAAAGATTTCTGAAGAAAAATCTGTAAAAGGTCTCTCTCCTTCATGAAACCCAAAAATATATTTATCTCCTGTGAACCTTGGCTTTAAAAGTAATTTTAACAAAACCAAAAAGGGTTTCGAGAGAACTTCTCCATTTTTAGCTGTCTGTTTTTGTTGTATGTATTTCTTTTTTTTCTCTACTATTCCCTTCTGATATTCAATAATTTGCATTTACATGGCATTTTGCAGTTGAGAAAGGGCTTTCTTCCCAACAGTCCTGTGAAGAAGATTGTACAGTTGAAAAAATTGAAGCTGAGAAAGATTAAATGATTTCCCTAGATGCTTCATAGCTAAGAAGCATGGTCTTTTGACTTATTAAGATTCTTCTACAACATAATGTAGACAGACCTAAGGCTTTAGGTAGATGAAGTAGATGGGAGTCTACATGTACTCATTTCTTTTCATAGTGCCTGAAAAATCACTCTCTTTTGATCAATGCAATGCATATTTATTAAATTATAATATAAATTTATTAAATCCCCATAATATCTATTGTTACTCTCTATACATATATAATATGTATATATGTATGTGAAAATATTTACATATGTGGTCATGTACATGTGTGTGTATATGTAAAGAGAGAGTACTAATAGAGAGACCAGGGAAGACTTCATGTAAGAGGAAATATTTCAGCTTCAATACTAATGCTAGTTTAATGTAGGATAGCATTACTAAGGTGTCAGGGTGGTGATTGAATGCCAATACAAAATCAAATCTCTGTTTCAGGAAAATTGTTTTAGAAAGTATGTGGTAATTGAAGAAAAGAGAAACTAGAAGCTAGGAGACTCATCAAAAGAGTACAGGTAAGATGAGATGAGAGAGTGGACTAGGGTGGTTTTTCTGTAAGTAAAGAAAGAGGAATACTGAACACTTAAGAGGCAGAATAAAGGAAACTCTTTAGGGGGTAGTATACAAGGAGGTGGAATAAAAAAAGAGAAAGAAATTGAAGAATTGGAGAACTGTTTCTAATTTGACAAAAAGGTATTTCTGGGCATGGGCAATGGGAAAAAGCAAAAGAACATCATCAAAAAAACTAAACACTGTATACTTACATCCAATTTAACCCTTGAAGTAAAGTTTAGAAAATGAATGTCCCTTACTTCAAAACAAATACTGAGGGATTATGAGTGTGGAATATTGTATACACCATGAGTCACAGTCAATAAAGGCACTGGTTGTTTTTTTTCAGCTACTTTTCTCCTCTCCCTAAATATGGCTCCTTGGAAAGGGAAGAAATGATACATTCAGAAACAAATAGGATGCAAAACAAAAGATGTTAATAAAAATAATCTAACATTTTTTGAAAGACAGATTCTAACAGAAATTGTACAGATGGCTAAGATTATTAGCTTTAGGATTATAAGACCAAAAAGTATAATTGGTGACATCAGTGGACCTTATAGGGAGATTGTAATACAATAGGCTACAATGAGCAAAATTAAAGATACAATGAAAAATTATGTTAATCATAGAGCACATATTTGAACCAGTATACTTCGTGTCTTCCCACAACCTGCGTATTTCTAATAGTTTAGGGCTCTGAATGAGACCAAGTGAAGTTTTTTCAAAAAGCCTATGACTCTATAAGATCTAAGGTAGATTAGACCTTAGGCTAAATCATTTGATCCGTATTCCTAGAGGTCTGCAGGGCTAGAAGATCAGGCTTTAGGCCCAGGTTGCAGGAAGTCGCATGATCTCTAGGCCTAGAGGCCTAGGAATCTAGGAAGATTAGAACCTGTGACCATTGCTCAATAATAGTTACTTTCTGTTTAATCCATCCAAAGAAAAGACTTGGGTCTTTTATTATTTAATCAGCTTTACTATTTCCAGCTTGCCAGGTCAAGCACATGCTGGTAGCTGAGATGCCTCCCAGGGTAGGGACTCAGTAAATGCTGTTCTTTTGTATCTGAAGATGTCTCTGATTAGTTAATTTGGTTAAGAGAGTCTAGCACTCATGCTACACAGTTCCAAAGCATTCACATCCTGAATTTTGCTATGTTTTGCAATATTTGAATTGTTCATACCAAGGCACCCCCATTTGCCCAGTTGCCAGGTCTCAAAATCTCATCATATTTTCATGAGGTTAGTATCCCCTTGGATTCCTGATCAGGGAACCGAATAATGTGGTTTGGCCCAGGGCAGAGAGTTGTGGGAACCCTCTTTTGGTTGGCGCAAGTCCAATGTGAAAGAATTCATGAACCCAAAAAGTTAGACCGGCAAAAATAAGTTTATTGACACTGAGAAGTCAGCTTTTGCCAGGAGGCTGACTTCCTCAGTGGCAAGGTCCTGACAGAGAAGTAAAGGTCTATCAGAGAAATCCTGGTAGAAAGAGAGATAAAGAAGGGTATTAATGCTGAGAAGAGACTGTCTTCTCAGCGGGCAGGGGGTCTTCACTGGTAACTATGCCAAGGAGAGGTAGAGGTTCCTTGACAAAGCATGGTCCTGCTTTGGGGCCTCTGCAAAGAAATAAGCCCCCAAATTGCCCTTTTTGTAAGGAATCTGAAACTGAGATTTCAATTGAATGAGATTCCTTCAGTGTTGTCATTGCCCCCAGGTCTAGATGAGATCATTTAGTGTGAGGTGTCTGGAGACAATTTTCAGCTCCATAGGGGTTGATAGAAATCTAGATCTCCAGCTAAATGAGACTACTTAAGTTTAAGTTAAGTAGGGAGTGGTCCTGGGCCAATCTTAATAAAATCACTTAACTGCCCCAAGGGTCCCTGTTAGGAGCATTTTAGGGCTCACCCCAAAGATCAAGGAGGACAGTTTCAGGGTTCCCCCATCAGTTTGCCTTTTCTCTCATTTGCCACATCTAATCAAACAAGATGTCCTATTGAACGAGATGAGGTGAGATCTCTCACCTCAGTGACAATTGTGAAAATCCAGTAAGGCTTCATCTACACTATTCTTTTTTTTTTTTTTTTTTTTTTTTTTTTAATAGCTTTTTATTTACAAGTTATATGCATGGGTAATTTTACAGCATTGACAATGGCCAAATCTTTTGTTCCAATTTTTCCCCTCCTTCCTCCTCATCCCCTCCCCCAGATGACAGGATGATCAATACATGTTAACTATGTTAAAGTATAAATTAAATAAAAAATAAGTATACATGACCAAACCATTATTTTGCTGTACAAAAAGAATCTGACTCTGAAATATTGTACAATTAGCCTGTGAAGGAAATCAAAAATTCAGGTGGGCAAAAATATAGGGATTGGGAATTCAATGTAATGGTTTTTAGTCATCTCCCAGATTTCTTTCGCTGGGTGTAGCTGGTTCAGTTCATTACTGCTCCATTGGAACTGATTTGGTTCATCTCATTGCTGAAGATGGCCAGATCCATCAGAACTGGTCATCATATAGTATTGTTGTCGAAGTATATAATGATCTCCTGGCCCTGCTCATTTCACTCAGCATCAGTTTGGACCACTCACCATTCTGACCCACACACTATAAAACCTTTCTGAAAGATCTCTCAAGTCTTTCCCCTTTTTCCATTTTCACAAACTTAGTTCCAGCTCTCATTACCTAATTTGATATTTAAATATCATTTTTTACACATAATCAATTTTTTCTTTTTTGCAAGACAATCAAGGTTACTTGACTTGCTTATGAGGAGGGGAACTTCAAAACTCTCTCTCTTTCTCTCTGACTTAGAGGAGAGGGGATATGAGGCATAAATTCTTTGAGACTCTCCTTAAACCTTTTCCTTTGCAAAAGACCTGCCCCAGGGAACCAAGACAAGTAGTTTCATTCTGTTAGACCAGAACACCCCCATTGATAACACTCACTACTGATTACACCCTCTTTTGAGTTGAAAATTCCTCTAGGCCTACTCATTCAGTTAGAAGATTTTCTATTCTGATTTCAACTCAAACTGCCCCAGCCTCTAGCCAAAGGTTCAATTATAAAAAGAGGTAACTGGGCTCAATTCCTTGCACAGAGGCCAAAGCAGGAATATGCCAGGCCAAAGGACCTCCCTTGGCATAGCTGCCTGTGAGGGACTCTCTGGCCACTGAAAAGACTATTCTCTTTTCAGCATTAACCCCTCTTTATCTTTCTGTCAGGACTCCTCTGCTAGGACCTTTACTTCTCTGTCAGGATCTTTTCCCTAAGGATGTCAGCCTGCAAAAGCTGACTTTCCACTGCCTCTAAACTTCTTTTGCCAGTTTAACTTTTTGGGTTCATTAATTCTTTTATGAAGGACCTGCGCCAATCAGAAGGGGGTTCCCACAACTCCCTGCTCCTCACTGAACCTCATCACTCAGGGTCGCATAATTACTAAGTGTTAAGGATCTGAGCTTACATTTGAACTCAAATCCTTCTGATGTCAGGGCTGGTGCTGAATCTAATTTAAACCCAGAGCCACCTTGTTTCAAAGTCTCACTTTACAGATGAAAAAAGTAAAACATGAGAGAGGCCAGGTCACCTTCTCAAAGCCACACAACTCTAATCTTTCTGGATTCTAAATCTAATGCTCTTTCCACAATGCAACATTATTTTTCTTGATTAAACTACTATAATAATCATTTAAATTGGTCTTTCCTTTTTTCCCTTTCCAATGTGTCCTATACAAGCTTTTAAAATTGATCCTTCTAGGGCAGCTAGTTGTTGTAGTGCATAGAGTACCAGCCCTGAAGTCAGGAGGACCTGAGTTCAAATTGATGCAGGGGTGGTCCCTTAAGAACTGACTTATTCCTTTCTTTCTGATTCCCACACCTCCTAGTTGATGCATTATCAATCCAAGACCTTTTGATTCACAAATCCTGGTCCCTTTGAATTCTAATAGAAGATCTGAAGCTGTCCCAGCCCCACCTGAGCCAACTTGGGACTCCACCTATGGGCCCCTCTAGCAGAATCTCTCATTATAAAAGAGTTAAGCTGAAATCCTCTCTTTGTAGAGGTTCCAAACGTGCCAGCCTTACATCTGGCATGCCAGGACCCTCTGTCCATTGGAATCCTGTTTCTGATGCCCTTCTTATCTCTACCTTCACCTATTTCCTTAACTATACTTTAACCTTACTTCCAAACCCCATAATAAACCTCTTTTATCAATCTAGCTTTTCGGGCCTATAAATTCTTTTATAGGGAACTCTCGTGCCGCTTTGAGACCTCATTTAACTCTGTATCCTTGTGCCAAATCCAAAGGGGTTGCAGGGGAGCTCTATTTGACTCCCCGCACCCCGAACCTGCCACTAGACCTCTATTAAACCCTAATTTCATTTAGGTACCCCATATCTATCCCCCATCAAAATCTGGACTCAGATACTTAACACTTTCTAGCTATGTGACCCTGAGTAAGTCACTTAATCCCAATTGCCTTAGCAAAAAAAAAAAAAAAAAAAAAAAAAAAAAATATATATATATATATATATATATATATATATATATATATATATATTCCTATTACCCACAGATAAACACAAGATAAGAATGTTCTAACCAAACTGCCTTTTTTCTCTTGGAGAATATATATGGCACAAAACTCCTGGGGCCAATCTAGAATAGGGGGTCTAAAGAAAAGCAAATAAAATCACACAGTAGGTCAATAAAAGGAATTATTCCATAACAGTGAGAATTCTGATTATGACTTCTCCCCAAAAAAACAAAACAGAACAAAACAACAATCTTGAGATATGATCCTTACCTTGAGAACTAAATTGAACCTCAGAATCATATCACCAAAATCAGAGACATTGTGTACTAATGCTAAATCATATTGACAGAAACTAATTGCTCCAATACATGTGAAGCATTATCTCAGGTGTGCTATATAAATAATTAATGTTGTTTATCTAAACTACTCCAAGTCTCTTAATTCTCTTTTATCAATATCAACCCCAATCTCTAATTTACATATCACTTGTGAAACTCTAAAACTCCTAAAGGGAGAGATTCTCCTTGAACCCTGTGTCTGTTAGACTCTGCCCCACAGAGGAAACAAGATAAACAGCTTCATTCTGTTATCTAGGTGGGGCTAGTTCAGTCCTGAGCTAAAAGAATTTCAACCCTATAGAATTAAAGAGACTCATTCAATTCTATTCAAATTCTAGCCCAAAGAGCCAACTTGAAACAACTCCTTCCAGAGGTCCTGACATGCCAGGTTATGCCATGCTTGCTATGCCAAGGAAAGCTCTGTCCACTGGAATAATATTCTCTTCCAGTGTTGCCCTCTCTTTATCCTTGCCTATTTCCCAAATGAAACTTTATGTCTCTCTGCCAGAACTCCTCCACTGAGGAATTCAGTCATTCTATTCTTGCATAGTAAAGGCTAACTCCCCAAGGCCAATAATGAATCTTTTATCAGTCTAGCCTTTTCAGATCTGTAAATTCCTCTGTGCCACCAGAAGGGGGTTCCCCAAAACTCCCCACTCATGTGCCAAATCCCAAGGGGATATAGGGGAGCCAAACCTCTCCAATAGGTTCCCTGAACCCCAAACCTGCCACTAGACTTTATCATTTAACTTCCTGACCACCAGGAACCCTAATCTCATTTTGGTTCCCTAAATCTAGACCTCATCATTTGGTTCCCAGAAAGGGAACCCCAAAACCTAAACCTCATCAGATAGTGCTTTACAATTAACTTTATTTTCATTTAATATTTTGTTTAGGCTACAAATTGAGTTTATGATTTATCTCTGAGTTATAATATATGATTTCTCCAAAGAATAAATGCTTCATTTTGCTACCTTTACTTATTATAATTATTTATTTTTTCCAAATATTCTTTGAATGTGCCCCGTTATTTAGTTGTATTTGTTTTATTTTTTAAAAATGTTTTTGATATATTTTTAACATCAATTATTCATCAATTATTTATTAAGCATTAACTATGCACCAAATACTGAGATAAGGTCTGAGGAAACAAAGCAAGGCCAAAATACAATCTTTGTTTTTCCAGGAGCTCACTTCAAAAAAAGAGGCAACTTGTAAGAGATGGATAGGTATGTAAATAACTAGGCGCATATAAATGTAAATAGAAATGTAAATTGATGGTTGTACCATAGAGAAAGCACTGTCAGTGAATACTCTGGGAAAAGCTTCCAGTTGTGTATCCTTTTACATCTCAGAGAACAGCAATCTCTTAAAACAGAGGGGGGAAAAAATCAGTTCAGACAAAGAGACTGACATTATCAATCCAAGTCTTGTTGAGGTCTAGATTTGGGGTACCTAAATGAGATTAGGGTTTAGTTGAGGTCTAGTGGCAGGTTTGGGGTACAGAGAATCAAACAGAGCTCCCCTACAACCCCCTGGATTTGGCGCAAGGATACGACAGTAAATGAGGTCTAGTAAGGGCCCAAATCCCCAATAAAAGCCCCAAATCCCCAAGAGCTAGATTGATAAAAGAGGTTTATTATTGGGTTTGGAAGTAAGGAGATAGGTGAAGGTAGAGATAGGGAGGGCACCGGACAGAGGGTCCAGTGGACAGAGTATCCTCACATGGCTAGCATGTTTGGAATCTCTGCAAAGAGGGGTTCCCAGCGTGGCCATTTTATAATAGGAGACTTAGCTCGAGGGGCTTTTGGATGTAGCCCCAAAGTTGTCTCAGATCTGAATGGGGTTGGGACAGCCCCGGATCTTCTATTGGAATTCAAAGGGACCAGGATTTGTGAGTAAAAGGGTAATTACATTAACAAGGGGGGGGGGTTGGGAATCAAAGATAGGAATCTTTCCCACATCATTCTCACCATATATTCAGTATTCCATATATTTAATTATGAGCCTGCCCAAAGAAGGCAGAGAGTGGTTCCTTCTCATATCTTCTCTTTGGGGTAAGATTAATCATAATACTTTCATGGCTTTTGTTTTTTTGTTTTTAATTTTTTTCCTTGTTTCTGTTTATGTTCTTAAAGTCACCATATGCATTTTTTCCCTAGTTTGGCTTTTTTTACTTGGTATCTATCTATTCATGTAAGTTTTCCTGTGCTTCTCACTATATATCATATAGATATTCTTCACTTCTTACAGTGATGTTTATTTTAATTGGCTTCAGTAAACAAACATTTTAAATAAAATAAATATAGTCAAATATTTACATTTAAAACACAATGAAAGACAACTGATATCGAAGACAAATAAAATAGTTCTTTAGTACTTTTAAGAATAAGATCTCTAAGACATTGGATTTATCTTCTATGGGGATTTTATGGGCAATCATGGACAAGACTAGCACAGAATGAAAGAAAAGAATTCATACTAATAAGATCATGAATCCTACAAGACATCAAGGTATTTAAAAAAAACACACAATCAGGTCATGGAGCTTAACAGTAGGGAATGAAATGTAAAAAGTATCTTAAGCAGTTAGTCATAGAAATAATAGATATCATTCATTCAATCTGTCTAACATGTATGTTCAAGAGATGCTTGCTACTTCTAACCTTTCCAAATATCAATATTTGTGCATTAGTTAAGAAAACGTTTTCTCTGATCACTTTATATTACGAGGCTAAGGATATGTGTTGTTTTATATGTTCCAAATCGCATAGAATCTCTTCTTTCAGTTACCTTTATCTACCAAATCACAGATTATTACTGATGCAGGAGAAATTAACTTAACATTAGCTCGCCTAATGAACAAAGGGCCAGATTTCTAGTTAATGTAAAAAGCAGCAGGCGCCAAACAAGAAATCTATAAAACTGCTGTTTCAAGCAAATGAGACATTGTAAAGTGTATTACTGTAGCCAACACAGACCCATGTGCATTATGCATAGCTATGACCCTTTTTTTCTACTAACAAATCTGCTAATGAGAACAACCCAGGAGATATTTAATTCAATTGCAGATACCTGAACATATTTTCCTTTCTTTATACTTGTAGAAAGAATACTAGAATGCTAATCAGGGGTCCCATTGTGTTGTAGCTCAAGCTTGGCCAGAGAATGATTTATTTTTACTTCAGCTTACTCATCTGTGAAGTGGGAACTAATGATACTTGTACTACTTATCCTATAATGACTATAAGTGAGATATTTTCTAAGTGGTTAAGTATTACATAAATATGACTTGACATAGAATAGAGGATAATACCTTGAATTTTGATAAGGATAAATTAGATTTAAATAATATCTCTGACACATTAATAGAGTGACAATGGGCAAATCACTTACTTGGTTATTTGCTTTGGAATACCCCATCTGTAATCAGGAAAGAGCAAACACAAAGAAACAGAAATAGCCATGTTGCTACTAGGTGCAATGTTCAGGTAGAAGATTGCCTTTCCCCCACCCATAGTTGAAAGTATAACAAAAAATAGTTTTGGCTTCTCATAGTCACAAAGGATTGAGACTGAAATATGGCCAGTTTGCCCACGTTGTACACACACCCTCAATCATTTCTCACCAATTCCTAACAGTGTGGCTGATGCCATAGATAATTAGAAGACTTTTTTTTTAGCAACATATAATAGCAACCCTGAATTATATTGACCAGAAATGTTTACACCCAAGTTTCTATATATTATATATTTTGGACTGAAACCAGCTATAAATCTATATTTATGAATCTGTCCTCCATTGCCTGGTCAATACCATTGCAATAAAATATTTCACTGTTTTAAACCTTGAACTAGCATGGTACTTTTTTCATCTTCCTGTGTCCCTTCATCTCTCCAAAATTCTCAAAATGCTTCATTTGTGTTATTTCTTTCCTTTCTAGGACATTCTTGAGAAATTGATAGAAACTATTAAAATCTCTTCTTTATCCACATCCCAAATAAAGCTGTTCTCTTGAACATAGCTAAAAAACCTCTTATTGACTATATATTAAGTTTTTTCACAATTTTTATTCACTTTGGCCTTTGCTGCATCTGAAGCATTTGACATTGTCAACTATTCCCTCCTTTTTGAAAGACTATCTTCTGTTGACTTCTGTGACACTGAACTATCCTGATTTTCCTCTTCTCATTGGCAGCGTTCCTGACTGCAAAGCTGTCCCTGTATCCATTCTTATTTTATGCTGCCTTTGTTATGTGCTTTCAGGAGATTATTTTATGAACCAAATAGAGAATACATTAGCGATATAGAGAGACTAGAAACAGAGAGAATGATTAAGAAAATATGATAGTAGTTCATATGGAAGATGATAAGATTGTGTTAATATGGTAGAAATGTAATTATAAAGAAGATGGATATAAATGATATTTTAAAAGTAGAATTGACAAAGCTTGGCAATTAATTTCATATAAGAGATAAAACAGAAGAAAGGGTCATGGACACCTTTGAGGTTAAAGATATGATTGACTTGGAGGATGATGGTATCCCTTATTAGAAACAGGGAAGTTTAGAAAAGGAGTGAGTTTAATTAAGTTAAATTCATTTCAAGAAGTATTTTAGCCTCAATTATGTTCAAAGTACTATATACTAGGGGGAAGATAAATTCTGTTTTAAGTTTTAGGTTTTTAAAAGATGAATCATTACTTTAAATAAAGTCATTAAAATAAAATGTTACTAATGGCCCATTGATTCCCCCTCCCAAAAAAGGGACTTTTGGCCTGGACTCCCAACAATTGGATTCACTCCTGAGTGGGGATCTGACCCCAAATAGAAGAGAGCAGACCTTTCTCACACTCTGCCTCATGTTACCCATGTAGAGTTCCAGGGAAAATTTCTGCTATGAGGTTTATGACTAGTATTTCTCTTTTAAAAAGTTAATAGAGTCCCTCTAAAAAAGGTATTCAGTATATGAATTAGATATCAGTTTTAGGATAACTATTTCCTCTACCACAAAAGAAATACTTAAACACAAAAGACTTATAAGAAGCATTAAGTAACACTTGAAACATAAAACAGCAACTTATCTCACTCATTATGTGCTTCCAAAGGATGAAACACTTTTTTGGGGGAATATCCAAGAGATATTTCATTTTCCTCTTTACTCTATGTTGTCTGAGCAACTAGAAGGGCTTTCAGGCACTTCAGGACATGCCTTGGATTTTCTTTCTCCTTTGTTTCTTTTTACATTTAAACATTACATTTACATTTAAACAAAAAAAATTAATATTTGGGATTACAAATTCTTACTCTTTTTCTTCCTCCTTTGCTGAGAAGGCAATCAATTTGATATAGATTATATATGAGCAATCATGCAAAACATTTTCATATCCATATTGCAAAAGAAAATACAGACCAAAATGACAAAAATAATAAAGTTTTAAAAATATGCTGCATCTGCATTTAGTCTCTTCAGTTCTTTCTCTGGAAATGGATAGTAGTTTTTCATCTTTAGTCCTTTAGAATTGTTTTGGATCATTATATTTCTGAGAATAGCTAAGTCATTCACATCTGATCATCATGCAGTATTGCTGTTACTATATACAATATTCTGGTTCTGCTCATTTCACTTTTTGTCAGTTTATGTAAGTCAATTGATTTTGGCTTTTTTTTTTTAGTCCTTTTGAACCTAAGAGAAAACTTCCACCTCTCCCTTTAGGCTGTACCACTTGGAATTGTGTTAATTTCCCCTTTGAGTTCTAGCAAAGTGAAAGAGATGATTTTTCTTTTATCCCTCCCAGAAGCTATGCTAACTCTAATTTTATGGTAGCAAGCCTCATCTATCTATCTATCTATCTATCTATCCCTATCTATCATTTTCCTCCAGCTGCCTCAAATCTATACAATGAGTGGATTGAACTGGACTCTAAATATAATATTTTATTTGATCCTCAAAACAATCTTGGGGTGTAGGTATAATTTATTTTACAGTCAAGGAAACACAAGGACCAGAGAGCCAACCTGCACATTTTATGGAGTGGAGTCAGCTGGTGAAAAAAGTGATAGTTTGGGAGTCAGGACAACCTGAGTTCAAATCCTGTCTCAGATAAAAATTAGCTATATGTTCCTGGGCAAGTTATTTTAACTCTATTTTCCTCAATGAAAGAATTTAAAATAACTTTCCTGGTATAATGTGACTATTTTCTAGAGCATAGCCAAAATTTTTAAAAAGACAAAGTCTACAGATGAATGATTGATAGAAAATGGCAGCAAAGGGGAAGTTTAAAATTCCCTAATACTTAAATAATTTTCTAAGGACCTTTTCCTGAGTTAAGATAGGGGAAGCCCATGAGTCCATGACAGATATGTTCAATTATTCACAGGGTGATTATATTGTTCTGTTGGTCCCTGAGCAATGGTTACTAAACTCATCAAAAAAGATGTTGAAAGATTTTTGAAGAGTAGTTCAACCAGGCCTTTTGAAAAGTAAAATGAAAAACAGTGTGGTATGGCGAAAAGAGTCTTATATCTGTAGTGAGATCAAATCTTGGCCAATGTATTTGACTGGATCTGTGATTTCATTGGTGAGATCACATCTGGTGTGTGGAATTGAGAAGTGCTGCTTTAGAGAAAAGATATAGATAAATTAGACCATGTCAGGAGGAATACCAAAAGATAGAAAAAATTAAACATTACATTATCAATTGAGTACATATGGCTAAAAAAAAGAGAAGACTCAAGGGTCTAATAAATGTCTTCAAATATTCAAAGACTTCTCCTAAAGAAGGGTTAGATTATTTCCTTATTTCCAGTGGAAAGCTATGAGCAATGTGCAGAAGTTTTAGAAAGGAAAATTTTTAATTGTTGTAAGAAAAAATATTCCAGATAATTAAAGTTGTCTAAAAATGATGGGGCTGCCTCTGGAAGTTGTAAGTCTCCTTTGCTGGAGAGTCCCATAAGATCATAAGACCAAAGATCTGGGGATGGAAAGAGTCCTTGGAGGTCATCAAGTCTATTTTCATTTTATAGATGATAACTCTGGTACCTCAGAAATAGTTAAGTGACTTTCCAAAGGCTATACAGTTAATATCATAATCAGTTTTGAGCACAAGCTACTAGTTTCAAAATCCAGAAGTATTTTTAAATATATGATGCAATTAGATGCTGAAGAAGTACTTGCCAGGGATAGTGTACAAAAGGTTACAATTCAGTTATTTAAAATACTACATGGGCACTGAAGTACCCTCCAATTCTGAAATTCTTGCTTCTTTGAGCTAAGTCAGTATTTTATATTGGAGAATAGAATCAAGAATCATGTGTGGATAAGGACATTAGTAAAATAAGTCATAGAATTTGGGGGTATAGTGCCTACCTAAATTCTCTTTAATTAATTATCTTCAATTAATAGATGTATAAAATTTTTCTTCAAGCTATTTATGCTTGCAAGTTGTATAGCTTCTTAGGATAATAAATGTTACGGTTACTAATGCTAGAATAAAATTTTAAATGACTATATTCACCCCCCTTCTAAAATTAAGTACTATAACATTTTAAAATGTTCCTGCAATTTAGTGGATAAATTTTCATTGATCTCATTTGAATTAACATTGATAATTGTATAAGTTCCCAGTAGATTTTCTAATATCTTTCAGATCTCCATGTTCAAAATTATTAAACTATTTATTTTTTCTAATATGGAATCGCCTTTATGACATTAGTTGCCTTTTTATGTTCCTTTTCCAATTCTACTTTAATTGCACAATCTATTTGAGATATGTCTGAGACACAGTCATAATAACTAGCATTTATATAATTACTTCTTTAAGTTTCACAAAAAAAGTCAACAAAAGTTAAATATATTAATTTATTTCATTCTTATAAGAACTCTATTAGGCAGGTACTATTATTATGTCTATTTTACATATGAGGGAAGAAATTGTCCTAGCTATTAGGTATCTGAGGCAGGATTCTAATTCATGCCTAGCTGATTCTAAGTCTAATTAAGTCTAATATATAATGTAGCTTTATGCAATGGATAAAACTATGCTTTATGTTTTCTATATGATATTATCCCTGATGACATTCAGTATTTTATACAATGAGACAAAATGAACCTGAATCAGGATTAATCAATGCTGTGATAAACTTAACTAGGCAGAGAAAGGATGTAAAATAATACAGTATACCAGAGATTTCCAAACATGTTTTCAGAGGTGTTAGGGATCAATTTCTAATACATATGATTGAGAAAACAAACAAAACGATTTTTATTTAATTCATTTTTTATTATTAAGGAAGAATTGGTCCAAGAACAAAAAATTTCATGATTGGAAGCAGCTAAAATTAAGGTTTGTAATCCAAATGAAAGTATTCTAGAAGTCAACAAAAAGAAATGAACTATTTAAAAATATCTCTTAGTAATTCCCTGCAACCCTGGCATCTTCACCTTTCCTTACCTAGAACTAGTACATAATACCACTTCTCAGCTCCTTCCAAAACTACTCATTTTTTCTACTTTTCCAATAGATCAGTGGTGTCAAAATCAAGTTGAAAAGAATCCTTGTGAATGATATATTGACTAAGAAAACCACATTAACGTTATCTGTGTTTTATTGTATTTTTATGTTTGTTATTAAATATTTCCCAATTACAATCTAATTCAGTTCCAGACTTACTCAAGAATTTTATGGGATGGAAGTTTGACTCTTTTGAAGCAGATGATTAATAGGACAGTATTTTGTATTACTTCTATCAAACAAGATAAATAATAAAAATCCACAGTATTCAACTACGAAAAAATCATTTATCCATATAAGCAATAATCAGCTGAACATTAAGCAGAAAAGTGAGGTATATGCTGTTGTGAAAAGAATGGTAAACTAGAAGTCAAGAACTGAATTCAAGTCTCTTTTTAGATATTCAGTAATTAGGCAAGTGCCTTTAATTTCGGTTACCCCATCTAAAAATGGGGATAATAACAATAGTGCCTTCTTCACTGGATTATTACAAAATTAATTGGGAAAGTATGTGTAAGCCACTCTGTTAACTTAAAATTATATAAAATATTACTATATTATTAGAATGATAAAAATAATAGTGGGGTAATAGTTTTGCTAATCTGAATCAAAGCAAATGCACAAAGAGAATAATAGTAATAATGATAATAATTATTATAGTCTAGAAAACAACTAATATATAACATGCTTTAACCAATAAACTATATGGGACAAAGCATTATCACAAGAAAATGAGCAAAATAAAAATATTGCTCATATGGTCAAGATATAATATGGAACAATAAAAATTTAAGGAAATATTTTAATAGATGTCACTATACTTAATACTCATAACACCCAAACTACATGTAAAATAAAGCCCTAGTCTGATACTGGAGTTGTGCCAAAAATGTAGTCAATGAATTTACAGAAAGCAAGATTGCATTTCAACACTTTTATTCAATTATGAAAATCAATTTCTTAAAATCACCTGAAATTGCCATTTAAATAGAAAAGAATATTAGCAAGATAGAAACTTGTGTTAGGGTCATTTCTATTGAAAGAAAAAGAGATTTAATATACTATCACTACTGCCACCAACACTCCACTACCATTTCTTTTGAGGTTTAAGTTTTACAAAGAACTCTCCTCACAACTACATGTGAGATAGTGAAGGATTATTATATTCATTTTACATAAAATAGATTAAATGATTTTGCTAACGATCATACAATAATTGTCAGAGCTGAGAATTAAACCCAACTCTCTTAACTCTAACACTGGACCTTATTTTAACTAGTGGCAAGATATTGAGTCAGATTCAATAAAATGATAAGCATCTACTATGTACCCAGGTCTCTGCTCCATGCTGGAGATACAAAGAAAGGTATAAGATAGTCCTTACTCTCAAGAAGTCCACAATGTAATGGACTAGACAACACTGAAGAAGCTGAAAGAGGAGTGAGGCAATTCTACATGGGGACTATGCTGAATATCTACAACCAAGGTGGAAATTATCTCTGCAAATCTGGATTACAGAATTTATTTCATCTTGCAGAATGGTGTTTATGGAGATCATGAAATCTGGTAGAGCTGTAGGGAGGGAAAAATGAATTTAGGGAATGCCTTCAGTTTTAGGGCTTACATTGTAGGCACAATAAAGGCAATTTAAAAAAGAGTATAAAAAATAGGTTCTTAAAAAAATTTTAATGTCATTTGAACTTATTACTAGGAAGGGTATAATTGCTATCCTCGAGTGTGTTAAGGTTTGCAGTAAGAAATCAGTTCAATTCAATAAGCATTGATTACACATTACATCCAAGGAACTAAACTAGATGATGGGAAATAATAGACAAAAATTATGTAAGATCATTTAAAAGTGTAAGATTAGAAAAGTAGTAAGGGAACGCATTATGAAAGGATACCAAAGTCAAAAAGAGGATTTAATATTTTATCCTAGAAGTGATAGGGAGCTATTGGAGTTTACTAAATGTAATGCTAGATCTGACCTGCATTTTATTAAGATCAGTTTGGTAGCTGATTGAAGGATGAATTGGAGGAGGAGAAATTTGTTTCTGTGCCATCCACCTGGAGGCTATTGCAATAATATAAGAAGAGAGAACTTAATGGAAATAGAAACAAATATACTTATTTTTCTCAGTGGTATATGTATATTCTCAGTGTAAAGGTACTCCTTTACAAAAATTGACAACAAAGTAAGTCATGAAAAACTTCAAAATTATGAGAAAACTTTTTATAGTTTCAAATAAAAGCCTCATATCTTAAATATGTAAAGAACCTTAATAAATTTATAGGAATACAAATCATTCCCTAATTGATAAATGGCCAAAGGATATGAATAAACTTTTTTGATAAAGAAATCAAAACTATGTATTGTTATGAAAATTGATTAAAGAAATACAAATTTAAACAATGCTGAGTTATCTTACACATTTCAGATTGACTAAAAAAGGGAAAAATGACAAATGTGGAAGAGGATATGGAAAATTGGGGCACTAATTTATTGCTGGTGGAATTGCAAACTGATCCAACCATTTCATGAAAAATGTACATTCTTTCTTCCAGTTCTGTTTCCCAAGGTGATTAAGATAAAAGGCACATAACTTTTATGTTCTAAAATATTTATAGAAGCTTTCTTTGTGGTGGCAAAAAATGGAAATTGAGGGAATACCCATCAATTGGGGAATTGTTAAAGAAATTGTGGTATGTGATTGTGATGGAATAAGAATCATGGCATAAGAAATGGTGAGTTGATGGGAAAGCAAAATGAAGAGAACCAAGAAAACATTGTACACAATAAAAGCAATATTTTTCTAAGAAAGACTTTGAATTATGTATTATGATTACTTAAATAAACTACAAAGGAACTATGAAGGAAGATGCTATCTACATCCAGCACAAGAACATAAAAAAAGAAATATGCATAATGTAAGTATATTTCCCAATTTATATATATATATATATTTATACACACACACACACACACACACACATACATACAAAGTATATTGACACATTTGTGTATCTAATGGGAGCATTCTCTGGGGAATGGTGAGGAACAAGGGAGGAAAAAATAAAAAGTGCACAGCAAAGAACAAAAGAAAACTTAGAAGAAAATGCAAAAAAGCAGGATAGCTTTGAAAATGTATAGAATTTCTTTCATAGTATATGCCACCCCACCAAAGAAAACAGTATGAAATGGAAATTCATGGTTTTATATTGAATCCTCTTTTTATATTCTGTGTACATGAAAATTGTTGTTTGTCTTTTTATATTTAAGTTCAAAATGAATAAAAATTTTCAAAGTAAAAAACCTCTAAATTGTCTCTCTACTGTTTAGCTTGATAAAGTCATTTTTTTTCCTCTTCCTATTTCACTTAAGAAATCTCTAGAGGTGGAATTATTTATTTTATTACTTATTCTTCCCTTTCATCAAATTTACTTTTTTGTGTTTGTTATCAGAATATTTTTGAAACAAATAATCTTTGTAATCTGCTTTTTTAAAAAAAGAAATGCTTTAAATTCCTCTTCTTTATTGAAGTCCTTTTTAAAAGAGGTTTGTATCTTAAGCTGCCTTAGTTTTCATAGCCCAATATTTCATTCCTTTCTGAGGTTTCTAGTGAATATAGAATAGTCTTGACCTATATAAATTGTTTTTGCTTTATATGTGAAGATTTTTCTCCTACATGCTTATAGATTTGGGTGTTTCTTACTATTGAAGTGGTTAAATTTAACCAATATGTACCATGGAGTATGATATTTTTTTCCTTTCTAGAGGCAATATAAGACTCCTTTCAATTGGTGTTTTGTTTTCTGAAGTCAAAATTCTGGGAATTCTTTAATTATTTCCTGCTTTATATTGCTCATTAAAAAAGTGTTATGTTCTAGTAGGCTGCTAAGTTGTTGATATACATCCTGTCTTTAAGATCAGTGTATTTTGCTTGCATAAGTATTTATATTAATTTTTTTATTTAATAGCCTTTTATTTACAGGTTATATGTATGGGTAACTTTACAGCATTAACAATTGCCAAACCTCTTGTCCAATTTTGCACCTCTTACCCCCCACCTACTCCCCCAGATGGCAGGATGACCAGTAGATGTTAAATATATTAAAATATAAATTAGATACACAATAAGTATACATGACCAAAACGTTATTTTGCTGTACAAAAAGAATCAGACTCTGAAATATTGTACAATTAGCTTGTGAAGGAAATAAAAAATGCATGTGGGCATAAATATAGGGATTGGGAATTCAATGTAATGGTTTTTAGTCATCTCCCAAAGTTCTTTCTCTGGGTGTAGCTGGTTTAGTTCATTACTGCTCCATTGGAAATGATTTGGTTGATCTCATTGCTGAGGATGGCCAGGTCCATCAGAACTGATCATCATATAGTATTGTTGTTGAAGTATGTATTGATCTCCTGGTCCTGCTCATTTCACTCAGCATTAGTTCGTGTAAGTCTCTCCAGGCCTTTCTAAAATCATCCTGTTGGTCATTTCTTACAGAACAATAATATTCCATAATATTCATATACCACAATTTATTCAGCCATTCTCCAACTGATGGGCATCCACTCAGTTTCAGTTTCAGCCACTACACAGAGGCTGCCACAAACATTCGTGCACATAGGTCCCTTTCCTTCTTTATGTTCTCTTTGGGATATAAGCCCAGTATACTTACTACTGGATCAAAGGTATACACAGTTTGATAACTTTTTGAGCATAATTCCAAACTACTCTCAGAATGGTTGGATTCGTTCACAACTCCACCAACAATGCATCAATGTCCCAGTTTTCCCGCATCCCCTCCAACAATCATCATTATTTTTTCCTGTCATCTTAGCCAATCAGACAGGTGTGTAGGGTATCTTAAAGTTGTCTTAATTTGCATTTCTCTGATTAATAATGACTTGGAGCATCTTTTCATATGACTAGAAATATTTTCAATTTCTTCATCTGAGAATTGTCTGTTCATATCCTTTGACCATTTTCAATTGGAGAATGGCTTGATTTTTATAAATTAGAGTTAATTCTCTATATATTTTGAATGAGGGCCTTTATCAGAACCTTTGACTGTAAAATATTTTCCCAGTTTATTCTTCCCTTCTAATCTTGTCTGCATTAATTTTGTTTGTACAAAACTTTTCAGTTTGAGTATAGTCAAAATTTTTCTATTTGTGATCAGTAATGATCTCTAGTTCTTCTTTGGTCATAAATTCCTTCCCCTTCCACAGGTCTGAGAGGTAAACTATCCTGTGTCCCTCTAATTCATTAATAATTTCATTCTTTATGCCTAGGTCATGAACCTGTTTTGACCTTATCTTGGTGTATGGTGTTAAGTGTGGATTAATGCCTAGTTTCTGCCATATTAGTTTCCAATTTTCCCAGCAATTTTGTCAAACAGTAAGTTCTTATCCCAAAAGCTGGGGTCTTTGGGTTTGTCAAAAACTAGGTTGCTATAGTTGTTGACTGTTTTGTCCCTTGAACCTAACCTATTCCACTGATCAACTAATCTATTCCTTAGCCAATACCAAATGGTTTTGGTAACTATTGCTCTATAATATAATTTTAGATCTGGTATAGCTAAGCCACCTTCATTTTATTTTTTTTTCATTAATTCCCTTGAAATTCTTGACCTTTTGTTTTCCATATGAATTTTGTTTTATTTTTCTAGGTCATTAAAATAGTTTTAGAGTCTGATTGGTATAGCGCTAAATAAATAGATTAGTTTAGGTAATATTGTCATCTTTATTATATTTGCTCACCCTATGCAAGAGTATTTAATATTTTTCCAATTGGTTAGATCAGACTTAATTTGTGTGAAAAGTGGTCTGTAATTTTGCTCATAAAGTTTCTGATATTCCCTTGGCAGATAGATTCCTAAATATTTTATATTATCAGTAGTTACTTTAAATGGAATTTCTCTTTTTAACTCTGACTGTTGGATTTTGTTAGTGATATATAAGAATGCTGATGACTTATGTGGGTTTATTTTATAACCAGCAACTTTGCTAAAGTTGTGGATTATTTCTAATAACTTTTTAGTAGAATCTCTGGGGTTCTCTAAGTATACTATCATATCGTCAGCAAAGAGTGATAATTTGGTTTCCTCATTGACTATTCTTATTCCTTTAATCACTTTCTCAGCTCTTATTGCCAAAGCTAGCGTTTCTAATACAATATAAATAGTAACGGTGATAGTGGGCAACCTTGTTTCCTCAGATCTTATTGGAATGGTTGCAGTTTGTCTCCATTACATATGATGCTTACTGATGGTTTTAAATAGATGCTGCTGATTATTTTTAAGGAAAAGTCCATTTATTCCTATACTCTCAAGTGTTTTTAATAGAATGGATGTTGGATTTTGTCAAATGCTTTTCTGCATCTATTGAGGATGATCATATGGTTTTTGTTAATTTGGTTATTAATATGGCCAATTATATTGATAGTTTTCCTAATATTGAACCAGCCCTACATTCCTAGTATAAATCCTACTTGATCATAGTGTATTATCCTGGGGATGATTTTCTGTAGTCTTTTTGCTAATATCTTATTTAAGATTTTAGCATCAATATTCATTAGGGAGATTGGTCTATAATTTTCTTTCTCTGTTTTCAACCTACCTGGTTTAGGTATCAGTACCATGTCTGTGTCATAGAAGGAATTTGGTAGGACTCCTTCATTCCCTATTTTATCAAATAATTTATATAGCATTGGGGCCAATTGTTCTTTAAATGTTTGATAGAATTCACATGTAAATCCATCTGGTCCTGGGGATTTTTTCTTAGGGAGTTGTTTAATTGCCTGTTCTATTTCTTTTTCTGAAATGGAACTATTCAAGCAATTTACTTCCTCCTCTGTTAGTTGGGAAGTCTATATTTTTGGAGGTAGTCATCCATTTCATTTAAGTTATCAAATTTGTTGGCATAAAGTTGAGCAAAATAACTCCTTATTATTTCTCTAATTTTCTCTTCATTGGTGGAAAGTTCTCCCTTTTCATTTTTAAGACTACTAATTTCATTTCCTCCCTCCTTTTTCTAATCAGATTTACCAAAGGCTTATCTATTTTATTGGCTTTTTCATAGAACCAACTCTTAGTTTTATTAATTAGTTCAATAGTTTTTTTACTTTCAATATTTTTTAATTTTAGAATTTCAAATTTAGTATTTGATTGGGGGTTTTTAATTTGGTCTTTTTTTAGTTTTTTTACTTGCAAGCCCAATTCATTAATCTTTTCTTTTCTGTTTTATTCAAGTAAGCCTCTAAGGTTATAAAATTCCCTCTTATTACCACTTTGGCTGCATCCCACAAATTTTGGTATGATGTCTCATCATTGTCATTATCTTGAGTGAAATTATTAATTGTATCTATAATTTGCTGCTTCACCAATCATTCTTTAAGATGAGATTGTTTAGTTTCAATTACTTTTTGGTCTATTTTCTTTTTATTGAATGTAGTTTTTTTGCATCATGATCTGAAAGAAAGCATTTACTATTTCTGTTTTCTTGCATTTAATTTTAGAGGTCTTTATGTCCTAATATTGGTCAATTTTGAATAGGTTCCATGAACTGCTAGGAAGAAAGTATATTCCTTTTGTCTCCATTCAATTTTCTCCAAAGATCTAACATACCTAATTTTTCTAATATTCTATTTACCTCTTTAATTTCTTTCTTATTTGTTTTGTGGTTTGATTTGTCTAATTCTGAGAGTGCGAGGTTGAGATCTCCCACTATTACAGTTTTGTTGTCTATTTCTTCTTGCAACTCTCTTAACTTTTCCTTTAGGAAGTTGGATGCCATACCACTTGGTGCATATATGTTTAATGTTGATATTGCTTCGTTGTTTATGCTACCCTTTAGCAGGATGTGTTCCTTCCTTATCTTTTTAATTAGATCAATTTTTGCTTTTGCTTGATCTGAGATAAGGATGGCTACCCCTGCTTGAAGCATAATAGATTTTTCTCCAGCCTTTTACCTTTACTCTCTCTCTCTCTCTCTCTCTCTCTCTCTCTCTATATATATATATATATATATATATATATATATATATCTTCCTGTTTTAAATGTGTTTCTTGTAAACAACATATTATATGGTTCTGACTTTTGATCCAGTCTGCTATCTTCCTCCTCTTTATGGGGGGAGTTCATCCCATTCACATTTACGGTTAGAATTACTAATTCTGTTTCCTGCCATCCTAATAATCCCAGATTATGCTTTACTTTTCTTGCCTCCCTCAACCCTCTTTCCCTTTTGAACTTATGTAGCTTAATTGTATCACGATGCTTACCCTCTTTAGATCCCTCCCTCCCCCCTTTGATCTTTTCCCTTCCTTCCCTTATTACTCTTTTTCTTTTCCCTTTTCCTCTCCTCCTTTTTTAATGAGGCAAGAGAGACTTTTCTCTAAAACAAATGTCAATTATTTTCTCTTTGAGCCAACTCTGATGAGAGTAAGATTCACACAATGTTCCTCCCCCTCTCTAAATTCTCTCAGATATGATAAGTTTCCATTGCCTCTTCATGGATGTGGTTTCCCTCTTTTATCCCTCCTTCCCACCTTATTCTGCCATCATCCCTTTTCCATAACTACTTCCCTTTTTTTTTTGTTATATCAGTGAAATCTAATTATACATGTATTCTTTTTGTATATCCACAACAGAAATACAATTCTCAAGAGTTCTTTTTACCTTTTCTGCATCTCTTGAGTCCTATGGTTGGAGATCAAATTTTTTGTTTAGTTTTGGTTTTCTAGAAACAAATGGAATTCATTTTGTTTCTTAAATTCCTCTTCTTCCCCCTGGAAAAAATGCTCACACTAGTGTTTATTCAGCTGCATCCCAAGTTCTTTTTGCCTTTCGGAATTCTTTCAGGCCCTTCCTCCTTTAATGGGGCAAGATCTTGGGTGATCCTTATTATGGCACCGGGTATTTAAATTTTTTTTTTTTTTGGGCTGCTTGTAAAATTTTTCCTTAATCGTGTTTGAAATTTGGCCCTTTTATATTCCTTGGTTTTATTTTAGGGTCTTTTCAAAGGTGTTCGATAATTCTTTCAATCCTATTTTACCTTTATTCATTCATCTGGGCAGTTCTCTTTGATGATTTCTTGAAAATGTATCTAGGCTCTTTTTCATCATAATTTTAAAAGTCCAATAATCCTAATTATCTCTTAATCTATTTTTTCCAAATCCGTCGTTTTGCAAGTAGATAATTCATGGTTTTTAGTTTGTCATTTTTTGGTTTTGTTGACTATTCTTGCTGTCTCAATGAATCATTAGTTTCTTTTTTCAGTTCTAATTTTAAAAATTATTTTCTTCATTATTTTCTACTTTTTCTGTATATTCAATTGGGTTTTTAAATGTTTGTTTTGCTCTTGGAAGTTTTTCCATTTCACTAATTTTTTTTAGTGTTTTTTTCCCCAATTAAGATCCTACTTTCTTGGGTTCTTTGTCTTTTCAATTCCACAAATCCTACTTTCTGTAATTCTTTTTTTTCAATTACAATTCTTCTTTCCGGTTTTTTTTTTCCAATTCCAAATTTTGTTCCTTACTTCCTGGGGAATTTTTATCTTTTCAATTTGTATTTCAGGAAGTTGTTGCTCTCTTTAAAGGCTTCTTTTCCTTTCCCCATTTATCTTCTAACTCTCTTTTGGACTTTTAATGGTATCTTCTTGAGGCATTGTAAAAAGGAAGGTGACATTCCCTTTGGGGTATTGTCTGATGCATGTTTGCTATTAGTCTCTTCAGATTTACTGACCTGCTCTTTTTCTGCATAGAAGCTGTCAATCGTTCTTTTCATCTTTTTATTCATGTTTTAAAGCATTAAAGCATATGCCTCCTAGGCAAGGGGATTACCAGCTTCCTCTGCAGAACAGGAGAGATGTAAACTGGTTTTGGATCCTAGGTATGGGAGTACTGTGAGAGTTTTCCCTTCCCCCAACAGGAGGTGGATTCAGCACTAGCCAAGCTATCAAAGTGCCCAGTTGGGCTGTGTGGGTTAGCAATTGCCCTAGGCTAGAGACTAAGGGGTGAAAATGTCACTGCTCCAGGCCAGAGCCTCTTGTGGGGCTGTGGGTATTAGCAGCTGACCGCAGATCGCCCAATTCTACCGGAAGTCTGCCAGGAACTCTGCCACAACGTCTCTGCCCGACAAATCGGCCCTGGGAAAGCTCTATGGCCCCAAGCCAAGCCCCCCACTGCGCAGATTAAAGGGTAACCTGGGCTGTGCCCTCCTGCCGTGCGGGTTCGCAACTGCCCCAAGGAAAAGCCCCGTATTGCCAGTTGGGCCTGCAAGCTTGTGCTGCGATCTGTGCTCTCACTTTCGGTTTGAGGCTCTTCCTGGAAACTAATTTCTCTCCCAGTCTATGCTGATCTCTCCCCCAGCCCTGGAACAAACCTTTTTTGGTGAGACTACAGATTTTCTTTGACTGGTGAGTTGTTATACTTTTTATCTTTATGAATTGTAGCAGTTAAGACTATTTTTGAGGCTCGATATAATATTGATAAAGAGGGTAAGAGAAGAGCTTAGAAAGTCGCGTGTGCCTTCTCCGCCATCTTGGCTCCGCACCTCTATTTATATTATTTTAATGTTAATGTCTTTACCTTCTCTTTATCCATTTTTTATTTCAGTATATTTATACAAGAAATTTCTTGTTTTTTCTTTCACTTTTTTGGAGGAAGAGACCCTACATTCAAATTGTTCTATTCTGACAATTGCTTCTACCTTGAAGGACAGAAAATCTTATTCTCCTGTTTTTCTTTTCTCTTTTGAACCACATTGGGACATTCTTATTTACTATACTATCTTGAAATTTCATAGAAATCAATATTTCATCAGATATTTAACTTCTGTGATCTCATACTAATTATTTTTTAAAAGTTTGCAATCTGTTTAATCTTTGAGTACTTCTCCTTCCTTTCAATTTAATATTTCTTAAATGACATTTTTTCTTCTCACCCAGATATATATTCAAATGTACATAAATGTATATGTATATATGCATATATAGATGTAGAATAACATCTGTGCAGCAAGTAAATTTAAAATGAATAGAGTTGGTATGAAATCAGGAAGACTAGAGTTCAAATCTAGCCTTAGATACTTATAGCTGGACAAATTCCTGGACAAATCATTTAAAAACAATTGGAGTCCCTTTCCTCAATTGTAAAATGGAGATAAAAAGAACACGTTCCTTGGGAGGAAAAAAATGTTTGTAAATGCTTTGCAAAATGACTTTTACATCGTCATCTTTCTATAAATGCTAGTTATGTTATTATCATGTATTTATCTATGTATCTATGAATCTCCTTATCCATTCTTTGATATATGGTTCCTTATTTCTTGATTCCTTTTTCATGATGAGTGCACTTCTTCATAGATGAACTTAATAAAGTTATCTTGTCTTCCTCTTATAGAAGAGAATTTACTTTTCATCAGTATAGTCCCTGTCCTAATCAATTTATTGGGAAAAGGCAGAATATACAGGTAGAGACTGCTCCAGCTATATTAAGCCCTCTTTTCTTCATACCCATGGCTGACATACTACTTCAGTTATATTCTTGGTTATTCTTTTCTCTATTATTTGGAGGGGCTATCACATTCCGTTACTTTTTGTAGGATTAGGTATGAGCAGCGTATGTATTTTGGACATTTATAGCCTAGAGCTTTACTAAATTAGGAGTGGATCAAAGCAAAAGGAATTCTGATGTCCCCCTTTACCATCCTTCACCTGTGATTGAATAGAATGAGTGTCTCCAGCTTGATACACATGTATCATGATATACATGTAGCAAATTTGTCTCAACAGCAAGAAGATGATACTGTGTCAATTCCAAAGACATGTCTTGAACTGTTTATGTATCTTTCTAAATGTGTATGTTGGAGAATAAAGAGTGAAAAATGTACATGTAAGGCTAACTTTTTTCCTGTTAAGCCATAAGGCTATTCTGTTGTTTGATTTTTTTGCTTTCTTTTCCTATGGCTTTAACACACACACACACACACACACACACACACACACATACATACACACACATATATATATATATAGCATAATTCTCTGTTTCTCCAACTCTAAAATTCTGGATTTTTTTTTCTATCTCTGTCTCTCAGATTTTTGATATTAGGAGAAAATGTATAGAATTCTATCTTGTCCACATGACTTGGAAGTGTAGTTATATCCTATTTTAAAAAATTATATTCTTTTCATGTATCCTGCTGTCTTTTGAAAAATTATTCCCTTCCAGAACTTCATTCTACTCATCGCACTAAGTCTCACTAATTCCCCTGAGGTCAAACTTGACTACTTGTATTAGAAATTCTAATTTATCTTGTCAGCCATACTTCGTGCCCTGTGAATAAACATCTAAATCTGTGGCTTTATTATTTTTTTTTTTTCCAGATTTTGTCTTCTCCGAATTTATGTGTACCCCTAGTACTATTCTTTCTGTACTCTAGTTATTCCCTGTAATATCTTGCTTGGCAGAATTTTCTCCTCCTTTTTCCAGTTTAATGTTCTTTTTATTAGATTTACAGGATACCAGGCAGCATTCTTACCAGTGCTTATTAGGAATCATACTATTCAATTGATAGAAGCCTGAACTAGAGGAAATGAGCTTCATTTGTATTGAAAAAGTATGCTTAAACATAAGGAAGAACATCTTGACTGTGAGAGTAACTAATTACTAGAACCAGCTACCAAGGGAACCTGTTATATTTCCATCCCTGGAGCTCTTAAAACAGGCTATCACCATCTGTTTTGAATGATTTTGATATTTACCTGAATGAAGAATGGGGGAAAGGTCCCTGGTGGTATCTTTCAACAATGAGTTCATAATTTTATGGTTTCTATAAAAACATGCCACATATAATATTCTCAGTCCAAGAAAAAAATTTCAAAATGGTGAGAAGGCTTAACATTTGTATGTACTGAAAACAGAACATTAAAGAGAGATTATTTATACACTCTAATCCCCTTGAACAGGATGGCAATGAATGCAACTAGAAAGCAGAAAGAATACATACCAAGACAAGTGTATAAAAATTGGGAATTATCTCCAGTGATGATAGTTTTATTTTCTCCACTCCTAGAAGTGAGATGATTGTGCTACAAACTAATGAAATTTCTTCCATTTGAGTAGATTGATCATTGTAGCCCAGCATGATAACAGCATTTCACAGCCTGATGTGCCCCCCTAGAAATAGGATCAAGAATTCATACACTTTTGCATTCTCTCAAATACATTTTTCACTGCTCTGAGAGCCCCTAAAAATTCCATTTCCTTCTATTTCAGTAGCACAGTGATGCCAAAATACAATTTGCTTTATGCTACATATAATAATACTACTAAGTAAATATTATTATGTATAAAACATGTTATCATATGTATATAGAGAAATACTTATACATCTATTTGTATACTTACTATATATACATATACATGTATGTGTGTATGTGTGTAGACATATATATACATATATGTCTACACACATATATCTGTTCAAGACGTCTGAAAGGAAGTTGGGGATGTGAAATTGGATGTCCATAGAGAGGCTGATTCATCAGCATAAAGGGGGTAATTAAATCTGTAGGAGATGATGAGATAACCAAGAAATAGTATACCAAGAGAAGAGAAGAGGTTGCAACACAATCCTAAGAGAAAGCTTATGGTGGTAGGGTACTGGATGAAGATCTAGCAAAGGACACAAAGAAAGAGAAATTAGATAAGTAGAAAGAGAACCACAAGAAATTATCCTGAAAACATAGAGAGAGAAAAAATATAAAGGAAAGAGTCTGATAATGTGGAAAAGGAGATGAGGATAATGAGAATTAAGAAAAGGCCATTGACTTGACAACTAAGAAATTATGGAACTGTATTTGGTGGAATGATAAGATTAGAAGCCAGGTTGTAATGGTTTAAAAACAGAATGAGAGGAGAGAAAGTGAAAGCATCTGTTGCAGTTGGCCTTCAAAGGAATTTAGCCACAAAAGGCAGAAGTGATATAAAAAAGGGGGAATAGGAATTCAAGACAGAAGGACAATTTAGCATTGAACTGGTTCATTCAAAGGTCAAGATGGGAAAAAGAGAAGCAAGTTTGGGAAATGGATTTAAAAGTCAAAGGATTAGAGATCAGAGTGTATTTGAAGAATAGTATTTTATAAAGAAAGGTTTCAAATTTATTATATATTTATCTAATTTGATCTGACCAGCAATCCTGTGACATAGATGCTATTATTATCCCTATTTTACAGGTGAGTGAATTGAAGTTGAGGAAGTTTAAATGCATTGTCCATGATCACATAGCCTAGTAGGTATTCTGGGCAGGATTTGATCTCAGTTTTTCCTGATGCCAAGGAAAACACTTTATTCTTATTGCCTCTTAGCTGTTTCCTAGACCACAAACAAATTACATTCTTATATCAATAATATATATTTTATCCAGGAACCATTCCTTCAGTTGCTCTTGATTGCCTCAACCCCCTCAAAGCCCCATCCCCTTTCCAAAGAGTCAAACTCTTTATACTAGACATTTAGCTGATTTGGCTGAAAGTGTGCACCACAGACACATGTACCATATACCCTATAAAAAGCTTTCCTATTTCACAGATCATTGGCCAGACCATCAAGGAGGATCAGGACCTAGACAACAGCTATGCTGTTGTTTCTATACTTCTCTCACACCCTTCACACTTCTTCCCTTTCAAAAATCAAATGTGCATTACTTTGCCACTGTAAAAGACATGATACACTGCTTTGTTATTGACTCAGAATATCTGTGTTTTTTCAGTGATAGGCTGACTGAACCACTATATGCAGATTTAACAGCTACTACTTGTTTTTCTCCTTCCCATCCTCCCTTTCCATTCTAACTTACTCTTCCATTGTACCCTATGGAATAGGTATTTAATTTAACAAACGGTCATTCATCTTAGAATAATTCCCCCGACTCTAGTTATCTCAAATGAGATAATATTCATAAAGCACAAAGCAGAGCTCCTGGAATATAGCAGATATTTATTTTCTTATTTTCCCACCTAAGCAATTATTTCATATTGAAATTACTTAAATATGTACTTATTTTCCTGCTAACAAAATGTAAATTCCATGAGGGCAGTGATATTTTATTATTTCTTGGTGTCTTCACTACCTAGAAATGTTTTTGATATATAATTCTTACTTAATGATTCAAACTGAGTTCTTGAATTCAAAGTCCTCAAAAATATTCCTCTAATCTACCTTTCCAAATTCATCTCTCATTCTCCCCCTTCGTTGACTCTACAACCAATCCAAGAAACTAATCAACATTTATGAAGTAAATAAATGGGTATAAGGCACTGTGTTAGGTGTTGGTGATATCAACTCAAAATATAAAACAGGCTCTGTCTTTTAAGAACTTAGATTTACTAGACACAGGATAGAGCAAGTAAATATATACATACACATATGTATATATATATATATATACATATATTAATATATTCATTCTTGATTATGTGAAATGGTCAAACACACTAAACCAACTAAGGCTTCCATAGAATAGGACAGAAAATCTGAGTCTTAGAGGATTCTTTGGGTTCTCAGAAGTTGAAGTGAAGAGAGGTATAATATAGATATGAGAGATAGTCTGTATAAAGGACCAATTTTATCTACAATTCACTTTAATAAACATTTATTTATTAATAAACATTTATACCAGAGACCCTGTTAAGTGATGGAAGTACAAAAAGAAGTAGAATACAATTCTTACTATCAGGGAGCTTACCATGCTTATCATGCAGGTAAATATAGAAAAAAAGCAAGATACTTAGAGGATATATAGGAAATATTTAACAGAGGGAAGGCATTGGAACTAAGAGGAGTTGAGAAAGGATGCCTTAGGAGGTGGAGGTTATAGTTGATACTTAAAAGGAAGCCTGAGAGGCCATTATTTGGAATGGAAGAGAAAACACATTCCAGATATGGAGACAGCCAGAGAGAAATGTAATGCTGAGTTCAGGAAATGGCATTATCTAGTTTTTCTGAAACATAGAATGAAAGGTAAACTAGAGCCATATTTTGAAGGACTATAAATAACAAGCTAAAGAGTTTGTCTTTTATCCTACACATAATAGGGAACTTGTAAAACTTATAAGTAGGGTAGCAAAACACGTCATAAAGGATAGATTGGGAATGAAGAGACTACTAATCATGAGTGCAATTAGGAACTGCTGAAATATTGTTTATGTGAGGTTATAAAAGTCTGAATTAGGGTAGTTCAGTGTGAACAGGGAAAATAGATATGAAAATGTTGTGGCAGTAGAGTCAACTGGACTTAACACAATGCTTGGTGCAAAATAAAAGCTTAATAAATTGGATATAGGAAAGTAAAGTTATCAAAACTGAGGAAGTGTTGCAGATGTAGAGTTTTGGAGAGAAGATAGTTTAGTATTTAACATTTGAGTTTGAGATTTTCAAGTAAAGCTATGTATCAGGGAGCTGATGAAATAAGACTGAAAATTAAGAAATAAAGATAAACATTAAATGTTTACTGTGTGCCAGATATTAGGTAGGACAATTAGGCAGGAAGAGAGAGAGAGAGCCTAGAACTAGAGACAGAGCTCTAGGAGTCATTCTCTTAGAAATGATAAACTCATAAAAGATGACAGAGTTAATTAGAGACAGAACATATAGAGAGAACAGAAGAGATCCAAGATAGATCTGACAGACTATCATTACAGATGAAAGATAGATAATAATATAGTAAAAGAGACTGAGAATAGATAAGACAGTAAGGAAGAGAAATAGGGCAAGCTGCATACTGAAAACCCATGGAAGAAAAAAATTCTCAAAAAAGGAGTTAGAAGTATATTAAAAGCTGAAAAGGATTGAAGAAGGATAAGGACTTTAAAAAGTTCAAAGGATTAAGCAGATAATACACCATTGTTAACCTTGGAGAGATCAGATTCAATTGGATAAAAATGTAGGAAGCCAAATATTACAAGAGATCAAAAAGAGTAGGAAAAAAATGTGAAGACAGTGAGAATAAATGTCTCTCTCCCCCTATATTTTTCACTCAGAAAATGAAAAGAGAAATGGAATGATAGCTAGAGGAGCTTATTGGGGTCAAATCAACATTTTTTTTAATAGGGGACATCAGCTTATGTTTGTAGGAGAAAAACTGAAAATTAGAGAGAGGGAAGGTGATGAGTCCAAGGACACAAGTAGAATGTTTGGCCATAGAAAGTAGAAAGACCAAATCTTTACCAGACTTTTCTATCTTCCTGCATTTACTTTCATTGCTTCCTATATTACTCCCTTCCACATCAATTTTTTGAAATAGTTTTCATTCTTCAAACCATAACCTAACTGCTTCTTCTTTTTTTTTTAAATTAAACTATCCTTTATTGCCCCAATCAGAAGTCACACTTATGTCCTTGGAGTTTTTATATCACTTAGTTTGCACCTTTCCTATATACTTATATTCTAATTGGTTTTATATTGGTAAACCTCTTTCATCTTCCCTACCAATTTTCAAGTATATTACTTTCAGCCTCTAAACTTATGAGCTTTTGTGGAATAATTTGAGGATGTACTACATACCTCCTTTACTCCCTTCCAAATGGCATAATCAGTTCCCCGTTGACATTTGTTGAAACTTCACATCAGCCATTTCAATTATATTTTGCAATTCAGCTCCTCCTACTGGTCATAATAATAAAACTAACATACCTGACATTTATGCAAAAGCAAACCCAGAATGGTGCTATATCTTCTCTAGTTTCTTTCTTCCAGCACAAAATGAGATGTTATTTTGCCTTGCAAGATTCTCAATAAGTGTACAGTGAATTGACTTGAGCTGAATTGAAATGGTAAATGTAAATGATCCCTGTAGAAATAATCTCTCATTGAAAAAAAAATTAAAAACATTTGCTCAGAGATGAAAAACAATTTTTACCTGTGTTTTGATTTTCCAATGAAACTTTTAAGTCATGGATGAATCGTGATCTTCAAATTCTGTTGGAGGGAACACTCATTAGGATGAAAACATGGATCTTTGAAATATTAAGCTCTGATTCCTACTCAAATATAATCCTACCAGTTTTCCTAATAATCCATTTAATAATCTTGTGGTAAGGATCATTTATATACATCCCTACCAGGGAATCCTACTCAGATTATTATTGAGGATCTATTATTTGCATTCGCATGCTGCTAGATAATATGGGACATGTACAAATACTATAAGACATAAAAGGATCAGAGCAGGCCCTATGGAAAAAAATGCTGAGTAGATGAAATTTGTCTTCAGAGTTCATAATATAATCTTATTCTATTCAATTTATTCTGTGTTTTTCCTTTTCAGTGATATACTTACCTCTTCTCAAGTCTCCAGTACTCTGATGTTATTTTTATATTTTTCTGTGTCAAAAATCATTTTCAAATCTTTCATTCAAACTAAGATACAAATGAATGGATGAAAGAACTTCAAAAATGTTTTTGGTTCGCTTTTTTTTTCTTTCTTTTTTTTTTTTTATAAGGCAATTGGGGTAAGTGACTTGTCAAGGATCACACAGCTAGGAAGTGTTAAGTGTCTGAGACCAGATTTGAACTCAGGTCCTCCTGACTTCAGGGCTGGTACTTTATTCTCTGTGCCACCTAGCTGCCCACATTTTTCTAATAATCCATTTAATAATCTTGTGGTAAGGATCATTTATATACATATGTGTATGTACATATATATGTAGGTATATATGTATATATGTATAGTCATTTATATACACATAAATACATATGTATATATATGTGGATATGTATGTGGGTATGGATATGCATATGTGTATATGACTGATCATTTAAAAAAGTGATAGTGGGATAAAAATTGTGGAATCATTCAAAAACATTGTTCTGAATAAGTCAATTGCACTTTGATGAGGACAAATAGAGCATGAGCCTGGAGGATCATTTGTGGGATGCTGTCAAACTTTTTTCTTGTTGAGTTATTGATTGGAGAAGATCATTTCTTCCTGCTTTAAGATCCTGAGGTTCTTTTGAGGCTACAGCATTCTGTGATTCACAGCTATTTAATGTTATCCAGAATCTACAAGTGCAAAAAAAAAAAATGAGATGAGGGGGAGCAAAAAAACAACTCAAAATAATTTTTAAAAAGTGGTATGATTTTCCCAAATCCAATTCGTGAGTTTAACTCATTGTCTATATTTATTGCCTGTCCAAGGTACATACTTGGAGTTAGTTCATTCCTGGAAACTGAAATATGTCATCTATTTTGTGGATTCGTCTGTTGTGAATTGGTCTATAAATCTAACCACCAAGTAAATCATTATTGATTTCAAAAGAGTAACTTACAAATGAACTTTGGAATATAATGCATTTATAAAGTGAGCATTATTAATGTAATATTTTGTTTGCTGTCTGAATTAAGATACTCTAATTGATCTGTGACTTCATCTGTTCAAGATATACCTCCAAAAGTTCAAATAGTGACCAATGAATGCCTTCTCATACAAGTCCTACAAAAGTTCACAATTGGAGTTCACTCAACATAATAGAAGTCTTCCTTATATGTCCCTGATATGGTAAAGGGATCTGAGAAATGTAGCTATCTACCTGTCATATCTCATTCTTGCCTTATAATCAACCCATATTTTCTTTCTGACAAAAATGACTTGATGATATCCTTTATTCCTTTTCTTTCTCACAATAACATCAACTAAAAATCAGAAAGATATTTCTTACTTTTGAATTTTGGCTTGAATTTCATATTAGTTCAATACCATTGGCACAGAAAAAACAAGCATTTATTGAAACTCCTAGCCTTTTATCTTTAAATCAAGGCAAAAATGTTCAGAAGTACAATTGATATTATATTTAAGGACTATTTTTAATGTGAATTCCCATTTTTTTTGTCTTATATCTACTATTTAAATCTCAATATATTGTATTTAAATCTAATCCATCAGTAAAAAAATTTTATGTCTCTTAGTCTTTATATGCTTTAAACTTGATCTTAAATAATTATATGGCAATTATTATTTTTAATCATTCTAGGTCACTGGGTAATTTGGTATGTTCTTAAATGTTCAAATAAATAAAATAATGCAAAACTTTCAAAGACTCTTCTAATTTTTCCCCAAACAAAAATAGAAATGAGCATAATACATTCTCTTCTCATTGAGGTGTAGAGGTTATATTGAATTCTGAAAGACTATATCAGTGGAGCATAACCTGTGATAGATACTTTCAAGATTGAGAAGCTACATATCTGTGCCTCTCCAGTTAGAAATAATCGTGGATTTTCTACAAGTCCTTGAGTTCTAAAATGTCTCTGGTTTACAAGTTGGGAAATAAAGAATCATACTCAGTGGCCCCAAGGCCTTTGTGTTATTTAAGCTTATTCAAGCTGCACTAAAGATATTAAAGGTAAAAACTGCAGTAAGGATTTAGAGACATCCCATATTACATTTTAAATTATTTTATTTTTGTTCTCAAACTACCATCACTCTGGGCCCTTAGGAAAAAAAAATAATTGTGTGTGTGTGCACACACAATTTTATATGAATTTTTTATGATTTATATGAATTGATGCACAGTGAAGTGAACAGAACCACTAGAACAATCTCTTTGGTAACAGTAATAGTGTCAAGATAATCAACTGTGAAACACTTAGTAACTATAATAAACACTATGAGCCATCACGGTTTCTAAGGATTAATAATTTAAAATGTTTTTTACCTCTACAGATAATTTATAAGCTCAGAGGGCATATCAAAGCTTATTTTTTCTCCTTTTTTTGTCTTTAAGTAACATGACTAGTATAAATATGTCTGACATGATTTCATATGTATAATTTTGAATGAGAAATATGTGTATTCAAAAAAGACTAGCACCTTTGGAGTGAGAGTTTGACAAGCCCTTTTCCAGATCTGTTCATCCATTTTTCATATCCACCTTGAATTCAACTGTCAACTGTATTCCAAGAAGTTGTAGCATACATAGTGGTCATATTCCAGTAAACTGTCTCAGCAGCTTGGCTGAACCAGGTTAAGTGTAACTGATGGTTCACAAACCTGTTGGTGAATTAGGGAGTTGTCATTTGAAAATGTCTCCCAGTAGAATGAGTGGATTAGAACTATTTGTTTCCACAGGTGTTAAGGCAGCTGAAGGAAGTGATGTGGAGCACCTAGAACTTGTTTAGATATCTTGGTTAAAGATGCCAACATTATCGACTGTATCCTGGGCCATCATCAGTCCCCCTGACTTTTGTCTTACCAGTGGACTTCAATGCCAGCAGAAGAGAGAATGAGACTGAAGGCTTTTTGCAACTTTGCTTCACTTAAATCCAACTCACACATGAGTCAAGACATTATTGTGTAATGTCATTAATCCTCTAAAAATACTTTCTCAATAAATAGAGGAGGAAGTGAAGAAAGGAAAAAAAAATTGGAACTGGAAATAAAACTAAAATTTAAAAGATTATAGAGACATGTATGTCAGGTTTTTTGTTTTTGTTTTTGTTTTGTTTTGTTTTATTTTTTTTAGATTGACCTAGCAAGGGAGTATAATGTAGAAAGTGTCTACAAGTTTGGCACTAGACTTGTCACCAGCCCATTGGGTCCATCAATTCTTTGTGATGACAATTCTATTCATACAGAAGCAACTCATCCTACCAAGCTTCAGAGGGGCTAGAAAAGAAAGAGAGCCTCACAAATGAATTTCAGAATTCCAGCTTGAGGAGTCATAGAAAATATTATCCCTGATAATAAAAATAAATCGAACATAGTTGAAGAATACTGATTCTAGCTCTAGGAAATTGCTGCTCAGTCTAGAACTTTTATATTTATTTTATAAAAATAATCAACTTTAGATGACTATGTAGGTTTTTTAATGCACACATGTATGTGTGTATAAACACATATAGAACAAAATACAAAAACAAAAACAAAACAAACAAATAAAAAAAAATACCTGTTCTGTCTTCTCCTTCTGGAACACTTAATTACATCCTAAAATTTTATCCTATAGCTTTCTTTCATTGATCCTTCTCAGGGTATCCCAAGTATAATTCTCAACCACTCCTTTCCCTATACTATTTCTAGAAATTCCTTATTATGGCTCATGAAGCAGACTATTATGGTGTGCTTGGGGCAGTTCTATCATCAAGAAAGAAATAAAGGAGAGCAGGGCACTTCATAGCTTCCTTTGTCTTCACATCTGCTTGGCAAAAGTCACAACAAAGGCTAATCTCTTTTGTGCTCTGATTTTAGCAGCCCATTGTATCTCTGGCATCAGGATTAGTCTGGTACCTTTCATGAATGTTAACCTCAGAGTAGGCTTTGGCCCCATCATCAGATTGTCTCTCTGGCTATATGAGCCGTGACAACCTGTGAGCTACATCTATGAAACTCCTTGGTTATATTCCATCTCATTCTCTGCTTTTTGTATCCAAAAGGAGAGCCAGTATCTTTCATGGGGATTCTGATAGCTCTAATCCTTGGAATCAGTTGCTGCTAGTCCATAGGGAAATTAGCATAATGGGCTTTTTTCTGGCAGTTGTTAAGCACTTCAAATCCTTATATCTCAGTAAAGGAAATGTTTAAAGCTTAAGTCCAATGGATAGAAAAAATATATGTAATTCACTATTCCAAAAATTACTGCAGCAGAATGCTGTTGGTTTTGTCGACATTCTAGCTTCTTGCACAACTTCTTTGGGTCATAATTATGTGGTCAGTGAACTCCTGATGGTGATAGGCATGAAAAAAATAAGAAGGAAAGAAATAAGTACTTATAAGTACTTATTATATGTGAGACATGGTAAAGTACATTACAAATATATTATTTTATCCCTACAACAATTCTGGGAGATAGGTACTGTCATAATCTTTGTTTTGTAGGCAAAAAGACAAAGTCATTCAAATAGTAAATGTCTGGGGCTGAATTTGAACTCAAGTCCTCCTGATTATATATCCAATACTCAATCCATTGTATCATTTGGAACTACTTCCAAAAATGTGATTGTCAACAAAATTCTATTTTCAAATTAACATCATTCTGGCCTCTGGGGCAAAGAATAATTTTAAGACAAGATTGGAAAGCATCCTTTATACTTATAAATATATATTTAAATTAATTAAATTTATTAATTTATTTTAATTTTTAATTTAATTTTAATTTAATTTAATATTTAATAAATTAATTAAAATTAAAGCTTAAAATTTATTCCTAATTCCTAATTATTATTATAGGTGGGAGGCACACTGATAAGTAGATTCCAGTCCTCCAACTCTTCCTAAAGAACATTCAAAATTGCTTTTTCTTATTTGATTGAACAATATAGTCTAAGAACACTCTTTTTATATATACTATCACCATGTTATAGTCCAACAAGCAATGGAATTCATTCATTAGGATTCATTTTCAAGTATTCCCAATAGGTCAGAGACAGTTAATAAAAAGAGCCAAGGGCACATTGAATCTGGATACAAATATTCCCAGTGCTGTCCTAGGGTAGTTAATTCTTATTGCAATAGATTGGCCATCTAAGTGTCAATACTGATGTCTCTTTCTCACCCTCTGAATACTGGTTGTTGCTTCAAAGACTTCCTATGGGAAATTTACTATGGGAAGAGTGGCACAAATCTCAGTAAAATTTAAATGAATAGAGAAGTCTCATTAAGGCTTGACATTCAGATAATGATGTTTTCCTTTTTCTCATAGGTCATTTTTAAAGAATACTTTTCTTAGGGTTTTGAAGTAGCTATTTGGATATAACCTCAACAATCTTTTTATATAATAAATATCAAAAAAGATAATTCTTTTATGTTAAACAAATTCACCATTATAACTTCTTTCACCCTTGCCCAACAATAATATTGAGCCACTAAGAGATGTTCTGATAGTATATGTTTTTATAGTATTATAATTATTTCATTTTGTGTATTATAAATATTTATCAAGAGTATCATATATATGTTGTATATGCAAATATATGGGTTATATGTAACAGACAATTTTGAGAAATGTCACTTGATACAGTAACCATATTTTCTCAACTCAAAATAAGGACAATTGGTTTGACAAAGAATGTTTCTTAATCAAAATTTTACTATAAAGATACTTCCTTTTATTGAAATCCTAACCTTGCTAGAAAATCAAGACACATGGTCATATTTATCTCCAAATTCTACTATTTCCTCATTGTTGCAAGTGATACTATGTTCTTATACTACCTTATTAAGTCAACAAACTTTTATTAACTGTTTACCAAATGCCAGGCACTGTGCTAAGTATAAATTAAAAAAAAAAAAACACCTTCATCTCAAAGAGGTGATATTAAAATTAGGGAGACAACATGTAAATAAAACTGATATACTCAAGATTATGTGAATAAATTGTTGCAAGTCTCATTGAGATCAAAGTTTTTGCTTATGGACTTGTTGATGGACTCAAGAACTATAAATACGAAGAATGGCGTCTAAGACTAATTAAATGTGGAGTTGGGAAAAGATGCAGTGATGCAGCTGTCAGTCTTCAGAATGCAAGCAAATGATAGGGTGAGTGTGGGAACACAGAGGATAGGTACAGTTAGGGAAAAGCCTGTAGAGATGGTTTCACTTTGTGCCTCTGGAGGATCCAAAGGCATATTGTAGGGGAAGAATTGACATAAGTAGGACATAGAGAAATTTATTTTCCTGGGAAGGAATTATAGACCATGAGAAAGAATCACACCTTTCCTGATTTTAATGCCCTGGCAAAAAGACCCATTTGTCTATAGTATTTATAGTTCAATAAAAGTAGCTTAAAGTTTATGACACTTTTGCTTGGTTTGTTCAATAATTACCAAAATTGAGTTCAATAATTACCAAATTGAGAGTTAGTTGTTCTTTAGTTAATAGGTCACAGAGCAGTAGAATGTTTGACTTGGAGGCAGTAAGATCTAAATTCATATACAACTAGGAATACCTAACTAGCTATTTAACCCTGAGCAAGCAACTTAACCTCTCTCTGCCTCACCCTACCTCCGAGGATTGTAGCAAGGATAAAATGAGATAACATTTGTAAAGTGCTTTGTGAACCATAAACACTATATAAATGCTAGGTATTATTATTATTTTCACCCCTGGAAATTTTTGAAACAATCTTTCTATCCCTCAGTCAACAGAATTGCCCTACCTACCACAGAGTATTTATTTATGTTTTCAGCAACATTAGATATAAAAATTTATATAAATATATAATATATTCATGTTCTATTTGGAGGGGTCATTGATAGATAATGTGATGTTTTGTGTCAAGAAAGATAGGACTAGAAATTCATTAGAGAATAGCTGGTAAAGTGCTTTGATAGTAAATTGTGTACTACTATGAAGTATTTGAGCCACTAATCATGGATCACTTAAGAACCAACTTTTTCCTAGTTCTAAAGAGAAACTAAAATAATGCAGGTGCTCTATCCACTGCTAGGTGCCCCTCTATCTTACATTTGATCCTATTTGTACTTTCTTTATATTGGATTCCCCCACCACCACCACCATAGAGAAGAACATAACAACCAAAAATTTTTCAGTGCTTCTTCTAGGGTTCTCTATTTATTGTAGATATGTTTTGCAATCATTAAAGTGTTAATTTACATTTGAGGAGAAATAATACAAAATATTTATGAAAGTTATATTGTTATATTACTCTGTAGGAATCAGCTTCTTGTACAAACTCTTTCTTTCATTGGCCACATTTAATGACTATTAGAGAGATGGAGTTCAACAAAAAGTCTTTCACTCCAAGTCCAACATCCATTTCCCATTGATGATACTTTTCTTGGAAACATAAAGAGGAAAATGGCAAGCTTCACCCATCTTTTTTTCAAAATATTTTAAGATATTGGTATAATTTTTGCCATTTCTTTTGTTACTGTGCTACACTTCTGGAGACTGTATATAGTATAGCTTTCAAATACCTTCCTTTTTGTTTTATCAGGCTTCAGTTTTAATTAATGCCTCAATATCCATTCTTTCTTACATTAAATTATGTTTATCAGTAATATACTGTTTTGTAGCTTGGAAGTGAGAAAAGGACAGCGGAAGTCCTTTTATTTTGTGTTTAATTTTGCTTTCAATTTTATTATGCATTATTTGCAAATTTTTTTAAAATCCAGTTCATTTCATATGAATTCAACCTTTGCCTATTTTTATTGTCAATTTTCATCTGCATCAGGCCACTTTTAGTTGATAAAATATTGCTGTTTCTAATTTGTTTCAATGTAACTTTTCATTTTGTGTAATGGAACATGAAGGAGCTTCACTTTCTTTGCTTTCTTCTGTGTGCAGTTGATCATTACAATAGTTCTCAGAAAGTCTGACCTGAAAATGTATGCTGCCCTACCAGTTTCTTAGAATAATATCACCCTGACAGGACTGCTATTCTCAATGACAGAACTGATTAGACCATTTCAGGTTTCTTCCCCAAACTAGCAAATCTACTGTGTTCTCAGTGTGCAGAATAATTGTTGTCCATCTCTATGGTTGATATTCCTTTACTTTCCATTGTCCCATATTTTATGGGATGCTTAATGAGGTGGGATAACTTTCTTCTCTATCTCATCATGATTTATGATGATGATGAAGAAGATGATGCAATCTGTATCATTATTGGGAGCACTCAGATCAATGAGATTATAGATCTACCATTAAAGTATTCAATATATTGTAAATCTATTCACGTCTCACCACTACTGATGAGATCACCAAAAAATTATATGGCTATTCATTTCAGCATAGAGATAGATGATTAACATTGATAATTTAACAAAGTCACTTCAATCATATATAAATTTAAAAAAAAGTTCATTGAGTACTTGTCCAATTCCCATGGAAATCACCTTATATCTTCGGAAAGTTTGAAGGGATAGCTAAAGACATTGGAAGAAGAGAGGAAATGCAGTAGATCTTTTCCCCATTTCCTGATGCCACCAATTCCCTTTATACTAAAATACTGTTGTTCAGTCTTTTTCAATTATGCATAACTCTTCATAACCTTATATGTTGTTGCTATATTTTCAGGTTTGGTGAGATGTGGGTTTGATTTACTTGACTCTGCAATAAGGATAATGATTTTCTTTATTTGTGGAGAGGAAGCTATTAATAGTGTTGCAGAATAAAAAATGGGAGTCACTGAAGCATTTTTAATGCAGACAAAAAAAAAAAGAACAAAGTTCATTAAAAAAAAGCACACTTAAAACCGCTTTGTAAGTAATTTGGGGACAGCTAGGTGGCACAGAGAATAGAACACCAGTCCCAAAGTCAGAAGGACCTGAGTTCAAATGTGGCCTCAGACACTTAACACTTCCTAACTGTGTGATCATGAGCAAGTCACTTAACCCCAATTGCCCCAGAAAAAAACCAAAAACCAAAACAAACAAACAAACAAACAAAAAAACCCTTATTACATGCGGTAATTTGTGGAATAATAAAAATGTCATTTTAAAAAAATAAATTTTGCATCCCTTATCTTCAACACAATTCTTTGATTTTAGTCTTATTTACATTTGAAAGTGAAACATTTTCTTTCAAATATTTTAATTTAAGGATGGACACAGAAGACTATTTGAAAAATCACTCCAAGGCAGCAAAGTAAAGGCAGGGATTTGCTTGAGCTCCCCACCAAAATCCCACCAAAACACATTTAAATAATGACTCTAAACAAATTTTAGAGTATCAGAATCCACAAAAAGATGAAGTGAAACAATTTTCCAGCCCAGGACAACTTGGAAGGTCAGCAGGAAAAGTTTGTTTCATTTGGGTGAGTGTGGGACATAGTACTGCATAGGCCATGTCAGCACAGCCCCAGTAAACCAGGAGCAGTATTGGGAGTCATTGATTCAGCAGTGGCAGTGTGGCTTCCAGAGCTTTTATCTCACACACAGTAAGGGGGTCAAACACACCTCTTCTTCTTCTTCTTCTTCTTCTTCTTTTTTTTTTTTTTTGAATGTTATTTTTTTATTATTATTACAGCTTTTTTATTTATAAGTTATATGCATGGGTAATTTTATAGCATTGACAATTGCCAAAATTTTTGTTCCAATTTTTCCCATCCTTCCCTCCTCCCCCTCCCCTAGATGGCAGGATGATCAATACATGTTAAATATGTTAAGTATAAATTAAATACAAAATAATTATACATGTCCAAACCGTTATTTTGCTGTACAAGAAGAATCAGACTGAAATAGTGTACAATTAACCTGTGAAGGAAATAAAAAATGCAGGCAGACAAAAATAGAGGGATTGAGAATTCTATGTAATGGTTCATAGTCATCTCCCAGAGTTCTTTCGCTGGGTGTAGCTGGTTCAGTTCATTACTGCTCTATTGGAACTGATTTGGTTCATCTCATTGTTGAAGAGGGCCACGTCCATCAGAATTAATCATCATATAGTATAGTTGTTGAAGTATATAATGGTCTCCTGGTCCTGCTCATTTCACTCAGCATCAGTTCATGTAAGTCTCTCCAGGACTTTCTGAAATCATCCCGATGGTCATTTCTTACCAAACAATAATATTCCATAATATTCATATACCACAATTTATTCAGCCATTCTCCAATTGATGGACATCCACTCAGTTTCCAGTTTCTGGCCACTACAAAGAGGGCTGCCACAAACATTCTTGCACATACAGGTCTTTTTCCCTTCTTTAAAATCTCTTTGGGATATAAGCCCAGTAGTAACACTGCTGAATCATAGGGTATGCACAGTTTGATAACTTTTTGAGCATAGTTCCAAATTGCTCTCCAAAGTGGCTGGATGTATTCACAATTCCACCAACAATGTATCAATGTCCCTATTTTCCCACATACACTCCAACATTCCACATTATCTTTCCCTCATTCTAGCCAATCTGACAGGTGTGTAGTAGTATCTCAGAGTTGTCTTAATTTGCATTTCTCTGATTAATAATGACTTGGAGCATCTTTTCATATGGCTAAAAATAGTTTCCATTTTTCATCTGAGAATTGTCTGTTCATATCCTTTGATCATTTATCAATTGGAGAATGGCTTGATTTCTTATAAATTAGAGTCAATTCTCTATATATTTTGAAATGAGGCCTTTATCAGAACCTTTGGCTGTAAAAATGTTTTCCCAATTTATTGCTTCCCTTCTAATCTTGCCTGCATTAGTTGTGTTTGTACAAAAACTTTTCAATTTGATATAATCAAAATTTTCTATTTTGTGATCAGTAATGATCTCTAGTTCTTCTTTGGTCATAAATCCCTCTTTTTATGTCATACCACCTTGGATTAACTGAAAACTTATAGGTCCCTAAAAATATCTCTAAAAACAGTTGCAGAAAACCCCTGTAATTTGTAACAGTGCCCCTCCATCCTGGAAGCAGAACCTTACTTTAACAAAGAGTTATAAGTCAAGTAATAGCCTAGGAAAATGAGTGAACAATAGAAAAAAATTCTCATCATAGAAAGTTATTATAATGACAAGGAAGATCAAAACATATACTCAGAAAATAACAAAGTCAAACCTCTTATATCCAAAGCCTCCATGAAAAATATGAATTGGTCTTAGGCCATAGAAGAGCTCAAATAGGATTTTGAAAAACAAGTAAGAAAGGTAGAGGAAAAATTAGAAATTAAAATGAGAGTGGTACAAAAAAATCATGAAAAATAAGTCAACAGCTTGGTAAAGGAGACACACCAAAAATGCTGAAGGAAAATAATTTCTAATAAACCAACTAGGTCAAATGGTAAAGGAAGTAAAAAAAAAATCAATGAAGAGAAGAATGCCTTATAAAGCAAAATTGACCAAAGGTTAAAAGAGGCATAAAAATTCACTGAAGAAAAAACAATTCCTCATAGAGTAGAATTGGCCAAATGGGGGGAAAAACCCACTGAAGAAAACAATCTTTAAAAAAGTACAATAGATGAATGGAAAAAGACACTTAAAAGCTTACTGAAAAAAATAATTCCTTAAAAATTATGATTGAGCAAATGGAAGCTAATAACCTTATGAGAAATCAAGAAACAATAAAACCAAAGAAATAAAAACATAGTAGAAAATATGAAATCTCTCACTGGAAAAGCAATTGAACTGGAAAATAGATAAAGGAGAGATCATTTAAAAATTATTGGGCTACTTGAAAGCCATGATAAAAAAAAATTGAGAGTTCATCTTTCAAGAAAATGCCAAGGAAAACTGTCCCAATGTTCTAGAGAATAAAATAGAAATTGAAAAAGATCCATTGATCACCTCCTAGAAGAGATTCCAAAATAAAATATCCCAGGAATAACAAAGGCAAATTCTAGAGCTTCCAAGGAGAAAATATTGCAAGCAGCCAGAAAGAAATAATTTAAGCATCATGAAGCCACAGACAGGACAATAATAAAATTTAGCAATTTCTATTTTACAAAATTGGAGGACTTGGAATATGATATTCTAGAGGCAAAAGTAGTTAGGATTACAATGAAGGATCACTGAACCACAAAATTGAATATAATCCTTGAAGAAAAAAATGGATATTCAATGAAATAGAAGAATTTTCAAGCATTCTTGATGAAAAGGCTAGGTAAGACTCTAGAGAAGCAAAACATATAAAATGGAAAGAGAAATCATGTTAAAATGTTTGCTTTCCTACATGGGAAGATGATTCTTGTAACATATAAGAATTTCCTCATTATTAAGGCAGATGGAATAGTTAGAGGGATAAAGGGCACAAGTATTTATTGTATAAGAAGGGAAGATATCTAAAAAGGAAATTAAGGGGTGAGAGAGTGAAATTATCACACATAAAAGAGGCAAGAAAAACTTTTTACAGAGGAGGGGAAGGGAAAGTAAGGGATGTAAAGGGATGAGTGAACCTTGTCCTCATTAGATTTGGCTCAGAGAAGGGATCATATACATACTCAAGTGGGTATAGAAATATATCTTACCCTGCAGACAAACAGAAAAGGAAAGGAACAAAAGAAGAGATGAGTGTGATAAAAAGGAGGTAATACTTGGGGAGGAACTAATCAGAAGCAAAACAGTTTTGAGGAGGGAAGGAAAGAAAGTGGAATAAATAAGGGAGAAATACAATTAGCAAGAATAATTGTGAAGGAAAAAAAAATACTTGAAACAATTTCCTCTAATAAAGGTCTCATTTCTCAATCATATAGTGAACTAAGTCAAATTTATAAAAATAAGAGCCATTCCCCATTGCCAAATGATCAAAATATATGAAATTTTCAGATAAAGTAATGATGGTTATCTATAGTCATATAAAAAAAATACTCTAATTCACTCTTGATAGGAGAAATGCAGATGAAAACAATTCTGAAAAGCTATCACATACTTGTATTAGATTGGCTAATAAAACTGAAAAGAAACAAATATTGTTAAGGATATGGGAAAAAATGAGACAATAACACATTTTTGGTGGAGAGGTAAACTCGGATTCAACAATTTTGTAGCACAATTTGGAACTTTACTCAAAGGACTACACAAACATGCATATCCTTTGATATAGCAATACTAGTACCAAGAGAGATAAAAAACAAAAAGAAAAAGACCTATATGTATAAAAAAAAAGACCAGCTGTTTTAAGAAGCAAAATAAAAAATTGGACAGTTAGAGGATGTCCATTATATGGCTGAATAAATTGTGGTATGTGACTATGATGGAATACTATTATACTATAACACCCATTTTCTTAACTTGTACTTCACAACCCCACATGAAGTCATAACTGAACGTAAGAATCATGAAGTTATAATTTATCAGTAAATGTTTAATTTGTATACATATTTTATATACCTTTAAATATAGGATCATATAAAAATTTGGGGGTGAATTAAGAAACTCCATTATAAGAAATGATGAGCAGAATGTTCTCAAAACAATCTGGCAAGTATGTATGAGTTTATGCAAAGTATAAGATGATATAGTGTATACAAAGTAAAAGATGATCAGCTGGGAATGACATAACTGTTTTCATCAATACAATGATCCAAGGCAACTCTGAGGGACTTTTGTTTAAAACTGCTATCCACACACAAAGAAAGAAATGCATGTGTCTGAATATAGATTGAAGCATATTTTTTAAAAAATATTTTTCTTGAGGTTTTTTCTGTGTTTTATTTCACAACATCATTATGGAAATGTTGTGTATAATTAAACATGTATAACCCAACACAAATTGATTGGATTATCACTGGGAAAGTGAGGTGGGGACAAAGAGGATAGGAATAGATGGAGTTTTACTTAAAATGATGAATAGTATCTATCTAAAACCATCAGCAAGCATTACATGTAATGGGGTTAAGCTACAAGCATTCCCAATAAGATCAGAGGTAAAACAAGGTCGTCTATTATCACCACTGTTATTCAGTATTATACTAGAAATGTTAGAAAAAGAAATTGAAGAAATTAGAATAGGTAATAAGAAAACAAAAGTACTCCTCTTTGCAGATAATATGATTGTAAAGAACCCTAGAAAACCAACTAAAAAACTACTAGAAACAATTAACCACTTTCACAAAGTTGCAGGATATAAAATAAGCCCATATAAGTCATCAGCATTTTTATATGTTACCAACAAAGTCCAGGAGCAAGAGATAGTATGAGAAATCCAATTTACAATAACTGTGCATAATATAAAATATTTGGGTGTCTATTTGCCAACGCAAAGTCAGGAACTATATTTACACAATTAGAAAACACTTTTCACACAAATAACATTAGGTCTAAACAATTGGAAAATATTCAGTACTCATGGGTAGGCTGAGCTAATACAATAAAAATGACAATTCTATCTAATTAATCTACTTATTCCATGCAATACCAATAAAACTGCCAAGAAATTACTTTATATATATAGAAAAAATAATAGCAAAATTCATCTGAAAGAACAAAAGGTCAGGAATTGCAAGGGAATTAGTGGGAGAAAAAATGCAAAGGAAGATAGCCTAGCTGTACCAAGCCTAAAATTATAATCAAAACGATTTGGTATTGGCTATGAAATAGAATAGTTGATCAGGATAATAGATTAGGTTTACAAGACATAATAGTAAATGGCTATAGTAATTGAGTATATGATAAATCCAAAGACTCAAGCTTCTAGGATAAGAACAACAACAACAAATGACAAAAATTGTTGGGGAAACTGGAAAGTAGTATGGAGAAACTAGGCAATGACAAATCTCTATCACCCTATAACAAAATAAGGTTGAAATAGATTCATGATTTAGACATAAAGGGTGATACTATAAGCAAATTAGGAGAACAAGAGATAATCTACCTCACAAATATTTGGAGAAGGAAGGGATGTATGGCCAAAGGAGAAGTAGAGAACATTATAAAATGCAAAATGGATAATTTTGACTATATTAAATTAGAAAAATTTGCACAAACAAAACCAATGTAGCCAAGATTAGAAAGGAAAAAGCCAGTTTTTGTTTGTTTGTTTGTTTGTTTGCTTGTTTTTACAGCCAGTGTTTCTAATAAAGACCTCTTTTTTAAAATATTTAGAGAATTGACTCAAATTTATAAGAATACAAGCCATTCCCCAATTGATAAATGGTCAAAGTATATAAACAATTTTCAGATGAAGAAATTAAAGCCATTTCTAGTCATATAGAAATGCTCTAAATTACTATTGATTAGAGAAATACAAAGTAAGGAGGTAACACTTTATACCTCTAAGATTGTCTAAGATGACCGAAAAAGATAATGACAAATGTTAAAGATTGTAGAGGGCCGGAACTTTGGAGAAATATACTTGAAACAAGTAAACTTGAAAGAAGATGTTCTTATCCCATATAATTGTACTACTCACTTAATGGCCTTTAATAAAATTCTAGCCACAAGCACTGGGTAAGAAGTAAGGCTTTGTTCTGGTTGTGCTGGAAGGTTCACCCAGTCTATCACACTGTGTCCTTGATGAAGGACTTCTGTGGGTGCCTCTTTTGTAGCAAAAACTGATATTTCCAAGGGTTTTTGAGTAACTCTTTCAACCACATTGGATAAAGCCAGTTCAACCTCTCTCAAAGCCTCTTGAGCTTCTTTTGTATGCTGGCATGGTGAGTTTAAAGCAGTGTCTCCCCTTAAAATGTCATGTAATGGTTGTAATTGAGAGGTAGTTTTTTTGCTAACACTGGACATAGCCATTGAATATCTCCTATCAATTTCTAAAAGTCATTTAAGGTGTTTAGCTTCTCTGTTCTAAAGGAACGTTTTTGTACTGTAAGCACGTTAGGATATAATTCATATCCTAAATATTGAAATGGATAGTGTCTTTGAATTTTTTCTGGAGCTATATGCAATTTGTAGTTCTTTAGTGTTTCTGTGATCTTTTGTAGACAAGCTTCTAACATTTGCTCTCAGGTGCACAACCCAAGATATCATCCATATAATGTAACAACATAACTTTTGGAAATGCTTTTCTTACTGGAGTAAGAGCAACAACGATATACATTTGGCATATAGTGGGGCTATTTTTCATTCCCTGTGGCAAAATTGTCCATTCATATCTTTTATAAGGCTCAGCTAATTTAATGTTGGGCACTGAAAAGGCAAATCTTTTCATATCCTTCTTATCCAGAGGGATAGAATACAAACAATCTTAATGTCTGTAACCCAAAGAGGCCATTCTCTAGGCAACTGAGTAGGAGATAGAAGTCCAGGCTAAAGAGATCCCATAGTTTCCATCTGTTCATTTACTTTTCTCAAATCATTCAACATCCTCCATTTTCCAGATGTCTTTCTCACAACAAATACAGAGGAATTCCAAGGATTTTGAGATTTTAAGTGTCCTTGGTCAAGTTGCTCCTGTACTATATCTAAGTACAAAAGTATCTATATCTTAGTACAAAAGAAGCAAAAACTCCTGTTTCAACTTCCAATATCCATCTCAGAGGGATAGCAATAATTTCAGATGCTATTGATCCTTTTATGTCAGACATATAGGTGTCTGCCTTAATCTTTGGCCAATGAATGGGCCAATTGGCACTTCTAATGACTGTACAATCTGCACCCAACCCTTTCAATGTTATTTCATTCACATAGGTAGTGAGCATAGCCAGCTGTAATAGCTGCCATCCAGAATATTCCTGGATTGTATTGCTGGGAGTCAAAATCTGGACAAATATCACCAAATTGCCTATTAGGGGTATGTATCAGTAAACCTGATGCTACTACTTGTCCTGGTTGATGTCACACATTGTCTACCTGTATTAATGATTGGGATATTAGCTACACATTCCCTGGTTTCCCAGATCAGTGTATGGATGGAAACTATTTTGAAAGCACTCTCAAGAGGTGAAATGGTCAAGCCTTCTGTTCCTGGAGGCAAAGAATCCATAGGCTGGACAAGGACAAATTTCACCTATCCAGGGAATATTTTAGTATTCCCATCTGCATACAACTCTATTCACCCAATTGTAATCCCTTTCTCCCATCAGGTTGCTTCTTGGCTGATTGATCACATCTGAGTACTAAACTTCTAAAGACTCTCTGGGTGTAACATTGACTGCCATCTTGCCCCAAGTAGGTTTTTGGCCTGGGGCCCTGGAGCTGGGCCCTGCTTCCCATTCCTCTGAGTCATTCTACATTGTGATGCCCAATAGAAGCCTCTGGTGCCTTTTGGACATAGGGTTTTGAGTCTTGTTCTCCCACCCTGCCTTCTCTGCCAAGATTGAGCTTTCAGATGCTCTACTTTACCACACTGAAAGCATTGACAAGTCTCTCTGGAAGTCCCTTGTCAAAAGTGACCCTGTTTTCCCTTATTCAGATCTTGAGAAGTCTGCATCATAGCCTGGGTGAAAAAGATATTTGTGCCCACTATGGCACAGCATCTTATGATCTCATCTAAAGGAGCATCCTTGTGTGTGTAGTCTTAATATAATTCTTCTACAAACCTCATTAGCATTTTGTTTAGCAAGTTGACTTATCATAATTTCTGTTGCTATATTTTCACCAATAGTTCATATGACTATGACAGCTGTCTGCAGATATCCCACAAAATCAGCAAAGGGTTAATTTGGACCTTGTGCTATTTTTGTGAAGATTTAACCTTTATCTTGTCTTCCTGGGAAGGTGCCCCATGCTTTGATAGCAGCAGAAACAATTTGTTTATATGCTGTCAAAGGATAATTAATCTGTCCTAAAGTGTCTGCATAATGACCTACATCTGTTATTTGGTCAGAGGTGACTTGTATACTTGTATGTTAACTCCAGGTTGCCCATTTCATTGGGCTTGTATTCTACGGAGTTCACTATACTCAGAAAGCCACAACAAGTTTTGAGCAGGTTCTAAATATATCCTTGCTATAGATTTCCAATCATTAAAGGTTAAAATTTCAAAAGCCAAATTCTCTAATAACATCTTAACATAAGATTATGTAGACCCATAAAGAGTGCAAGCCTTTTTCAAATCTTTGATAATTTCCAAATTAAACGGAGTATATATTCTTTTTTCTTGACCTGAAGAGTCAAACTCTTGAATCACAGGGTATGCTTCTATTTTAAATCAGATGTAGCCTGTCCTTCATTTTTAGCTTTAATTAATACCCTTTGTAATCTGTCATGGGGTGGACAAAGTTGCTGCATGGGTGGTGCTGATGGTGTCACTGCTCTTCCCCTTCCTCCTCCTCTCTCCATCCACAAAGGCAAAATTGAGGGAGGACAGTTAAGAGATGGGGAATGCCCTAATGGTGCCTGCTCAGGTTTAACTGAGCTGTGAAACTGAGAAGCACTACATCCCTTAAATTCACCAGCATTGTACTTAACTCCTTTATTGTTCAATTCTTCATGTTTTTCAGCTGCTTTGTCAGTACCATACCCCTCCTGCTCTTTCTTCTTTTTCCTTATTTTAAAACTTGGATTCCTTAAAGCCAATTGAAATATGCTGTATATATAGAATGTTTCCTTAGGAATTGAATCAAGACCATTATCATTGTAATATTCAATTAATTGTTCTCCCACTAGTTTCCACTTATCTGGCTCTAATTTTTCTTCCTTAGCAAACCAAGGAGACGTGTACTCTAATATTTTTAAGAGTTCAGTGATCTGCTCCCAAGTTACTAATAAACCTTGCTTCTTTATTAACCTAACTATGCATTCTACACACTTCCTTTGGAGTGGGGAAGGCTCTTTTCTTAGTATTTGCCCCATTTTAGTTGAAAAACAAAAGTGTTTAGTTTAGTCACCCTATTTTCTGGTCACACGGACTTCTCCACTGAACTTATAATCTTGTCAGTCAAACTCCTGAGTATAGATCTTTACATCCACGTTTGGGTGCCAAAATGTAATGTTCAGGCTAGCTTTCTGTTGTTCCTTAGGATCAGCCTGAGTCCTTGATCTTAGTGGATGAGTGAAGGAGGCAGGGCAGCCACCATGAGGCTGGTCCAAGATGGAATATCTCATTTCCATTCCTTCTCAGCCCTTATATAAATTAGTACAATTATATAGCATACTGAATATGTGTGAACTAGAGAACCATTACATCACCATATTAAGTACTAAGTATATATGTGAACTACAGAATCATCATCTCATCAAACAAGGCATTTCAAGTATACCTGTTTCAAGTATACTTGTTATTTCTCCAGAGTTCAGGTCCTCTACAAAATATGATGTGGGAAAACTGGGATACTAATACATTGCTGGAATTGTGAAATGAACCAACCATTCTGGAGAGCTATTAGAAACTATACCCAGAGGAATATAAAACTCAGCATACTCTTTGATTCAGCAGTATCTCTACTGGACCTACATCCCAGAGAAATCATAAAACAGGAAAAATAACCCACATGTGCAAAAATGTTTGTAGCAACCCTTTTTTGTAGTGGCAAGGAAATGGAAACTGAGTGGATGCTCATCAGTTGGGGAATGGCTGAATAAGTTATGATATATGAATGTAATGGAATGCTATTGTTCTATAAGAAATGATGAATGGGCTGATTTCAGAAAAGACTGCAAAGAATTACATGAACTGCTGCTTAGTGAAGTGAGCAGAATGCAGAAAACCTTGTACACAGTAAATAAGATTATGCGATGATCACCTGTGATGGACTTATCCCTTTTCAACAATGAGATGATTCAATGCAATTGCAACAGACTTGTGATGGATATTGCCATCTTCAGAAAGAGAGAGAGAACTATGGAGGCTGAATCCATGGATCAAAGCATAGTATTTTCACCTATTTGATTGCTGCTGTTTGTTTGCTAGGTTTTTTTTTTCTTTCTTTCTTTCTTTCTTTCTTGTGTTTATCCTCCTTCTGATCTGGTTTTTCTTATGCAGCATGACAAATGTGGAAATGTTTAGAACTGTACATATTTTAACTTATATCAGATTGCTTACCCTTGGGCAGGAGGGGGGAAAGGGAGAAAAATTTGGAACACAAAGTTTTGCAAATGTGAATGTTAAACATGCTCTTTGTATATATTTTGGAAAATACAATACTATTTTGAAAAGAACATAGATATTAAGGCAAAGGTATTAATATGAGTTCTATAACATATAATTATAGTAACATATTAAATAAATAAATAGGACACAGGCAAATAACATCTTTCATTTAGGCAGATAATCAGTCCTGTGGAATTAACTTATATAAAGAGATACTATTTCTGCATGGAATGAAGTAATTAAATTAGGACCCAAATTCTCACTGAATTTATTCAGCCTCTCCTCTTAATATGGTATCCACATTGGAATGTACTTTGGCCTCTGAATCAATATTTTTGGTTTAAACTTAGAATCTAATTTTATCAAATTGCTCTATGTAGAAATATCTATCACTCATCCAAATTTTTCTCCAAGAATTAATTTTTGTAAAACAAATATATAACAAATGCTATTTTTTGCTCAATTTATTTTTGAAATATCACTAAAATAATATTACTTGTAGAAATCATTTTAATTACTTTATCATATATATCAGAGAAAATAATAATTTCACTTTTCCAAGTCCCTTCTCAATTCTGACCAGATGATAAATCCCTCATGGTACAACTGGGAACCCTTTCTTTTAAACCATCACCAGCAACAGAATTTCAAGGTTTGCACAATCTTTGAAACTGAGATTCCAAAGTAAAAAAAAGTCCTTCCAAAGCACCCTGAAAGTTGGAAATATTCCCATGTATGCAGTAGATTATACATTTTTCATGTACCCTATGGCTGATGTGAGAATAATGTGGTACCATATCAGTATTTTCAGACTATATACTATGGATGATAATTCTCCAGTTCTGGGGCATATTATATAATTTGAATAAATGATTAATAATTTTCTGTTAAAGTGGGAACTATTGTATTTATCCATGAAATTATAAGTTTACACTATTGTCTATAATTATTTTATAATGCATATGTTTTTAAACAATTAAATGAATTCTATATTACTGAAAGAATATTGTTGAATAAAAGCGACTGGCACAACTGATATTTTGCCTAAATCCTCATAAGTTAATCAGAGTAGAACTTCGTTTCCTTTTGGATTTCTGATTCATTTTATTTATTTCTTTGTTTAATTTTTAGAGGCAATTGGGGTTAAGTGACTTGCCCAAGGTCACACAGCTAGGAAGTGTTAAATGTCTGAGACCAAATTTGAACTCAGGTCCTCTTGACTTCAGGGCAGGTGGTCTATCACTGTGCCACCTAGCTGCCCCCTTTCTGGATAGTAATGCTTATTTTTGAAATTCAGCTAAGCACAACAAAATTATGTTTTGTGTTTTCAAGCATATCATAAGCATATCACCTCTTTCATCTCTCTTTGTTCCTAAAGGATCAAGTTCATTAATAAGTCAAGGTCAAATGAGTCCTGAATTATGATTACCTAGTGTCAAAAGGGCTTTTTTCCCCCCAGAGCAATGCCATATGGTCTTAAAAATATGAGAAAGACTATAATGAAACTAGTGTGTAATTAGAGTATTCCATAACCTATAATCATAAAACTTGATAGAAACAGAAATAATCCATTATGAAGGATTTGCTTAAGTAGATGTAGTATGTCAGGAGTGTGCTGATAAATATTCATAATTGGCTCTGCAAAAACACATGACACATTTAATTTTTAATTTGCTTTATTAACATTTTCTGCATCACTTTCCTAAATCTAGGCAATCAACAAAACGATAAATCAATCCCTAAGCTACAGGATTTGTTGAATTCTGAGATGTAAATGCTCACTCAAAAAATTTAACAAGTTTTTTCAAGCCCCTATGAAACTTTGAGATGACTTTAATATACCTTAAGTATTTCTAATGGGCTTCTATATTATTCATAATACATTACATAAAATTAAGCTTCATTTACTGGAATAATCCAATGATGCAAAGTAATAGAAATAGAGGAAAGAGTAAAATAACTGGAGTATGTAGCTACTGTAACAAAACTAATTCAAGACTTCAATTTTGGCACCAATATAAAAGGGATAAAATTAGAGAGTGGTTTCCAGACTTCAATCTAGTAAAATTATTTTAGTCATCTACTAGTTCTGGAGAGAGGAAATCTCTCTGGGAATGCTGACTTAGAGTGATGTGATAACTACTTAGGAAAAAAATTATTGTGGGATAGTTTCATTTTCTGACTGTCATGGTCATAAGCCAGTGTTTTTACTGAAAATATACTTACTCAGATAACTCATCTTGACTAGATGAAATTGGATTTAGCTAGTTGCCCCAAGCATGACATACCCTTATGTTTCATTGTTCTGCTTTCAATCCTATGATTAGATTTAGAATGGATATGGAAACATGTAAAAGTTGCATTTCTATAAGAACACCTTTTGTAAATTATTTGAAATATTTCAGTGATCATTGGTTTTAAGAATTCAAGTATTTCAAGGATCATTAAATATAAAAGAAGCAAGATCAGTAATATCAAATTTCAAAGGATTACAGTTAAAGTAATTTGCATTAAATAATAAAACAAGCAAACAAAAACAAAAGCCAACATTTGACAATCTATTCTGGAAATACATCCTAATTAATAAGAAAAAAGGGAAAAGTTCTTAAGGGACTAGGAATCTGGAAAGGTTGTTGATATGTGCTTTTTTGGCCTTTTATAATTGGAAGAAAATAGACAAGATCAGTTTTTTGTTTCTTTTTTAAAGCAGGTACTACCTATTGTCTTAAGAGGAAAATTTTGTCTTGGGCAAAATAACACAAAAATTAGAGGATTGGGAAAAAGTAATTTTTAATAATGAAACTCATTCAAGGTCATCTACCTTAACCATTGTTAGAATTACAAGTGAATGTATAAAATCTAAGCAACTTCATCAGACTGTCATGCATCTATTCAAAGTGTTTTGGATATTTTGACTTTCAGTGAACCTAGAAGACTTGTTCCCACTGAAGAAATAATGAACTCTGATAAATATACTGAGATAATGAGAAGCAAAACTGTTCTGGAATTATACAAATTCCCAAATGGAGAAATAATAGCCTTGCACTGTGTCATATATCATGACACATTAACAAATACATCCAAGAAATAGATAAACATTTAGGCTAGGTACTTGTCTTACATTTACTCTATAAAAATCTATGGGTTATAATCAAAACTAAACTTGGAAAAATAGATACTTGTTAAAAATATGCATAATATGTAATGTGATAAAAGTGTGCTTTTTTGATGAAGAAATATGAAGCTTTTGTGAACTTAATGCCAAATCATTTTTTTTTAATTTTTGAAATAAATTGAAATATCATATAGTGAGGTGTTTTTTTTAAGAGGTAAAAAATTCTTGAGGTTCATTGGGTAAGTCAATACATGTAATTATTTTACTTTGTCCCAAGTACTATGCAGACCACTATAGCTCCTGCAGCTTAGAACAACAGAGAGGAACTTTAGATCCTTTCCATCAACTATATAAGCTGGGTTGTGTTTTCCAAGGGTATGATCAGAATGGTATGTTCCCATAAATAAAGAAAAGTTGGGAAGAGAATATTAGGAACTTTCAAAGCAAACAGTAGTGACAGAGTCCCAATCCATATTAAAGTATATGGGTTATAGTGTGAGTAAAAGATGGATGGTGCTAAGTGACTTAATACTGTGACTATTATTATAAGAGGGTCACAGAATCTCAGTGTTAGCAAGGGCTTACTCAAAACAGTCAACTAGTCAAAACTTTATAGATATAAGAATTACTTTGAAAGTATTCTAGGAAAATTGGTCATCTAATTTTCTGTAAAAGACCACCAGTGATGGAGAACTCACTGTCTTTCAAGGCAGTCCATTCTACATTTTTACAATTCTAATTATTTGGATTTCCTTCTCCTTACATCAATCTCACTCATTGTTCCTGGTTCTTCCTTCTTTTCAAACAAAATACATATAATTCTTCTTCCCCATGATAATCTTCAAATGCTTGATGACTGATATATTTCCACTAAATATACTCATATCTGTGAAAAGACAGGGCATGATGTTTAAAGCCAGGAAAGATCCATGATCAAATCTTGCTTCTAATACATTATGGCTATGTGAATCTATTCAAGTTAGATAACCTTTATATGTTCTAATAAACACTCTAAAACTTAAAAGTGAAGTTGTTTTATTTAGCATGATTTTCTGCTACCAATGCAATCACAAGTTCCTGTCCCATTCTATTTTCCAAGCTAAACATCTCCAGTTAATTAAATAATATACTCAGATATCATGGTTTCTAGTCCCTTTGCCATTTTGACTGGGTTTATTTAAAAGCAAAATACAGAAATTCCAAATCTTGGCTATAAGAAATTGTAGGATGAATTGATGCATGAAAGACAGTTGAGCAAAATAAACTTTAAGTACCTTTATTCGTATATATACTTATATATATGCATATGTATACACACACACACACACACATATATATATATATGTATAAGATGTAATATAATGGGTTTAAAGAAGATGAAAACAAAGATATATAATAATAAATGTTAAACAGTAATCTCACCTTTAAAATGGAATGAAATTTCATTCAATGGGGTTGAAAGGCACCTCCAAGGCCATCTATTCCAATTTATACTGTAACAAAAATCTTTTTTACAATGTACAAAAACAAATGATCATTCAGGATTTATTTTTTTTTTAAATCAGTAAAAATCATCCTACTACTTCTTGAAGCTGATCATTACACTTACTCATAATTTTAATTTTTAAAAAGTTTTTCCTCACTTCAAATCCATATCCATTCCTTTGAACCTTGTCATAGCTCCCAGTAACAGAAAAATTGATCTTCTAACCTTTTAATAATGGAAGATAGTGATATCTCCCTGTCCCCTTTAAGTCTTCACTTCTTTAACATAAGAGCTTTTACTCCTTTAACTCATTCTTATATGGCACAATCACATGATTCTTCATTGTCATTATAGTTGTCATTATAATCCTCATAATTCTCATATCTAAAATATCTAAAATATATAAAAATATATATAAAATATATATGTAATATATATAATATATATTATATATATTTATATATAAATATATAAAATATAATATATATAAATATAAAATATATAAATATAAATATAAAAATATAAAATATATAAAGACCTTTATCTAATCTATAAGAATGTGAGCTTTACCACAATTGATAAATGGTCAAAGGTTATGAACAGGCAATTTTTCTAAAGAAAAAATAAAAACAGCCTATAGTTATATGAAGAAATGCTCTAAATCATTAATGACAAGAGAAATTCAAATAAAAAAAAAACTTGAGATATCATTTTATACCTACAAGACAGGCTAAAATCATAGAAGAGGAAAGTGACAAATGTTGGAGGGGATGGGGAAAAATTAGGATGCTAATTCAATGTTGGTAGAATTGTGAACTGAACCAATCATTTTGGAAAACAATTTGGAATCATACCCAAGAGTTATTAAACTATCTATGTCCTCTAAACAAACATTATTCCTGAGGAAAAATATAGGCTAAATATAAATTTCTGAAAAGTCATATTAAATAATAAATCTCTTTTTAAATAATATCTTTTATATTCAAAATACATGCAAATATAAATTTCAAGATTCATCCTTGCAAAACCTTGTGTTCCAAATTTATCTATTTATCTATTTCCAAAGATTTAGGGAAAAAAAAAACATTAACATAGTTTCATGAAATAATGAAGAATAAAATGAGCAGAACCAAGAGAACATTGTATACAGTAATAGCAATATTGGTTTAAGAATGACTTTGAAAAAAGAAGTTATTTTGATTATTATAAATACCCAAATTAGCTGTAAAGGACAGATGAAGAAATATGCTATTTGCATCTACAGAAAGAACTAATAAATAAAAGTATGTGTACAATAATTGTGTGTATGTGTGTGTGTGTGTGTGTGTGTAAGGGTGTTACACAATATATATACAAATATATATATATGTGTATATATATATATATATATATATATTTGTCTAATGATAGCATCTCTAGGGGATAGAGTGTGGAGGAAAGAAAAAAAATTACATGATAATTTTGTTGTATATTTGAAAGGAATAGAATATTATATATAGTAGATTTACAGTTTTATATGCAATCATATTTTTATCATATTATGTTTTAGAAATGCTTATTTTATTCCATAAATTAAAAATAAAAATTTTAAAAAGAAAAAAAATAATCTTTGTAATTTCTTTATTTCATTAAAGATCCACATTTTTTCAGGAACATGCTATGCTATACTAACCTCTTTCTGCTTTGACACAGATGACTAACCAGTGGATAAGGACAACAGTGGTATTAGGTACAAGTTATCTAGATTTTATCAAAACATTTGTCATAGTTTTGCCTGCTGTTTTGATGAACAACAGGATGAAGTGATATGTGCTAAATTATTATATAATTATGTAATTTTATTGATAGAGTGACTGTATCCAAAATGGTTCAAGGTCAAGATTGAAGGAGGTCCCTAGTGGAATATTGGGAATCTATTTGGCCCTGTTCAGTTCAGTATTTTTACCAATAACTTGAACAAATTCGCATATGATAGATACTTTGGGGGGATACAATATACTGGATGACAGGGTCAAAATTTTTAAAATAATTATATTAACATTATTGGACTGAACTGCATAAGATAGAATTTAAATAAAGTGGAAAGCTGTCATATATTTTAGTCAAAAAATTAAATAGGAGATTTTCCATAATAACCCTAATTTGTTACAAACTACTACTAGAGAACAGTAGTCAAAGTCATTCAGATCATTAGAGGACTAAAACTATAGACTTTTCTTGGGGATTCTTTAAAGAACTATAACATTTTAAAGTGAAAATACAGATCATAAGTAGTAATATTAAAGCTGTAAGGGATTTAAAAGATCACCTAGTTCAATCTCCTCATCTTGAAGATGAGGAAGTTATTACCAAAGAAAAATGAAAGGATCTCCCCAATATCACACAGCTAATAAACAACAGTAAGAAATGTAACCTAAGTTTTCTAAGTCTCTTGAACCTATCAAATGTTCCCTCTAATACATCGTGTTTCAAAACCTATTTATTATGTCGGTTCATTTAAATGCTCCAATTGGGGTAAGAGATAATAATTTGAAGTATTTGAACATAAGGTATTTGTATGTCCACTGATTTATACCAATTGTTGAGACTGATGGCAAAATAAAGTTTGTATCATAATATCAATGAGAGTAAAGTAGTGCCAATGCCCATAGTCTTATCAATTCAATGCCTTTCATATTGAAGAAGGACATATTTTTGCAATTTTCCCTGATCCAAATTTATCAATGATTTAATAATGTAGTTGTTGTAATCCGTTATAAAAAAGTTTTGCTGTTCCCCATACTAAATCTCATTCCTGAACATACATGTAGAATGAGGAAATAGCAGGGTGGACAGGATTTGCCTGATCTATCTTTAGCTTCCCTCAGATCAATACTAGATCAAGCGCTAAATGAATCTAGGAATGACAGCATTCAGACATTCAGAATGGAATAATTTTCCAGCTTAAGATATCTTGGAAGGACTTCAGGAAAGTCTGTCTCATTTGGGCAGGGAGGAATGGGTCCCATAAGAGTTAAAGGATGGAAGGTACTGCACAGGGAATCAAGGGGGAGGCTCACTCTTAGTGCAGAAGGTCAGTGGATCAGCAGACCAGCTGTGAGTAGCTCCAGTGTAATTACAGAAGGCAAATTGTGAGGCCCTGAACTATAACACAACAGATGAAACTTGGCCAGGCCCTCCCTGAACAGTGAGAAAGCCTGCAGCAACATTAGCCCCACTGCAGTCCATTAGAAACCTATGTGCCCCTCCAAAAGAAACTTGCACAATCTCCCTTGTATCCTAGGAGCAGATCTCAACTTTTAAAAATGAGCAAAAAGGGAAAAAGAACTAAGACCATAGAAAGTTCCTAAGGAGGCAGGAAAGATTAGAGCCCAAATGCAGAAGAAGACAGCAAAGGAGAAATGTCTTCAGGTGAATCCTCAAAGGGGAATATGAACTGGTCTCCAGCTCAAAAGGCTCTCTTGGAGGATTTTTTTAAAAAAGGATCTTAAAAGAGAGAAGAAAAATGGCAAAAAGAAATGAGCCAAACAGGAGAGTTATGAAAGTCTGGGAGGGATGGAAAGCAAACAACTTGGAAAAGGAAGCACAGACACTGATTAAAGAAAACAATATCTTAAAAAAATAAATTTGGCAAAATGGAAAAAGAAAACAACTCCTTAAAAATAGAATTTGTGAAATGGAAAAAATCCACTAAACAAAACAACTTCTTTAAAAATACAATTGGCCAAATGCAAAAGGAGGTAAATGCTTACTGAAGAAAATAATTCATAGTAGAATTAGACAAATGGAAGTGAAAGACTCAATGAGACATCAAGAATCAGTCAAACAAAATTTTTAAAATGAAAAAATAGAAGAAAATATAAAATACCTCATTGGAAAAATAACTGGCCAGGAAAATAGATCTGGGAGAAAGAATCTAAGAATTATTGAACTACCTTTAAACAACTATGAAAAAAAGAGCCTGGACAACATTATCTTTCAGGGGAAAAGATGGACATCCAATGAAATAGGGATTTGCTATCATTTTTGATGAGAAGACCAGAACTGAACAGAAAATTTGACCTCCAAAGAAAAGACTCAAGAGAAGCACAAAAAGTTAATGCAAGGGGAAAAAGTTATGTTTTTTTAAAGGTTAAAATATTTACATCTCTACATGGGAAGATGATAAGCACTGTATCTTTGTCAGGGAAGTTAGAAGGGGTATACTTAAAGGCTTTAGGTATAAGGTGACTTTAATGTGATAATATAAAAAAGAAAGGGGTGGAAAAGACATTGTCCTTGGAGAAGAGGAAAGGAGGGGTAACATAGGGTAAATTACATCACATGAAGAAGCACAAAAGACCTGTTACAGCTGAGTGAAAAAAGAGGGGGGATAAGCATAGTTTGAATATTAATACCATCTGATTTGAATCAAAGAGGAAATAACATATGGAAATATGTTTGATATGGAAATTTGTCTCACCCTATAAGGAGGTAGGTGTGGAAAGGGGAAGGCTAAAGAAGGAGAGCAGAAGTAGAAGGAAAAAGGAAGAAGATGAGAGAGGACAGATTGAGGTAGGTGGTGGACAGAAGCAAAACAATGGTGAGGAGCAAAAAGGTGAAAGGAGAGAGAAAAAGGATGACAAGAAATAGAGTTAGTCATATTAACTGTGAATGTGAATGGGATAAACTCTCCCATAAAACAGAAGCAAATAGCAGATTAGATAAAAAGCCATAATCCTACAATATGTTGTTTACTAGAATAAGGAAATACCACAAGTATTCAAGATTATATATATACATATATAAGGTTTTCAATAGGAGAGATAGCAAGAAAATAAGAAAACAAGGCAAAAACCAGGGAGGAGTCCAGAAAAAAATAAACAAAGTAATAAAACAGAGCAGGAAAAATTCAGTGATAAACATGCTCAAGTTATGTAACCATTGTTTATTGTTGTTTTAATGTATTTTTTCAATTAATAGACATTTTTTCTCTCCCACCTTTTCCTTCTCCAGTTGGAAAAACAAACAAACAAAAAAAATCCCCCAGGCTGATGCAGTAACCATATTTGGGGAACAAAAGCAATCATAGCCAAGAGGGTGCTTATTCCTCTGAGGCGGTGAGTTTCTCAACATTCCTGTGAATAATGTTGTAAGAAAGAGTCAAGAGGAGACCTTCTGGTGATTAGCACTTTTTCAATTCTTATATTCTTTGGTAATTTTCTGAAATCATTAGTACACCTACTGTCTGAGAGTTTTCTTCCTTCTATCTCTGAGAATAAAGTTTTATAAGGACTTTAGGAAGTCCTATGTCATTTCAGTATATCAAGTATTCAAGGAGAGGGAAAAATATCATGTGAAATCAGAACTTTAAGTGTCATTTTCATCAGTATTATGAATAACACCCTCTCCATGCAAAGTTTCATGCTACTCCAAAAATAAAGCAAGAACTTCAAATGTTCCTGAAGCTGCTCAGTATTTATCATATTTTTCTTTTCTTTTTTACAAAGATTATTACTGATAAACCACCTTACATCTCACAGGGAAAGGCTTTCTTTGTAGCCCGAATTGGTAGCATTGAGACAGTTTTTGCAATGTCGGTGTTACTGACCTCAATCTCTGCTGATTCAGAATGATAAATATAAACCATTGTTTCTGACTACTCTTATTTACCTCATGACACAGTCACTATGCTTAATCACAAGAAACAGATGGTACCAAGGCACCAATGGCTTACTATTCAAGAACAATGCCTTCTGCATCAATAAATTGATTAGTTAAAATTGATTAAGTCAAATATTTTATTATCCTAGAGGGTTAGTGTTTTGGGTCTTTTTATATTCCTCCTATGATTTTATGTTGTCATTCAAAGTAAAGTTAGCTCAGAGTCATTTGATAGTGATAATATTATTCATTTTGAAGGCCTGCTTCTTGTTCCTTGCTTGTTGACTGTATTATTACCTGGCATAATATGCACTTCTATTTAAGTTTTAATTTTAATTTTTGCCTTACCTCTTTCCAAAGGTTTTTGTGTCCTCATATAATCCAACTACTGTAGAGGGACCACATTGTGGCAAAACACCCATGCCAATTCTTCTAGACAATGTCCATGTCCAAACCTTCCTTTCTACTCTGAATGTGTCTAGTTCCTTCAACTATTCGGAATCTATTCTCTTAGTTATGGAGAGAAGCTAATAGTGAAAAAAAAAACTTATAATGCCTTTATTTTTTACCACTTTCAGATAACATGTGCCCATTTCAAAATAGATTTTATTGATTTAATCTAATATGAGATTTTTTTGGTCCCATCACAAGCCAACAGGGAGATTGTTGGCAGTAGGAATAGGAAAAGGAGAATAGCATCTCTTTCTTTCTTTTGGACACTCACTGTAACACACATTACAACACCTATATTCTAGGTAAGCACAAATATGGCAATTTTGAGTCAAATCCACCTGCTCAGATTTATGTAAATAAAATAATGAATATAGTTTGGCAAAACCCTGGCCATGCCATCACATAAAACATCTAATATCAAATACTGATAATATGAAAAGGAATGTTACTGGGGTCAAGAAAAATTTTCCATTCCTTCTGCTGGTTGTTATGCAAAGGGGGTGTAGCTTATCATCTCTCTCTCTCTCTCTCTCTCTCTCTCTCTCTCTCTCTCTCTCTCTCCTCTCTCTCTTTCTCTCTTTCTCTGTCTCTTTCTCTCTCTCTCTTTCCCTTTCCAAAGTTAAATGACTTGAACAAGCTTGAGTTAACCTATTTAGAGATTAAAAAAACAAGTGAAAAAACTAAGCAATAATATTCTTCTAATAGAACTCACTTGTATTCAATTTGTTTATAATCTCCTGAGGAAAAATATAGGCTAAATATAAATTTCTGAAAAGTCATATTAAGTAATAAATCTCTTTTTAAATAATATCTTTTATATTCAAAATACATGCAAATATAGTTTTCAAGATTCATCCTTGCAAAACCTTGTGTTCCAAATTTAAGAAATATTTCTTACTACAGTTTTCTCCTCTCCCTTTCTATCATTTCTTCTCACATACAGACTGTCATTACCAATCACTTAGACAATTTAATTAACCTCCAATTTCCATTCTTTTCTCCTTCCAATTTGTCTTTCATGACAAATGTTGACTTGCCTTCTTTCTGCAAAGATTATGTCATTACTCTATTCAGAATTCTTCAATTTCTCTCCTGTTGTCTAGCCAGTGATGTTCTTATTCCTCTTTTTGGTATTATAAGCTCTTCAGTATGTAAACACCCTGCTTTTCCAGCCCTATCTCAGACAAACGTAGCTTTCTTTCTAGTCTTATAGATAACCTGAACATTTTGCCCTTTGTTCCTTTACTTTTATTATTTTATTTATCTGTGCCCATTTCATTACATTCTATCAAATCAAACTTAAATTCTTCCTCATCCATGAAGTATTTTCTGCTTAAAATTTGTACCTACTATTGATGACTTTTTCCCCTCTAGACCTCATGGACTACTTTTCTTATTCACTCTTAGGTTCTTTTGGATTTTACTAAACTGGAGGCTAGGGATCAAGTCTTAGCTAACCCATATATCAAGACTCAGCAATTCTGTATTTAGTAGGTTCTTAATCAATATTTTAAAATAAATATAAATATTTTAATTAAGTTGAAGTGATTGAGTCAGAATATTCCATAAGGAGTATTTTTAAAAATCTGGTTTGTATAGGATATATGTTATCAGATGCACAAATTCTTAAATATTGATAAATGAAAATTTATAATTATAGTTCTTGTAGTCATTTATAATGTAGTCTCAATGTGTGAAGACTGGTAATATATCATGCATATGATAGTTTAAGCTCAATAAGAATATTCAAATAATATAAACACTTTACTTAAATAAGGAAATAGCTATAACTGCCCTTTCAAGTGAACAATTGTCAAAATATAGTTATTCATCTATATTATTTGAAAAGCACTAAGACTTCTACTAATATAAATATGCAACTCATTTTTCATTTAAAGACTTACCTTTTTATTTTAGTATTTTTAGAGAGTTGCAAGGGAATATTGAGAGTTTAAGTGTTATGCTCTAGGGTCACATAACTAGTCAGTGTCAGAGCCTACAAGAGAAATTAGGCTTTACTTCAAGACTGGTCCTTTGTCCCCACTCTCTTACTATTTCAAATAACCAACCCTAGATTGAAAACTACAGCGAAGCATTTAAAGGCAATAAAAACCATATTTTTACATGCCTAACTCAGTATGTTTTGTACCAAAAATAATTATTTTTACCTTTTGAAGTCAGAATTCTAAAGATAGAAAGTGGAGTGTTACATAGAATATAGGAGTGAGATGTACTGTTGCAGAAAAGAGGAGAAATAGAAATCGTCATGAGTAAAGAAGAATCAGTAGGCTGAAAGCTTGTTTCATCATTCATGGACTATGTAGGGAATCGTTAAGATATTTTGTGAATTTATTCTTACTAAGTTTCACCAAAAAAGAAGCAATTGTTTCCTATCCCTCAAAAAATGCTGATAAAATTTAGAAGTTTAAAAGTGACTAAGGTTGCAAAGAGACCTTTAAGGAAAGGCAAATACTAATAATCAAAAAGAAATTAACTCATTTTATGAATATGTACTTTGTATTTTTAAAATATTTACTTTATGTGTGGAGTTCTAAAAAAGCAAATGAAGGACAAGAGGAAAATACTGTTTTGCTGCTTTAGCAAAGAGTAACAAAGATAAAGACAAAAGTGCAATATTGTGAACACAAATGTTATTTTGTCTACACAACAGAGATTTGGGCTGTCTGATGAGAATGGGCAGTATAGCCCGTTAAGGACCATCCCTGGGTGAAAGGGCAGGTCAATTCTTCGAGAGCCTCCCCAGCTGTGGATTGTGACACTTGAGGGAATTTCGGGACAGCCTTTACTGACACAGGTGTTGCTTGTGGACTGGGAATGAGATAAACTGGAGGCAGAGGGAAGAGGAGAGAGATCAAACAATGCAACAGCCTCTCAGTGGGGAGGTCAGAGAATAACAACTGCCTCTCAGTCTTTTTGTATCATCAATCATCATCATCAATCATCATCAACAATCATCATCAATCAATCATCATCATCAATCATCAATCATCTTCTCACAAGAAGAGATAACAATTCCAGGTACTAGTGTCTGGATTCTGGAAACCACAAGAACAGCAGATAGCAGTATACAGTTCATTTAGATACTCTGGGCAAGAAACAATAACCCCAAATTGATTCTTTTGGGTTGCCTTAACTTGAGTGAAATGAAAAAATCTTATTATTGTTGATGTTTTTCAGTGGATTATTTGAGATTTTGTTTTCCTTAACTCAAAAGGCTGATCAATGAGAGTAAAAACAGTGAAAACAAGAAAAAGAAAAACCTATTAAGTAGAAATATGTATACATCTCAAAAAAAAGTCATCATACTACTCTCAGAAATTCAACTTTTTTATGTAACTTATTTGTAAAAAGGAGAAAGTAGAAATCTAAAAAAGTTGAGTTTTCAAGATATCCACTAATAACTTTTAAAAAGTAGATTCTTAATAACTTGTATATGTATTACTTATTTTTCCCTGTATCTCTCTACTTCCATCATCTGAGAGATACATAACAAAGAACATTTTAAGAGAAAAGAAAAAAAAAGAAGAAAAATCAGTAAAAGTGATAAATAATAGTCTGAAAAAATATGATTTTTTTTTCATGCTTGTGGATTCTTACCTCAACAAAGTAGTGCCTCTTATGTCTCATATTTGTTGCTAATGTTTGTTCTGCATAAGATGACAAGATTCACATTTAATTGTTTTGAACTTTTTTCTTTCTTTTACATTATTTTCTTATGTGTTCTTTTCTATTATTATAGTGACTGCATATTTGATTTTCTTGGCTCTGTTTACTTCATTTTACATTCATTCGTATCTTTCCATGCTTCTCTCTTTACGTTAATTATTTTTCTGGCAGAGTAGTATTCCGTTACATTCATGCATTACAATTTGTCTAGCAATTCCCTAAACAGTAGGTATTCACTTTGTTTCCAGTTCTTTACTATTTCACACCCACATAACAAACACACACATGTATATTTCCTTGCTGTATATGAGGAGTCTCTTCTCATTAATGAACAATTTGAGGTATATCAATAAAATAGAAATATAGAAATAAATATAAATAATAATAGAGAAATAAAATCACTGTGTCAAATGAGACATTTTAGTCACTTTATTTGCATGACTGAAAATTATTTTTTAAATTGTTATATTGGATCACAGTTCCACCAATAATGCACTAATACAACTATCTTATTACAACCCCTCAGACATTGATTATCTCCCATTTTTCATTGTCTTTGTCAATTTGCTTTGGATTAGGTAAAAAAATCAATCTATTTTGATTCACACCTTTCTCTCTCTTTTCTCAAAAAGAAATATTACTTATTAATCATATAGGTATATATGTATATGTATATATTTCTATGCATGTGTGCACATGTGTATCTACTCTTTAATCATTTATCTACTGAGGAATGCCCTTTTGCTCTGCATATAATGTTTTTATGTTAGCTGTTGATGTATCTGGGATATTAAAATCTTAGGTGAAAATTTTTAATACAAATATATTTTCCATATTCAATAACTGCCCTTATTATCCTAATTGCAATAGTTTTGTTTGTGCAGGAGTTTTTCAATTTCATGGAATCAAAAATTATTCACTGTATCTTTTGTAATTTGTCTCACAAAAAAGTATGGTAAAGTGCTTTCTTGTCATTACTTTTGACACAGTTTTATTTCATTTTCTGAGACTGGAGTGTTTAAGATATCTATTTGGTTTTCTGTGAAAGTGGGCATTTTATATATTTGAAAATATTCCCCTTTCCTTTATACTATCAATTCTGTCAGTATGCATTTAGGCACAGTAAGTTCTGCTAATGCTTTTTATTCCTTTTGATTTTTTTTTTATGATTTCATCTTATTCACTTTACCTTGTTAATTTGATTTTTCTACCCTCAAATCAGGTTGGTTAAAGGTTTATCAATTTTGTTAGTCCTTTTAATTCTGATGATCAATTCTGTGGTTCTTTCAATTTCTTATTTACATAGTTGTCCTTTAATTTTCAACTATCTCCTATTTTTTGGGTTACTTTAGCTTTATTTGTTGTCTTTCAAATTTTTAAATGCACATTCAGTTTATAATATTTATCTATTTTATTAATTTATGCTTTGGGGATATAATTTTTATAATGGGAATTCTTTGTATCACACTTGTGCTGTATGTTTTTCTGTAACTCCCCATCTTCTATAATGTTGTGGACAGAGTTAATATTTATCCCAGAATGTTAGGATAAGGTTAAGGGTAGGGTTTGCTGAGGGATAGTGCTGCAACAGCAAAAAGATTCCTGGGTGCATCCTAGACTGCATACCGGTAGTTTGGCTTGTGCTGCTCTGTCAGAATGTAGGGGGTTATGGAGAAAAGAATGATGAGTGAGCAAATTAAGGATTAACCTTCTCAGATTAATTAATTAATCAGTTTATTACTTTTTTAGTTTTCTTGGTGTATTGAAGTGTGAAATGTGCAAATGTTGTATCTCTGATGTAGTTCCTCTTTGGAGTAATATTTGGGGAATTTATGAGATTAGGAAAAATATCTACTTCTCTATCTTGTTGGTTACCTAAGTCTATACTCCCCATTAATACTTTCAACAAACTTCTATTTTATCATTTTGAACATAGAGTGTTTTATTTTTCTTGTAGCTAATAAACATTCTATGGAATCAACTCAGACTAGGACTTTTGATATTCTCCCTTATATATAGACTGACTGAGACAGACTGACTATAATAATGTGTTTTTGTGATTAAATCTCAAAGTAGTCTTGGGGATAATCAAATTTTCTGAATATTATATTAAAAATTTGCACTTGTATATTGCTTATGTTCCATGCACAGTACTTTTGAATATGGAATCATGAGAAACAAAAGTTTTGCTTGTAGCAACATTGGTGAGGGTCTGAAAATCATGACCTCATCTTAAGAGTACCTGCAGAATTTTTAGAGAGAAATTTCATTATGCAAATGAAAAAAATTTAATTACAAAGCATTTCACAAGAATAAAATATCTGGATAGATATTTAATAATAATATTCTTAAACTGAAATGAAAGTTGGAACACCATAAAAATACCAAACTCCAGCACCACAGGTAAAATGTATTATTGTTTTTCTTGGGTGCTTAGGGAAATAATAGCAAAGTAGATGCTTTAATAGTTTATGGAAATTAAATTGTTTTGTGCTTGCCTAAAATACTTTCTTAATAGTATTTACTTGGGAAGCACTGCTGTCTAATCTAGTCAGGAATAAGTGCACCTTTTCCTCTTAAGTCATAATATCAAGCAATAAATTGAAGAAGACCTATTATCATTTTTCACATCTTTTCAGTTCTATCACATAGATCACATAGTGAGTTCATGCAGTTTTAGTGCTATGGATTCAATACAAACTTGCTTTAAATCCACTTTTCCCCCTGGTGGGCAGTCTCATTCCAGTGAGCAACAAGAGAATTTTGAACTGTTCACCTTTTTAAGATGGCTGAGTCATTTATTTCTGAACCTCAGGTGACTGGATAATAAATTATGGCAGAGAGAATTGGATTTGTTCATAAAATGAGCACTGTTTAGCAAGGTTTCTTTCTAATTGCAGGATCCCAGGTTATGTTTCTTCGATTTCCTTATTCAACTATGTCAAGGTCTTGTTGAGACCAGCAACCAATCCCAACAGAGCAGAAAATGGCTAATACAATTTTTCAGGTACCATGTTAATTTTGAGCAACATAGCTAGAGAATTCGCTATGCTGAAGCTAAATGGATTAAATGAACTGGATGATAGAACTGAATTGAAATTTCCTAAACCTGACTATGTCATTTTTTTTGAGGTCATACTGTGGGACCATATGGTAATCCTTTTAACTTCTCACTAACTTTGATCAAGGTCCAAGACAGACCTTCTTCAGATGGAGAATTCATCTTCATCAAAGTGTCTGAGTGGAATTCTAGGGGATCTCATACACATACATAAAGACAATATCAGTTTCATAAAATGAAAATTGAAAAAATTGGATTGTCATCTCCAAGATCCTTTTAGAACTAAAACTATGAATCTATTTAATTGTACTTTTATGGTTCTCATATTATTTCTCTGGTGATTCCTTCTCTTTCTCTTTTGCTGTCATATTTTATTACTTCTTGACCATGAGTGTTTCCTTTATTATTGCTAGGTGGAAACTGCCCAAATCTGTGTCTTCCCAATCTCCAAAATTCTAGTCTCACATTTCATACATGGAACCCTGCCAGATCTCAAAAAAGCCAAACTTCTGTTTCCTTAAAAAGAACTTCTTCTTCTCTAATTTGTCTATTTCTTTTAATCATATTTCTATTTTTACAGTCATCCAAGCTCAAAACCTTAGATTCATCTTTGATAGTTTCTTTTTCTCTACCCTATGTCCAATGAATTGTTCTGTTCAAATCAATCTTCTATTAAATCAAATTAACAAATGCAAGTTGTGCCTAAGGCATATTACTCAAAAACATTTGATGGTTCCTCATTTTTAACACATAAAACAAAGACTTCCTAATAGTGGGACTCAAAGTTTTTCATAATCTGGATTTAGTCCCCATTTCTAGTTTTAGCTTAATCTATATTCAATTTCATATACTCCATCAAATTGATTCTATTCTAGTCAAATTGATTATTCTAGTCATTCTAGGCACACTTAACTGCCTCATGTTCTGATCCTGTCTTTTCTCATCTCTATCCTTATAAATGTTGCCCACATATCTGGGATACCCTCTTCCTACTACTTCCAATCAATTATCTGATATTCTAATCCCCAAACAGGGTATCATCTCTTCCATGAAGATTTCCCTGATTTCCTAGATAAAAATAATCTGTTCTTCAAATTCCTCATAGAGTTTGTCTCAACTTTTTTTTATTTGATCTTTTCTGTCTTATATTTGTGTACATGATACTTTTTAATTGAAAACACTTGAAACTGGAAGTCATTCATGTCATCTTTATATACACGGTGCCTACCAAATACAATGCATACACATACATAAATATATATATATATATATATATATATATATATACACACACACACATTCAATATATAATATGTACCTACATATATACATCTATATTGGATAAGATGCTTGGTACATTTTCACTGAATTATCTTATTTAATCAAATAGTATGATAAAAAAAAACTAGGTTCAAATTTTAATCAGGAATAGGTAAAAAGTAGAGAGTGGTATTCAAGGAATACTTCAAGTTTAAAGATATAAATGTAGTAGTTTCCACAAAATTTACGTATAGTCTATTAGGAAGTCACACTTTTGTATGGGAATAAGAGGTATGGTAGAGATAAAGGCAAAAAGTTAACAACCAAAACAAAATCCCAGGGTCCTAAAAACACAGGAAGTCAGAAGGATGAAAAAAATTGTTTGGAGCTCAAGTATTTGGCTGAATATTAATAATATGTAATAATTGTGCACTGGCTTTTCAAGACTATTCAAGCTATCTAGGATGTACTTACCAGTGGGTATGATTTGACATTTATACTCTGGAGAGTACAAATAACTAGATGCTAGATAGTACATGGGAATATTGTAGATTCAATAATATTGGGGTCAGGAAGTCCTGAATTTGAATTTTATTTCAAATAGGTACTACCTGTATAAACCCTGTAGAACCCATTTAACCTCTCCCCACCTTAGTTTCCTCACCTGTAAAATGAGTTACTTGGACTTAATTGCGTATAAGTTCCCTTTTTTGTTCTTTTAGTGCTATGATCTTATAATTTGATCATTATATAAATAATAGGAAAACAAATCATTGAGTTAAATTTGTCTGTTTATTAAATTATTACATTTATTTGTGGATTAGAAAAAAATCCAAAAATCAATTTGATAATACAATATTTAAGATTAACAACTCTGATGCTACAAATTATTCATCGATACAGAATGTAATTTCAGAATGAAAATAGAGATTTTTCTTTCATGATTCATGAAATCATGTGTCTGAGATAGTTTGGTATGGGAGAGAGGAAGACCTATTAGATTAGCTTTGGATAGCTTCCCAAAGTAATGATGTGGGGAGAAGGGGGTTTCACAATTCAAGCTTATACTAAGCCTTGGAAAAAAAAAGATGCTCAGCCACTGGATGAGAGCCCAAATGAGAAATGCTAAAGAATTTTCCATTCTCAAGGCACCATAGAGGCTGGGAAGTTCCTAGTCTTTGAATCTGGCACGGAAAATGTGGCCAAACAGCATATTTGAAACCACAGTGCAAAATAACGGGCTGTGTGATTATAGCACTTACTTATTGGATACCCATGTCTCAATGGCTTGAAAGTGTTTTCAGGAACCAACAGTACTCCTGTTTTAGCAAGTGAAAACATACTGAGGAAAAATACTGACAGTCAACCTCAAAAGTGCATTGAACAGCTCAGAGAAATTTTCATTCCTTTTACCCCAAGATGAATGGCAACTAGAGGGAGTTCTAGTATATCTCTCAGGTTTACTGAAAACCCAAGACATTTAACTTTTTATTACTCAATGAAGGACTTTACTAACCATATGAGTACAAGTCCTTGATGTCCCTCATGTTTAAAATATCCTTCCTATAACTGGAAGCCATACATTTGAGAACTTGTTTTTGTAAATATTTCTCAGAAAGGGTCACTTGAAGGGGTTAGAATAGTAATACACTACTCTGTACAACCTGGTTGGATTACTGTTCAATCAGAAAGATGTATATGTAATACTTCCCTTTTCTCTTTTCTCCATATAGTAATTCTACTTATTATAAATTTCAAGATATTTAATAGATTCTGTCAAAAATTTATTTGACTTGAACAAAAAAAGATTTAAGACCTCCTTTAAAAGTTAGGACAGCAATAAATAAAATACTTAATTGGTCCTATTTGAAATTGGTCATTTTGGAAAAAAAATATATAAATTAATTCTAAGTGAGTAACAAACTCACTGTATCTAGGAAAATGTAGCATATCATATTAATGAAAGAAAAAAGGAAACATTGAGTAAGTTTGTACTTCAAAATGTACACGGTATCTTTCTTCCAGAAACTCAAGTAATTTGACTATTTCATTTGTCTTAAACAAATTGGCCTCTGATAAAAAATTTGGTAAAGTTGGTAGAAAAACTTCACAACGGAAAAAAAAGTGAATTTTTCTAAAAAGCCCAGGAACCCCACCTAAATGCAAAATAAAAATGGAATGTTTCATTCATGCCAAAATACACGTAATGTAGTTCTTTCCATTCACTAGGTAGTTCCTTATAGATTGACTCTATCTGGAGAAAACGAATAGTTTGAATGCTTTGCTGCCAATATTTTTATGTGTTTTAACAGTATTTTAACATTATACTTTTGCCTCTTTGAACCATGTCTAAAATATGAAATAATTTCCTTTTGCTTCCTAAGACACAGCATATGAAAAAGTTTCAACTATCTTGTCAACTGTGGTTTCACAGTCTGTCAATGAGAACTCCAATGTTAATGTCAACTCAGTCCAAATAGACTAGTAACCAACCAGATGAATCTAAATTGTGTGGATTCAGGACTATCCTGGAATCCTCAATTATGCTCATTCTTGGGTTAAATGAAACTTCTTTCCAAAATAATACTTTGTTGATCTTTGTTTTTAGTTGGATTATAGATAAAGAAACTTTTGCCTCAGATAGTGACATGGTATTCTTTGGCCTTCAATGTTATATTTCATTGACAATTATTACAACAAGAACTCTCAGAAACATTTGTTTTTAATACATTCAATAGTTTCTCAATCACCTTTACTTAATTCCTCAGGGTCCTAGGTATAGCTATGTGTTTGTTCATTCTTCTTAACTAGTCCTTGCCCACAGACCTCAGAGTTAGCATAATGTCTGGGATTTAGAAATCTGACTGCCAGCCAGCCAAATATGGAGCTCTGAGCAACTGTTCAGTTTTTACTGCATTCTTGAGGTTGGTCCAATGCTATCTCAAATCAGAGTTTTTGGAGTTGGAAGAGACTTCACTGGTCATCTGCTCTCACTCATGCTCAAAAGGAATCCCCATTATAACATAGTATACGAGTAGTCCACTAGTTTCTTCTTGAAGAATCCAAATGAGAAAGAAGGCATTATCTTTCAAGAAAGTTCATTCCACTTTGGAACAGCTCTAATTGTTAGGGAGTTTTCCAGACATCTAGTGAATTCCAGTAAATTCATCTCAGTGAAACTTTTACTTCTTCCTCCTCATTCTTGCCTCTGCAGCCTAACAGAACAAATCAAATCCATCTCCACCTGACAGTCTTTCACATAACTGAACATAGTGATTACACCTTCAGTAACCCCCAACTCCAACTTTATAGAGGCTTGCCTTTGAGTCAACTGGGTGACACAGTGGATGAAATGCTGGATCTGGAATCAAAAATACTTATGAGTCTCAAGTACTTATTACTTGTGTAATCATATGTAAATCACTTATAGATAGATAGATATCTATCTTAATTGCCCTAACTGAACAAAAAAGGGACTAATAATAGTAAATACTTCAAAGGATTGTGGTGAGGATAAAGTGATATATATTGTATAAAGCTCTTAACACAGTGCTTGACAGGTAATAAGCACATAATAAGTGTTTTCTTTTTCTTTTTCCTTTTCATTTGAGTTAAATATGACCATTTTCTCTTTTGGATCCTTATGTTACATGGCATGGAAGCAAAGATTTTCACTATTCTTGTCACCCTTCTCTGAAACTTTCTATTTTATTAGTGTCATACATAAATTGTGGTGCCTAGTACTGAACACTGTATTTCAGATTTGGTTTTACTGGAGTGGAGTATAGAGGAACCATCTCTCCTTATTCCCAAAAGCTTTGCCCCACAATGAAGCTCATGTTTGTGTTAGCTTTTTTGGCTGCCGTATCACAATGTTGATTCCAACTGACCTTTCAGTCCAACAAAGCCCTCATCTTGTTATTTCACAGGATATTTCTAATTTTGTTTTGTCTTTTCAAACATATCCGACTCTGACTCTTTGTGAACCTATTTGTAGTCTTCTGGGCAAAGATATTCCAGTATTTTTCCTTCTCCATTTAATTTTTATGTATGAGGAAAGTGAGTCAAACAGGTTTAAGTGACTTGCTGGGGGAACATAGTTACTAAGTAACATAGACCAAGTTTGGAATCTTCCTAACTTCAGTTTTGGCACTCCATGCACTGTACTATCTAGCAGCCTCTTTCTTGATACAGATTTACACTAATAAAATGCTCCTAGAAAAGCAAAAGAGGATTGATCGAAGTAAAGGACTGATCTGTCTTAAGTGCTTTCAGGGAATATGGAATTACAAAACCCTTGATCCTAAGAAATTCATATAAACCAGGGGCTTGGACCTGCCTCTCAATGATTTAAAACCCAATTTTTAGTAGATCTAGTTTAATCCATGACTCTCAAAGAACTAACCTAGATTTGTACAACAAACAGAATTCCTTGATAGGGTGTGTGTGTGAAGGAATGAGAGGGATGGCAGTTGTTACAAAGTCTGTTTCTGTTTTAATGCCTTTAAGTTTTACAAGGACAATTAATTGACTTCCTACAAATTCTAGTCTTATTCCTCTTCACAAAGGAAAAAAAGTAAATGGATAAAGAATGTCAATTTCTTAGACTATGGCATGTAATTGGATGGACATTCTATAGAACTAATCTTTAAACATATTTTGGATTTTGGACAGAAATTGCAAATAAATAAATAAATAAATTAATTAATTAATAATGAGCTGATAGAGCAGCATCCACAGCTGAACAGGAGAGCAAGGAAGTGAAGAGAGAAAAGGAAGAAGAGAGAGAAGAAGAGGGAAAAGAAGAGGGAGAAGGAGAAGAAAAGGGAGAGGGTAAGGGAGATCAGAGGAGATAATCAGATTGAGAGGAAAGGAAGAAGAGAAGGGAGGGAAGGAGAGGGTATGGAGAAAGGGAAAAGAAAGGCAAGGGACCAAGGGAAAATGTGAAAGAATATAATTTCCAAAAACATTGGCCCAGATGCCTGTATGTTTCACTTTTACCTCATTAGAATATAAGCTCCTTGAGAGTTAGGGAACTTTCTTCCTTTCTTGTATTTGTAGCCACAATGCCTATCACATAGCAAGCACTTAGTAGGTATTTCTTCCTTCCCTTTCTCTCTTCCTCTGTCTTTCCCCCCTCCCTTCCTTCCTTCCTTTCATTCATTCTTTCTTTCTTACTCTCTGCCTCTGTCTCTGTTTCTCTTTCTATGTGTTTCTATTTCTGTCTCCTTTCTGTTTCACTCAGCCTCTCTGTGTTTGTCTTTCTCTTTGTCTCTATCTACCTGTCTGTCTATCTCTGTCTCTCAACTAATCAGAGAAGCAAATTCATCAAATGATAATGTGATACCTCTGGCAAGTCTCAATAGAAAGTGCAATAACTTATAGAAGTATTTATTTTCTGGGATGTAGCTTCACAGGGCTACTGTTCTGAAATCTATAATCTAAGTATCTGCTCATCCCATAAAGTCATCTGAAAACACTTTCAAAGATAGTGGAAGGATAATTAAAATAGGACACTTTTCATTTAATTTCTCTCATCATAATTCTGTGCACATATCCATTAGACATTTGATGTTATTGCCAATTTTTTGTATACATGTTTATAATGTAACACATATGTGTTAGGAGCAATTACCTCTCTTTAAATGACTAGATCATTCATTCAATGCTATTTACAGCTTATTAGGACCATTATCTGTGAGTTTAATAAGTTGATATTCATTTGAGAACAAGGTTTTTTATTCAAAAATTACAAAATAAAAGAACAATTTGAATTAAATCCAACAAATATTTAAAGTATCTACTAAATGATTTTTTTCTTTCACTTTAAGTTCAGTCCCCAAATAATTTGATATTCATACTACAAATAGCCTTCTTTTGATTTTGAATGATGCTAAATGATTAGTTAACAAACAAATCTGTTAGGGAGAGGAGCAGTGTTACCTTGGAGTTTTTCCATTTCTTCAGTTAAAAGTCTGTTTGAAATCACTGTAGTAATTATCTTTGCATTTCTCTGAATGTATATTTGGTCCCATATCCATAAATAGTCAATTTGCAGATAACCCACAGCTATCTGGATCTGACCATATCAGTATACTATGTATCCAGAATGTATCCAGTACGTATCCAAAATGTATGCAGAAAAAAAGGACAAGGATAAAAGATGGTAAAGAACAAGACTATGGTAGAGAAAGCCAAGAGTTAGGCTCAGATCTCTCACTGCACAACTCTTTGTCTCTGTCTCTCTGATTCTCTCTCTGTCTCTCCCTCTGTCTCTGACAGATTTACAAAACATACAAAGAGGAAAAAACTTCTTTTTATTGAAAAATGTTCTTAGAACCATGAGGAAAAAAATACTCCCTTTTTCCTAAAAAAAAAAAAAAAAGACAACATTTAACTTGTATACTGAGATACCTAATATCTCTAAAGAAAATGTCTTGAATGCAATTTTTTTAAATTAATGAAAGAAACAAGCAAAATGATGAACATTATAACAGATAATAAGGAAAGATAGACATGATCTTTGTAATATTTTTATCCAGTCTCTCTTTTACCTCTTATTTTCACTTCTTCCTTATTCAGTCTGTGCTTAAATTTTCTTGATTCATTGCCTCAGAAAAAGAAAATAGATGAAAAAGAGTAGGAAACAAATGGGTCAGAGATCAGTGGGAAAAACAACAGAAGGAAAGACGAAAAGATTAGAAAACTTAAGATAACCAAATCCCAACTAATGATATTTTCAAAGTCAATGATAAACTAGAAATCTTAACTAATACCAAAAAATGTGTAAGTTTTTTTCCCTTTAAAAAGAGGATGAACTAAGAGAAAGGAAGAACAAAGAGACTTAATGAGTTCAATGACCCAAATATTCTTAATGATTTGTTTCCTTGTAGTTTTATCCTTAGTTCAAGTTAGAAAAAAATCAGTCTTAATGGATTATGGAGTGTTTTGACTTTAAGAATTGTCTGTGGCAATTTAGTTCCAGAGGCACAATAACACTTATTTTGACTGAGATTGGCCTTGTTAGTAAAGCAAGTTCATTATATCAGAGAGGCAGGTCCAGACATTTTTTTTTTTTTTTTTAGCTATGGGACACAGTGCAAATCACTTAATCCTAATTGCCTCAGTTTCCTGATTTGTACAATGAGTTGGAGTTGGAAAGAGAAAACTACTTTAGTATCTCTGCCAAGAAAAGCCCCAATGGGGTCACAAAGAGTTGAACATGACCAATAAATGGCTGAATAACAACAACAACAAAATTATCCTGTGTTGGGATTCATGGATTATTATTTTTAAGTTTATTAACTTGTTAAGTTTGTGTTAAACCAAAATCCTCAGGCTTTTTTTTTTCACGTGAATTAGAGTCAAAGCATTTTAATCTTTAAACTTTTTACAACTCTTAAACAACTTTCACATTTCAACTAGTTGCTCCTGACCCAATTTTTAAAGTCATCGAGGTATGTAGAATCCTGAATCTTTTGGCCATATTTTTAGCCTTTCTTTCAATTGTTGCTTCATCTATGAATAAGCATATTATTTGTTCTACTTACTGATTGTAGTATTATAAAGGACAGTGCTAAAATAGAGAGATTAGCCACAGTATCTTCCATAAATTTATAAAATATGATTTAGAGCTAGAAGAGACTTTAAAGCTCTCTTTGTTCATCCTCCCACTTTTCAGATAAAGAAATTTAGACACAGAGAGTCTAAAGGGAGAATAGGCAAAATCCAGAGCCTTGCGTATTACAGTCCTACTCCATGCGGTCTTCTCATTGATTAATCTTCTTTAGCCATGATATTTCAAGTTGATATGAATGTATCTGACTATACTATCCCTAAACCTATGTTCCTCAATTGTGTCCAAAAGGATAGTGCAAGAGAGTTTGGGGAAATTATTTGCTGAAATTGAGATATAGTGTGTCTTTGGTATATTCCTATATCAATGTTTCCCCAAAGGAAAAAAAAAAATTGCCATTCATTATACAATACAAGCAGTCTTCAGTTTTAGAAGAAATTCAGTTTTGGAGGCTTCACTTTGAGGTAAATTATAAAGTCCTGGCTTTATGAAAGGTTGTTTGTGGCTTTTGTTGCTTATGTTTGTATTCTATTTGGTTGTATATACTTTATTCTCTTTATATAGCAATTTATCTTTTCAAACTTGAAAATAAAATAGATAAAAATAATGTGCTGAACATATTACATCAATAGGTTAAATATCTATATTTTCTTCAGAATGGGTATTCCTAGTGTGAAAACTCATTCTACTTGCAAATTATCACAGAATCTCTTTATATTTAGTAAGTAAGCCCTAGGGAACTCTTTGAACTATATATAAGTAAGTGATTTACCCATAGTCACAAAGTTTTTAAGTATTAGATTATGAAACCCAGGCTTTCTCAACTTCCAATTCATTATTTTATCTGCTGTGACAGGTTATCTCTGTAAAGTATTTATCTGGTAGATTTAATGAAAAATTGGAGACTTCCTACAATAAGACTGTAAAAACTCTCCTCTTGGCAAATGTAGACCACTGATTTCATTAGAATACATAGCAGGATATTGAGATCATAGAATGTTAATAGAATATAGTTACATTAAATATGATTTATAAAAATTATAATTGATAGGTAGTAAAATGCTATTAGTACCATTTGGATCTAAGAGTATACCTCTTTAGTTCAAGATTATCTAGGGCAAGTTACTCATTTTAAAGAGGAGGTCACTGACACATAGATGAGTGAAGGTACTTAATTAAGGTCACATGAGTGTTAGAGATACTATTTGAACTCAAGTCCTAAGATCATAAATATATTGTGCATAAAGACAGATAAGGAGAATTTCACCTGACGTCAAACAACTCTAATTTTTCAGGAACTTTTTAAGCCATTTATTATCTGGGCGAGGTTTTTCTCTATTCCTTACATTCTGTTCTTTGCTCTTTGAATATTTAATCAAATGTTTCTTCCTACTATTATCAACTACTGTGCCAAAAATGGAGTTTTTACAATATATTGTACTGTTCAAATAATGAAATTTTTTCTATTAATTAGAACAAAATGAAAAGTCAGAAAGTTTTACAAATTCATTCCCAAACCAAAATGTATCTAAGTTATCTGCAGTTTTGCATTATTCAGTTTCCTTATTCCCAAGAAGACAGCCAGATCCAATGTTACCCTATGGTGGCCAAGTCAACATTACTCATTTAAGATGCACCAATTCTTTAAGGTATGTTATTTTGGCATCTGCTAATATATGGCTCCTTGTGTTACCTCCCAGTTTGTAAGGGCCCTGGGTTGGCCCTGCCAGCAGTGAGCTCATAATAGGTGTTCAATAAATACTTGTTAAGTTTGGATTGAGTTGAATCATTCCCCTTCATAAATGTGGGAAACTGGTAATTCACTTCATCTAACTGAATTCCTTCCCTCACAATAGGATTTTTCCTCCTACTTCATATTTCAAGCATTTGTGTTGATGACTTATTGATTGCGCTGTATAATTATATCTAAATTCATTGTAATTTAATCAAAAGTAATAGAGAAAGGTTGGAAACAATAAAGTTTTGCTTAAATAAAAATATTTTAACCATTTTCAAGTATAGAAAAGTGATTATGAAAAATAAATGAGAGGAAAAGGAATTTTTTTGTGTGATACATTTGAAAGTTTCCCCACTGTGAAAGTTCTCTCAAAGCAATTTCTGTAAATTTTGGTAACTGCACTGTATGGACAGATTCTTGACCTTGGATATAATAAGTAATCTGCAGAGGGTTTTTCCTCTTCTTTTAGTCAGTGGTTTATGTTTTCAGGCATTAATGGAGAAATGCAATTTCCTTTTTAATAAGGAAGTAAATTAATAAAATTCCATTCTTTGCTATTCATTGTGATTCAGATTTAATTGAGTCAGAAAATGATAAAATACTAAACTTTTGTTTGATTTCATTTCTATACCATTCTATGGAATTCCATGAAAGCTCTCACTTTAGTCTCAACCTAGTACTGACTTGATCAAATTGTAATCCTAGTTAACATTTCTAACAAGTTTCAATCCAATCCCAGTCTCTGAGTTCTTTACTCTTATAAGGGTACATGAGCCACCTTCACTAAGATGGTGAACATGAAGCTGGGCTAAAATGTCATCATTACAAGGGTGGAGATAGCCTTAGTCAGTAGTTTCATTCCTTCATAATATTGTTGGCTAATTGGCAAGGATTTGTGAACGGAGGTAATGTCCCAGAATGTTATTGCAGGGATAAGAAAAATATATTCAAACCATTTACAGGAATCTGTCTCAGAACGATCTAATCCAAATGAGCAGTTAGTTATAAGCAATATTACAAGATTCTCTGACTCCTTGATTCTCAGAGGTTTAAATGACCAATGTTTTCTGGCTTGTGATGTGTGGGACTTGGCCCTTGATTTTTAAAAGACGTGGGTTGTAGCAGAAGGCAGCCACTGGACTGCCTGGAAAGTGAAGGCAATTTCCTCTCTGGTAGCCAGACAGGATACCAAGGGATTAGTTATAGCAAAGTAGAAACTGGACCTAGTCTGCTTAGGACTTCCCTGTAGGTTTCAGGCCAAGCAGGAAGACAACTTTTATGATCAAAATTCAATCAGAACATCAAAATGTTCAAGATTGAGAAATTCTTTTTAAACTTTTGCACACACTTAAGTTTTTGAACCTGCACAATATTTCATCTTTGAGGAGAATATGCTGGAAGGAACCTGCAGAATATCCACCCACCTATCAGCCTAGTATGATCACCAGCTATTTTCTCTTCCAGTTTTCTCACTCTTAAAGATGATTGGGCTAAACCAGAGTCTTGAGATAATCAAAAAGAGTATTCATTTAGTATCTTTAATTCACAAATCTCAATATAAAATTGATATTATAGCCAAATGTTAACTTTTGTATTTTCATCAGAGATGAGGATGGAGAGAATATAAGGGAAAATCAAATCATAGTATATCAGTGCTAAAATTGACCTTTTTTGATTTAGTGATACAATTTTCAAATACAGAAATGGAGTCCCAGGTGATAGAATTAATAAGAAGGCACAATTGTTTCTAAGTCAAAGACAAGCAGATATAATAAAGTTGAAAATGAAATTCAGGATTTTTAACCTCCATGATTGAGTATATATTTTTTTCATTTTCTTTCATTTTAATTTTTTAAATTAATGATCATATATTTTTCCTTTTGTCACCTTATTTAAAAGAAAAAGAAATGAAAAGAAAAACATAAAACAAATATGCATAATAAAGCAACCCAGGTTTCTACATTATTCAATAATGTTAATTAATTCTGCATCTGAGCCATCACTTTTCAAGAGATAGGTAGTATGTATTGCTTAATCAGTAGCTCTCTGTATTTATGATTGATCATTTCATTTATCAGAGATCTTTAAGCTTGCAAAATTGTCTTTACAATGTTATTATTCTATAAATTTCTTTCCTATATCTGCCCATTTTAGTCTGCATCAGGACATAAAGTCTTCCTAAGATTCTCTGAACTCATCCCTTTCATCATTTCTTATAGAATAACAGTGGAGTAACAATTAAAGGTCTCCCAAATTAGAGATCTCCAAAAGTTAAATCTCTTCCTAAAGAGGTAGCATAGTGAAATTTGGTTCAAATTCTCGCTCCAACATTTACTAACTCTATGACTTGGAACCAGTTACATTGTCTCAGGCTCAGATTTCTCATCTTCAAAATGGTAACAAAAATAACTATAGCATTTATCACAAAAGGATTGTTGTGAAAATCAAATGAGATAAGTTATGCACATTATTTTTCAAAACTTAAAAATTCTATATAAATTATCAGTCACTTATGATTCTTATTCACATATGGAATAGACTAAATGAAGTCTTTTCTATTTCTCAGGCTCTGAGATTCTTTGAAACCGAATGTATGCCACTCCTGAATTTGTTCCAATGAGAATCTATTTTGTATTGATTTGGACATTTCTATTTTTTGAGGATAGTAAGTTGGAGATAAAAGTGTAGGGGTGGAGACTAGAGTGTATTTGCAAAATTGCAGAGAGAAACTTGTTCTTTTAATTGTATTGCAGTACAAAGTTACAAAAAGCAAAGTAAAGCAAAAAAAAAAAAAAAAAGAAAGAATGTTTAACTCCAATGGGACACACCAAAACGTGAGAGATTTGATGACAAGGTAATATTTCTCATGCTTAACAACTAATCTTTGAGATTAAAAATTGAAATTAAACTGGTATTCTTAGCAATTCACCTCTTTTTGCTACCAGGACCATAAGTCTATACTCTGAAAATGCTATTTCATCTTCCAACACCCTTCCAATTTCATCCAGAACTAGAGACAATATTTCTCAGGACACATTCCTTCATCTTCATTGTTTTTAAAAATTCTGAATTTGTTTTGTGTTTAATCAGTTGTAAACCTTTCTAAAGTTAATCCTTTGCAAACTTTATGCCAAAAATAGAGGATGCCATTTGTACTTGTTCTGTTTTGTTTGTCCCAAACACTGATCATCAACCTCATCATCTATGTGGACAATCCTGTAAAGGGTACTGCCAAGGTAAGTAGTTTATCCACAGAATTCACAATTATTTTGACAAAGGGTTGTTTTCTTGGTGTTGAGTGTCAGACCAAAATTAGTGCAGGCAATGGAGAATGATTCATGCTCTCTTGTGCCTTAAGCACAGATGCTTCATGGATTGTATGATCATCTGTAAATAAAAATCCTTAATGATGCCTACATTATCCATTTTTATAAAGGAAAAGTAAACAGGTTGTTCTGTGACAATCACAGGGGAGACTTTTCTTTTGTTACTATTGGGAATCTTTGCCAGGATTCTTCTTAATCAGTTGATTAATAAATCAGGAAATGATTACTTGTCCAAGAGTCAGTGTGGTTTTAGAAAGGGCTATGAGACATTTGACATGGTGTTTGCTGCTTGCCAATTCCAGGAGATATGCCAGAAGCATGAGATGTCTGTATACAACCTAAGCAACACCTTTGGTACTATCAGTCATGAGGATCTCTGGGAAATCGTGGTGAAACTGAGTTGCTTAGAGAAATGTATCAGCAGTGTATCCAGTTTCATATTGGTACACTTGCACAGTTTTTGCATAAAGAACAATGATGTCCTACCTTCCCAGTCACTAACAGAGTGAAATAGGGTTGTATGCCTGCTCCTATTGCTCTTCAACATGATACTTTCCAAGGTGTGGTCAGATGACAACAAAAATGTCAAGATCAACTTCTGAAAGTCTTAGTCTATAGTCTTTTCAACTTAAATAATTGACCAAGGTAGAGGGGAAATTGGTGCTTTACTTTTAGTTCCCAGGATTAGGTTTAAAAAAAAAAAAAAAGGTCTTCTTTAATATTATAAATATTCAAATATTTGCTAGTTTGTATTACTGTCCCTATCCCCACCCCAATTCCCATCACAAGCCTTTTCTCCTCTAGATTAAACATATGCATATTTTAGCCTATCTGCATATGGCTGAACATTTTCTATTCCTTGTTATGCTCTACCAGCAATTTTGTTCAGATATCTTTCTTTTTAAAAATCTACTATTACTCTGCATTCAATAATACTTATCAGTATACAATTTCTATCACCTTTCTTAAAATAAAATAAAAAATAATATAAACATATTTTTATCTTTCAGTCCCTAAGACCTAGCACTATTCACAGGAAAAGTTTAATAAATGTTTGTTGAATGAATGATTATCATAGTATCTTCATTCCTACATACTGATTAGCCTTCTCTATACTGATGTCCTTCCTAGAATATGTCCACAGCTGAACCCAACACTAGCTTTGATCTAAGGCACAGTGGGATTATCCCCTCCCTTTTTTAGAAACTATGCTCTATTAAGACAAACTAAGACCACACTAGTTTACATTCTTTATTATAATGCCTTCATTACATTTATGTAGCCTACTATAATGTTAATCTTTGTCCCAAATCAAATTCATTATCCTTTTTCAAATTCTTTTAATTTTTTTTTTCTTTCTGTGGAACTATCACCATCTTCCTAATTTAGAACTTCATAACCTTTTTCCTGGGCTATTGTAATAGCATGTTAATTGGTTTCCCTGTTGCTAGTCTAAAAACCTTTCCATGCCAACAAGTATTTATTAAGCACTTAATATATGCTGAAAACTCTGCTCCTATCCTATTATTACATTGATTTAGGTGGACAGAAGCTGTTCTTTGCTTTTGTATCTTCAACACTTAGCATAGTGCCTGGCAGGTAGTAAGGTCTAACTAAATAAATGCTTACTCACTAATCGTAGTATGAGAGGAAGGTTTCAATGACTCAGAGAAGAATGAGATTTCTTATGTAGCTTTTAGCACTTAAGATTAAATATGAAGGAAAAAAGGGATTATAAAAGGCAGTGGTAAGAAAGAGTTTCTGAGCATGGGAGACAGTGTAAAGTCAGGGAGATGGGAGATAGACTATCTCCCATGTTTATGGAAAAAAGCTGACATTTCCTTTGATTTTCTTGACATTACAATTCTCACTTGATTCATTGTTGTGTACCATTTAGCTATTTGAGGTTATTGATTGGGTATTATACAAGCTTTCTTTTTCCATTTTCTTTTGTTCTGGGATTTCAGCTGGTAGTTATTTAAAGATATTAGCATTCTGTTTTGCTTCTTGCAAAAACAGACATTATTTTCATGTGTGAGTATTTTGCTATTGCTTCCCTATTTCTATATTGTATTTATGTTCTTGTTATTTGGAGCATTATCGTTTTTTAGGTTGGGATCCTATTTCCCTTTATTCCTTTTACTTCAAAGCTTTAAATTGATGTAAGACAAGGAGATTAGAGGGGCAAATAAACTGCATTCTCAATTTTAAAAGTTTAAATCATTCACAAAATTGAAGCTGAAAAATAAGAAAGTAAAATTCAACAATATTCTGCATATAACATCAATATTCACACGGATTTGTTATGAAGGATAAGAGCAAAATTTCCTGTTCTTCAGCTGATTCCAGAAAAAGTTATAGTAATTTGATAAGAGAGCAGTAAAAAAAGATGCTGATAAGAGAGCCAAACATAGAAAATGCATTAAAGGTAGCAACTATAATAAAAGTATTTATATCTGTATAACATGAATACATACAAAAATTTTACAGTGATTGATATTTAAATAAAAGAAAAACTAACCAAATCTTAAAAATATATAAAATGTAAAGCAGAAATTGTAGATGACTTTAATATATCTTCTTTTAGGATTCAAATTCTTATATATTATTTAATTTTCAATAGTCTTTTTTTAACTTAAATTTTGAATTCTTCTCTTTCTCATCTATCTCCCTCCCTCAAAAAATGTGATATTGATTATATAGGTGAAATCATGAAGAATATTCCCACATTAGCCAAAGTAAAAAAAAAATTTAAATGTATCCTTCAATCTTCAAACTTCATCAATTCTCTCTCTGGAGTTGAACATCATTTTTCATCATAAACCCTTCAGTATTATGTTGAGTCACTGCATGATTCAGAATAGCTAAATCATTCACTACAATACCATTACCATGAATAATATTCTATTGGTTCTGCTCACTTCTCTTTGCATCAATTCATAAAAGTCTTTCCAATTTTTTTTTCTGAAACCAACTTGTTCATCATTTCTTACAACACAATAACTTGTTTAGCTATTCCCCTAGTAATAGTCATCCTCTTAATCTCCAAATTTTTGCTATCAGAACAGTTGTTATAAATATTTTTCTACATATAGGGCATTTTCCTTTCTTATTTCTTTGAAATATAAACATAGAAGCAGTATTACTGAGTCAAAGGGTAGGTATGATTTTACAACCTTTAGGCACTTCCAAATTCTTCTATAGACTAGCTGAATCAATTCACAGCTCAACCAGGAGTGGAATAGGGTCTCAGTTTTCCCTCATTCCCTCTGACATGTGTTATTTTCTTTTCCTATTAGCTAAATTGATAGGTATGATTTGGTACCTCAGAGATGTTTTAATTTGCATTTAATCCATAGTGATTTAGTACATTTTAATATAATTATAGTTTTAATTTTGTTCTTCTGAAAATTGCTTGCTCATATCCTTTGATCATTTATTTATCGGTTGAGGAATGACCATTTTTAAAATAAATTTGATTCAGTTCTCTATATATTCGAAAAATTAAGCCTTTATCAATGAGACTAGCTGTAAAAAATGTCCTCCAGTTCTTTGCTTTTCTTCTAATCTTGGCTTGCCAAGATTTTTTTTTTGTTTGTGCAAAAACTTTAAAAATGTAATATAATCAAAATTATCCATTTTGCTTCCTGTGATCCCCTCTCTTATTTGGTCTTAAATTCTTGTCTTCTTCAAAGATATGACATGTACAATTTTCCCTGGCTCTCCTAATTTACTTATGATAATTTGAATATGCTTACATACTTAAATCTTGGACCCATTTTGATCTTATCTTGATATATTGTATGAGATGTTTATCTATACCTAATTTCTGTCAAATTCCTTTTCAATTTTCCCAGCATTCTTTTTGTGCAATAGTAAGTTTCCATCTCAAAAATTGGGATTTGGGGGTTTATCAAACACTACCTTACTATGGTCACTGACTATTCTGTATTATGTATCTAATCTCTTTCACTGATCCACTAATCTATTTCCCAGTCACTACCAAGTAGTTTTGAGGATTACTGATTTATAATACAGTTTGAAATCTGACACTGCTAAAGTATCTTTTTAGGAGAGTGAAATCTAATAGAAAAAAGAGAGAAAATAAATCTGAATACCATATTAGAAAAATAGAAATAATAGATAAATATTGAATGAAAATGTAGGGATCATTGAATTATATCATCACTTTAGAGCTAGAAGAAATATTATAGTGGAAGCCCCTAATTTGACCGATGAGAAAACTGAAGCTGAGAGAAGTAAAGTGATTTGCACAGGGTCATGTGACTAGTTAATATCTAAAAAGAAAGTTTTTTCTGACTCCAAGGCCAGTATGCTCTCTACTGCAGCAATATGTCTTTAAGGACCATGCTAATTTTTTTTAAAGCATTATGTAATACCTTTACAGAAATTCATCATTTGCACAGAACAAATATCTGAAAGATTAATTTATTTCAGAATGAGAAAAACTTTTGCTATGTGGAAGTTCTACCTTCTGAAAACTGTAGAAAGGATTTAGAGTTAAGAAGGACCTTAGAAGTTATCTAGCTACAAGCAGACAAAATCCCCAAGTGTTATCTGAAGCACATTGATATTGGGAAATGTTATATACATATGGGTGTATGTATGTGTATATAAACATACACATACATACATATAGTTAAATATTTGAAATATATATTTATATACATACACATGTATATATGTATATACATATATAATATATATACATGCAACCCATATATACATATACCCCCAAATCTATACTGCAATTTTCCTGTATATGAATAACAGAATATCCAAATGGTGATTAATAATCCCCAATAGAAACCAAGTATAGAAGTAGTAATTAGCAGTAACATGGAAGGGAGGGAGGGAGGGAAGAAGGGAAGGAGGGAAAGAGGAAGGAAGGGAAGGAAAAAAGGAAGGGAAGGAAGGGAAGGAAAGGAAGGAAGGGAGAAAAAATAAGAATTTAAGTGTCTATTATGTTCCAGGTACTGTACTGAGTACTTTACAAATATTTTGATCCACACAAGAATTCTGAATGGTAGGTGCTATTATTATCTCCATTTTATCTGAAGTAACTGAGACAGACAGAAATTAAGTGATTTACCTAAGGTCACACAGTAAGTGTCTAATGACAAATTTTAACTGAGATCTTCCTGTCTCTAAACCCAGTATTCTATCTATTGCATCACTAAACAGCTTTTAGAATGACTTAAAAAAAATTGGGATACATATTTATAAAACAGAGAAAAGAAGACCCATGAACAGCTGCAAAAATGAGAAAAATCTACAAATTAATAATCAGGAAGAAAAATAACAATAAGAATTTTTAAAATGAGATAATCATAATTCTAAAAAAAATGACTAAGTAAATTTAAAAATCTATTTTAAAAAGACCAGTATAATTAATAACCATTATATAAGTAGATCAATAAAAAAAAAGAAAACCAAATTATTGAAAATAAAAACTGGAAGAGAGAATACACTATACATGCAAAGGAACTGAAATATGAAACTAATATACTCAATTATATCATAATAACATTTAACATTTAAAATAAAACAGATAACTATTTGAAGAAATGTAAAATATTCTAATTAAAAAAATAATGAATAGGAACAATAAAAAAACAGAACAATCAATATCCCAGCAGATTTCAAATGAATCATATAAAATATTCATTCAAAAATAATTTCTAAGCTACATAAACTGTTTACAAAAACAGAAAAATATAGAACCATAATAAATTCTTTCAGTGAGATATGTTCCCAATGCGCCAACTAGAAATACATAAAGGTAAATATTATACATACATAGATATGTACAGATAGATGTACACAAACATATATAAATATACACATATAGGGACATTTCTATGTGAAAGACAAGGATAATTGAACATTAGTTAAACTGCTTTAATTAAACATATCAATATATTCAAATAAGATTGCATAAGTTGTTGAAGGAAAATCTTTCAACAAAACATAGTACTCATTTATGTTTTTAAAAATTCTTGGGACAGCTAAATGGCACAGTGGATATAGCACCACTCCTTAAGTCAGAAGGATGTGAGTTCAAATCTAACCTCAGACACTTAACACTTCCTAGCTGGGTGGTGCTAAGGAAATCATTTAACTCCAATTGCCTCATACTAAAAATAATAATAATAATTAAATAAATTCTTAAAAGCATAGAAATTAAAGTACCCTTTCTTAATGTGATTGAAGGCTTATATTTAAGATCAATATCTAGTATAACTTGTATTACAGAAACTCTGAAAATTTTCTTTAAAATGCATTAAAATATACCACTACACACTTCTCAGATTGACTAAGATGACAGGAAAAGATGATGAAAAATGTTGGAGGGGATGTGGGAAAACTAGGACACTAATACATTGTTGCTGGAATTGTCCAGATCCAGCCATTCTGGAGAGCAATTTGGAACTATGCTCAAAAAGTTATCAGAGCATACCCTTTGATCCAGAAGTGTTTCTACTGGGAGGAAAAGGGAAAAGTAACATGTACAAAAATGTTTGTGGTAGCACTTTTTGTAGTTTGTGGTAGCCCTTCAAGGAAATGGATACTAAGTAAATGCTCATCAGTTAGAGAATGGCTAAATAAGTTATGGTATATGAATGTTATAGAATATTATTGCTTTATAAGAAACGATCAGCAGGATGATTCAAAGAGACCTGGAGAGGCTTACATGAAATGATGCTAAGTGAAATGAGCAGAACCAGGAGATCACTGTACACAGCAACAACAAGATTATATGATGATCAGTTCTGATGGATGTGGCTCTCTTCAACAATGAGATAATTCAGACCAATTCCAATTGTTCAATGATGAAGAGAGCCATCTAAATCCAAAGAGAGGACCATGGGAACAGAGTATGGACCACAACATAGCATTCTCACTCTTTCTGTTGTTTGCTTGCTTTTGTTTTCTTTCTCAGTTTTTTATTTCTTTTTGACATTATTTTTCTTGTGTAGCAAGATGATTGCATAATTATGTATACATATATTTGATTTAACATATATTTTAACATATTTAACATGTTTAGATTACTTGCCATCTAAGAGAGGCGGAGGAGAAGGAAAAGAAAATTTGGAATGCAAGGTTTTTCAAGAGTCGGTGTTGCATATACAACACAAGTGTTTTGTAAATAAAAAACTTAAATAAAAAATTTCAAAGCAAAAACAAACATATCAAAAGTAAAAAATGTTCACTATCTCTATAATTAGCTGACATAGGATTAAGAATTTTACTTGTAGCAGCATGACAATTATAATAGCATACTATTGTAATAAACTGGAAATACTTCCTAGGAAGTGTGTGGCCAAAACAACTCACACTTCTATAATATCAAGGCTTTAATCCTCATGGATTTATCATTAAATTTTGGGGTGTGCTGGATAGCTTCCCCTGTTAGGTTCTTCTCTTCACCTTAACTTTTAACTGCCTAAACTACCTCTTTCTTGCCTATAATCATCTCTTATTGGTGCTAGAGACCTGGTCCCTTGAAAGTGCTTTACTCTGCCTCATTGTGTTTGTATTGATCTGAAAAGGATATGTCTCTGCTGATATCCGCTCTCTGATAAATATGGTGTTTCCAAAACTTAGATGGTCCCTGTGCGTGTTTACTTCCTGACTTTCCGGATTTCCATCAAGTTTCAGCTAACACCCACTTTTTCTGCAAGAAGCTTTATCTCCTTTTTCTTAAACTTAATGTCTTCCCCTTCAAATCACCTTAATTTATCCAATGTTGATCTTGTATGTCTATAGTTGTTTGAAAGTGCTCTCCCCCAAGAAACTATGAAATCCAGGAAACCAGGCACTACTTTTTACCTTTGCATCCCCAGGATTTAGCATATGCCTGGTATATAGATGGTGCTTAATAACTGCTAGTTGACTAATTGCGTGATTCCACTGAAAGACAACAAGATAAAGTAGAATGTGGGTAGTGGAGAGGAGAGAAGATCCCCATTCCATATGTGTTTCACTTTAGTAGAGGTACAGGGCTCAAACTCCACAAATTGCTATTGGTCTAAATGAGTATGATCTTATTATTTGAACAGGCTTTTAAGGATCACATAAGAGAGTGTTTGTCTTTAGACAGCTAGTGGGGAGCTGACCTAATTCAGTCAAGGTCTTCCTTGACTTCCTAAACTGTTAAAACCCTATTATTTCTAATTTTATCAAATAAATTGAGTGGTAGAAAAATAAATCCTTTCTACCTTATACTGATACTGTGAATTTGTGATTCTGACTGGTGAGATTCTATTATTTTTTAAGTCCTTTATAATGGTTTCGAAATTTTTATTTCAAATTCAGAAAGACAGGTCTTGAACAAAACCTGAAAAGAAATTCCTGATTCCATTTATAATTTTGCAAAGAATCAATACAATTATTATATAATTAAAATGTCTTGATTAAATGATACCTTTATTATATAAACATAAATATAATTGATACACATATTGTTTATTAGTCTAAAGAACTTGGGATCTCTGGTAAATAGAACTTTTGGTAAAATGAAAACTTATAGTTGTATTATTAGACATTTTGCTGATGGTAGATATTTCCGCCTTTTCTACTTTCAAATAGTATTTTGCTCTCAATCTGCATCATGAATATATTATGATGATAGTTAAGAGAACTTCTACTATATTATTTATAATGTTACTGATATTGGTTTTTTATCCATATATCATTTATCATATTAAACCTTCTTGATCCTTTAACAAAAAAACTATCATCCATGACTTTCCTCACATGTACTTAAATACTTCTTCCTTAGTCATTTTCTCTTACAATCTGACTTCTCTTTCATGACCACTAAGATTTAAAGGAAACTGTTCTCTTACAGGTCACCAAACATACTTTTTGACCTCTTTACAGAATATCTCTTTCTAGATGCTTAATCTTGGCTTTTGAGATGCAACTTTCATGGCACCTCTTTGTCTCTGATCACTTTTTTTTTCAACTAAGTTGGATTCTTAACTATCTGTTCCCCAAACTTGGCCTGTCTTCTGTCACCTTCCTATTTTGAGGCAGATTGTCCCCTCTTTCAGGAATGCATGTTCCTCTTTTTCTTCACATTTTTTTCAGAAGACAGAAACTGCAACAACTTCCAAATTAAACTTAATATCTCTCCTCCAAAAAAACTTCTCTTTCTTCTGATTTTCATGTTTCTGTCTGTGATACCATTGTGCAGCCATTTGAATCCCTGTAGTATGGTCTATGAAAAGAATGCTTTCATAAATCAATCAATAAGCATTTATTAAGTACTTGTCATGTGCCAGGAATTGTGCAAAGTGTTAGTACTACCCTTCCCCAAATCAGTTCTTATCTTCAAAGAGATAACATGTCTTAGTTCCTGTTGGTGCCCAGCTTCAGCTTTCTTTTTGCTTTTGGCTGTTCCCTATACTTTCTCTCTTATTCTGTATTCTAGTTTTTTGTTAATGTAATATTATTTCTTTAAATGCCATAAAATCAGCTTACCTAAATATTATAATTCTTTCCCTGCCTGCCTCACTAGGGTGGGATGAATAGTACAGTGTTCCATGAACAATGATTACTTAATAAATGTTTGTTAAATTGTGTTGTTGAAAAAGGAAAAAAATGAATAAGATTAGAAAGGAAAAAGAGATCAAGAAAGCAACTGTTTTAAAGAACATATTGCAGTAAATTTTATTATTTCTTTGTGCTTAAGTCAAGTAATAGGACATCTAAGCTTTCTCAAACATATTGACTTCAATTAATATACTGAGAAAATAAACACCATTGATCACAGAAAATCTTCCCTTGTTATAGTCATGCTGTTCTAAAATTTATTTTGTGTTTTGGACAAAAATAAATAAAATTTGTTGAATTTTAAATGGTTAATTGTAAGTATAATTTTTGATTTATCTAAATCAATTTTAAGAAGTCTTTCTGAAATTCTAGTCAACTTTAAGAAGTTTTTCTAAAATTTAATCCAAATCAACAAATACTTATTAACTGCCCAGTATAGGTAGTACATTGTGCTAGGTTCTAGGGAATATAAGTTCAGGTAAGACAAAAACAATCTCATATAGTTTGTAGTCAAGTATCAGGGATGACAAGTGCACTGATGACTACAATACATGAGAAAAGAGTTGCAAAATAAGTTGCTAGGTGAAGTTCACAATAAAGAACCGTCCTTGATCAAGGCAAATTTCATAGAATAACTCAAATATCATTTGAGTTAGATTCTAAATGTTATGTAAGAAATTAATAAGTTGACATGATGGTGAAAATGTATGCCAGTCATAAAGAAAATCATAGACAAAGATAAAGAGTAGGGAAAACATTGAGTCTATGATTACCATTTTAGCTGGATTTTAATGGGGAGGAAAGTAATAGAATGAGGTGAAACTTAAAAAGGTAAGGAATTACCAGATATGGAGGATGTAGAATACCTAACCAAGTATTTTTTTTAGAAGCAATAAAGAATTTCTGAGCAAAGGAGAGACATAATCAAATTTATATAGTGGGAATATTACCTGCTTAAACAATATGAAAATCTTGATCATATAATGAAGAGAAAAATAAGTGATTGGGAGAATGTCCTGTTATTGCTGACAGATTTTTTTCCATAGAAAGGATTCACACACACACACACACACACACACACACTAATACACATTTTACACAGGGGGAAAATGAACAAATTAAAGATTATGTGGCTTGGTCAAGGATACATAAACAGTCAAAGACATTACTGAAATAGAAACTCAAATTTTATGTAATATATTCTTCTTGTTTGGTCATGTTTAGTTATATCCAATTGTTAACAATTTCTTTTGAGGTTCTCTTGGCAAAGACACTGGAGTGGTTTGCCATTTCCTTCTCCATCTCAGTTTATAGATGAGGAAACTGAGGCAAACAGAGTTAAGTGATTTGCTGGGGTCACATAGCTACTGAGTGTCAAAAGGCCAGATCTTATCATACATACATATACATTGCCAAACATATATGTGGAGAGCTTAGCACACATATATGTATTTATATGTTGTAATAGAATATTTTTATAATAATGTTAATATTATTACAGCAATTGTGCATATGTATATGCATACACATATTTATACATGAATGCACACACATATATTAAAACAGCATAGTCAAAGAAAAATAGCAGGAAAGCATCAAACTGATGCTCTTTTGCCTCAAAGGCAGAAAAAGACAGAAAAATAAAAGCTAATGCTCATAAAGCAATCACAGCAGCATCTCACTGGAAGAGCTTTATGAAAAACAATTACCCAGTGCTGCAGAACACAGCCCAATTGTTTAAAAAAAGCAAGCGTATATTTTTATGAAGTATCACTTAGAGTGTGAAATAATGCACTCATTATGTAAAAGATAAACAATGACACTGAGTTTATTGCTTATAACAATAGAGAGACTTTTCAGAATACTATTTCCTGTTTCTTTTAAATAGGAATTCAATCTGCATTCATGGTGGTTTGAAGTTTTAGAAAAAAAAGGCATTTCAAAAAGACACAGACTCCTTAGCTTTTCACTTAATGGCCTCCTTACACTACTGGACCCCCATATGCCTTTTTCCCCCCATATGACTCACATTCATGCAGTATTTGTTCCAACTAAGCTGGATTCTTAACTATCTGTTCCCCAAACTTGGCCTGTCTTCTGTCACATTCCTATTTTGAGGCAGATTTTCCCCTCTTTCAGGAATGCATGTTCCTCCTTCACATTTTTTTCAAGATTTTTCTTACTTCACAGGTCAGCCCTGATTCACCTCTTCTATGAAACATTTTCTAGGATTCTGAATTAAGGGAGTTTTTTTTTTTTTTCCTTGAGTTTTCCAAATGCACTTTGCATCTCTCCTTTGTTTGAATACTTATTGAACATCAGTGTCTCCCTTGTTATGTTTACCTAACAAACACGACATAATCTTCCTATGCTCCTTGAAGTGAATGTGTTTTTTTTTTATCTGCCTGTCATTGTATCTCTAGTAACCAACACAGTTCCTTTAATAGATGCTTAATAAATATTTGATAAATTCATTTTTCTAAACATTATAAAAATCATGAATTTATATAAATATTTGAAAGTGTTCTTTTCTTGAAGTCACTGGAGAGATTGGGTAGAGCCAGCTCATGTCAAGATATTACCTTTCTCTGACTAAAACTATACCAAACAATAGTGAATAATGTGTTTTAAGAACTTATGGGTCTGACCTGCCATCCAATTATCTCTCTCATACCCATACAAAATTTTTTTGGTTGATTGATCCATTCCCTGGATCAGAAAGAAAAGAAAAATAAGTCAGAGTTATTATAAGTATCAAAGAATGCAAATTCTATTACCAATATTCACAACTCTTGGCTAGAATCCCCAAAATAAGATTTCTCCCACAGATGGGATACATTCTACTTTATAAAGCAGCTAAGTAAAAAGTAGGAATAATAATCAGTAAGTAAACAATTATTAGGTGCCTACTACATGCCAGGAATGGTTCTAAGTGCTAGGGATACAAGAAAAGGCAGAAGACATCCCCTGAATTCAAAGAACTCCCATTTCCCTCCATGGTATAACACCAGAATTCTTACCTGGGGCCCATTTTCTAGATTTCCAAGAGGATCCATGAACTTGAACAGGAAACAATTATGACTCTTTTCACTCTTTTAACTAAAATTCAAAATCTCTTCCAATGATGAATGATAAAGGAGTCCCTAATTTAAACAGCCTGGGAAAGACATTGAACTTCTTCCACTCTAAGTTTCCTCCTTAACTATGAGTATAAGAAGAATTGTATAAGAAGAGTTGTATCACTTCATTAGGTTGTATTTAAAATATTTTGTAAAACTTTACTTATAGTCAAACTGATAGTCAACATAAAGGTATTCCAGTTGCCATTATATTTTACATAAGTAAACTCCTCCTCACCATCTTAGTCTCTGCTTGTTAAAGCCTATAACAATAAAACAATCTGAGATAATAGAGCCTCTTTCCTGGGAAGTATATATCTAAATGATAACTTGTATCTTAATAAAAACTATACAGACCAGTGTTCATACCTGTTTTCCAAATATTTCATGACCATGTGTGAATCTGGGAAAACTTTGGTTAAATGCTGCTTAGAAATAAAGACGATTTCCCAGTGGAGACATGGTATGCTGTGCTGATGACTTAAGCCCTGGAAAATGTTTGAAGCAGCATAGTGCTAAAGTCATCTATCCATATCATCAGGAAGGCCTTTATTTAAATCTTGTCTCACAAGTTCTGGGACTCTAGGCAAGTTACTTAACTTTTTTTGCTTTAGTTTCCTCATCCATAAAATAAGTATAGCAATAGCACCAATCTCATAGTGCTATAAAAGCATAACATACAAAAAGTTTTGCAACTTTAAAGTGCTGTGTATCAGCTATTCTATCATCATCACAGATAGTGATTTCAGCTGTTAGTTGTTTTGAGAAAGGGAGTATTTGACAAACTTTCTTGGTATGGCTCATGAGTTGATAGCTCCTGATATTTCCTGAAATATATTAAAGACAATAAAACAAGTCCCAAAGGGTTAGAAGTCAAATAGAAAACAAACAACCATTTGATCACAAATGGTCATAATAAATAGTAAGAAAATTAGTGAGAAGGATGAGAGAAGATGTTAGAGAAAGACAAAAAGGGTCTTCAGAGAGCTCTACAACCCATATCATTGTCAACTAAATTTCTTAACTTTTACAGATTAAAAACTATTCATAACTATCCTTCAAGTCTGCCTGTGATAAGATGGCAACAGATAAGACAATTGCAGACAACTTTTTTTGAGAAAAAAATACCAATTTGGGAAACATCTCACCATATCAAGAGCATGGTGATCTTTGTTTTATTTTTAATTTTTAAGGTGAAAATACTATATTGTGACCCACATCCAGTCCCCATAGTCCTCTCTCTGGATGCAGATGGATCTCTCCATTTCAAGTCTATTGGAAATGGTCTGAATCACCCCACCACTGAAGAGTCATATCTATCACAGTTGGTCATCACATAATCTTCTTGTTGCTGTGTACAACATTCTCTTGGTTGTACTCATTTCACTTAGCATCAGTTTGTGTAAATTTCTCCAGGATTTTCTGAACCCATCCTGCTAATCACTTCCTATAGAACAATAATATTCCATAACATTCTATAAAGTCTGGGCTAGCTTCCTAGAGGACCTCAGGATCAGTCAGAGTCCAGATCAATCAAAGTCCTTGGTCTTTAGGAGGAGAAGTGAAGGAGGCAGGCAAGCTTCCACGTGGCTTCCCAAAGATGTATCCAGGATTCTGGAGTCCAGTCTCCAGCCTCTCTTCTCCTTATCCTGCTCAAGTGACCCTGACCTCTTTCCCTCATCTCTCCAATCCTTGCCTACAATTACCTCACCATCACATATTCAGCAAGCGCCAATCATGAGGAGAGCCATCACATCATCATCTCATCTAAATATATGTATATAGAACTATTATCTCATATTGAATAGGTAATTAGCCTTAAGTGCTCTGCTGTCTGATTCAAGTACACCTTTTTAGAGTTTCAGCCCTCTACAACATTCATATACCATAACTTATTCAGCTGTTCCCCAATTATTGGGCATCTACTCAGTTTCCAGTTCCTTCCACTATAAAAAGGACTACTGCAACACATTTTTGCACATATGGGGTCCTTTTTTCTTGTGAAGATATCTGTGGGATGCAGACCCAGTAGAGACACTGCTGGATCAAGGGATATGCACTGTATTTATGTATTTTATGCCCTTTGAGAACAGTTCCAATTGCTCTCCAGAATGGTTGGATCAATTCACAACTCCACCAACAGTGTATTCACTATATTTCCCACATCCCCTCCAATATTTATCATTACCTTTTCATGTCATCTTAGTCAACCTGAGAAGTATATTTTGATACTTCAGAGTTGTCTTAATTTGTATTTATCTAATCAATAGTGAATTTAAAGCATTTTTTTTTCATACAGCAGAGAGCTCTTTAAGAAAGCTCCAAGTGAAGGACTCAAATTCTCTGACTAAGAATAAGGCAGAAAGATTCATCACCCTCAGATATAATAATGAAGCATTGAAAATACTTATAAGTTAAGATACTTAGTATTTAGGGCTGATCAAGTGGTTTTGATTATGATTTTCATCCAGAGATGAAAGAATGAAACCTTTGCTCTCTTTTATAAGATTCAAGTGTAACTTTTGAAATTGCAAAGAAAAATTAATTCTCTAAAAGCACAAAACTGGGGAGAGAATTTTATCTGAACTATCAAAGGAATAAAGTTGGTAATATAAATTCTTAATACTAGATGGAAGGAAAGGTACATTTTCATCATTTTTAATTATAATGACTTTTTACTTGTCTATTCTTATTTAATTTTTTAATGGTCATAATTAAGGTACGATTGGAGTCAATCATGGAAGATTTAACTCACAGACTGCTTTTTCCCATATTTCTTTGTAACTTTTCAACATTCTTACAAAATTTTTTATGGTCCTTAGAGTACTCTTTAGCCAAGTCAGCCCAGAAGGGGTTGGATACTGTAATTTTAAGATTTATGCATTCTTATGGAAATGACTTCACATCTCTCCATATTTTTATGTCTATTATCCATAATTTTCTCCTCAGTTTTCAAGAGCTGAAAAATGTCCACAACTTTATCAGTCTATGAGAATCTTTTTTTTTTATTCTTTTAACAAAGTTATGGTTCACCCAGAATAAATGAATTCAAATCACAAAAGCAGAATAAAATAGCTTTGAGTAAGGTTGGCAGAAAGAAAAAAAATTCCCCTAATTCCTCTAATTAAATGTAAAGGAATTTAAATATAAAGAAAAATTCTTGCTAATAAATCTTCAAACTTTGGAGGTGAAAAAAATGTGATTAAAAATTCATGTGTTTAGTCATTTCCCTTTCAATCATGTGTATGCTCACAGAAACATCCTGTATCTTAGAAAAATAGTGCTTTTTGCATCTTTTTTTTTTTGCTTGTAAAATGAATAAATAAAATGGACTTTTTTAAAAAAAGCTTAATTGTACCTACTGAGTAAAATCGACTATAGAAGCTTGGCATGAAAATATATATTTTTTAGTTCAGCTTACTATTTTTTTAAATAGCAGACCTAGACATCGTTAATAACCTTTGAAAACAGGATGAGGACAAGTCTTTATCACTGCAGGAACAAAATTGCTGCAATGAACAGGGCAATGTCATGGGAACCTAATGCTTCCTGGAGGTGTTACTTTTGTGAAAAAGACTCATGCTGGTTAAGTCATTTTCCAGTTTTTCATTTTTCATACATTTTCCCTTTTAAAAGGAAGCATAACAAGGGCAAAATAAGTATAATTATTTTAATGTTAAACTGAAAAAATAAAATTATTATTATGAAGGGGATATATGCAATTAAAAGTAATCCCTATTTTGTGTTTATGTTTTTATTTATCTTTTGAGAGGGAATAATCATACTATCTAAGATCTCCAAGATTTTTCTCCATTGTTTCCAATTTTGAGCACTTATAGTTTCTCTCTCCAGGACCCATATGTCCACCTGGTAGTAAGTAAGAAGAAAAGACATGGAATGAATATAAGGACCTTACCTTGGATATTCAAGGGGAAGAAGGAATTAATTGAGATTGACCAGGGTTACAGCTGGAATGTGAAAAGTACCTGAGAGTTATTTTAGTAACCAAAATACTATCGTAAAGAGAAATTCATTTCTATCCAATCCAACAAACTTGTCAATGCTTCCAGGATGAAAGCATCCTTCTGTCACCCAAAAGAGAATTCAGTGTAATATAGCCTAAGAAACAAGATATTTTCTGAATGGATTTACTCAGTGAATTGGTTTTTGGAAGTTACCTACTCTAGAAAGTCCACACTCTATGCTTAACTATATCAGTTCCACAGAATCATAAATATAGAAGCCATTTAGTCCAATTCCCTCATTTAAAAATATTTTATTTGTTACAATCTGCAAAATATGCCTTTTCGCTCTTCCACATCAATATTCATCTACAACTTAACAATAAAAGAAGAACAAATCTCATTCCAAACGTGTGTGTGTGCGCGTGCATGTGTGTGTGTGTGTGTGTGTGTGTGTGTGTGTGTGTGTGTGATAGTCAATTAAAACAAATTCCTGCTTTGGTTGTTTCTCCTCCCTCAAAAAAATTAGTATCATTTTACTTACTGAGTCCTTTTATCATAAGGCGAGTATCATGTTTCATCACTAGTCCTCTGGATTTGTAATCTTTATAATGATCAGATTTCCTAATTCTTTCAAACATTTGCCTGTACTAAATTGTTGTTATCATATAAATTGTTCTTCTGTTTCTGTTATTTTGTTTAGCATTAGATTGTACAAATCTTCCCAGATTTCTCAGAAACAATATCCCTCATCATTTTTTTGTAGGACAATATAATTCCATTACATTTACATACCACAACTTGTTTATCCATCCCCCAACTAATAAGTAAACTTTCAGATGCTTATTCTTTATGCCACAAAAAGTGTTATGAATTTTTTTATATTCTTAGAGTTTATTTTTCTTAAAATGAATCCTGTCTTAATCTATTCTAGCTGTAAAACTCTTCTACTCCTTCTCCCTTTCCATTATAATTTCCCTATTGAGTGAAATATATTCCTGTGATCAGTTCAAATAAGATGAAGTTCAAGTGTCAGTCAATCCTCCTCAACAATTTCTCTTTGTATAATTTTTGCCTAATCTTTCTTATCCTTCCTTTCCCTAGCCCATCTAATATATTTCTCTTTCCGACTTTTCATTGTTTTCTTAAGATCATCAAAATACAACAACACCACTTCCAGGTTTTGTTTAATTAGACTCTTTCTATGACCTCTAATAATAATGGGTTTCAGAGAGGGAAAATGTATCATATCATCTCCCTTTATTTGAATGTAAGCAGTGTTTACTTGTTTGGTCTTTTAAAAAATTATTATACATTTATGTTTACCCTTTTATGTTTCTCTTCATTTTTATGCTTGAACTTCAAATTTGCTCCACAATATCATTCTTTTCACCAGCAATGGCCCAAATCTTCTATTTCATTAAAAATCCATCCTTCCCACTCTGACTACTCATTGTACTATGGTTTTTGTTTACATTGTACATTTTCTTTGAAAATAGCTCTATATTCTTTGCTTTCTGGAGTTTTATTTTCCAAGTTTTCCACTTATTGATAGTGGTGGCTGCTAAATTCATATGTAATCTGGACTATGGCTATTCAGTTTTTAAATTCTTTCTTTCTTCAGCCTTCAGTATTTTTTTCTTTGATCTGGAAGCTCTAGGCTTTCACAGTGATATTACTAGAAGTTTTTATTTTGGGCTTCCTTTCAAACAGTGACTGGATTATTCATTTTCTTTCTATATTGCCCTTTGGTTCTTAAAGATTTGGCAGTTTTAAAATGTTTTGAAATATGACATTTAGATTCTTGACTATGGCATTCAGATGGTCTACTGATTCTCAAATTTTTCTTCAATCTGTCTTCCAGGTCACTTTTTTTTGCTGTGAGATACATTATCTTTTCTTCTATTTTTCTGTTTTAATTATTTCATAATTTTAATATTTATTCATTTCAATTTATAATTATATATGCTCTATTAATTTAATAATTCATTATCAATTCTTTTGTTTTTATATTTCTTGTTCCCTTATGTAGTCACTGAACTCTATCTGGTTCTTTTGAATTTTTAAGAAATTTGTTGCTTGAGACAGGTTTTATACCTCTTGTGCCAAATTGTTAATTCACTTTTCAATTCTTTTCCCCTTAACTTTCATTTCTTTTTCATTTTTTCTTAAGGAATAGCATTTAATTTATTTAAAAATACCTTTTAAACCATTGCTTCATCTCTTTCAATAATTCCAGTTGAAATTTGATTTAACTGTGCTTTTCTCTGAGGCCTTGCTTGTAGATGTTGTGGAATCATTCTCTTATTTGGAGGTTTGTGGCTTGGGCTTTTTCACTATAATAACTCTTTATGGTGGGAATTTTTTTTTCTTTTGCTTTTTCATTCTCCCAGTCAATTTCTTGTCTTTGAACTAAAGGTTAGGGTTAGGATGTTAGGACTGGGCTCTGCTGCAATTCTAAGAGAAGATCTGAGTTGCTTTCTTGGTCATATTGCTGCTTTCTTGGGAGAGAAGAATACTGTATTATTTAGAATCTCAGGAATAGCTGCAAAGGACTTGAAGCTTTTGGTGCTTCCACAGTAATCTGATTCAGAGTGTAGTCTGAGACACCCCGGGTCTGAGCTCTACAAATTCTTGACCTGAGTTTGTGTCTGACCAATTGTAGACTGTTTCTGGATTCAGCCCCTATCAATCTTTTATAAAACTCTTGATTCAAAACAACAAAAATGCAGTTTCTCCTTTGTCTGGTATTCCTGCCTTTGTCATTTCTCTTTAGATTGGACTTGATGCCCAAAATGAAACCATAATCTACCCCTAGGGTCTGAGCTACCACTGCTACCAGCTTCTGAAACTCCTTCTTTTTCAATACATAACCCAGCTTTTCCCTGGCCAGGAATGCTACCTCCTCCCCACACAAGTCTCTACCTCTGTCCAATCTGGAACTATGTCCTGGAACTGAATAGTGACCAACAAAGCTGACTGCTTGTACCTGTTCCTGTCAAAGTCTCCCGGTATGGGCCCCAGGGGTATCCTGGAATGAGTTAGGTACCTCTTTTGGCCCTTATGCAAACTCTTCTTAGACTCTGGAGAGTTCCATGAAGCATTCTTCTGATCAAACCAAGTCACCAGGGTCCATGCACCCCACTTTTTTTTTTCTTTGCTGAAGCAATTGGGGTTAAATGACTTGCCCAGGGTGACACAGCTAGGAAGTGTTAAGTGTCTGGGGCCAGATTTGAACTCAGGTCCTTCTGACTTCAGGTCTGGCACTCTATCTACTGAGCCATCTAGCTGCCCTCAGACTTCACTTTTTGTATTACTATAGTGAGTTGGACTGAATAAATGACAAAGTGACTTTTTTTTGGTTTCCTAATTAGAATGTGATCTGGTAAGAGTTTTATGAAGGAAAATTTGTCTATACTCTTTCTACCATTTTGCCATCTTGGTTCTTTTCTCCCACCAACCCATTTTATAGATGAGTAAACTAAGACCCAGAGAGATTTTACGACTTGTCCAAGATGGCATAAGTAAATATCAGAAGTGGAATTTGAACAGAGAATCTTTTACTTTTTCCATCAGACCACATTTACTGTAAAAGATTTTATGTTTCATTTCTCTCAGTATTACTCATCTGACTCTGATTGGTTCACGGCTTTTAAGAAAACTGCAACTGATTTAGAGGCAAAAAAAAAAAAAAAATCATAGACTTTCTGAATGCATGTATTCAGACCTGAAGTTGGTAACCATCAAAATACTTCTACATGGGGCAGCTAGTTGCTGCACTGGATAGAGGACCAGCCATGAAGTTAGGAGGAACTGAGTTCAAATCCAGCCTCTAGCTGTGTGACCCTGGACAAGTCACTTAACAGCAAAAAAAAAAAAAAAAGTTCCACCAAAAGAAGCCACTAAAAAAGAAGATTTAAATATATATATATATATATATATATATATATATTTTCAAAATACACACAAAGATAATTTTCAACACCTTGCATCCTTGCAAAACTGTGTGTTCCAAAATTTTCCCTTCCTTCCCCTCACTCCTTTCAAATGTAGTAATCCACAAGCAAGTAATCCAATATAAGTTAAACATGTGCAATTGTTCTAAACATTTCCACATTTATCATCCTGCACAAGAAAAATAAGATCAAAAAGAGAAAAAACTGAGAAAGAAAACTAACAAAGAAACAATAACAAAAGTGAAAATACTATGTTGTGATCCACATTCTATCCCCATATTCCTCCTTCTGAATGCAGATGGCTCTTTCCATTCCAAGTCTTTTGGAATTAGCCTGAATCACCTCATTGTTGAAAACAGCCAAGTCCAAGATGGTTATTTTAGTAGATGAGTCTTCTTACTATATTAGAAAATTGTGCCCAACTATTTGGATTTTAAAGAAGAAATTAAAATTGATGGTATTTTTATAAATGAGTAACTTTGGTATTAGAGCATTTTCTATTGAATTCAGGTTAAATGCATTTGTAATAAAAAGAAAAAGCAAATAATATTCTAAAATTATTTATATGGTAGAAAAACCAGAGTATTGACTTTAGGGGTCAAAGGACCTGAGTTCCATTTTTGGCTTAACCACTACTTGTGTGACTTTGAACAGGTCACTTAACTTCATTAACTTCTGTGTCTAATCTATTATTACCTTCAATGTCTTCATCTGTAAATTGAAGGTGAGGGGACAAGATTTCTTCCAGTTTTAATTCTGTCTTTCTATGACTTTATACAATAGACTCAAGGCAAAAATTCTAGCTTTATTTTATTCTGGTCTTTTGACAAAAACTTTCCAGCATTCAGTCTATAAGATTATCCCCTCTCTACTCTAGGAAAATATTTTATAAATTTTAAGTTTCAAAGTTATTGATTTTCTGTTGGTATATTCTTTGAGAATCTAAACCTTTGTAATGAAGTATGTTTCAGAAATATCTTATATCTAGTTTGTGTTCAGTTAAAAATCTGTTGATTCTATTTATGTTTGTTTGGGGTTTTTCATTAGCAGAATAGGTTTTCACTGAATCATCTACATTCCTTCCTCAATTACTTTCATGACCAAATATATAAATTTAAACTAAAAAGTACCACATGACTGATTTTATTCATCCTCATAATCTCCCTAAAGAAGAATATAAAAGAGATGAATATTTCTTGTTTCTCTGAAATGAAACTGCTGCATAGACAGGTTATAGGATTTGTCCCAAATCACAAGGTTTTATCTTAGAAGGTCCCAAAATAATGCATCTCTTACAAAGCCAAATCCCAATTTTATCTTCTAGAACTACTAAGTTCTGCCTCCTTCTTCCACTATTTTTACAGATATTAGCTGACCTTCATGGGTAATGAACACTTGATAAAATATGATCAAGTAGCTTGTTTACTATTGAGCCAGAAACAAAACCAGCTGCAGAACCCAGAAAATATAGTACTCAGAAATATAAGTAGGGATTTTTTCCCTTCTTTTCTCCAAGTTATTAACACTATTTGGCTGCTTGGAGGAACCCCAGAGAAAACTATTGTCTACTTTTGCACCAAGAACATGACTATCACAAAATAATAACAGCAATAACAGCCAGAGCATTCCCCAGCCACTCATTGATACACCTGCATCTATAGCCTCCTGCTAACCCAGTAGCCTTCTCAGGAAATATAAATTTTAGCAAAGTTTTTTTATTGTCTCTGACTATACCTAGGATAGCATTTTTAAGAGAGTACAGTTATAACTTTGGCCACCTGCTAGAGTTTTCAGAGGTGATACCAGATTCTTTCAAATCATACAACAGGGATTAGAACTACACACATCAGATCTTCATATTGCATTATTTTTAATGTGTTGCTGTGCTATATATAATACATCTATATTAATGAGAGTCAGTTGAATGCCGATCTGATAGGCCTTGCATATGTGAGGCTAGGGCCTAGGATATCCTTAGATACCCCAGGAAAATCATAGTCACTACTTTCCTCAAATAGTAACTCCAATCTCTTCCAATATTTTTATCTTCATAAAAATGAATATCAGGGATATCTTGAAGGGGAAAATATAATAATGATTCTTTTAAATAGCCCTTTAAGGTTCACAAAGTGCTTTCCTTATAAGAACCCTTCAAGGGAGGTAGTTCCATAATTATTATTATTATTATTCCCATTTTATTAATCATAGGATTTAGAAGGACTTTGAAGAACATTTAGAAATGTATTTCCTCTTTATTTCAGTTTATTTGATTTTAGCTTCTTCCAATCCTAGTTTAGGTGGGCTTTCTGTACAACATCAACAATTACAGAAAATATTTCTATATCTCCTTAGGTTTTAGTCTTCTCTCCTTTTAAGTTACCTTGTTTTTATTTATGTGAGCACAAGTTTTGTGCTCATTTTACAATTGAGTAAACTGAGTCTGAGAATAGTTTAATGACTTTCCCAACATCAAAATAATAATTAATTATCTGAAGAGAATTTAATTTCAAATCTTCATAATTTCAAGTCTGGCACAGGGACTAATAATATGAGAAGTCTCAAAAGAGGAGGTTATAAAAGAGAGTAAACTTATTGCTTAATAAACCAATTATAACATTAGGGCATTAATAATTAAAACTTCTTACCAGTTTAAATTTTATAAATCATTCATCATAATTATGCTACACAGGTAATATAAGCTTTATAAATGAGAAAACAGGTTCAATCATTTAAATAACCTAGTCAGAGCCACTTACTCATATGTTAACTTCAACCCAGTTCTCATATATCTTAGTCAATGAACTTTGTTTACATTAGAAGACAGAGAAAGACAACTTTAATTAAGAGATATGCTTTAATGTTCCTAAAATTTTTAGGGTCTTTTAAAAAAATTTAAAAGCAAAAAGCACATATAGGAGAGACTAAGATTACTAGATTTAATAAAGCTCCAGAAATTTTCATTTCTTCTTCAGAGTTAGGCATTCTTTTCCACTTAGTATTTTGAATTTGGAGGTACTATTTAATTTTTCCTGTAGGATAAACTCATTTACCAGTTGTCATTGTTATGAAGATCCAGGGGAAAAGAGTGTCTCTCAGTGCTGTACAAACAGTATTATATCCAACATTCAATTTCAAATAGCAGACTTCTACAAAGATCATCTATGGTTTCTTTTGATTTTATACTGGCAGGTTTTTCCAGACAATTAGAGTTTATTTTTACAGTAAGAAACTCTCTTTTTCCTACAATGAAAAACTGAGAAAGCAAGATCTGCCATAAAATAGGGGATAATTCAAAAGTTTCTAAAATAAAAACCATAGGAAAAAATCCTCATTGATCATTTGCTAAGTACAGGTCATTCACTAATTCAAAATGACCCTTTTCAGTTTAGCAAGAGCAAAAGATAAGAAGAATTAGAACTTCAAATCCACTTTTGAAATTTTTCAAATGTAAAAAAGGAAGTAAAATCAACCAACCTTTTCCATAATGGAGGTTCCTTTCACCAAGTCTAACATGCAACTTTACAAGTCAAATGTACATTCTCAAACATTCCCTATCTCAGTCAAAGGATCATGGAGCTAGAGCTTGAAGGGACCTGAAAATAAATCCAACTTCCTTTTTATTGAGATGGAAACTAAAACCTAACTGATTAAGGAATGAACCCAGTGTCACAAAGACAATACAGATCAGAAGTAAAATTTAAACTCAGTACCTCTAAATCTAGAGCTAGTTAGTGCTTTTCCTGTGTCTTACTCAATGGTAAAATCCTCAAAAGTAGACAATGAATGAGAAACAAAGATAGCAAAGAAGAGGAGAAGGAAGAGGAGGGAAAAAAAAGAGGAGGAAGATGAGAAAAATAATAAAGAAGGAAGAAAAAAAGAAAAAAGGAGAATAGACAACATTAATGAAAAATATTATCTTGTATATCAATGCTTCTCTCAATGGAATTCTAGAATCGCTAAATTCTACATAAAAAGGAGATTTAGTAACCATCTAGCTCGTCATTCTCTCATTTTAAAATAATATTTTATTTTTCCCAATTACATGTATAAACAATTTTAAATATTCATTTAAAAAATTTGAGTTCCAAATTCTCTTTCTCTCCTTCTTTCACTTTTCCCATGCCTGAGACACTAAGCAATTTGGTTCATAATTCTGGAAGAGAAAATGGAACTGGTGACTTTACACAGATCTCCCTCACTTAAATCCAATTCACTTGAATATCATAGCCTTACCTTCCTAAAATCTTGGTCCTCTTTGAGAACTAAGGACAAACAACAACAACAACATATGCATTCAGGCAAAACATTTTTTCAGTATTTGTCATTTGAAAGAAAACACAGACAAAAAAAAAAAAAAAGCTACTCAAAAGAATGAAAAATAATACCCTTAAATTGTCCAGACTAATTGTGTTGCTGAAAATAGCTAATTCATTCATAGTTGATCGTTGGTAGATTTATCTAGATCTAAGAGGGGAAAATTAAGTTTCTTCATTAGTAAAGATTCCTTGTTTATTTTCTTCTGTAACTCATTTAACTTCTTTAAAAATCTGTATGCCATACAATTTGGCATATATGTTTTGATACTGATATCACTTCAGTCTATTGTGCCTTTTTAGAAAGATGCAATTTCCTTCCTTATCTCTTTTCATCAATTCTAGTTTTGCTTTTGTTTTTTTTTTTCAGATCATAATTGCTAGCCTTGCCTACTTTTAATCTGTGTCTCTCTATTTCAAATGTGTTTCTTGTTAAAAAAAAAAAAAACCCACGTTATTTATTAACATTTCAATTTTATGGGTGATCCTCCTAATAATTATTTTGCATATGACTGCTGCTTCCCCCAATTTGTCTTCCTTTCTTTCAGTCCTCCTCCCAACACTTTTTCTTTATCTCCCTTTGCTCCTACTTCCCTATAGATAGATGGACTTCTATCGCCAAATAAATACATACATTAGTCCCTCTTTAAGTCAATTCTGATGAGGGTAATATTTAAGCATTGTTCGCCATGCAATCCCCTTGTTCCCCTCTACTGTAATAATTCTTTTGCATCTCTTATGTGAGATTATTTATTTGTTTCTACTTTGCCCATCCCTCTTCTCCTAGTGAAATTTTCTTTTTCTCATCTTAATTTTGTTTTTTGGATTTTATTGCATCAAAGTCAACTTATACCCATTCCCTCTATAAATATATGCTTTTTTCCTCTAATTGCCCTAACACTTGTTAAGGTCTTAAGTGTTACAGATATTATCTTCCCAGCTGGGAATGAAAACAGTTTAACATTTTTGAATCCCTCTTTTTTTCCTATTTATGCCTTTTTTATGCTTTTCTTTTGAAAATCAAATTTTCTGTTCAGTTCTGATGTTTTCATCATGAATGCTTAAGAATCCTCTCTTTCATTAATATTCATTCTCCCCCTAAAGAGCTGTACTCAGTTTTACTGGATAGATGATTCTTGGTTGTAATACTAGATTTTTGGCCTTTATGAATACTATATTCCAAATCATCTAATCATTTAATGTAGGCACTGCTAAATCCTGTGTGATCCTGAATATGGCTCCATAATATTTGAATTGTTTGTTTCTGACTGCTTCTAGCATTTTTCCTTGAATTCCACTGGTAAATGTGGAATTTGAATATAATATTCTTGGGAATTTTAATTTTGAGATCTTTCAGGAGATGATCAGTGGATTCTTTCAATTACTGGTTTATCCTCTAGGATATCTGGGCAGTTTTCTTAGATAATTTGTTGAAGTAAATAAATAAATAAGTAAATGAGAGGTGGGGAGGAAGGGAGGGAAAGGGAGAAAGGGGGAGGTAGAGTTTTGTGAATATATATATATATATATGTATTTTTTTTTTTTTTTTTTTTTTTTTTTTTTGCTGAGGCAATTGGAGTTAAGTGCCTTGCCCAGGGTCACACAGTCAGGAAGTGTCTGAGGTCAGTTTTTGAACTTAGATCTTTCTGACTCCAAAGCAGGTACACTATCTGCTATGTAATCTAGCTGCCCCAGAAATGTCTATTTTAAGATGATTATCTTCAAAGCTGTATCCTTCAGGAAATGAAAAGACAAAGACAACTTATATAATGATAACTTTGCCTAGTTAAAAACCAACATAAAAACAAATAAACCTCATACTTTCCTATTACTTTCAACAGTATATGTATTTTAGTAGGTTCTAAATACATTTATTATCACCATCCTAAAGTATCTTTCATTTTTAATATTTGTCATAATAATGAAAAAATTCATAAAAACTAGCTGTTGTAAAGCAGAAACGCTCTGCAATGCCATCATTCCCTTCATCTTAACTCCAATAACCCAACTTTTATAATAATAGCAGTAGGCACTGGAATGAAAAAAACCCCATTTTACATTTATTCATCCTCACTGTAATATTTATTTCATTTTTTCCTTTTCTTCACTTTTCTTACATTTCACACAGCAGATGAGATATAGGATATATTTTAGTGCTCTTGTTATTTCTGGGAATAGTGTATTCAGTGTCTAGGGGTCTCTTCTGATAAACTGTTTCTTCAGTTCTTGTGGGGAAAAAAATCCTTAGCCTACAGCTGTGTACTGCCTGTTCCAGAGGCTGCTCAAGTGAATTATTCTGACAATGAGGCAGTCTTAATTTAAATATTCTGTAAGCCCTTGCTAAGTTACATCAACTTGAAAAACATTTTTCCTATTCATTTTAGTATGTCTATTATTAATCATCCTGAAGGGATGATACAAACATACTCTTTGGCCTTTTGATCACTGTACTTGGTTACTGAATACTGGTAATGCTTTTGACAGTCAAAAGTGCTTCCTCACTTCTCTACAGCATAAATGAACTGATAAGTTGACAATTGTCTAGTGACCTTTGGCTGTATGCAGCTAAAAAGTTATAGGAGTTATGCGAAAGGAATGAATCATATTTCAACTAGCTATATAATACTTGAACTTTCTTGTTTCTACTTCACTTTAGGCTTTTCAGATAAACTGATTGGGATTTATTGACTCACTTGGTATCTACAAAATATGACTTTAAATAGAGGAAATCCTACAACATATTGGGAATGTTCTCTATAGAGGCTCTTTGGGATCATATAGATAAAACTGGAGTTTGGCAAAGTGTACTATGGACCAAGTGAAATATTAAACTGAATACAGCTACAATCTATGTGTCTTTATATCTGCAGGCCTAGAATAGAATCTTGTACATGGCAAAAATTTAATGACAATTAAGTTTAATTGCATTTCAAGAAATTAATCTAATTTTACATTGGTATCAGGGAGAAAAAGGTAAGGAGCAATTGTGAGAATTAGAATGAAGAAGATAAAGCATGATGACCTGGCTTATAAATGAAAGATAAGGGAAAAGACAAGAGAATAATTTTACAGATAACCAATTTCAGTTGTCATAATTTACATGATAACATAAGGTTGAAAATCAAAACTCAATCAATAGAGTTTTTTTTTTTTTCCCTTTGTCTTTCCATTCTTTGGAAACTAAGAAAAATTCATTTGATTCCCACACTTGAGGAGTGACTCTGACTCAATGATTGTTGGTCTATATGAGACCACTTTACATGATTCATTTTTACACCTAACTTTAAATATTCTCTGCTTATTAAAAATAGACCTCAACTTGGTCAGCAAAATATGTCCTGTAATATTTGTAGATATTCATTTTGAAGCAATTAATCCAAGGGTATCAACAAAGACATTAAAACCATTTTTTTTTTTTACTAGTACTTGTTCAAAGAAAGAAAGGATGTTGAATATAACTTTGTACAGCGCCAAAAGATTGTGCTCATAGAACCTCTTTCTAAAGTCTGAGTATGGAGATCTAGAAAGACAAAGGGAAAACCTGCTCTTTCTTAGTTTGTCCATATCTAAAAATGAACAAGAGCAACAGTGATAATCTTCACATTGTTTATGGTTTAATATCCTACAAGTAATTGTAGAACCAAATAACTATTGTGGTAGACTGTTAAACAGAGAGAATTAGGACAATCTCAAATGCAAACAGCCAAGCTAATGTCAACTATACACAGCTGTAACTCATTTTTAATTTTATTTTTATCTTTATATTTAAGGCTCACAAAACATAATTGGATTAAACAACAAGAAAAGGGTCTTTGGGGCCTAGATAACATCTTTCAAATAATCATCAAGAAAAACTGCCCTGATATCCTAGAACTAGAGGGTTAAAAAGCCATTGTAAGAATTAGCAATCAACTCCTGAAAGAGATCTCAAATTATATTATAGCTAAATTTCAGAATTATCAGATCAAGGAGAAAATCTGCAAGCAGCCAGAAAGAAACAATTCAAATATCGAGGAGTCATAATCAGGATTACCCAAGATTTAGCAGCTTTCCCTTTAAAGGTTCAAAAGGCCTGGAATATGATATTCTGGAGGGAAAAGGAGCTTAGACTGCAGCCAAGAATCAAATATCCAGAAAAATTTAGCATTATCTTTCAGGGGAAAAGATTGACATTCAATAAAATAATGGAATTTCATTTATTTTTGATAAAAAAGACCAGAGTTGAACAGAAAAATTGATCTTCAAATATGGAACTTAAGAGAAGCATAGAAAAGGAAGAAAAAAATTCTATATTTTTTAAAGGTTAAAAAGTTTACATCCCTATGTAGGAAGATGGTATGTTTAATTCTTGAGAAATGTATCTTTGTTAGGGGTATACTAAGACTTTACTTTGATGATATAAAAAAGAAAGTAGGAGTAAAAAAAGAGATTGTACTGGAAGAAGAGGAAAGAGGAGGTAAAATGGAGTGAATTACATCACTTGAAGAGACAAAAAAAAGATATGTTATAGTTGATGGAAGGAAGGAAGGAGGATGAGCATTATATGAATCTTAATCTCAACAGGATTTGGCTCAAAGAAAGAATATCAAATATGTTTATCTTGATAGAGAAACTTGTGCCACCCTATAGGGAAGTAGCAGGGGAAAGGGGAAAGGAATGGGGGAAGCTAATAGAAGAGACAGTAGAAATGAAGGAAGAAAGGGATAACAAAGGGGGACAAATTGTAAAAAAAAGTAGAACTGTTTGAGGGAGGTGGTCAGAAGCAAAACACTGAGAAGAACAGAAAGGGGGAAAGGAAAGAGAAAAGTACAATGGGGAAAACAAGAAGGCAGGAAATATAGAGTTAGTAATTTTAACTGTGAATGTGAATGGGATAAACTCTCCCATAAAAGGGAAAGGGATAGCAAACTGGAAAAGCCAGAATCCTAGAATATATTATTTATAAGAAACACATTTAAAGCAAAAAGACACATAAAAGGGTAGAGCAAAATCTATCATGCTTCAGCTGAAGTAAAAATAAAAGTAAGGGTAGTAATCCTAGTCTCAGATCAAGCAAAAGCAAAAATAGATCTAATTAAAACAGAAAAGGAAGAAAACTACATTTCACTAATAATGAAGTAATATAGATAATGAAATAATATAAATAATAAACATGTATGCAACAAGTGTTATAGTATCCAAATTCCTAGAGGAGAAGTTAATAGAGCTGCAAGAAGAAATAGACAGTAAAACTAGTGGAGAATCTCAACCTTGCTCTATCAAAAATAGATAAATCAAACCACAAAACAAATAAGAATGAAGTTAAGAAGGTAAATAGAATTTTAGAAAATTTATGTATGATGCATCATTGAAGAAAATTGAATAGGAACAGAAAAGAATATATTTTTTCATAGTGGTACATGGAGCATATACAAAAATTGACCACATATAAGGGCAAAAAACCTCAAAATCAAAGGCAAAAAGACAGAAGTAGTAAATTCATCTTTTTCAGATCATGATGCAATAAAAATTGCATGTAATAGAGCCAGGGAAAAATAGAATAAACTTAATTGGAAACTAAATAATGTAATTCTAAAGAATGAGTGGATGAAACAATTAATCATAGAAACAATTGATAATTTCATCAAAGAGAATGACAATAATGAGACAACATACCAAAATTTATGAGATGCAGCCAAAGTAGTTCTTAGGAAAAATTTTTGTGTCTCTAGATGATTAGTTACCTAAAATAGAGAAAGAAAAGATCAATAAATTGGGCATGCAATTACAAAAGCTAGAAAAGAAGAAATTAAAAACCCACAATTAAATACCAAATTTGAAACTCTAAAAATAAAAGGGGAGATTAATAAAAGTTAAAGAAAACTATTGAAATAATAAACAAAACTCAAGAGTTGGTTTTATGAAAAAGCCAACAAAATAGATAAACCTTTAGTTAATTTGAATAGAAAAAGGAAAGAAGAAAATCAAATTGCTAGTATCAAAAATGAAAAGGGTAAAATTTCCATCAATGAAGAGAAAATTAGACCAATAATTAGAAGCTATTTTGCCCAAATATACATCAATAGAGCTGATAATCTAAGTGAAATGAATGAATGCTTTTAAAAACATCGAAATCTGCCCAGATTAGCAGAGGAGGAAATAAATTACTTAAATAGTCCTATTTTAGAAAAAGAAATTGAAGAAGCTATTAATCAACTCCCTAAGAAAAAAATCTCCAGGGCAAGATGGCTTTAGAAGTGAATTCTACCAAACATTTAATGAATAATTAATTCCAATATATAAACTATTTTTAAAAATAGGGAAAGAAGGAGACCTACTAAATTCCTTTTATGACACAAATATGGTGCTAATAACAAAACCAAGTAAAGTCAAAATAGAGAAAGAATATTATAGACCCTGGCACATAGTAAGCACTTAATAGATAAGATTGGCTTGGATTAGAGTAAAAGTTGCAAAGAGAGCAATTTAAGCTTGAGGTCAGGAGAATAAAGCAAAAGCTTTCTAACTAAAGAAGTAGAAAAGTACTTGAAAGGGTCATAGGATCACCTTATTTGGAGATTTTCAAACAGAAGATGAATAACCCTTTGGTTGTTTTGTTATTGTGGGGTTTTCTTTAACATATAGATTGAACTAGAAGGTCATTGAGGTCCTTTCTAACTCAAATTTTGTGATTCTATAATTCTTCCATCCTGAAATACAGGGTCCTGTGGGTGGAGACCACTAACACCAGATTACTACAGGCACAGAGGGAAGAGATCATCTGGGAAGTGGTGGGGGGTTAGAAGCACATATTATCTAATAGTTTCTTATTTTAACAAATTATTTTTGCTAACAAGGTACTAAGTTTAGTTGTTTCTATGCAGCTATAAAATGTATTTATATAAGTTTGAACATTTCCTAAGTAAAACAGATCACCAGTTAGAGATAAACAGATTACCCATTACATATAAAATATACTATAGTAAAGGTCATCCTAAATGCTAACTTTCCTATCTGAGAAGAAAATTACTTGAAAACTCAAAGTATTGCCTATTTGATTAAATGCGTTATGTAGTATGATATAAGACACCATAAATATTGGGGATCTATTTTAGGTACTCTCCTTCCATGTCCCTTACCTCCATATTGAAACAATATTCTTTCCTCTCCCCCACCCCCTTTTTTTAGTATATGCTTATTTGGAACCTTGTCCAAATGACAACTTGAACTATAGTCATCTATCTCTACTACATCTTAGTTATCTTGACCTGGATGAGCACTTCCCAGCCTTCTACTCATTGGATTTACATTTGTGTCATCTTTAGCTCTCTTTCGCTCTCTCTCTCTCTCTCTCTCTCTCTCTCTCTCTCTCTCTCTCTCTCTTCTCTGTCCTCATTCCTCTCACTCTATTTGTCTCTATCTCTTTGTCTCTGTCTGTCTCTCTATTCTTATTTATTATCTCTGTCTGTCTCTAACACCCCCACATATACAATCTGTTGCCAAATCTTTTCACATCTAAATTCCCAACATATCTCATATATCTTTCTCCTTTCTCTGCTCAAGCATCTACAAGGCACAATGGATAGAATACCAGTCCTGGAGTCAGGGAAACCCAAATATAAATCCATTTCAAATACTTATTAGCTATATGATTCTGGGAAAGTCATTTAATCTTATTTGCCTCAATTTCCTTCTCTGTAAAATGAACTGGGTAAAGAATGTCAAAATATACCAGTATGTCTGCCAAGAAAACCCCAAGTGAAGTTATGAAGAGTCAGACATGATTGAAAAGAAATTGAACAACAATTTTCTCTGTTCATAAAGCCACACCCAAGTGCAGGTCCTTATTTTCTATTGCCTGGGATATCACAATAATCTTATGATTGATTTTCTTGCTATATGTCTATTCCATTTCAATCTATCCTCCAATTAGCTGCCAAGATGATTTTTTCCTCTAAAACATGGCTCTGAACATGTCATCCTTCTACTTGATGAGCTCCAGCAGCTCCCTGTTGTTTCCAGAATCAAATATAAATCTCTTTGTCATTTAAAACTTCATAATCTGAAAAAGTACTATTTTTAATTATTCTTAAACTATATTTTTCTCTCAACACTCTAAAATTCAATTATTCTGCCCTGTTAACAATTTCTCCTCCAGGAGAAATAGCTTTTCATTAGATCTTCCCCACATCTTGAACATTCACATTCCTCATTTCTGTGCCCTGAAATTGAAAATATTCTTTCAAAACTTATTTTGCCAGTTCATCTTCTGCAGGAGGCCTTTCTTGGTCCCCTCTCCCACTATTAATTGCAAATACTTCTACTTTCAGATGACCTCCCATCTACTCTGTATTTATTTTTTATATATCTGGTTATATGCCTGCTGCCTCCTCTGTTAGGATTATATTTTGGAGGGACAGAAAAGCCTTTCCCCATATCTCTTAATTTTAGTGCCTTCCCTCTTTAAAAATCCCTCCTTTTATACAACATATAGCTTCTTTGTCAATATTTATTTGATTTTTATCTTGCCCATTAAATTGTGAGCTTTTTAAGGACAGGTACTGTCTTTTGTCTATTTTTATATCCCTAGTGATTAGCACAGTGCCTGGCCCATTTTGGTAATGTTTATTTATTGATTGATGGAACAAATAATTGCAAATGAATAGTATAAACTGTGAAGTAGTCAAAATATTCTAGAAATATATCCAATATGTTATTGAACAGTGCATACCCTTTGATCCAAAAAAAAAAAAAAAAAAAAAAAACTGTAACTACGTCTATACCCAAAAACAGATAAAAGAAAAAGGAATCTTGTATGCAAAAATATTTGTAGCAATTCTTTTATTGGTGGCAAAGAATTCAAAGCTGAGGGAATGTCCATCAATTGTGAGAATAACTGCACACATTATGAATATGATGAAGTACTATTATGCTGTAATAAATGATATGTTTCAGAAAAAACCTGAGAAGACTTGTATGAACTGATATAAAGTAAAGTGAGTAGAACCAGGAGAACAATTCATCCATTGTCAGCAGTATTGTAAAAATAATCAACTTTGGAAGACTTAGTAACTCTGTAAAGTTCCAAAGGATTAATGATGAAACATATCTAGATAGAGAGCTGATGGGCTTACACTGTATATTGAAGCATACTCTTTCTATCTTTTTCTTACAAGTATGTGCATATACAACTATGTTTATATATATATATGTATATGTATACATATATTATATGATTGGTTGATAGAATGTAAAAATAATAATCAGTTCATTCATAAAATCATCATCATAATAAATAATAATAATAGAGCTAGCATTTATATTGTGCTTTTTATATGCTTTCTCATTTGATATAACAACCCTGTGATGTAAGTACCATGAGGCCAGTAGAGATTAAGTGATTTTCTCAGGGTCACACAGCTAGTAAGTAGCTGAGGCAAGATTTGAATTCATATATTCCTAACAAGTCCAGTGCTCTATCCACTGGGGCCACCTAGATATTATGTGCTATTAAGATACTTCTGAAATCTTGCTCCAAACGGGGAAATTTATCAGACTGAGTAAGAAGTCTTACCTTAGTCTCTGTTGCAATTCTAAATGACTCTGTATATATCTGTCAAGAAAAAAAAAAGTTTATATAATTTCACAGTTCTCCATGCTCACCCAATTAAAGTCTTATGAGTTTCAAGAATACCTAAAGATTAAGTCAATTGCTTTGGATCACAACACAGCTTTTTGGTATAGGTTATTCAGTCACTTCAGTTGTGTCCAAATCTTCATGTTAGCGAAGATACTGTAGTGGTTTGCCATTTCCTTCAACTTATTTTACAAAATTTTGTCTTCAATTTCAGCCATACTATCTCTGATTAGAAAAGGTCTAGTACCTCATTAAATGAGGAAACCATGTCCCAGAAAAACTAAGGAATTTGCCTTAAATCATTTTTAGTGGATGGAAAATCTCAGAATAGTAGCTAGAGCTGATTCCTAGGTCAGTGCAAAGCATAGCTTCTCTTCTATCCTGGTATTTTAAGACAAGACATATGAGCAGGGTGCTGAAATAATAGGAAGATTGCACAATCAATACTTGAGATGTCTTTGGATGATGAAAGAGTATGTTCCTTATCTCTAACTTTTACTCCCACAATCAAAAGCTCTTCATATAATCACAGATAAAAATAAATCAACCTTTTACTTAATAGAATACTGTGAGGTTGATTAAAATATATTTTCTCTCAAAAAGAAATGACTCTGGAGGTGTTTTGCATTTATATCAGCAATTGAATTATTAATTCTTTTGTTCTGAAATTTTCTACCACTCAGAATATTGAAGTAAGTCTTTCATCTTCTTATGAAGGAAAACTTGGCTTTAGTTAAAGATTTTAAAAATTTATTTATTTCTAGGCTTAAGACTTGAATATTTGTGAGGTACCAGTGAAAATTTGGAAGCAACAAAAACATTCACAAACCTGTAATGCCTTGAGATCTTTTTTTTGCAAATCTGGATGAAAGAAAATAGACATTTGGCAAATTTCCATTAAAATACTCATTTTCTCTTTTAGTTTCTCAGAAATAAAAAATTCAAATGTTTTTGCCTTTATGCTATAGTTGTGAAGGAAATCAAGATTACATTTTATGATGCATACACCTCCTACCTACCTTCCTTCAATAGCAATGACAGGGAAAAAACCCAAATACTATATTTCAGGTCTACAGATGGTAAGGCACAAAATATTAGCCAAGACTTTCAGAATGTAACACATTCTGCCCACAAAGTTTGTGGGTTGAGATGGAATCAAATCTTCACAAAAGCTTCAAAATTTAGAATAAAAAGCTAAAAGCACAAACCTTAAAAGCCCTATTTAGCTTTTCATAGACACTGAAGTTCCAATTTTGTATGGCTTAAGGCAAAGAACTCTACACACTCCTTCAGCCCCCTCATTTTTTGACCAAGTTAGAAACTACAAGTCTGAAAGGGGCTTCAGATTCTGGATTCCTTTTTCTAGAGAACACACCCAGACTACAACAGTGGTAACTTTACTGTTATGGAAAATGATCAGAGGATATAAGTATATAGGGCTGCATTACAAAATTGGCCCCAGAAGCTATCATCATCAAAAAATAGGTCCCCTTTACATCTCTTCTTGGACCCAAAGGTGAGGCTCCTCAAATTTTGGAGCAGCAAAACCAATAAAAGGTTAGCCTAGGATATTTTTCCATCCTAAGGCAGCTTGGGAAGTTAGCAGGAGAAGACTGATATCTGGGTAGTTGGAAATGACCTAGAGAGTATCAGCAACACTCCAAAGTAGCTACAGCAGTAGAAGTTGCTGCTACGGTGGAAGAAGAAGCTTTTGAAAGTCTTAAGCTAAAGACAATAAGGGGATTGACTGGCTGGATGGAAAGAGAGGAGGAGAAATGATATCATTACCTACCCTGTGCCTGCTTTTATCCCCAAATGCTGTGTCTTGTCACTTAGAGTTTGTTGAAACAATTCTCAAAACAATAGCCTAGCTTCTTAAACTTTGTCTTGCAATACCATTGGGGTCTTTTAACTGTATATAGGGGTTGTAAAATTATGATTTATTATCAGTAAATATTTGATTTGTATATCTTTTTATATACTTCTACCTGGCTATATACCTTGGTTCATATAAAAATTTCTTGGGCATATGAGTGGAAAAACTTTTAAGAAGCTTGGTTTATAAGTGTGGGAGAGTCAATCTCTTATTTTTCTTTCCTTTATTTTATAAATGTTTTCCTAGTCTTACTGCTTCCACCACTACTCATTCTAGATGTGTTCATTAAAAGATAGGAATGGGAACATTCATAGATGCAGAGTCCAAAGTAGTTTAAGGGAAAAAAAGCATTATGGGAGGCAATTCAAAGATTATATCCAACCACCTAGCTGAACTTTTCTTAGTATTGCTCTCCAAATAACTTTAAAATAACCTCTTCAAATCAAATTTTGGAGCAGCAAAACCAATAAAAGGTTAGCCTAGGATATTTTTCCATTCTAAGGCAGCTTGGGAAGTTAGCAGGAGAAGACTGATACCTGGGTAGTTGGAGATGACCTAGAGAGTATCAGCAACACTCCAAAATAGCTACAGCAGTAGAATTTGCTGCCATGGTGAAGAAGAAGCAATTCAAAAATCATGAATCACATAAGTCAGAATCATATAAGATTTAATATCTTCCACATTAAAGCATCACAGGACTTAGAACTCATATCATAGAGGACAAAGAAGCTAAGATTACAAGCAAAAATCACTTACCAATGAAACTACAAATCATTCAGAATAAATAATGGGTATTTAATTAAATAGATAATTTTCCAACATTCTTGATGAAAAGACCAGAGGTGAATAGAAAATTTAACATTCAAACATGAACGAGACTTCGAGAAGCATAAAAAGATAAACATGAAAAATACCCTAGCAGCAATTTTTTATAGTAGCAAAGATGAGGAAATCGAGAAGATGTTCATCCCTTGGAGCATGGCTGAATAAATTGGGGAAGTTCTGTTGCAGTACTATTATGCCAAAAAAATTCCTTCAGAAGAAAAAAAGTAAAAACATGGTAAGACCTATATAAACTGATGCAAAGTAAAGTGAGAAGTATTGGGTCATCATTGTGTACAATAAAAGCAATCCTGTGAAAGACTTTGCTGCTCTGATCAATATAAGGATTCAAGACAATTCCACAGGGTTCATGATGAAAAAATGTTATCCACTTCCAAAGATAGAACTGATGAACTCTGAATGGAAACTGAAATATAATTTTCTTATTTTTTTTTTTTACTTTTTTGCAATATGGCTAATATGGAATTATGTGTGGCACGATTTCACATGTATAATTAGAAACATATCATTTGCCTTCTTGAAAGGGGTAGGAGGCTGAGAGAGAAGGAGGGAGAGAATTTGGAACTCAAACTTTGAAAAGAAAAGAATGTTAAAAAATAATTAAAAAAAATAAAAGAACCAAGTAGGATATTTCAGTTTGTCACAAAAATATTAAGTGGGGGAAAAAAAAAAAACTGAGTTCCTATAAGAATGAGTACTAGGGAAGATAAAGAGTTTAATATGAAGCTTTGTTTGGGGGGACAAATTTGAAATTTCAGAGAAAGATACAATAAGCATAGATCACCCCAAAGGCCCATACAAGTAATAAGAAAAGTCACACTGGAGAGACATTAGGTCTTTTTCATTGGAACAGAAATGATCATACTTTGTTCATTCTCCCCCCTCATACACGATGATGTTCTACCTATCCTTCAAGACACATGTCCATTGATACCTCTCCATTGATTCTCCAACCAGGCATAATCTCTCTCACCTCTGAACTCTACTGCACTTTGGCCTTTTCTTAAGTATTTATCTTTCTGCACTCTGTATAATAGCATATTGATTTGTTTTGTGTCCATCTAATTTCTCTAACTAAACTATAAGCTTCTTAATGGCAAGAGCTCTGTCTTATTCATCTTTGTATTTCCCCTGAACAATCAATATCTGGTACATAACTGAGTATAACTAAGGCTCTTTGGAATTAGTTACTGAATTGTAAAGAAGAAAATATATCTTTAAATACAGAAAGGTAGTGAAAGAACATGGGCTCAAATTCTTACTACCTATGTGACACTGAGCAAATATTTCCTTAGTTTCTTCAAATCTAAATTTGTAAATCTAAATCCATAAATAGTTACAGATGTCTATGTCTCTCTCTATATATGTACATATATATGTTTGTGTATATACAAATATTTATACACATGTATGTATAGTATACATATACATAGCATACATAGACACACATGTATATAACATATATATTAAACATATATATATACAGTATATACTCTCTGTGTGTATATACATATAGATTAATTTATGTTTAATTAAATAAGCAAAATTGATATGTGAAAAATGTTTTGAAATGTTCTTCATATTAATTTTAAAACTTGAATTTCTTAAGATTTCTATTTGGTCTCATCCAAAATCAAAACTATTACTTTAGCCATAAAAGTAAGACATTTTGTTTAATAATGATTTATAAACTCTGGCTTGCTTCTATTCCTCTCTTCATTGTCAAGGACTTTTCAAGCTAAAACTAAAATGACTTGCTTTATTTTTTTCCAGTATTGGTATTAAGTTGAAGAAATCTTAGTTTTAGATAGATGTACACTAACCCGAGCAGAAGGTAACTAGAGATAATATACTTATACCATGCTTGCTGACAAAATGTAAGCTTTACCTCTGGACATGTATTAGAATTTCCACTGGATATTTTTAAATCAGAGCTTCATCATAGAAATTGTAAATCTGGTGAATTAGTCTTTTCAAAGGAGATCAGCCAAACCCTATTAAACCAAACCCTATTAAAAGTTGAAATGTTAACTCAAGGTATTTTATCTTTTAATAGATAGCCAAGTGGGGAAGAATGAATTTTTTTTTTTGTGAGATTACAGAATTTATGGACAATCTGAAATTGACTGCAGGGAAATTCTCTCCTTCTTCACGAAACTTAATCTTCTCCCCAGTATCCCTTTCCCTACTCCACCCTTATCCCTATCTCTTGTACCAGGCTGCTCTGGAAACAGAAGGGAAGGAACAGTTATCATCTTCCTATATATCAAAGTGATTATTACCACAGTAACACAGTTACTGATTCACAGAGGTGTTATTCACTTTAAGAAGCTTAATTTATTTATCACTTTATTATTCAAATTAATTTTAATTAACTCTTTTAGACACAAAGCAGTATGTGTACTATGATTGTCATTTATAGAATGGCAATAAGTCTCTCCTTTTTACTAATCAGAGCTAATATTTAAGTAATAATTTAGGTTTACAAAGTGTTTTATATACTCTGTAATATTTGAGTTTCACAATAAAATCCTGTGATGTTATCACCCATTTTGCAGAAAATGCATCTGAGACTCTGAAAAGGTAATTTACTTGCCAAAACTCACTTAGCTAATGAACCTCAGACATAGGTCAAACCTAGACCTCTCTAAAGCTCTGAGAGTTAAACTCAAGCTTGTCTTAACAACCAGCAAATTCACTGTCCCACACTGCTCTCCAGTGACACCAGTACAATTACAGAAAATCCTAAATATTCTCCTAGATTTTGCATTTGGGAAATCAGGATCCAAAAAAGGTATTTGCGGCTACCTCTAAAACTTCTTGCTGCATCCAAAGTGTTAAATAACTCAAAAAAAAAATCAGTATTTGAACTTTTGAGAAGGAAAAAAGCAACTACTTTGACAAAATATAAAGATAAAAAGGAAAGCCAGTGAAATTTATTTTATATAAAGTTTGGCACAATAGAGAAATGTTGCTAAAAAAGAGAGTAGAAATTCATAGTGTATAAATCCTCTAACAAAAATACATTACAATGTTGATCAGTGGAACAGGTTAGGTTCACAAGACAGATGGTCAACTATAGTAATCTAGTGTTTGACAAACCCAAAGATCCTAACTTTTGGGATAAGAATTCATTATTTGACAAAAACTGCTGGGATAACTGGAAATTAATATGGCAGAAATTAGACATGGACCCACACTTAAAACCATATATCAAGATAAAATCAAATGGGTCCATGATTTAGGTATAAAGAATGAGAATATAAATAAATTAGAGGAACATAAGATAGTTTATCCCTCAGACCTGTGGAGGAGGAAGAAATTTGTGACCAAAGATGAACTAGAGACCGTTATTGATCACAAAATAGAAAATTTTGATTATATCAAATTAAAAAGCCTTTTTTTAATGCAAACAAGATTAGAAGGGAAGCAACAAACTGGGAACACATCTTCACAGTTAAAGGTTCTGATAAAGGCCTCATTTCCAAAATATATAGAGAATTGACTCTAATTTATAAGAAATCAAGCCATTCTCCAATTGATAAATGGTCAAAGGATATGAACAGACAATTTTTAGATGATGAAATTGAAACTATTACCACTCATATGAAAGTGTTCCATATCATTATTAATCAGAGAAATGCAAATTAAGACAACTCTAAGATACCACTACACAACTGTCAGATTGGCTAAGATGACAGGAAAAAATAATGATGAATGTTGGAGGGGATACGGGAAAACTGGGACACTGATGCATTGTTGGTGGAGTTGTGAACAAATCCAACCATTCTGGAGAGCAATCTGGAATTAGGCCCAAAAAGTTATCAAACTGTGCATACCCTTTGACCCAGCAGTGTTACTACCAGGCTTATACCCTAAGGAGATACTAAAGAAGGGAAAGGGACCTGTATGTGCCAAAATGTTTGTGGCAGCCCTGTTTGTAGTGGCTAGAAGCTGGAAAATGAATGGATGCCCATCAATTGGAGAATGGTTGGGTAAATTGTGGTATATGAATGTTATGGAATATTATTGTTCTGTAAGAAATGACGAGCAGGATGAATACAGAGAGGCTTGGAGAGAATTACATGAACTGATGCTAAGTGAAATGAGCATAACCAGGAGATCATTATATACTTCAACAATGATACTGTATGAAAATGTATTCTGATGGAAGTGGATTTCTTTGACAAAGAGACCTAACTCAGTTTCAACTGATCAATGATGGACAGAAGCAGCTACACCCAAAGAAAGAACACTGGGAAATGAATGTAAACTGTTTGGATTTTTGGTTTTTTTCCCAGGTTACTCTTACCTTCTGAATCCAATTCTCCTTGTGCAACAAGAGAAGTGTTAGGTTCTGCACACATATATTGTATCTAGGATATAACATATATAGGACTGCTTGCCATCTAGGGGAGGGTATGGAGGGAGAGAGGGGAAAAATCGGAACAGAAGTGAGTGCAAGGGATAATGTTGTAAAACTACCCTGGCATGGGTTCTGTCAATAAAAAGTTATTATAATAAAAAAATACATTACAATGAAAATCATATAATAAAATATTAAAAATTCCTTTTCTCAGAAAAATTTGAAGATTTTTGCATTAAATTTGGATTAAATGTGCTCTGGTCAAGTCATCTCTGGAATATGTTGTTCACTTCTAGGAGCCATATTTCAGAAATTGGTTGATAAAAATGAGAGTATTCAGAGGAAAGGATGCATTATGGTAAGAGGTCTTATGGGTAAGCCAAAGCCAAAAGAGAAGCTAAAGGAACCATGGATGTTTATGTTAAAGAGCTTTTTTTCAGGTGGGTGGTCATATACCCATTTCTCCTCATTTTGTAAGTTCAAAAGTACAAGATGAGGGAAAACTGAATGAATGAATGAATGAATGACGTGATTGAATAAATAAAAAAAAGCAATCATTAAGCATTTAATTTATTAATTATAATGTTAAGCAGGGGATAAAAATTTTAATGGGGAAAACAATACATAGTAAGAATGGAGTACAGATGACTTTATCTGGAAAGTTACAGAGATAGTGAGGGGAATACAGGGGAATCAATTCTCACATATATAATGCAGAGTGATACAGTTATGTTTAATTTTTTTTCCAGATTGGGAATTGAGGGGTGGGGTGGGGCAGGGCTAAATGTGTATATGGAAGCAAGACGTTTAATAAGATATTTGTGAAGAAAATGGCTTGAGAGAAGGAAAGAAGTGAAGCATCATAATAGGTTTGCAGGAAAGGCAGTCACCAATGAAGGGAACAAGCCAGGAGGGTAGCAATTCCTCTAGAGATCTTGTTTCTGGTATGTGTAGCAAGGTAATTGGCCAACAGATAGTCTAAAAGAAGGGAGAGAAATGAAACAAGACTAGATATTGCAGTGCCTGTAAAATAATGAGAGAGATTTGAAGTACTACAACTGCATTTTGACTCAGGAGTTCAATACAGTGGACCAAAAAAAAGAGAATATTGTCTCAGTCCATATTAATAGAGCAACTGGAATGGTTTGGCATCAGTTTACTTTGTCCTGATCAGATCATATCTGGAATATATCATTCAGGTAGAGAAGTCATATTTTGTCAAGATGCTGATAGAATATTTAAAAGAAAAATCAATTTATCCCAACAGTCACCAGAATCTACCAAGATTTCCTGAAAGCTACATTTAGAATTAGTATTTATTTACTTAAACAGTATCATATTACAATGAGTAGCAAGCTGTTTTTTTTAAACAAGAACACCTGGGTTCAAGTCTCATCTCTGACACAATCTGATTGATCCAGGGCAAGTCATTAAACTTTTTATTTGCACTCTATCTGTCTGTTTGTCTGTCTATCTATCTATCTCTCTCTCTCTCTATCTATCTATCTAGATAACTGTTTTCCAGATATCTCATGTGTTAACAAATTGTGGCTTAAATTCAACAATTGGGTCTCGTGGGATCTCAGATAGATTGATAGATGATAGTTTATAGAGAGAGATACTTACATCCACACATAGATATGTATGTCTCTGTGTATGTATACAGATAAACACAAATACATCTGTCTATATAGATATCTATCTTTCTTGTGTTCATATAGTCAGATGTGATATTAAAGAGACAGTTTCTGGGTACTTAATCATTTTATTAATCTTGCTAGCAGATAATAAAAGGGATCAATGGCACTTTTGAATACCAAAGATCCCTTATGGAATCCAATCAATGTTTATATACCCTTGGAAGAGTTGGTGTTCCTGAGGGTTAGCAATCAATTCTGATTGGTTAACAATTAATAAAAAGAATGAATATTATAATGAGAGGTAGACTTATTCTAATGAACCATTGATCACTCTTTCTCTCCCAGACTATTCCCACCCAGCCTCAGGCAATCTAGAAAAAGGATCTATTCCTTTGCTCAAATCTGCCTGATTTTTAAAAAATGGACTTAATTCCCCTTAGGTTAAATTTGTTGTAAGATTTTCTAATTTAGTAGATAAACAACTCTCACCCAGTTTTGAAAGAATTGTACACTGGGGATTTGGGAAATGTCCATCATCAACAATGTCCTTCAGATGCTGGTTTGGCCTAGTTGAACATAAGGATTGAGAAAGGAAGAAAAACCTGGATCTCTCCAATAATTGGTTATTTAATTTCTCTCACATAATATGTCAAATTGGGGCTTCACAAAGAGTTTGCTATTCACTTTATCATGATGATGATGATAGATGATGGAGACATTGCCTATCTATATAGATATAGAAAATCTATCTCCACCATTTATCTGAGATCCTAAGAAATCCTGTGTGTCTATGAGATCAATGAGACCCTATTAAATTTAAATTATTGTTTGTTATGATCCTTATCCATATAGATATAGATTAGATAGTTTGCTCCATTACTCCAATGCATTGACTGGGTGTTAGAATGCTTACAGGAATGGTGCACTTTCCTTGGGGAGTAAGATTTTTTTAAGTGGGAAGTCAAAAAGACTGGAGTTCAAATTTGGCCTCATATGTTTGCTAACTGTTCCTCTGGACAGCTCATTTAAGGACTGCTTCCTCATGTAAAATGGTTATAATAACAGGATCTATTTTGCAGGGTTGTTGTGGGGATCAAATGTGATAATATTAGTAAAGCACTTACCACAGTGCCTGGTACATAGTAAGTATTACACACACACACACACACACACACACATATATATATATATATATATATATATATATATATATATGTTAACTATTATTGCTATTGAGATATAGATGTTCATAATTATTACATTTGAATGTAAACTTGAAAATATTTTTGTCTTTGTATTTCCAGCATTTAGTACACTTCCTTGCAAATAGTAAGTACTTTATAAAAATCCTTATTTACTAATTGACAATTTCTTGGTGCCCCACATAATGCTGACAATAAATTGCTCACAAGTTATATACCTGCACTGGGAAAGGAGATTTTATCACCAGTATTTCCATATAGAAATAAAATTGTAGTTCAGAACCAAAGGAGGAGGGGAATATACACATGTGTATATATGTATATGTATATATAAATTTTATGTCTTTTTGTTTAACTTGTTATAGGCTTCTTTTCCCTTTGTATTCTTCCACAGCTCCTACTGGGCTAAGTCTCCACTGTCTTGTCCTAGGCACACAAAGACTCACTTGTAAAGGAAGCATAAGCTAGCATATAGGCACATGATCATGGTTGCACTTACTTAACTATCTGATGCAGGAAAGATTCCAATCTTTGATTCCCAACCCCCCCCAGTTAATGTAAATTACCCTTTGACTCACAAATCCTGGTCCCTTTGAATTCCAATAGAAGATCCCACACTGTCCCAGCCCCACCCGGATCTGAGCCAACTTTGGGGCTACACCCAAAAGCCCCTCGAGCTAAGTCTCTGACTTAAAAGGAGACTTTTTTGCTGGGAATCCCTCTTTGCAGAGATTCCAAACATGGCAGCCATGTGAGGACCCTCTATCCACTGGACCCTCTGTCCAGTGCCCTCCTTATCTCTACCTTCGCCTATCTCCTACTTCTAAACTCAGTAATAAACCTCTTTTATTAATCTAGCTCTCGGGCTAATAAATGTTTTTATTACCGCCGTATCCTTGCGCCGAATCCAAGGGGGTTGCAGGGGAGCTCTGTTTGACTCCCTATACCCCAAACCTGCCACTGGACCTTAACTAAACCCTAATTTCATTTAGGTACCCCAAATCTAGACCTCAACATGTGGTCTACACCTCAACATATCCACTAGTAAGAATTAGGTTCCTACAAGTTGCAGATTCCCTCCCCCAACTAATAAGCTTTATAAAAGCATTTTAAAAGATGTAATATATCAAAATCAACACTATATATGTATATTTGTGTGTATATGTTTATATATACATATGTGAACATATTTTCATCTTTGTAAAGTTTTTGGAAGTAGGCCTTTAAGGAAACAGAACCTAATAAATAGTCCTTGAAAAAAGATTTTGTCCTTCATTGCATTTTCTCTCAATTAGTCCTATATGTAGCTCCTTTTTCCACCTACAGAATAAACTTTCAGTTTAAATAAAGAAATGAAAAATCTTCCAACTCTTGAAGTTTTAAAGAACAAAAGTTAGGGTAAATCCCTATTCCTCCAGTGAACCAAAGTATAACTTGCCATGTTTCTGTTGGCTTAACAACTGCCCCTTTTAAAATGTATAATGGCATCTCAAATGTGTGTATACTAATGAAAATCCCTTGCTGTTACTACTGGGATCACAACATTTCTGTTTGCTCTACCCAAAAGTACTTGTTCTGTTTTTCAATTATTTCTTTCTACTCTCCCTTGAGTCCAGTCTCTGTGCTAAGCTGTGAACTTGCTGCAAATGCCACTGGAGAGTAAAACGTCCCTTTGCACAGTAGGCACCAATGCAAAAACATATATTCTGTGGAGCTAAATGACTTTTTAACTAAAAGGCCAGGAGATTTTGTTTAGGAAGTTAATGGAGGAGGTGCAATCAGGACTGGAGTGATGATCTAGAACATTATGAAGAAAAACAGACCCGATTTTATTCCACTATTATGAAAAGACTTTTACCTTATTTGTGATATTTTCCTCCATGGAGTGTAATGTACAAAAAGGTAGGCAGACTAAAAAATAAACAGAGTGAAAAAATCAAAGCATTACTTCTTGAAATAAAGAATATAACTTTAACATGCTCGGGATGTTAGTTTCTATAAAATGTTTTTAAAAAGAAGAATTAGGCTACAGCACTATGGCTGATGCAAGAATTTGGCACAACAAAGGTCCTCCTGGGACAATCTAAAAAGACCTTGAAAAAAGACCTTAAGATCTGGGTTTAACTGGTATATAGAGTAAATGCTTCCAGACTAGGTCCCCTGAAACAGCAAGCAGGGATCCCTGAGGTTAGCTGGGTTTGAAGTTAGCTTCTGCCCTATTCACAGGAATTTCCCCCTCCTGCACATTGTGGGGAATCAGGGGTCTAAGTCTAGGAAGACTTAGGGAACCTCTGGTGATTAAGAACACCAGTACCAGTTGTGCTGCTGAAATTGGTCTGGATGAGGAAGAACTCTCACACTTGGTGAATGCAAAAGCAATGAGGCAGGGAAGCTGTTGGCTGCAGTCAGTTACAGAAGGAGGGGAATGTTTGGTTTTGGGTTCTAGGACATAGGGGAGATCTGAAGAAAAGCCAGAGGCTTCATCCCCTTCACCTCAGAACTACAGTTGATTTCACTAATAACTTCCCATTGAAAGAGAGACAGACAGACAGACAGACAGAGACACAGATAGAGACAGACAGATGGAGAGACAGAGACAGAGACAGAGAGCGCAGATAAATGAGAAAGAACCCAACCATAGAAAGTTATTATGGGAAGAGAGAACACCAGAGTTCATCTTCAGAGGAGGACATTGAAATATATATATATATATATATATATAAAACCCTCTCTTATTCCAAATAGCAACTTTAGATGACTACTGCCCAGAAAAAAGAATTTATTAAAGAATTCAAAAAAAGACTATAAATCAAATGAGAGATTGAGGGGGAAAAATCATATACAATACATGAAATTTCATGAGAACTTAATTTAAGTTGTAATTTGTTCAGGAATGTGATACTTAGCCAACAAGTGTGCATACCTTAACATTGTACTCTAATTTATGTAACCTAATGAGAAAGAACTACATATAGAACACAAACAATAAAATAGTTACACATTTATTAAATGGCCACCTTTGCTAGGATAACAATGGAGATACAAAGACAAAATAATTCCTACCTAATAGCAAACACAATTATGGTAGTGCTCATCCAATATCCCAACACCAGAGTTTTAAAGTTTTGAAATTCCATTGTAAATGAAAAAAGAGGTTTCTAAATAAAAACAATTATTAGAACTATCCATTAAAAGTCAAGAAAGGCATCATGAATGGTATGCTGCAGAGATGTCAAATATGTCACTAGAAAATGACTCCAACAGAATAAAATATATTTCGGAAATGCTTTTTAAATATAAAAGAATGTAATAAAATATAGAAAACATTTTTTAAAGCTAAGACAATATACAACTCTCAGGGATCCATATATATATATATATATCAATTCCCTACCTCCCACCATGTCTATTTGATTTTGATCCACTGGTATCATGAATATAGAACCAGGCTTAGGGTTAATACAGATGTAAGTTCTCCCATTTCTGACACTTAAATATGCCTTGGAAAAGTCATTTAAATTTTATGTGACTCAGAAAATTTCCTAAAATTTAAATTCTAATTCTGGATGGGCTGATTAACACCTCCTGCATGGGGATTAAAGGGGAAAAGGCCAGCTTCAACTGGTGAAGTTCCTATTCATCTAAAATATATTTTAAGAAACACAAGTAACTTAAACACTACTTCTAGAAATAATCTTTGTTTTCCATAAACCAATGCCAATGAAAGAAGTATTTTAGTTCAGTCTCTGACTAAAAACTTTCAGGAACTCAAAATTAAGTTGCTTTCAGTAGAGTCTATGACCTCTTATACAAAAGGACTATTTGACGAGATCAGTCACATCATTCATATATATGTGTGTGTATACATAAATATGCATACATAAATATAAATATATATATATATATATATATATATATATATGAGGCATAGGTAAGTGTAAACATGAATTCCTTTTTTTTCCTCCTATAGATCTCAATTTAAATATTGATATGAATTGAAGATGATAAAAGAAAAAACTCATTTTTCAGGATACTAATCTATTACTAAGAGGATCTGAAAGTATTCCCCCAAACAGAATAACCTCATACTTTTCTCTGACTAGACAGGGTAGTCACACGATCACTCTTAGTCACAAACATAAGCAGTGAACTCATCCCCTTCACATTTAAGTTCTGACCTCAGCTAAACTCATTCTATAGTCTATGAACAAATTTCTCACTTCTATTTATGTTTCATCTACTTAACAGCTTATTAAAACTTTCTTAGACTATTTTTAATCTCCATTCTAGGGGAAAGCAAAAAAAAAAAAACATTACCCCCACCTTAGAATAGCTACACAATTTATTCCTTTTTCTTTAAATATCCAAACCTCCAACTCCTCAGGATTGGCCAAAGGTTTTCCCACTGATTTATTTCCCGTGATGTCAAACATCTAATTTTCCTTAAAATCCATGATTTAATTGAGCATTTTCTGCTATTTTTTTTTTTTCAGAGAACTTTTTCATCTCATCTCTGATCCCTAGGAGGAGAAGTTACAAATGCAATTTCCCCAACAATGACATTGAATTAGCATTCAAGAAGAATCAGAGCTCTTATTTGTTCCCACAAGAGACCACAAATGGTCCAAATCATTCAGTAAATCAGCAATCATTTATTAAGTGTTTGAATATTCCAGACACTGTGCTAGGCAACAAGGACTGGGAATACAAAGTCTAATGTTAAGCAGTAGTCCTGCTTTCAAGGAGCTCACATTCCACCTGGGGAGAAAGCATGCATATACATTGGTTTACACAAAATGTATGAGATAAATACAAGATAATTGAATAAGGGAGAGCTAGCATCAGGGAAATTTGAATTCTTGCCCTTCTCTCTAAGAGAGAAGAGTTTTGAAGGAAACAAGAGGCTGAGTCTAAGAAGTGGATGTAAAAACGAAGAGCATGTAGGCATGAGGGACAACCAATAAATGCAAAGGCATCAGGACAGAAGATAAAGTATTGTGGATAGGGAATGGCAGGATAGTCAATTTGGCTTAACCATAGAATGAATCTGTTCTTTTCATTTTATATTTTTATATACTGAGTCCTCTAAACCTTATCCAGAGAGCCCAATATTTAAGAACAAACAATTTTCATGCATACTGTGGAATAAATAATGAATTCTCAGAGAATTTTTCCTGGAATTTACCAACCCACATTTAATATTTGTTTGAAATAATGCACATTAATAGAACTATTATGATTATTGAATTTTCTATGAAAACCTAGAGAATATTTTAAACATCTTGAAATTGAATCTCACTATTTTTAATGACATATCCGTCAAGTGTTTTTCTGCTACCTACACTCATCATTGCTAGGAGTGATTGTAGTTTATATGTGATGGTGAAACATTCCAGTTCTTTACCAAAAAAATCCCAAATAGGTCATAAAGAGTTGGATATGACTAAAAAATATCTGAAAAACAACTTCATTTGATGTCTCAGAACCCATGAGGCTAAATGTCATCTGATGTGCTTTAGTGGGAATTCAGATAGATCATTTGTTATGAAAACTTAATTTTACTAAATAAAAAAATATAACTGCTATAAATAGAATATAATTAAGGGTGAAATGAGTAAGAAAGGGGTAAGGCATGTGTTAATATTTAATTGGAAGAACAATAGATTGAAGTCCTAGGTTTAGGTCCAACTCTATAGCACAATGGACTAAACACTGGGGTGGATTCAAGAAGAACAATATTCAAATCTGGCCTTAACTCCTTAATAGATGTGTGACTCTGGACAAGTTACTTTTTGTTTGCCTCAGGTCTACTGTACAATGAGGTTAATAACTATAGCTATCTCCTTGAGTTGTTGTGAAAAATCAAACGGCATAGTATTTCTAAAAGGCTTAGCACATATGCCTGAAACATTGTAGGGGCTAAATAAATGCTAGTTTTCTTCTCTAGGTCTCAGTTTAATTACCTATAAAGGGATTGAACTCGATTGCAGGATCTCTATGGTCTCCTTCAGTTCTGTGATTTTTAAGTCTAAGAAATCCTTACATATGTAAGTCAGGGTTTTGGAATACATTCCTGCTAATCAGTGTCAATGATGCTTTAATTGCTTATTGCTCACCAAGTAGAAAAGCCAGATGTTCTGATTTTTAAGGACATTCCACCCACCTACCAAATCTCTGAGAGCTAGCTTTAATTATCCATGTGGGGCTTTTTGTTTCTTTGTCAGTGGCTGAGAGGGGAAAAAAAATCACAAATCTGGTCTTGGAGTGTCTGGTAAGCAAAGTACAGAATTTACAATACTTATCTGATAAGCAGTCTGTCCTGAAGCAACAATGTGGAAAGAGGCAACAGCCATCTTTGGATAACACCTTTGTCTTTGGTGTTCAAAAACAATCACAATAACCACAGCAACAGCACAATGGCTCCCTAAAGATTTTGCTACCCTCACCATCAAAGCATTGAGAAAATAACTAAGCAAACATATTTTAATAGATTTGAAGCATAACAGTAGGACAAGTTCATAATAGCTGAAAATATCTGAAGCTGACCCTGCTATTTTCTCCCAAAACTTTTTGGTAATGACCTCTTTCTTTAATCTATTCTTAGGGTTTGGGGAAAATCATTGCTAAACACCATTTTCCATTTTGAAGGAAACACTTTATTTCCTTTTTTTGAAAACCAGACCAAGGTTTACCCATCTCCAGCCCTCTGGTTCTTCATTGTGTCTCAAAGTTCAGTGGGAAAAGTTATTGGAAGAAATTGTTTAAGAACTCTGGAGTAGAGTTCCTCAAGAACAAGTGACTTGAATACTGACAGAAGACAAGAGCTCCTTGTCACTTCCTCACCCTGAAATTCAGTTCGCTGATAACCTCTTTTACACTCTACTTCTTAGGCAGAAGGTTCATGTGACATATGAAATAAGAATTGAGTAAATGGACTTCTTTTTTTCCTGAATCATCTTCCCATCTACCCTAAGAAGGTTTTTTTTTTTAATCATGTAGGAGCACTTCTTAAGTCTTTAGTTTCCATCACTCCCATGACAACATCAGTCAGTTTCTGAGTCTTGTCAATTTTACTTCTATCCTTTCTTTTTTCTTGAATCCCTCCCTTTCTCTCTGCTCATTATTGATTCTCATTAGCTCTCATTGGATTGTTAAATAGCCCTTAAGTGGTTTCATTGCTTCCAGTTTTCCCTTTTTTAATTCATATCTTTCTTTTTTCTTACTTGGATTTGTTTTTTTAAAAAACATGCAATTCTTTTAAATAGGTTTATATCTTTATCATGCAACACAAGAAAAATCAGATCAAAAAATATGAGAAATAAAATAAAATGCAAACAAACAACAAAAAAGGTAAAAATACTATGTTGTCATCCACAATCAGTCCCCATAGTCCTCTCTCTGGGAACAGATGGCTCTCTTCATCACAAGACCATTAGAACTGGCCTGAATCATCTTGCTGTTGAAAATTGCTACATCCATCACAGTTGATCATCATATAATCTTGTGGGTACAATGTGCAGTGTTTTCTTGGTCTACTCACTTCACTTAGCATCAGTTCATGTAAGTCTCTCTATGCCTTTATGAAATCATCCGCTGATTATTTCTCATAGAACAATAATATTTCATAATATTCATATACTATAACTTATCAGCCATTCTTCAATTGATGAACATCCACTCAGTTTCCACTACCTTGGAACTATAAAAAGGGATGCTACAAACATTTTTGCACATGTGGGTCCTTTTCCCTTATACAGGACCAGTAGAGACACTGCAGGATCAAAGGGTATGCACAATTTGATAGCCTTTTGGGCATAGTTCCAATTGTTCTCCAGAATTGTTGGATCAGTTCACAACTCCACCAACAATATATGTGTTTCAGTTTTCCCACATCCCCTCCAACGTTCATCATTAACTTTTCCTGTCATCTTAGCCAATCTGAGAATAATCCATCTTTCTAAATAAACTTCCTGAAACATGGATCTGACTATGTCACTTCTCTCAAAGATATTCAATAACTCCCCCTTATCTATAGCTTAAAATGCAACCCTTCCACTTAGAATTTAGAATCTGTCACAATATAGTTCCAATCTGCCTTTCCAAACTCATTTCATATTTGTCTGCTTCATGTACTTTATTTTCCAGGCAAACTTACTGAAATCCTATTCCCTGAATCAAGCAATTTTTATGCTTTATCAAAAGTTTTAACTCATCATAGATTTTAGCCATATTATGTCTTGATAGTTGTAAAATTATACTATCTTTTTAATTGATATTTGTTAATTGTTGTGTGACTTTGAACAAATCATATAATTCCTTTAAGACTATTTCCTCATCTATAAAGTGATAGAGCTAGACTTGACGGACTTTATAATGCCCACACACTCAATCTGTGATTCTGCAATTTTGCATTCCCATTTCTTTTACATGCATTTTTTTTAATGCATCTAAATGATACATTTGGTGGAACACTAGAATGGGACTCAGAAAGAAATGAGTTTGAAAACTTTGAAATAATTTTATCTATATTATCACTTGATTTCTCTCTGTTTCAATTTCCTCATTTGTAAAAACAAAAAAAGAGTGAATTGGAATTAATGGTCTCCAAGGTATTGTGAGTTCTGAATTTCATATTTGAAGCTAATTACGAATTCCCCAGAAAAAAAATGTGAACTTTATGAGTGCAGAGCCTATTATATTTTTGCCTTTCTATTTCATTATCAAGGACAGTATCTGATCTATTAAAAAGAAGTTTAATAAATGTGTTTTATGGGTAAACATTTATAAGCAAACTGTAGCTATGTTAGTTTCTTTAGATTTCATATTAGTCATTATGATGTTAGTATTGGTTATCTATATTAATTGAAATACAGATACTAATTTTTCCTATAAATTACATTGTATATTACATGATATTATATTTTATATGCAGTCTTATATATGTTGTATATTTTATTATATTATAATTAAATCTTAATCATAATTATTACTTAAATATATAATTAATTATATATTAATATATTACATCTATTAATTTCTTTATATACTTCCCTCCTTAGTCTCTTGTTCTTAAAAAATCCTAAAATTTATTCTTTATTATTTTCATCATTGGTTATCATTTGTTTTTTCTTTCAATTATTTCCCATTTATTTTAACAGTTTATATTTTCATTTCCATCACAAAATACAATTATAAAAATTATAAAATTATAAAAAAAAACTTCTTTATTCTATTTTGTGCATTTTTTGGTCCTACTTACTAAAGACTTTCTTTCAATGTCGTTAAGTGTCTCAAGTTTGATTTGATATATGATTAATTTAATTAATCCTATTTGATAATTTCTTTCTGACCGTGTCATTTTCCTCTTCATTAAACTCCCGTTCCCTGTTGTCTCTAGTATCAATTAGAAAATCCTCTGGTATTCAAAGTCTTTCATGATAGGTTCTCTTCTGATCTTCTTACACCTTAGTCCCTCATCTCTTACCCAAAACTTTCTGACCCACTAATTCTGGCTATTATTGTTCCTGATACAAGACACTCCATCTTCTGATTTGAAGCATTTTTATTGACTGTACCCCATACCTGGAATTCTCTCATCATTGCCATTCCCTGGCCCCGTTAGCTTCCTTTAAGTCCCAAATAAAACCCCACCTTCTACAGGTGATATTTTCCCATGCCCTTTCATGTTAATGCTTTCCTTCAGAGATTACCTGCAAGTTTTTTCTATATTTGTTTTGCTTGTATATTGTTATTTGCATGTTGTCACCTCAATAGATCGTGAACTCCTTAAGGGCAAGGACTTTTAAAATTTTGTCTTTTTATGGCTCTATCATTAAATACATTGTCTGACACAAAGTAGGTGTTTAACAAATACCTGACTGACATCATTATTTTTATTGCATTTCTCTTAATTCTATATTATAAAACAATCATATTTATTAAGCAATGCTGTTGTCCAATGTTCCTTTAGGGGAAAGATTGTTTCTCAGTTTATCTTTGTATTCTTGGAATTTAGCAGTGAATTGCTCATAGTAAGTGCTCCTTAGAGGGATTTGAATTCACTTCTAGTAGCAGCCAAGGGATCATCTATCTGCAAGTAGGAAGTAGAATAGTCATCAGGGAATAAAGTACAAATTCTTTGGGAGGGAGATTCCTGAGGATTCCCACCAGACTCAAAGGTGAGGGGAAAGGGAAGTTGATGGACTTTGTAATGAGATCCCCCTGTATTTTGGAGTTTGTCATCTGGAAGGATCTGTCTCTCTTACTTTAAAATATTAACAGAAGGGTTTTCTTGACTCAGTTTCTTCCACTGTGCAGGGAAGCTATAGTTACAGCTTCTATTTCTGGGGAGACCTGAAGAACTTAATTTATGCTTTTATATAACTAAGAACATGATTACAGGCTGTTATGACTTTTTATACAAGTCACATATGGAATAGAATATGAATAAAGAAATCTTGGCAGATTGAAAAAATTATAAGTACAAGGTAGAATTAGTGATCCCAAAATCCTTTTCCACAAGTTGGGGAAACTAAATTTCTAGGAGGATAACAAGAGTCAGAAGTTCTAATCAGGAGTGTCTTACTTATGCATTGCTCAATCATTGAGTATGAGAGAAATCATGTTAAGTGTATTGGAGGTAAGGTTAATGTCCATTAACAGCAAATGAATCTATGTAAACTTTAAATCAAAGTGTTTAGACCATTAATAAAATATTAAGAAAGTATTTTAAAAGCACCAAAGAAGCCAGAAGCTCATCATTTCTTAATGAAACATAAACCTGAATGGAAATATATTTTTTTTAAAAAATATCACCTCTTTACCTTTATACACTCCCATGGATATAATGGGATGAAATAGAATTATTATAAAATAACACCCTCTTCTTGACTTTAATTAAGTGATTTAAATATAGACTCATTAATCTTCATGTTAGTGCCAACGACATATTTGCAAGGAAAAAAGGCTCAGTGTGGTCAGGCAGCAAATTTACCAGGGAACAGTCCAGATGTGTCCTAAAATTTTCCTGCTTATTAAATGAACTAATGTCAGAACTAGTATCTCTGGGTTTCCATGACCATAGATAGGCCTTGGTAAATTGGAAGGAGTAAATCTTTCCAAAACTCCTTATCTAACTTCCACTACAACTATATACAGAAACACAGGGCTCTCCTAAATTGACAAAAGTGCCTTCTAACAAAACTCAGGCATTTCACCTTATCTTTGCTTCTATGATTAGTCTTCCTATTTTACTGCAAAAGAAAAAAAACTCCCACAAATATGGAAGTAAGTTTAAAAGGATAGGATATATATAAACTATATCAGATGGCTTGCTGTTTTGGGGAGAAGGATGGCAAGGGAGGGAGAGAGAAACTTTTGGAATACAAAATCTTATAAAAATGTTAAAGATTATCTTTACCTGCATTTTGAAAAATAAAATACTATTGAGGGGGGAAAAGAAAATAGAGGAAAAAGCCAAATATGAAATAACAGAGTATCTGCAACAGGAAAACATGCTTTACACAAAGGAAGTTCCCAATAACATAACACACAGAACAGATTCTTTGTTTTGGTACTTACTTGTGAAATAACCACGTAAAGTTAAACTGTAACCATTAGTAAAAACTTCAACTTACCACAAACAAGTTAAAAACAATTAGTTTTCAAATTTAAAAAATTTAGAAGCCACAGATCTTGGCTAATAATCTATTTCTGGCACAGCAAAAATAATTGGAAAAATTATATGAAATAACATAATATTTCTCATAGACTGCTCTCCAAGAACTTAAATGTCCTTTATAGGACATTTCATTTTCAGTAAGTTGGGGTATTTGCTACTTATCTGACTTGTGCTACATTAAAATTTGAAAAATGTGTAACAAAAGTGACAGAGGCTCCTCCCCCTTTTCTAATAACAATTTTTTGGACTGAGACACATCCTGTGGAACTAAACATTCACATTTTGTCTCTTTGAGAAAAGGCACATAAATCTGAACCTTTGCTAATGTATGTATAACTGGAGTTCATGGATGGTCTTCATATATCCCTCTAACTTAGGGCTCTGCCAATAAAGACTGACCAGTGAGCAAGTGTGGAGTACAAAGAGTGAGAGGAAATATTTTTGATCTCTTTTAAGAGAGACTCTTTCTGGGTTCCAAATCAATGCCAACTGTCCCTTCGACTTACAATTTGAGGAGATTCTCACCCTTTTCCACTCACTCCCAGCAACATGGGCAATCGTGAATGTGAACACAAGTCAAGAAAATACATGATTACCTAGGTGAGCTCTCAAGCATGAATATTAAGTCTCTGCCTTACTCTTCTGTTTTATGTGTTTTTCCCTAAGCCCAAGTCCCTGAACAGTGAAACTGAGGCACAAACATTTCCAATCCTGAAGTAATCTTGTGAGTTCAAGTGATAGGGAGCTGGTTCCCCTAAAAGACGTGATTTCTACAAGCTGATCATCACTACCAGAATTGTTTAGTTGAAAAGATTAAGCAAAACCAAGACATACTCTGATTTGCCAGGAAATCTAAGTTTTTGAGTTGTTCAGAAAGCATAGTTTAGGATGAATGTGAAATACATATGTGTCGAGCAGCTTTAACAAAATTGTTTTATGTGTCCTGGGACCTCCTTACGTGATAAATTGTTGTTTATTTTAAATGTCTGTTAATGTGTGCTTATAACTGTTTTGTTATGAATATTTTCAGCCATTGTTCAGTCATTTTTCAGTTGTATCTGATTTGTTGTGACACCATCTGGGGTTTTCTGGTCAATGATCTGGGATGGTTTAACAATTCCTCCTCCAACTCAGCTTAAAGATGAAGAAACTGAGGCAAACAGGGTTAAGTGACTTAGATGAAGTCACACAGTTAGTAGATATCTGATGCTGAATTTGAACTCAGATCCTCTTGACTCTAGGTCAGGCACATTATCTACTATGTTACCTACCTGTCCCCTGATACATTTCTCTGGGTTCCTGACCTATATTTGATATATACTTTATACATTTATATACTAAGTAATTTTTTGAGAAGAGATCTATTAATCCCCTTAGGGGAGATCCTAGACATGTCATATTTAAGATTTGCTGCATAAGTATTCTCTACTGCAATTTAAGAAGCTGAGATAGAATGTCTAAACAAATCCAAAGGTGAGACCTCAGAGTCTAGAAGTGCTTAAGTGCTGTCTAGAAAATAAAGCCACTTGATAAAGGATCAAGTTCTAGGAAGGAAAACAAACCAAAAAAGGATTACTTTTGGTCAATATGAAACTTTTATATTTCATTAACCAAACTCATCTTTCAAGGGTAATGCCCTTGCTGTCATTTTGAAACATGGTTGGACTAGTACATCAGATTTCTGCCATAGGTGAGCAAATGTTTTTGTGTCTAGAAGAATAAACTAATATTCTTCTCTGCTGAGTAAAATAGATGTTCTAAGCAAAAGTTGTCATTAGGATTTATGATGTAGTTTCTTGCTTTCAGCAATTTACAAAAATAAAGAAGTTTTCATCTGATCTTGCCATTAAACAGAATAATATATGATATTATTACATTCCCTTGATTAAAAAATACTGTATCAGTTTGTTTACAAACAAAATGAAGCCATGCAATATGGGAAGCAGAGAAGAAAGGAGACAAGCATTTAAGTGATTTCTATGTGCCAGGAACTATATTCTAAAATGCATGCAGGATAAACCTTTCCAGAAGAATTTTTGCTATTTTTAGAAAACCACAGAAGGTATTCACCATCAAAATAATATTATTATTGTCCAATCATTGTCATCATATCCAACTCTTCTTGGACCCCCATTTAGGATTGTCTTGGCAGAGGTATTAAAATGCTTTGACATTTCATTTCTTCAGTTAATTCTACAGATAAGGAAACTGAGGCAAATAGATTTAATTACTTGTTTATCGTCACACAGCTAGTGTCTGAGGTCAAACGAACAAAGGAAGATGAGTCTTCCTGACTCTAGGTCTGGCACTCTATATATGTGCCACATAGCTGCCCCAATTAAAGCCATAGTTTGACATAATTCCTTTTCATTTCTTCTCAGATTCAACCTTTCATTTAGCTAGCTCAACTTTATGCTGTAAAATGCTGTTGAATCTATGGAATCCCAACTGTTGCCATTCATGTTTTGCCAAAAAAAAATTTCAGGTAACTGCTACTATTTTGTACTTGTTTTATTCCAAGCTCCTGTTTTTCTAAACTTATGTTCAGAATTGCACGACTTTAATGAGTTCTACCATATTTTAAAATACCTAATCTTGTTACTGTTGTACAGTATGCTTTTATTTCACCATTATAGATCTCATCCAAGGGCTTTATCTATTACTTTATTTAGAAAACAGAAGCTTTAGTCTTCTCTTTTCTTTTTCACAACTAAATTCTCCCCAGTATCATCCTTCATTCTCTTTCAATTTACTCTAGTTTCAAAGGAATAAATGATCCTTCCTCTTTTTCCTAAAGCTGGCCTCTCTATTCCCCATTCCCTTTATCTTTTCTGGTGTCTTATACTTTGTCTCTAATTTGTAGGCCCTATATATATACTGTTTCATTTTCTGCTGCTTATAAATCAGATTTCCTTCATGATTTAAAAAAAAGAAGAAAATGAAAGAAAAAAAAAAAGAAAAGAAAGAAAAGTTCACATGACCCTGCCATATTCTCAATACATCATCGTCTATCTTCTTTCCATTTCACACCCAAATTCCTAGAGAAAAAAAAAAACAACATTTATATTTGTTGTCTCCAATTCTTCATCTCCAACTAATTTCTCAATTCCTCAGAATGTTGCCTCTGAATTCCATACTGAAATGAAATTCCAAAAGAAGGTGGTCACAACCTCCCAGTCTTCTCAGGAAGGGAGATGAAAACACCAAAGAAAATGGGAAATCAAATCAGATTAGTGGGTTTCTGAAGGGGCTTGAAACAGGTATACATAAATCCATCAATATGGGAGGTATTACACATAATTACATAAGCACATAGCAATATAACACAGGCTAGTAGTAACATAACAAATAACATGAATTAACATAAGAATTTATACATGTCCATAAGTCCTAGAAATAGTCCAAAAGGAATCCATTGTCCATTAGTTCATGTGCCAGGAATCCAATAATTTCTGCAAGCTTTCAAGTATTGCAATAGTCTCATCAACAATTTTTCATCTCAAGAAATGCAATGATTCCTGCTGGTTTTCAAGTCCTTGAAACAGTCTCATCTTGTGTTAAGGAATCCAATGATTCCTGAAGATTTTAAAGTTCTTTTAACAGTCTCATTGTCAGCCATGCTCTTTCAGTGTCAGAAGTTTCTTAAATCTTCTCCTTTGTTTTCAAGTTTTTGTGATTTTCTCTTTCTCTCTGATGGACAAGGCAAATACAGCTCGTTGGCACCTATCTGATTCCTTTTCCCTCTGTAGAGATACAAGCAATTCCTCTTCCCCAAGCTGTTAACCTATTTGGTCCCTTCCATTCACCACTTTCTGGGTCTCTCCACATCACCTGGCGATTATCTAAAGATAGTGGAGCTGCTTGCACTGGACACTGTCCTTCTGGTGGGTTATAAAACCTGTCTGCTGGAACCAGTGCATTTTTATCAAAAATTTTAAAAATTAATGGTATAGAGAACTAAATTTAGAAATTCTCTAGGGTTACCCATAGCTTCTCCTTTTCACCTAGTTTAGAAAATTTCTTTGTTGTACTCATTCTAATTTCTGGGTTGAGGAGACTTTTCCACTGGAATCAGGATCAGAGCTTTTTCCATTAAAATCAGGATTCTGACAGCCCCACGTTGGCAGCCAAAATGTGGTGTTCTTCTTCTTTTGTATAATATATGATGGTTCTCTCTGGGAGCAGGTTTCTTGGGGAGGTTTCTGGAGGCAGCCTTAGTTTTGGTTCCGATTAATAATCACCTCAAATGCAGCCAGGGATTAAAGTACAGTCTTTTATTGTTTCTTCCAAAATACCCTGGTTAATTTTCTTAGACGTCTATCTCTCTACTTGGTTCCAAGAGCTCTTGCAGCTCATCCTTTGTCTCTTCCAGCTTCTGCTTCTAGCTCAATTCTGACTCGTGGCTTCTCAATCTTCAACTGATGCTCCCCTCTCAATCTTTTCAACTGAACTCTCAGCTGTTTTTATGATCTTTTAGAGGTGTAAACTCAAAGAGTAACTCTTCCTCTGAGAGTGGGATTATGGGAGGTGTGAATTTGGATATCTCATACTGAACCCTGAAATCTCCCAAATGTGTGAACTAATGTGTGAACTCTCAAAGGTGTTAACTTAAGCATTTTTTCTATCAATACTAGTGACTTAACACCTTGTAAGAATTTGCTCTGTGTGAACCAATAAGCATTGTATCAATTCCATTAAGTTAACATTAGGATTCTAACAGAAAATGAAAGAAAAAAAAAAAAGAAAAGAAAGAAAAGTTCACATGACCCTGCCATATTCTCAATACATCATCCTCTATCTCCTTTCCATTTCATACCCAAACTCCTAGAGAAAAAAAAAAAATTATATTTATTGTCTCCAAATCTTCACCTCCCATTAATTTCTCAATTCCTCAAAATGTTGCTTCTGAATTCCATACTAGAATGAAATTCCTCTAATTCATGTTAATAACAATCTTTTAGATTGTTTCTCAATCTTCATCCTTCCTCATCTTTCTGCAGATTTTGACATTACTGACCACTTCTCTTCCTTTGATACTCTAGCCTTCCTTAACATTTTTATCTGTTCTGGCTCTCCTACCTGTCATTTGAATATTCTGTTTCCTTTTCTAGATGATCATTCATTTCTCTCTCCCTGGATACCATGATTAAAAGTTACCTCTCTTCTCTCCTGACATTGTCTTTTAGTGATCTCATCAGTTACCATGGGCTTGAGTGCCATCATTATGCATAGGTATCTAAAATCTATATAATCAGCACAAATTTTCTGCATGAACTTTAACAATACCATTTGCTAGCTGGACATTTTTGCTGTCCCATTGACATCTCAAACCCCAAACATTGAAAATATAACTCATTGTTTGTCCCTTGAAATATCCTCATTTATGATTCTTCCTTGTTATTTTTAAGGCACTTGTCAAGATAAGTCTATCGTCATCTCTAATCTCTTCTCTTTTTGGTAGTAATTTATTTGCCAAGGCTAGTGACGTCTGCCTTCTTGTGTACATCTCCTTCTCTCTACTCTAGTTTAGTCCCTACACATCTCAGAGGGAACACCTATCCCAGTGAAATCACACATCTCTGAAGTATTAAAGAGCATTTCAAATGAACATCCATATGTCTTATTATCAAGTCCAATTATTCTTCATGTATGTATTTGTCTCCTCATCAAATAAGTCATATGCTCATGTGGTCAACAGTTAAATATACTATTGGTATTTAGCCTGGAGAAGAAAATACAAGGATATATCATAGCTTAAGTTTGATATTTAAGCTGGAATAGTTACGAAAGACCTAAGATCAGTGATAAACATTTGTCAAATTTTGTGTATTCTTTATTCCCATAACTCACATCTGTCCCTTTTCTCATCATAGGACTACTTCTCTTGTAGCAATTTTCAAATTGATTCCTGTTCTTCCAATCAATCTCTTTTCAATCTATCTGCCACTCATGTGTCAAAAGCACAGATCTGAAAATGTTCCTACTCTGCTTAAGAATCTCCAGGGGCTCTCCATTGCCTCTAGGATAAAACACAAACTTCTCAGCTTAGTATTTAAAGTTCTTCACAACCTCCTATGTCTACTTTTCCAAACATACTTTATAACCCTTCCATTTAAGAACTCTTTTTCTAGTCATATTAACCTATTTTTGATTCCACAAACTTCATTCTTTCTTCTGACAACATGATTTTGCTATTTATTTCCCATGTTTGGAATGTTTTTCCCTGTCTTCTGCCTCTTTAGAAGCCATAATTTCCTTTAAAGTTTATTTAGAATAGGAAGCCCTTCCTGATTCTCTGCAGGTGTTAGTGTTCTCAGACTCCTAAAATTAAATTGTATTTATTTATCTGTGGACATGTTGCTTCTCTTCCAAAATATAATCCCCATGAAAGTAGTGGCTGTTGGTTTTACCTTTGTATCCCTAGCATTGCTTAGCAGAGTGCTTATCTATGTTAGGTATTTTTAAAATGTTTCTATAATTGAACATATTTAAGACTACTTAATTTAGCTAGGCTTTTATTGTTTCATCAACCATCTAATTCACAAAATGTAGCAGATTGAAAGAACCCTATTAGAAAAAATTTGGAAGATATTGTTGGCATGTTCTGTTCCCTCATCCCTACCCTCTTGGTTTCCTTGGCTTCATTTAAGACTTGCTGAGGCAAGAAATATTAAGACCTTTTCTGGTCCCCAACTTACTTCCTCACTTAGATTATTTTTCTTCAATTTAGTGCATATATTGTATAGACCTACCTAAATTTTCTCTCATTAGAATGAAAGCTCTTTGAGGTCAGGGACTATTTTTGTCTTTATTTGTATCCTCAACACATATTATAATGCTTGAAATTTAATAATTATCCAACAAATGCTTTTTAGATTGCCTGACATTTCAGATCTTAAAGTAATCATTTTTGGTTTCCAGTATGCTTTTAATGAAAAGTCTAAAAAATGTGTTATTTCATGTATAGTTTTTTTATGGTTTATATTATAATTACAGTATAGATGGGCATCTTTTAATACTTCTAAACACTTCCATTTCATTTTAAAACATAATATCTAACTTTCCATGGAATGATCACTATCTTCTCCATCAGCCAATATCCATTTGTCTCAATATATAACTCAAGGCTAACTCTAAGAAGTATGTCCTTTTAGCTAAAACCATTCCATGTCCTTTGTTCTTTTTAAAATATTAAAGTTTTTCATGGAATTAATGATAGTTATGTTGTCCAATTTTTTCTCACTGTATCTTGTTTTAATTAGATCACAGTTATAATATTGCATGGTGCTTTATCATTTAAAAACATTTTCATTAAATGTTTTTGTTACCCACTTCCCCCATATTAGTACTGGTGCACAGTGGAGTGCCAATAAATAATGGCAGAAAACGTACAGATGGAATACTTAATAACATAACTTTATTTTAAAGTCATGAATAAAAATATTTTTCACTTCATATTTCAGAGTGGGATGAACTTTGGATTTGGAGACAAAGGAAGTTAAATCCTGGCTTTGCTACTTGTTAGATTTGTGATTTTGTGCAAATCACGTAATATTCCTGCATCTCAGATTTCTCATATGCCAATTAAGAAGATTGGACTAAATAATCTCTAAGGCCTCTCTTTATCTCCCCGTCCATAACCTTCATATATTATGAGTTCTACATATTCAAATGTAGCAGTAAATCAAGGAATGAGTCAATGATACTAATGGATAGTGAATATAAGGGTGTATATATACATATATATTTATATACACATCTATAGGAGTGCACACAGAAAAATAATGTGTATTAAAAATTAAAATTCATCTTCATTATGAAGCACATATTTACAAAATATTCATAATTATTCTCTGTTGCTTTATCAGAAATGGATTGTCAATTATTTGGGGGGGGTTAAATTTATTAACTACAAAATTCATTAATTTAATCATATACAATAATATCATATAGTTGCAGTAATACTGATAAAACTCTCAACAAATCATTTGTTGATGGGTCTACTTAATAATACAGATATATCTGTCTATTAGATTGTCTGAGGGTACCAAAAAATTTCCCACCTAAGGATAAAAATTATTAACTATTTTTGAAAGCATTAATATAATGTTTCCCCTTAAGCTAGAACAGATGCAGTAATTTCTTATTCTAAATTTCTGAACCTTTTGAAATTCATTCTAGAGACTGACTCTTCACCCAGGGATTTCTGTGAATCCTCTCATTTTTCAGTTTTTCAAATAGATCTGACAGCTTTAATCTAAAGTAAAGTCTATTGCATACATTTTTAAAATTCCGTAAAGTACATGTAGTGATATAGATACAATGCCTGCTTCTGACTTGAAAAGTTTTATAGTGTATTTATATTGATGAGACTCCTATGGTAAGTGATAATTATAATCCATGTAGTTTTGTCAATGTTATTATATATTTAAAATTCTAGTCACATTGCTCAAGATTTTACATGGAGAGGACAAAACAACAAAGAAGAAGAGGAGTTTGGTGGATTGTATACAATTTTTAGTATATCATTAAAAAAGATCTATAGAAGAACCTAAAAAACCAAAGCCTTCTTTAAAGAAAAAGTGTGGATGGGGATGACAGGCCTGGCTCAAGCCAAGACTTTAGTCTAAGTTTGTTATAGGAATGAATTGAGAAACTCATAGGTCATTCATCAATTAACAAAAGAAGGTTTATTTAGCTATAACATAGAAATTACAGTCAACAAGCACTTGTTGACTTGGGCACTTTGTTAACATCTATAATAGCTAGCATTTGTATAGCACTTATAAAGTATTTTATGAATATTAGTTCATTTTAACCTCATAAAAACCTTAGAAGTTGGTGTTATTATTATTCCCATTTTATAAATAAGTGAACCAAAGTGAGGTTAAGGCACTTGATTGGTGACGCAGCATATAAGTTTCTGAGACAGGATTTGAATCACAGTTATTCTGCTTTTAGTCTAGAGCCCTATTCACTGTATGAATTAACTACTTTTTAGAAGCAAGCTTGATCTTTCTCCTCTCCATACAGAAAGTCATCTGCTCAGAAGGGAAGAATGTGTGGGACCATTCACAAAGTGCAGTGGGCCTTGACTCTATATAGGTAGGTCTTTCAATATCCTATAGTGACCAGAAAGTCATATCAGTATATGCAGAAACCACCAAGAAGTCAAGTGAGGAGGTGCTTGGCTTGAGCCTTATCTGCCTAGGTCATTTAAAATTTCACTGACAGTTTTATAGCATTTAATAGAGGTGGAGAGAGAGAGAGAGAGAAAGAGAGAGAGAGAGAGAGAGAGAGAGAGAGAGAGAGAGAGAGAGAGAGAGAGAGAGAGAGAGAGAGAGAGAGAGAAGAGTCCATCAGTGGGGACAAGGTAGAGAACTAAGGTAAACAGAGATTCTGTCATAGGTACTCTATCCAAGAAAAGGGATATATAAACCAAAATAAGAACCTTTCAGTAGTTAGGAAAGAACTTTTAAATCTCTACTGAAAATTAAGTGCACATTTTTTCCTGGGAAATTTTTTAAATTGTCTATGATATCCAGCTTTATGGATTAGTTTTGGGTTTTTTTTGCCTCTGAATCCAGAAGCTTATAGAAGAAATAAAAATGTTGAGGAGTAATGAATAAACATTTATTAAAAATCAAGAGGGCTGAACTATTCTTTGCTTTTTATTTATACCTACAAAACTCAGCCTTCATGCCTGACACTTACTGAGAGTTAATAAATGCTTGCTAATTAATTAATTCATAATACTCAATATAACATCTCTGTATCTCACCACATATACACTTCAGCCTTCTTCTTCCTTGAATATACTTTAATTGCAATCTTTCATTTTTCCTCTTAAGAGGAAGCTTATCTTCTAACCCTATCCTTCTGTCTCAGATCCTCCCTTCCATTTTTAAGTGCTTCACATCTATTTTCTCATCTTATTCCCACAACAATTCTGTGAGAGATTATCTCAATGGGTATAATTATCATTTTTTTAAAAATTAGAATACTGAGCTTATATGACTTGGCCAGGGACACAAACAGAGCAAGCATCAAAGGAAGAATTGAAACCTTTATCTCACTTAACTCCAAGTCTAGTAGTATTTATGTTGCAACTCTGTGCCCTCTTAGGAGTCAGTTTTGGCATCTTCATATAAGGGAATAGGTGTAAGTAATATTTAAGGGGCTGAACCAAGATGATTTAGCTATCAATGAATATGGAAAGTGAAAAAGAGAAGATAAAGTCAAGCATTTATTTGTCACCCACTCTACTAAACATAAAGATTACAAAGGCAAAAAGAGTCCTTAACTTCAAGGATAATCTAATAAAGAATAAAAATGATACCAAGATTTTGAACATGGGAGACTAAGTGAATTATGGTATCATCAATCAATATAGAAAACACAGGAAGATGCAACTAATTTGTCAATATAATTCAGGTGTTTTTATTAATTTTCTAGAATACCTACTTAAATGGCCAGCTAGATGGTATAGTGACCTGGGTCAGGAGGACCTGAGTTCAAATCTAATTGCAGATATTAACACTTTCCAACTGCGTGATCCTGGACAAGTCATTTAATCCCAATTGCCTTACCCCATCCAAAAAAATCAAATACAATACCTACATTGAAATTCCTTAGATATTTTTAGTTTAAGGCACTTGAATATTTATGATAAGCTTTATAATTTCCTTTACCTCCCTTATTCTAGGTTCACATTTCCAATTTATCTCCAGTGATTTTTTTTTTCTAAATGTTTTCTCAGATATTTCCATGGAATTTGAATTGAGCTTTGAAAGATAGTCAGGAATTGGGCAGATGGGGAAAAAAGGCAGGTCAGGGAACAGTCTGAACAGTGGCAGAAAGATTTCCAGAGCAGTTTCTCAGCAGTGTGGGTTTGATGCAATAATGATGGATAAGGCTGGGAAATCAGACAGTAGCTAGACTGTGGAGGGCCTGATCACAAAAGCTAAGGCTGATAGATGGATTCTGTGGGAGGTTTTGTATTTAGGTTTCACTCAAAACTGAAATTATATGCTGTGTTGTTTCTGTTTTATAGGATATGCACTTTGCACTTTCATGGGGAAAAATCCATTTCATAGGGTATTTAGGACATTAAATGGATTGAGTGATCTTTGTAGAATTTCATTTTTGCCTCCTTTCTTTCACTGGGTTTCTCCAAATGCCTCTAACAAGCATTTGTGACACCAAACTGTAGGTTCTTAGACTATTAGATCAGGTTCATGATGAACAGTATATTAGGAAAGATACATATTCCCTCTAATATTTGGAAGAGATTAGTCTTGATATCTTACATTTGGAACCATGTTTTACATAAAAACCTCTAGAAGTTTTTATCAGTGAGGGTTAATTTTAAATGATCTTAGAATAAAGGCTATCTCTGTTCTTTCTACTGAAAGGGACACGGATATAGCATCCCTGAGCTGAGGTTTTTTGCTTTATTACATATAGTAATCCTGGTGAACAAATAATTTCTGTTGTTGCCTTTTCCTTATTTAATGCTAAGCTTGAGATCTTGTAAGAACATGAACATGGATACAAAGTTCTTTCTAGAAAAAGAAGGATTCTATGTATATTATAGCTGAGTCAAATCAAAAACACATCTGAAAAAGAATAATCCATTTACTGAAAGTTGAAAAAATAATAACAATTCATATTCATAAATCCAGTTTTTAACTTTGTTTTAGCCAGTACTTTCTTGAGGCAGGTAGGTACATGAGTGTCAGACTTAGAATCAGAAAGATTCATATTCCTGAATTCAAATCTGGCCTCAGACACTAACTAGCTCTGTGACTCTGAGAAAGTCATGTAGTTTCTTCATCTGTTTCCTCATTTGCCTTAGTTTTCTCAACTGTATAGTAAGTTGTAAAAGGAAATGGCAAACCACTCCAGTGTCTTTTCTTGATAAAGACCTCAAATGGGGTCACAGAGAGTCAGACATGACTGAAAAATTATAAAAACAACACATTCTTTCCTAAATACTTTAAAGTCTAAAGTTTTTTCCCCTCATTTTGTTGCAAGAAATATCACTTACATGTCTACTTTCGCATTACTATCATATCTTTTTACAAACATAGCCACTGTATTCTTATCTGAGCTATAGTTATAGCTTCCTCTCATTGGTCATACTGTTTCTCATTTCCCTCATATCACAACATGGTCAGCAGAGTGTTCCATCTCATTCTTCTGCTCAAAAGCTTTCATTGGTTTCTTATTGTATCAAGAATAAACTCTGATCTTTGAGATCCTTTACAACAAAAATCCAGTCATTTTTTTCTCAGTGTATCTCATATTATTCCACTCATATACTTCATGTTTTTAAACTTTATTACTTGATATTCTCTAAACTCAGCATTCCATTTTCTTCTTTTGCATAGGTTATATCTTATGCCTGAAATATACTTCCCCTCACATTCAATCCAATTCACTTCAGACACTTACTAGCTATAAGACACTGTGCTAGATAAAAGAGTTGAAAAGATAAAGAGAAAGAGAAAGAGTTTTATGAGAAAAACAATTGACATAGACATATTTAAAACATAGTGATTGGAGTGGGGAGACCAATCACATTCAGGTAGACCAAGATAGATTTTGGGGGGACAAGATATCTGAACTAGATCCTGAAAGAAGATAAAGATTCTGGTGGTCTGGGAAGATAGATATTTTATACATATAATAAATACATATATGTGTTTATATTTATATAGATTTACATATATTTATATATATATATATATACATATATTTACATATATGTGTTGATGTCATTGACAGAGATGGTAATTAAACTCATGAGAGTTAATAGGATTAAATGTTTCCATATCATAAGCATTCATAGATTTTTCTCTTTCTCATTCATAAAATATATTCTAAGCTCCATAAGTAGTTTTACTTATGAACAATTATAGCATGAGAACTGAAGATTGCCCCCAACTGGCTCTTAGGGAATATCCATACTTAGGGAGCAAGAGATTGCTGTAATACAGCAAAAGAATTGAAACAGAAATATCTGAATGTCAGAAGAAGAATGAGAAAAAAGTTTCATCTTATAAACCAAAGGAAGATAAAGTATCCAGCAGGAGAAAATGTTCTATAATATTCAAAGTTGAAAAGATATCAAGGAGAATGAGGACTTAGAAAAAGTCATTATCTGATTTAGAAATCTCTATTAATTTTGGAAAGAGCACTTTTAAAGGAATAGGTTATACCATCAATAAAAGTAGTTGACTCAGGCATAAAATAGAATTATTCAAAGAATAATGGAATATTATATTTCTAAGCTATTTGCCCAATAATAAACTTTTCCAATGGAGAGATCAGCAAGTAGTATTAATGTAAGTAAAGGAGGTATTGTTAATAAAGAATACTGAACAAATGGAAATACTATTTCACTAAAAATAAATGGCTTGCAAAAAAGATACATTAATAAAATATATTTAAAATGTTTCTTCAATGCAAGCTTTAGCATTAGCAATTTTCTTCTATTAACAACTCAAATTTTTCGCTAAGTATAAATTCCATATTAAATTATTGATAGGCAAGTCAAGCAAAGAAAATCAAGTTTTGATGGAGTTTAATTTTCAATGTGAAATTTTCAGAGGGAATTTTTAAAGCACCAAACTGACAAAGTACTCTTCTGTGATCTGCTTAAGTTAAAAACAAAGCAGTAATCCACTTTGTCATTGGACTCCCACACCCAATTCAATAGAAATCTTTGCAGAACATAATTTAATTCAGCTGTTCCTACAACTACAAAGTGAGGGATGGATTCCCACAAGTCTGTTTTTACTGTACTATTTACCTTGAGTTTTATTTTGTTTCACTAAAAACGCTATATGATTTTTAAAGCTATGTTTTAATTTGATTGTGTATATGTATTTTTTCCTCTTTGTTTCTGTTTAAGTAAAAAAAAAAAATAAAAATAAACGATTGATGTATACTGAAAAATAAGATGTCACTGCCCAATAGATTAACAATCAAAGATAGAAACAAAAAGTTCTCAGAAAAACAATTGCAACTGTTAATCACTGTAAAATAGATTGCTCTGAATCCTGAAAACTAGAGAGATGCAATTCAAAACACCTTTGAGACTTCACCTTACATTGAACAAACTCAGTATAAAAAAGGGAAAACTAGTCAAACTTGGAGGAACTATGAAAAGCCCAATGGATCAATATGCCTGCTAGTGAAACAATGAATATGTACCCAATTCCAAAAGCAATTTTTAATCATTTGAAGGAAGAAATAAAATATTTATACCCTTCCACTCAAGCTATTGATGAATATATGTATATGTGTGTATATGCACATGTATATGTATGCATATAGAAGACCAATGACAAAAACAAAAACAAAGGTTTCATTACCAAAAATACTTCTAACAACACTTTTTTGGAAACAAAGCTAATGTCAAAGGGTAATAATTAAACAGGTTTTGGTATATGAATAAACTATATATTAATGCATTGTAAAAATGAAGAATGTAATGAATTTAGAGTCTTGGAAACAAGAGCAAGAAAACAATATGCACAGTGATTAATGCAAATGGAAAGAATAATATCAACAAAACAATAATATATATGCCAAATTCTAATGATTAATCTTGTCCCCAAAGAAGAGTTATGATAAGACACTTCCACTTTTTTCAATAGGTGAGGGAGTATAAGTATAGAATACTATATTAAAAAGTCAGTTTTTTTAAGATGTTGATTAGTTTTCCTGTTATGTTTCCCCCCCTATAAAATTAAAAAAAAATGTGGCTCTCTAGAAGGGGAGGAATTTTTAAGAAATATAATTGATAAAAAGTATATCCATACTTTTAAAAAGTTAGATGTCAAAAGATGATAAAACATAACTTGCTGCTTTGGTTGAGATAAAGATGTCAGTCCATGAGCAGATTATACCATGGGGATTCTGAGATGCAAAAATAAAAGATGATGTCTTCCAAGTAATGCATGGGCAGTCACTTTTATAATCCCATTGTCCTCTTTAAAGAGATTTACATGTTATTCCTACTGTGCCAAAATGAACATTTATTCCCAAGTGGAATCCTTGTAAGCACTGTGAGCTAGATGGAAATAAAAGTAATGGACCTTTGCCATTCACAAAGTCAAATTAGTTTGAAGCTATACTCAACCTCTACCAAACAAAAACTGAAGAGAAAAAAACAGGAGTGACACTCTAAAGCTGAGCTTACTGATCAACACAGCTGTAAAAGAACAGAACTGTTATCATTCACAGACTTCTTTAAGGTCTACAGAAGTACTTTTAGCATCCCTTTAGATCATTTTAGAACAAGTGGTTCTCAATCCAAGTTCCAAAAAACCACTTGGTTCCATGAGGCTTTTTTCTTTGGACCTCCTAAGAGACTGAGATTATGTCAAAGCTGTTCATAGAATCTCAGAGTTTGAAGGAGTTTTGGAGGTTACCTAATGCAACTTCTATCTGTACATCATTGCTTGCTACATCCCCAACAAATTCAATAATCCTACTAACTCTCTCATACCTGTCCAAAGCCACCCTAACTCTCTAACATCTCTATTTCATTCTGCCCTCCCCCATTGTACTCCATAGAAACTCCATTCTATTGTTGATACATTAATTTTTATGTTAGAGCTTTGCTTTTTTCCTGGAAATCATTTTTGTTCATACATTGTATTTAATATTATATAAACATACCATAATGTTTCCTTCCACCAATAGAAAATAACTTTCTTAAATATAGGGATAATTTTGTTTTTCCTTTTTTTATCCTCAGTGCCTGAACTTATGAAAGTAGTTTATGAAGTCAACATAATTCTGGTTAAAAACTCTGAAAACCAAATTTGTCACATAGTGGAAATCCCTGATACCTTAGTCTACATAACCTAAATCCCAGTTTCTTTTCTGGACACAAAGCATTATATCCACCCTGTACCTGTTCTTTAGTAGCCCCGGGTATGGCTTTATTCCAAAGGCATAACCTTTCTTCCAAAAGTCCCATTTCCCTGTTTACACTAGAGCCTGTGATAAATACATATCAGGGAATCACTTACAGGCTGACATCCTGTTCTTCATAGGATCATAGATTTAAAATTGGCTACTTATTTTATATTTGAAGAAAATAGTTTTAAATCTAAAAAGAAAAGGATTTGCCCAAATAAAATGTAGCAGCACAATTTGAATCCAGGTCCAGCTTCTATATGAATTATTCTGTTAACATCCTGTGGATTCTTTCTCAAAGTCTGGTCCATAATTACAGAATTCTAACAATATTACTTGCATTTTTTCCTGCCACTTAGCATCTGTGTAATCTTGCTTATATTCTTTGGGTTTCAGGTTCTTTATCTTTAAAATCAGGGGACTGAACTAAATGATCCCTAAGTTTTCTTTCAGCTCTAAGTTTCTGATTCTAAGGTTCGAATATTCTATAAAAATCATTATTACTCTCAAAATTTATGACAGAAATTAATATTTCCCCTCAAATAATAATGTTGCTGACAGCTTTCCAAAATCCCAAGCATAAACAAATTCCCATGACCCTGAAAGAAAAAGGAATAAAGGCTATGGAAATTACATAAGCATAAGTTTAGTATTGAGGCTGTGATTACAGAAAGGGTGGCCTACTCGCCAGTATTTTCTGTCCTTATATTCATTAACTTTTTTCAATTTTATACACAGTCAGCTTCAAGTCAACAAGAATTTATAAAATATCTTCACTGTATTCAATGCTGGGAATGCAAAGAAAAGTTGTGTTTTTGTTTTTTTTTTTAAGTCCCAGCCCTCAAGAAGCTTACACTCCAATGATTTATTTTAGATGAGCATCATTCTTTTCGTCCCCAAGACCCAAATGGTTAAGAACCTTAATTATTTGGGTTTCAAGTAGGGATGTACTGGTAAATATTTAATTGACTCTGGAGTATGAGTGGGAGGTGGTGTCTGCAGGACACATTTTAAAGTTAAAGATACATTTTAACATTCTTTTCATCACTTTCTTAAGTTTAGACAAGCAGCAAAACCTTAGACAAATCTTCAGTTTATAGCATTTACAATGAAAATTTAACAATCTTATACTGGAGCTAATCCTGACAAGTCCCTGGAAAGCTTCTGAAACCTATAATGATCAGGAAGAGAAACTGGTCTTTGGTCATTTTATCATTCCTGTCAGACTAGAAAACTAAGCCACCTAGCGACCGGAGAGAGACATTATCTTTTCTTATCTTGTGGAAGTGTGATATTTTCCATAGTATTTACCTCCCAAACATTTAAGAACCAACATTCAAGATTCAATAAAGAAGAAGTGATTGACTTGCAGGAACTATTGAAACTATAATATTTAGATATTTATATTTTTATATTTATTTTTGTTTTATATTTATATTTATTTTTTTCCTAACCTGTGATTTTATTGGTACACTTAGAAAATTTCCTTGATGATTTGTGATATGTGAAGATTTGTGATATTTTATATCTTATGTTCTTAAAGACTTGCCCTGGAAGGTTTAATCATTTGCACAGGACCCCTGAGGGTATCTGTCTATCTAAATATCTGCCTATCTGCCTGTCTGTCTACAGCTATATCTCATAGGCATGATGTCAAATGCAAGATTTAAACTCAGGTCTTCATTACTCCAAAACAAGTTTGACCCTAATCCATGTTAAGAGGTTATCCCACCAAAACATTAAAAATGCACAGGGGACCAAATCAGCTTCAGATTTTTGGTCTATTTCAAGAAGTTAAAATTTCTATCTCATCTACTTGTGCAAATAACTCTTTTGAGATATTGCAGAATAAATTATTTGGAAGAAATACCACAATCATATAATTTTAGCAAGATAACTGAAATTAATTACATATGTGCCAAAGTATGAAGGTGGAAACAAAAAAAAAATTTCAATAGACTTCTCAATCAGTATTTAAAGCTATCAGTCAACTAGTTACTGATTGTTCCCTAGAAATTAGTTAAGAAGATTATTCTGTTAAACTGTCAAGAAAACAACAGAACTCTTTTTTTTTCAAGGCTACATTAATTAACATCACTCAATCATCCAACATTCTCAAACCACACATACACAAAGCAAGTTATAAGAAAGAACATCTGTTATCTGCTTTAAAATATCTTGCTTTTGTTCTTGTTCAGTCTTTAAGTCATGAGTATCTCTTCATGACCCCATTTGGAGTTTTCTTGGCAAGAATACTGGAGTGGTTTACTATTTATTTTCTCCTCCAGCTTATTTTTCATATTGGGGAATTGAGGCAAATGGGATTAAGTGACTTGTCTAAGGGTCACACAAGTAGTGAGTGTTTTGATTATCTGACCTATAGAAAGCAGCATAGAGTAGTGGATGGAACATTGCAATAGAGTCAGAAATACCTATATTCCACCTCAGAGATGACTCAGTGTACATTATCTAATTTCTCAGTACCTCCAGGCAAGATTAGACATTCTATCACTATGAATTGCAAAACTGCTGTAACTCTACATTAATTGGGAGATTTCCTTCTTCAGTAGTTCCCTATACCTATAAAATTATTCCTAATCTAGACTTAAAAAAAAACAATCCTATAATTCCTTTTAAAAAAGATTAAGCATCTATTCCCTGCAGAAAACTTTGTAAGATTTGAAGAAAATTATCAATAGCAACAAAGACATAGTTCTACCACTCAAGGAACTTAAGACTATCACTGGTAGTGTGGTGGTAATAAGGAATAAAATAGGAAAAAAGCAAGAAAAAATAGGCAAAAAATAAGGATCATAATGAATTTTTAGAAGTGATTCAAATATAATGCTATAATGCTTTCCCAGCTGTGACACTTTTTTAGCTTTATAATCTTGAGTAAATCACTTGACTTATTTATAGCCATTTTTTTCCTCATTCAAATGAAAGAGTTGGATTCTGGGGCCTTCTTAAATTTTTTACTTGCAATCACATTTCTCATGAGAAATTTTTACATGACCTCAGGTATAAAGAAATATAAAATAGTCTACATATCAAATATTAACTGCTAAAAAATCATAATTCTTTGACCTCCCACATTCAGTTATGAAAGCTCATATGGAGTAGAATCTCAATTTAAGAAACTGGGGACAAGGTGACCCCTAAGCTCCCTTCTGTTCTAAACCAATGATTATATGAAGGATTTGATCACTTAACAGGGAATTTAGAGATCTAGACTAATCTATTCTTTAACATTATTAAGACATATGATCTCTTTCAAGTCATTACAAGTCAACAGACATTTATTAAGTACCTCCTATATACCAGGGTCTGTGCTAAAGACTGTGCATCTAAAAAAGTCAAAAACAGTGCCTATCCTCCAGGAGTTCATAGTCTAAAAAGGGATTCAACATGCAAACAAAAGAATAAGAAAAAATGGGAGATACAGATGTATCCTCAGAGGAAAAAAAAACTATTAATAAAGGGAACCAGATTTTTCTTTACTTTTCTATACTATACTAACTGACTATACTAAGTTCAGCAATAATATGGTCAGCCTACATGAGTAGGAACCCTAAGTTGCTGAAAGGAGATGGGGAATGGGAGTGGAAGGATAAACCATTCTAGTTCTGAAACAGCTAGCTGGTCAAAATATGATAGGTCCTATGAGTGACGATTATAATTTCTGACCAATGAGATCTGGAGAACAAATATTAGAAATTCCCCCTCTTTCTGTGTGTCTCTTTGTGTCTCTGTCTCTGTGTCTGTGTCTGTGTCTCTTTCTCTCTATCTCTCTCTTTTTCTCTGTCAATCTCTTTGACACTCTCTATACATATACCTGTATACATTAATGTACATGTATTATCTACACACATGTGTGAACATATACATGCATATGTATGTGTATTATACATATGTGTGTACATACAAATATAGTTCTTTCCTTTGTAGAACTTATAAATTAGTAGAGGAATATGATACATACACAGATAATGAAGGCTCTGAATTACACATTTTCTGAGATCTCTTTGGATTCTCACATTCCACAGTAGACTTTTTGGATGAGACACAGAATATTGAAGAGTAGCAAGAAATAAGCATTTATAAGGACAAAGGGTGACCTTCCCACTGGGCACACAGAATGAATCTGAGAAGAGCCATGTTCTCTGAGAAGAACATAAGCAAACCTGATAAAAATCTGATTTATTTTGTTATTTTTCTAAGCTCTGCCTCATTCCCCCTTCCGTTTAACCACCTCCACTTTTGGGCCTGTTTTTTTGTAGCTTTTGTAAACAGTTCTAAACAACCCCCTCATGTTCTCTTTGCTGTCCTCTTTTAGCACCTAGGGAGGAGTAAAACTAGCTGTTAGAGAAAGGCCACAAATGAGTTTTCAGCTTGGGGTGAGGGGCTGGAGGAAAGACTGTGTCAGTACCCTTTATGGAATGTTCATTTTCCACAATAGAATAATCCATCAAATCTGCTGGAACCTTGTGCTTGTTGTGTGTGAACAGAATATCCCCCAACACCTGTGAGGTCAGTCCAGTCCTGCTATAAAATTCACCATCCATGGCTGAACAAACTGATCTGTGCTCCCTGAAATCCAAATCTAAGAACAAACATTCTTCTGCCTTACAGTTAAAAGATGGTGAAATATATGGCATAGAAGTATTTCTTTTCACATCCCCAGAGTTCTATTTAGGAAATTCCTTCTACCTTAAGAATTATACAGAGAAAAGGCTAGCAGTGCTTATCATAGGATGATGATTAAGATAATCAAACCTCAAATATACGGTCAACAGCTTTTTAATGTAAAATTTCTGTACCTGAGAATAATGATCCAGGAAGCAAAGATTAGGGGGAAAAAGACAAAAAGCGGGGGAGAGCAAAAATTTCTTAGTGAGTGATTTTTTTTTTCCTTTGTATATCTGCGGAGGATGAAGAATAAAAGAAGTGAAATTTCTTTATTCATTGCATGTCACAAAAATTAATCTTCTATGAGTAGTACTTCCTAAAACGCATTCACCTAATATATTATATTTAAAAAGATATTTTAAGGAACTAAATAGGTTCTTTCCTAATTAGGAAATGTAATTTCCCCTACTTCAAAAAAGAAACAAATTATGTTTGGAATCAAATAAGGGCAGAAATACTTTTAGGAGAAAGAGAAAGGATGTTTGTGTGCTTTGGGTTGAGGCAGTATGTTTAAAAAGTGTTGTGTAAAGGACAAATTCTGTTGCAATACCATAACATGTTCTTAATATACAATTCTCTCCCAATAAAAATAAGATGTAAAATTCATAGGGACATTGCAGTTTTGCAGTTGTTGTTCTTGTTGTTTGCTTTCTTAAGTAAGAGAGAAGTAGAGTAGAGCTAGGTTGTTTTCCTTGTGGGAAAACTCCTCCTAACTTGTCTGCAATGTGGGTCTTAGAGAATTTCCTGAGGAAGTTGTCAGAGACTAAATATACTTTCCTTGCCCATTGCCATATGGCTTATTTATATCAGGGACAGGACTTGAATCCAGATTCTTCCTGGCTTCAAAGCCAGTACTCTATCTACTAGATCAGAATACTTTTCACTCAGGTAAATGAGAATTAACAATTTCTTGAAGTCACACAAGCTCTGCCCCTCCTTTTTTTTTTTCCCCCTCTCCTAGAATTCTTACCTATCATGCTGTTTTTAATTGAGAGGTAAGACCATTAACCATTTTATGAATGAGATAATTGGGGTCTAGAAAGTCTAGAAAATAAAACAATAACGTAGGAAACGAAAAGCTAATATCCCTGATTCTAGTTCCCAATTCTGTATACTAGATACATAGATGAGAAACTTTTGTTTCTTAGGGATCAGGCTGGAGTTATACAGAAACTTCTCTCAATTCATACAAGTATCAAGTAGGGAACTAGAAATTAAACTTCAGTATTCTGATGCCAAATCTCTTTCCATTACATCATGTTGCCAAAAAGAGGCCACGTTTGAAAGGCTATGATTTTTATCAGGATTCTCCTAGATGTACCATGCTGAGGCTTCATCCCATGAGGTTCCAAGTTCTTATCTCAAACTGCCAAAAGGAGTAAACATTTTAAAAGTTCACCCATGTGTAAACACTGGTCGTTTTCCGAACCTCCTAACATAGCCAAGGCAATAGGAGCTAACTTTAACTCAGACATAGATTAAATTTACCAATTATATAGTTCAAGGAAGATGAATTATTCGCCACTCACCATGTTTGCCTGACATTCAAAACACCTTCAGTGGACGATGGTGGGGAAGAAGGTAGTAATAGGGAATTAAAGTCATAATAGAATGAGAAACTTGGTAACTGTAATTAAAATGTCTAAAAGATAAATTTGTATCTAGTCTACAAAAAAACAAAGAAAAATGTGAATCCAAAAAAAGATAAGTTCTTTCTGTTACCAGGTCTACCTAGCCATAGTTTTCTGAGTCAATTGGGGATCATTTCTGTACTCAACATGCTGAGCTATCAGTCATTTAGAGGGACAAGAAGAGTTATTAATTTTATTTTGCCCAAGGGGGCAGACTTAATAGCAATGGTTGGAATTTCAAAGAGACAAATCTCACCTGATTTAAGAAATTACTTTTTTTTTTAACTGCTTAGCATTTAGGGATATCAAAAAATAAAAAAGAACTTCTCTTGAGGAAAGTAAATTTTGCTATGACTAAGGAACTTCAATTAGGAGTTGGATGATCACTTCTTGAGAAGATTTCAGAGGCGATTTAGTCATTTTGTGATTATCTGAAATGAATTTTGAGATGCTTAAAAATTGTGAGATTGTTTGATTCGGTGATACTTTTCCAACTGTATTTCTTGTTCTTGTCTCTATGATACTTCAACCAAATATATGTACTCATCATTTCCTATAAATATTCTGTTCTCTTCTGCTATTCAGGAATGTTTTTGGAACATTCCTATCCTCTTTCAGCCTGCTGACATTGTAACTATCCTCAATTTAAGTGTGATCTCCCACATATAGTCTTATTTTATGCCCCTTAGTATTCATCTAAGCCTAGTTTGACTTTACAGAGTACTCTGTACTTATCTCGAGTACATCAAATGAACTACATTTAGACAGATGAGATAATATGCATACGGCACCTTGAAAGTTTTATTGCACTACATAAATGCTGGCTGTTAGTATTTAGCAGGTGGTATATTGGTATACCACTAGTAGCTATTATTATTATTTATATTGTCATAGATGCTATATTAAAACTATCATTATTATTGAAGTAAATACTTAATAGATATTCTTTGAATTAAACAAATATACCTTCAAGTGAACTTAATATTATTTGTAAAAGTATCCTATCACCCTATTAGACTGTAAGCTCTATGAGGATTCTTAATATATATCATATATATACTACTCCATCAACACCTACTTTGTGTTTTTTTAATGTCCTAGGGAGTTAATAAATATATTTTTAATTTGAATATTCATATGATTCTACATTTATGGGTGGAAAGTACTTTGGACCTAAACCAATGTCCTCATTTTGTATATGATGAAACTAAGGGTCAGAAAGACTAAATGACTTGCCCAGAATCACACAACTAGTAAATATCAGAGGTAGGATTTGAACCTGATTTCAAATGTAACATTCTATTTAATAATCCATGGAGCTTCTCAAAATAATTGGGCTCAGGTCCAAATACAGTCACTATAGCCATATAAGAGACTAAAACAAAGATTGATTGTTTATCTGATTAACTTGATGCTCAAAGAAGTGGTTTGTAGTTTGGTAGAGTTTGCTAAACCATATAATTGCAATCACAACTTTGCTTTGTTGGATAGATACCGTAAGTCATAAGAAAATCATAGAATTTTAGGATTAGAGATAATCCAGAGGCCACCTAGTCTAATCCATACTTCAAACATCAGAGGACAACTATCAGGTACCTCACTCCTTCCCCACACATTTTCACTTTGTGTTCTTCAATGTGACAAATTTTGACTTAAGATTGTTTTTTGGTTTTTTTGTTTTGTTTTGTTTTGTTTTAATGTGAAATGTAGTTTAGAACTTTCTGCTCTGCCTTGTTTTAGGAAGAACATGAAAGAAAAGTTGACTAAGCAACTAACTAAAATATCACCAAATGTTTGATGAACGTTTGACTTTATATGAGTCATAAACATAAACTGTGACTAAAGTGCCATGATGATAATAGAGAACTGTCGGGTTGCAGACAGAATGCTAGATAAAATATGGTTTTAAGCTGATGATGGGCAAAGATTAAAATAATTATTTCCATCTTTGACTTCTAATCTCATAGAATTTCATTCCTGTTTTCTCAAAGATAAGCAATTGACAGAAGAAATCATATTATGAGTCAAAAAAAGTGACAGTGCACTGTGAAATGTTGCATTCTTATACACAAACATTGTCATAAATGGAATGAAGCAAAGCCTAAAAATCAACTAAAATCTCAAAAGAAAAAATAAGGTTTTCTTTTTAGGGATTTCATTAATGTCAATTTTGTCTACTCTGGAAAAATATTTCTAAAATCATTACTGAACTTTGTGGTTATACTTATTTCAATAATTATTATATTTATAACAAACTATGCCTACTTATTATTGGAAATTCAGTTCATAAAACTATAGATTTCCTTTTCTCTAAGATTAATGAATGTAATTTGCCAAGCACAAAGTTCTATTACCCTTAATATGAGAATAATTTAAATAACATTTCATATTCAAGATAATTTCTTTAGAAATTCCTTCAGTAATCAATGATCATAAACTTAAAATATTCTACAACATTTTATACAAAGTTCATCTAATAAACATGATCAGATCTTAAATTTTTGCATTTTTATTTTTTGTTCAAATAACTTCAAGTTGAAAATAACTAATACTCCCAAGTTACATGTTCAAAAATCATATATAATCACAGAGTGAATAATCAAATATTTTAAGATTTTGATGGAAAGATCTAAACATTTGTTTGTTTTTAAAAGAAGCAAGATCTAATACTATGCTGGGAAGATTTCATTAGAAAATCTTCAAAAACATGATTGTATTATATCATATTTGAAAACTACTTTTGACATAAAATTATAAATGATACATATCAAATGAGTTCATTAATTAAGAAGCAAATAAAGAAATTCTATTTTGGGTTCTAAAATCTATTCAACCCTCAGCCATTTATTAAGAGCATATCATCTATATTCTAAGCACTGATACAAAAAGTATAAAATATACAGTAACAAATAATATTCAATACTTGCCTCAGTGGTCTACAGTGAAGGGAGATGAATCAGGTGCACAAATAAGTATTCCAAAAATAATATAATAAAGACAAGACAATGATGGCAAGGTACTCTAGGAGTTCTTAGAATAGATCATGTTCATCTGCAGGGGAGATGATACGTGAAGATTGCATGGAGGAAATAGGCTTTGAAAAATGATTGGGATTCAGCCTGGAAAGGGAATAAGGATTCCAGATTTAGGGCATGAGAAAAGTCATACTTTAAAGGATCTAAAGTAGCAAATATTGTGAAAAAAGATTATATAGATTTAGAACTGAAAAGGACTTTAGCATTTATTAAAACAACCTCAATTTTACAGTTGAAAAAACTGAGGCCTGGATAAATTCAGTGTCTTTCCCAATGCTACATAACTAATCAATAAGCTACATAACTAACAAATCAGTATTTATTAAGTGTCATGTACAATAAATTCCAGAGTTGGGGTTAAAATCATGGTTCCTAACTGCATATATAAAAGTTTTTTCTCTGTATCACATGACTTGCAGAAGCTGAAAAACACAGAAAGTTTTGGATTTGACCAAAATAAAAAATACATGATGAAGAAGTTGGAGAAAATAAAGATGTCAAGGAAGATTAGAATAAGAGTGTGAATGATATTAGTTACCAGGTTAAGGAATTTGGACTTCTTTAATAAATAGGGAGTCATTGAAATGTTTGAGCAGTTGAGTGACCTGATCATAGCTGTGCATTAAAAAGGTTATTTTAACAGTAGATTGAAGAACAAATTGAAGTAAATTGAAGGATAAATATTTGTTGGTTGATTGAATGTGGGAAACTAGAAGAGAAGGGGAAATTAATCGTGACTCTGAACTATGATCATAAGTGACTGGGAGAATGGTGGATCTATTGAAAAAAAGAAATCAGGTTTTAGAGAAAAATTACGTTTGATGAACTTTAATCAATCAGATTGTCTAAAGGGATCATTAAATGGATTTACTCAGGGATAATATTTTTTTAAAAATCATTTTTAGAACACTGTTGGCAGGGATGTCATTTCAATTTTTCTTGATGGAAATATTTGTTAGGTGTATTTTGTTTTGTTTTCCTAATTTTATAACTATAGTATAGGTAGCATGAAATGTAGCCAAAGTGTTGGTCCTAGAATCAAGGTGATCAGGGTTCAAATATTATTCATTAAACCTCTCTTCACCTCAGCCAACTCCCTAGTAATTATCTACCAGGCCATAGAGTGGGTTTCCAATACTACAACTTCCTAGGACGGATAAATCACATATCCTTTTATGATATAGTGAGGAGTAAAAAACCTGAGCTACAGATCCAGCTTCACCACTAAATAGGTAGGGGGTCTTCAAGTCTTCAAAGTTCTTCTCAGGCTACATTTGCTGAACATGACTGAATCATTCTTTGACATTTTGGACCCTGCAGTGCCTCATAATCATTATTGTGAACATCAGTCTGGATTGCACAGTCCTGTCAATTGGATACAGATGCACAACTGGTGATTGGATTGATTCAAGCTAGACACCAGGACATCTTTGTAAAAGCTGGTTTTCAAATAGACCCCTTGATTTCAGCTTGTTTTCTTGTGATTTTCTTTGTCCTAAAAATGAAGGGGATGGGGAGGAATTGGTTAAAAGAACTTCGATTAATCCATTTCTGATTGACTGAGATGTAATTTATTAAGTGTCTTTAGACACTTCTGAGTTGTAGTAATAAAGTCATTACTCTATAGATATCATTAAAATTTTGTGCCCAATTCAACATATTTTTGCAAATCATTAATTTTTCCCAAATCTTAGTATTAAAAATTTGCTCTGTATCAAAGAAAAATAAAATTTCCCTTTAGTAATGTACTTCAAATAACCACCATGTAGAATAGGTTAAATTTAATTATATTCATAGAATTCATAGTTTGAATTAATCTATGATTCCTGGTACTCAGTTGGAGAATGAGGTGAGGAGAAACAATGAGATAACTTTTTCTCATTATAAATTATTACCTCCTTGTTTTTGACAGTCATTATTCTCCCTACCCTCAGAGGAGACCAACTCCAAGAAATAATTCTATCAAAAAATATGTATGAAATACCTACTATTTAATAGATGCTGAAGTCATAAATACAAGGAATGAAAAACTCCCTTCTCTCCATGTGTCTACATTATAATGTGGGAGAAAAAAAAGAGACATAAGTATATGCAGAATATATGCATATATATACATACATATATATATACAGAGAATAAATACAAATTAAATATAAATTAATTAAACACAAGTCAAAATTCACAAAGTACTTTAAAGCTTATAAATTGTTTTACATATCTCATCTGATTCTCATAAAACTTTGTGTGCTTGGTACTATTATTATCTCCATTTTATAAATGAGGAAACTAAGACTAAAAGAAGAAGGCATTTTCCAAAATTCATATAGCTAAAGTAAGAGGCAGGATTTGAACTCATTTTATTGACTTGAAATCCAACACTCCTTCCAGCCTTTTTTTCATTTCTGTATTATAGAGAATTAAGTGAGACAACTTTCTTTTTTTTAATTAAAGCTTTTTATTTAGAAAACATATGCATGAGTAATTTTTCAACACTGACTCTTGCATAGCCTTCCCCCTACTCTCTCCCCTAGATGGCAGGTAGTTCAATATATGTTAAATATGTTAAAATATATGTTAAATTCAATATACCTATACATATTTATACAGTTATCTTGCTGCATAAGAAAAATCAGATCCAGAAGGGGAAAAAACTGGGAAAGAAAACAAAATGCAAGCAAACAACAACAGAAAGAGTGAGAATGCTATGTTGTGGTCCACACTCAGCTCCCACAGTCCTCTCTTTGGGTGTAGATGTCTCTCTTCATCACTGAATAATTGGAATTGGTTTAAATCATCTCATTGTTGAAGAGAGCTATGGTGAGACAACTTTCTTAATTTTTTTCCTATAACTAGATATCAGTCTTGAATAACTTATTAATTTTTTTCATAACACTAGTTGGTAAAGCTAGAAGCCAAAACCAAGTTAATTGTTTGCATTAGTAACTAGATTTTTCTGTATCCCATAATTTACTGATAAATTAATTTTGTGTTCACTTGAAAATGCTAGAAAGGTGATAATTGCATTATATTACACCTGATGAATGTAATCCAAAAAATGATTGAAATGTCTGAAAAGCATTTAGGTTTAGATAACTATATGGGTTTATGGAACAACTAAAAGATTGGAGGTGCTCCTTGGAAGTGACACAAGAGAAATAATCCCTTTGATTAATCACCTTTAGGAAACTTCTCTAAGATTCACTCTATCAATAAAGGGAAAAATATTTGGTGGACAATCAAAGTTTTAGGGGTAACTAACACAGTGGATAGAACGCTGGGCCTGGAGTCAGGAAGACTTATCTTCCTGAGTTCAAATCTGGGATTTAGCATAATATTTGTTCATTATATTTAATGTATATGTGCTTAGCATCAATAAAGCAAACATAATATTTGGTCATTTTTTTCCATGTGCCTATCTACAAGTTGTACAATGAAATGTCTTGGAGAAATCAATTTAGTAGTTTTCATAGGTGCTGAAATGATTCAATAAACATTTATTAAATGCTTACTCTATAATAGCCATTGTGCTGTATGTTGGAAATACAAAGAATGGCAAAAGACAGGACCTGCTGCCAAGAACTTCATGAAGGGAATACAGTAGGAAAACAGGTTTATATAAACTAGTTACATATTGGATAATCTGGGTATTATTAAGAGATGTTAATAGTCAGAAGAGAGGAGGTAATATAGAAGAAATATCATGAAATAAAATTTGCAGGTCTTGGCAACAGATGGAATATGAGAGGTGAAAGAGAATGATAAATCAAGGATGAAATATAGGTTGGGAATCTGGGTAACTGGGATAATGGCATCTTCAACAGTAATATACAGTTATCCCTGAATTCACATCATGATTTAGCAGAGGAGACTAGGAACGAGAACCAGGAGAGAAGAGTCACCACAAAGAAAGAGAATATGTAAAAGTTAACCAACAGATGAGAATTGAGAGAGGGCTTTTAGATTTGGCAGTTAAGAGACTATAACTAATTTTAGAGAGAGCAGTTTCAGTTATATGATGAAATAAGAAACCCAATTGTGAAAAGTCAAAATGAGAATAAATGGAAAGGAAAATGGATACATTTGTAGATAGCATTCTCAAGGAGTTCTTTTCTCCACAAAAAAAAGCATTGGAATGAGATGATAACTACTGGAGATGACTGGGCAAGTGGAGATTTTTTATGAAAATGAGTGATATATAGGCATGATTTTGGGCAGTAGGGGAAGGAGCCAATGGAGAAAGAGAGATTAAATATAATGAGAGTATGAGGGTGATAGATGGAGCAATACACTGGAGAAGATAGGATGGAATAGGAGAGAGGTTTGCCTTGATAAGGAGAAAAGCCACTCTATTCTGTGAGATGAAGGAAAAAAGCAGAGAAAGTGGCAGAAAGCACCAAAGAATTGGTAGAGGATGAGAGAAAAGGAAGCTTTTGGTGAGATCCTAAGAAAATCCAAAGCAAGACATTTTTGCCATGTCATAGCAGATTTGCAGAAGTCCTGGCTAAAACTTAGGATGATGCCAAGGCAAAGAGTTGAAATGGAACTAGATGATGCTATATATATACATACACATTTTAAAACTTTTAAGTGAATCTTAAATACTACTTTAATTGAGATTGAAGAAATAGAGACTTTTAATATGATTCTTTTTTAACTCAATGTTCTTAAACAGTATGGAATATTTTATCATTTTTGTTAATTATATTGAAATCTCCCTAAATATTTTTTGAATGTTTAAATCTAGTCAGCCAAGTTGAAAGAGAATTTTTTCTGTTAATATTCAAGGGAATATGACTAATATAGAAGGACAAGGAGCAAAGCACAGAACAATGAATCATTTTAGTTGCCTTAACATATCACAAGATAGATTACAATGTCCCAATTCTCTGGCTACTGAACAATCTATGCCCAACCTTATAGAACCTGAGACTATGGCATCTCTGAGGTTGAAGATGTGGATTTGATATTAATTTACCAACTAAATAAAAAAGCAATCATAAGAAATGCAAATTTTCCAATATCATCAGGTATTTTCAATATGAGACAACTAAGAACCACCTTAGGGGTCATGAAAGTTTAGGTAGTTGATCAAAATTATGATTAAAAATGTATACCTTTGTATATATTTGTCTACTCTACCACATTTTTTAGGTGACTAAATTGAAGCTGAGATAAGCGAATTAACTTCCCCAAATCCACATACCTAATTAGTGGCACTGCAATCCAAGCTCTTGATTGCTCCCTTTATGCTCTTTTCCCCAAGTCCTACTTGCATGTTGTAAACTTGATTGTCTTTTTTGATGGCTTAAGTACAATGTAGTTAATTCAGTATAAAAGAAAAAAATCAAAACACTGGAATTGGAGATAGGACATCTGGATGTGAAATCTGGCTTTGCTACTTAGGGGTTATGTAATCTTAGGAAACAATTTAAATTCCTGAGCCTCAGTTCTATTATCTGTAAAATATGAGTAGCACGGGTGCTTCCTTCTTCATAGAGAAGCTATAAACTTCAAATCATGTTGTAAGTAGTGATTATTGTTAAGGCAGTGACTACCAGTACTGCAACTTTGCTGGTCTCTGAAAAACATTTTTTTTGAGGTCATTCAGAATAATCCTTTTTATTTGATAGATTTCCAAAAAGAAGTTCCTTACTCAACAGGCAGTCAAGATTTGAACCCAGGTTTCCTGACTTGAGATCCGGTACTCTGAAATCAAATGGTCAGAGTATACTTTAGTTCTCATCCCAGATTGTTAATGTAGTTGAAAACTTAGTTGAAATCTAATATTTCAATTAGTAGAGAGGTTCATTTTCTTTCCCCCCTTTTAGATGGTGTTTTCATTTTTTAATTGAAACTTTTTTATTTTCAAAACATATATAAGGATAGTTTTTCACCATTAACCCTTGAAAAACTTTGTATTCTGATTTCCCTCTCCCTCCTCCCATCCTCTCCCCTAGATGGCAAGTAATCCAATATAAGTTAAATATGGTAAAAAAAATACATGTGAATCCAATGTAGGTATATATTTATATATATATATATATATATATATATATATATATATATATATATATATATAATTATCTTGCTGCACAAGAAAAATCAGATCAAAAAGAGAAAAAAAAGAAAAATAAAATAAAATTCAAGCAATTAGCAACAAAAGAAGTGAAAATGCTATGTTATGATCCACACTCAGTTCCTACAGTTCTCTCTTTGGATGTAGATGGACATCATTATCACAAGATCATTGAAACTGTTCTGTAAGAAATGACCAACAGGATGATTTCAGAAAGGCCTGGAGAGACTTACACAAACTGATGCTGAGTGAAACAAGCAGGGCCAAGAGATCATTATATACTTCAACAACAATACTATATGATGACCAATTCTGATGAACTTGGCCATCCTCAGCAATGAGATCAACCAAATCAGTTCCAATGGAGCAGTAATGAACTGAACCAGGTATGCCCAATGAAAGAATTCTGTTAGATGACCAAAAACCATTACATTGAATTCCCAATCCCTATATTTTTGCCCACCTGCATTTTGGATTTCCTTCACAGGCTAATTGTACAATATTTCAGAGTCCAATTCTTTTTGTACAGCAAAATAACAGTTTGATCATGTATACTTATTTGTATCTAATTTATATTTTAATATATTTAACATCTACTGGTCATTCCTGCCATCTGGGGGAGGTGATGGGGGGGGAAGGAGGGGAAAAATTGGAACAAGAGGTTTGGCAATTGTCAATGCTGTAAAGTTACCTATACATATAACCTGTAAATAAAAGGCTATTAAATAAAAAATAAAAACAAGTAAACAGCTTTTCAAAGTATGAGAAGAATAAGTAAAACATTTTATAAGTACTAGGAGAGAAAAAGAAGTATTTGGGAAATGTTGTGAGAACTACTTTGATATTAAAATAGAACTAGAGAAGAAAAAAAAAAGATCATTGGAACTGGCCTGAATTGTCTCATTATTGAGAAGAGCCACATTCATCAGAATTGATCATCATATAATCTTGTTTGTTGCTGTGTTCAGTGATCTCCTGGTTCTGCTCATTTCATTCAGCATCAGTTCATGTAAGTCTCTCCAGATTTCTCTGAAATCATGCTGCTGATCCTTTCTTAATATTAATAGGTCATAATTCATTCAACCATTCTTTAACTGATGAGCATCCACTCAGTTTCCAGTTTCTTGCCACTACAAAAAGGGCTGCCACAAACATTTTTGCACATGTGGGTCCCTTTCCCTCTTTTAGGATCTCTTTAGGATATAAGCCTAGTAGAAACACTACTGGATCAAATGGTATGCACAATTAAATAGGCCTTTGGGCATGGTTCTAAATCGCTCTCCAGAATGGTTGGATCCATTCACAATTCCACCAACAATATATTAGTGTCCCAATTTTCTCACACTCTCTCCAACATAAGAATTCAAGCCAAACTTATAAATTCTGTATATATTTTAGAAATGAGGCCTTTATCAGAACCCTTAAATGTAAAAAAATGTTTTCCCAATTTATTACTTCCCTTCTTCCCTTGTCTGCATTAGTTTTGCTTGTATAAAACCTTTTTAACTTAATATAATCAAAATTATGTACTTGGTGTCTGAACAACTTTTTAGGGCAGCTAGGTGGCAGAGTAAACAGAGTGCTGGGAATGGAGTCAACAATATTCATCTTTTTGAGTTCAAATATAGCCTCAGACTCTTACACAAGTTGTGTGATCCTGTACAATTCACTTAACTGTGCCTCAGTTCCACATCTGAAAAAGGAACTGGAGAAGGAAATGGCAAACTACTCCAATATCTTTGTCAAGAAACTTTCAGAAGAGGTCACAAAGAGTTGGATACAACTAAGTAAGAAACTTTTGGAAGTGGTCTCCCTCTAGAGGTATATGCCAATCCTATATGATTGGAACAGAAAAAAATATTCTTTTATAAAATGTATTCTTAATTTTATTGAAATTTTTTTGTTTTCCCATCACCTTAATTTCTGAAAAGACTCTGAACTATTCTTTATAATAAAAAATAAAATGGAAAGAAGGAACAAGAAGACAGACTTACAAAATTAATCAACACATCAATCATGGTTTATTTAATGTTCCACACCCATAGTACCATTCCTTTTATGAAGGACACTTTTCATCATCTCTTGTTTAGGAACTTGATTATTATATAATCACACAACATTAAGTTTTTTTGTGGTTGTTCTTGTTGTTACTATTACATTGCTATAGTCATTATGTATATTGTTTTCCTGGTTCTACTTATCTCATTTACATTAATGTTTTTACATGTTTCTCTGAACTCTTTATATTCATCTCTGATTATGGCATAGTGATATTCTATTGTTTAGCCATATTAATTGAATTTCAAAACAATATTTTGTGAGAATTTGGTTATAAATATTTTAGGATTTGGGTATGGTAAATACTCAGTTGTATATACTTGAATAACTGTACTAATCAAATGAGATTTGATTAGTGAGGCCGTGAGGGCGGACACTCCTGAGTATTCATGTCCTGACCTTCCTGTCGTGGTCCCAACAGTAGTACTACCTAGTGAAGCCCATTGAGCCCCCGCAGTAGGGAGACTTCTAACGACTGATTCAGTACAGACCAAGATAATCCCTTTTACCTGAAGTGACTAATAGAGATGTAATATAGAACCCAGTCTGCACAGCCCAGGCTCCTGTCTGTCCCCAGGGGAGGCAGTGTGTGGGGGGAGGGAGGGGCGTGAACAGTACCTGCCAGCCAGGGCAGACTGTTGCTTCTCTCTCCCCAAAGCCACCTCTGTGTCAGGAGACAAAATGTGGTGTTTTTTCTTCTTTAAAATAATAATATAAGTTCTCTCTGGGGGAGAAGGTTTCTCGAGGAGGCTTTCTGGAGGCAGCTTTAGTTTCAGTTACAAGTAAATAATCACTCAAAATCGCAGCCAGCTAATAAAGATCTTTTATTGTATCCTTCAATATAGCCCGGTTAGTTTTCTTAGAGGTCTATCTCTCTGCTTGGTTCTAAGAGCTCTTGCAGCTTTATCCTTTGCGTCTGCCTCTGCTTTCTTTAGCCTCCAGCCAGCACCAAGGTGGAAGACGAAAAAGTATTTACCAATCAAATGAGATTTGGGAAGTCATTTGGGTTCCTTCTTGTTTGTTTTAAGATTTTAATAAGCTGAGGCAGCTAGGTGGTACAGTGGATAGAGCACCAGCCCTGAAATCAGGAGGACCTGAATTCTAATCTGGTCTCAGATACTTAACACTTCCTAGCTATGTGACTCTAGGAAAGCCACTTAACACCAATTGCCTCAGGAAAAAAAAATTTTATTAAGCTTCATTTAAAAAATATATTTTTATCAAAACAAGTCACCCATAATTTTTCCAGCTGATTCTGAATTACTTCATTCAATATATATCAAGTATCTATTGTGTGTGAGATGGAGGCTGCTAGATATTTCAGTGGACAGGGAGCTGGGCTGGAATCAGAAAGGCCTGAATTCAAATCCAATCTCAGACAACTTAATAGCTGTGTGATCCTGGACTTTTCACTTAAACTCTGTTTAAGTAAACCACTCCAGCAGCTTCACCAAGAAAACCCCATAGACAGTAGGGAGTCAAGGCCATGAAGAGTTAAATACCACTGAACAACAACTAATATATGAGATATTCCTTTTGTCCAAGGGAGGAAAACAACCAGCCCTTTATGAGCTTGGATAAGCCACAACTTCTCAATGTCACCTTAAAAGGGAAGAAGTTGGATAAAATGTTCCTTATTGATATTCCTGATTCAATGATCATCACAGATGACAAAGCATTTTACATATGTATTTTATTTGATCCACACACTAGCTCTATAAGGTAAATGCTGTCATTATCATCATTCTATGGATGAAAAAAAAAAAAACTGAAGCCTGGGAGAGGTTTCTTGTTTTGGATGACAAAGCTCTTAGGTGTCTGATAGAGGATTTAACTCTGGCTTTCTGGATTTAGTCTATGGGTGATACTTGATTATGAACAAAAGGTAAAAAAAATGCAAAGATGATTCTACTGCTATAACATGACTAGGAATCAGAAAATCTCAGATTTAATTTAGAATGGTTCTAGGAGGCAAGTGTTCAACCTATAGATAAAAAGCATTATTTAGCCAAGATAATAATTGAACCAACTGTGTTGTGGAAAGGAATTGAAGGTTCAAGTAAGCTAAACTCAGTGGTGCCCAGTGAATCCAAAAGGAATTTCACAGGTAGAAGAAAGAACTATCTTGCATATTGGAAATGCCTTTCCAGTTATCCCTCTCCTGCAGATTTGACATATTCACAACCTAGCATATACTAACTGCCAAGTCTCCCAATATATTTGCAAACTCCAGTCTGAAAATACCATCATATGGACAGAGCTTTAATCCAAGCAGGAGAAAAGCAATTTTAAAACAAATTGGCATATTACTGATTGTGGATTTGGCAAGGATTTTGATAGTCACCAGTACTCATCATTCTGCTTGTCTTACTCCCTACTGATTTTCTTCCCTGGCAAGAGGGAGGAAACACCAGCTGGAGGTTAGGAGAGGGACTGTCTGACAAGTTTATTGCCCAGACACTGAAGCCTGGAGTGCAAGTCTGTATCAGACAGCATGGGGCTCCTTGGTGAAATCATTTGCACAACCATTCCTACTACTCCACAGGGGAAATTTTATTGGGCCTTCTGATTTCTGTTTAAAGACCTATGCTAACTCACATCCTCTCCCAACAGGAATGAATGAACCACACAGACTCCAAGATAAATTAACTAAGTGAGCATTCAATTATCAAATAATAATGTTGTTAATGTTGTTAAATTGAGCTACCACATTGCTTTTAGATAGTTAATTATAAAATCCTGTGCACATTATTTGAAGAAAAAATGGATAATAGAAAGTACCATTATGTATAAAAACAACCACTGAAAAAACTCACTCTCAAATACCCACACATTGCTTCATTTAAGCAGTACTGTATTGCCCTTTCTTTGTCTCCGAGTACTTGGAGCATGTCATATGTACCTGCTATTTATATTTTGTTATGCCCAGTTGCTCTTGTTCACTTCCTGAATTTCCTTGATTTTCCTTCCCAAACTTTCAAAAGACTACAGATCACTGATTTCTCCTTGCTACAGCTTAACCTCAGTTAACACAAGGTAGTCATAACTGATTTATTTCCTACTTTCCAATCATTCCTACATTCTCAACTATGGAGAATACCCATCATCCTAACTCCCACAAGCTGTCAGACTCCCCAGGGCTGTGTATTTTGGTTCCATGTTCTTCTCCCTACACATCTGTTTTCTGAAATATGGCATTCATTCCCATAGATCTGACTAGTGTTCATACCCAGATGACTCACTAATTGACCTAAATAATCCTGAACTTTTTCCCAGAAGATACAGTTCCTCATATTTTTATGTGTTTTAATGTATATAAATCAGCATTTTCAACAAACCTTTATTTAAGCTCCTCCTCTATTAAGAACTCAAGGTGAAAAATTGCTGCATAGCAGGTGTTTTTAAGGAGCATGAAATTTAGCTAGACAAGTTATGTATGCATACAACCACATGAGAATGAACTAAAATATTTTTAAATATGTACCCTAAATAAGACATTTAACCAATACTATGCTGGTGTAACTCAAATATCTCTTGTGGAACTAGTCATGAAAAGGATTCTGATGTTGGACAAATATTGAGAACTCAGTTTCCTCAAAAGTAAATTCAAAAGTAAATTGAACTAATTTATATGATCTCTGGCATGGAAAATATGTTGCACTACAGTCTGCTTTTTTTTTTAATTTACTTTAATGAGTATAGGAGCTTAAGTTGAAGCAATCCCAATTGTCAGTTTGAAGAAAGAAAAATCAGATCATGAACTTGTCAGGCTGAAGATCATCTGGTCCAATGCTATCATTCTATATACAAGAAAACCAAAAACCAAAGAGTAACTCTCAATATCATAAAACTATTTAGTGATAGGACTTGCACTGATACTCAGACCTCATTCCTCTTCTTTCTACTACAAAAGACAAAGGCACGATATTATGTATAGGCCCTTCCATTTTAGATAGAGGCTACAGCAACAACAAGGGAAGTTGTTTCTCGCCTTTGATTCTAACATTTCTTAAATGATATCTACATCTGGTACCTCCCTTCCTTCACCATTCACTTATTCTTAATTTCCCTATAAATTTACTTCTGGCCTACCATCAAAAGAGTTCTTTCAAATTTCACAAATAATGTTTTGTATACATTTTTATTTCATTTTAATTCTGAATGTAAACAACCAAAAACAAATATTCCTAGAAAAATAAACATCTGCTATATACATGCATATAGTAGGATATAGAATGAATATTATATATGACATTGTGCATCTTCATTTCATATCTGCTTTTTTTTTCTTTAAAGCAAATTTCACATAACTTTTAAAACTATTTGCTTTAGTGTTTCTTCTTAATTTCCTTCTTTTCCCTTCGTGCATTTGAAAAAAAAAATCAATGTCCTTTTTTTGCATCATTATTGCCCACTTAAAACTTTATAAACAAATTCAATGGCTTATTTCAAGAATTTTTCCTCTTTAACCTCATTGTAAAATTGGATATTGCTGACCACTCCTCTTTCTTGATACTTTTTGTTTCTTTGTCTTTCATGCCACCACACTTTAGTGTGTCTCTTCTTACCTCATTAACTAATCATTTACTAATTCCTCTTCCTTCTTACCCAAAAGTTCTGTTAGAAGTTTCAGATATTAGTGAACTAGCTGTGTATCCAATGCTATAAGATATAATTTTTTCCTTCATTTGCACTTAATGGCAGCAAGAATTAACCTCAGATATGTGTTGTTATGTTGGATGTTGAAAACTGATCTGGTTGTAGTGAAAGATGGACAATAGACAGTAAATTAGCATATATTTATGCTACTTATGTCCAAGAGTTCTTGGATCTGAAGGAGCCTGGAAATAAAGTGAATACAGAGTGACTGAATGGAGGAGAGAATTCACTGAGTAATAAAACTATCAGAAGAGAAAAGACAAGAGCTATAGTTAGTCTACAGCAGTATAGCCCTAACTGTGCAATGTGTTCTGGGAATCTGAGTGACTGAATCATAGATTTGGATATAAAAAGGATATCTGACAGAATATTCCAACTTCCATCATTTTGAAAAATGCAGAAACTGGTAAGTGAAAAGATAAAGGACTTGTCCAAGTCACATAGGTTACAAGTCACATAGCAGGCCTAGTATAGGATGCAGAGCATATATAACAATTAATCAACAAGCATTTCTTCGGTTTTATTGTGTGCCAGGCTGCTGTTAGGTTTTATAGGTACAAAGACAAAAATGAAACAATATTTGCTTTGCAAATAAAACATCTCACTGGAGATATAGTGTTGCACAGTGGACAGAGTGCTGGAAGACCTAGATTCAAAATTCTGCTTCAGACACATGATTTAATCACACTCTCTCTGAGCCTCAGTATCCTTATCTGTAAAGTCAAGGGATTAAACTAGATAGCCTTTGAAGCCCCTTCCAGTTCTAAATCTATGATTGTTTCATAAATTTCAGAGAATGGGGCAGAAAGGACAAGTAGAACAATGACACAATCACATAGATCATGGGTGATTATAAAAAATTTTTTCTTAACACTAATCTCTATCCCATTCTCTACTCATCTTTATGTAGTAAAGTATAAGCTTCTTGAGGATAGGAACTGCCTTATTGTGTTTTTTTTAATGCCCAGCATCTGGCATGGTTTTTGATACATTGTACTCACTTAATAATGTGTATTAGGTTGACTAATGGAATGATTCATTTATTCACTGGGTCTTAAAGCTATCAAGCACTTAAGGCAGGAATAGTGGCTTCATCATATTTCACTCCTTAGCATAGTTCTCTGTTGGAGAGAATCTAACTTTATTAAGTAGATATATAATTCCCCCTTCCTCAATAATTACATAAGAAAAGGGGTTATTTCATTTTCTGAATTTAACTTCTGAATGAAAATTTTCGAATTTTCTGAATTTTCTGAACCTAACACTGCTTTGTTTGTAATAGGCTCTTGACAAATGTTTGCCTATATGAACTAGATTTATGAGCCTTAAAAATAATTTTGGACTTGAACATTTTTTGAATAATAGATTATTTCTTCATGTACATAAACAAACTTTAATGAGAGGTACAAGATCCTAACCCTTAATTCTACTCCTGAAACTATCCCCATCCTTAGAACTTTGAAATTGGCTGCTAGTAACTATCACATGAATAGGAAGAGTACAGGAGAGTCTAAGTCTGTAATTTTAGTAGGAAATTCCCTCCATCAACATAAATCAAGGTACCTAACTATCATTTTATAAAGATGTCTGGGACATTAAGAGGTTTAACAATGTCTTCTTGGTCCCCCAGGTAGCATGCATTAGGGGCATGACTTGTATTTAAGTATTTGTGACTTTATGGCAAAGCCTTTCTTGATTATTATGTCATGCTGTTTCTAAACCTAATCCAAAAAAAAAAGTTCATTCTTTATGAAAGATCTAGGCAATTGCTGTTATCAGTGATTTATTTTAGCCCTGTGGTTCTAAATAGTTTTGTAGTCAGGAAGGCAATATTAATATTCTTTGAGCAAGTGTGATTCATTCTAGATTTCCTTTCACTGAAAGGCATCTTAGCTTGCTGTTCTGTAGCATGATTTATGTAGATGCTTCCAATAAACCACGTGATCAGGTTACATGTGAATTTGTGTTTGCCTCGTGATGAATAGCAGGGCTATGTTGCTCTTAGACTACAGCATACTGAAATCTCCCACAATGACTATAATTAAAACTCCATACTGTCCTTTGGTAGTGTATCTTTTCTAGAGGGAATGATTAATAGCACTTAGCCTCTGCTACTGTTAAATCCTGAGGTTGTGCCTTTAACTATGAGAAATGGAAATATAACTTACAAATGGAATTATATTAGGTGTTTTTAAACCTCCACATTCTTTCACTATATCTTTTGTGTATAGTACACTCTGTTCTTTAATTTAAAAAAAAGCCATAAGAGATGAGAAATTCCAGCAATTTTGTATAAAGCAGAGAACAAGGGACATGGAATTTATAGGTAGGATATTATACAGAAAATTCAGAAATAGCTTGACTAACCCTCAAAGGGCTAAACTTTTCACCAGTAGAAGGTCATAGGATCACAGATATAGGAGATGGAAGAAAACTTTGAAATCATCTTGTCCAACCCTTTCATTATATATATGTGAAAAAAGTGAGATCCAGAGAGGTTAAATACTTTGCCCCCAGTAGAATAAAACTCCATGTGTCTAAAACTAAAATCATTATCCTTTGCTCATAAATTCTCTCCTCTTCTTAACTTCCCTAGGATTCCACTGTCCTCTCAATCAAACCAGGTGACATCCTAATTCCTTACTCATGCATCCCACCATAACCAGTTATTTACTAAGTTCTGCTATTTCTACCTTCCCAACATCTCCTGTATATCTTCTCTGTGGGGTTTATTTATTCCAAAGGTTCTTGCTACCTCAAGTATCCCCCCTACTCCCATCCATCCTTAAGTCTACTAAGTGATCTTCCTAAAACATGTCTGACCATGGCTTCCTTCTATATTCAATAAATTCCAATATCTCCTTATCACCTCCATATTCAAATATAAAATCCTCTTTTTAGCTTTTAAAGTCCTTCATAACCTAGTCCCTTTCTAAATTTCCAGCCTTCTTGCAACTTACTCCTTATTCCTTATTCTTGTTCCTTGTTGTTTACACAAAATACTTTATCTCCTGACTTCATACATTTTCATTGCCTGTCACACATGCTTGAAATACTCTTGCTCCTCATTTCCACATCCTGGCTTCCCTGATTTTTAAGTCTTAGCTGAAGTCCCACATTTGCAATTTGTCTTGAATTTATATTTTTTGCACATAGTTGTTAATATTGTTCCCTCTATATAATTATCCATCATGACCTTTGATCCTGGAAGGGAATTATTGGAAAAAACAGATTTAATCCAGAGAAGGAAAAAGATAACATAGAAAGAATTCACTTGTTAAACTGTTAAACAAGTTGAAATTAGAAAAATATGTCTGATTTCCTGGAACCAAGAGGATGAAATAAATATTACATTGCCATAATACTCTCCTGGTTACTGCAAATAACCATAAAATACCTCCTCAAAACAAATCCTGGAAAAACAAAACCAGGAAAAAGATGGGGCAAAGCAATCTTTAAACCTAACAAAACTTGGAAAATTGAAAGGGAAGATCTGGCTCACTAGGGTAAAAGTGAGTAAAGTCCATGAAAGGTCCCAGCAAGCTACCTGCAAGCCCCACCTGAGAAAACTAATGGGAGATCCTGAGGCTCTGTGCGGTGGTGCAGGCAAATGCTAACATTCCTCACATGCTTCAGCATAGCCTTGTCAAGAGCAGACTTCAGCCCTGAGAACCACTGCATGCTTCAGCATAGACCCTTGGGAAAGAGGCAGCCTGCAATACCCAGACACTTCCATGCTTCAGCACGGACCTGGGCAAACAGGTATTGTCCAGTGACCAGGTCTCCAGGTGGCATATGTAGTCCCAGGTAAAGAGGCATCTTTCCAGATCTCAATATGCTTCAGTGTAGCCTATGGCAAACAGGTAACTACCAACCCTATCACTGCCCCAGTGAACAGGCAGGGCCCAGCATCCAGGCTCTGCCACAGGCTTCAGGATAACCCTGAGCAGACAGCCACTAGCAGCCAGATCACTTTACAGCTTCAGCACATGCCAGACACCCCAGTAGAAACCAGCTCAACCCCAGTTAAGCTGCCAAACTCCAACAGCTTCCAGCAGAGCCTGCTCACACGGATCCTAGCCCTCAGGAAAGTTCCAAACACAGAAGTCCCTTGTGGGCCTCAGAGCAACATCAGTGCAGCACCAGCTAAATAGCCAGAACCTATAGCCCAGTCAAAACAGTGTGCCTCCCATCCCAGGAACACTCAAATTTAAAAGAAAAGGAAAGCCACCAAAAAAGAGGAAAAACAACAAAAAAGAATCTGACCATAGTAGGTTATGGTGACAGAAAAAGTCAAGACACAAACTGAGAAGAAGACAACATATAAAAAACACCTATCGGCAAAACCCAAGAAAGTTGGTGAATGGTCTCAAATCCAGAAAGAACTCATGGAAGCACTCAACAAGGAGCTTAAAAATCATATAAGAGAAGTTGATGAAAAAGTGGGAAAAGAAAAGAAGTGATGCAAGATAATTGTGGAAAAAAAGAGTCAACAGCTTGGGGAAAAAAAATTGCTTAAAAAGTAGTATTGGCCAAATAGAAAAGAAAGTACAAAAGCTAATTGAGGAAAACAACTTCTTAAAGTTATAATTGAGCAAATGGAAGCTTATGACTCTATGAGATATGAGAATCAATCAAATTTAAAGGAATAAAAAAAGGGAAGAAAATGTAGAATACTACATGGGAAAAACAACTGACCTGAAAAATAGATATAAGAGAGATAATATCAGACTCATTGCACTACTTGAAAGTCATACTCAAAAGCAAGATCTGAATAGCATTTTTCAAGAAATTGTCAAGAGAAATGGTGCTGATGTCCTGGATCCTGAAGACAATATAGGCATTGAAAGAATCTACTAATCTACTAATCTTTCAGAAAATATATCCCAAAATAAAAACTGCAAAGGACATCATAGCTAAGTTTCAGAACTACTAGATCAATGAAAAAATACTACTAGTCAGGAAAAAAAAATTCAGGCATTAGGGAGCCATAATAAGGATTACATAAAACATGGCAACTGAAACATTAAAAGATTAGAGGACATGAAACATGATGTTCTGGAAAGCAAAGGAGCTAGGACTACAACCAAAAATTACTTACTCTGAAAAAAATATATCAAGGAAAAAAAATGGTCATTCAATAAAATAGAAAAATTGCAAGCTTTTCAGAATTAAACAAAAATATTTCTCTCCAACATCAAGTACAAAGAAAAGCTTAAATAGGTTAAAAAAAAAGGAAATAAAATATGTTAAACTGTTTACATTCCTACACAGGAAGATGGTACTTGTAATCCTTTAAAAACTTATCAGTATAAGGCTAATTTAATTGTATTTTTCTTTTGGGCTTGTAAAAATTTAATCTCTTCTCTACTGTAAAAACTTTTTGACTAAAGAAAGATGGTAACTAGGAATTCTGTAATGATTAAGAATTTATTTTCATAGTATTTGGTGGATTCACTTATGTTATTTAAATAAATTTTACATCTACATAGTTTTGATAACTACCAATTTTAAGGATTTATTTTAATTTTATGTGAATAAGAGATATCTGTTATTTTAGAGATTCCCAACTAATTTACTTCATAAAAGTTTAGTGATTATTCTTTTTTTAAAAATCAGCACACATTTTTAAGAAAGGGAAGTATCTTAAAGAAAGAATTATTTAAATTTAAAAACAAAATTTATTGTAATAATTTTGATATTGATAACAATTATGTCCAAACATGCTGTGATTAGTGAGACTAAAGGACCTTGAACATTTTGGGGGCATTTCATTTTTAGGACTGCATCCTTGGACCATTCTTAAATGGGTGCTTTCAGAGCAAGAGTCAACAGTTAGTAGCTAAATGAAAACAATAACTAATGCCAGTGAATATCTGGCATTAGCAATCTAATGCCAGTGAATATCTATCTCTGGGAATAAACTAGGGAGGATGACTAAAAAAATGAGGGAGATTTATAAGCTTCCTTGTGTTACCCTAGTGGGAAATCTGATGTTATCTATTTGAACATAATTACTATCTGAATGTTTTTTTTTTTCCTGTAGACAAAGTTTTAATAAAATCTTTTCTTACATACTATTTAGGATTACTGTATTTACAATCCCAACTCTTATTTTTTGGAGCATCTTACTGTGTAATGTTGAATTTAAAATAAGACGGGAAATCAGCTACTTAAGATGAGTACTAATTTATCAAGATAAGTTGTGATTTTTTTCTGTGAATATAAAATTCCAGGCAAGTCATTTAATCTCTCTGTATTCTAGGCTAGATGTATTAATTAACCATTTATTAAGCACCGATCATGTACCAGGTACTGTGTTAAATACTGGTCCCATTTGGTCCATAGCATTCTGAATATAACCTTAACCAAATTAAAATTTTCCTATTTGATGTTTTTGTGCTGATATATTAATTTAAAAAGTATATATATATATATATATATATATATATATATATATATATATATGGTTTTCTAAGACAATATATATCTCACAGGGATCCTTATATATAACTTAATTGCCATCATTTTCTATAAGTTTGACACTACTACCTAATTTACATTGGTAGAGGAACTTTCCTTTACTTGGGAGATCTTTGCAAGAATGAAATCACAAGAAGCTTCATTTTGGATTCAACTGAAATTCCATTTCCTTCAAGTGGCCATTACCAATCTTAGGAATCTGTGAATCTCTTACTGTTAGCAGTCTGAGATTATAATTAATATGTATTATATAAGATAGGCAATCAGAGTTGAACCCACCTGAAACTCTTGATTATTGAAAATTATTATTTAATATTTTATGACATTGCTAACTGATTATACCAGGAAAAAATCATCCAGATTTATTAAGTAAATGATCCATAATTCCAGCAATCCTATGGGGCTTTATATTCATAAACCATTGCTGGGGTTGTCATGGGAGAATGAGTATTGACATGAACTGAAAGTATTGTTCTGACTCAATTGTTCCAAAATGTTATTTCTGAAATGGAAAATATCCCATCTGGCTAAATGCAAACTAACCATCTCCATAACTTTTGCCTGGAATTGACATCAAAATAAGGGAACATTTTTCTTTATGTCCCTCTTATTTTATGGCAAAGTTTTGTAATCATGTCAGATGACAAGTATGAAGATAATATTAAATATTTTTCTTTGAACTAATCTTGGAAATATACCTGAGTTTCTATATATAGTAAGATACATAAGTAATTTAGTGTTTAGCTTTGACTTCTATTATTAGCTATATATTAGTTTTTGGTATTTTGATTTTTCAATGTTAGGGGGATAATTAGGCAAATGATGCATAGATTTGTGAAGCCAGGATGTTTTGTAATTTAGCTAATAAAATAATTATTTGTTCTGTTAAAGAAAGGACTATCAGTGAAGTTCATATTAGCAGAATGATTTGTGTTCTATCTTGTAATATCTACTTTTGTTAAGGAGTTATCCATTTGAACATAGCTAGAAGTTAAAAAAGTTATTGTAAGTAACTTACTTGATATGCATTGCTTTAAAATTGGGTTACTTAAAATTGGTTATGTATTTTTCTAAGAATCTTTTATTACAAACTAGAATTAAATCAAGAAACTTTTAAATGAATTCATTTTTATCTGAATTAATCTTATAAAATGGCTTCTGATTTTTTTTATATTGCAGTAGATATACAGAGACTGATGGATAGATAATGGATGGATAATGGATGCATGGATGGATGATTAGACAGATGATGATGGATGAATAGATAAATGATGTTGGATAAATGGATGGACAGATAATGATCTATAGATAGACGATAGCTAGATGATAGATCTGATAGGTAACAGATAGTTTATCGACATGAAAATTGGCCAATCTAAAATTGTTAATTCTCTGGTCTAAAAATTTCTAATTTCATTATTTCATTTTCTAATAGAGACATGAGGTTTCAGCTTTTTTTTTTTTTATCTTACCTGTTATTAAGACCAATTTTGTAGGACATTTGTAGTGGAAGAGAGAAATTTATATGGGTGACCTGAGCTAGAGAAGAACCACTCTGAAACCACACCAGAACCATAGCACTGCATCAGATATTTCTTCTGGAAGGGAGACATGTGCCTTTTTCCCAAGCAAGGGAGATGAATTTTATATCCAGTACATAACAGAAGCAGGCCATGAGGCCTGGCTTTGAGGACACTATTTAATTCGTTCTTCCACATAGTCTCTCTCAGGATATAATGTCTGTAATTAAAAGCAAACCACATCTGTATAGTAATTTAAAATTTTTATAGTGCTTTTCTCAGAAAAAACCTGGGGAATATATAAATATGATTATTCCCATTTTATAGATAAGGAAACTGAGACTACAGGCAATTGACTTGAGCCTACTACTTATATCATCACCATTTAAAACATCACCACCAGGGTTGTGGAACAAAGAAAGCAGAATGAGGAAAGCAATATGCACAGTGATTGCTAGAATGAAATTAAAACTGATTTTTTTTAAAGTAGCTAAATTCAGGTGAATTACAATGAATAAACATGGCTCCAGAGAACAGAGGAGGAAGTACACATTCATCTTTTCAGCCAATTGTTTTAGGAGTAAGAGAGTAAAGGACTATGAGTACAAAACCCTATATATACTGATATATATAATTGCTTTATGTTGGTCTTATTTAACTGTTTTTCTTTATTACCAAATAGAGTTCAATGGAGATGGGCAATGTGAAGAGCAGAATGGAGAGTATTGGTGGACTTGCAGTAATAAAGAGGTTCCAAATGTGTGAATGAGAAAATTATTTAAATTCTCTGTGCCTCAGTATATTCATCTGTAAAACAAAGTTTAACTTTGTCTTTAAAGTCCTTTATATCTCCAATTTATGATTTCATGAAACAAAAATTTTAAAACATCAATTAAAAAAGTGGGAGATATAGGGCAACAATTTCTATTTTAAATGAGTACTTCTAAACACATTCAAAGCTGTAGTTAATTTGAGCAAGGATCTCATGACCATGGTCTGAAGAATAACAAGAAATATAATTCTTTTGGTTAATACCCTGTTGAGCTTGGTTGTTGTTTGTTTTCTTATTTGCTTTACAACTTCCAAGTAATTGGACAAATCAATCTTGACTTATATGCCTCATGAAGGGCAAGAAGAAAAAGGAAATTGAATTACCCTCAGTGTTCACTGGAAAATGAATGGCATTCTAATTAACTGTCTGTTTCTAAAGTATGAGGATCACTGTATGGAAAGGAAATAAAGGCTAAAAATAAATTATTTTGTAAAATGTTCACCATGGAAAGTTGCACTTAACAGATTTTTAAAATATGAATCAACTATTAACTTTTATTTATTCCCCCCTAAAATTTTTATTTGTCTCTCTACAAGTTTTCTGTTCTCCTTCTTGGCATAACCCCAATCATGCAGGCTCAAAATCTCAGTCACTTTTGATTCACCCTCCCCCTAATTCCTCCAATCCAATTAGTTGTCATGTCTTCTTGTTCTTCATTTACAACATTTCTCACAACTATATCCTCTACACTGATGGCTACCATCCTATATAAAATTTTTCTTCTCTTGCTTAGAAATGATTAATAACCCAATGATTGGATTCCTTGTCTTCCAGGAACAAATATCTCACAAAGTACTCTTCATCTACACAACTCCCATCATAATGCATAGGTCTGATCATTTCATTTCCCTGCCCCTAAAATTTCGCTAGCTCTCTATTGCTTATAGATCAAACTCTTTTGGCCTGGTATTTCTTTTTCTGCAACTATCTTTCCAACATGACTTTTATCCCAGGTTAATTGTCACTTCCCTATATTTTAACCCTTTAAAAATATATTTATTTAAAACTTAAATACAAATAGAAAGGATTAGAAAAAGGAAAAAAAGACAGGGAAAGGAAGAAAATTGTCACATGCACAATAAAATATGAGAGGATTAAAATATGTGATGATAAATTTCCATTTCAAGAAAGTATATATAATAATAAAAGAGATTATATTCACAACTGTCCATCTTGTTTCCTTGCAGGTTTTCTTTTGTTCTCTGCTGTGTACTTTTTACTTTATTTTTCTCCTTTTCTCCCACTTCCCCCACGCAGACTATAGTAAAATAATATATTTATGTATACAAATATTAATATGTACACATATACAAATGATCACAAACATATATAACCTACCTATATACATAAAAACATAAATAGATTCATATTCATTTATACATGCATATTCATACATCTAAAACAATATTAACATGGCTGATATATAATGTAGATTTCTCTTTCGATTGAATTTTTTAAACTTTGACTTTGTCTGTGATCAGTGACTACTTCCCTATTTTTTTTCCTTAATGAATTCCTGATTTTGTAATTGTGTTTATGTGTTTTTCTTGTTTCTTATTCCTGCTAAATCTTCTACTTTACTTCTACCTGTTAACTTGACTTGCTACTATGTAACCTCTCTGTCACCCTTCCTGAAGGATCCCTCCCCTATTTTCTCCTCAACTTTTATTTTCCTCCCACTTTATCCCATTCCATTAGCCTACATCCCACTTCCTTATCTACACATTCTTTTGTACCCCACCTTTTCCTTCCCTCTTTATCCTTTCACATTAATTTATAAAATGTATCCCACTCCCATTAATCTACACATTCCTTTTATCCTTTTCCCTCTCCCTCTTATTTCTTTATGGCTTTCGGATGATGTCTGGATACCTATATATTGTTTCTCTTTAACCCATTTCTGATGTGAGTAGGATTTAAGAACTATCTTCCCTCTTCCACCATCTAATTACTCTGTGTTGGTTCTTGCCCTTGTATCTCATTCATATAGCATAATTATTGTTTGTTTGTTTGTTTTTTCTACAGCTTTACTTTATTTAGAGTCACATTATACTCAGCTCTATACCAAAATTTCTTTTGGACTACCCAATTACTAATGACAATCTTAGACATATGATTTGCATTTCCATGTATAAAACAAAGAGTTTGTCTTTACTGAGTCTTTTGAAATTAATCTTTGATGTTAGCTCTCATATGTTAAATTTTCTATTGAGTTCAGGCTTTTTTGAGACACAATCCTGAAAAACTGATAATTCATTGAATGTCCAATTTTCCCATTTAATATTATATTTAAGTTTGTTGAATATATTTTCAGATAAAACACTTGTATTTTTGATTGTTGATAGATGGTATTCCATTACCTGCAGTCATTTATTGTAAGCCACTGATACATCTTCTGAAATTCTAATTCATCTAGGGGTTTTGAAACTTATCAAATCCATTCCACTGATCCACCACTTTGTTTTCTAGCCAATACCAAACAGTTTTGATGACTGCTACTTTATAATATAGTTTTAGGTTTGGTACTGCTAAGCCTATATCTTTTGTATTTCTTTTTCATTAATTCCCATGATATTCTTGATCTTTTGTTTTTCCAGATGAATTTTGTTATTATTTTTTTCTAGTTCTATAAAATAATTTTTTAGCAGTTTGATTGGTGTGACACTGAAGAAGTAGACCAATTAGGCAGAATTGCCATTTTTATTATATTAGCTTGGCCTAGCTATGAGCATTGAATATTTTTCCAGTTGTTTAGATTGGATTTTATTTGTGTAAAAAGTGATTTATAATTGTGTTCATAGAGTTCTTGGGTTAGTCTTGGCAGGTAGGCCCCCAAGCATTTTATTTTGTCTACAGTAATTTTAAATGGAATTTCTCTTTCTATCTCTTGTTGCTGGGATTTGTAAGTAATATATAGGAATGCTGATGATTTATGTGTATTTATTTTATATCCTACAACTTTGCTAAAACTGTTAATTGTTTCTAGTAGGTTTTTCAATGGTTTTCTTGGATTCTCTAAGTATATCATCATATTATCTGCAAGGAATGATAGTGTTCTTTCCTCATTACCTATTCTAATTCCTTTAATTTCTTTTTCTTTTCTTATTGCTAAAGCCAACATTTCTAGTATAATGTTGAATAATAGTGATGACAACAGGCATCCTTGTTTCACCCCTGATCTTACTGGGAATGGGTTCAGCATCTCTCTATTACAAATAATGCTTACTGTAGGTTTTAGATAGATACTGCTTATTATTTTAAGGAAATTTCCCTTTATCTCTATGTTCTCTAATGATTTTTTAATATAAATGGATGCTGTATTTTGTCAAAAGCTCTGCATCTATTATGATTGTCATATGATTTCTGTTGGTTTTGTTATTGATATGATCTGTTATGGTAATAGTTTTTCTGATATTGGGCCAGCTCTAAATTCCTGGTATAAATCCCACTTTGTAATAAAGTATCATCCTACTGACAATTTGTCATGATCACTTTGATAATGTTTTATTTAAATTTTTTGCATCAATAATCATTAGAGAGATTGATCTGAAATTATCTTTCTCTTTTTTGACCATTACTAGTTTAGGTATCAGTACCATATTTATATCATAGAAGTAATGTGGCAGGAATCCTTTACTTTTTTATCTATTTTTCCATAGTTTACATTTTATTTGGATTAATTGTTCTTTAAATGTTTGGTAGAATTCACTTGTGAATCCATCTGACCCTGGAGATTTTGTCTTAGGGAGTTCATTAATGACTTGTTCAATTTCTTTTTCTAAAATGAGACTATTTAAATATTTTTATTTCTTCTTCTGTTAACCTGAGAAATTTATGTTTTTGTAAATATTCATACATTTTGGTTAGATTGTCAGACTTATTGCCATACAGTTGGGCAAAATAACTCCTATTTCTTTCATGAAACCAATTCTTAGTTTTGAATTAATAGATTTTTTAATCTCTATTTTATTAATCTCTCTTTTGAGCTTCAAAATTTCTAATTTGGTATTTAATTAGGGGTTTTTAATTTGTTCAATGTTCTTTTCTGTTTCTTGCTCATTTTCTTTCCTTTCCATTTGGGATTTCCTCTTTTTTTTAACTTTTATAGTTGAGCTCTGTTCCTGGAAAATGGGGTGCTCTCCCAAGCTTCCTATGCAATTCTAAGCCTTGGCTTTGAGGACAGGGGCCTTTTGTGTTTGCAGGGATTAGCTTTACCTGGTTTTTTTTTTTTTTTAAGGAAACAGGCTAATTTTCTCAGAGTTTGAAATCTGTCCTGGGACTGGAGATACCCTACTGGTCTACTCCTCTACTGAGCTAAGACTGAGGGTCTTAGTTGCTGATTTACTGTGATTAAGATCCTTTCACTGACTTTCCCAGAGTCTGTCTAAGCTGGGCTGAACACCCTTTTTACTTCAGTGAGACTGACATTTCTTCAAGTTTTTCGAATCCAATTTGAATTGTAGAGTGTTTTTATTTCCTCAGACTCTGTTCAGAGACTTAGTTTTATGTGTGTTTTGAAATTCATCATTGATATTCCTATATATTTTTTCTGGTAGGAACTCTTTCAGGTGATAATAAGTAGATTTTTTTCTATTTCTACTTTCCTCTCTTGTTCCATCACTTGAAGACAATTTTCTTTAGTTATTTCTTATATTATCATATCCAAAATTGTTATTGTCATCATCATCATCATCATCTTCTTCTTTTTCTACTACTACTACTACTACTATTGCTACTACTACTACTACTATTACTTCTCCTCTCATAACTTTTAGGTAGACCAATTATATTTATGTTTTGTTGTTGGAATCCTTACAAAGTGTTAAGTCATTAGAATTGATAGAGACAATAGTTATCTAATTTAGCATGATTCAGTATGATTGATCTGATCCTACAAGGAGATGTTATGGGCCAGAACTTGAAACAAGGTACTAAGTGGAATTGAGGAGACAATGGTTAAATCTAGTTTAGCGTTGATTTAATCCTACAACAAATAATGGTTTCCCAGTGATATAATGATTGGTGTGTACTCAGTGTACAGCATATAAGCAAGAAGCTCTCAGGGCCAAAGAAAACTCTAGGAGATTGAGAAGCCATGAGTCAGAGTTGAGCTAGAGGCAGAAGTTGGAAGAGCTAAAAGACAAGCTGCAAGAGCTCTTGGAACCAAGGAATGAGATAGGCTTCTAAGAAAACTAACTGGGCTTTATTGAAAGAGACAATAAAAGATTTGAACTTTTAACACCTGGCTTCATTTGGAGTGATTATTACTTGGAATTGAAACTAAGGCTGCCTCCAGAAAACCTCCCCAAGAAACCTGCTCCCAGAGAACCATCATATTTTAGAAAAAGAAGAGAACACCATATTTTGTCTTCTTGATCTGCTCTTTAGATCTCTTATTTTTCTTAGGAAATTTCCCCCCCTTTTTTTCATTCTTTATATTTTGTTTTATTATTTTTGATCTCTTTTATTTTTACTGCCTCCTCCTTGCCCAATTCAAATTTTCAAAGAGTCACTTTCTAAATGACTTAGTGACATTATTCCTTAAGACTCTGGATCTCCTTTTCTATTTGGTTGACTTTCTTTTCATAATATTCTTATCTTTCTTTGATTCTTCTTCTTCTTCTTCTTCTTCTTCTTCTTCTTCTTCTTCTTCTTCTTTTTTTGGTTTTTCCTCAGTCTTTTAAATTTGGATTAGTGTTAGTTTTCAGTATATAAATTTGTAATGAAAATCCTCATTAACTTCCTTTTTGTCAATATTTGAATGATATTTTTTAATCATAGGGCTTGAAACAACATTTGACTGTGGGGTTTTGCTAACACCTGACCTTATGCCTTCAAATTCAAGACTTTTCCCACTATGCCAAGGTCATCCAAGAAAGAAATGAAAAATATGTCTAATAAACAGAGAGTGGGGATATTCAGATACCCCTCTTGTGAATAGTTCTATATCCTTCCTTCCCTTTTCAAAATGCAATAAATCTGCAAAATACCTTGTGTTATTTATAAAGAGTTGTATGTAAAATTTGGTGTTGATGTTCTCCTATGAAGAAATAATCCACCATGAAGTCCTTTAATTCCAAAAGAAAGGATTTTAGTTGAACACCAGATACAGTTGTTCAAATAACAGATTTTCACAGAAATCTCTTAAGGTAGTTTGCTTAAACACATTATATTCTCCTCCCAGTAAAATGTAGACTCCTTGAGAGAGGTCTATTTTTATTTTCACTTTTTATTCTCAGAGATTTCCACAGCACACTGTACAGAGTGGGTGCCTAAAAAGTACTTAATAAAGGCAATGAAAGAACAGAGAAAGGGGTGTATAACCAGAGTGTCATAATTAAATATGGATAGAATATGTATTAAATCTACCATTAGTATTTGAATTAAATATAAATTTAAGATGTACTGTGTAGTCAGAATGGCAAAATAATTCCTTTTTTTCCCTTCAGTACACAAAGTAAAATAAATTCAACTCGCTCAGTAGAAAACATAATTAGGTTTTTGTTCTTTTGCAAAATTCCAGTCCTCTGAGTTCAATAATAAGATTTATAAGTGTGTCATTTATATTTTATTCAGATTTAATTCACTATGAAGTCCTTTATCTGAGAAACATGATAATTTTAGTCAATTGATTACAGCTGATAATTATAGTCCTTGTTTTGAAATAAATTTGTTTTCATTAAGTGATCTCGGTTTGAACCTATCTTGTTACTTATTCATAAATTTGTTAGATTTGTAAGAAAATATATCTTTATGAAACCATATTCTTGGGAATTGTTTACATAATTGTTATAGCTAAGAAATATTTTTTTTATTTACTTTGGAGAATATATTTATTTTGAAAATTAATTGCAAGTGCAATGTATCTGTGTTTCATTTCCTAACTTTCAGTATTCATATACCCACACCATCAAAAATATATGTATTCATATATGTATGCATGCATACATAAATATAGTTCACCCTCACTTAAATTCAGCTCACTTGCATTTCATGGCACTACCCCGCTGATAACACAGTCCTCTTCAAGCATGGAAAAACAAACAGTATAGGAGAAAGACTGCTATCTCTGGATCTACATCTGCCTTTGATCTGACTATAGGACTGACTATAGCACCACTACCTATACTTAAACTTCGGTGACTCTGAGCTGCCTCCAGGATCAAATATAAAATACTTTGTCCTTTAAATTCCTTCAAATCATGGCCCTTCCTCCCTTCCTATCTTATTATATCTTCCTCCCCTCTATGTACTTTACATTCCAGTAACACTGGTCTCCTTGCTTTTCCTCAAAGGAAATACTCCACCTCTTAACTCTGATTATTTTCAAAGAATTGTCCCCCGTGCCTGGAATTCTCTTCCTTCTCATCTCCATTTCTTAGTTTCCCTTGTTTCCTTCAAGTCCCAGCTAAAATTCCATTTGCTAGAAAAAGCCTTTCCTTACCCCCCTTAATGATAGGACATCCCCTCTATTACTATCCTGTTTGTATATAGTTCTTTGTTCACTTGTTGTCTCCTCTATTAGACTACAGTCTTTTTAAAATCATAGAGGGCTTCTCTTCTGAGGGGGATGGATTGTCTTCCTTTTATCCACAGCTATTAGAATCATGACTTGAACATAGGAAGGATAAGAGCAATGCTTGCTGACTTGACTTACTGACTAGACATTACTTGTGTGACCTTGCACAGATATTTCAACTTTGCTAGATCCCAGTATCCTCAATTGTAAAATGAGATAGTCAAGCTAAATAGACCCTAGTTCCCATTTATCTCTAGTTGGGCATATAATAAACATATGATATTTTGCTAGACCAAAGTCCAACTTGAATGCTTCATCATGATATGAAGAAAACAGATTTATTTACAAGACTATGACAGTCTACTACAGTGTTACCTCTGGCAAGTTCTATTAAGCCAAAAATCTTTATAATATAGGACCAGCTATGGATGTTGTATAGATCAATGAGGAGAAGTCTAAGAATAGTGAGACTAATCACTAGAAAGTAGGATACTTTTCAAAAATTACAATAACTCAGAAAACCATATACTGATACTTACATGGCAAAAATCAAAGCTCATTTAAAGACTGAGATCTTCGCTTTTCTTGGAGATACTCATTTTCCCTTTGCAACGAGGCAGTTGCTTAAGTTAAAATTTTAGCTGTCTTTGAATACAGAATGAAAAAGAATTTGTATTTGTTTTACTATCAAAATAGCCCACATATCCTCACTGTATTCCCAACTCACTGTGTCTTGATAAATTAATTGCTGTTTTCTACAATTATTTGAATTGTTTTGACCAAAATTTAATTGATGCTAAATCTAAAAACTCAACTGAATGATTGCATAAATTTCTAGAAGTCTTCATACAAGGCAGAAACAATAACATTAAGTTAATATATAGTACTTCTCAATATGCACTTCTTATTGAAGTTCTATTAATTTATATCTGGGTTAGTTTTATTAAACAAAATACATTGCTACTATTGAAACTCAGTTCTACTGTACAGAAAACATACAAAGGACCGTTTTCCTCCTTAGATCTTACATCCAAAGAGTCAAAAAAAACAACTAAGCAGATGTTCCTCTTTTTTTTTTTTGCCTGTCAACACTAGAATTAGAGGAAGGATCAAAAGATTATGGAAGTTGTTTCAAAATAGGGCACATCATTTTGAGTTAAGTGAAGGGATACTTCAAAATCTCAGAATCATTGAAACCCAGAATCTCAGAATCAAGAATGACCTGTGGCAATTTATGTCTTCCAATCCATGATTAACCCCAACCCCCTGCAGCAACATTACTGCTTAGGTGGTACAACAGCATTAAAGATGGTGAGGGGAAAAATTGGTCAGCTGTTGAAGAGGAATAATGTACTTCGTGCTAGTTCTAATTTTTGGAAGGTTTAATTTTTCTGAAATCAAACCTATATCTGATTCCTTCTGAGTTTTTCCCTGTAGGCTAATCATGAACAAGTTTAATCTCTCTTTTATATGAGTCTTTAGAAGACAACTATTAAGCCACCCTTTCTTTTCTTCAGTTTAAACATCCTCAAATAACATGGTCTCAAGGCCTTTTGGCTTCCTACTTGTCATTTTAACTTGTGCTCTATATACTATTAATATCTTTAAATTATACTGCCCCAAACTGAACACAATATGTCAGATGTGGGCTGAGTTTCTTATTCCAGGAAATATGCCTCTTCTAATGAATCCCAAGATCTCATAAGCTTTTTTGGGCAGCTACATTACACTACTGTCTCACAGTGAGCTTAGAGTACACTAAATTACTGTATATTTTCCAAATAAATTGCCTCCTCTCTTACATACCTGTGAGTTCAAGTTTCTGAATCCAAAATTTAAGACTACATATTTATTCTTACAAAATTCATACTACTAGGTTAATCCTGATGTTCTAGCTTATAAAAAGTATTTTTGAATTTTGACCCTGTCATCAAGTGTGTTATACTTGTAAGCACAATTACTTTCCTAGATTTGAGAATTACTGTATTTTTTTAATCCTAAAAACTAAGGCTGTTCAAAAGTAAAAAGTAGAATGAATACACTGACTTGTCATAATGGATTCTGGCTTTTTTAAGGTTTTCTCAAAGTAATAGTTTTGGATATCATTGTACTGAAAAGAACAAAAGAATTGGAGTCAGAGAATTTGGTTCAAGTCCCAATTTTACCACTTATGTCTCTGGATTTCTATCTTCATATGTAAAATGAAATTGTTGGATGACGATAAAGAAGAAAGAGATAATAAAGGATTTGGACTTTAATACCTGGCTGCATTCAGGGTGATTCCTTTGAACTGAAACTAAGGCTGCCTCCAGAAGCCCCCCAAGAAACTTGCTCCCAGAGAACATTATATTTTAGAAAAGAACATTACATTAATGCATTGTTGGTGGAATTGTGAAATGGATAGCAATCTGGAACTATATCCAAAAAGCTATAAAACTCTGCATACCCTTTGACCCAGCAATGCCATTACTGGGTCTGTATCCCAAGAAAATCAAAAAGGTGGGAAAAATACCCACATGTGCAAAAATGTTTATAGCAGCTCTTTTTGTGGTAACAAGAATTGGAAAATGAGTCAATGCCCATCTGTTGGGAAATGGCTGAACAAGTTGTGATATATGAAGGTAATGGAATATTATTGTTCTTTAAAAATGTTGAATAAATTGATTATAGAAAATCCTGGAAAGATTTATGTGAACTGATGCTGAGTGGAACTAGGAATACATTATACACAATAATATCAAGAATGTGTGATGATCAACTATGAAAGGCTTGGTTCTTCTCAGTAGCTCAGTAATCCAAAGCAGTTCTAATAAACTTTGAACAGAAAAAGCTATCTGCATCAAGAAAAAGAAATAATGAGACTGAATATAAATCAACACATGCTAGGTTCACTTCTTTTTTCTGTTTTCTTATCTCTTCCATGGTTTTTCCTTTTTGCTCTGATTTTTCTCTCCCAACATGATTCATAAAGCAAATATATTAAAAATAAATAAACTTACTACAATAAAAATTACAAAATCCAAAAAATGAAAAAAGAAAAAACAAATTAAATATTGCTATGTGCACAACAGAACATAAAATAGGATTCAAAATATTAAGCGATAAATTTCTATTTTAAGAAAGCCTATATAATAAAGAATGCACATTATGTTCAGAACTTTCCACTTTTTTTTTCTTCCTTGTAGGTTTTCTTTTGTTTACTGCTGTGTACTTTTTACTTTATTTTTTCCTCTTTTCTCTCCCATAATTTCCTCAAGAAGGCTACAATTAAGCACAGATTTATTTGTATAAATCTAAATATATACATATATATGCATGAATATATGTATATTTATGTATAAATATAAAGACAGATAAATATACATATATGAATATATTGATACATATATATATAAATATGTACATGTAAATATAAATATATGGATATACCATACATATATGTATAAATATAAACATACATCTAGATACATATACATGTGCATATATACACACATATAGGCATACACATCCATACATATCCATAGATATCTATAATCATAGATCTATACACAAACATACATTTATATACCTCTATGTAAGACTATACTGTGCTTGTTTGTCCTCTTTCTCTGAAGGTAGATTAATATCATTCTCCATAAGTCCAATCTTTCCATGTTTTTCTAAATGTACCAACTTATCATTTCCTAACAATATTCCAACTTGATACTATCTAGTTATTTTAAATAATCTAAAGCAACACTGATTAAAGTGGCTGACATATGGCGTTGCCCTATTTTTTCTCTTGAGTGAATCTATTTTATCTTTAACTTTGTCTGAGATCACTGATTACTGCTCCTGCTTTTTTTTCCTAATAAATTCTACTCCTGATCATTATTATTATGTTGGTGTATATATCTCTTATTTTCTATCCCTGTTGAGTTCGCTATTTTACTTCTACCTATTGCCTTTTCTTGGTAAGATAGCATAAACATAAATTGCTATATACAGGTAAGTCAACATTTCCTAACAATTAGATTTGTTCAAACTTCAAATGCTTATTAGCTTCTTTGAAATGTAGTAGATTATACTTTGATAGAGCCTTTCAAAAAAGAAACTAGATGACTATTAATGGAAATATTATATAAAGAAATTGTTTTCCACTTATAAACTTGACTAGATAACTTTTTAAATTCCTTTAAAGTCTGAGATTCTATAATTCTATGAGTTATGAGATAGGTTGAATGATTCACTGAACAGTGAGCACTATTCCTAGCTTTTATCATTTACCTTTGCTTTGTATTCCCTATCAGGGGTCCTCAAACTACGGGATGTGGGCCAGATGTGGCAGCTGAGGATGATTATCCCCCTCACCCAGGGCTATGAAGTTTCTTTATTTAAAGGCCCACAAAACAAAGTTTTCGTTTTTACTATAGTCTGGCTCTCCAACAGTCTGAGGGACAGTGAACTCGCCCCCTATTTAAAAAGTTTGAGGACCCCTGATATGGGAATCTTTTGTCTTCTTGCCAAAATCCATTTTTCCATCAAGGCCCAATCTAGGAATAACTTTTTACATGAGAAGAAAGGGCTAGGAAACATCTAGAATATCAGCAGAAGAGTGCCATAAAAAGCATATTTGCATTATATCTATTCCCCAATTGATGGTCAGTTTTTGTGAGGGGGAAGCTTCATGTGGTGCTGAGAAATATGTATAATTCTTTAGCTATCCCATTTAGAATATGCCATGAGAAGATGACATAAAAAGATAATGACAAATGTTGGAAGGACACTAATAAATTGCTGGTCAAATTGTAAATGAATCCAACCATTCTGGAGAGTAATTTGGAACAATGGTGAAAAAGTTATCAAGATCAAGAAAAAGATCAAGAGATCTTAAAAGAGGAAAAGGGACCCATATGTGCAAAAATGTTTGTGGCAGCCCTCTTTGTAGTAGCTAGAAACTGGAAATTGAAGGTATGCCCATCAGTTAGAGAATAGTTGAATAAGTTATGGGTATATGAATGCTATGGAATATTATTGTTCTGTAAGAAATGATCAGGAATATGATTTTTAAAAGGCCTGGAGAGACTTACATGAACTGATGCTAAGTGAAATGAGCAGAACTAGGAGATCATTATACACACCAACAAAATTATATGATAATTATTTCTGATGGACATGACTCTCTTCTACAATGTGATGATTCAAACCAGTTCCAATGTTATAATGAAGAGAGCCCTCTACACCCAGAGATGGGACTGTGGGAACTGAATGTGAATCACAACATAACATTCACACTCTTTTTGTTGATGTTTGCTTGCATTTTATTTTCTTACTCATTTTCTTTCCTTTTTGATCTGATTTTTCTTGTACAGCAAGAGAATTGAATAAATGTTTACATATATTGGATTTAACATATATTTTAACATGCATAACATATATTGGCATCTAGGGGAGATGGTGGAGGGAAGAAGGGGAAAATCTGAAAAACAACGCTATGAGAGGGTCAATGTTGAAAAATTACCCATGCATATGTTTTGAAAATAAAAAGCTTTTAAAATAGAATATGCCATGAATCTATTGTCTAATTTTGTTGAGTTCTATATTTTCCAATTTATTGTTCTTTTTGTAAGAATTGTCCAAATTTGAGAAAGGTATATTAACTTTTAAGATTATATTTTTGACATGATATCTTTTATTTAGTTGATTTTCCCCTTACTAATATAAATGCTATGGTTTATAGATGCCTTTTTATTTCTAAAATTATGATGTTTGGTCTTTTTAACTTTTCATGATCTTCTGGAAGAATTAAAATTCCTACAATGTTTCAATGCATCCTTTTTTCAATATCAATGGGTTTTTCTTATATAGATATCATGCATGTTTTTTATTTCTCTTGTATTCTCAATTTGTTATTTTCTTATTTTGCTTTTTTGGATAGGCACAGTATTAGAAATTCATGTTTTTATATTCTACTAATTATATCTTCTGTACAGATCAAAGATTCTAGTATTTGTTACCTTTTAACTTCTTTCAAAATGTGTATTTCCCTCTCGAACCACTGAGGAATTTCCTGCTGTGGTTCTAAACTTTCTTGAGAATCCATAGCATTTTTTGTTTAATCGAGTACAAGGCAAATTTCTTTCTTCTTGCAGTATTTATGTAGCAATGTTTATTATAGTCATTTGGATGTTTTACAGTTATCCTCCCTCTGTTTCCATATCTTCTCTGTTGATTTAATTGTTTGAACTCTAGGTTTTTAAGTAAATTTTGTTCCTCCAAATATCTTTCATTGTCTTTACCCCAACCCATATATTCTCTCCTCTTGCTCACTTTTGGACTCCTTACCTATCAATTAAATATTTACTCTTATCCCAAAGTGAAGGTGTGTACTTTCACACTATCCTAGCTTCTCATACACTGAGAATTTACTTTCACCATCCTCAGTTCTTGTTCCAAGTAACTTCTGGGTTACAGAACCAATATCAGTTTGATGTCAGGTCTTCTTTCTTTTAGGTTTCATCCAACTTGGCATATTTGTGCCTTCATATATATTTTCTGAATATTAACATCAAGCAATAAAAAAATGGAAAAACATATAATCATCAAAGATGTTCATTGTTTTATGGAAGATTTCCATTTTAAAGTCAAAATCAAAGAAAGATTTCCAATTGTCAGTGAGCTTCTCCATATGCTGCTTTTCATAAATTGCAATAATTATATTCAACCCTCCAACACTACTATATATTAACTTCACAGTCACTCAAAAGGAATCAGCTTTGCTATCTATGTTGGAAAAACAAGGAGATGAAATTACATTGCTCAGATTATGGCAAATATTTAGATGAACTTTTATTGGAGTCAGGAAAAGCTAGAGTTTGATTTCCATCTCAAACTAGCTATGTGAGCACTCTGAACCACAATTTCAATAACTATAAAATGTTAATATTAGTATCTACATCAGATGACAACTTATCCATCTTTTCATAACCTAAGAAATTTTTGTCCATGATTTACCAAAAATGATTTCATGTTAATGGCCCTCCTCTGAAACTTTTAAACATTTTGGAATATGAAATTAAATGCTTACATACACATAATATGGCTTTTGAATTCTAAATTATATCATTTCAAACATACCCTACTAGTGCTGATTGTTTTGATCCCATGGAGAATCTATTTTAATGGTTTTATTTGTCAAATAGTAGCTGTGAATATTTTTTTCTGCTTTCAACTTGAACTCTGTAAATAAAACCTTACTAACACCTTGGCAAATCGTGTAATGTGGTTTGCCTCACTTTCCTTATCTGTAAAATGAACTACTGAAAGAACTGGCAAACTACTCCTATATCTTTGCCATGAAAATTTCAAATGGGGTCATGAAGAGTCAGACAGCAGAAAAGATTGAACAACAACAAAATAATACCTTTGTAAAAATGACTAATTATATGAAAATACAAAATATTAAAAGATTCAATTTATATTACATAAAAGTTGAGTGATCCAAATTAGTCCTATTTTAAACCAGATTTTCATTTGCAAAATGTTTATGTAATTTCCTAGGGACATTTTAAACCACTGAGCTGATTTTCTATTTTACTTGTCAAATGAAAACTATCAGTGTGGAGTAATGAAAAAAACAAACAAACAAACAAACAAAAACAAAAACAGTGACTTTGGAGATATGTGGGTTCAGGATCAAGGACACACTTTACTTACTACATGTGTAATTGTGGGCAAGTCATTTAACCTGACTAGTCCCCCATTTCCTCATCTCTTTGACTACTTCCCACCTGTCATTCTTTAATCCTATTTATTTCACAGGGTTATGGTTTGACATAAATGAGAGAATTTATATAATTTTTTTGAAAAAAATTAAAAGCACCATAAAAAGGGCAGCTAGGTGATATAACGGATAAAGCACAGTACTTTGAATCTGAATACCTGAGGTTAAATATTTCTTCAGACACAAATCTCTTAAATCATTTTGCTCACCTGTTAAATGGAGATTTTAACATCTCACAGGATCACTGTGAGAATCAAATGAGTTGAAAAATGTAAAGTGCTTTGGAAACATTAAAGTACTAAATACATGTTAGCTATTGTAATAATTATTATCATCAAACTAATAATTTGCTATAGGATGAATGCCTGATATGGACTTGAAATAAATTCAGTCATTTAGAACTGGGCAGAATAAAATATGCATAAGCATATGCAGATGCCCCACTCAAAAATTGCAAGCTGGTAACTGTTTCCCATTCCCTTCCTAACTTACCTCAAGTATCCAAATTTACAAACCCTTTAAAATCAGAAGAATTTACCTCAGTTTACATTACAGGCACAAATTATTACATTTAGTATGATTTAGAAGAAATTCCTGGTTAAGTTTTTCCAAGTACCCTTGTTGCCAATCACAAGTTTTGTTTGACAATTAGTGGCCAAGAGCCAGTAGAGAAACCATATAGCATTTACACAGAACGCATTTTCATAGTATTTGAATTGAGATTAATTTTCTGATATAATTTAGATTCTTATTGAAAAGATGCAATTTTACTAATGAAATCTTCCTTCATCAGAGTTCTTACCTGCTTACACAATTAAGAGGTTATAGATAGTATGCATTCTCTGTGGAATGTTTTACATTAGTGTCTTATTGAAATCTTTTTTCTCATGTTAAGGCAGCCGGTCCAGGTGTCAGATTCCATGACTCCTTTGTAATTACTCAGCAGCTATTTTTGTAGACACTTCTCTTTAATGTATGGTGTAGAGATGTTTTATTGGTTAAGTGGGGACATAAGATTAACAAGATTGGAAAAATCTAATTACCAAATACTGTGAATGGCCCAGAAATACAATAGAATTATTAAATTTATATTAATGATTTACATTCATTCACCTAGTGCTTCTATTCTTCATCTGTAAAATGGATTGGAATGATTTGAAGTTGATCCTTAATGGCACTTCCAGCTCAGAACTGATGATTCTATAAGTAAATTCAGGAAGTGGGTGACCAAGAAAACACTTGGAAATAGAAGAAGTAGATCTCTTATGCTAGACAATATGAATCAACTATGAATCTCAGTGGAACCAAGCCAATATAAGTATATGAAAGAGTTTCTTTCTTCCCATGCTTAAGGAAAACATGGCACTTTTATTGACATACAAAATTCAGTGGTAGTATGGTGTCCAGCACATACTTAACACTTAATAAAGCTTATTGACAAGACTGACTGCCTGGTGGCTAGGAAGGATCAATTATCTCTCCCAGAGTCAGGAAAGGTGAGCTTCCTGTCTTTGCACCTCAGTGCAGGACAATGCAATAGCATCTCACCAGTCGCAAACAAATAGTAGGACAATAGTGTCCTACTCTTAAGAAAGAAAAAAGAATAATATGAACTAAGAAGACTACAAAGGATATAGCTGTAACCGCCATTGGTTACATTGAGCAGTTTTAAGAAATTGACCCAGAGAAAAGGCTAATAGCTAGAAATTAAGGAATAAGTGGATAGTGATCTAATCTTCCCTCTACATGATAGTTCTCCAAATGCTTGGAGACAGCTATCTTGTCATCTCCTAGTTTTCTCTTTCCCAGGTTAACCACACAATTAATTCTACTTAGGTCTTAGGGACTTAGATCTCTTCTCTTCTCTATCATGTTTATATTCCTCTGGATATTTTCCAGGACTTCACTATACCCTGATGAAAAGAAATGAACACAGTATTTGAAATTAGGGCTGACTAATTTCTTAGTCTTAGAATAGACTTAGTAGAATAGAATGAAACAATCACCAGCCTATTACTGAAAACTATACTCTCTTATCAGAGATTGATTGTTAACTGAGGTAAATAGAATATGATGTCATAGTGAATAGAATGCTGGGCCTGCAATCAGGAAGACCTGAGGCAAATGCAGCCTCAGAAACTTACTAGCTGTGTTACCTTGGGCAGATTACTTAATACTGTTTGCCTCAATTTACTCATCTGTAAATTGAGCCACTCCGATATTTTTGCCCAAAAAAAAAAAAAAAAAAAAAAAAAAAAAAAAAAAAACAGGTCACCAAGAGTGGGACATGACTGAAAATGACAAATTAACAACAAATGGAAACAATGGAATAGAAAGGGGGGAAAATAAATGATTGAAAGACAGAGGTGTTCTGCAGTAAGCTCAGATCATTAGTATAGGCACTACAATAATACACACTTTCTTCCCCAATAGAATAGATACTGCTTCATTCTTTACTTTTGTGTCTCTAGTATTTAATATAGTTACTGGCACATAGTAATAAATGCTTTTTGGTCAGTGACTTATTAGCCCTTGCAAAGAGTTAAATGTATTCTGTTCTTTGAGACAGGAGGGAAGGAAAAAACAATGGATAATTTTAGAGTATCAAGAAATAGAGAGAAGGTAAGGGATTTATTGTAAGGTGGTCTTAATTTTAGGGAAAGCTAGGTAAGAGTTGAGGACTTAGGAAGAAAAATGAACAGTTCTGATGTGGAATAGACCTTGTAATTTGATAAAAAAAAAAAAAGCTTCTTTTTTTTAATAACTTTTTATTGACAGAACCCATGCCAGGGTAATTTTTTTCACAACATTATCCCTTGCTCTCACTTCTGTTCCAATTTTTCCCCTCCTTCCCTCCACCCCCTCCCCCAGATGGCAAACAGTCCTATACATGTTAAATAGGTTACAGTATATCCTAGATATAATATATGTGTGCAGAACAGAACAGTTCTCTTGTTGCACAGGGAGAATTGGATTCAGAATGTATAAATAACCCAGGAAGAAAAACAAAAATGCAAGCAGTTTACATTCATTTCCCAGTGTTCTTTCTTTGGGTGTAGCTGCTTCTGTCCATCATTGATCAATTGAAACTGAATTAGGTCTCTTTGTCAAAGAAATCCACTTCCATCAGAATACATCTTCATACAGTATCGTTGTTGAAGTATATAATGATCTCCTGGTTCTGCTAATTCACTTAGCATCAGTTCATGTAAGTCTCGCCAATCCTCTCTGTATTCATCCTTCTGGTCATTTCTTACAGAACAATAATATTCCATAACATTCATATATCACAATTTACTCAACCATTCTCCAATTGATGGGCATTCATTCATTTTCCAGCTTCTAGCCACTACAAAAAGGGCTGCCACAAACATTTTGGCACATACAAGTCCCTTTCCTTTCTTTAGTATCTCTTTGGGGTATAAGCCCAGTAGAAACACTGCTGAATCAAAGGGTATGCACAGTTTGGTAACTTAAAAAGCTCTTCTGACAAAAAAAAACCCAACAAATTTCCCTCACCAAGTCTAAACACCTTAAATTTCCAGCATTATCCTAACCATAAAATCATAGTATCATCTATTTGTTGTTTGCCCTTCATTTTGAAGAGGGCCCTGACATCAAGATGTTCATATCATGACTTGCAAATGAATTGGATTGAAAGGAGGAAGATCTGTACATTTAAAGCTGGAAAGGGTCTCTTGGTCATTTAGTACAATGTCTTCATTTCACAGGTAAGGAAACTTGAGACTTAAGGTCATATAAGTTGTAAGCATTCTTCCTTAAAGATTAACCCATCCTTTATTCGGTAGGGTCAGAATAGGTATAAGATAAATATGACACAGATAAGATAAATATTGATGTGGGGAGAAAAATAGAAAATGTAAATGGGCCATCACTTTAAGCTTCTGCCTTAGGAATCTTTGGCTTCCGATGTGGAAAATAGTATCAGTCAGAGGACAGTGGTCATCAGCAAGACAGTTGGGTACCCTAAAAGCAAATTAGAGAGAATCAAAGAGAAATATTATTGCTTTTAATACCTTGAATAAAAACAACTTACACAGTATGCTATTTTTTTCAGCATTCAATAATTGCTCTTTTTTTGTTTTTTTTTATTCTTTTGTGTATGAAAATTGCATGTGGAATGGGGCCAGAGAATATTTAAAGTGACCCAGTCACAGCAATTATCAGCTTTGAACATGACGTTTCTACTATCGTTTTCTAAACCCCCAGACACTCAAACCATATTTTTGTGTGGGTGTGTGGTAGTTTGATAAAATATTTCACAAGAGAAAGGAGAATAGGAATAATAAGAATGTTAGGGAATCCAAAAGAATAATTTCTAAAACAATCTTAAATAATACATTTGAACTATGGAATTACTAGGGAAAACCAAATGAATAGTAATGTTAGTGTTAAATTTTCACTAATTATTGTTGTTTTTAACTTAAAACTTATTCATGTAAGTTGTTGCTGAATGTGTTGCTTTATATTACCACCACTGAGTCATGTACATGACTTAGCACACAATAGTTGTATTTTTAAAGCCTGTCAGGTAAGTAAGTAGAAGACGGGGATGATTTCAAAGTATCTGGAAAATTTACAAACTAAGAAGACTTGGAGAAAAACTTGGACTAAAAACAAGTATTAATTATGGTTGTTTTCAATCTGATATTCTAGAGACAAAGATGACAGCAGCATGAGAAAGCAGATCTATTCCCAGACTGGGAGTCAGGCCCTCAGACTGCCTGTCATTCACTTGCTTCTCAGCCTCAGGCAAATGATTTAACCCCTCTGAGCCTTAGATTCCTCATCTTTAAAATATAGTGTGGGGAGGGGAGAAATTATGTTAGATGAGCTAGAGATTTTGTTTTATTTATTTTAAAAATGTTAAAATCATCTATCCTTACACTTCATTTTTTAAAATAAGGAACCTTAGTATGTAAAAAATAAAAAAGGCCTCTCCTTTCTGTTTTGATATTCTACAATTCTGTGATCTGTTATTTTCATAAGGGATCCAAGAAATCTTGAGTTTGGATATTCATAGGAATCCATTTATCAAAAACAACTCACAAAATGTGCATGGCTTCCACCAGTAATGGCTCACATATATATCAAAGTTCTCATTTACATATTGGTTTTGCCTTCCACAAAATCCTTTAAGGAAAGAGAATACATGAGGAAATGGAAAGATTTTGCTGATTCAGAAGTCAACAGACCTAGACTGAAGTCTACATATTAGTTATGAAGTCTTGGCCAAGTCATTTAACTTCTTAAGATCACAAAGAATGAGATACAAGAAGATTGGAAAAGTGGTATAGTTCAATGAAAATAGCATTGAACTTGGTGTTAAAGGACTTCCATTCATATCCTGACACTGCTAGTTATAGTCTTGTGATTTTGGACAACTTCTTTAATTTTTCTGGGACTAAGTTTACTCATCTATAAAATAAAAAGGTTATACTAGATTATGCCTAAGGTGTGATACATATCAGAGAATTATAACGAATTGAACTTGTTGACCAATTGGATATGTAAGTAAAATATAGAGAAGAGTCGAAAATGACTCTAAGATTCTAAGTCTGGAAAATTATAAAGATATTGATAACATCTTTATGGGAAGAAAATTAATTCAGTTTGGGATATTCTGAGCTTAAGAAAACTAGGTTGAAATTCTGGGAAACTGAAAGAAATTCACAACTCAGAAACTCAGAAATCAAGAGAGGACTAAATGAATAAATATGATAATCACCCAAAAAGTTAATTTTAAAGTTATGGGAGTAGATTAAAAAGTAACCTAACTAATAATTATTTTTTAACAAGAAAATGCTTATCTTTCTCTTTTGTCTTTACAATCTTTCCTTTTCCACTCCCCACACAACACACACACACACACACACACACACACCCACACACACACACACCAGTATGCATATTTTACTCACACTATCATTGAAGGGTCAACATTGCTTGTCCTGATTTCCTTGCATTCTAGCTCCCACTCCAATCTCTCTGTGGCAAAGTCCTATGGAAGGTCACCACCAATAACTTCATAATCCAATAAGCAGTTAAGATTAGTCATTTTAATAGAAGGGCACCAGTAAAAGTGGGTTTTGTTATTTTTGTTGTTCAACCATTTCTGTTGGATATGATTCTTCATGACCCCATTTGGGGTTTCCTTGGCAGAGATACTAGAGTGACTTGCCCTTTCCAACTCATTTTACAAATAAGGAAATTGAGGCAAGGAGGATCAAGTGAATTACCCAAAATGATCCAGCTAGTAAGTGTGTGAGTTCACATTTGAATTCAGGTCTAGCACTCTATTCACTGTACCACCTATTTGCCCAATAGAGGGTGTGTATGAACCAAAGCAAGGATAGTAAAGATCCAATATACATAAACAAGAAGTGAAGAAGTAATGTCCAGAGCAAACCCAGGATCTGTGAATTTCTGAGATTTTTATGGGGGGGTGTTTTTGTTTTTGTAATAAATACTAAGAATCCATATGCTTCATTAGGTTATCAAATAGATTCAAGATACACATGCCAATATATATATATATATATATATATATATATATATATATATATATATGGAACCACTAGGGTAGACAAATTTGGACTCTACTTGATTTGGGTTATTTGTTACTTTTGGAAACGCCTTTCTATGACCAACCATTCCCCACTTCCATTTGAAGCTGGAGAGTTGCTGTCGATAGATAGATAAATAGATAGATCTAAAGGGCTGATACTCTTGAGTTGATGCATTGAGGTCAAACAACTGAGCACTTAAGGCTAACTACCAATTGGACAATACTCTATTAGCATATGCTTGGAAAATGGCCCTTCCCACTATTCTGTACTGGTTCAATCTTTTGGTATATACAGAGAATTGTGGGAAGGATTAGGGGGTGGAGTAAGACAAGCCAGAGTTACTTTGGTGGTAGAGGAAGAGAAGGAGGTTGTGAAGATCCTCCATCCATCCAATTCACTTCTACCCCTAAAGACCAAGAATAAAGACCAAGGACTTTTGTTTATCCTGACTCTAGCTGATTCTAAGGCATCCAGGGGGCTAACTTGGTCTTCTGATATATATAGCATCAATTAACTCTCATTTTCTGGGTCTTTGCTTGTTCTCTTTGACATGTTAATGGAGCAGATGAGATTCAATAGAGTTGCTAATACAATGATGTAAATAAGATGAGAATGAGCTAGAGGGAACTTAAAGATAATTGGGGTGTTAGCACTGAGATGTAAATAGTGTTTTCTCTACTGCAATAGATGGTACAAGCTACCTAATATTTTTCAGTGGGTTTTAATTAGTTTCCTTTCAACATTAATCTTATGTGACTGCTCAATCTTTTTGGGATTACAGAGATATATATTTGAAGATAGAAAACTGATTTCTCCTAATTCCAAGTGCAGTGCTCTTTCTATAATTCTTTCTTCTATAGTGAATTTGTCATTTCATAGATATGGGTATTTCCAATGATAATTATCAAAATATCAGCATGTTTGCTTTGTTTTTAACCTTGTGAAAATATTACCAATATTTTACTGTCAATCTTCTTGGGCAGTGCGTTCACCCTGGAAGGCCTTCTTGAAGAAGCCTTATTTTGAACTTTAAATAGTTCCCAAAGGAGCAATCAGGCCATCTATCTGTTATCCATTGCTTTTCCTACATGACAGACATAGCCACAATACCATTTTAATGACATCTTTTATGCAAACTCTTGTGTGTAATTCAAAGCTTTTAATAAACAGTAAACTATTTAACACCCACTGTATGTTTTTCCTTTGCCTTTTGTGTCACTTAACAGTTTTAATTCTTCAAGTGTGATATTCCATAATGCACAACTACATACTACCACCTGTTAAATGCTGGTTTTAGAAAGATGGATTTTGATTCAGTTTGGGGTTTGGTTGTGTAATTTCCCTAGTGCAATTTTCTATCTTTTCTTAACTAATTCTGGGACTAGTTCATTGTCTATTCATGATCTGTCCAAAACATATAGGTTAATGTATCAACTGTTTGTACTATTAATACAACTGCTTATCTTTTATCTATTTAACTGCTTCTGTTGGATTAGATAGACAAGTCTTTTGAGTCATATTTGATCTCATTGAATTGTTCAGCAACGTACTGGTTTTTAATAAAAATCAATGGCATCTTCAAAGAGACACAACTAGAAAGTTTCATTGCATATGATTAATCTGAGTTATCTTTGAACTCTGTACTAGACACCATAATATCTGACATTATCATCTTGAGCTCAAGGGCTTTGTTTTTGCCTCTCTCTGCATTCCTGTAAGTTAGTCCATTGCTCAGTATATAGTAAGTTCTTATTACTTGCTTAATAATAATACACATCATTTTAAGATTTATGTACACTTTACATTTTACAAATTAAGAAACTGAGGTAAAAACAGATGAGTACCTTTCCCATAAAGATAGATTTGTTAAGTATTTGAAGCAGGATTCAAATTCCATTTTTTCAAACCTCAAATTAAACACTTTTAATTTGGTATTGATTTTGTTCTATATTTTAATAATTTGGTAGCATATATACAGCTCAAAATTAATTAATCAACAACAAATGTTCACAAATAAGGATTCTATTGTTGTTTAGTCATTTTCAGTCACATCTGACTCCTTTATGTCCCATTTGGGATTTTCTTGGCAAAGATTCTAGACTGGATTGCTTTCTTCTCCAGCTCATTTTGCAGATGACAAACTGAAGCCAACAGGATTAGATGACTTGTCCAGGGTCACACAGCTATTAAGTGTCTGAGGCCACATTTTAATTCAGTCTTCTTGTCTTCAGGACTAGAACTCTATTCACTGGGCCACTTAACTGCACATGTTACAAGTATCTTTATGGTGGTCTTTTTGTTCATTCTCATGAGCACTGTGAAGTAAGAAGGCCAAGTATCCCATTCTTTTCCTTTTTAATTACATGATTAAACTAACATTCTTATTGGTCCTTCCAAGAGAGGTTGTGAGCCATTATTTTATGTAATTATAACTTATTTATATCTCTGCATTTTAAGTTCATCACCTCTCAGGAGGTGAGTGACATATTTCATCTTCATTCTTTTAGAGACAAAATTGTTAAGACTACTTAAAAGTAAAAAATTATATTACTAGAGATTAGAATAAACATTTGAAATTGTTTCTTACTTTCATTAAAAAATAGATGCTACTTAGTATGAATATTACAAATATATTATTGACCATGTAATTCTTAATTAGAACTAAAAGTCACACAAAAGAAGCATTTAGCTTCTTTGGTGAGAGGGCCCTACGATCTTAAATAAACAAATATTATTGTCTCCAGTCAGAAGTAAACCAGAAACAATACTCCCAGCTCCAATTCTGGGCCACTGCTGAGAGGGAAGTCCTTTGCCAGAACAGCTGAAGCTAATCTGGAAGGCCAGTTTTAAAACAAATCCCATGGTTGTCCACATGCAATAGGAGTAGTATTTGCCCTGTCTTCTGAAATTCTTGTTTCTTAAGCTTTCTGATCAAGAGGAAGATCTCTTGTGCCATAGGAATTCACTTTTGTATGGTAGCCCTGTGATCAGTATAATTCTTACTTGATCACCATGTCAAGTGAACTGACACCCACAGGTTTCCAATTTACCAAATAACAATCCATTAACCACCAGCAAAATCTGATACCAAAGTGGTTTGTAGGGAGGTCTAACAGATGAGGTCACTCTACTAGAGTAAAATGAACTGTAGTGGATGCACACATACTAAATCTTTTTTGAATGTTTTCTTTTCCTTAGATATATTTAAGCAAGCTAAGGATGGTCAGTTTGAGAGCTCTAAGCCTAAAGTATTTGCTGAAGATAGAAGACAATTTGTAGTAGCTAGACATTTGTTAGGCTCTATGTGACTATCCAAGCAGAAACACATAAAAATGTATGTACCCTGGAATCCAAAAGGAAGCTTAGCAGCAGGCAGACAAGACTAATGCCTTTAGTAAATTCATTGAAACACACACAAATGTTAGGTAGTCAGTACCAAATATCATAGAGCGGGGAACTATTTTTCAATTTTAATAGCTTGTTAGAGGATTGGTTATGTGTTTCTTTATGTTTGTTTATAGTGTCAAAACAAAGTTCATCAATTTAATAAATTGTTTAAATTCTAGGTCTTCTAGCACAGGAATGAAGGCTATTTTTTTTGTTAGAATATAAGCATCTTAAGAAAGAGGACTTGTTATTTTTATATTTTTATTCCTAGCTCCTAGCAGAGTGCTTGGCAAAGATGGAATTTAATAAATGTTTAATCAATTTCAAAGTCACCACTAACTTGATTCTTTTTTAGTTTCTAAGCCAAAGAAGATTATTCTATTTATAACTTTAAAGGTATTTTAATGTAAATATCTTTATCTTTATTATCCCCTCTGTCTTCACTCCCCCATGGTATATTGGCACTGACATATTGGGTACCCAGATGAATGGTTTCTACCTTGAATTTTAGGAGTAGCCATGTGGGTATCTACAATTGGTGCTGTACCTCACAAGCCCCACCAGTGTGCTTCCTATTAAGAAACATGCAGCTAATAGAGTATCCTCTATTAATGTTTTTTGAGAATTAATATATTCAAACAACATTGCAAGAACAAAAGTTACAAAACATTCATCCCTAAATACAGGATTCATGCTCCAGCAAATGTACACAGTCTTTGGAGTGATGAAAAGAATGGGAACAAACAACATAGAATGCACTGGGACACGTGTAGTGAACGTGCATGTCCAAAGCTACTCACAACTCAGGAATTGTAGGACCTTGTTCTTTCTTTCTCCAGAGAATACACAAAGAGTTCCCTGTAGATGGGACATCATTATTGCTGATGGTCAAATCTCTTTTCTGCTCAGCTGTGCTAGCTCTTCCCAGGATGTAACATTTTTGCTGAACTAAATATCCTGAATTCAGTCTTTTTTCCCCCTTGATGCAATTGGGGTTAAGTGACTTGCCCAGGATCACACAGCTAGGAAGTGTTAAGTATCTGAGGCCAGATTTGAACTTAGCTCCTCCTGACTTCAGGGTTGGTGCTCTATCCATCTAGTTGCCCCTGAATTCAATATTTAATGGTCACCTGCAATTTCCATCACCTCAAGCCACAGATTTTAATGGGTGTTGTAGTGATCTTGCAGGTGTTTAACTATGTTCTTTCAGAAAAGGTGAAGTCCTTTAATCTAATTTTGCTTAAAGCTTCTTTTGCTTCCTCAAGACCTCAATTCCATGATTTGTTGCTTCCAAACAGGAGATAACCAAAGTATTTTCTCCCCCTTCTGACAATTTTTCTTGATTTAGATTTGGGTTTTCTCAGTGAGGGCCTCACCCTTACTGATGGTCATCATCCAAATATATTTCAATTTCCTCTTAGAATTTTATGCAGATAGGTAGCTAAAAATAAAGGTATTGAGGAAATCTAGGCTTTGGGATAAATTTATTAATCTGGCTTTCCTTTTCATGCAATTGAACTGTTCAAAAAAACCTTCATACTCTAAGGAGTAAGGTACTTCATTTTTTAATATCTCAGTCTTTGCATTTTATGACCTTCATTTTTGCTGAAGATTAAATGGGACATATTCTTCTACTTCATTTTATCTTCCCAATAATTCATTCACTAGATTGGGTAAGATGAGTAAAACATATATTAATTCTATTTTATACATGATTTAACTATAAATAGAAATGCAAAGACTAGCACCTAATTCTTTGGGAAGTTAATTAAGTGCTTTTTTCACTACACTATGTAATTTTTCAAATGTTTGATTAAATAAATTATTTTGGGTTATTTCTATAAAAGTAGATTTGAGAGCTAGGCAACAAATCAGGAATATCATACCCTGTTATAACATTATTACGACAAATTTAAGTTAAATAATTCCAACCTACCATGAATTTTTCAAAAATATAGTCTAGCCATTGATGCATTGTTGGTGGAGTTGTGAACGAATCCAACCATTCTGGAGAGTAGTTTGGAACTATGCTCAAAAAAGTTATCAAACTGTGCATACCCTTTGATCCAGCAGTGTTACTACTGGGATTATATCCCAAAGAGATTATAAAGAAGGGAAAGGGACCTGTATGTGCACGAATGTTTGTGGCAGCCCTTTTTGTAGTGGCTAGAAACCGGAAACTGAATGGCTGTCCATCAGTTGGAGAATGGCTGAATAAATTGTGGTATATGAATATTATGGAATATTACTGTTCTGTAAGAAATGACCAACAGGATGATTTCAGAAAGGCCTGGAGAGACTTACACAAACTGATGCTGAGTGAAATGAGCAGGACCAGGAGATCATTATATACTTCAACAACAATACTATATGATGATCAGTTCTGATGGACCTGGCCATCGTCAGCAATGAGATCAACCAAATCATTTCCAATGGAGCAGTAATGAACTGAACCAGCTATGCCCAGAGAAAGAACTTTAGGAGATGACTAAAAACCATTACATTGAATTCCCAATCCCTATATTTATGCCCACATGCATTTTTGATTTCCTTCACAAGCTAATTGTACAATATTTCAGAGTCTGATTCTTCTTGTACAGCAAAATAACGTTTTGGTCATGTATACTTATTGTGTATCTAATTTATATTTTAATGTACTTAACATCTACTGGTCATCCTGCCATCTGGGGGAGGGGGTGGGAGGTAAGAGGTGAAAAATTGGAACAAGAGGTTTGGCAATTGTTAATACTGTAAAGTTACCCATGCATATAACTTGTAAATAAAAGGCTATTAAAATATATATATATATATATATATATATATATATATATATATATATAGTCTACCAAAAATTGAGGAATAACCAAGCAAAAATAACTAATGAAAATACGATACAAGCACCTTAAAATGATAACATAACAAGGAGTTTGAAGTAAAAAGAAATAATTTATATCTTGGTGACCACTGCTCCAATTTCTGGACAAATAGTTCATTCTTACTTCATTATTAAGGGAGCAGGGATGTCAGCTGAGGAATAACATTTAGTCATGAGTTTTGAGTCTCTTCTTGCTACTGGGCATCTGATTAGGTTCTTTCTGGTTTTATTTCTCCTCCATGAGTCACACAGCTCCAAACTCTAATGAAGGGACAAAAGACACAAGTTCATCTCTGGGGAAGGATCTACCTCAAGCTGGGTCTTATTTATAAGTAGAACTTGTTTCCACTTGACTGAGGCCCAGCCCAACATAGTTAAGGAGTAGATACTTTGAGCATAGGACTGACTGGCTTTTTCAGAATGGGGTCTTTACAAAAATAGGAGAAAAAAGAATGGGTCACAAATTAATAATTAGTCATTAATCTAAAGTATGATATCAATTTTTCCTTTTTATTTCCTCACTTCTGATATCACTATTTTTGACAGTAGTGGATTTACATTTCAAGCATTCAAGATAATAATAATTTACAAGTGAATACTTTGCCTGTACTTAGGTAAATTATCAGTAAGTGTTCTATGCCTAAGTAATAAAGTTACAAAAATCTATCAAAGCAATTATATATTTTATATTTAAATAATATTCTATTCCTAAAATCTGACATTCACTAGAAGAATAAAATTGAAGGAAATAAAAAGATAAGTGCAGTTTGGTACCTTCTAACTGAAAGGTTATTAACTGAAAGGTTACTCAAAGAATCATGCAGTCTCAATTTGGATGGAGCCTTGGGCAAAAAGTATATTTGGTCTAACTAATAATTGAACAAGTGCTTTATCTACATCATATCTGACAAGTGTTAACCCAATATGTGACTGAAAAGCTTTGGTGAAAAGGAATGCATTATCCTTTGAGGTAGTCACTTTTGAATAGCTCTAATTACTAGGAATTTTCCCTTACATTAATTATAAATATTCCCCTATGCAATTTCCACTCACTATTCCTTGTTCTGTACTCTATATCCAAGAACAATAAATCTAATCTGTCTTCTGGATGGCAATCCTTCACATACTTTAGGTAAATATCATGTTTCATCTCCATAATGTCTGAGTTTTATTAAATTGAACATCTCCAGTTCCTTCAATCAGTACTTTTATGGGATGAACAACTGACCACTCCCCATTCTGGTGCTTTCCACTGGACTATATAGTTTTTCAATGTTCTTACTAAAAGAGTGTCATCCCTTACCTGAAAAACCTGAAAATCAAGAGAAAAAAAGAAATTGAAATTTGATGAAATAAAAACTTTTCTAACAATTAAAACAATTAAATGTCAAATGAGCTGTCTCAGGAGACAGTATGTCCCCAAACAGATCTTTATGCACAGGATGGATTAATAACTATCAGGTATGATAAATACAAAATTTTTTTGTTCCATTGCATAAGCAGCCTTCTTTTTAAACTTTATTTTGTTAATTTTTTATTCATGTCATACATGTACAATAATTTTTATTATTTTCATATGACTCATGTTGGAAATGAAAAATCAGAACAAAAGGGGAAAACCACAAGAAAGAAAAACAAAACAAAACAAAAAGGTAAAATAGTATGTTTTGATCCACATTCAGTCTTCATAGTTCTTTCTCTGGATATGGGGATTGCATTTTCTATTCCAAGTCTATTGGAATTGACTTGGATCACTGTATTGCTGAAAACAGCTAAGTCTATCATAGATGATCATCACACAATTTTCTTGTTACTGTGTACAATATTTTCCTCATTCTGTTCATTTCACTCAATGTCAGTTCATGTAAATCTATTCAGGTTTTTCTAAAATAACTTTGTTCATCATTTCTTGTAGAACATTAATTGAATGCACAATTTTTCCTCAGTTATGGTTTAGATCAGATGTTCTTGACCTGAGGTTTTTTCCAAAGCTGATATTCTATGAATCTGTTAGGATATTAGGATCACCCTTTCCTAAACCCTAGAAAATAGGTTATCTTAGTGCAAGCCAAAATCACATCAGTTTTTTTTATGTTGCCATATTTGTACTCTTCTAATATTGACAAAATTTTTATATTCAAAATATTTTTGTCTTAGAAGTTGCACATAGTTCTTACATAATAAATGCTTTTTAACTGGCTGGTAAAAAGTTCTTAGATTTCAAATCTATTTTCTGAATTTCTAATCCATTTTTGAAACTATGAATACTTCAGCTTAGGACATTATTCTTCTTCCTGCTTTCTTTCACAACCTATTAGTGATGTTATTTGACACAAAATTTAATCTTCTTCAACTTTCAGTGATCCCTTTCAAGAAAGATATCTTTAAGTAATTAGCACAATTACTAATTCTTTTTTTTCTAATAAAAACAATATTCTTTTATTTTTCTGTCTCTCTTTTCCCTTTCCACAGAATCACACACATATGCATGTCTGTACACACACACACACACACACACACACACACACACACACAAAATCTGCTCATAGATATTATTACTCCAGAATCAGCAGCACTGCTAATGCTAATCAAATGACCTTTTATGATACACAGTATAGCATTCAGGAATGTCACTAATTCCTCCCATTAGTGACAAACTAATAATAGTTTGAGAGGAACATTCTATCATCTGACATCTGTCAAAGAATTGATTACATGGAACTAGTAGTGGTACAGAAAACTAGCTAATGGAAATTCAGCTGGTAACAACAGTTTCCCCACAATTTTAGAAGCAACAGGTGCCTACAAGTGGGAAGAAAGGAAAAAGAAAGGATGAAAATATATGAAAGCTTAGACTATGACCCAGACTAATCTAGTCATGTTAATGCTGAGAAACATTAATATTGAAGAAGTGACAGAAAGAAATGTGAGAACTCTTTTGAATACATTAACCAAGAAAAATAGATATTTATCTAGTCCTGTGGAATAAGAAAATAAAACTTATACAGTATCCCAACCATGTGAGTTATTTGACTGTTTAATAGAATATAAGAAAGAACCAAACATCCCTTCCTTTGACTGACAATTACATAGCACTTTAAGGTTTGTAAAGCACTTTAAATGTTATCTCAAATGACATCCTACATCTTTAGCTCACTGCCATCTTATATAATTGCCATCTCATATAGGGTGCTCTTCTCCAAGCAGTAAGAACAATTCATTCTTGTTCTCAGAAGATAAGAAATTTACTCCAAATGGACAATTTCTCATTTTTGATATGTAGTTATTTCAGGATTTAATGGTACCATTGGGGGAAGCTACAGAATTATTCATACTTTTCTAACTGAGATCATAATTTATTGACTATAACCAGAAATAGAAAATTCCAGTATATGTTGCCACATTACAGGATGTTACTTAACAGTAACTTAACTTAGCATTGTTGCCTTTAATCTACACTCATTATCTCATATATATTGATTATTAAGTGTCCCTGGTGATCATAAGCACTTTCACATAAATTTGGAAGGCTCTTACTGTTAGGAAGATTCCATTAATATAAGAAACTCGAATACTCACTAAGCCAAGCAGAATTTGTTCTTCTTAATGCCCTACATATGAAAGAAAGGATCATAAATCATATTTCCAGTTATCCAGGAGATCATTTCATATCACATGATTTTGTTAATATTATAAAAATTAAGAATGATTAAATGACATATAACAGAAATTTATTACTTTACTATATCAATGGCTCCATAATCTCATTAATATGGATACTCTCTCCACCAAAACTAATTACGAAATATCAAAGTTAACCAGTTGTTAACTTTGTATGCAATATCTGTATGCATAATTGTATAAATATTCTACAGATAATTTTTCCAACATGAGAGAGGTATTTTCCTACATCCTTTAATATGTTGTTTATGCTAACACAACAGGCAGTCCAGATACCTCTCTTCCCTTGCTCTTACTATGATTGATGCTTCTCTTTTTTCTAGTTCTATATGTCCTTGGTGGTGTCATTTATGCTACTTCTTGGATATCCTGTCACTGTTTATTTATGGTAATCATCTCACATCTTTCCAGTAACTGTTAGATTTTTCAGAAATTATGTTGTTCCATGATTTTTAACTTTATATTATTGCTTTGGCAGCATAAATTACCTTTGAATAACTTAAATTACTATATGATTTTCCAAATGTGATTCTGCCTGTTCTGAAATCATTGTCTATCAACAGGGCCTTCCTGAGATGTTCATATTAATGAACTGACATAGTTCCATTGAACTATGTGCATCTTAATATTATGTATTCTTTCTTCTTCCATTTCTTTTTTCCTTTAGTAAAGAACAGCCCTATCTTTTTTTTTTCTTTTTGCTGAGGCAACTGGGGTTAAGTGACTTGCCCAGGGTCACACAGCCAGGAAGTGTTAAGTGTCTGAGATCAGATTTGAACCCAGGTCCTCCTGATTTCAGGGCTAGTGTTCTATCCACTGCACCACCTAGTTGCCCCTGGCCTATCTCTTTTTAATAGTTATAGAATTCATTGAGTAGGTTTTTTGGTAGTATCTGTAATATCTTTAGAACTCACTAAGAAGACTCAATATATTATAATTCAAACAGCATGATCTATGTAGGTTATATCTGATGTATAATTATTTTACATATATATAATACACACACACACACACACACACACACACACACACAGAATTCCTCTTCTCTTTGGATTTTATAAAGACTATCCTTAAGATTATAGAAGCTCTTTGGTGAAAATATATCTTTCTATTATAAGCTTTACATTTTTCAAAGATATTTGTTTTTTGATCTATTAGAAAATCTAACCTTAATTTAAAAGATTTTTTTCAAGGTCCTTCCCACTGTAGTTATAGGAAACCTCAAAGGAAATTGTTGGTGAATGGAGACAATGAATGCCTACTTAGACAATACAGAATCAAAAGGTTGGGACTGAAAACCAGTGAATTTGAGGATAACAGAGGCCATCTCAGTCTCCTCCTGCTCTAGAAAATTCATGTTTCACAGGTCTCAGTCTCTACCCCACCTTACTTCTAAAGACAGAACAACTTAGAGCAGTGGACTTGAAATCTGGAATAGTTATTCTCATAAATTCAAATTCAGGCCCAGACACTTACTAGTTGTGTGACCCTGGTCAAGTCACTTAATCCTATTTACCTCAGTTCCTTAACGATAAAATGAACTTGAGAAGGAAATGGTAAACTATTCCTGCATTTTTGCCAAGAAAACTCCAAATGAGATCATAAAGAGTCCCTCATGATTGAAATGACACAACAACAATAGCAAGAATTACATAAACTGTCTAGACCTCCATGTTATCATTCATATAATCTGAAAGATTATCTATATCATGTCTTATATACATACACATCAATATATGTATGTATGTATATAATTGACTTTTCTCCATTTACTGTCATCATGGCCTTATCATCTCCTACTTAGATTATTACAATAACAATCCAGTTAGTCTCCCTATATCTTTCCACTGCAGTTCCTCCTCCTAACAGCAATCTGGTGGTTGCAGAGTAACAGAATGGTTATCTGGAGGGAAGAAGCATGTCAATTGTTTTTTTGTAATTTTTGTTGTCACCATTCCTGATCAGTCATTTTAACTGTATCTGACTCTTCATGACCCCATTTTAAATTTTCTTGGCAGAGATACTGGAGTAGTTCTCCATTTCCTTCTCTAACTTATTTTACAGATAAGGAAACTGAGCTACAAAGGATTAAGTGATTTGCCCAGGGTCACATAGCCAATAAGTGTCTGAGGCTAGATTTCCACTCAAGAAGATGAGTCTCCATGACTTTAGGCCAGGAACCCTATGCACTATATCATCTAGCTATTTGTGAGTGAACAAAAGAATGTTTCACTGCTTTATTTAAAAACTATATCATTGTGAAGCAAGATATATTCAGCTTTAAAATAATAATTTATTTCAAGTTTAAAAGTCAAAGGAAGATTTCTCTATCTCTAGTTGTAAAAGAGTCCTTGGAATTTCATGTTTAGTAATAGAAAAAGTTGGCAGAAAAGGTGAGGGTAAGCCACTATTTAACAAGTGAGATAAGAAAGGGGTATTTGTTTGGGAAATAGCTTCCCAAAAAGAGTATTAACCACTAGGATGATGGAAGTTTAAAAGGTATAATATATAATATTAAAGTTATGCTTTGAAGAGAAGATTAAGCAATATATTCCAAACTACTACGGTTGTTAAAATTTTAAGAGACATTTATGTTGATCTTGGTCAAGCAAGATAAAGTCTTCTCAAAAAAGAAAGATGAATTTTGTTTTTCATATTATTCTAGTGAGATGGTATGTCTTACACCTAAAATAAAAGGTGAGTTTCCAAGATTCTGTGTAGCTAAGAATTAGAAAAGATATTGTTAATGTCATCAAGCGAATATTTTAAGAACATGATCACTATATAAGGTTGGAAAAGAGCTGGTCAGAATAATATCTTTATGTTTATGTATCTCTTAATGCCTACCTTGAACAGTCTTGTTTCATTAATATTTGAATGAAGGAAGGAAGGATATCTTTTTTAGGAACTTCAATTAGTTAGCTTAAGCTAACTTGATTTTTTGGAGATTTGAACAGGTAGCCCAACTTTGGTCCTTACTGTATACAGTCGATAATGCTCCTTTGGACAAGTAAATTTAACTGTTAGGAGTAAAGTGCAGAATAATAAGGTTGAATAGAATAAAATGAAAAATTGAATAGTTTCTTTGAGATCGAAACAAAAAGAGACAGAGACAGAGAAACACAGAATTCCAGTTCCACATTACCAACTGATTGTTAGGCATTTCAAAAGGGTGTCTCACTCAAACTCAAAAATTTTAAAATAAATAAAAAATTATCTTTCTACCAAAAAGTTCCATTGTTCTAAACTTCCCTTTCATTGCCAAGAATACCAGAATCCTTCCAATCATTCTTCCAAACATCAAGAATTTGCAATTTCATTGTCATTCCAAACTTTTCATTCTCACTCATTTTCCAGAGACAATCAGTTGGCAGATTTTATCACTTCTACCTCACAACTGTCAATCTGTCCTTTTCTAACCACTTATACAGCCACTTTAGTTACCACCTCATCACTTCTCTTCTGGATTGTTATAGCAGCCTCCTAAGATCTCTATGCCTCAACATGCCCTATACCAAACTGTCCTCCGCAATCTGTCAAAGTGATTTTCCTAAAACACAATTCTGATCATGTCATCTCCCAACTCAATAGATGCCACTATCTCAACTTTAACTCTGGGACAAAAATAAAATCCTTTGCCATTTAAAAATCTTCACAATTTAACTCCAATCTATTTTCCTAGTCCTAATATTTGTTTTTCCTTTCTATGTAGTAGAAAAGTATACTCTTTTCTATGTATCACTTTGTAACTCCTTTTTACAGTGCAATTAAAGTGGCCTTCTGGTCCTATGTGACATACAATTTTCCATTTTCCATTCTTCTGCCATTGCACTAACTACATTTTATTCCAAGACTCAAGTGCAACCTTCTTCATTAGATCTTTTCTGCTCCTTCCCTTTTTTCCTTTCCCTCTCCTCATACACACAGCTTCTAGTATCCTCTATCTCATGGCTACCCTGTATTTGTCTTATATACACATATATTTTGCATGATGCCTTCCCTGTTTAAAATGTAAGCTCCTTGAGGGCAGGAACTGTTTCTCTTTCCCCTAAGACACAACACAGTGATAGGCACATGATGAACATAATAAATCCTTGATAATTAGCTGATTCATGAAAAAAGTCACAGATCTTTGAGATATTGAAGTTAATTATATCCTCCCTTCCAAACATGATTTTGAATTCCTTAAATAAAAGAATCATGTTGTACTTTGTTCCCCCAGCATATCCACCAGAATGAAGCATGAAGCACTTAAATCATTTCACCAATCCTGGTCCAATCAACATTGCAAACACCCTCGTTATCAATAGCAATATCAGAAATACCTTTAGCAATCTGTGAGTCAGAGCAGAGGAGCACAATCTCAGAGACTTGGCTAAATGCTCAACTCTAGAAAGTTTAAATAATGCCAACATGGAGGAGCAACTCAGAATGCCTCAACTATGAACTGGACTTCTCCTCTTCCTGTGTTTTTCTCACAGAAATTTCTGAGAAGGAGTCCCAGATATCCCAGCTTCTGCAGATGATAGTAGCTGGTAGATTCTAAGGATGCATCTCATCTCCATGGTGATAGTGACAAAGGGTAACATTAGGGAGATTTGGACTTATTTAAAGTTAGGAGAAAAGATATCATTAACCAGTAGGAGTGGCAGAGTAACTTGTATATGTAGTTAGACAACCTTAATAATATAACTAAAAACTAGGTATTTCATAACATTCACAATGCTGGAACAAAAACTTGGAAGGGAGGAGAGAAGAAAGTAACAGCTTTGCTTTAAAAGTATACCCAGCATAAACTACAGCTTTAAGGAATAAACATACTAATTAACTGGAATTGTTCAATAGAAAGCATTGGTTTGCATTTCTTTATGGGGGAAAAAGGCCCTCCCAAAGTTTGGTTTATAACAGTAGAAAACAGATGGTTGTGAACCATTCTTTAGAAGCCTCTTAACCTACAATTCTCAAATGTCAAGTATCCACATTGACCAAGTTTAGTGAGGAGTGGAGGCAGACATGTGTATTTGAGCAATTTTCTTTTCTCATTGTCCCAAATGAATGTTTTCAGAAGAAACAGCAGCTCTGCTTCTGTCAGAATCTTCATTCTATATTAGATATAAGGGTAATGAAGCAATTATTTATGCCTAATGGTGTCAAAATTTTAATTAGCAAATTTTAATTTAAATAGAAACCAATATATTAAATATTTTCCTATAATGAACAAGTAACAATGAAGGAGCAAGTAAAAATAAAAGATAAAGCTCCTTTTAAAGTAGAATCATTATTGGAGTTGTAGCTTTCTGAGGGACTAGTACAATGTTTTATGTATCTTCTTATCTCCTTCAACATTTTGCACTATGGATTGTACATTGCAAGTCATTTGGCCTGTTCTTTTCAAGTTTTCTCATGCCATTGGTTGGGGTAAAGATTGGACACTAGGACTCTATGAAGAATGGGTTGAGGTGGAAAGAGTAGTGTATTAGGGAAAAACAAACAAGGCTCTAAAGTCTAAGAATGTAGATTCAAATTCTACTTCTGATGTTTATCACTTATGTGACTGTGAACAGTTCATTTACTTTGCTGAGCCTCAATTTCCTCACTTGGGAAGAGTTGCACTAAACCACTGCGATTCTTTCCAGCTTTGTATGTATGATTCAATGACCCTGAGACTATGCCATATTCTTTCACTAGGAGTCAGCCTTTTTAATCATGCTTCCTTGTAGTCATTTCCACATGTGCTACTTTGGAATTGTATTTTATACAAGGGTTATAGACTATTTTATGAATTACAGATTGATGAATTGGAAGGAACTATCATTCTACTAGTCTTAGAGAAGGAAGGGGGAGAATGGATTGAGATGACTATGAAATGTGTGTGAATGTGTGTAGAGAGATGGGGAAAAAATATATATATATATATGTATAAATGGATGTGTTAGAGCACTATCCACTACATGTATTATGGGAACACCATTATGCCTAAAAGAAAAACAAAATAGACATCTCTAACCTGTTCTCCCCCTTCCTTCTCTAAGACAGACTTTAGTTACTGACAGCATGGAAGTAATATGTTGGAGCCATAACTAAGCCACTTTTCTCTCCTCAGGGGAGGAATTAAAGGCTAGAATTAGATTAATCGATTCCCCTAAATATTGTTAATTTTAGGGATTTGGCTTTCAGGTTAAAGTTTAATTTCTGATCATTTAACAAAAAAAGAGGATTCCAATCTTGAGTCTAAGGCTTGATCCCTTTCCCACCAGATATCAGTTCACTCTGAACATAGTGAGTAGCAAAAATGAACAAACAAATAAGTAATAAACATCCAAACAAATAAATGATAAATGAATTAAAGTTTTTAATTATCCAAATTGATAACAAAATAGAGATCAGAGAAAAAATAAACATGAAAATATATTTCAGATAATATAGAATGAAGGAGTTATCTCACTAGGAGAAGATAATTCAGCTCAACCAAAAGAGAGAAAATCTTACATTTCACTCAAGAAGTTCTCCAAAGTCTTTATTTAGCCATCCTGGGATAAGGTCATAATAGAGACTGCTAGTTCCTCTATTTTCATCTTCTTTCCAGATTCCTTTATTAGAATAAAATCATGTCTCCTAACTGGGTACTCACCAAGAACATCCAATAACATCAACCTTTTCTTTTTGTTTAACTGGTATCAGACCACTGAATCTTCACCATTTTCAGCTATTGCCTAGGCTTATTATGAAGTTACTCTGCTATTACTAATCTAAAGCTCTACTGCCATTCCCCTTCCCCATAATTGCTGCTTCTGCTTAAAGGAAGTGTCATTCTTTCAGGGCAACATTTTTGAGAATTCTATGTAAACAAGCAAGAAAGTGATAAGACTTACACATTGTAGAGCTAAAAGAACATAACCATGAAAGCTGGAGGATGAGGGTTCAAATCCATTCTCTGATCTTTACTACCTAATATGACCTTAGGTCAATAGCTTAAACTCTGGGACCTTTACTTCTCTCATCTTTACAATGAAGGAATTAGATTAGATGACTTTGGAAGTCCCTTCTAGCTAGCTCTAGATCTCTGATTTATCATCCTTCTCAACAGAAGGTACCCAACTTAACTAATTTAGCAGCTCTAACTGCTAACTGTTAAATTTATATATCTCTTTCCTGCCCCAAATCACAGTAGTTAACTTATAGCACTCCTCAGACCACGCACTAAGCCTCTGTGATGGAAATAAAAACTAGTATCCTTTTTCCTATTTTTCTCCAACTCTCATTATGCCACCTCCTACAAATTATCAATGGCTCATACAAATTTGCTTGAAGCTCCAATAAGCCTCAAAAAAGCATTAAAAGTACTAAAAGCAAAGAGAGGAAAAATAATGACTTCTCCCTTCATTCCTGCCTTCACAAAATGAGCTATTACTTTTTATACAATTATTTGCCTAGTCTTGTCCATTTTGACTCCATAACTAATTTTTTTTTGCATTCATGACTACTTTACTCACACAGCCACCATGGGTCTTGATCACTTCATGTTTCAAAAACTGCAATAGTCTCCTAAGTGGTCTTCCTGCCTCCAGTGTATATTATCTCTAACTTATCCTCTATATCAGAGCTTCTTAAATTTTTTCTATTTGCAACTCTTGTTTGTCTAAGAGATTTTTATGTTACCTTGGATAAAGGTATATAAAATAGATATACAAATCAAATGTTTCTTAATAATAAATCATAAAGAAATTTATTTCAAAACATTTTGGTATACATATAGTTTTTCTATTAAAATTAAAAGCAAATTTGTATATTAATGAATGAATGTACTTGTTTGTTTTACGTAAAGAATTAAATCTTGAAGAAATATTTGATATCTTTTACAGTTGCCAAATTTTTCACTACTCCCATATTCAGTTATAAAATCCATAGTTTAAAAAGCTTTCCTCTATATTACTGTCACATTGATATTCCTAATATAAAGATCTTATCATGTCCACTCACCCTCCAATAACTTCTTTATTCTTCTTAGACAAGGGATATATAAGATAAGACGAGTCACCATATTCATTCATTCATCTCAATATCATACATACGTTAAATACCTATTGTCCCAGAAAGAAGTTTTGATTGTATGATTACAGTCTCAGCATTGGAAAGGACCTCTATTGACTATAAGCCTAATCCCTACCTGAACAAGAAACTGTTCCACAAAATACCCGACAACTGGACATCCCATTTTTTGCTTGAATACATGTATTTAGGATAAAGGAAGGGGAAAGAAACTATGTTCCAAGGTAGCCCATTCCTTTTTAAGTGGTTCTAATTCTAATTAATAAGAGATCTTTTTATATCAAGTTTATTGTTTCTTCTTTAAAATACCCACCTACTTCCCTGAATTCTGCATTATAAAGTCAATCAAAGCAAGTCTAACTGTTCTTCTGAGTGACAGCCCTTCAAAAACCTAAAGATAACTATCAAATGTCTCTCCTAATACCTTATCCCAAATATCTTTTCTTCTAGAAGTTAAAAAAAAAACCAATTTTCTTTAAACCATTCTCCTGGAATGACCTTGAGAACTTTTATGATCTTGACTGCCAACTTCTGAATGATCTTTAGGCTAGTCTTTGATAATTTGCACTCTAAAAAATAGGAAACACTTATAGAAATAACTGCAGTTCAAATAATATCCCATAAATAATAGAATCAAAATGCTATATGATTCTATTCAAAGAGGGGGAGAGGGAAAAAAGGGAGAAAAAGGGAGGAGGGGGAGAAGGAAAAGGAAGAAGTATGGAGAAAGATAAGAAGGAGATGGGGAGAAGGAAGAAGAGGAAGAAGAGAGAGTTAGACCTTGAAGAAAAGATCAGTTTCTATAAGTATAAAAGCAAAAGACTGAGAGGTAAGAAATTGAGTCAGAAAGAATTTGGATTCAAATACCAATTATGTTACTTACTAATTGAATGAATTATTAAAAAACTTCTCTGTACCTCACAGTTACTTCATCTGTAAAAAGGAATACTTGCCTCCTGATCATTGTGAGTAAATTATTTCATAAATTTTAAAATGCTATAAAATAATAAATTGTTAGTATTAACATGTAAAACTTTAAAAAATTCCCATTAGGAAAAAGAGATGATTAAATTTCTGTGAATAATTGTTACATAAAGGAAAAGTTAAAAGGGAAATAAATTTAAAATGCACTATTTAGGCACCAGATAGAATTTCTTAACAGACATAGGTTCTTGAGCTATGCTATGGATCTTCTCCGGGACTAAGTGTTTAAAAATCAGCTATCTCTTGGTTGGGAGAAATTTTAATATGGGAAGAAGGAAAAAGGAGGGAAGGAGTAGTACTTCCTCTTATAGACCAAGAATTCTAAGAGAAACTGTAGAAAAGAGGAAAGCATGTAGATGAAGAGCAGAGACTCCTTTTCAGAGGTAAATGTCCCAATTTTTTTCTGGTTTACCAGTCACCTAGTTCCAAGCTCTTGCACTATTAAAAGCAAATCATCAAATACATATTGAGTGCTGCCTGGTGTCCCAGAATCATAGCCATTTGTTAAGAAGGAGAGTAGCTAATTCTGCCTTCTAACCAATCTAAAAGAGTAGAACACAGGAGCAAGTGCCCAAATGTATGGGCTAAGACGGGAGAGTAATGATAAAAAAGGTATGATGGAAAGCCTGGACTAGAGCCACAATTTGGCTGTCCAAAACATTTTGGCTTTCCCAAACAGCTTGTCTAGCAGTAGTTTGTTGGCTCTCCTTCATGTTGAGTGTGTATTTGTAATATTTGCTCTCTGTGAAGGATCTTCATAGCATTCATCATATCACAGGAGCAGAGTTGCAAAGTATCTTAGAAACTGTATCATCCAAATTTTTCATTTTCAAGAAGCCTCAGATAGTTATTATCCAAACATCCATCCATCCATCTATCTATCTGATCTATCTATCATTCATTTTTGTTTGTTTATTTATTTTAAATAACATCAAAGTGAAAGACTGAATCAACCACTTGGGACAAGTGTCATGATTTCTTATACACAGAGCTGTCCAGGGAAATCAGAGATACCCTGTTCCATGTATGAATGTGCTTCTGTCAGGAAGATGTTCTGATCATAGTCAGTAGTTTTAAAATCTCTAAGGAATGCTAAATGTATTTTTTTTCTATCCATGCTCCTCCTTTCACAAGCTTTAAAATTCCTAGATTTGAAAACAGAGTTTACCTAGCAAAAGCATTTTTCTATGTAAAAGGGAATTACTGGGATTACTTAACATCACTAATGTTATGAAAATGTAAAGGATGATGGGTATTTGGTTGTTTTTTAAGAATGCTGACAGTTATAATATTTTTGAGAGATAAGGCATAAGGTATAGTCTTAAAAGCTATATTTCTCTTATTCCCAGGCCCACTCGCAAAACTGTAGAACCCTGAGCTTAGTGGGAATTTATCTGAACTATGGATGTTCCCTCTTCCCATTGTTGGTATTGGGAACTCCCAATGAGGATACTACCTATATGTAAATAGATCACGACCTGTGCTGAAATGTATAGGCTTAGATAGTTGTTTGTTTGGGGGCACTGAGAGTTTACATTATTTGTCCAAATTCACACAGCCAATATATGCAGAAACAGGACTTGAATCCAGCCATTCTAAATTATAATCAGCCTCTCTTCACTATGGAAATAATATAAAGTTAATGCAAGTGGTCTTTCTTAAGGATCAAGTTTATTGAGCATTTGCCTGATTTCCTGGGAAGTAACTTGCACTTTTGTCATGTAGGAGAAAATGCTATTAATGTCCCACATATTCGAAACTTGCCTGATGTCCCAGAATCATGCTAATTTGCCCAGATGGAAGATATTGAAATCTGTCTTCCATCTAACACTGCATATTATTTTTTCATGTTATTTTATGCCAAAGGAACTTGTAGACCTGAACCACTACAATCCCCAAATTCCAAATTTCAATTTGGCCGGTACCACTGCTTGGCAAAGCACTTTTTCTCTCTCATTGACTCAGTTCACTCTCCACAGCTGTTATTTCAATTTTGCTCATCTCTTCTACCCAAAACTAATCCCACCAACAATCCTCACTTTCACCAACAGTTGATGGACCTGCCTCTTAATTATTGCTGTGCTGGTAAATATTTAACTTTGACTCTAAGGGAAAAATGTATACATGACACCTTTAAGTTTAATCTGCATCATCAACATTTTCTACATCACTTTATTTAGTTTTGACAATCAACAAAATAATGAATCAAGTCCTAATTTGTAGCATTTGCCTGTTTTCAAGATATAAAAAGCTCAGATGGATTTTTTCAATTCAGTTTTATTTTATTTTCAGTTTCAAATTCCCTTCCTCCCTTTATCCCTCTTCAGCCAATTGAGAAAACAATAAAAAAGAAAACCCATTAAAATTTTTATAGTCATGCAAAATAAATTCCTTCATTAGCCATGTTTAGAAAGAAGAAAGAGACAGATAGACAGACAGACAGACACAGGCACAGAGAGAGGGGGCAGGGAGGAAGAGATGAAGGAAAGAAAGGAAGAAAATAGGAAGAAAGAAAGGGAGGGAGGGAGAAAAAAAGAAGAGAATGTGGTTTAATCTGCACTCTGAGTCCATCAGCACTTTATTTAAAAGTAAATATTATGCTTTATCATGAGTCCTTTGAAATTATCACACTAAAAATTTAACAATGGAATCACCCCAGCTGGGTCTAGCACACCGGTGCTTTAACTTCTCTGAAAAGATTGAAGCAATCTGGAGAGATCTCCCTCATCTATACTCATATTTATTTCAATTCTTTTCTATTTCTATATTATGTCTGTCCTTTGTTATGCATGTGGAAGTAAATTTTCTGTCCAATATTAGATTCTTTTGTACAGTGAGTACCTTTTTAAAACTTTCCTTATTTTTGGATAATCCCTAGCCTTATAAACCATCATATAATTAATAATTAGTAAAAATCATTCTCTGGGATACATTGGTATTGGAAACTTTATAAGCTTATGATACAAAAAAAAAATAATGCTTCCTTGCCCATCAGAGCCCAAGCTTCCCAGAACTTCCCAGACTACATAGTAAGGAAAAGAAACAGAGTGGCATATTTCCAAAGCCCTATAGACTCAGTAAATAATGCTTCTATCCAAAATATATTCCCTGGACTGGCAAGGGTAGTCTTACTTTTTTAAAGCGCATTCATTCCCATCTTGCCTTTTGTTCTACTTTTTCCTTGTCTAAAATTCCCTCCTTTTCCTTTTTTGATCCAAATTATACGAATTCTTCACAAACCATATTTTATCTCCACTTTGTCTTTTTTGATCATTCCAGGCCACACTAATCAGTCTCTTTCCTCATATTTTATGGTACCTATCATTTTTGGATCCTATGATACCTTATCATCCCTGCTTCCAAGTTCTTATTTCTACAATCTATCCTTCACTGAGTGGCCAAAGTAGTCTCCATAAGGCATTGATCTGACCATGATATTTTGCAGATCAAAAACTTTTAACAATTTTCTCTTGCTTATAACATTGGTCTCCAAAGTGGCAACTTCAGCCCTGGGATATCTGGCATAAGTCAAATGGTATTTAGTTAAGCAATCAGAAAGTGAGAGATGGATCACATTCCATCTTTCCTGAAATAGCTGCCAATTAGTCTTATGTCCATTACAACCACACTGACTTTCAGTCATTATGATTTAGTACTGCCATTTCCTTACCTGGTCCTCCCCTACTGCTCTTTAAGTTTTTAGTCTACTTATTCTTCACCAGGAGTCTACTTCTTTAGGCCATTATAATCTATATTTGATCTGGACTCTGACAGATACAACTGGGTAGCTACAGTTGGAAAAAATTACCATCCTTAGAAACTTTATGGCCATGACTCTGGCACAGTAGTCTAAGTATCCCCTACTTCTCCTGCTTAATTTTAGGTGGGGCAGAGTGAATCCCACAGGATAAGCAGCCATGAATGGTTGACAATCCACATATGATATATAACAAAGTATAACATTATCATTCCCCTACTCTTCTTCCAAATATCCTTATTTTTTATCAAAGGTGCTTCCTTATTTCTGAGTTTCCAAATTTTTGGAAACTTTCCTTTCATTCACTCAATGTATCCAAGCCCTTGCCAAATTTTGGTTCTCTTCTACAGCATCTCTCTTATTGAGGAGACCCTACTTCTCTCCATTTACATGCGGTTAGCATCCTAGTTCAGGTACTCATTAGCTCTTACTTTCGTTATTACTACAGTATCCTAATTAGTAGTCCTAAAACAAATCTCTCTCATTTCTAATCTACATTCCACTCCTTGCCAAAGTTATTAGCCTAAAACATAGGTTTTGACCATGTCACTCCCTGTCCCCTTAAATGAACTCTAGTGATTATCCATTACATGAAATATCAAATAAAAAATTCCCTACTTAGCATTTCAAGTTTTTTTTTCTTTCTTACCATCTGACCCCAACCAACCTTTCCAAAGTTATTATACATTTCTCTCCATACATAATACAATCCCACCACAGGGCTTTCTTGCTATTCCTCAACTCCACACAAACTACACAACCTTCTCAAAGGAAACCCAAACCAAATGAAAATGTAATTGAGAAAAATTCTAACAATAAATAAAAATACAAGGAAAAAAAGATAATGTTGATATGTGATTTTTCTTATTTAATATGTATCCATAGAGATCATTATGCATGGTTTAATGGTTCCTATTTCTATATGAGTTTGACAACATTGCCCTAGGGCATACATATTCATATTCATTTTAATGAAGCATATTGAAACACTTTATAAAATATTACCTAAGTAATATTTTATTGAGGAAAAATTATTTTTACAGTACAAAAATGCTTTTTTAAAAAATGCCATTCCATTTTTGGCATCATGCTGAATACATTTAGTAGAGGAGAAAAATATTGTTTTATCTTTATCTTATCTCTTTAATTTCTATTTTTGTTTATTTTTAATATATATATAATAAATTGCTGCAACAGTACTTGTATATGATTTCTCAATAAATGCCTAGTTATATGTGGGAGTGCATACACAAAAACAATTTTTCCTGATAAGTATATATGATCAAAAAAGTACTTTTATATCTTACAGTACAAAACTAAAGAGTTTTATACTCTATGTAGGCTAAATTAGCCTACATAGAGTATAAAACTCTTTAGACTGGAATTTAAGTGCCTTCAAAATGTGGCTTCAATCTATTTTCTATTTTTACTTTTTAACACTCCTCCTATTGTACTCTATATTTCTGCCAAATTGGTCTACTATCTCCTTCTACTGTTTCCCACATGTCTATTCACGTGGTCTGTGCCCAAATCTAGAATACAAAAATATTAAAAGTTATCATAAATAATAAAATATAGCAATAATTATGACAATGATTTTTAACTATAACACTTTTTCTCTCCCTCCTGTCCTCTTTATCCTTTGAAGAGAAAAAAATAAGAAAGTGAAGAAAATATAAAACATTTCTATCTTATAAGCATAGTCAAGCAAAACAAACTCCCCTCTTTGTCATGTTCATTTCATTATGCATATTAGTTCATCATCTCTCTGTCATGAAGGGACATTAGTCTAATGTAAAGGTGAAGTATACAACATACATAAGAAAGGAGTTATAGAATATTATGTTCAATAAATTCAAAGACTCCAGCTTACTAGGGTGAGAGCTCACTATGTAATAAAAAAAAAAGTTAGGAAAACTGAATAGGAATATAGTCGAAATTTTAGACCCACATTTTGTATCATACACCAAAATGAGTTCCAAATGGATATATGACCCAGATTTTTAAAAAGTTGAAACTCTCTTCCTTCATGGCTTAGTTCCCTGATTCTCCACTCTCCAGTACTCTTATAGTACCCCCTCTGTATCTCTTTATCCTAACACATTTCTACATGTATAAATAAGATTCATTCAAATTTAAGCCCCTTAAGGTCAAAGGCAACATTGTTTTTCATCTTTTAAGTCCTTACATAAGACAGTAAGCATTTGTCTCCTGCACACCCATTCCATTGTTCAATGTCAGAAGCTCCAAGATGGCACCTTTCCTCCACAAAGCCTGCAACCACAAAATCAAATTCTGTTAAGCTCCTCAGCCTTTTTTCTCATTGGCTGGTTCCAGGAGAGGAGATTATATTGGCTGGCTCTCTTGCTGTAGTAGAAAATTTCCAAGGGATCCCTCTGAAATTCCCAGAGTACATCTCTATTGCCCAAGGCCAGGGTGATCAAAGAAGCAGGAAAACTTGAGGTTGCATTTTGGAAAAGCTAAAATGAGGCTCCATATATATAGTACAATTTCAAGACATTTACCACTATTGAATAGTGGAATGGGCTGTCTCTGTGGTAAAGGGCTATCACATCCCTATCACTCACAGTCAGACATCTTTGTTAGAATATGTAGGTACTTTGATCCTGAGATGCTACGATTTTTATAAAACTATACATTCATGCCAATTGTAGTGATTTTATAATGGACTGACTTTCTGTAATCCATGTGGCAGGAACTACTTCCCATGCATTCACTTCCTGCCTCAGTCTACTTTATGAAATTTCAAGTCAGTCATATGTTTTAAAGTACTGAAAACTTATATATAAATTACTTCCATTACATAATTAAAATTAAAAAAAAACACATTAAGGCCTGCATGGTCAAGGGACAGATGGTTTCCTATGGCAGCTAATTATTTTTTAAAGTTATTATTTCTACAATGCCATGAGCTCCCCAAAGGAAATTACTTTCAAATTCAATTATACAAATTAGCAAATGTCTATTCTGTGAGCAAATTTGCAGCAATGTTTTAATATTTCCAGTAATTAAGTGCTAAATAAACTAATTAGAAAGTTATTTAATTAACATTTTCTAGTACATGCTAAAGTTAAGGAAGTTGTAAGTAATATATCAGAATAATATAATGGGAACTAGTAATGAAATATATTTAAGAATTTGATGCATAGTGGATTTCATAGAGCATACCTTTTTTCTTTATTGTTGACAAAATTGCTTAATTTGTTCAACAAGACTCTCCTGTTATCTAGGACTCAATGACTTGTAAATTTTATAGGGACTTTCACAATTGAGATCACATAATACTTGTCAGTTCCTTGAGCTGAGTACACTTAGTTGAAACACTATCCTTTTTAGGATTTTTGTTACATCAAAATTATATATCTCAGACTTGGTAAGATCTAATAAAGTCATCTATTCTAATTTTTCCTGCTCTTCACCCACATGGAATGTTATGACATTCCATCTTCTTTTCCTATGTCTTTCTGTAGATTATCTTCCATTTCTCAAATGTATACCCCTTACAAACACATACATACTTCTACTTAAAATTCCTGATTTCCTTCAAAAATTCAACTCAAGCACCTTCAGCTTGAGGCTCTTCTGTTTCATATCACCAGCTATTGGTGTTTTTCATCCACAAAATATCATATATTTATCTTTGTATTTTTGTAAATGTATATGGCTAAGTATGTATGATTTGCCCAGATTGAACTTAGATACTTCCAGTAACAAGAGTAGGAAGAGTAGCTTGGCCTGACCAGTTACACACAGAAGGTATTTGTGAGAGAGGTAGCAATATTTTGAATGACTTGAGATTTCATGAGATATTTCTGGAGGCAGAAGACACAAAACAGGAAACATAATGTTACTACTACCCATCCCCACAAGGTGTGACATGAATGAATTTAAACTGCTTAAGGGATACAGAACTGATTCTATATAGCAATAGTATCAAAATCAAACAGTGAAAAGCACTTCTGAATAGCTCTAATGATTAGAAAGATATCAGACATAAATCTGTCTCTTTCCAACTTATCTAAGGATCATTGATTTAGAGTTGGAAATAATTTTAGAGGTCATCTAGCTCATTCCCTAATTTTGTAGACTAGGAAACTGAGACTTAGAGAGGTTACATAATTTAGAATTGTACAAGTAATAAGAAATAGAATTGAAATTCAAGTCTTTCTGATCACTCTATCAGTGACACTACAATGCTTTTCAGCTATACATTCTATTTAAACAACAGAATAAAAATGGGAAGCAAATCAATATTCACCACCAATGTTTGTAACTTTGTGAACCATTTCTATCCAAAACTCATTCTTGTTGGTCACTCTCAGGTTCTTACCACTCTCCCTGACATCTCCAATGCTACTCAAAAGCCTAGTTATTTTTCTAGTCATTCCGAGTCTCCAGAAAAGTAGGATGCTACCAAGTTACTCAAAAATCCTCATAAAGAAATTTTTATCCATTTATTACCCTCCTATGATAAAGCAGAAACATGCCTCACTTGTACAGTTTAACTTCAGTAAAATTTAATTCTTTTATTATTAGATTTGAGAAATTGATTGTAAAGAATTGAACATTAAAGTTGAGACTCCCTTTCTTTTGTGTAATCCTTTCTCAAATGCTGCTATGGACTTGACTAGCTAGTTATCCAAATGAAAAGGGATCCTAGATAATACAATTTTGTTTCCATTGACCTAAGTATTGTTTATTAATTAAGAGCTGAAAAAGTAGAAGAATCTCTCTCAAATCTTTGGACATAAAAAATCTTGGATTCCATTTCTAGCCAAATAAACTTGATAAAGTCACTTAAACATCTCTGGATATTTATTTCTTCATCTATAAAATGAAAGGATTGGGATGCATAACTTTTGAGGTTTTCAAAAAAAATTATGCTTATATTATCAGAAGAAAATTCAAATACTACCTATCAACCAGTGGTTCTTGTTGGCTATGGAGTTGGAGGAAAGGGGATGGAGAAGAGGGAGATAAAGCATTTATAAAGTGCCATGTCAGGCAAAGTTCTAGTGAAATTTCTTTAAACACTACTAAGGAAAGTTTCAGTAATTCTGTCGTGTCCTTGGAGAGGTGGCTAAGCAACTAATTGCTAACAACTCTTAAAATTTCAGAAAGTGTTACTACAAGGGGTGGAGATATTTCCTCTGAGAAGTTTTTGCTAGATTAATAGGGATTTCCATCTGTGTGGCACCATTTAAATATGTGCAAACCTAGAAATAGAGAAGATTGTTTAATCTCCAAATGTCATCTCTATCTCTAGAATTTTTGTAATTCTGATAGAATGAATAAGACCAGTTGAATAGGAATATAAATGTAAAAGAAGAAAATGAAAAAGAAACATATTTTTCCTAAGGACTACTACAGCAACTGTAGAAATGTTCATAAAATGTTTGTCCTCTTCCAGGTTAGAAAAGTGAAACTACAAATAATGCAAATAGAATTGAGAGGGCATTCAGTGGATAGAGTGTTGAATTTAGTCAGGGAGACCAGAATTAAGATTTAGCCTGACATTTACTAGCTATATGACTCTGGCCACTTAACCTCTATCTGCCCCAGTTTCCTCAATTGCAATATTAGTACAATTATTACCCCACCTCACAAAGTTGTTATATAACTGAAAAGAAGATGCAAATATAATTTAAAATTACTATATAATTTTTATTATTACTAATTAAGAGCTATGTATAAGCTGAACATACATTTGTTCTTTTCAGTCTTTCTTTTAATTCCTTTTTTAATCTAAATAGCAAATGGAAATCATTTAGAAATAGCTTGTTTAGGATTGATGCTAATTGTTGACCTGGACTGGCTAGCTCTAAAATTTCTGAAATTACAGCTAAGTCATATATATATATATATATATATATATATATATATATAAATTGGAAAATGTATATTCTCCTTTTGCAATCAGATAATAAATTGATAGCTCTAAAGATGGAAGGAATCTCGAAGATCATTTAGTCCACTTCCTCATTTTACAGATGAAGAAACAGGCTCAGGGAGTAGTGACTTATTCAAAGTTATAAAGGTGGCAAACACTGAAGAGGTCTTATGAGTACAAAGTTAGTTCTCATTTCTCTGTAAAAACAGCCTCCTATTGAAACTCTTCTCTCAAAGAGCTTTATCTCTTTCCCAAGAACTGGGTGGTCATTTCTGGTATTATTACTTTTGTCACTAAACCATTTTTTCTCCACAATTCAGGGTTAGTTTTTTTTTTCAGTGAATTTTACAAAAATGTACAAATTAAACTTAATCTATTTTTGTTCCATACTGCCAAATGTCTTTTGAACAAAGTATAATATCTTTTTAATATCTAAAGGGCCCTTGACCTGTACAAAGTAGATTTGTATCAAATATTTTTCCCCATTAATATTCTGTGGAATATAGCTATCAATCAAGATAGGAACTCAGGAAACTTGGCAACTTCAGCAATACTAGATACCAGTTCCTTTTACCTCAAGTGCTTCTTAAGTGTTTTTGAAACCAGAATTCCTCTCACCATCAGGCTTTTAAATTAGGCCCTACTTTAACAGAATCACTTTAGAATATAATCATTTTTTAATTTTTACACTTAATTGTAAATCATGATGGACTCTTCCTGCATTACCAAATTGCTCACTAATGTTGCTTGAATCCAATCCAATCCAGTTCCTACCATTGAAGTACTTGGCATTCTCAAGTGATTCAAGATTAGGAACTGGTATGATTTCATCAGCAGAATGACATTAAAGCAGAACCACTGGCATATGTTTGGCTTCTGGACCCTCAAGCCAATGAGACTTTTTTTATGTGCCTTAGAGCTAAAACTTTCCATATATATCATTTTTCACTACTTAAATGCAAGCTCCTTGAGAACAGGAACTGTCTAAGTAATTGTATCTTTGGAACTTAGCATGTAGCTTAATAAATGTTTTATTCATGGATTCCTTTATTCCAATATAATCAATGTTTCTTAAGTGCTGACTATATGCAAAGTATTGCTCATTTTTATATAATAAAAAATGAAAAATAGCTTCTATCTTCAAGAAATGTACATCCTCAGGGAACTTGTTAAACAAGGTAAATAGCTTAAACTAGAAAGCTCATAGAGTCTTATTTCCCTGAAACAAAATAAAACAACAAAACAATGAACATTTATTTCAGATATCTCTATCTGAGATTTTAAGATTTAAAATACATGGATAAAAAGAGAATCATGTGACTAGCAAAATGGCCAAATGTTTTCCCCCCATAAACTGTTCAGACCCTCAAAAGATTGGTATTACAGGAAAATATAAGTTGAATCCAAAAAATTAGACTGACTTTCAATCCCTTCCTCCCCTCCCCAAAAGGATAAAAACATCTCATAAACTAACACTGAATAACTTTAATACGTAGAATTTCTAGTCATCATCCTTAGTCTATTCCCAACCAACATTAGGCATAGATATTTGAAACTAACGGTCAAAGTTTGGGATTCCCCACATCTATAACAAATAATCCCCCCAAATAAAAAAAAAATGGCAGATACTGATCCTATCCAGAAAAGTTAAGGAATAAAAGTAGAGAGGAAAGAAGACTTGAGCAGGACAAGAGTGTGAGATATGTCAGTGTTAAAGCCAAAGTTTAGAAGGGGACAGACCATCAAGCTTGAAGGAAGTGGAGGATGATACAAAGAAAATTGTGCTGTATTTACAGTCAAAAGGACTTTGATTTAAATTCTGGATATATTGCTACTTACCTCTCTTGTGCCTTAGGATAAATAACCTAAATTTTATGGGTTTTTATTTCCTTGACCATAAAATAAATCTTTACTAGATTATCTCAAAGATTTCTTCCATGTTTAGATCCATGACCCTAATTAAGAGATTGTTAACCAAGTTGGTACCAGTCCCACTTCCCTAACTCCACCAATTTGAGATTATTCAGAACAGAGACAAAAATCCAGTAACCATTCCCAACCCCATTCCATCACTACCAACACCAACATGAAGAGGAGCCAAGACTCTAATATCTATATAGAAGTAAAAGGTAAAGGAGCCAAAGCTCTTAATGTAGAATTCATAAAAATAGAATAGTAAAAATTGAATAAGTGATGAAGAATTTCTTCAAGGATGGAAAAAGCTCAAAGAGAAAGGAACAGATTTAAAACCTAAAAATATTGAATGAAAAGAAAACTTTGCAGAGGGAAAACAAGAGGCAACCATGTGAAAAGTCAGAGATGCTGAAAGCAATAATGGAACTATACTATTAACCTCTCTCTTTTTTCTATGTGGTCTCTCCAAAGAAATAATAGTATTGTAAGATATATGAAAATTAATTCATAAACAACAATTGAAGGAACTGGATAAATTTAGCTTGGAAAAGATAAAATTAAGGAGAAATACAATGACTGTTTTACATTAGTTGAAAATGGTTATTTAAAAAAGCATCATTTTTTTTTCTGCAGAATTAGGACCAATTGAAAGAGCATGGATTTCAACTTATCAGAAGAAATTTTGAACTAGAGCTATATATATAGCAATGTAATAGACTGCTTTCTGAGGGAGTGAGATTTCCATTACTGGAGAGATTTAAGCATATTAGGTAGGCCCATCTTTTATAAATTTGGGAAGAGATTTGGAAAAAATTGCATAAATCCTCTTTAATCTATAAGTCCACTATCTTTTGAAAAGTAAATCATAAAATATTTAGATAAAGTTAGTTAAAATGATCAAAAGACTGGAGGAAACTTCTTGAGGGGATTATGATTAAAAAGTCTAGAATTCTTCAACATAAAACAGCAACGGCTAGATGGAGAAATCCTAAAGAATAAATGTCTCTAAAAGATAGTACCTGTATCATTTATAACTTCGTACCCTAAATGGTGCCTAGTATTTATAAATGCTTATTGTTTGACTAGTTGGTATAATCAAAATTTATAAACTGGCAAGGGTTATTTTAAAGATGAAGACAGATTTCAAAATCTGAGACATGATCCAGAAAGCATCAATTAATTTTTGTGAGAATTTTATTTAGAAGATAAAAGGAAACACTATTTCAAAAAATGAATATTCAACTTAATAGAATTCATCAACCCTAGAAAGTTCCATGATCAAAAAATATAATTAGATTGACAAAAATATTTATATTATTTTATAGACTACAAAACCATAATGGGCTAATAAAAGGAAAGTAGGATTTTCTGAAGTTAATGATTTTAAGATGGCTACTGACAGTCATTTTGAATGCCTGCCATTACAATAGTCTAAATGACCGAACTCAACAAAGTGTTAAGATTTACTTCATTTATAAGAATGAAGTTGTCAAATATGTAGCAAGAATATGTGATATAAAATCAGACCCATTAACAGTTTCAGTGAATGATTGCCTCCCCTCATCTTACATTGAGGCCAATTCTAGGTCCTCATCAAAATAGTTGCCCCAAATGAAGTTCTCTACCAATCAGAGAAGCAATGACTCCTCTTCCATTGATTGCTTTAATCCCCAATTACCAGGAGTTATCTACAACAGCTGGAGGGTCAATTGAACAATTATTTATCCATCTCTAGTGTATAACTTTGTTTTCTTACTCAGCCCTCATCTATTTTACAATGTTATTTTTCTAGAGCTTCCACATAAACCTCTTTTAGCCTTATTTTCCCAATCTCACCCATTAAATTCTTGCTATGCTCACCAACTAAGCATAATTAGTTGTTCTATATACACATAGAGCAATTGTATCTTAGTAAGGTTTGAAGTGGGACCTGGCCAAAACCACTTGGTTGGAGTCACACATGATCATCAAATCATCTTGAACAATACAGGACCTTTTTACTCTAGGTTAAAATTCTATATATTGGATTCATCATCCTAAGAAAAATCTAAGAAGCAGACTAAAATTACTGCAATTCCTTTAATTAAACCCAAGAAAATCCATTTAATTAGGGATCAAAAATTTCTGGTTCACTGAAGCTCTCAATAATGGATCTTTGGGAATGTACTATTTGCCTTTTTCAGTTTTCACATCTCCTTCCTGGGACTTTCTAATTAATAACTTACCTTCTAAGGAATAGTGTCCCTAGCATGATGATCTCCTTCTTTGAAATTGTGTTATGTTTATTAAATAGTTAGTGGGGATACCTTCCATTCTCATGCTACTACCAGCTCCGATCTTAGATTTTTCCAATATTGTGGCAAGTATAATGAAAAACAAAAAAAACAAAAAAAAAAACAAAAAAAAAAAAAAAAAAACTGCAGCCTCTTTATTCAGAGAAACCATCATTAAACATCATTGAGTTGTTGTTCCTCAATCTAGAGCCAACTATCTATGCCCCAGGGTAGATAATTTGAAACCAAAGGCTCTAATAAATTTCAATTGCCAAACATGAAGTAGATTTCTAAAGTAATATATAAGAAATGACAAGCAAAATGGAAAAACTTAAATAAATTAATGCAAAGTGAAGGGAGCAGAACCAGGAAAATGTTGTAGTCATTAACAGCATCATTGTACAATGAAGAATTGTGAATGACTTAGCCATTTTTAGCAATACAATGATTCAAAATAATCCCAAAGGATTAATGCTGAAACATACTAGCTGCTTCCAGAGAAAGAATTTATACTGTCTGACTACAGATTGAAGTATGATATTTTCACTTTCTTTTCTTTCATTCTTTTTTTTTAATTTGAGTCTTCTTATACAATACGGAGATAATTTATATTATTCAGCATATATTAACTATATCACATCGCTTACTATCTGGGGGAAAGTGAAGGGAGGGAAATAGAGTGGGATAGAATTTGAAACTCAAAACTTTTTTAAATGTTTAAAAATTGTTTTGATATGTAATTAGGGGAAATAAAATATTACATATAAATGATATATAATTAATTATGAATTTTTTTAAAAAGTAACATAAGAACCTAAATCCAAAACAGTATAAGTAATTGGATTTTTAAAATCTTGTATCCTTGTCATTATGGACTCAGGGATACCTGATGATAGTCACAGTAAGATCTATGATAAAACATTCTCAGTCTTCTTCTCATGACAAGAAGGATTTGTTGTGAAAGAAGAAAGAGATATGCAGCTGTGGTAACGTCAAGTCTGGGTCTGAAAGTCAAAGATATAATAGGAGCTCTATTTTATTATCAGGAAATGTAATCAGTAAATTGTAATCAGTAAAAATGTAATCAGTAAAAATGATATATAATTAATTATGAATTTTTTTAAAAGTAACATAAGAACATAAATACAAAACAGTATAAGTAATTGGATTTTTAAAATCTTGTATCCTTGTCATTATGGACTCAGGGATACCTGATGATAGTCACAGTATGATCTATGATAAAACATTCTCAGTCTTCTTCTCATGACAAGAAGGATTTGTTGTGAAAGAAGAAAAAGATATGCAGCTATGGCAACATCAAGTCTGGGTCTGTAAGTCAAAGATATGATAGGAGCTCTATTTTATTATCAGGAAATGTAATCAGTAAATTGTAATCAGTAAAAATGTAATCAGTAAAAATCAGTAAAAGTAATCAGAAAATCAGATACCTTTCCAAAATGGCTGATTCCTGCATTAACACTCCACATCTCCAAGAGATAATATAGCCAGGTTCTTGATGTGCTAGGAAACTTTTCCATTCATAAAGGAAAGAACACAATAGATAAATTAAGTCAAGAATCTTTGGCTATTCTGCCAATCTTTCCAACAGTCTACATCCACTGGAATGATTCTAACAAGCCATTACTTTCTATGGGCAGCTATTGTCAACTTCCCCTTTACTGTGCACTACTGATTTCACTGCACAAACATTTTTCACCTAATTTCAAACTCACATGAAATAAAATGATTATCCTAACATTTTCTACCTCACAACATGTTCTACTGCTTACAACTTAAAATAGGCTATAGTTGCTTATTAAATTAATATCAATGCCAACAAGTTCACAGATAGCATAATATATTATCATCTTTACAAAACATTTTATATCAATAAAGAGATGAATATGTTCAAAGACTATAATATATTGTATATAACATGTTATACAATATATTATGCAAATTTTCAGTTCTTTTCCTTCCTTCTTTAACAAATTCTGATATAAATATCAATAGTAAAATACTAACAATTCCAAAAATAACAGTTGCATTCTGGAATTTTTCCATAACAAATGATGCTTGATACTTCTTTTAAAAGTATTATTAAGGTTACTTAAAGTTAAACCTGAGTGAATTACATATTGCCTTGTAGAGACTTTTAAACTGAAATTTGCGTATTAAAGGTCAAAAGTCCTGAATGGAAGTAACAATACTTGTGATCTAGGATCTCTGGGGAGGTGTTTTCTTCACCATGCTTCATTCAGTCATCCTTAATAGGCTGGGGAGGTGATACTAGCATTGAAAATGAAAATGTTTACTCAAAACATAAATGTCTCACAGAAAATGGAAAATTCGTTATATTCTGACTTGTAAAGATAGTCTATGTTTCATTATTTTAGTCTACTTTGCAACATTATATAACCAATAGGTGCTAAAACTAAGAAACTTTAGTGTATGCCAATCAATTATTTGTTGTAATAATTGTTCAGTTATTGTCTACTGGTTCCATTGTAATCAGTAAATACTGTAATTAGTAATCAAATAATTTGACATATAACCATTTATGAGCTTTATAAGCAATTTTTTGTGAATCTGGATATTTAGCACTTTTCAAATCATTCTCTGAACAAAACAATAAACAAATACAGTCCCATTCAGCAGAGAGAAGAGGGTCTGAGAGAATGTGACACCTTAGAGAAAAAAAAATCTATATACAGATTTAAATTTATATATAACAGTGTACATAATTTTATAGCTTTTTTCTAATAAAACATAAACTTTTCAAAAAACAAATTCCAAATTACTTTAATAAATATTTTACAGGTTGAAAGTTAACAAAATCTTTCTTCTTTCTTATGCAGAATCATATAGCTTTCTATTCTTAGAGCTGATGAGCTGATATATTTGACTAAATCTGTCTAATAGACACTAAGTATCTTCTGTTCTACCTCCCAAAACCAAGTTAAATCTTAAAACAATGTATTTATTTTTACAAATTACAATATTGTAAAAGTCATTCTTTGGTAGTGGTCTATATGTAAGAAAAATTTATCTTCAGTGGAAAAGACTTAAACAAATTATGCTTTCTCCTTTTTTATTTTCTAAAATTTTATTTTCAGTTCCAAATTCTCTCAATCTTTCACATGTTGAGAATAAAAGAAAGATACCCATTTTACAAATGAAGTCATGCAAAATACAGTTCTACATTAAGCATGTTGAAATAAAAGCAAGACAATAAAGAGAAAAAATCCTTCAATCTGCATTCAGAGCCCATCAGTGCTCTATCTGGAAGTAGAAAGAATTTTTCAAAATGATTATTTTGGAATAGTAGTGGGTCAATGTATTAATCAGAGATGCTAAGTCTTTCACAGTCATTTATTTTTACAATATTATTGTTTTTATTTGCTTGTTTATTTATTTTTCAGGTACAAAGAGAAAGCATTTCTTTAGTCCCTACAGGAAGAGACACACCTAGGAACCATCTCAGTTCCCAACATGTGCTACAAGCTGCAAACAGGAAAGAAGTTAAATAGCCAAAGACCCAAGCCCTTTCATTGGTAAACTAAAAGGAAATAACCATCCTTGACCAATGGTCATCAATGTAAAATATTATTGTTGCACTGTTTTCCTGGTTGTATTCACTTCAATTTACATCAGTGCAAACACGTCTTCTTATGTGTATTTCTGAAACTATCCACTTTATCATTTCTTGCAGTAAAATATTACTTCATCCAATTCACGTACTTTAAGTTGTGCAGTTATTACCCAATCAACAGGCATCCCATTGGTTTCCAATTATTTGTCACCACAAAAAAAGCTTCTATAAATATTTTTGTACATACTAGTCTTTTTTTCTATTTATTTGATCTCTCTGGAATAGAGAATTATTAATTGTGTTGCTGGATCAAAGAGCATGTTTCTTTGATTTGCTTTATGTCACCTTTTACATATATATCATGTTCTTAATTTCATTTTATCTTGTTATAGTTGATGGGTAGATCTATGCCTAGTTTCTGCCAACCTGATTTCCAATTTTTGCAATAATTTTTTTTTGTCAAAGAATGGAATTTTGCCTCAAGAATTAGCATCTTTTGATTTATCAAACAATGAACATTTAATTTCTTCTATATGTTATATAGAAATGTATTTCATCATTCTACCACATATTTTTTATCCACTAACAAATTGTTTTGACAATAATTGCTTTGAAGATAGTATATGATATTTAGAATTCTTTGAGATATGATGATACTTAAAATTTTGTTTTATCTTTTATTCTCCAAGATGAATTTTGTAATTATTTGGTTGTTTGGTAGGCATAGCACTGAATAAATACATTTTGGTAGTATTATAATTTTTCATTGTATTGACTCAGTCTGCCCATGAGCAATTAACATTTCTCCGATTATTTAACTCTGTCTTTATTTGTATGAAGAGTGTTTTCTAATTTTATTCATATATTTCCTATGGTTTACTGGGCTGGAAAATTCCTAGATATTTTATGCTTTCTCTAGTTAGTTATTTTAAATTGAATTTCTCTGTCTCTTTCTATTGGGTTTTGTTGGTAAGATATAAAAATATTAATTATTTTGTAGATTTATTTTATGTCCACAACTTTGTTAATGTTCTGAATTGTTTTTACTAGGTTTTTTAGTTTACTCTTGATAGTTCTCTATTTAATGTATCTTCTGCCAAAAATTATAGTTTTATTTCACCATAGCCTATGCTTATTCTTTTATTCTTTTTCTTGTCTTATTGCCATAGCTACTTTGCTTTTTTTTTTTTTTTACTTTAGCTTAAACTCTCCTCTAATACATTGTCAAATAACATGATGATAATGGACATCTTCTTTAACCCTAATCTTACAAATGTGTTTAACTTAAAAAGAACTTTTAACTTTAAATATAACATTTGTTTGGTTTTAGACACTACTAAATACTAGTGTTTACATAGTATTTAATACATTAGATTTCATTTAGTATCGAGTATTTAGATACTTCATTTTAAGAAAAGTACTTATTACTGTTCTTGCTAATACTTTAATAGCAAAGAGTGTTGTAATTTTTCAAAAGCTTTTTCTAAATCTATTGATGTGATAAGATTTTTGTTGATTTTGTTTCTAAAATTGTCAATTATGCTTATAGCTTTCCTAATATTAAACCATCCCAGCATTGCTAGTATAAATTCAACCTGGACATAGTGTATGATGTTTGTCATATATTGCTATAATCTCTCTGATAATATTTTATTTACAAGTTTCACCTCAATATTTATTAGAGAAAAATCTCTGTTTTTGCTGTTTGGGGTTTTGATATCAGAACAATCTTTGTGTCATAAAAGGAATTTGTAGAACCTTTTCTTTGTGTTACTTCAAACAGCTTATTGAAATCAATTGTTCTTTAAAGGTTTCCTACAATTCATCTATAAATACATCTGGCTTGGGTTTCCCCCTGCCCCTCTTAGAGAGCTCATTTATGGCTTGTAGAGGTTTTCTCTAATGTAGAGTTATTTAATTATTTTATTTATTTTTTTGCTAATATTTGGAATTTATATTTTTGTGAATATTTATCCATCTCATATAGATGTCAGTTTTATTGGCATAAAATTGAGCAAAATAGCTACTAATAGGATTTTAATTTCATCTTCATTGGTTAGGCATCATCCCTTTTATTTTTCATGCATTTCATTCTTCTATTTCTAAATCAAATTAATTCATAGTTTGTCTATTTTATTGGGTCCATAAAATTAGCCCTCAATTGTACTTACTGGTTCAATGCTTTTTTCTTCAAAAAACAATCCCCTTTCAATTTTATTAACTTTACCTTTTATATTTTAGGATTTTTACTTTGGTTTTTAATTGATTTTTGATCTTATTTTTCTAGGTTTTTTTTAGTTGTATGCCCATTTAATTTATCTTCTTTTTCTCTCTTTTATTGATAAAAGTATTTAGAGATATAAAACTTCTCTGAAGTATTATTTTGGCTGCATCTCATACATTTTTCTATGTCATCTCATTTTTATTATTTTCTTTAATAAAATTGTTGAACATTTCTATGATTTGTTCTTTGACCAATTTATTCTTTAGGATTAGTTTATTTGATTTCTAATTAATTTTTAATTTAGGATGTGGAGGCAAGATTGTAAGGAATAGACATGTCTCGATCTGACCTCCTCCAATCCTCCCTCAAATCAACAGCAGATCAAGTCTCTGAACTGGTTTTGGAGTGACAGAACCCACTAATATATGGAGTACAACAAATTTCCGGAACAAGATACTTTGGAAGAACTTCAGAAAAAGTCTGCTTCAATCCAGCAGGGGGAGAAGCTGCCGAATCTAGACTTCAGTGCAGGGAGTGAGGATCAAGGGGCTGGGACAGGGAGTTGCAGCATCCACACACTGGGAAATCTACTGTGAGGCTCTTTGGCTACTCTATCCTGGTTACAAGACAGTGGTTCAGAGATTTGCTGTAAGACACCCAAAGCAAATACAAAAGGCAAATTGTGAGCTCCTGAACCCCAGAACATGGGACTAGGTCACACATACCCAGAACCAACACACAGGCCCCAGGGCAAACTAAAGCAGCTGTTGCCTCTTTGCCTCAAGAGCAGATCTCAACACTTAAAAATTAGCAAAAGAGCAAAAATAACTCTGACCATAGACAGTTTTATGGAGAGAAAGAAGAATACATTTCTCACTTAGAGGTTTCTTGTCCTAATACATGAGAGCTGTTGAAAAATATGGGAGCTACCTGACAGTGGCTACTGGAGATCCAACCCAGACCTGCAGAATGGATCTCCTCATGTGAGAGGATGATACAAGGAGACTAAGAGGCAGTTGCTGTTCTTTGACCTCTCTGACTGAGAGGCCATTGAGTTGTATGGCCTGTCTCCTCATCCCTCTGCCTCCAATTTATCTCATTCCCAGTCCTCAATATCTGTGACAGCAAAGACTGACTTGTAACTCCTTCAGATGTTATCTTCCAAGCTGTGGAGATTCTCAGAGAATTGACCTGTCCCTTAATAGTTCCTAAAGGCAAAGAAGCTCCAGATGGCTGAAGCCCCAAATGAATTAGTCCTATTTCACAAGTCTCTCCTGGAGAATTCAAAAAAGATGTTAAAAAAAAGTTAGACAAAAAATGGGGAAAGCAAATGAAATCTTTTCAAGAGAGCATGGAAAAGGAAAAACAGAAATTATCTGAAGAAAACTGCTTAAAATAAATATGATGAAATGAGAACAGCATATAACTCCCTACAAAATAGATTTGATGAAATGGAAAAGGCAAATAATTCCTTATGAAATAGATTTGATGAAATGGAGAAAGCATATAACTCTTTACAATATATATATATGAATTTTTAATTTATACTTTTATTTATTTTGAATTTATTGAATTGACTTTATTGAATGTAATTTTTATTGCATTATAGTATGGAATTATGAGTTTAATAGCTCAATTTTTCTGCATTTGTTTGTGAGGTTTTTGTGCTCCAATACATGGTTAATTTTTGTGATGGTGTCATGCACAGCTTAAATATATTATACTGTTCTATTTTCATTAAATATCCTTCAGAGATCTACCATGTCTAACTTTTCTACAATTCTAATCACCTTCTTAACTTCTTTCTTATTTTGTGGTTAGATTTATCTAGGTTTTTAAGAGAAGTGAATTAAGGTCTCCCAATAGTATAGTTTTGCTCTTTATTTCCCCCTGTAATATTTAACTTTTCTCTCAAGAATTTAGATTCTGTACCATTTGGTGCATATTTGTTCACTGTTAGTATTATTTTATTATCATATTGCAACTTTTAGCAAAATTTAGTTTTCTTGCTTAACACATTTCAACACACTTCAGTTAACATAGTGAAATGGAGATGCTTTTGATGATCATTCTTTTTGCTTGATTTTCAGTACCATGTTTCTGTTCAAGATAAAATTAGATGTGTAAAGTTATTTCAATGTAAAATATTGAACTATGTTTGTAGGATCATGGTGTTCTTGTATCTAGTCAATAGCAGCTTTACTTGTCCTGTTATTAAAATAGAATCCCGTTTCTGGGTTCTTGATAAGTTATTAGATCCTGTTCCATTTGGTTGTACAGATGGAACCAAATTAATAATTCAAATGAAATGTTCATATAATCCAAAAAGAAAAATGTACAGATAGAACCCACAAGAAGAATGAATGAATAATTTGGGTGTTTGCTGGAAAAAAATGCCTGAGTTAGAATTTGCTTAGCATCATTGAATTACTTATCCTTAACCAAAACCAACTAAATCAGTTTGAAAATGAAGCAAGAATGAGAAAAATCACAGTACTGGGTCATCTTTTCCAGTCAGATGCAATGATCTAAACAAAGAAAAAAGAAAGACAAGGGAAAGGAAGAAGAAGAAGAAGAAGAAGAAGAAGAAGAAGAAGAAGAAGAAGAAGAAGAAGAAGAAGAAGAAGAAGAAGAAGAAGAAGAAGAAGAAGAAGAAGAAGAAAAAGAAGAAGGGGAAAAAGAAGAAGAAGAAGGGGAAGGGAGAGGAAGGAGGAGAAGATCAAAAAAGAGGAAAAGGAAGAAAAAGAAGAGAAAAAGAGGGGAGAGGAAGGAGGAGGAGATGAAAGAAGAGGAAAAGGAAAGAAAAGGGAAAAGAAAGAAGTATAAGATCATTAACAAATCTATTTTCTTTTTTCTCTGTAATCTTGAGGCCTGATTGAGGCATTACCTACCTTCAAAGATCTGAGAAGAATGTCATGATAAAAGATGGCTCTTGGTTTCATAAACATCATGTTAATCATATTGAAAGTTTTTATGAGACTAGCAACCTGATGCTTAGATACTAGTAAATCTGAGAATATTTCCAGAAATCTGACATATATGATTGATGGAATATTAAAATATTCTGCTCTACTAAAGCAAGTGAAAGACATTTTAGAGAAAAATGAAATTGGGGAAGGAAAGGGAGAGGAAGAAAGTGAAAAGATGGAAAGTTTCTTAGAATTGGAAAAATGCTTCTAAGTACTCTAAGTACTCAAAAGCACCCTTGACAATCAGCTTGCAAGACTAGATAATAGCTTTAATTTTAGTTTTCAGTAAGATCATTTGTCTCCTAATGTTAAAAGTTTTATTTTAAAATGTCCTCAAAAATTTTAGTAACTATGACCTCAGTCAAAATCTTTTTTATTACAAGAACAAGTAGAGTCTCCTAAATAGTTTTTAAGAAAAAAAAAAAGTTAGAATGGAAAATTTGTGTGGTGAGCTTTTTACTAAGCTTCAAGAATATGACTCAATGAACAAATCAGATTTTTGACCTAAATTTATAAATTCCAATTGTGGTCTGAAGTTTGGAGAAGTTTCTCAAGTTAAATTATCAACAATTGCAATATAGAAGATGCATAATTCACGCATTCATTCTTAAGAGTAAGGGATTTAAGAACTCATTTAGTTTAACTTCTTATGACAAAGAGAAAACTAAAATCCAAGAGAACTGCCTTGCCCATTCTCTCATAGGAAGTAAGTTTGACTTCAAATCCACTTTTCTTTCTTCTGTGCCATCCTGCTTCAAGAAAGAAAGTAGGAACTGATATTTATTTAGGCTTTAATTCAAGAAAAATAGAATCCTCTGAAAATTCCCATAATCTTTTTTTCCTGATTGTTTCTTCCACACCAAGTGCCTTCCCTTACCATCTTCCTGTAATCCCTGTCCATAACACATGGCATAAAATTAGAACTCAAATGCACCTTAGAAAGCATGTAGTCTAACATCCTACATTTTACTATTGAGGAAAATGTCAATTAATCGTTCAATTAGCATTCTTCTTATGCTTTACTCCTCATTATGTGCTTTGCAATCCAGTGATTCTGGCTTTTTTGATGATTTTCATAAGAGATGTTCCATCCTCCTGACTTCAAGCATTTTCTAACTGCCCCTATGCCTGGAATTTTCTCTCTCTTCACTTTAGTCTTTTTGATTCCATATTCAGTGCATTACCCATTGTGACATCTAGCTATAATAGTATGGAGATGGAAGATGAATTCCCATAGTGAGTAATCAAAAGAAGGCCAATTTCACTGGACTATAGAATAAAGGAAGAAAAAGAACTTTATAAAATTATTTTAAAAGGATGTGATAGGATTTTACAGCCAAATACATTTTATATTTATCCTAAAAGCAACAGAGAGTCACTAAATTTGTGGAATAAGAGTGACATGATCAGACTTATACTTAAGGAAAATCATTTGGGCAGATCAATGGAGAAAAATGAGAAAAGGGGAGTCAATTGGTAGGTTTTTTTAAATAGCTAAGACTGAAAATGATAAAGCTCTGTTCAAAGGTGGTGGCTATCTATGTACACAGAGGGAAGAATTCAAATGCAATAGATGTAGAAGTAAAAATATCAAGATGTGCCAATTGATTGGATATATCAATGAACCTAGGAGACTGGAAGATTGATAGTACCTTTAATAGGAATAGGACAATGTAGAAGAATGCTGGGTTGGTGGGTGGAGAAGGACACAGAAAAATGGTTCTGTTTTCATTATACTGAATTTGAGAAAAACTCTGGAACATCCAGTTTGAAACTCTCAGAGACAAATTACATAGATAGTGACTCCATTTCTTCCAAAATATTTTCTTCTGCAGATTCAATATTTAAGTGATGCTTGACTGGCATGGTCTGCAAACCTTTCACCAACCTCTGCAAAAACTCTAGCTTATCAGTTTCTTTCCCTAAAATGCTATGCTCAGAATCAAAATATACATAGCAGCATTTTTGTGTAGAAGCTAAAAACTAGAAATAAAGAAAATGCCCATAATTTAAAATATAGCATATTATGAACATAATAAAATATTATAGTACCATAAAATTTCAAAATTGTGAGAAATTAAGGAAAATTGGAAGATGTAAACAAAATGATACAAAGCAAAGAAAGAAGAATCAGAAGAACAACAATACTTTTCAATCAATATGACTACTGAATAAAAAGCAGACCTCCTAATTCACAAATTTTACTCCACCATATAAGAAGTTTGTACCAGATATAACAATGATCCAATGAGAAACTATAGTGAATGATTACTTCTGCCTAAGAACTGTTCAAGAGACCAGTCTGAAGCCTGAAAGTAATAGGAAGCAAGGGTGGGGCAACATCAGGTCCACATCCAGGTCAGAATAGCCTACCAATGTGACCATAGGTGATCCATATGTCTCTGAAACAAGAAATGAGAGCCCATAAAGTTATCAAACTGTGCATACCCTTTGGCCCAGCAGTTCTACTACTGGGCTTATACCCCAAGGAGATACTAAAGAAGGGAAAGGGACCTGTATGTGGCAAAATATTTGTGGCAGTCCTGTTTGTAGTGGCAAGAAACTGGAAAATGAATGGATGCCCTTCAATTGGAAAATGGTTGGGTAAACTGTGGTATATGAATGTTATGGAATATTATTGTTCTGTAAGAAATGACCAGAAGGATGAATACAGAGAGGCTTGGAGAGACTTACATGAACTGATGCTAAGTGAAATGAGTAGACCAGGAGATCATTATATACTTCAACAACAATACTGTATGAAGATGTATTCTGATGGAAGTGGATTTCTTTGACAAAGAGACCTAATTCAGTTTCAATTGAACAATGATGGACAGAAGCAGCTACACCCAAAGAAAGAACACTGGGAAATGAATGTAAACTGTTTGCATTTTTGTTTTTCTTCCCGGGTTATTTTTACCTTCTGAATCCAATTCTCCCTGTGCAACAAGAGAAGTGTTTGGTTCTGTACACATATATTATATCTAGGATATACTGCGATATATTCAACATATAGGACTGCTTGCCATCTGGGGAGGGGGTGGAGGGAGAGAGGGGAAAAGTCAGAACAGAAGTGAGTGCAAGGGATGATGTTGTAAAAAATTATCCTGGCATGGGTTCTGTCAATAAAAAGTTATTATAATAAAAAATAAAATTATAAAAAAAAGAAATCACTCCACAGCATTAAACAATTTACCTAGGGAATCTCTTAAAAAAAAAAAAAGAAACAAGAAATGAGAGCTTTACAAACAAGAGCCCAAGGATGGTCCAAAATTCCCAAAATGAGGAACTGAGAAGCACTTAGGAGCATAAATAGGCAACTATCAGTATGGCAAGAAAGTGATTAGATCACAATCATCCAGGCCTAGAGATTCTGAGTTTCCTAAAAAATTATTCTGAAATGCCAGCAAGAGTCCTAAAGATCTAGAATTCTGAACCTTGAAGATCCAAGAACATCGAGGAGATGGAGTTCAGCATAGGTACTCCAGGTAAACCTGAGTAAGAATAATCACTTTTCTTAAAAGCACAAAAGGAAAAGATGCTTGATCAAGACACAAAGCTACAATTCAGAAATTAAATCTTGAAAGATGAACAAATCAAAGAAGACATTCACAGACATAAAAATTGTCAAAAATTTCCAAACAAGGAGCAAGTAACTTCATCAAAATTAGAAGCATAGACTCAAAGAGAGAAAAGTGAATTTTCCAAAAAGACTAAAAGAAAAATGAAGTAAAAGATAAAAGATGAAATAAAAGTTTGGGGGTAAAGAATTGGAAGGAAAAAAATAACCTTGAAACAAAACTAGCAAACCATACCCAAATAGTGTACTCTCTGAAAACTAAAATAGACAAAATAGAAACCAAAGATTCCATGAGACATCAAGATATACTATAACAGAAACAGAAGATTTGAAATAAAAAGAGGCATACTTGGACATAGTATGAACTCTTATGGTACAAGCATACAGGGGGGAAAAAATGAAATTCAGGTATCCAAAATCATGTCTTGATTGAAAAGAATAATCATATCACACAATACCTAACATCTCCAACTGTAAATGAGAAAAAAAAATCTTGGAATACAATATTTGAAATGGCAAAAAGAAGTATATTGGTGTAGTTGTGAACTGATCCAACCATTCTGGAGAACAATATGGAACTATGCCCAAAGGGTTATCAAAGTATGCATATCCTTTGAGACAGCAGTGTCTTTACTAGGTCTGCATCCCAAAGAGATCATGAAAGAAGGAAAACATGTTTGTAATAGCTTTTTTATAATAGCAAGGAACTGGAAATTAAGTGGATGCCCATCAGTTGGAGGATAGCTGAATGAGTTATGCTATATGAATATTATAGAATAGTATTTTTCTTTCTTTTCTTTCTTTCTTTCTTTCTTTCTTTCTTTCTTTTTTCTTTTTGCTGTGGCAATTGGGGATGAAGAGAGAGAAAGAAACAATATTCAGTATAAAATTCAGTATAAAATATGTCTATATTTAAAGACATCGTTCTGGTTTAGAAGTGAATACAAAGATGCTAATTTAGTACTTTAAAATTTTTTAAATATACTTTTGTATCTAATAGTGGTTTTTAGTGTTGTATCACCTTTTTAGGTAGAACTATTCGTGTTTATAAATATTTGTCAAGTTCAAAAGAATGAAAATAAAACATTGTTTGGAAAAGTGACCCATGACACAAAAAAAGTTAAGAACTCTCTCTAAGGTCTTCAGCTTCTTAACTAAGCCCTTCTAATGCTTAATGATGCTTTCTAAGATCTTTTTATTGAAATCATTTTCCCTCAAGTGAATCACAAGAAGTGGATCATCGTTGACAAGTTTAGATTTCAGAATTTATCCATCATATCCTGGATCCTAGTAGCTCTTTTAAACATCCTTAACAATATCCTAATTAACAGCAAATACCAAGTTATTTCCTAGCTATTTGAAACTGAAGGGGCTATAATGCCATACTCTTTTCCACAGGACTTCTAATAGACTATTAGGTTAGTCCAAATATATCACTTGAATGATTTAAGGAGATAGCTTTATTTTTATTAGAAGAACAAGATTTCTTTAAGACTGACATCTCTTAGAAGATATAGTGGATGGCAGATTTTAAATATGAATGATAACTTTCAGTCTTAAGAGAAAGGAAATGAGAAGTCATCAAACCTCACATATCAACAAATGACCAAAAGTCATTTTAGGCAAAACTTTAAAATGTAGTTCTTCTGAGGATACTTTTTCCCATTATTTTCTTCTTTCTCTGACAGAATCACAGCACTGAAATATTTTATTTAATTATTGGTATCACAATTTAAAAATGACATTGATAATGTAGATTGTATCTGGAAGAAGATAACCAGATTGTGCAAGGGATTACATGGTCAAGGGTACATGTCAAAGAAGGATTACCTGAAAAAGTGGGCATGTTTAGCATGGAGATGACATAATACTATCATGGAGTATTTGGAGGGATGTCATATGAAGGAGGTATTAGAGTTCATCTCTTTTGTTTATTCCTAGAAAGAAGAACCAGGAGCAAAAAAAATGGAAATTGTAAAGAGGTGAATTTAGGCTTTATATCAGAAAGGGAAAAAAAGATCTAATAATTAGAACTGTCAAAAAGTGAAATGACTACTCTAGGACATGGTGCCTCTTCCCTCCTTAAAAGTCTTTAAGTAGAAGTTAAATGAACACCAATCAAATATTTTATAATGGGAGTTCTTTGAGAGAATGGGTTGAATTATATGAATCCTTCTAGTTGTCAAATTCTGTCATTCTCTGACCCAACAAGCAAAAGTGGTTAGGCAGAGTTTAAAAATCCAGAACATCCAAGATTACTCTTTGTTTTATTTTTTGAAATCCAAGAGTCTCTAGTCTCATTTTTCCTTTTGATGTCTTACTTCCTTGTTGGAGAATGGACCAATAGAGAATAGAATGATTCCTCACTTTCTTGAGCATTGGTAAATAAAAGGTTGCTCTTCTTGTGGTCAGAGCAATGACCTCAGTATTCTATCTTCTTTCCCCTTCTTCCTTCAAGGAATTGGAAAGACTACATGAACTAATGTCAAGCCTAAAATAATGAAGTGAATTCTTTCAGAATGATTCTTCTATATTTTATATTTTACATAATATTTTACAATAAAACTATATTTCACAATTGTTGAGAACTAAAATGGCAGAATCATAGAGCCAGAGCCACAAGGTACCTCAGAAGTTGCCTAATTCAACCCCTTCATTTTATTGATGAGAAAACAAATCTTAGGAGGTTGTAACTTATTCAAGGACACACAAATAATAAATGTCAGAAACAGGATTTGTGCTGGAGTGTTGTGGATACACAGCTAGTGTGAGATACACCATATCAGACTATAACCACAATTATATTCTCATTATAAAGAACTCATTTTTGACAGATGTGTATGTTTTTGCTGAGGCAGGAATTTCCCATGAAAATTCATCCTAGTGAATGTGCTGAATAGTCTCCACTCAATCTGGATCTTTGTATGTGCCAAATAAAGTTGTTTGTTTCTTTAATGAAAGATTGTTTCAAAATTATTAAAAATAAAAGAAATGTAAATCAAAACAACTCTGAGGTTTCACCTCATTAATAAAGCCTGCCAAATGTTTTATTGGTCACTGCTGACAAAGATCCTTAAATGAAAAGTGTACTGATTCTGAATGGATTTGAGGTGTTGCAGCCTAGTTAAATTTTTTTTTGGAGAAAAATAGTTAGATAATTGGCAGAGAAAATTAGAGTCACATTATTATGTTCCCAGAAAGATAATAGACATCCCTATTTATCACAATGATAAATAGTTGTTTCATTACCATTTAGCAGAGTTAGCAAGAACTTACATCTCCCTCCTCTCTCGCTCTCCCAGTCCTACCTTGCTACATGTGAATCAATGGAGGGGGGTGATGGGGAAAGATTGTTCCCTTTTAAAGGTGATAGTTCTAATCTTCTGTGGGAAAAGCCTCATATACATTCCTTAAAACTTAAATGTTCTGTGTTCTTTCTTCTTTTCTCTTAGCTCTGTGACAGATTCTTCCAAATTTCCACCTTCCTGAGACAAGTTTTAATTGCTCTTTGATTATTCACATTTCTTGCTCTTTTGTGTTTACCTTCAGTGCTACATGTATTATTTCAAGGAGTCCTTCATTCAGCCTAATAACATAAGGAGCTGAGATTCATCTCTTTCACCCTCTCCTTTAAGATATTGAATGACTTTTTTACATAAGAAAAACAGGCATAATGCCCTTTTTGATACCACCAAGAAGTTATCTTTGTCCTCCTTAACTGATGAATTATTGTTGCCATTGCTATTAATGGTCTACTGGGGCTAAAATCATGAGAATACTGAGCTTCAAGACAAAATAGTTCCTCATTTGAGTAAATTAATATGGACACTCAATAACAGAGGATTAAGATATATAGCAAATATCAAGAATAATAGAATTTCTGAATTAGAAGGGACCTAAGAGGCCATATAGTCCAACCTACATAGTAACAAAAAAAATCACCTCTATATCACACCTGACAAATATCCATCCTTGGCTGAAAACTTCTAATCAAGGAAAATATATCACATCTCAGTTTTCAAATTTTTGAAAGGGCTAAATTACAAGATTACTAACTAAAATACTGTGGCAAAATGGTGCCGTCATCAGATGACGAATTGAGAGCAAGATTAACTCAATTTTAGCCCAGTTAGATATCAAACCAGGCTGCCTGGTATAAAACTGGGGATGAAGAAGGCAATAAATTGAATCATTCCGTCATCCCATTTTACTTAAATTAATTACTTTAACAAGGTAGAAAGACCTCTCTTGAATCAATCAACCAATCAAAAGCATTTTAACTAATCACCATACTATATTCCTGTTGGTTATGGATATTTAGGTTCCTGTGAACCTTGTATAAAACCAGCAAAATAGTTTGACATTTAGGCATTTGAGAGTCTGGCAGGGTAGAGGAGAGATACGTCAAATCTGTGAGAAAAAAAATGACTTGGAGAAAGAAGAAAGATGGAAAGAAAATAAGTCTGGATAGAACACCACAATGAGGATCTAGGCAGCCAATATTAAGTGTAAGGACACTGAATTGAAGAGAGTCTAGAAAGACCAGAGAAAAGCAACAGGACATACTTTGAATAAATACTTCTTTACAATTTTTCTACCTATCTTCCACAGCTCTTGTGTACTCCAAGGATTTCTAAGGATGCTACAAGCCCAGAAGTGGCAGAGCTAGAGTACATATTGTCATAGTACTTCACTGATGACTTGCTTTCTAGTCATCTCAGATGTTCTTATTTGAGAAACACTAGTTAGATATATGACCAGCTACATGATCTGTTGGATAAAGCACTAGACCCTGGAGTCAGGAACACCTGAGTTAAAAACTGGCTTCATACACTACCTGGGTGACCTTGGTCAAGTCACTTAACCCTGTTTGCTTCATCTGTATAATGGGCTGAAGAAAGAAATGGAAAACCACTCCAGTATCTTTTCCAACAAAATCATCCAAAAAGAATCACAAAATGTGAGACACAAATGAAAAACAATTAAACAATAACAAAACTTTGGTTTAAAACTTTAAGTTATTTGATCTAACCAATTTTTTTTAACAGATGAGGAACTGAGGCCATAGCAATAAAGTGATATTTGCCTGAGGTCAAAGAGCAATAAAATAGCCATGCTGAAAATTAGAAACTGGTGCAGAATTCTTGAAAGTTACTCTGTGCCTATCAAACTAAAATGCAAATCTCTTCTTTCAGTTTCCTGGTATGTTAAATAAACAAAAATAAACAAAATAGCACTGTCTATTTCACAGGGCTGTCAAGAAACTCATATAAAATAATTTATATGTAGAACTTTGAAATGAAAGCATACTATGAAAGCCAAATACAACTGCTATTTTTTTTTTCCTTTATGGAAAACACAAGGATCATATTTGGAAAATCGTTATATTGTTATTATTTCTGAATAATGAGCTTTTGGAGATGCCCCAATCACCATTAAGTATTACTCCAGAAAATGTCCTAATTTGAAAGGTAAGCAACCAACAGGCTAAAATGGGAGATGATTGTCTTTTAAATTTTAAAAAGTACTTAATATCTAAGATAACCTACACAACAACTCCCTCAATGAGTTCCCCCCCAAAAAAGACAAATTAATGATGTAAATAAGGACAAATTATTTAGTAATATACAATACTGAACCGATAAATTAGCTATTTCTGCATGTGTACTCAGAGCACAATGGATTAAATTAGATTATGTAGAATACTAAAGTACACCATTGTTTCTTTGGATAGCTTACTCAGGTCAAGGTGAACAGGGAAAATGGATTTGGTCATTTAGAATAAATGAATTTCCCCAATTAATTCATTATCTTGATAATTTATTTTTACATTAGAATCAATTTTCAATATGCAGCCTTTATTGAATCTATCCTTTGTCAAGTGCCATAGTGCATAGGGCTCTGAGCCAGAAGTCAAGTAGATGAGTCTATCCATCACTCAGATGCTTCTAGGTGTTGTATGATCTTGGGCAAGTAATTTAGCTGCTATTTATCTCAGCACAAGTATAAAATGGAGATAATCTTACCCACCTCTTAGAATTGTTGTAAGGAACAAATGACATAATATTTATATTTATATTTGTGTTATAAGGATCAAATGTGATAATAATTGTAAAGCACTTAGCATAGTTTCTGGCAATACTAAGTCTATATAAATGCTAGATATTATTATTATTAAATAATAATTTGACAAAACCTGATTGACAAGGCAACAGCTTCTTCTTCTTTTTTTTTTAAAAATAACTATTTATTGACAGAAGCCATGCCAGGGTAATTTTTTACAACATTATCCCTTGCAGTCACTTCTGTTCCAATTTTTCCCCTCCCTCCCTCCACCCTCTCCCCCAGATGGCAAGCAGTCCTATATATGTTAAATAGATTACAGTAGATCTTGGATACAATATATGTGTGCAGAACCGAACAGTTCTCTTGTTGCTCAGGGAGAATTGGATTTAGAAGGTATAAATAACCTGGGAAGAAGAACAAAAATGCAAGCTGTTTACATTCATTTCCTAGTGTTCTTTCTTTGGGTGTAGCTGCTTCTGTCCATCCTTGATTAATTGAAACTAAATTAGATCTTGTCTTTGTTGAAGAAATCCACTTCCATCAGAATACATCCTCATACAATATTGTTGTTGTATATAATGATTTTGATTTCCTGGTTCTGCTCATTTCGCTCAGCATCAGTTCATGTAAGTCTCAAGGCAACAGCTTCTAATACTGCATGCATCTTGTCTATATTCACAGTCTCCAGTCTGTCTACTAAAAGAAAGAAGGTATGTTTCTTCCTCTTTTCTCTGGGATAATGGGGTCACTGTAATTAAATAAGTACAACAGCATTCTAATACATCTCTTTGCACTTACATATTTTACTCATTGTTAATATTGTTCCATTGGTTCTGAATAATTCACTATGTATCAATTCATACAAGCCTTCCCATGCTTCTATTCATTCTTCATTCATTAATTCTCATGGGACAACTTATTATTGTATCATACACATATACTCTATTTTAATCTGTTTCTTAAAACAGAAGTCTAGATATGTCATCCCACTACATAATAATCTTTAATGGCTCCCTGTTACTTCTTGGATCAAATGCCAAATCCTCCAGAACTTTAATTATCTTATTAAACCAATAAGAATTTGATTTGTCCCTATTTTTGCCAGGAACTGTGACAAGCACTTTACACATATGTGCATGTGCGTGTATGTATTTATATTCCCTAAAATCATTATTAAATTATAATTATGTATTATATCATCTAATATGCAATACATACATACATACTATATAAATTTCTCCCAATATCATTAACCCCTTGAAGGCAGCAATTTTTTTTACCTTTATAATTTGGCATATAGTAGATACAACAAATTGCTTTTTGGTTGATTGATGTGAAGAGATTGAGATCAGTGGATACTACTCTTTCCATTATTTTGTTGCCACAAAAAATGCTATTAACAATATGGCATATTTCAAGAAGTAGATATTCTAGCAAAACTTATCTATTCAGTATATAGCACTTTTTTGTATGACATATTTGGAATATATTTCAATAGCAGAATCCCTGGGTCAAATAGTTTACAGCCTTTTCTTTTTAAATTCTAAATTATTTGGATATCTTTTTTTTTTCAAAATTGGTGGCTCAATTCACAGCTCCACCAACACTGTATGAGTAAGCTTTTTTCCTCTAAATAAATACTAAAACTAGATTTTTAAGAATAGAGCTAGTATATATACATATATTAATTAGTGGGGAGATATTTTCTTTTCATCCTCCAGAATTTAAACATAGTAGTTGCAAAGCTAACACTATAACTACTTTTCTTAGTTTGAAATAATCATAGTTCAAAATTAGACCATATGAAGGCCGGTTTCTAGCAGTTACAAACAATATGTAGGTTATGCAGAATACCAATTAGCATAATGTTGAAAAAAGTAATCCTTACTTCAATCTTTCAAAGAATCTGTTACTTCAAAGCCTCTACCAAAATATGTAACAAGATCTTTAAGACATCTCTTTTCTCTTTCAGAACTCAGTAACAGTGTCTGCCCTTTTCTCTGCCCCTAGAAAACTGCCCCCATGTGGGTAATTGTTTGCACCATTTGCATGCAAAGCCAATACAACATTGCTTTTAGCTCAGCTGGCTCATTTACTATTATCACCTCCGTTTCCTCAATATCAACAAATTTCCTGACATTATTTTTAGTGTATTCTTAGCATCTTCCTTCAACCCAACCTTCTTGCTATCTCTTCTTCTGCCTTCACTTTAAAAATTTTTTTCTCTGATATATTTTAAAGAATTTGGTGTTTGTTTAAAAATTAACAGGAACAATTAGAGGTTTTTGTTTAGGATATGATATGATCAGAATTAATTTTTTTGAAGATTAGTCTGGCAATGGTATATTAGGTGGATTAGCAGTGATAAAGGCAGGATATAACAGTAATACAGAATAACAGCTGGTGGACATGAATTATGGGGATGGCAACGGGATTGGAAAAGGCCAGACCAGTGAAGACAGAATCAATGGCACTTGGCAACTGATTAGATAAAGGCCTAGAAAAAATAAAATGTTAAGAATAAACCCCAGGTTATATGACTATGTAATGACATTAACACAAATAAGGAAGTTATTAGAAGCTAATTGGGGAGGATGAAGGAAAGGAGGTGAATAGAACAGAATAAAAGTTGAAAGATATGATTATTTTTTGGAGATATTGATCCTGAGGATCTAGGTGAGAATGTTCAGTAGATAGTTAGAAATTCAAGTGTAGAACTCCGCATAGAAGAGATGGTTTTAGGAAAAGCCACACTTGTCGAGTGAGGATGTTAATAGGTCAACAAATATTTATTCAGCACTTACTATATACACTGGTTCTTTTTGTTGTCAGAAAGAATCAGTGACCTCAAAGAACTCATATTTAAAAAAAAGGAACAATATACAAATAATTATGAACATACAAGAAAATATACAAAATAAAATTGGAATAAATCTTAGAGAAAGACACTAGCATTGACGACTATTAGGGATAACTTCTTGCAGAAAAGAAGACTTCTAGCTAAGTCTTAAAGGAAGCCGGGGCAGTTAGAAGATAGAAATGAGAGAGAGAATTCCAGGCATCCATTGAAAAGAAATGACTCAAGGAGATGAAACACCCTGTTCAAGGAACTGAAAAGAAGTTGGTGATTTGAGATTATAGAACACACAGAAGAGAATAAAACTTATGTTTTAGTCTTATGACTCGAAAGTTGGGAAAGGACACAAAGAGAGGAGGGTCAAAAAGACTTTGGTGGTCCAAAGTATTTTACAATTTTACCCCATTCTTACTGTAATGAATATATTGATCAAAAATAATGGCCTCTACAAAATATTTTTGTAAGAATATAGAGGATACCTAAAATCTAGTGCATTCTTTCCCCTTTAAATGGAATGAAAATCTCGTGCGTAAAAGATTAAAAAGGAAAACAATTGGCTAGTTCTATGTGCTTATGTCAGAAATTTGCCAGATCCTTCCTTGGTCTGGAATCTTTCAGAGAGTGACAGGTCCCCAGTTCCTTGTGCCTTTAATTAATAAGAAGGATCAAGATGTTCCAAGCCAATTTTGTGAGAAGGATGAGGTTAGCCAGTTGTTGAACATATTCCAAGGAAAGCATTCATGAGAGCAGATGCCTAATCCAGATATCCAATTACAACTGCAAATTCAAATGAGACTGACTTGATTTGGTTGAAAGGAGAGAGGCATTTATCAGAGGCATGGAAAGTGATAAGCCAATATCCTGTGTAAGGCTGTCCAAAACAAGGTCAATGCAGTTGATTAGAAACTCCAAGTTGCTGAATGTTGATAAACCATAATATATTGCAAATGTGCTCCCAAAGAACCTTTTCGTGACTTTTAGCTATGTGGGATGTAGTTTAACCACGAATATGTATGGAGTCTTCATAGTATTTTAACTTCTTGAATTCAAAAATGGCAAATTGAAGATATTGAACTAAGTAATTCAGTAAAATTCAATGAATATTTAGTAAGTGATTAATAAATGCCTGGTAACAATGATAACAATGGAAATAATGTAACGATGTCTCTTCTCAACTGGCTTACATTCTCTTTAGGGAGAACAACATGTACCCATTCAAGCAAGTATAAAATGTGCACAAAACATAAATATAAAGTACTTTCAAGGGCAGAGCACTAGTACTTGGGAAAATCAGAAAAGGCCTCCAATGTAGTCTGAGGTTGGTATAAACAACATAGAGATAAGGACTGAACCTGGGATTTCACTGATCTAGGAAAATCCCAGATGAGGAAATTCCCCATACCAGTGCAAGTTATTACCTCCTCTGCAACCTTTTATTTAGTTTATTGTAGAGGACTGAAACTTTTGAGTCGTTGCACTCAGGCCGGTCAAGCACCTGAGGCTAACTACCAACTGGACAATACTTTAGGGGCATGTACTTGGGGAATGGTCCTTACCACTATCCTGTGCTGGCTCAATAATTGCTGTATACAGAGAATTGTAGGAGGGACTAGCAGGTGGAGTAAAACTAGCCAGGGTCACTTTGGCGGTAGACGAGGGTTTCTACCCCTAAAGACCAAGAATAAAGACTAAGGACTTTTGCTTATCCCAACTCCGACTAATTCTGGGGTGTTTGGAGTGCTAGCGTGGTCATCACAGTTTACCTAAAGTTTAGGTTAACTAAAACTCTGAGATCCTGAAGGTATTCTCTATGAATGCACGTCTACATTTCCCCTGTACCTTAGAGGGTTGTCTAGATATAACCAGTATGTGTTAGAGGCAGTACTAAGTATTCCAACCCAGTTCTTCCAGAGTCCAAAAACAACTCTCTATCTGCTATGCAATATCTCAATATAACATAACATAAGCAATAATGCAGCAATTATGATGATAAATAACAATAATACCTTTCTGTAATAGGGCCAACTTCAGTCAGACAATGGAAGCCAAATGAAGGACTATTAATGGGAAAAGGTATGGTCCAAGAGATGAACTGAGAAAATTTATCAGAGTTAGATGGAATACTAAATCAAAAGACCAGAGCAAAGGGTGGAAGCTAAGATTGAAGATAAGACTGGTATATCATTAAGAATCCTAGCAGGGCAATAATGCTAAAATGGTAAATGTAAGCAAAATGACAGCTTGTTACATGGGTCATTCCTTGTCCCACTGTGTCTGACTTTATGAAAAAGGGTTATCTATACTCTTCAGTATTAGCAGTGGGCTTAACAAATTGAATGTGGAAAAAAGAAATAAAGGGGAAAATAGTAGTGAGCAAAATTACATTAACCATATAATAGGGATGGAAAAGCAGTATGGCATAATAGACCAGTTATAGGCCTTACAGTCAAAAATTCCCGAGTTAAATAATTTTTCTGATATAAACTGTGTGACCAATGAAAAGTCTGTTAATTTGAGTTCTCAGCAACTCTAATAATAGTTAGAGATGAATTATCAATTTGCATCAATGAAGAGAGTTTTCAAACCAGGGAGTTTCCCAAACCAAGAAAATCACAGGTCAAAACAAAAATAAAACAAAACAAATTTATAAAAATAATTTAAAGAGGGAGGAGTGTTACCTTTCCAGAAGTTACCTATTTACTCATATATGTGTTTGTGTATGTGTTTGTGTGTGTGTGTTTGTGTGTGTTTGCGTGTGTGTGACATTTTCCCCCAATATCAAGGTAAGGAATAGAGAATTAAAAAATTAGTTTTTCATACACTGTAACATATTTATCATGTATTGGTCTACCTGCCATCTAGGGGAGGGAGGTGGGGTGAAGGAAGGGAAAAGTTGGAACAGAAGGTTTTGCAAAGGTCAATGCTGAAAAATTACCCATGCATATATCTTGTAAATAAAAAACTAAAGGTAAAAAAAATCATTTTTTTACTATTAATTTTAAGTCCAGCTGTCAATGAAAAGTTTATATTTGTTTAGTATAATTTAGCAATCCGATACAATTCATCAAATATTTAAGTGCCTAGAGGGTACTGTGACAAATACTCTGGGGAAAAGGCATCAAATCTGTCCTCATGAAGTATACAATCTAGTAAAAGGAACAAAGCATGCAACTAGTGAATAGAGCCAGGGGTTAGGAAGACCTGAGTTGAAATCTGATCTCAGACACATACTAACTTTGTGATCTTGGCAAGTCACTTAAAGAAATGGCAAACCATTCCAGTATCTTTGCTAAGAAAATCACATGGACAGTGTGGTCCTTGAGGTCATGGAGATTCACAAAAGAATGAACAACAACAAGGGGAACAAGAAATAATGATACCATGCAGTTTTATTTAATAAATTAACTAAAGGTAGAAAACAAAACATCTTATGAGTGTTGAAGTACATGGTTATTACTAAAAGGAGAGATCAATGAGGCCTTCACAAAACAATGGAAAATTTGAGTTAGACTTTAAAATAGCTTTAAAAATCAGCTTTAAAGTAGAAATTTACCAGGTAAAGAGAGGGAGTTTTAAATCTTGCCCAAAACAGTCACTAGTTGTGCCTATGCCTGTTTCCTCATCATTTAATGAGGGAAAGTGGTAGAAAGGGGAAAGAGCTGAACTAGGACTTCTAAGTTCTCTTCCAGCTTTAAATGATTTTAGAAAAACATGGAAAGATTTGCACAAAATAATGAAGAGCAAAATGAGTAGAACCAAGAGAATACTGTACATAATAATAGCAATATTGTTTTAAGAATGTCTTTGAACAAATAAGTTATTGTGATGATTATAAATACCAAAATTAATTATGAAGGACATATGAAGATAGACACTATGTACATCTAGAGAAAGAACTGATAAATAGAAGTAAACATATAATACTTTTACATATACATATCTATTTGTCTCTAATGGTAGTCATCTCTGTGGCTGGGGATAAGAGGGGGAAAAAGAAATTTGCATGATAAGTATTTTGCATTTTTGAAAGAAATAGCAAGTTGTATATTGTGGATTTGAAATTTCATGTGCAATCATCTTTTTATGTAAGATGTTCTGGAAATAATTGCTTTATTCCATAAAATAAAAATTAAATTAAAAAATTAATAAATAAATCTATGATCCTAGGAACTCTTCAAAGAACTTATATTCTAATATAAGGAGATAGCAAACATTAGGAAGTGTTGGCCAGGAAAGGGCACTTTAGTTCAGAATGTTACAAGATTTTTGAGTGGGTTTACAGGGAGTTAAATAGAAATAAATTCCATTATAGGATCAATGAAAGAATTATCTGGCTTGGGGTTCAGGGGAGGAATAGAGCTGCTACTAATATGCCAGTTCTTAACAAGACTATTAAGAAGAAAATTAAAGAATAGGGAGTGAAGGGAGACATTCTTAGGATTTGCCAGAAATAGTGGACCAGATGAGGCATCCACTCTTCAAGATAGCGGGATCCTACAGTAGTAGCTGAAAGTGTTAACTTGGTTTCTAGTCAGGTGACAAAGCTATGAATTAGACTGTCAAGATGACTGTAAAATAGGAAATGAAGTGAATCATGTCTGAACTCTGCCCAGAAGTAGAGATCAAAGAGATTTAGTTAGATCAATCAACATGTATCTATTACATGCCTGTTGAAGGCATATTATACTAGTCACTAGGTATATAAAGACAAAAACAATAGTCCATTAAGGAGTCCATCTATTCAAAGATAATATGTAAACATGTAAATAAATACAGTGGTTAGAGAAGAGCAAAGTCAGAAAAGGCCTCCAGTAGAAGGAGGTACTTAATTTTAACTTAAAAAACTGAGATATTCTTAGAATAGAAAGAGGAGGGGACATTATAGGAAGGGCAGATGGCATTCTTGGGGGAATATTAGAAAGTAATCCAGCTTGTCTGCAATGTAATGTGTAAAACCTCTAGAAAGTTAGATTAGAGACATATTGTGAAAGGCTTTGAACAGCAAACTGAGGAGCTTGTATTTTATCTTGGAGGTCTAGAAAGCCACTGGATCTTTCTGAGCAGGCAATTCATAGAGCAAGATCCTTGCTGTAGGAATATCACTTTGGCAGAATAGAGCGAAAAGGGAGAAACTCAATGTAGGGAGACACACTAGTAACTGGCTATCCAAGCACTCTCTATGGGATGCAACAGATGCAAGAGGTGTCATGGAGGCAGAATTATTTAATTCAAGAAGATATTGTGATAAAGTTAGATAAGTAACAATATTCACCGTTTTATAACTATTTTACCAAGTTACTACTAATAATCTTTTAATCTCTTCCTTGGGCTATCCAAAACCTGTCTCCTATTTATGATCAAGCATATTGAAGAGGGGAGATAGTGAGTATTTGCAAATTTATATTTATGACAGATATGACAATATTGATAATCATTGCTCTAGAAAACAAAATGTATTGACTTCAGAAGGTACTATTTGCAATTTATTCCTCTAAGACAATGCTTCCCAAACAAATTCAGCCAGAAAGCATTTTGGGGAAGAAATAATTTGCTATAATTCATAAATGCTGGTCCAAGAAATCTGGGGCTATGACTTAGTCCTGAGAAAATAGGGGGTCAGGGAAATTTTCATGCAAGAGAGAGTGCACAATTGTCATGCTGAAAAATTGCCATATATAATAAATATTATTGGTGTGCACATAATTTTATGTTTAAGACAAGAGTAAAAAACAATGCTAGCATTAATTTTCTTACACAATTTCTATTCATTGGCAGAGAACACCAGAATTAGAAGATAGTTTGAGAAATATTCTGTATTATGCTAAAAAGTTGTTGTAATTAAGTAAATGCAGATTCACTATCCTCTCCCATTTCATAAAGATCAGAATACACTTAATGCCATTATGAAATTTAACACACATTATTAACAACATTAATTAATAATTATTATTAAGTGGAAAAATTTTAATAGGTCACTGTCAATAACTGGAAAATTCACAAGAGGCTAAAAATTGTAATTAGATTAATATCTAATGTCAAATCTCCAGCTGAAAGCACTCATATCAGTTAAATGATTTAAATAGGAGTGATAGTGGGGGGAAAAAAGCAGTTTAGCATGGTAGTGAGAGCCATGAATTTGTAATTAGAAAAACTGGCTTTATTTCCTTGTTCCAATGTTTCATGTTTAAACTTAGGAAGGTCTTTTTACTCTCTCCAAGCCCTGACTTATTGATCTGTAAAGTGGGCATAATAACATTTTTATTTCTTCATCACCACTCCTGTGGCTCACAACCTCTCACCTCTTGATTCTCTCTATACTATGTAATGCTGTGTGTAGTAAGAGGAATTCCAATTAGAAAGAGGTTCACGGTAGAAAAATTCCCAAAGCACTCTTATTCCTGCCTATTAGGCTGGGTTGAAAGCAGTTCTTCCTTCCGTGGTCCTTCCTTCATCCCTTTTCTCTCCATCTTCTCCTGGGATTGGGAAGAGAAAAAAGGCCTCGTTTTAGGATCTGCTCTAGTGCTATTCTAGTGAGTTCCATTCACAGTTATAATGATACTGTAGGTCTGGCCCTTCAGTCATGAGAAAGAAATAGCCCATATTCAAAAATTAGCTCTGACACTGGAAATGTTTTAATGGAAAAGTAAGACACTTAGAGTTGAACATTCGATTTGAAATATGGAGAGGAAAGAGAAATGTAGAGAAGAGGGTGCTTCTACCTACCACCTGAATCTCAGATAGCATTCACACTTGAGACTTACCTTATGTTCTGTTCTCTTCAATTGCTGCATAGAGGAGGGATAAAGCTTCCAAAATCTTATTATCATCACTCTACCTCTCTGTTACAGTTCCCTCATAGATGTCTTTCCCAGCACAATCTTGTTGCCAATGTTTTCCCCTTACCTTAACAACCCCCTTTAGCTAACTCCATAATCCACAGGATCTCATACCAACAGATTCCAGTATCAGACTCCTCTGTTCCTACTCATAGGTTCCTTGAATGGAGTTGGAAGAAATCACTGAACACATTATCTTTCCTCAAAACTTCCCCTCTTCCAAATTTCCCTATTTTATCAAATTTTTACCCATTATCTGTCCAATCTCCCAGATGTATAAATTCAATATTATTCTTGACTGCTTCCTCTCCCTAACTTCAGCTATTCAATAAGTTGATAAACCTTGACTTTGACAAATCTCCACAAGATTTTTTATATGTTACACCTTCTCTTTATTCACACAGCTACCTACCACCTTAATTAAGAAACTTATTATTTTTCATCCAGATTATTGTAACATCCTCCTAAATGGTCTCTGTTTCATCTCTCCCCATTCCAGTTCATCCTACAAACTGTTGCCAAAGTGATTTTTAATAAACACAGATATGACCATGTCATACCACAATTTAATTAATTCCAGTAGCTCTTTATTACCCCAAGATAAAATATAGAGTTCTGCATTCAGTTTTTAAATTCCATCACAACCTAGTCTCAACCTATATCTCCAGTTTTATTTAGACATCATTCCTCTCCTGTACTCTGATCAAGCCAAACTGGCTTTTTCTTTATTCTATGCATGACACTACATATTTTGACTTCATCTCTTTGCTCTAGGCAATCTCCCATACCTAAAATGTGCACAGTCCTCTCTTTTATGTCTTAGAATCAGTCAACCAATCAATCAATATTTATTTATTTATTGAGTTGTTTGTTTGTTTTTCCTAAGGACCTGGTAGACCTCTGGACTGCATAATGTCTTTTTCAATCTCCAGTCGTGTTCTCCCATCTGAGTCTTGTTAACCTTCAGCACCTATTTTGTGCCATACAAAGAGCTAAACTCCAGTAATACAAAACAAGGCAAAGGACAGGCCCTGGCCTGAAAGAGATTACAGTCTGATGCAGAAGGCAACAAGGAAATTAATATATCCTTCTCTTCCTCCAAAATGTGGCTCAACCACTGCTCCTCTAAATTCCCTAACTGCTAGTGTTCTTCTTCCAAAAATAACTTTTAATTAATTTGCAATTATGTGTATTTTTCCTTTTTACTTTCCTATATACTTCTTTGTTGTCAACCCCTAAGAAAATATAATTTCCTTGTGAAAGAGGATTATTTTATTTTTTGCATTTATGTCCGCAGATCTTATCAAGTGCCTAGCATTTAGACATTTAATAAATAATTGTAGATTGTAGATTGAGTGATTCTTATAAAACTACTTCATAAGCCACAAAATGCCATGTAAATATGAAAAATAATGATTTTAAAATATGGCCACATGAAATTATAGGAGACCAATTTAATAAGGTATGGTGGGAAAATGTTTGAATTCCCTCACCACTTTATCCAACCAGTAAGAAGTCATCTTATTGATGTAATATCTTTTGATCTCTCTTTTCTATAATCACTGTCACCATTCTCATTTGCTTCTAATCTCAATTATATTAATAGCTTCCTAAGTCTTTCTCATCTAGTTTCTCTTTCCTTCAGTTCATCTTTTAAACTGCTGCCAGAACAATCTTCCAAATGCGCTCAACTCTGCTCTACTCAAAAATCTTTAGTGGTTCCCAATTGCTTGACAATTAAAATAGAAAACCCTACTCCTTGCATTTGAGGCCCTACATAATATTCTCCAATTTATCCAACCAGCCATACTTCACATTAATTCCTCTAGAGGATTCTATTGCCCTAGCTGAACTGGATTGCTGTCATTTTTTGGATCTTGTTTGTATCTGAGTTCCAAAGGGAATGATTGAATCGGTAGTAGGCAGAAGCCCCAATCTAGGACTTTAGGACGCATAATGTTTAGCCAGTATGGAGCATACACATCTCCTGAATAAGCAGATCTAAGCTTCCTGGAATCATTTTTGGTTCAGATCAAATACTGGCTCTGCAGCATTTTAGCCATTTAATCATTGCTGGGTTACCTTGGTTTTGATCAGCATTCCAACTACCACTTCTCTCAGATCCTTAAATATCAACTTCTCAAAAATTTTTTTCCTAAGGATATATGACTGACCTCTGGAATACATATTGTCTTCTCCAATCTCATCTTGCTCTTCCATGCCTGTACAGTAGTTACCCTTTCTCTTGTCCAGGGAATTATTTTGTATATCCAAATTGAACAGCTATCCAACTCCAGTCTCTGACCTTGATTTATTCCACAGGTTCCATATATTCTAGTTCTGAAATGCATTTCTCCCTGATCTCTGCCTTTCAGAATCATCCATCTTTGAGATTTAGCTCATATCAACTGTATCAAGTCTCAATTTCAATAACATTTTTAATGATTTCCTCCTCCTTTTCTTTATCCTCAGTTTTTCTTGTCTGGCTCTCTCTTTTGCCCCCATAATATGCAAATTTATATGAAACATGTAATCTATGACCAAGAGTTACATACTTTTGAATTTTAAGGACAAGAGTCAATCTTATAGTTCTCTTTCTTTAGCATCTTTTGTACCCATTTAAGGTTTCTCTTAGAAACAGCAGGCTATCACTGGTATGTGGGTCTCTAATCCCATGGAAGCACTGAGGTTAAAATTACAACAAATAGGAGAGAAATGATTCAGTCTATTAAAAAAGATGAAAATACAAAACACAAAGGATGCACACTCCAGTCATTAAAGAGACAAAACTATTATCCCTGTCTCTCTAGCAAGTCCCTATTCTTGCAGATGAATATATTCCTGACTTATAATTGTGTCCCAAGCTTGAGAAAACACTAAGGTTTGCTGCTAGACAGTAGGACTGCTTCCTCATTTCAAATTATAATACTTCCAGGTACCCATCTTATTCTCTATATTTAAAGTCTTTCCTGGGATTGAGAGCTTCCTGAAAATGATTTATAGTTGTTGACCTATTTCCCCCCAGATTTAAATAGCTCACATAACTCAGAGTATTAATGAAAGGCAAAGTCTATTCTACATCTACCATATCACATCTCTTTTTTTTTGCTGAAGCTTAAATCTAGCTCTTATTTGCTAAAAAAACAAAAAACAAAAAACAAAAAACAAAAAAAACAATCCTTTGCTTCTTCCAGAAAGTAAGTGTTGTCTTAGCATTCCTCTTATTTTTAGAAGTCCTACTCTTCCTTTCTGTCTAGGATGATAGATACATTAGTAAGGGCTTCCCTTCTGGAAAATGGAATTCAAACCCCTATCTAATCATCATCACTTAATTTAATTTAATTTAATTTACTTTCATCCAACTTCTTTTTAAAATTTTAAATTCAGAGATCATTAACTGAAAATTAATCAATCAGAAAGAGATAGCTTTGATATCAGTATAAAGGCTTCACCCTTTAAGCTTTTAAAAATGTTTAATAAGGAATTAATTTTGACGAGACATTTTCTTTGGTATATATTCTACATACATTCTGAGTATGTGCTCTGATCTCCCAGTGGAGTGTACAGAAAGGGACTTTTTTGTTCTTTTAAAATATTTCTAGCCTCAATTTCTGGTATGTTGTCTTATACATATTGCATGCTCAACAGAAATTGACACAACTGTCAGGCCCTATTCCTCATGACTAGAAAGAACAGTATCTCCACGTTTGTTTCTTTTGAAATGCTTCCTTTCCTTCAAAAGATATTTTGAGGGCCAGTTTTCCTATAAAGCTTTTCCTTATGCCTCCAAGTAAGAATTATCTTCTTTACCTAATTATTTCATACCACTTACTTTATTCTTTGTCCCTATCACATTCTGCCTCATATCACTGTACAATGATATGCAATCTGCCTATATCCAGCATTTAGTAAAGTGCTTAGCACATAACAAGTGTGTGTTTTTGGAATTCAAATTTAAGAATTCAAAATAAAGTGGTTTAAATATATATAAATATATGTGTGTGTGTGTGTGTGTGTGTGTGTGTGTGTGTATGTATGTATTATGTTTCAAGGGTAATGACGATATAAAATGTATGGGTGAGTGTCCAGTCCTTTTGTTTTTTCCCTTCACCTTTCCTAGAAGGTTTCCAGAGGGTGACCTAAATTTTCCATTTTAAAGAAAAAATTCAGTTTCTCAGAAATAAGTACTATTTCGAGTATAAAATGCACAAAACATTAGAAGATATTAATATCCTGATTTAACTTTTAAACTGAGATCACTGTTTTCACCTGACAATATGGAAATATCCCATGTACACACAATATTTCTAAGTTTTTTTTTCTCTCAAAGTTTCTGGCTACCACAAAATTCAAGCCTTATTTTGTCAGATACTCACTTTATACTAGAGAAGCTTCCAGGAAAGTTAATGTGCATATTTCTAATTATTTGACAACTCAAACATTTATCTTATTCTAGAAGAGCTATTTGACTTCCAGAGATTTAGGGAAGTCTCTTTTACTCTTTTTTTTTTTAATGTAAGAGAGAGAAAGAGACAAAGAGACAGAAAGACAGAGTGATACAGAAACACAAAGAAACAGAGAGACATATCGAGAAAAATAACTTCAAATTCACTAAACAAATCCATGAAGATAAAGCTTGAATCTAAAAGATTCCTTATCATCCTTGAATTTGTCATTTGTTATTTCCTGTTAAATATCATTTATTCATCCTGATTTGAAAATGTAACTTGAGTTGAGATTGATTAGAATACAAGCCTGATGATGCCTGAATAAATCTATTTATCTTGTTACAGATTTCATCATATTCTCCATGTATCCATTTGCCACCAAGGCCTCTGACTTATGAAAGCTGTAGATTTATCACGGGATAAGCTCTGAGCAATTGTTTCTAGTCATTCATTTTTACTTACAATACAAATGGATTCAATGGTATAGCTTTGCAAAAGTTCCCTATGTCAAGAACTTCCCATATTCCTCAAATTAAAATCACTAAGATGATACAAGAATTTCCACCCACACAAAGGCATGCACACATGTGTGCTCATACACAAACACACACAAACACATACCCACAGAAAGAATTATCCAGACTGTTTAATAAAAGCTTTCATTTGCTATCTATGGGTTTTCAGCCCTCTTTAAAATTCAATTTTATTGAATTAAAATTGCAGAGAGAAGGCTGTTGCTACTTTGAGGGATAACTTTCAAGCAGCAGAGGCATGACTTTGGTCTTTCATTTCTCTGAATGCTTTCTTTTCCTATAAATATGTGAAATTCTAAATGCAATAAATGAACTCGAAGGGTACCCAGGATATCTCAGTTCATTAGGGGCAGAAACTGAAAAAGGCATCAAATAAGTAAACTAAAGAAATATGAATTTCCTGATACTTGGGATCATAGCATTCTCATTGCATGGCACTGCATTTCTCCTAAGATACTATTTAATGAAAGTTCTTTTTTCCCCAAGAAAAGGTATGAAATCCCTAACCTTTGATAGGGATGCATTTATTCATTCAGATTATGAGAAATTTCATTTCCTGTACTTGTATAGATAACTCATGGCATGGTTAGCAGTATTATGGTTTGAAAGAGTTAAAGAGCCAATAAAACCAGAATACTTTTCTTACTCTGTAGTATGAGGATTTGCTGACAAAAGTGTCCCTAATGTACTTAAAGACATAGAGAAAATAAGAACTGGACTTTGGAAATATAAAAGAAACAACCATCTCATAATTGACCAAGTGAATATATCCATTCATCAATAGTTGCCCTAGATGAAACTATGAAGTTACGATGATATTTCACCCTTATCAAGCATGCCAACTCAACAAACCATTTGGTTGTTTGCCATGTATAAGACATTGAGGTTTCAAGGATGAAAAACCATAGTTCCTGACCTCAAGGAGCTTACATTCTGAAAGACAATGATGTGGTATGTGAACAAATAGCTTTGCTGCTTCAGGATAGAATTTGTTGACCTTAAAAATTTCAAAGGCAACATCTTCCTTCCAGTACCTCAGATTTTTAACATCAGCATGGTCTTCCACTATTGCCCTCTCTCATGATTCCTCTCCATTTACTTAGAATTGCCTATAATACCTTTATAATACCTCTTGCATTTATCTGCCCCCTCCTTCACACAGCTACCAGTCCAATTTGGGTGCTCACCTACTTGTTTTTATTATTGCCTTGTCCTCCCTAAGTCACAAGGTGGTGCAATAGAAAGAGTATTGGACTTGGGAGCAAGAAAAAGTTCAGTTCCTTATACAAACATCACAACTGGTCACCTACCTCTTCATTACATAGTAACACATACTCATGCATTCATGCTGTTTTCTCCAAAAAAAAAAAAGTAGGCTCCTAGAAGTAGAAATGGCTACATGTTTTTGTCCCTGCATCACCAGTACTTAGCACAAAGCATAATTGGACCTATGACTGATAATACCTCATATTCTCCTTCCCTCCTGGTTTCCTTTCTTCATGCTATAAGAAAGCTAAGTTGAGTTCTGTTTTTGTCCTTAATCAATGAAACCAATGAAAGGGGTTTTTTTTGGTTTGTTTGTTTGGAGCTTTTTGTTGGGGAGAGAGAAAGGTATTGGAACTATTCAGTCTTATTTCATTTTATTCTTCTTTATGCACTCTCCATTACAATAAATGTATCCTATTGGGTTTTCACCATGCTCATTTTGTTTCCCACCTCTATTTTTTTTTTTTTGCACAGATGTTCCCTTGTGTACTCTTGTATACTTCTTTCCTTACTTACTTTCTTACTTTTTACTTCTACTTCTTAGAATACATTGTAGCTTTTTAGGAAAAGTAAGAGCATATGGACTTAAGGATAAAAATGGAAGAGTTAGTCTTGGCAAGGAAGGTAGCTACTAAGTCCTCTGAAATAAGAATGAGAAGGGAAACATAGATGAAAACACACAGAGATTTGTTTGGAGTTTGGAGGAAAAACATCAGGAGGAATATAAAGTTCCCACAACAAATAGTTTCCAAACTTCTTAATTAATAAGAGGCAGAGAAGGTTGAGAATACAGAATTAGAAATTTGAGATGAGAAGATCAAGTTTGAAACAACTGTTTTGGGAGAGAGTATATCAGAGATGAATAAAAGAGATTGCCAAGCAGCAGTGAGGGTCCATTTGATGTTATATATTTTAAATTTATAGTAGACCAATGTAGTGTAAAGTAGAAGTGAAGATTTCACTTCTTTCAACTTTGATGACTCAGATAGGAGCAAATAAGGCATATGGTGAAAGTGATCCAATATTTGGCTATTTTAATATGAAAATGGCAGAAGGGCAATAGGCAGAGGGTTCAGTATAAAGAATAATATCTTAATAAGTAGTTGAGATTTCAGTTGCACATTAAGGTTTGCAAACATTCCTTGTATACCTTCCCATTTGATTCTTACAGCAACTTTGTGATCTATTATGACTTAAGTCCTGATTCATGTACTTCCTCTGAAATAGTCTCAATTCAGAAGTGTGCTAGTAATTGTTCAGTGCTTAATGCAGTGCCTGGCACATAGAAGGCAGTGAATAAATGCTTATTGACTGACCAAAATATTTAACCATTAGCTCTCAGGGGGAAATGTTCATATGATACACTTTCAAGTTTAATCTACATTAGTAAGACTTTCTTCATCATTTTCTTATGTCTAGACAGTTAATAAAACAATAAATCAATTCCTGATTTGTAGCATTTTTGCATTTCCCAAAGTTTAAATGATCACAGTGAAAATTTAACAGTTCCCAAGACTATACAAGTTGGCTACTACACATACTGTAATGACATAGATATATATTTACATGAACCAGAATTATATATATATATATATGTGTGTGTGTGTGTGTGTATGTGTGTGTGTATACAGAGAGAGAGAGAGAGAGAGAGAGAGAGAGGAAGGGAGAGAGAGCGAGAGAGAGAGAGAGAGAGAGAGAGAGAGATACACACATGTGTATGTGTGTGTGTGTGTGTAATAATTGGTTCTAGCCAATATGCAATGGAAATTTGAATGTCACCATTTTAGGGGATTCATTATTTAAGTTAACCAGGACTTAGGTATAGTACTGTCACTTGAAAAATGAGGAAATGGGGGCAACTAAGTGGCACAGTGAATGGAGCACCAGCCCCGAAGTCAGGAGTAGCTGAGTTCAAATCTGGCCTCAGACACTTAACACTTCCTAGCTGTGTGACCCTGGGCAAATCACTTAGCCCCAATTGCCTCAGCAAAATAATAATAATAATAATAATAAATAAATAAATAAATAAATGAGGAAATGAACCTCAGAGGTTTAGTGAAGTCCTCCCAGTCATTCACCTAGTGAATGTCAAAGGCTGAGATTTGTTTTATGTGATTCCAAGTCTAGCTCTCCTTCTACTCTACCATCCTGCTTCTCATAGAATGTTACATTATTCAAATGACAGAACTGTGAAAAAGGAGAAAGTGAAGCTCACATTTGGACTAAGGACTGAGATAAGTACTTCTTAGCTACTTAGGGTTTGACATATATTATTTCATTTGAGCCTTAGAAAAACATATAAAATAGCACAGATCTAAAAGCTTCTTTATCAAAGCAATATCATTCAGAAGCTCCCCCTTCTGTTCCTAATATCATAGTCAGTCTTTTTTCTTGCCTCAGAAATGACTGACATCATCTACAAGCACTTCACAAATTTTACAAATTAATTACAATTTGTCCATAATTGTATAGCAATTACCTCATTTGCAACTGAATACAGAGACATCTGTGGGGAAAAATACAGATGCCTTTGAATCTGCTTAAAAATTAAAATGACCCACAGTCAAGGGTAAAAAAAATAAAAATTAAATTCCCAAGGGATTGGTTTATATTTTCTTTTTATGTGTTCACATCTTTTCTTTTTTCTTTCTTTTTTATTATTTATTCTGGCTCTCCTCATCAAATTATGAGTTTTTCAATGAGATCATATTTTTTTCTTTGTATCTCCCCACTGAATTTGCTACCATGCCCCTCAGATAAGTATTTAAACACAGAACATCTATCTATTCATGACTAACTGGCCGATTCTGATAAACTCAGAGCACTCAAACTTGATTTACTATTGTGCTGACAAAGTCAAGTTTATTGATAGTGTCATAATTAGCAGAAAGCCTAAGTATTTTGTTGCATTTAGAGGGATTTCATAGAGGAAAAAATAATTCTTGATTATAAGTGTTATAAGATCTTGAGAAATCATAAAAAAATTCTCCTCTGAAGGAATGTAAAGAAAAACAAGTTCAATTATGAATGTTTGAGTGCAGTTCTGGCTCTTGGTATAGAAAATTACTTTAGTCAGGCAGGATGGCTAAAGTCTTTTATTAATTTTTCCTGTGGGAGATACTGAGGATAGGTGATTTCTTGAACTCAGGAGATCTGATTTGAAATGGGTTGTCTGTTAGATATGGGTACTGAGTTTCAATGACAGTAGGGACTCCTTCAGAGCAGGGTCTGAATCAGCTTGGGTCAGAAATGGAGTATTTCAAAGCTCCTGGACAATTATCATGCCAGTGATCAGTTTCTGTACTTCCAACCTGATTAAACTAGGAGACTCAGTTTGATATATAAATATATAGACAATATATAGATTTATTGTAAAATTGATACACAGATAAAATAATGAATAAGTGACTAATAAATTTTCAGTAAACAAAAAAGTAGGTAAGGAAATAAATAATTAATAATGAAAATGACAAATAAAGAAATGAAGCAATCAGATTAATGGTTCAGATCTTTCAACCTGATGGAGTAGGATCCTATAAAAGGATAACTGATTTAGAGCTAGGAGGTAAATAAATTTAGTGATCAGAAAGAAAGGGTACTAACTATTGAAGAGATTCATGGAAGATGTCATGGAAGACCAAAGGATCATATAATATAAAATTGGAAGGGATTATAGAGATGATTTATTCTGATCATCACACACACACTTATCAGCTGAAGAAAATAAGCCTTAGGCAGATTAGTTGACTTGGCCAATATGGCATATACAATAAAGCATCAAAGGCAAGATTGGAAGCCTTTGTCTCCAGAGCCATTATACTATATGGCCTGACTTCAATTAGTTTGGCACCATTCATGTGTAAATGCATGTAAGGCTACACTATGATTTTCATTGTCCTGTTTCCATAGAACAGAAAGAACCTTAGATTCAAAACAAAGATCAAACCTGAAAATTTCTCAAGCAACCGGAAACTAGAAAATACGATCTTACTTCAACACAAAAATTCTTCCTATGAATTTTAAAAGTTCTTAAGTGAGAAAATTTATTTCTGTATACAACTTTTTAATATTACAGGTAACACAGCTACTTCTCAGCATAAATTCTCATGATGAATCCAATGTTCTCTGTATAAATCATTTTTCTTTCCCTTTCAAAATGGAATTTCAGAGACTCTGCCTGAAAAGAGATTAGCCTTTCAGCCCTGATCTCCCTAGAGCCATCTGGGCATTTCCCTTTTGCTACCCTCTATGCACTTCCATGCCCAACCTATTTCTCTAAGAACTGTAATAAAATCAACACCACCCTTGCCTCTTGAAGGGTTGGATAAACTGCCCTATTATACCATTCAACATCCCCGTGACCTTCTAGACGAAAATCTCCTTCCTTCAATCTCCAACCTCTTTTTTGTATTATCATCCCTATTAGAATGGAAAATCTTGGAAGAGCAATAAGATTTTGCTTTGGTATATCTCATTTAACACCCTGACCTCTAGAAAGTATTAAACATTTATTTATATTTATTCCTTGATTTGCTTCCCATTCATGGCAAAAATTGCCTCACTGTAACTCTATGAGCAAATATCAGAGCAAGTCTTCATTGTAAACAAACTGAAGAGACTTCTATACTTATATGAATTATATAAGCTGAGTTTTTTTTCCTCTTCAGGTTTTGTTGGGTAATAGACAAAGCAAGAATGCCCTCCACCATTTTATTTAGAACTAGGTAAAATTCTGACTCCATGAAAAGAGTAGCCTCCCAACTTTAACACATTTTTAATAGAATAACAAAAATTCCTAATCTTCCAGTGATCCCAAAATTTATTTTGTTTACCTAATACTTCTACCTGGTAAGGAGAATTAAGCTCAGTGTGTTATTAATGACCTTAGTTGACTTGATAGTGGCTGGTTCCAGGAGAATAAGAAGCAAGGGGGTCCTTTTCTTTAGACTGTTGACATACTGTTCTATCCAAATAATCTTTAGAAGACTTTTGTTTCCTTGCTATCATAAACTAAGACTTGGAGCTTAAGAATCCTTTACAAATCCCCTGCTATTTTAGTAGTTGGAAGGGTAAACATGGAACATCAAGTACAGAACACTCCCCTGTGTGATCCTGGTGTGACCAAACCTCTTGATTTCATTTCACAGAATTTCTTTAAGCAGTTTGCTTGCACAAATACTTAGTATGAGGTCCCCTGGTATGTGTGTGGGGATTAAGGGTCAAAACCATAAAGCTTCTACTAGAAGAATATGTTCTAAAATTGCATTCATCCCCTAAATTCCAGTAACATTTGGGACCATTATTATCTCTCTGAAATGGAAAAAAAATGATCTTCCAGACAGTACTATCTTGTTTTCTAAATAACATTACATATACCAGGGAAGAGGACTAAAAGTCAGGAAGTTAGAAATTCTATTTCTAGTTCTGTCCTTGTCTTGTTCTGCACCTTTGGACTAGTGATTTAATTTATCTTGCTCAATTCTCCCATCTCCTGATTCCAGTAAAACAAATGCAGGTTGCCAAAGGTCTGGGCAAGTGCAGACTAGGAATGCTTTAGAACATATGAGAGAAAGGAGTAGCAGAAATAATTGAAAGGTACAAAGCAGTTTGCTAATGCTATTGAATCTCTAATGTCATTTGTTGATGATAGAGGCAAGGGAAAGCATCCCCATAAACAAGAGTTGTTCCAGTGAGCATACTCCCACCTGGCTTCTAATCTCCTTGCAGGGATATATGAGGAAGTTCTTTTTCTTAGATAGGGAAAGGCCATGAGAGTAACAGAAGAGACTGAATTGCTAGGCTTGGTGCTAGTAGTGCCTTACTTCATGGAAGAGCTCAGTACTCAGTTATTACTTAATGTTTGCCTCATTATCCCCACATTTCATGCCATACTTCAATAGGACATTAATTCTTTTATCACATTCTCCTCCTAATCATCAATAAGAATAAACATAATCTTTATTTCTTACCTTTCCCTTACATGAACCTTCAAATCTTGATGAACTCATCTAGTCAATAGCCTCTCCCCTTCTTTGTTCACAAAAATATACACCTACACATTCATCACTTGGGAAATCTCATATTATTTCTTTCATTGATCTTTAATTCTCAAATAGAATTATCTTATTCTTCAAAATGCTGTTATTATCTCCCCACATAGGTCATGAGTTCCTCTAGGGCAGAAGCTATCTATTATATTATTGGTACATAGTTGTTTGTACTTTGTTTTCCCTATTAGAATGTGATCTCCTCGAGGACAGAAACTATTTGTGGCTTTCTTTGAATTCCCAATTATTATATAATATGTGCTTAATAATTGTCAACTTATTAATTTATCAACTTACTAACTGACATGCATGCAGAATCCTAAAATTTTCCATTAGACATCAGCTTAGCAATCATCCTTTCAAACACCATTATTTTCTTGATGACAAAATAGGCCAAGAAAGTCTGGATGATTTGTCCAAGTTCACCTATGTAGTAAATAACTCAGCATGGGATTCGAAGCCAGCTTCTCTGACTCAATTCAGTGTTCTTTCTAATAAATTACATTGCCTTATCCTCCTACACACATATTTACAAACGTATGCCTTTTGCTTTCTTTCTAATACTTCCTCTAACTTAGGTTGCTTTGACCCAACCCCTAAAATGTCAAATATTGTTTGCCAATAAGTCAACAACATTTATTAAGCATTTGCTTTCCTGAAATTTTACAGTTGAAGAAACTGGCACTAAAATAGGTTTCCTGACTTGCTTAAGCTCACATAGTGCATCAGTGGAATAGTAGAAAATAGGAATTAGGAAATCTTGCCTCCCACACACTGTCCATAGCTGATGAGATATCTGGGTCCAATTGTCTAACAGTGTGTGTGTGTGTGTGTGTGTGTGTGTGTGTGTAGTATGTGTGTTTTCATGTTACAAACGGGACTTAATTGCATGTTAGGAGAGTAATGGCTAATATTCACTACTGTTTTCTTAATAATGAACCCCAGTCATATCTTTCAGTAAAATAACAAACAGCTTGCTTTTGCTTTTATTTCTGCAAATTCTCAACAATTATCGACAATCCTATCTTTCTTATACTTTCCTTCAGTAGTAAGATAGCTATCAGACACTTGCAGATGAATTGTTCTGTGCAGCTTATCCTAATTGAAGACTCTGGGTATGAAATTTAAAAAAGTAAGTTCAAATCCCTGGGTAGCTATTTACTATGTGACTTGGAAGAATCATTTGTCTTCCTTTTTCTTCTCTAAAACAAAGTTCTGGGTCAGCTAGATGGAACAGTGGATAGAGCACCAGCCCTAGGATCAGAAGGACCTGAGCTCAAATCTCACCTCAGACACTTAACACTTACTAGATGTGTGACTGGGCACATAACTTAACTCCAAATGCAAATAAAAAAGGAATTTTTTATCTCTTAAATGGAAGAGGGGAGATAAATGAGATGATCATTACAGTTAATTTTTCAGTTCTAAACTCTCACTCTATATGGAGTCTTAGTAACAAAAAAACAATTTATAAGGAAAACAAATGACATGTATATACATATAAGCATGTATTTATATGTACAATATGACTACATATCCACAAATGCATATATTATTTACATATATAATATATTATATATTTATGTTACATACATATATACTATTCATATAGTAAGTAATCTTAAAAAAGAATAAAAAGAACTCTTAAAAAAAGAGTTATTGTAGTGGAGGTTTAAAATTCTGACTTGATCTTCATTTTGAATATTTCAATAGAGTGATTCAAGTCAATGCATTTCAAGATAAGGACTCTCAGGAACTCCTAGAAGGAAAGGAAAGCATAGAAATTTTCTTTCCATGGGTTATGTTTTTCTCATCTTTAACTATGGGGGAGTAGATGCAAAAAGAAACATTTGTATAGTATATAGAGAATATTTAAAAACATCAGGAAATAGTTCCAGGTCTTATTTATGTCAATTACTGAATTAGGAATTTGGTCTGATAACATGGAAAGAGACAGTAGTTGTAGTATGAGAGTGTAATGGATATATGTATTTGCATGAAATTAAGGCACATATAAGAGAGGATTTGGTTTTAGGCTTGTCACACCAAGACAAGGGAAAATATGGGATAGTGAGTGAGTGGAAGCTCTTAGGACCTCAGAAAACTGTGAAGCTTCTTCCCTTGCATATGCACAGGGCTAGAGTTGTGATTCAGTTGCTAGTGCCTCTATTCCCAGTGAATAAATAAGCCATAGAATGAGAAATGAGGAAGATCAGGTTCTGTCATCTCTTGCTGACTTCTGCTTTGGTAGAAGATCATGTGGATTAGAGTTCAGCAAATATGGTGTGATCTTATTGTAGGTTATTCAACCAGACTGTATTATCTTTTATTGTCTCAATCTACTTCAAGCCCTACCCCAGGCATTTTCAAGTTCCCTTTCTTCCTAACTCCTGCCAAGGTTTATTGATTAATAAGAACACAGGTTGCTTTTATCCAGTACGAAATCCCAGGATTTTTTTTAAGCTACATCATGATATGATCAGATCTGAAGAGGAGATGAAATAAAATGATGGGAAGAGAGATTTATTATGCAATTGTCACAGTAAAATGTTATAGTAAACATAGGAAATGAGAATTTAAGGATTATGTCAGTGAGAATGATAATAAAAGAACAATGGTAGAAATGATTGAGGAGAGAAAATGAGTAGGAGCTTGATTTATTGGGGAGGAGGGACATGAGGGATGGGCGAGCAAGGCTGAAGTAAAAATTGATTCTGAGGTCATAAACATGGATGACAAGGAGAAGAAAATAATAGTGCTATTGACTGAGACAAAGAAAGTATATTTCCACTGGCCATCAAAGAAGAGATATGAGAATGCACTATTCTCTCCTTATGGCAGAGGTAGGGAATGATGATTTTGGGTGTTGAATATAATGTTGGATTATTCTATGTTTTAGTTTGTTCAACTTTTTTTTTTCATTTTTGTTAAAGATATTATTGATTATCTGGGAGAGAGAAAAGAGGTATATATAGAGGAAAAGAATGTGATATTTAAAAAGATAGCAATTTTCAGGCAGGAAAGGATTTCAGGAATGATATTCTTTCCAGCTTCATTCAGTAGCTTATGAATAAGAGCTGAGGAGGCTGATAGTTGAAGTAATCCAATGTTGATTTTTGCAAAAGGTAAATGTCTATAGGATAAGGGGATGAGGGATTTAAAAGAAAATTGCAGAGTTTAAATGGTTAACTCGGGTTGAAGTTGGAAATAAAGGAATAAAATGACTTGAGAAAATATTGAGGGATAGAGGAATTGAAGGTCTAAGTGAGAGCAAAGAATAGATATGACAGGGTAAACCATATAGGTTATTGTTGGAATATGGGAGCTATTGGAATACACAGGAGTCACTTAACAGTGGCTGCTGGAGATCCAACCCAGAATGGATCTCCTCTTGTGAAAGGATGGTACAAGGAGACTGAAAGGCAGTTGCTGTTCTCTGACCTCTCTGACTGAGAAGCCATTGCATTGTTTGACCTTTCTCCTCTCCCCTCTGGCTCCAATTTATTTCATCCCCAGTCTGCAATACCTGTTTCAACAAAGGCTGCCCTGTAACTCCTTCAGATGTTATGATCCACAGCTGTGGAGGCTCTCAGAGAATTAACCTATCCCTTAAGAGGTTATATTTAGATAGATGAATATCAGAGTTTCTAATTGAGAAAATAGAACAAGTATGGCAAGATCCAATATGTAGCCATACCTATGGTTGGCTGATGTGGAGTGAAGAAGTAGGTCATGAGACTTCAGGAGATTGAGAAAAGAGTAGGATGGGGGAACTTGAGGGAGAATTTATATGGATAATAAAGCCCCATAACATAAGAACAAGAGTTGGGGAACATGAAATTCCTTGAAAATTTAAGTATAATAACCTGGGGTGGGTATACTAGAGATCTCATAATTTTGATTAGATGGCAATTTTTAATGAGTGAATTTCATTTTTTTAATTATAGCTTTTTATTTTCAAAATATATACATGGATAATTTTTTACATTCACCCCTACAAAACCCTGTGTTCTCATTTTTTCCTTTCCTTCCTCCCCATTCCCCCATCAGTAAGTGATCCTATATATGTTAACATGTCTAATTTCTCTATACATATTTCCACAAATATCATGCTGCCCAAGAAGAATCAGATCCAAAAGAAAAAAAAAAATGAGAGGAAACTAAATGCAAACAAACAACAAAAAAGAGTGAAAATATTATGTTGTGATCCACATTCAGTTCCCAAAGTCCTTTCAATGGTTGCAGATGGCTTTCTTCATCACAAGAACATTGGAACTGGTCTGAATCAGCTTATTATTGATGAGAGCCATGTCTACCAGAATTGATCATCGTATAATCTTGCTGTTGCTATATATAATGATCTCCTGGTTCTGATCATTTCACTTAACATCAGTTCATGTAAGTCTGTCCAGGCCTCTCTGAAATCATCATGTTAATCATTTCTTATAGAATATTAATATTCCATAACATTCATATAACATAACTTGTTCAGCCATTCTACAGTTGATGGGCATCCACTCAGTTAATAAGTGAATTTCAAAAGAAAAAAAGTGTTACTGAGCTAAGGAAGCAAATGGAGAATCTGAAATGGAAGCAAGGAGTATTCTGAATCCCCAACCAGGACTAGTGTGATGGTGATGAAAAACAATATCCCGTACTTGAAAGGAAAATCTTTTTTAAAATGTGATTGGTGAAAAGATTGGCCTCTGTTAATTGAAAAAAAGCAAGAGAAAAATATTTATAAAGTGAAAAGAAGTTTTTCCACTATGGAAAAAAATTCTAAAAGGCACAATAGAATGGACTGGCAGGTTTAGGTAGGGCCATAGTTGTAGCTAGGTTAAGGTGAAGGGGGAATTTGAAGACGAGAAAATATGACTCCAATTGAAAATATGAGTCCAAATGACTGCTGATGATAGAGATATACAGATAAATAGAAAAACTCCATGGAGATAATAGTGAGTGACAGATGGCTAGAGAATCTCACAGTTTCCAAGTTGTTTTTTTTTAAATCCATAGACAAAGTTATGGTCCACCAAAATAAGTTAAGAATTCTGAACAGAGGTCCAATGGAATTCCAGATTAAGGCCAAGCCTGCCTTTTGGATTTCTTTCCTGGGCTAGCAAAATCAGTTTTCTATGCCCAGAGACTTAGGGTTAGAAAGTTACTTGTAATTTACATTAGTTTCTGATTTTCAACTTACATAGTTATGTAAATGAAAATGGAAGAGAAAAAGAAAAAGTCAAATAAAGTTATTTCAAGGCATCATTACCCACCTCAAATTATTTATTCTAAATTGAAGTCTTTGAAATTCAAGAGTAGTCAATTGCTAACCTCTCAAGACTTTAAACTATATTGAAATGATAAAGAAAAGATTAGGAATCTCAGTAGATATGAGGGCTTTTCCAAAATTTCCACTGAGAGTCAATGAAACCTTCAAATGACATCTCCTGCTGCTCTAATGTTATCAAAGTAGAAATGCTATTGGTAAGAGACTCAATTTTAATTTAACCCAATAGCAAGAATGAAGAGTGAAGTAATATTAATAAATAGTTCTACCAAGCCTACCCATTGTCACAACCCATGCTCTACCCATAGCCTCAATTTCAAAATATGGGAAGTGAATAATTTCACAATAAATGCCATGAAACAGATTATGAGAATTATATGATGCATTTTCAAAAATCTGCTTCAGAAGTATATTTCCCCCCACTGACTACAAGCTAATTTAAAGTTCTTCAGTCTAAGTATAAGTAAAAGAATTCTAGTAAAGCACTTTCCATAATGTTTTTCTTTTCTATTTTCATGAGGATTCAATGGCTCTTAGAAATAGAATGAAATTGGCATTGGTTGAAATAGTCATATCTGAAAAGGAAAGAGAAGATCATCAATTTACTGTTTATTGGAAAGAGAAAAAAATGGGGTGAGGAAAGCTGAATTAATCCCAAACAACTGGTAAAACTCTTAGTTCCTCTTACTTGAGTTCACTCTTGTTAGTTTCCAATACATATATAATGTATATATGTATATATATATATATATATATATAATGTATATATGTATATGTATATATATATATATACACACAAAACAATTCTCACCCAATTAGTTATTTTCCTTCTTCAACAGTTATTGAAAAATTACATTGAGTTTATAGCTTACAGACCATGTATATACCCCAAGGCCTCATCTTTTAAAAGAAAATAAAATAAAAACTTCACTCCTTAATTAATGAGAGAAGGTACACGTGGAGTAGGAATATAACAGAAATCTAGCTTGAAAAAGTGAGATTTCAACTTAGAGACATTTGGCATTTCTCTGCCCCCCTTTTTCCTGTTTCTTATATCCAATTGCAGAACACCAAAGGAAAGAGATTGGAGACCTCTCTCATTAGTGACTCAAAGTATATATGGAGGAAAAGCTTCAAGGAAGTAAAGACATCTGCACAGTATTCCTTGATCTCTGCCCCATTTCCAAGAGCAAAAGTTCTTAATCCATTATGTGAAATTGTTTTTTTAAAAAATATTTTGTCAACTGTACTTCAATGAAATTGGTATCCTTTGCAATCCTATGCATTTCACTTTATGCATTTTAAAACATTATCCTCAGAAGAAATCAAGAAGTTTCATCAAATTGCTAAAGGGAACCATAACATACTAAATAAAAAAGTTAAGGACCACTGCTCTAGAGAACCTAAGCCATGTTTTATCTCAACCTAGGGATGTCACAATTAGTTACAATTAGCCCTGCTGAGGGAGCCTGACATAGGAATCTGTTGCCTTTTGTATTGATTTGTATTGATAAATTCAATTTCATCATCTACAAGAAAGAGTAACCTCCATGATAATACTATACTTTTTCCTTAAATCATGTCATTTCTAAACAGGCCTACTTCTCCCCCAGACAAACCGCTCAATTTACCCAATATCTAGTCCATTCCACTGCAATTTGTGCTGTTGTCTACATCACATGTTGTTGTCCACATCACATGTTGTTGTCCACAAACATTCCTTCCACTGCCTCACTTTCACAACAACTTGGCATTTTCTCAAGAATACCAAATCCCTAATCCATGGAGAAGAGATGAATTCATAACAAAATAAGATATAGAGAGTATTCTAGAATATAAAATAGAAAATGTTTATTCTATTAAGCTAAAAAAGATTTTGCACAAACAAAACCAAGGCAACCAAGATTAGAAGGAAAACAAAATCAAATGTCTCTGATAAAGACCTCATTTTGCAAATATTTAGAGAATTGAGTCAACTTTATAAATACTCAACTCATAAATAGCCAAATGATATGAACAAGCAGCTTTCATATGAAGAAAGCAAAGCTATCAATAGCCATATGAAGAAATTATCTACATCACTTTCTATTAGAGAAATGCAAATTAAAACAAGTCTGAGGTACCACTTCATATCTATCAGATTGACTAATATGACAGAAAAGGAAAATGATAAATGTTAGAGAGAATGTGGGGAAATCAGAACACATGCAGTTAGTAGAGTAATGAACTGATTCAACCATATCATAGAGCAATTTGGAACTCTGCCCAGAGAGCAACCAAACTGAGCATACCCTTTAACTCAGTAACACATCTATATCCTAAAGAGATCAAAAGGGGGTAAAAGACCTACATGTGCAAATTTATGTGGCTGGCAAAATATTGGAAATTGAGAGTATGCCCATCAATTGGAGAATGACTACACAAATTGTGGCACATAAATGCATTTGAATACCATTGTTCAATAAGAAAGGCAGACCAGAAAAAAAAAAAAAAAAAAAACTGAAAGGCTTGTATGAAGTACTGAAAAATGAAATGAGCATAAGCAGGAATATATTGCACACAGTACCTGCAAATTGTAAAATTACACTGTAAACAATAACTATGAATGATTTAACTCTTCTCAGCAACAAAATGATCCAAAACAAGTACAAAGGACTCAGGATGAAATATTCTATCCCTATCCAAATAAAGAACTGATGGACTGTGAATACATATCGAAGGATAATTTTTTCAGTTACTTTATTTTTTCATGCTTTTCTCCCTTTGATCTGTTTCTTTTTTACAACTAACAGGAAAACATGTTTTATATAACTGCACATATATAACCTATGTCAAATTGTCTACCACTTTAGGGAGAAGGAAAGAGAAGGAAGGAAGGAAGGAAAAAAATTTGTAACTTAAAATTCTTGTAAAAATGAATACTAAAAATGTTGATGTATAATTGGTGGAGGGGGACACTATTTTTAAAAAAAGCACCACATTCTTTAGCAATTCTTTTTGCTGGCCACCACTCTGTGCACACCACTTGCAAGGCTATAAGTTACCTCTTTGCTTTTTACTTTCCAATCATTGCTCTTTCACTACTATCAGTGATCTTTCTTTTTGTCAATCAATTTTGTCATATAATCCATTTCCACTACCTTCTCCTAATTTTTTTTTCTTTCGTATGTCAATCACACAACTTTTTAAATGAATTTACATCTTTGCTCATGGATCTTCTCTATTTCACTCTTATTACCAGTCTTCTATTTCTTCTATATTCATTCCATCCCAATATGGCTTCTCAAATCCTCAACTCCTTAAAAAAAGAGAAACAAATCCTTAACTCTTTGACTCCCATGATCCTCTCTACCCATATTTCAGTTACATACAATAGAACAGTAGTCCTCAAAGGATGTTATGAGCAACAGTTTTCCTAAATTTTTTATTGGATTTCTAGCTCCTGCGTTTTCAGCTTTAATTTGTTGCCTGCTCTTGACAGTTTGACGTGGGGAAGTTTCAATAAATCAGGAGTGTGCTGTAAAACCAGATGTACAGATGACACATTTTAAGATTATCCACATTATTGTTTATTATTTTCTTGTTTAGACAATCAATGAAACAATAAATCAATCCCTGATTTGGCAGCTTTTGCTAATTTTCAAGTTGTAAATGAGCATGATGATAATTTAACATTTAGCCAGTAAGAGATGACTCCACAAATGCTTAGGTGCTCTGGCCTTGGAGGCACAAACTTACTTGCTCTGTTGTAGCAAGGATGTAAAGAAAGAAAAGGATCAGAAAATGAGGAAGAAGAGGTAGAGGGATTCCAAGGTCCCAATATTGAATCTAAAGGCCTGAATGTTTGATGACCCTTCTGTTGTCACCCTTTAGTAGGCCTCCTCACTTCCTCATCTTAAAGAGTATTATATACAGAGCAAAAAAATGTTTATAACCATTGTAATGAGATTGAGCATTAAATGATGAAGATTTGCAGGTGGGGAATAATAAAAGGTTTAGAGAAAAAATGATTTCAAAGTAGTAGCTAGTGAAATAGTGAAATGGTAAAACTATGATTGTGTAACACCTGGATACAGAAAAGTCCTTGATGTTTTCCTGTTTTCCTGCCACTTCTAGATATCAGAGAGAAGCTCAAAATTTGTGACATAAAGGGAATTGTTAGAGTCAGGAATGCCTTAAGTCAACTATTTTGCTTTCTTCCTTCACTGAATATTTTACATGAAAGCCAACGTATTTCTTATTTTGCACATCAACATTTATATTTTACCCGATCTTTTACTAATTCTCATTTTTGTAAATGTTTGTTTGTAAATGAAGTGTTTTTTAAAATTTATTCCTCATTGCCAAAGCTAAATAAAGTTCTTTGTTTTTTCACTAAATCTTAGCCTTTCCCTTTCTCAAGTCATGTCAATCGCTCCCATTTTGGATTCTTATTTCTATTGCCTGAAAGTATCTTCAGATTCTCACTATCCTAAATAAAAAACCTACACTACTACTTGATATGGTCCCATTTCTCTCCTTACTTTTCACCACCAAATCATCCCAAATCATTCTCTCCTTAATCTCTCACAAGCTAACTTTACTATACAGCTTAATTTAAATTATTCTCTCAAAGATCACCAATGACTTCTTAATCATTAAATACAGCCCTTCTTTTCAGTTTTCATCTTAACCTCTCTTTTTCATTTAGCATTATTAAAAAAATCATGCAAGTTGTCCCATTTGATCCTTACCATCTAGCACAGTGCCTTCCATTTACCATAAGCATAAGGATAGAGATTAGACCTGTGATAAAAGGAGCTACCAGTAAACAAATTCCTCTATCAATAAAGGCCAACATCTTTACTGAAACTTTTTAGCTTAGGGAGTTGCATCCCTAAGAGCATTGAGAGTTTAAGTGTTTCATTTCTTAGGATAAAACCAATTTGTATAGGAAACACAAAAGTAGCACTGAAGCCAAATCATCCTGATGTTGCAGACATTAAATTTCACTACCTTTCATGGCCCATGATGAGAAATATTAGTGGCTGTTATTAATTATTATTTTCAATACAACAGTACAACATTCCACTTAGATATTTTGGCATTATACTTTTAGAGAGAAAAATACCAAGCTATGTGAGTGGAGTGGAAGACAGGAAGGAGAATGGAGCTGAGTTTCATCCTACTTAGGCAAGTAAAAGATATTATAGTTTGTAAATATTAAGCCAACTTTATATGATAGGCAACTTCATAAAAATATAAAATAGCAGAGATTGATTTAAACTTGGGTCTTCTAACAGAATTTGATCTCTTTCTGGAACACCAAGAATCTGCTACCAAGTAACAAATTTCAGTATTCAATATATGAATCTGCTATTCAAATGAGTAGTGCCATTCAGTAAGAAAATGCAGAGGCGGAGGAAGGAAATGAACAAGATTTCTAAAGTCAAGGAGGATAAGAACAGAGCAATTAAAATTCATTCCTCCACAAAATCCCCAAATCCTTGGATTAAGGATTTAAAACCACAAGATTCTGATTTACCCTGGGAAGCAACATTACATTGCAGGTAGAAGATTGCACTTGGAGTCAGGAATAGGTGGCAATCAAGTCTATCTCTTCAGCTGTAAGAGACACCGGACAATCTCTCTCAGCCCACATCCTGTGATCTATAAAATGGGAATAATAATAGCAACTACCTCATCATGTTGTGTTAAATAAATGTTAACTATGATTGCAATTCTATCTCAAAACTAATAGAAACTTGCTTGCCTTCTTTTTTTCAAAAACTCTAAGATATGGTCACTGTTTCCCAAGACTCTTATCGAGTCAAATTAATAAAAGATAACAAATTAAAAGTATAATGAGCTTTAGATAAAAATTATAGAGAGGTAGCTACATTCATGGATGAAGGTTTTTTCTGAATAGGAAAAAGAAAATGCATAAGAACGAATTGCTACAATAAATAAAGTGAATAAAATAACTGGGCATAAAACACTATCTTACAGCATTTACCAAGATAAGATCAAAATGGATATATGACCTAAATATGAAAGGAGGTTTACAAGAAAATTAGAAGAATTCAGAACAAATGACTTAGCAGATTTATATATAGGCACATAATTTATGAATAAATAAGCGATAGAGAACAAAGTTGGGTATATAATGGATAATTTTGATTACATAAAATTTAAAAGGTTTTGTACAAATAAAACTAATGCAACCAAGATAAGGGAAGCATAAAATGGGAGGGGGGTGTTATAGACAGGTTATCAGATAAAGGTCTCATATCTAAAATATATTAAGTACTCTCAAATCCCATAAGTATATCAATACAATTGAAAATGGTGAAAGGATATAAAAAGGCAATTTTCCTATGAAAATCAAAATGACAGCTAAAAATTGTATCCATAATAGCAATATTGCTTCAAAAATGACTTTGAGCAAATAAGTTATTTTGAGTATTATAAATACTCAAGTTAATTATAAAGGACATATAAAATAATATCTGCATTAAGAGAAATAACTGAAAAAAAATATATATATATACAGAGAGAGAGAAAGAGAGAGAGAGAGAGAGAGAGAGAGAGAGAGAGAGAGAATGAACTTACATATACACATATTCCTATTAGTTTTAACGATCACTGGAAAGGGAGAAAAAAATTTTCATAGCAATTTTATTGTATATTTGAAAGGAAAAGCAAGTTGTGCATAGGAGATTTTCAATTTCATATATAATCATATTTTTATTGTATTATGTTATGGAAATGATTGTTTTATACCACAAATTAAAAATAACAATTTTTAAAAAGGAATGAGTCTCCATCAAAGACCATAAAAGAAAACTATAATCTGTTCAAATATTTTTTTTTGTTAGAGAATGAATTTTGACCTGAATGAGTCATTGCTTCCTAACAGTATGTCATTTATTAAATCTTATTTGACTGAACTAAGAGTGAAAGCACTTTCCTTACACAGAATTCATAAACAATATTATCTGATACTTTGAGCTGGGATATAATAGAACTGAGCTGGGGGGAAAATATAGCTGTCAAGCCATATTTCTTAATGAAGAGGCAGATATGTAATCTTAATCCCCCCCCATAATTATGATAGCACTTATACCTTCTCAGTAACCTTGATAACTTTCTGAATCTTGATGGTCAGTAAATGGTGAATCTTTGATAAATGATGTAATTAGGATACCAAATGTTCTTTGAAAATTACATTAAAAATATAGAGAAGAAAATAGTGAATATAGTACATTCAAATAAAGCTGCTCTCTATACAATTACCAATGTTATCTTAATTGTGGATTTTGTTAGAATTTTCTTAGTAGTCAAACTTCCTAAATTCTCTGCAGCAATTTAGTTGAATGAACTCTCCTCCTGAATATTCTCTTTTCTTTGGGTCTTTGTGACACTGTTATCTTCTTCTTTTGTCTATCCACATCTTTCTCATTTCTTTTACTAGGCCATTATTCATATTATGTCCTCTATGTTTGAACCCCAGTTCTATGTTCTGGGCCCCTCTTCTCTTCCTCTTGGTAACTGAATTAGAGTCCATGAGTTTAATTATTATCTACATATTGCTGACTCCAAGGTCCCTCTGTCTCTCTCTTTCTCTCTGTCTCTCTCTCTCTCTGAATATATATATGTATACACACACACATACACACGCAAATATATGTATGTATATCTTTCCAAGGCCTATTTCATTTCACATAAACAATGTATAATAACTAATTAGAAAGTGTTAATTAAAATGTAATTTGATTTCAAAGAAATAAAAACATGAAAATAAGTTAGTAAACACAAAGGTACTCTCATAAATCTTGGGCAGGTCACTTAGCTAATTTAGATCTTTTCCTTCACCTATAAAAATGAGGATTTGGACTAGATATTTTAATGATCTTCCCAATTATAAAATATATTGTAAAATGGTAATGCAGCAACAACAGCAAATCCCTATTATCCTACCATGAATGTCTCATGATAGTTTGAATTATTATTCAATGGCAATTTGAATGATGCCATAACCCTAGATAGTACATAAAGAAGCCCACAACCTCATAATAATCATTATTATTAGTCATTATAATCAAACTGAATAATGGGATGAAAATGTACTAGTAAATTATAAGTGATGCTCTTCAACCATAGGATAACTCTTGTGAGTCAGAATTTTCTGGACCTATAGTACAGGGAAGTCTTCAGAGTAGAGATAGAGACTAGAGCTCCATTTTAGGTGTAACACAAAGGCCATAACAAAATCAGAGGACCCTCTGTTGTCCATAATGGAGAGTTGATTTTTTCTGGAAGGAAAAAAACAAAAGCAAAATTCAAAAAAAATTAAAAAGTAGTAGTAAAGAAAAAATCATACCAAGTTTTTAGATCTTGGTGATTTAGGATGTGGTAACCTCCTATCTAGGGTTATGGTATCCTCAAACATGGATATAAGAATATTGGGGCATGGGGAAGATTAAGGATTCTACTTTGGATATATTGAATTTGAGATGCTTATCTGGAATGAATTTGAGATAGCCAAAAGGCAGTTATATAGAAGATAGACAGACAGGCATACAGATAGATAGATTGATAACACTAGATATAAAGGTCTGGGTATCATCTGCAAAAAAATAAAATTGAACCTATCAGAGTTAATGAGATTCTCAAATGACATAAATAAAGGGAAAAGAGAAGAGGGACCAGAGTAGAACTTTGGAGGACACCCTAAAATTATATTATTCATTCTTCATTTTCAAAGATAACCAATAACATCATAAAGTTTTTACTTGCATATAAACTGTATTTAAGTGAAGCAGAGGTATACAAATTTGTCATCCTCACTCTCTCTTCCAGAGTAATAAAAGTCAGTGGCAAGACAAAATCTGAGATGACTGAAGATGACCTAGATTGCAGTAAATGGCCTTGATATCTTAGATATCTAATCAAGTTCTAAGCACTTCACAGGGCCTACTTCAGCCATCTTCATGGATATTGGAACAAATTGTTTTCATCCATCCATTCTGCCAACAGAAATCTTCATATGTTTGGGGTAAACATCTTCAAAAGTTTGAGGCCTGTTGGTTATCCTCAGAATGGGTTAGCCTGTCAAGTTGGCTTTACCAGAGTGTGGATGCTGTGCATGTTACAGCTCCTCAGAGCCACAGGTGAGAGTTGAGTAACAGGTAGATACCATGGATGGATAAGCATCCCTGAAAAAGGCTCAACAAACTCTCTCATCACAGGTGCTAGTCGTCCCTGGGTATTGCATATACTCCAGTTATATCTACTCCATATATATCTACAGTTAGTGAGTAGGACATAAAGAACCAGTCAATGAGGAGTATCAGATAGAACAATCTGGAGAGAGTAGGACCATAAAAACCTAGAGAGGTGAAATTTCTAGAAGGAGATTGATAGTATCATGCAGAGAGGTCAAGGAGGATAAAGACTGAGGGAAATGTCATTGGATTTGGCAAGTAAAATATCATTATTAACTTAAGAGGGAAATGCAAATGAATAAATAGGTTGGAAGCTAAATTTCAGAGGGTTTTAAAAGAGTGAATGGAGATATTGTAGAGAAATTAATTGTAGATTATTTTTTCAAGTTTAACCACAAAGCAAGGGGGAGTGAGGAAGAAGTATTATGATAGCAAGCAGAGATGGTCAAATCAAGTAAAGTTGGTTTTTTTTTAAGGATAAGCATGTTTGCAAAGAACAAGCAAGGAGTCAAAAATAAGAAACTGAAAATATGAGAGTGAGGATGAGAATGGGACTAATTTACTGAGAAAATGAGGATAGGAAGGGAACAAGTGTAGATTCATTCACTGTAAGAACAACTACCAAACATCTCCCAAGGAAAATGATCTTACAGAAAAGTGGAAAGGCTGCTAAAGAAATGATTAAGCAAGAAGAAAAAAACATTTCAACACTAAATATTGTGGGCTAAAAGAAGCTAAAAAGTGAATAGCAAGAAGGGAAAAATAAGATCTCCATAGTGCAAATAGATCTATCTCCATTTTCAATCAATTTATTGTTTATCAGCTCAACCACTTGTCAATCAAAATAATAATGGTAGACTTAATAGAACCAGATAAGAAAATAAAATTCATGTACAAAAAAGGAAATGTCAAAAATATCAAAAGAACTTATAAAAATGTTAGGAAAGAATAGACTGTCACAACCACAGTTCATATCATTTTATAAAAATGTCATTAATAAATTGATTCAGAACTGAAATAAAAAAGAAGAGCAGATGAGTAAAGTAAATTAGATAAAATGGATTTATAAACAAAAGCAAACAATCTAGTGTTCAATAAATCCAGGGACATTAATTAGTGAATCATGAACCCGTTGTGACCTATCTTGATATAGGATGCTAGGTGTGAGTCAATGCCTAGTTTCTGTCATATTAATTTCCAATTTTCTCAGCAACTTTTGTCAAATAGTGAGTTCTTATCCCAGAAGCTGGGATCTTTGGGTTTATCAAACACTAGATTACTATAGTCATTGACTATTGCATTTTGAAAAGCTTATATATTCCACTGGTTGACTACTCTAGTTCTTAGCCAGTCCTAAATGGTTTTGATGACTACTACTGCTTTATAATATAATTTAAATTTGATACAGCTAGACCACCTTCATTTGTATTTTTCCCAATAATTCCCTTGAAATTCTTGACCTTGTATTCTTCAATATAAAGTTTGTTATTATTTTTTCCATCTCTGTAAAATAATTTCTTGGGCACTGAAAAGTAGATTAATTTAGGTAGTATTGACATTTTTATTATATTAGCACAGTCTACCCATGAGCTCTTGATATTCTTCTAATAGATTAAATCTGACTTTATTTATGTGTAAAGTGTTTTGTAATTCTGGTCATATAGTTTCTGACTTTGTCCTGGCAGGTAGACTGCAAAGATTTTATATTATCTACAACAATTGTAAATGGAATTTTTCTTTATTTCTCTTGCTGTTGGATTTTGTTGATTGTGAAGATCTCATATTTTAAAATCAGCCAGAGTCAGGAATTCAGGTTAGGGGAAAATCGTCAGTCTTTATTCTCAGTGAAGAAGGATCAGAGGTGGAAGAGAATGGGCAATAGCAATGTGTGCAGCTGAGTCAAGAAGCTGGCTAGACCAGCAGCCACACGACCAGCAGCTAGGAGTATGGAACCCAGGCCCAATCTCTCCCAGCTTCTCTTCCTGTCTCTCTCTGCCTCTATCCACCAAAATCTTCATTTCCTATACAACACATCAGGACTTGCACTGAGAATGGGGGGGGGGGCCATTCTTTATCCAATCATGTATATTAATAGAGTATAGCCCAATTACTATTTAGCCTCAAGTACTTGGGACCTCAGTGCATCAACTCAAACCTCAGCCCATTAGAGTTGATAACCTATAGAAATGCTGATGATTTATGTAGATTTGTTTTTTATCCTGCAACTTTGCTAAAGCTGTAAATTATTTCTAAGTAGTTTTTAGTTGATTCTCTAGGATTCTCTCTAAGTATACCATCATATCATCTGCAAAGAGTGATAATTTTGTTTCCTTTTTACCTACTCTAATTCCTTCCATTTTTTTTTCTTATTGCTGAAACTAACATTTCTAATACAATTTTGATAGTAATAGTGATAGTGGATAGTATTGGGAATGATTCTAGTTTATTTCTATTACATTTATGTTTTGTTTTTATAAAAATGAAACTTTTGTATACAAATAGAAGATATATATATATATATATATATATATATATATATATATATATATAAGGAAAATACATAGACTGATGAAAAATTGAAAATAAAATTCTGACATACACAATCCATAGGGGATAAACACAGCTTATAAGATTCAGAGACATTTTCTATCAGTCAAAAGGCATTGGCCAAAGAATATGAATGGAAAGTTTTCAAATGATGAAAAACAAACTATTAATACTTTGAAAGTGTCTACAAAATCACCAAAAAACTCAAAATCTCCCTAAACCATAGATGCAAATTGTAAAAAGTCTTTATATATAAAATAACTTGCATTTTGTGCAAATGGCATAATCTTATATGACTCAAATTGGGAAAGATGGCAAAAAATATATAAAATTTATTGTTGTCATGAATGTATAAAAACAAGCATGCTAACTCAGTAGTGATAAAACTCTGAATTAATTCTGTTTCTTTTTTTTGGAAAATAATATGAGATTTTATAAGTTATAAAAATGTTCATACTCTTCAACCCAGAAATCCCATTTTTAGGCTTAATTTTCTATCAAGAATAGTAATACGAATAAAGGACCTTTATATTAACATATTCATGTAGCAATACACATAATGAGGAGGGGTGAAAGAAACTGGAAATTTGCTATTGAATTTCTTTGGTAATTTATGCTACATAGCCAGAGGAATGACCCTGTGAGCCTCAAAGAGAGAGGCATAATGAGACAACAGATTAAAAACAGCATTTACTGGCACCCTACACAGGACATAACCTTTAGTGATTGAGGCTATAAAGGCTTATTGGGAAGGTGTTTTTAGGAGAGCAACATTTTCCCAAGAATGCTAATGAAAAGTCTATAGGTTTTCTCATACTAAACATGAAACTTTATTTTTTTGTGCAACCAAGGGAAATGACTAACAACACTCAGTCTATTGCGATGAAATAGTGTCAAATTATCTTGTTGGGGAAAACAAAACCAAAAAAATAAAAAATTCCTTAAAGAGAAGTCAGATCTATGTCCTATTATTTTCACATGGCAATCAATTAACTCTATAGAGTAACAAGATAAGTGTATAAATTATCAAAAAAGAGATGGAAATACTACATCAATATCACCAATAAGATTTTGGGATTTTCTAATTCATTACACCTGATATGATTCCTTCTGTTTGTATAGATAACACTTTGAACTTTTCAAAGCCTTCTCTTATCTAGGGGTTTATTTGATTCTCTTTGGTTTCATATATATTCTTTTTAGCCAAAATGTTTCATACATTAAAATTGAAGGTGATGAAAGTGCCTTTTAACTTCCAAGAATAAAATTTTAAAATAGAGAATATTCCTTTTTTTTATTATTATTTAATAGCCTTTTATTTACAGGTTATATGTATGAGTAACTTTACAGCATTAACAATTGCCAAACCTGTCATCTTAGCCAATCTGACAGGTGTGTAGTGGTATCTTAGAGTTGTCTTAATTTGCATTTCTCTGATTAATAATGACTTGGAGCATCTTTTCATATGACTAGAAATAGTTTCAATTTCTTCATCTGAGAATTGTCTGTTCATATCCTTTGACCATTTTTCAATTGGAGAATGGCTTGATTTTTTATAAATTAGAGTTAATTCTCTATATATTTTGGAAATGAGGCCTTTATCAGAACCTTTGACTGTAAAAAATATTTTCCCAGTTTATTGCTTCCCTTCTAATCTTGTCTGCATTAGTTTTGTTTGTACAAAAACTTTTCAGTTTGGTATAATCGAAATTTTCTATTTTGTGATCAGTAATGATCTCTAGTTCTGCTTTTGGTCATAAAGACCTTCCCTTCCACAGGTCTGAGAGGTAAACTATCCTGTGTTCCTCTAATTTATTAATAATTTCATTCTTTATGCCTAGGTCATGAACCCATTTTGACCTTTATCTTGGTGTACGGCGTGAGTATGGATCAATGCCTAGTTTCTGCCATATTAGTTTCCAATTTTCCCAGCAATTTTATCAAACAGTAAGTTCTTATCCCAAAAGCTGGGATCTTTGGGTTTGTCAAAGACTAGGTTGCTATATTTGTTGACTGTTTTATCCCTTGAACCTAATCTATTCCACTGATCAACTAATCTATTCCTTAGCCAATATCAAATAGTTTTGGTAACTGCTGCTCTATAATATAATTTTAGATCTGGTACAGCTAAGTCACCTTCATTTGATTTTTTTTTCATTAATTCCCTTGAAATTCTTGACCTTTTGTTTTTCCATATGAACTTTGTTGTTATTTTTTCTACGTCATTAAAATAGTTTTTTGGGAGTCTGATTGGTATAGCGCTAAATAAATAGATTAGTTTAGGTAATATTGTCATCTTTATTATATTTGCTCGCCCTATCCAAGAGCATTTAATATTTTTCCAATTGGTTAGATCAGACTTAATTTGTGTGAAAAGTGGTCTGTAATTTTGCTCATAAAGTTTCTGATTTTCCCTTGGAAGATAGATTCCTAAATATTTTATATTATCAGTAGTTACTTTAAATGGAATTTCTCTTTGTAACTCTGACTGTTGGATTTTGTTAGTGATATATAAGAATGCTGATGACATGTGGGTTTATTTTACAACCAGCAACTTTGCTAAAGTTGTGGATTATTTCTAATAACTTTTTAGCAGAATCTCTGGGGTTCTCTAAGTATACCATCATGTCATCGGCAAAGAGTGATAATTTGGCTTCCTCATTGCCTTTTCTTATTCCTTTAATCTCTTTCTCAGCTCTTATTGCTATAGCTAGCGTTTCTAATACAATATTAAATAGTAACGGTGATAGTGGGCAACCTTGTTTCACTCCAGATCTTATTGGGAATGGTTGCAGTTTGTCTCCATTACATATGATGCTTACTGATGGTTTAAATAGATGCTGCTGATTATTTTAAGGAAAAGTCCATTTATTCCTATACTCTCAAGTGTTTTAATAGGAATGGATGTTGGATTTTATCAAATGCTTTTTCTGCATCTATTGAGATGATCATATGGTTTTGTTAATTTGGTTATTAACATGGCCAATTATATTGATAGTTTTCCTAATATTGAACCAGCCCTGCATTCCTGGTATAAATCCTACTTGATCATATGTGTATTATCTTGGAGATGATTTTCTGTAGTCTTTTGCTAATATCTTATTTAAGATTTTAGCATCAATATTCATTAGGGAGATTGGTCTATAATTTTCTTTCTCTGTTTTCAGCCTACCTGGTTTAGGTATCAGTACCATGTCTGTGTCATAGAAGGAATTTGGTAGGACTCCTTCATTCCCTATTTTATCAAATAATTTATACAGCATTGGGGCCAATTGTTCTTTAAATGTTTGGTAAAATTCACATGTAAATCCATCTGGTCCTGGGGATTTTTTCTTAGGGAGTTGTTTAATTGCCTGTTCTATTTCTTTTCTGAAATGGGACTATTCAAGCAATTTACTTCCTCCTCTGTTAGTCTGGGAAGTCTATATTTTTGGAGGTAGTCATCCATTTCACTTAGGTTATCAAATTTATTGGCATAAAGTTGAGCAAAATAACTCCTTATTATTTCTCTAATTTCCTCTTCATTGGTGGAAAGTTCCCCCTTTTCATTTTTAAGACTACTAATTTCATTTTTCTCTCTCCTTTTTCCAATCAGATTTACCAAAGGCTTATCTATTTTATTGGCTTTTTCATAGAACCAACTCTTAGTTTTATTAATTAGTTCAATAGTTTTTACTTTCAATATTTTAATTTCTCCTTTTAATTTTAGAATTTCCAATTTAGTATTTGATTGGGGGTTTTAATTTGTCTTTTTAGTTTTTTAGTTGCAAGCCAATTCATTAATCTTTTCTTTCTCTGTTTTATTCAAGTAAGCCACTAAGGATATAAAATTCCCTCTTATTACCGCTTTGGCTGCATCCCACAAATTTTGGTATGATGTCTCATCATTGTCATTATCTTGAGTGAAATTATTAATTGTATCTATAATTTGCTGATTTACCCAATCATTCTTTAAGAGGAGATTGTTTAGTTTCCAATTACTTTTTGGTCTATTTCCCCCTAACTTTATGTTGAATGTAGTTTTTATTGCATCATGATCTGAAAAGAAAGCATTTACTATTTCTGCTTTCTTGCATTTAATTTTGAGGTCTTTATGTCCTAATATATGGTCAATTTTTGAATAGGTTCCATGAACTGCTGAGAAGAAAGTATATTCCCTTCTATCTCCATTCAATTTTCTCCAAAGATACAACATACCTAATTTTTCTAATATTCTATTTACTTCTTTAATTTCTTTCTTATTTGTTTTGTGGTTTGATTTGTCTAATTCTGAGAGTGCAAGGTTGAGATCTCCTACTATTACAGTTTTGTTGTCTATTTCTTCTTGCAACTCTCTTAACTTCTCCTTTAGGAAGTTGAGTGCCATACCACTTGGTGCATATATGTTTAATATTGATATTGCTTCGTTGTTTATGCTACCCTTTAGCAGGATGTAGTTTCCTTCCTTATCTCTTTTAATTAGATCAATTTTTACTTTTGCTTGATCTGAGATAAGGATGGCTACCCCTGCTTTTTTGACTTCACCTGAAGCATAATAGATTTTGCTCCAGCCTTTTACCTTTACTCTATATGTATCTCCCTGCTTTAAATGTGTTTCTTGTAAACAACATATTGTAGGGTTCTGACTTTTGATCCAGTCTGCTATCTGCCTCCTCTTTATGGGGGAGTTCATCCCATTCACATTTACGGTTAGAATTACTAAATCTGTATTTCCTGCCATCCTAATAACCCCAGATTATGCTTTACTTATTCTTGCCTCCCCAACCCTCTTTCCCCTTTTTAAACTTATGTACCCCTCTTGTATCACAATGCTTACCCTCTTTATAATCCCTCCCTCCCCCTTTGAGTCTTTTCCCCTTCCTTCCCTTATTACTCTTTTTCTTTTCCCTTTTCCTCTCCCCCTTTTTAATGAGGCAAGAGAATTTTCTCTAAAACAAATGTCAATTATTTTTCTTTGAGCCAACTCTGATGAGAGTAAGATTCACACAATGTTCCTCCCCCTCTCTAAATTCCCTCAGATATGATAAGTTTCCTTTGCCTCTTTGTGGGATGTGGTTTCCCTCTTTTTATCCCTCCTTCCCACCTTATTCTGCCATCATCCCTTTTCCATATCTACTTCCCTTTTTTATGTTATATCAGTACAATCAAATTATACATGTATTCTTTTTGTATATCCACAACAGAAATACAATTCTCAAGAGTTATTTTTACCTTTTCTGCATCTCTTGAGTTCTATGGTTGGAGATCAAATTTTTTGTTTAGTTCTGGTTTTTTCTTCAGAAACAAATGGAATTCATTTGTTTCATTAAATGTCCATCTTCTTCCCTGGAAGAAAATGCTCAGCTTAGCTGGGTAGTTTATTCTTGGCTGCATCCCAAGTTCTTGTGCCTTTCAGAATATCATATTCCAGGCCCTTTTTTCCTTTAATGTAGAGGAAGCCAGATCTTGGGTGATCCTTATTGTGGCACCTCGGTATTTAAATGGTTTTTTTTTGGCTGCTTGTAAAATTTTTTCCTTAATCAGATAGTTCTGAAATTTGGCCACAATATTCCTTGGGGTTTTTATTTTAGGGTTTCTTTCAGAAGGTGTTCGATGAATTCTTTCAATGCCTATTTTACCTTCTGATTCTATTACATCTGGCAGTTCCCTTTCATGATTTCTTGTAAAATAGTATCTAGGCTCTTTTTTTCATCATAGTTTTCAGAAAGTCCAATAATCCTCAGATTATCTCTCCTAAATCTATTTTCCAAGTCTGTCTTTTTGCAAGTAGATAATTCATGGTTTTTTCCAGTTTGTCATTTTTTTGTTTTGCTTGACTGATTCTTGCTGTCTCAATGAATCATTAGTTTCTATTTGTTCAGTTCTAATTTTTAAAGAATTATTTTCTTTAGCTTTTTTTACTTCTTTCTGTATATGTCCAATTGAGTTTTTAAATGTATTGTTTCAGTCTGTGGAATTTTTTTCCATTTCACTAATTTTTTTTTTTTAGTGAATTATTTTCTTTTTCCAGTTCACAGATCCTACTTTGTTGCGAGTTCTTTGTCTTTTCCAATTCACAGATCCTACTTTCTTGGGAGTTCTTTGTCTTTTCCAATTCACAAATCCTACTTTCTAGTGAATTCTTTATTTTTTCCAATTCACAATTCTTACTTTCCTGAGATTTTTTTATTTTTTCCAATTCACCAATTTTGTTTCCCTGCACTTCCTGGGAATTTTTTAACTTTTCCAATTCGTATTTCAGGAAGTTGTTGCTCTCTTGTAAGGCTTCTCTTTCCTTTCCCCATTTATCTTCTAACTCTCTTTTGAGACTGTTAATGGTCTCTTCTATGAGAGCATCATGTAAAGGAGGACATTCTGATGGATTTTTGCTGTTTGAGGTCTCTTCAGGTTTGCTGACCTGCTCTTTTTCTGTATAGAAGCTGTCAATTGTTCTTTTCATCTTTTTATTCATGTTTTAAAGCCTTTAGGGTATGTCTTCTAGGCAAGGGGGTTACCAGCTTCCTCTGCAGAGCAGGGAGAGATGTAAACCGGTTTCTGGCTCCAAGGTATGGGAGTGCTCTGAGTGAGAATTTTCCCTTCCCCCAACAGGAGGTGGATTCAGCACTGGCCGAGCCATCGAAGTGCCCAGTTGGGCTGTGTGGGTTAGCGATTGCCCTAGGCTAGGGACTAAGGGGTGAAAGTGTCACTGCCCCAGGCCAGAGCCTCTTGTGGGACTGTGAGTATTAGCAGCTGACCACAGACCACAGATTCTACCGGCACTCTGCCCGGAACTCTGCCCCAACGTCTCTGCCTGATGCGAATGGCCCTGTGCAAGCTCTATGGCCCCAAGCCTAGCCTCCCACTTCACAGATTAAAGGGTAACCTGGGCTGTGCCCTTCAGCCATGGAGGTTCGCAACTGCCCCAAGGAAAAGCCATACTGCGGGTTGGGGCAGCAAGCTTGTGCTGAGATCTGTGCTTTCACTTTCGGTTTGAGCCTCTCCTCCGAACCTAATTTCTCTCCTAGTCTACGCTGATCTCCCCCCTGGCCCCGGAACAAACCTTTTTTGGAAAGACTGCAGATTTTCTTCGGCTGGTGAGTTGTTCTACTTCTTATCTTTACAAATTGTAGCAGTCAAGACTATTTTTGAGGCTTGATATACTATTGATAAAGAGGGTAAGAGAAGAGCTTAGAAAGTTGTGTGTGCCTTCTCCGCCATCTTGGCTCCACCCCCCCCAATAGAGAATATTCCTAATTGAAGTTGAAATTATTTTCACATCTCAGGTTGAACCTTTCTCTGTATCTTTCAATAGATTAATAGTTTCCCATATATATATATATATATATATATATATATATATATTTCTATACATAAACAAGGGCATATTTTCTGAAAAGAATTTTTCTAGCAACAAGTGATTGCATATTTTCTTCTAAACAAATACCCATACATATATAGGTAAAACCATAACTAACGTTTTCTATGGTAATTTCCAGGGTAAATTATTATTTTAACAATGTTTGATAGATAGTAATAGTTCAATATTATCCACATTCCAGATAACATGAACAATTTACTAGGATAAAGATTAAGGATCTGAATTTAGTAGGAAAATGAGGTGCACCAAAAAGATTTCAAAAAGAGAATTTCTCATTCCATCTCTGATAACCCAGAGGCAGACCAGGTGATAAGAAAAGACACAATTACTAGGGATATTATGAGATAAGAAAAATTCAGCAAAGGCTCAAAGCAGGGGGAAAGAGACAGACTTTTGTGAAGAGGAAAGAAAGTTTGCATGAACTACGAAATGAAAAGAGTTGTGCAGTGGAGAAACAATGAGCTACATCAGAGGGACAAGAAATATCAGAGGTTTCTTGAAGTCTAAGGGAAATTGTGTGGCCTCTGTAGAAGAGTGAACGATGATACAGATTCTGTCTAAAGAAGATCAAACTCTATTCACATCTGTTGTTCACACAGTTGTGTTGGAGCCAGCTCAAACGAGTGGGAGAGAAGAAATTACTAAATTTTCCATAGAAGTATTTACACCTGGAAAATCATCAATTGCTATGAATCTGGGCTTGATTTACTGTTTTGTGGATTGTCTAGATTTAAAAAGTAATGGAGAAAATGTTATTTGTTTTAAATATTTGATTGACCTGCCCTTTCGTTTTCTCCAATATTTGATTCAGGTCTGTCACATTTGTTACTTTTTTTTTAAATTTATATTTGAAACATTTGTTAATGTTCCTGGTTTCTAGCAAGTTAATTGACTCAAATACTTTAAAGCAAACTAAATTTAGGATAATTCATATATTTCAATCAATATAAGATATGAACCTCTGAAATGTTATTTTCTTTTTTTTATATATTTTCTTTTCTTTTTTTTTTGTTTTTATTATAGTAACTTTTTTATTGACAGAATCCATGCCAGGGTAATTTTTTTTTACAACATTATCCCTTGCACTCACTTCTGTTCCGATTTTTCCCTCCCACCCTCCACCCCCTCTCCTACATGGCAAGCAGTCCTATATGTGTTGAATATGTCCTAGTATATCCTAGATACAATGTATGTGTGCAGATCCAAACAGTTTTCTTGTTGCACAGGGAGAATTGGATTCAGAAGGTAAAAATAACCCGGGAAGAAAAACAAAAATGCAAACAGTTTACATTCATTTCCCAGTGTTTTTTCTTTGGATGTAACTGCTTCTGTTCATCACTGATCAATTGAAACTGAATTAGGTCTCTTTGTCAAAATCCACTTCCATCAGATTACATCTTCATACAGTATCATTGTTGACATATACAATGATCTCTTGGTTCTACTCATTTATACTATTCATTAATTCTCTCCAAGCCTCTGATTCATCCTTCTGGCCATTTCTTACAGAATAAAATTTCCATAACATTCATATACCACAATTTACCAACCATTCTCAATTGTGGACATCCACTCAGTTTCAAACCAGCCACTACAAGTAGGACTGCCACAAATATTTTGGACATCTGGTCCCTTTCCCTTCTTTATTCTCCTTGGGATAAAGGTAAAACACTCTGGATCAAAGGTACCCAGTTTGATAACGGGCAAATTCAGATTCTCTCCAGAATGGTTGGATTCGTTCACACTCCACCAACAAGTATCAGTGTCCTGTTTTCCCCATTCCCTCCAACAATCTATTATTTTTTCCTGTCTCTTGAATTTGACAGGTGTGGTTATTATCTCAGGTTTCTTAATTTGCATTTCTCTGATCAATAGTGATTTGGAACACTTTTTGGTGGAAATAATTTCAATTCATCATCTAAAATTGTCTGTTCATATTTGACCATTTTATCAATTAGAATAAGCTTGATTTCTTATAAATTGTCAATTCTCATATTTTTAGAAATAGGCCTTTATCAGAACCAACTGTGAAAATGTTTTATTTGTTGCTTCCCTTTAATCTTCTTTGCATTGTTTTTTTTCAAAAGCTTTTAATTTGATGTAATAAAATTTTCTATTTGTGATCAATAATGATCTCTGTTCGTCTTTGTCCAAATTTCTTCCTCCCTCCACAAGTCTGAGAGATAAACTTCCTATGCCTCCCAATTTGTTTATAATCTCCTCTTTATGTCTAAATCATGGACCCATTTTGATCATCTTGGTTGGTTTAAGTGTGGGTCCTTTCCAATTTTCACCCTACTTTTCCAGTTATCCAGTTTTGTCAAATAATGAATTCTTATCTCAAAGCTAGGATTTTGGGTTTTCAAACACTAAATTGCTAATTCTTTCTTTTGTAACCAACCTTTACGTAATAACTTTTTTAAACGATGGTTTGGGTGGCTGCTTTATAATATGTTTTGTCAAATAAACTGGACCTTCTTTGTTTTTTTTCATTAATTCTTTTAGATTCTTGACCTTTTATTATTCCATATGAATTTTGTTATTTTTCTAGATATTAAAAATTTTTCTTGGAAGTCTGATTGGTATAACTAAATAAATAGATTAGTTTGGGGTTTTATCTTTATTATATTCGCTCACTTCCAGGAGCATGATATTTTTCAATTTTTAAGTCTGTTTATTTTTTTAAAGTTTTTTTAATTTTGATCATATAATTTCACTTTCCTTTGGTAGAAGATTCCCAAATTTTTACACTTACGTTATTCGAATGGAATTTCTTTTTATCTCTTGCTGTTGGATTTTTTGGTGATGTATAAAAAATCTGAATTTATGGGGTTTTTTTATAACCTGCAACTTTGCAAAGTTATGGATTATTTCTAATAACTTTTTTAGAATCTCTAGGGTTCTCTAAGTATTCATCATATCATCTGCAAAAGGTGATATTTGGTTTCCTCACCCTATTCTATTCCTTTAATCTCCGCTCTTTTGAGGCTAGTGTTTCTAATACAATTTGAATAATTGGGCAGTGGGCAACCCTTCCTCCAGTCTTTGGAAAGATTCCAGTTTTCCCCATTGCATATATGTTTATGATGGTTTTAAATATATGCTCTGACTATTTTAGAAAAAGTCCATTTTTTCCTATCTCTCAATTTTTATTAGGAATGGATGTTGGATTTTATCTCTTTTTCGATTAGGATGATCATTGGTTTTGTTGGTTTGCTTTTGAATGTAATTATTAAAATTTTCCTAATAAAACCAGCCCTCTTCCTGGTATCTTCCCACTTGGCCATGTGTATTTCCCGGGAATGATTTTCTTTCTTTTTGCTAATATTTTTTTAAGTTTTAGCATCGATATTCATTGGTTTCTATAATTTTCTTTCTCTGTTTTTCATACCTGGTTTGGGTATCAAATTCTGTTTTGTAAAAGGGTTTGGTGGATCCTTCAATCCCTATTTTTTCAAATGGTTTATATACATTAGGTTAATTGTTTTTTGTTTGGTAGAATTCCATTAAATCCATCTGGTCCGGGTTTTCTTAGGGGTTGGTTAATAACTTTTCTATTTCTTTTTCAGATGGACTGTTTAGGATTTTACTTCTTCCTCTGTTAATCTGGGCAAGCTATATTTTGAAGGTATTCTTCCATTTCATTTAAGTTGTTGAATTTTTGCCATAAAGTTGGGAAATAATTCTAATTTTCTCTAATTTCCTCTTCTTTATTTGAGTTCTCCTTTTTTCATTTTAAGATAACAATTTGATTTTTCCTCTTCCTTTTTAAATCAGATTTACTAAGGGTTTTGTCTATTTTGTTGGTTTTCATGGAACCAACTCAGTTTATTAATTAATTTGTTTTTTACTTTCAATTTTATTGATTCTCCTTTTTTTTTTAGAATTTCAAGTTTAGTGTTTGACTGGGGGTTTTTAATTTGTTCCTTTTTCATTTTTTAGTTCAAGATTCATTGACCTCCTCTTTCTCCTATTTTATGCAATAAGTCTCTAGAGATGAAATTTCCCCTTCTTACCCTTTGTCATCCCTCATTTTGGTATGTTTCTCATTATTGTCATTTCTTGGATGAAGTTATTAATTATTCTATGATTTGTTTTCACCCAATCATTCTTTGTATGAGATTATTTAGTTTCCAATTATTTTTGGTCTACTTTCCCTGGCTTTTTGTTGAGTGTAATTTTATTGCATCTTGGTCTGAAAAGGATGCATTTACTATTTCTGTTAGTGCATTTGGTTTGGGGTTTTTTCCCAATATATGGTCTATTTTTTGTATGGTTCCATGAACTGCTGAAAGAAAGTGTACTCCTTATTGTCTCCATTTTTTTTCTCCAGGGTCTATCATATCTAACTTTTCTAGATTCTATTTACCTCTTTGACTTCTTTCTTATTTTTTTGTGGTTTGTTTTCAGTTCAAATTTAAGTTTGAGATCTCCACTATTATAGTTTGCTTCTTTTTTCTTGGCTCTCTTAATTTCTCTTTTTAAAATTTGATGCTAACCACTTGGTGCAATTATTTAATATTGATTTGCTTCATTATTTATTACCCTTTAGAGATTAGTGCCCTTTTATCTCTTTTAATTATATCAATTTTGTTTTGTTGATCTGAGATGGATGGCTACCTCTTTTTCTTACCAAAACTTAGATTTTGCTCCATCCTTTTTACCTTTATTTCATGTATCTCCCTGCTTCAGGTGTGTTTCCTGTAAACAACATATTGTGGATTCGGCTTTTAATCCATTCTCTAATCCTTCCTCTTTTGGGGTTACCCCGTTCACATTTATGGTTAAAATTTACCAATTCTTTTCTTGTCTTGTTAACCCCTGTTTTGCTTTTCTCCCTTCTTTCCATTTCCCCCTTTTCCCAGTATTAAAACTTGGGCACCCTTGCTTCTCACAGCCCTCCTTTTGTATCCCTCCTCCCCACCTTGGTTCCTCCCCTTCTTACTCCTTTCCCCGTTTCTGTATTCCTTCTGCTTAGCTTATTCCTTCCCTTTTCCTTTTCCCTTCTCCTTTTCAATGAGATGGGAGAAGTTTCCCTCATGAATATGTCTAATTTTTTTCTTAAAGTCAATTCTTATGGCAGTAAAATACCCACTATATTCATCCCCTTTATTCTTTCTCCAGATTAATAGGTTTCCTTTTCCTCTTTGTGGATGTAGTACCCCCACTTTCCCTTTTTTCTGATACAATGTCCTTTCCACCTCTAATTTCTAGAAAAGGTATACTTGTATTTTTTATACATCTTTACCAAATAATTCCCAAGTTTCTTTTACCTTTTTTGGGGTTTTCTTGAGTTCTATTTTCAGATCAAACCTTGTTAAGTTCTGGTTTTTCACCAAAATATGAAATTCACTTTGGTTGAATGACCATCTTCTTCCCTGGAAAAAAGATGCTCATTCTTGCAGATAAGTTATTTTTGGTTTATACCGGGGTTCCTTGCGTTTTAATTTTAATGTGGATGCTGCTAATCTTGGGTGATCCTTTTGGGGCTCCCTCTATTTTGAATTGGGTTTTCTAGCCACTTGGGTTTTTTTCCTTTTTGAGGTTCTGGCATTTTGGCCACTTATTTCTTGGTGTTTTGTTTTGGATCCCTTTCATGGGTGGGTGGAATCCTTTCAATGTCTTTTTCCCTCTGTTTCTATGACTTCTGGGCAATTCTCTTTTAATTTCCTGGAAAATAGTGTCAAAACTTTTTCATCGTATTTTTCTGGGGTCAATAATTCTAGATTGTCTCTCCTAGACCTATTTTCCAGGTCTTTTTTTTCCCAGAAGGTATTTCAATTTTTTCTCCATTGTTTGGTTTTGATTTTGCTTGACGATTTTTCTTGTCTCCTTGGTCATTTCAATTCCATTTGTTCTATTCTGATTATCAATAAGTGTTTTCTTCACTCTTTTTTATATCTTTTTCTAATTGTCCAATTTGTTCTATGGAATGTTTTCCATTTGCCAATTTTATTCTTTAGAAGCTATTTTCTGTTTCCAGTTCACTAATCCTATTTTTCAAAGGTTTGATTTCTTTATCCACTCTATCTTTTAAATGAGTGAGATGACTTCTTCAGACTCTCTTGCCAGCCTCCCTCTCCTTTTCCCATTTTCTTCTAGCTCTCTTGTGAGAGTCTTTTTAATTTCTTCTATGAGATTCATCTGTGTGAGGAACAGATGATCTCCTCTTGAATTCACCTGGAGATAATCTGTTTTAAGTCTCCTAGGGTTTAGAGTCTGCTCTCTCGTATAAAAGCTGTCAATCGTTAAGGTCCTTTTCAACTTTTGCTCATTTTTGTCGAGAAGAATCGAGACAAACAGCAAGAAAAAAAAGGAAAAAACCCCAAATGGAACCTGCTTTTTGGGGAGGCTGAGTCTGGAGGGGCAGCAGGCACTGCGGGACTTGTTGCGCCTGCGCTCTGAGACTCTGAGAGTGTGCTGAGATGCTGTGGGGGAGGGGTGGCCAGGTCCCAAGGAACTCCAGCTGTTTGGAGTTGTATTCTTCACACACACCCTCCCCCCACCCTGGTGTTTTTAGCGTCTCTGCTGGACTACTGACTTGCTTCCAGGGCAAAGTATCCAATCCTGTAGCGAAGCTCTCCCCTCAGAGGCGGCTGAGATTGCACACCCCAACCCCCTCCGGTCTGCTCAGCTGTGAGCTGCCTGCCGAGCTCTTGCTGCCGCTGCCCTCAGCCTGTGCCTGATCTAAAACCATCCCACCCTCGAGCAAAAACAGACCTTTCCTGGAGAATCTCAAGGATGTCTTCTCTTGGTAACTATTTGTGGGGTTTTTTTTTCAGTCAAGCATTAATTCAGAGGCTTGTAATGAGATGGATTCTGAGAGAAAATGTGGAGCTTACACAGCTGTGTGCCTCTTCGCCGCCATCTTGGCTGGAAGTCCTGAAGTGCTATTTTCAATAATTATGGTAGAACATGAAATGACTGAGGAAACAAAGTTTCAAGGAAACTAAGTTTCAAAGTACTGAGCAGATCAGTTTATTAAGCAATACATGCCAATTGCCTAAAAAATTGGCTCCAGACTTCCTTGTCTTTAGCATTGAACTCCAAATACAGGAGAAAACAGATTTTTTATATATTAAAGCAATTAATTGAATAGGAACAATTAATGAAAGAACAATCAGGATCTAAAATTAGGTAATCTGACTTTTAATTGGAGGAAAACTTAGAGACTTTTCAAGTTGAAAGGAGATGGGCAAACAAGTGCAATTTCAGAAAAAGAAGTCACACTTCCCCCCTAAGCTTCTGCATTCAATCAATGAAACATAGAAAGGAGAATTGATTTATCAATATAGGGTCAGTTTTCAGATTAGACATAGAGGTTGTTTGAGATGTATAACTGTGAGAAAACTCTTTGCCTCAGTCTTCAGATCTGACTGGGCTTCTGGTCAACATAACCTACATCTGGTCAGCATAACAAGGGTCTTTAAGCAACCTGATATATGTGGTCCACCTTCACAGTCATGCAGCACGAGGTTAAAAACAATGCAAAAAAGTTTTCTCACATTTCCCATAGTTCAAGAAAGTTTTCTCATAAGGCAGAAATTGGACTAGATGCATAATTGAACAGAAAGGGAACTCAACTAGCTCCAAAATTGAGTCATAAGATAGTACAGTTCAACCAATTCCTACTACTACCTGCTATTCTAATCCCTTCAATTCCCCTTTTTGATTCATGGAGAAGAAACATCTCACTGGCCTCTTTGATCACTTATCTATAACCCAAATATATAAGTGCTTTCATAAATTGATAATCAGATGTAACTCAGATTATAGATCAAACTTCTTAGAAGACTCACAATGGACTAATTTTGAGAAGGAAGATTTACATGTTATCAAGATAACAAAAAAATTTAAGCACAAACACCATGAAATCAAATGTTAGAGCAATATAATAATCATAAATATTAGTTATTAAATTTTCTTAATTACTAGTAACTCATTTTAAATGTCCATTTAATTAGCACATCTTGAGTTTCACAGGGTCTTGTGGAAATATATTTGCTTGGACTTTCAGAATAGGCTTCATTCTCATGTCAGTTCTGATGGGAGCTCTATTTCTTTGGTTCTAAATTACTTGTGGAGTTTCCTTGATAGTTTTGCCAAAAGATCCCATTAACAACGCTTAATTTAATTTAGTGTAAGCTTTTAAATTTGGTTTTCCAACTACTAGTTCATGTGATGAAAATCAGCTCAAGTCTATGGCTCTGATCTTACTAATGTCAGAGCTATATGAACAACACATTAGGAATCTATAAATCACCTGAAATTTCATAAAAGTTCAGTTTTTATATATCACTTGCTTTTTCTATTTTTACATAAATCCTATACCTATTATAAGAATCATTGTGATGGACTAACTTGTGAAATGAACCCTTCCGTCTTTCTAATTTTCAAATAAATATTTTAAAATGGGAAAATAATTTCCCTTTGTTTACAATTATGAATACAATTGCATGTGTACCTTAATCCCTTAATATGATCGTGAAATCTTATTCTTGAAACATACTCAAGGCCAGAATTTCTGTGCCAAATGCATTTGGAAGTTAATAATATCTGTGTCTATATCTATCTAGATTGATTTTATATATAGATAGATAATGCATGTAGTTCTTAGAAAACAGTCTAATTCTGTTACTCTCTCAAATTTATTTTCCATCTAATTATAAAACATTTACTTTGTTTACTTTGTCTAATTCACGCTTTGAGAATATCATTTCTATATTATAATTTAGCTGCAAATACAGACTAAAACTGTAATATTTTTCATACTTGAACCTTATTATAGTAACTCACAAGTGTTCTAATATCACTCTACTAATTAGTAGATTTACTATTAAACTTAGAAAACTTCTACTGCTCACCTGCCCTAATTATAGAAATTTTCTATGAAAGGAAAAGGAAGAACATAGTTATAACAATGTCAAGACCCTCAAGGACACAGACTGACCTGATATATACCATAACAGGGGAATAGCTCTCTTATCCCTGTTTGATTCTGGGAATAAATCATATCTGACAACTAATCACATAGTCATGAGGTAAGAAAAGCCAGGGTTAAATTTAGCCAGGTGGAGAAATTCTTAGAAAGAAAGTAGCACATTGGGGAAACTAAATCAATAGGTACCTACCTTAGACCGGACGAAAGTCATTTCCCCAACTTTTGCAGATATCTATCTGTAACAGTTCTCAGACTATAGTGCATGCCATTTTCTACTGTTGGCTTCATTATAATTCAAACAATCATTCCTGTATTCAAAATTCAAAACAATAATAAATTATAGTTCTAGGAATCCTTACCTCAGAGAGAAAAATTTCACTAATCATAATTTATTAGTAGAATATCATTAATTTCCTCATATTTCCCCAACAGTTACATCTCATTTATTCCTTAATTATAAATTAAATAGCAATTTGTGCCTGTTTTTCCATCCTCCCTAAAACCTTCTATATGTTCCTAACAATCCTTATTAGGCTCCCAGAATCTTTTTCAAGTTTTGCTGACATTAAAGGATATTAATAAAGCTAATAAGTAAACAATTCTTTATTCTCACCAAACATTACTTTGATGTATTCCCTTAATATATTCTTTACATTCTTCATCCATTACTGCATTTTTACATTACTTTGATAATATTTATTATACCATAGCTTCTTAAACTGTAGATCATGACCTCATATGGAGTCTCATAATTGAATGTGGAGATCAGGAAATTGTGATTTATTATCAGTAAATGTTTGATGTTTTTCCTGTTTTATATACCTATGTACTTGGAGGACACAAAAATTTCTCAATCAAAAGAGGCTTGTGAGTAAAAAAAAAAGTTTCAGAAGCCCTGTTGATACCACTTCTTTGAAATTCCTTGTTTCTACTGTGTTGCAACCTGTGTATACTTGCCATTCATTTGAAGGCGTACAACTTTATTTATAGTATACCATGATGACTCATAATTTTCTAACATCGATGTAATATTTAAAGTGAAAAAAAGGGTCTTTATCCCAGGGATAAGTTTGGGACCATTAAAGGAACTTTGAAATTTCCCAAAGGTAGCCTATTCTACTTTCCACCCTCTGTCTAAATCTGGGACCAAATTCATTTCAATTTGCATTCTCTAAGATAAAAAACAAACAAACAGCATGTGGAAGTCTGGAAATGGACTATTTTGTTTTCATTTAGTTACTTTTTATGGATAGTCAAGCCAATTCTTTTCAGTGCTTATGGATCCCATTTAGAAGGATATATTATGTTCCATGGCTTAATGCAATCCACTCACTGTCATCCACAAACAAAAATATCTGAAGAAATTTAGCTCCTAAAAGCATTTTCTTTAAAACTTAAATTCTTCAATAGATTTTCTCCATGCTATGTCAAAGAAATTTTGCAAGTAAACATAACCCTTTTTTCCCATTTTATGCTTCTCCTGATAGTAATGATTTCTGAGGGTGATTGAGCAAACTTATTGCATTTGACATATGCATGGGATACACTTTGTTTGAGCCTTTAAGATAATATTGTGCTATCAAATTTTTTAAGAGTTATTATAACTTTTTATGGACAGAACATATGCCTGGGTGATTTTTTACAATATTATCCCTTGTACTCACTTCTGTTCTGACTTTTCCTTTCCCTCCCTCCACCCCTTCCCCTAGATGCCAAGTAGTCTTATACATGTTAAATATGTTATAGTATATCCTAGATACAATAAATGTATGAAGAACTGAACAATTCTCTTGTTGCACCAGGAGAATTGAATTCAGAAGGTAAAAACAGCCTGGGAAGAAAAACAAAAATGCAAACAGTTTACACTCATATCCCAGTGTTCCTTTTCTGGGTGTAGCTGCTTCTGTCCATCATTGATCAATTGGAACTGAGTTAGATCTTCTCTTTGTCGAAGATATCCACTTCCATCAGAATACATCCTCATTACAGTATCGTTGTTGGAGTATATAATGATCTCCTGGTTCTGCTCATTTCACTCAGCATCAGTTCCTGTAAGTCTCTCCAATCCTCTCTATATTCATCCTGCTGGTCATTTCTTACACAACAATAATATTCCAAAATATTCATATACCACAATTTACCCAACCATTCTCCAATTGATGGGCATTCATTCATTTTCCATTTTTTAGCCACTACAAAAAGGACTGCCACAAACATTTTGGCACATACAGGTCCCTTTTCCTTCTTTAGTATTTCTTTGGTATATAAGCCCAGTAATTGTGCTATCAGATTTAATGTTATACTCAACAAACTATAAATAAAGTGAAACCTTATATTCTCAACATTTTTCAGTTAATTTTATAATATGCAACTACGCTTATGAAAGTCTATGTATCATTCACTTGACTTATCAAAGATATCTTCATTGTGTGTATAAATACGCAAATAAAAATATATATGGGAAAATAGACATATGGATAATTGGTACTTGTTCCCTGAGATACCTTTTCTTATATTCATAAAGTTTCTTATTTGTTCCATTTCTTTTTTTCTTGACATTATGCAATTTTAAGTTAAATTCTCCAGAGAGATCTGTATATCTCAATCAATTATAAAGGGTATGAGGACACAGAAAATGGTAATTTGCACACAAAAAATAATAATGTGGATATTTTTTGTATTTTTCTTCCAATTGTTAGGGACTTATGATTTTGAAAACATGAGATTGGTATATCCAAGTCATTAGAGGGTTGGCTTGCTCTCCAAAGATCAGAAATGTTTCTTTGACTATTTTATTTTCTTTACTGACTTGGTTCAGTGAATTGCTACTGTAAAGTGGTCTAAAGTCTTGGGAAAAACACCATTTGGTCCAAATGCTCCCAAAGTTCTAGAATCGTTGAAATGTTGCCACATATTCCACCACCATTACCACCCAAAGGAATAGATCATCTATCACTTTAACAATTAAATATAACTCACATATGGTGTAAATAAACAGCCAATCCTTTTGAAATAGTGATAGAAGAAGAGTACAAGAGAGATAATAGCCCCACAGCCTAACCCACTGCCAAGTCACCCCAATCTGGCCTGCCTGCATCCTCCTCCCTTTTGGCTCTTGTTATCCACTTCCTCCTCTGAAGTTTCCTCTATCCCTTTCTTTAGATACTTTGCACATCTAACCTTCAGTACCCTCAGCAAGCAGCACAAATGTTCTCTACATATATTTGGTTTTAGCAACTGCTTTTTCCATAATGGTTTTTCCCCAGTCGTTTTTAAAGGTTTTAGCAGCTTAACTGGATTATGCCATTAGAGTCTGAAAAATCACAATCACCATTTTCCTTTATGGTGAAGAAAGTTTGTTATAGAAATCTAAGCAAATATTTTCTGCATTTCATATGTTTGGTGTTCCCCTTCCAGTTTCTCCTTTAAAAGTCTCCATGATAACTTTGTTTAGTTGGGTCTCTTGATAATGTCTTTGAATTTGCTTTCTTCTATACTATCTTGATATTGTATGAGGTAATATTGATTACATATAATCTCCTATCATCCTTCCCTCTAATATTTTACACTTTTATATTCAAAATTAGTGCTAATCTTGATTGTGATATCTTTAAACTTGACAATAAATCAAATGTTTCCTAAGAGAGTTTCTTGGTTTTATATATATATATATATATATATATATATATATATATATATATATATATCCTATGGCAACTCTTTTGCATTAGACTTCTATTTGAAATTGTTTATAATAAGTATCAATAATCTTTCCTCCAACTGTTCTCCTAATGGCTTTTACTTCTGAATTTCTCAATTTCAACATCATGTTTTTACTGTGATCTTACCTTGAAAACTCACTCATTCTTGGGACTTACAAATTCTGAAGCAACCTTTCACCCCATAGCCTTCTCACTTCAGAACATCCCTTAGCCATACTGGCCTATGCTTCCATTTGGTGAGATAGTCCTGAGAATCTCATTTTGTTTTATCATTTCAATTCTTTCAGATGATTTCTCAGTAAGAATACAGAACATTGACTTTTGGAGTGCTATTTTACCTTTTAATTATTTTTACTGTTTTCTATTTTAGGTCTCTAAAATTCTTTGCACTTGTATCTCAGACATTCTGACATATATCTACATGATTTAATTCAGTTGTCAAGGGTTTTTTCTTATTAAATCAATTTAAATTGTAACTAAAGCAAGTAAGGTATGATATAGATGAGACTTTTGCCATTCAACTTCTAATCAATAGGATTCATTTCCATTTCCAACACAATGTATTTTATGTTTTGTGAGAAGAAAAGTGGGAACTCTGTATATAAACAATCAGGGATAAATACTGAGGAGGTTCTTGGTACACTGTAGAGCAAAGGAGACTGAGATGAAGGACTCAAGAAATGTGTGAATGTGTTTGTCTGAACAATGGATGAAAGGTCAAAAGATAGTCATGTTATGTTATGGGAGTGTAAGAATTTAAGTGAAACAGGCAATAGGGTGGGGCATTCACTATACTATTTATTTTAGGCCAGAATAAAGTAGACTCAGGATGGTTAGGTCACTATTAAATTATCATCAAGATATCAGAAATTAAGTAGATTCTATATTAATTTCTAAAATGGGAAATAATTCAATAACACAATACTGATTCCACATATAGCATAAATCCTAACTACTATAATAATTAATATTATTTTAAAACAGATATTAGAAGAAAGTCCTTATTTATTATATTATTCAAAGTTCCTTAGGGACAATGAAAGATTTTTAAAACTTTGTAGTGTGTTTTTTTGTAATTTTTCCTCTTAGTTTTATACTTCCCCTTGAATAAAATTGCATAAGCCCTTTTTGTAGTGGCTAGAAACTGGAAACTGAATGGATGCCCATCAGTTGGAGAATGGCTGAATAAATTGTGGTATATGAATATTATGGAATATTACTGTTCTGTAAGAAATGACCAACAGGATGATTTCAGAAAGGCCTGGAGAGACTTACACGAACTGATGCTGAGTGAAATGAGCAGGACCAGGAGATCATTATATACTTCAACAACAATATTATATGATGACCAGTTCTGATGGACCTGGCCATCCTCAGCAACGACATCAACCAAATCATCTCCAATGAAGCAGTAATGAACTGAACCAGCTACGCCCAGAGAAAGAACTCTGGGAGATGACTAAAAACCATTACATTGAATTCCCAATCCCTATATTTATGCCCACCTGCATTTTTGATTTCCTTCACAAGCTAATTGTACAATATTTCAAAGTCTGATTCTTTTTGTACAGCAAAATAACGTTTTGGTCATGTATACTTATTGTGTATCTAATTTATATTTTAATGTATTTAACATCTACTGGTCATCCTGCCATCTAGGGGAGGGGGTGGAGGATAAGAGGTGAAAAATCGGAACAAGAGGTTTGGCAATTGTTAATGCTGTAAAGTTACCCATGCATATAACCTGTAAATAAAAGGCTATTAAATAAAAAAAAAGAATAAAATTGCATAATTATTACAAAAGAGCTTATGCTGACTGTCCTGTAATCAATTCTTTTTTTCTAAAATCATATTTATTGAAAACAAGCAGGGTACAAAAGGAAGAGCCCTAGAAAACAATAGGAGTTAGAAGACTGAGTTCTGGACCCAGCTCTTCTACTAGCTATCTTGTCAATTTGGATGTTATTTAGTTTGAGCTATCTATCAGATGAGAAAATTGGAATAGACAGGGTTCTGCAGTCCCTATGGCTCGAATTTTCCAAAATTTCTCATTCTAGTTCAGAATTTTTATCTCTAATTCAAAATTAGGATATTGTTAGTTTAAAAAGAAGCACTTTTAAAAAAAACAACATATTGAAGCAAGTCAGCAAAACATTGAAATTCCTCCTTTGAAGGAAAAGGAGAAATAAATGAATGGCAATGTTTAAACAAGGTTTTTCAAGGTCAGTTTGCAATCAAGTTAGTTCATTTGTATTATTTTGTTTTGTTCTGTCCACTTTAGAGATGATGATATCTAAGTATTATTTTCAGAGTGCTTGTTACTATTTAGTATCATTGGAACCACTGCTTCCTTCATCTTCCACCTATAGGAAGCTGCTCATTTTTATCTGGTCTTGTCTGTTTTAAGCTAACTTCACTCTATTCATCAAAATGACAGTCCTAAATGAAAGTGTATTTGATTTTACACTACTGTGATGGGCCTTCAGCCACAACAACCTTCAAATTGCCTTTTTTTTTTTTTTTTTTTTTTTTAGGGAAGATTCCAATATGATAAGCTTGCAACAGAAAGGCCCTCATAAATCAAATGACAGGGAGAATAAACAAGACAAATGTTCTAAAGAAAGTGTTAGGCCTGACAAGATTTTTTCTCCCATATGTTGTTTTCATAAAACTTTTATTCTGTTTATAAATATTATGTACAAATCATCCATTTAACAGTACAATTTTTGAAATGAATGAATTTTACAGAATCATCAAATTTGAGAAATGGAAGGACTTTTAGTAGTTAGCTAGTGACATTTGCTTGAAAGGAATTCTGACGAAAATATTCCATATAACAAATGGTCACATGTCCTCCTTGACCAACATTTTCTTCTTTGCATCTTCCATCCATTGTTCTTAGTCTCCATTGTTTCTGCTCTCAGGATCAAATGGAACAAATATAATTTCCAAGATTAATGTAGGAAAAGGCAGCTTTGTTGATCCTCAACAGCTGCTAAAACTCACCTCACAAATAACCTTTTTGGGGCAAATATTTCACCTAACATATATGTACATGTCGTTTTCTCCAAAAGGAGGCTGGTGTAACAATTAAAAAGTATATGGAAAGAAGTTGTAAGAAAAGAAGAATGGAAAGATAGAGGTTTGATAATTAAGGGCTTTGAAAGTTTATTAAATGATTCTACATTTAAAGATACCTTGCTTGAAAAGCAAGCCTTCTAGCTGCTAACCTTATATCCTCAGAAGCCAAGACTCATTGATGCCCAAGAGTACTCTGAAATCAAGTAAATCTGATGGATTTGTTCAAGATCTAAGAGGTTCCCAGAGTTCCCTTCTGTGTGCACAATCCAGTGCATAATCTTATGATTCTCTGTGTTTTGAGATCCCTGACAGATATTATATGACTCACAAACATGCAAACTGTATAAACAGCATATTTTTTAAATTTCCAATATGCAATTGGTGAAACTCACGTGAGTTTCAGACTGAAACTGTGGGGTTTTTTAAATGGATGTCTTGGAGAGATCTCAAATTCAATATGTCCAAGACTAAACTTATTATTTTTTTCTTAAATCTTCTCTTCTTTCTATTTCTGTTGGAGTCAATACTATCCTTCCATCCCCTCAGATTCATAAGCTCAGTGTCATCCTCAGTCCCTAATTCTGCATATTTAATCTGAAGACAAATCTTAGTATTCTTACCCTCACATTTCTTAAATGTGAACCCTTGGTTCAGGCTCTCTTGCCCAGATTATTGCAACAGTCTCCTAATTTGCATCCCTGGTTCAAGTCTTTCACCTTTCCAATCCATCCCATAGACTGCTACCAAAGTAATTTTAAGTACAGATATGACCATGACCATGAGACTCCCATATTCAACCAACTCCCATGACTTCCTGTTACCTCTCAAATAAATTTTAAACTCTGTTTAACTTTTGAAGCTCTTCACAATTTGCTCCAATCAATCTAGACAGTCTTATTGGACATTACTGCCTCTGCTACATTCCATGAAATGGTCAAACAGGCCTCCATATCATTCCTATATTCATACCTTTACACTGGCTAAACCCATTTTGGAAAGATACTCTCTCTTCACCTCCAGCTTACTAAATCCACCTTTTCCTTGTTAAGATGCAGCTTTAGCACTATTTTCCATATGAAGATTTTCTTCAAAAGCACACAACTGCTAGTACCTTTCCTTATATATTACATTGTAAATAACACATATATGTATTTATATATGCATATATTAAATATATGTAGGTGTATGTATATATATTTCAAATTTATGCTCCACATATTTTTATATGTATTTGTTGTTTATCCTATTTGAATATGTTGTTCTTGTGAGTTGGAATGTTTTCATTTTTTTAAACTTGTATTTCAATGCCTAGCATAGTATTTGGCACATAGTAATAAGTGCTTAATAAAAACATATTGATTGATTGGTTTAGGCTTCTCCACATTTGCATAGAGTATTAGTTCCATCCACTTCAAAGACCTAAACATCAGTCATAGCTAACTGCTAATCCTCTCTGGAACCTTTTTTTCTTGGTATCAAACACCTTTTCATTCTATAGCACTTCATTTTTTTGTCCAAAATGTGCCACTTTTTGAATCCCTGAATGATATCTCTAGTGTTTCTCCTTCTCTCTTCCCCATACACCCAACACACTCAAGGATAAGGAAGTCTACTTCCTGCCCCTTATTTTGCCAATTTGTGAGGTTTTCACCATGATCTTTCTGTAGCACCCAGTCAAGAACTGTTTTGAGATCATCTATTAGCACCTAAGTTACTCTTGGTTTTTTCTCAAGGAGTGCAGGACTTGAATTGCAACCCTAATCTTTGAACTCATACTCAGGGATTTCAATGAACATGTTAAGCACCTCAAGTGGCCTGCCTCCTTCTTTATCAACCTCCCAGCTACTATACCCTACATCTTCATTATTTATATTTATTTTATTATGAACTTAAGACATAAAGCAATCATTTCAACACAGTGGAATAGAGAGAAATATGATTGCTCATGAAATTACAAAACTATTATGTACAGCTTTCATGCTATTCCTTATGTATTATCTATGTATTATGTAATATCTATGTAATATGTATATGTATGTAATATCTATTCTAATATATATAGATACATACTATATAATATTATATATAACAAATATGTAATAAAGTTATATAACTTCTCTTTGTTTTACTTTTTTTTCTTCCTCCCCTCTACCCTGGAGATGATTACCAATAGACACAAATATGTTTACATATGTAAAATATTTCTATATATCCTTATATTTATCATTTCTTTGGGATACAGATAGTATCTTCCTTCATGGATTTTTTGTAGTTAATTTAAGTATTTATAATAGTCAAAATTAGTAAGTCATTCAAAATTGTCCTTTAAAAAAATATTGTTGTGACTGTATACAACATTTTCCTGATACTCCTAAACTGCATTATTCTACATTTTTTAAATTAACTCCTTTGTCTTGACCTTTTGTTTTTCCAACTGAATATTGTTTTTCCCCCTAACTTAGTAAAATATTTTTGATAACTTCATTGTGATATTGGTGGCTGGAGACATTGTCTCTGAGAATATTTCACCTACTATAGGCTTGCTCTCTAGAGAAGTACATTTAGTTTCAGAATAGTCAGCAAACAAAGTGTATGGGACTGAAGACTCATGCTCTGAGAGCATTCCAGTTACCATAGGGTTTCTATCTATGGTAACTTAATTGGGATGGTATTGTATATATAAATTAGTTTAAATTACATTGGTTCTGCCTACTCATGAAGAATGATTTTTTTTTTACTCATTAAATTTGATTTTATTTGTATAAAAGGTTTTTTTTTTAATATTTTGTTCATATTCTAACTGTATTTGTTTTGGCAAATGTACTACCCAGGTAGCATATACTATCTAGAATTTAAATGGGATATCTCTTCTTATCCCTTCCTGCACAGTTTTGTTTGTAATATATAGGAATGCCAATGATTTATGTGGATTTACTTTATCTCCTGTTGTTTTGGTAAAATTATTATTTTAAATAACTTTTTAGTTGAGTCTTTGAGATTTTCCAGGCACATCGTCATGTCATTTGCAAAAAGAAATATTTTTATTACCTCAATTTTTATTTGGGTTCTTTCTATTTCTTTTTCTTTATTGATAGAATTAGATACAATATTGAATAATATTTGGAGCATTTGGCTTCTTTATTACACATCTAATATTACAGGAAAGGATTCAGGCTTAGCCCCATTAATGCTTGATGGCTTTAGTTAAATGATTTTTATCATTTTAATGAAAGTTATTTTTATACCTAAACTTTCAAGTGTGTTTGATAAAAATTAATATTGTACTTTATCAGAGGTTTTTTCTGCATCAATTGATATAATTGCATATTTTCAAACTTTTCTTAATGATATAATCAATTATATTAATAGTTTTCCTTATGTTAAACATCTCTGCATTCCTAATATTAATTCTACTTGGTCATAATATATAATCTTAATTATATATTGTTATATTTTATCTAAAATTTAGGATTTTTATTTTAGGATTTTTGCATCCATATTCATTAAATTATTTTATAATTTTCTTTTTGTTGTTGTTTTTTATTCTTTCTGGCTTAGATATCAGTGTCATGTTTGTTTCATAAAAGGAGTTTGATAGTACTCCTTCATTGCCTATTATCCCAAATTATATATTCTGTATTGGACTTCATTAGTCTTTAAATGTTTGATAAAATGGATTTGTAAATCCATCTGGTTATGGTGCTTTTTTTCTTAGAAAATTCTTATGTGACTCGTTCAATTTCTTTTTCTAAAGCAGGTCTGTTTTGATAGTGAATTTTCTCTTCTGCTAATCTAGGCAGTTGTATTTTTGTAAATATTCTTCCATTTCACTTAAACTCTTAAATTTGTAAGTATGTAATTGGGTTAAATAATGAGTTATATTTGTTTTAATTTCACCTTTTTAGTAGTATATTTTAATTTTTAACACTAGTGATTTCGTTTTCTCCCTTTTAAAAATCATATTAATCCAATGGTCTATATATTATATTTTTTCAGAAAATCAATTTTTAGTATAATTTATTAATTCTATGGTTTTCTTGCACTCAATTTTACTCATCTCACCTTTAATTTTTACGATTTCCAATTTAGTGTTTAATTGGGAATTTTTAGTTTGCTCCTTTTCTAGTTTTTTTATTATATACATAAATATTCAGTATGTTCTTTCTCTGTTTCATTAATATAAGCACTTAATGATATATATATATATATATATATATATATATATTTTCCTTTTGTTGCTATTTGCTGTATCTCATAGGTTTTGATATGTTGTCTCATTATTATTGTTCTCTTTAATGAAATTGTTTTCATTATTTGTTTTTTAACCCACATATTTTAAAACTAAATTGTTTAGCCTTCAACTAGTTTTTAATCTTTGTTTCTGTAGTCCTTTATTAAATATAATTTTATTGCATTGTGATCTGAAAAGGATGATTTTAATATTTCTTCTTTAAACTATAAAATTTGTATCCCCTAATATGTGGTTATCCTTTATAAAATACCATAAATCACTAAGAAAAAGGTGTATTCCCTTCTATTCCCATTTATTTCTCTCCAAATAGCTTTCATATGTAGCTTATCTAAAATTCTATTCATTTCCTTGCCTTCTTTGTTATTTTTGATTAAATTGATCTTATTCTGAGAAAAAATTATTATAGTGCCATTATTTATTTCCACCCATAATTCGTTTAGCTTTTCTTTTAAAAGTCAAGATGCTATATTATGTAGTGCATATATAAGTTCAGCTTTGATATTGTATCATTGCCTATATCTTTTATCAAAATGTAGTTACTCTGTTTATATCTTAATTAAATCTATTTTAGCTTTAACTTTGATGTTAATTGTTATCCTTGATTTCTTTGCATCAGCTGACTTACATCTTCATTTTATTTTAGTCATCCATATTGATTTTCACAACTGAAAGTTTATCATCATTCATATTTATGGCACCTCTATGACCTCAAACTCTGAAATATCTTGCTTTGGTCATAACTTCCTGTGGTGTTCTCTTCTTTTTTTATATAATATGATGGTTCTCTGTGGCAGGTTTCTTGGGGAGGTTTTCTGGAGGCAGCCTTAGTTTCAGTTCAGTGTAATAATCACTTCAAATACAGCCAGCTGATAAAATCCAAACATTTATTTTCTCCTTCCTTGAATCCAAGAGCTCTTGCAGCTTGCCCTTTGCTTCTGCCTCTGCTTTCTTCAGCCTCCAGCCAGAACAAAGGTGAAAGATGGAATGAATCTGACTTTGCCTCTTAAAGTGGGCTTGTGGGCTTCTCTATCTCCCAGGATGCTCCCCTCTCAATCTTCCAAACTAACTGACTGAAGCTCCAAGAGCTTCTTATATATGATCTCTTAAAAGTATGAACACAAAGGGTGACTCCTCCTCTGAGAGAGTGGGATTGTGGGTTTCTGACTTGTGAATCTCATACTGAATACTGACTTATGAATCTTCCAAAAGTGTGAACTCCAATGAGTTCTTAAATACAATAGTGAGCTAGAGAATTTGCTAAGTACCATGCTAAATTAGGCAACTGACTTATCACTTTGTAAGGATTCTAACAACTTCCATCTTTTTATCTCTTCCTCTGATTCAACCTGCCTAAACTTACCAATTCTTCATCCTCATCATGACTTTTAATACTTCTACTCCTTCCTGTTCTCCAGTTTCATCACCGCTGTTCTAATATTAATTTCATCCCTTCATAATCGTGACCCTATGTCATTTACCAATTAAACTAATCTTGAATCTCTCCTAGTCAAACGCAATACTTTCACTATCAGACATCTCCACTTCTACTCATATGTCTCTGAATATTGTTGGAATAATTTCACAATGATAATAAGGCTCATTGTTGATTGCTGAGTTATCTTTACAAACAAAACAAAACAAAACAACACCCAACAACCCAACTCCAATGTGAAATTATTTTTTTCAGCCATGTTTGATTCTTTATAACCCCATTGGAGTTGGGTTATTGGGTGTTGTTTTGTTTTGTTTGCAAAGAGAACTCAGCAACTTGCCATTTCCTTTTCCAGCTCATTTTACAGACAAGGAAACTGAGGCAGTGTCAGATGACTTGCCCAGAGTCACAAAATAAGTGTCTGAGACTAAATTTGAACTCAGGAAAATGTGTCTTCCTGACTCCAGGCCAAATATCACCCTCAAAATGAGAAAGATCTGGGATCAAATTGTACTTCTGACACATACTGATTTGTGATCTTGAGCAAATCATTTAACTTCTAAATGCCCACAACAAAATTCTGATTAAAACAGCATTTTTTATTTTAAATTATTAGATAATAATTAAATGAGCATAAGTATAATAAGTCTTGCAGTTACATTTCAAAAACTGACACATCATTTTTTTAAAAACTGCTTTCCAAAAGAGATTGATGAGCATCGACAAAGATAATTTCTTCTCTAGGTATTCACCACAAGAATGAAACCACAGATCTGGTTCTCTTCCACCTCATAAAAAAAATACAGATTATTGGATAGAACAATTAATTATTATCCCTGTCTTCAAGGAGTTCACATTCTGTTATACATGCATAAAAAATGTACCTTTGAGCTATCTTTGAATTTGATTGAGGAAGTCCCATCCTTGATCTCTCAGCTTCATAAACATGTTCTTTAGAGATGGAATTCCAGTTGTAGCTAAAGTAAGTGTAATGAATGTGTAATTCATGCTGTCATTGTGACAACCCTCACTTCGTGGAAGGCCTGGTTGATTAGATTTGCATTTTTCTTCCAGAGTTTCCTAGTACCCTTAAGAGGGATAGGAAGTATCAGGCTCTCTGAAAATAGGTTCTGTTTTTCTCTCAAGATCCAAATAGATTCGTGTAAGTGACCTGCTCTTTTTTTTTTTTTTTTTTCAAGAGAGAATAGAGGGCAGGAGAATAGACAGGAAAAAACATTCTTTCTTGTTCCTCTCTCTCCAGGTTGCATTCTGGGCCTCCTCTACCTCCTACCTCCTACCTCCATCCTCTTTCACTCCCTTATTAGAATATAAATTCCTTGAGAGCAGAGACTGTCTTTCGTCCTACTTGGATTTGTATTCCCTGTGCTTTGCAGAATGCCTGGAAAATATTAAGTGCATAGTTTTTGCTACTCAAGTAGTTTACCCCTACTCAAGTGCTTTAATTGAAGTAATAGAACCATTACCAAGAAAACCATCATTCTGCATAGGAGAAAGCATGATGAAGGCAGGATTTAAGAGTTAAATGCAACAAGCTCAGAATTGGGAAGCTAGATATGTAGTCAATAGATTGTTATCCTTAGAATCAGAAGGACCTGGCTTTAATCCTGCCTCAGACACTAAACAGCTGTGTGGCCATCAAAAAGTCACTTAGCATCTCTTTGCCTCAATTTCCATAAATATAAAATGAAAGTAATAATAGCAATTACTTCCCAGGGCTATTGTAAAGATTAAATGAGATAAGATATGCACAATGCTTTGCAAATGTTATGGTTCTACCAAATCAGTTCCAATAGAACAGTAATGACTTGAACCAGCTACACCCAGGGAAAGAACTCTGGGAGATGACTATGAACCACTACATAGAATTCCCAATCTCTATATTTTTGTCCACCTGCATTTTTTATTTCCTTCACAGGCTAATTGTATTTCAAAGTCCAATTCTTTTGTACAGAAAAATAACTGTTTGAATATGTATACTTCTATTGTATTTAATTTATACTTTAACATATTTAAATGTATTGGTCAACCTGCCATCTGGGGGAGGAGGTGGGGGGAAGGAAGGGAAAAATTGGAACAAAAGATTTGGCAATTGTCAATGCTGTAAAATTACCCATGCATATAACTTGTGAATAAAAAGCTATAATAAAAAAGTTATGGTTCTATATAAATATTAATCATTATTATGTAAAAGTTGTAAGAAAATGTTCAAGGTATGTATGTAATTTGAATCCTGTTGGTTTGCATTTCTCAATTATAAAACAGTTTTAAAATATTTTAATCTTTGAGATATAATTCTAAGACTTATTTTACTTATACTCACTTAATTATTATCTAATTACATGTACATGATACTCTTCATACTTGGATGAAGCAGTGATCCCAACTTTCCCCCATATTCTTCTATTGCTTTCTGCAAATTTTGGATAGAGGATCAACCTGATAGTGTGATTATTTTCTTTTCTTCTTTTACTAGTTCATTGATAATTATGTAATATTCAGTCTGTCTATGTTATACCTCCATCTCAGTATAGAGTAAGTTTAACCTCATTTCCAACAATTTATGTTCCATTATGTTCAGCACTCTTTCTCATATGCCTATAATTACTGGTAATATACAACAGTCTATAATCATTACAAGTGTTTCTATTTCCTCTTAACAAGAGTGTTTATAGCATAGAGCAACTTAAGATCACTGAAAGTACTTTGGAAATTCTCAAGTATAATTTAGCCTGGATTTCTTTCTATTAACTCAATTCTGGACCCAGTTCATTTTTCATCTGTAACACCTGCCCAAAGTACAAAAATGTATATTGATAGACTAATTCAGTCAATTGTATGTTGTAATCTAGTGTAAATCTAGATATATGTGTGTGTACAGATAAATAGATAGAAATGTATATGGTAACCATTTTCTTTTCCACTAGAGATAATCAGATAGCTCTCTTTCATATTATTATGAATTTCATACAATATGAAAAATATCCCCCAATGAAGTAAAAGGATATAAACAGTTCTCAAAAGAATTGCAAATTAATGACTATATGAAAGAATGCTCCAAGTCATTGATAGTATGAAAAATAAAAATCAAAACAACTCTGAGGTGTTACATTACCCACAGTGATATCATAATTGGAAATTATGACAAAAGAGCAATACTCATTTGGTGACCTACAAAAGATAGGGTATTACTGTATTATTGTTGGAAAGCAATTTAAAATAATGTTATGACAGTGAGCAAAATATCCATATCTTTTTATTCACAGATCCCATATTAGGTCCTTTTCCCAAAGAGTTAAAAGATTAAAAGAAAACTTTAAATTACACAAAAATATTTGTAGCAAAAATTTTAGTCTGCAAAGAACCAGAAAGAAAGCAAATGATTGCCATTAGGTTTAAACAAAGTGTTACATGAATGTATTGTAACTACAATGAACATGAAAAATACAGTGAAGTACTAGAAAATTTAATATAAACTGATGAAAATAAGGTAATCAGAAATAGGACAAATATATATAATGACCCCAAAATGTAAGTAAAAAGAAACAAAACAAAAATGAGTGCTACACAATTATAATGATCAAGCTTGACGTTAGGAAACAAGAATTTATTAAGCATCTACCATATGCCAGGTACTATGCTAAACACTTTACAAATATTATCTCATCTTATCCTCACAACAACACTGGGAGATAGGTATTATTATTATTCTTACTTGACAGTTGAGGAAATTGAAGTAAATAGATTAAGGAGATTGCCCAGAGTAATAAAACTAGTATCAGAGGCATGTTAAATTCAGGTGGTCTTGCTAAATCCAGGTTCAGCACTCTATCCACTGGAACACTTAGCTGGTTTTTGGAAGAGGAAGAGATAAAAAGAGTTAATAACTAGGGAAGCAAAATAGTGTCTGTATTGTCAGATTTGCTTAATATGTTGACTGGTTCTTAACTGCTTCTTTTTTCTCTTCTGCTTTTATTTGTGGCTATCAGGGTTAGCTTTCAGGGTGGGAGAAATGCAGAATTAATTAGAGAATGAAGGTGATATAAAAACAAAATATCCTGTAAAATAGTAATGATTTCCCTATTCTGAGTGTTAATAAGATAAAAACTACATCAGGTGCATCTAGAAACATTTAAAGATTTCCATTATCATAATAAATCTTTGTTTTGCTTGAATTTGTCACACACCATCCCCCAGTATTCAAGTAAACATATTCCTTAATGTTACGCTGCATGTTGATGGATTTATGTATGCCTGTTTCAACTAAAACAAAAGAAAGTGGAAGATGTAGAAGGCCACATATAATGGAGGAACTCTGGGTAAGGTATAAGATCATTCAGCCCAGAGGGAACAGAGTGACAATGTCTGGCTTGATTCACCACTTCCTTTTGATGTTCTACCTTTCCTGAGAAGTCAAAGAGGGCATGACCACCTGTGTTCTACTTGAAGCAATGGATACTTGCAACAAGAGGCATTTACATAGCAGGGTGCTTATACTTAGCACTTGCTCAGTGTGATTGATGGCATAACGGTTCTCTAGTTAGCACATATTTAGTGTAATCATACTGGAAGATATTTAAGGGTTGAGAAGACTGGAAATAGTGACACTCATCTTTGACCATCCTAGTGGCTTCCCTGTCTCCTTCATAACTCCACTAAGACCAAGGCTAGTCCCGAGATCCTCCAGAGACCTAGTCCAGACACTACAAACATTCAATGAAAATGGGGAGTTTCAGACATTCCTAATTAAAAGACCAGAGCTAAACAGAAAACTCTGTCTTCAAAAATAAGACTCAAGAGAATAATTAAAAGGTATACAGGAAAGAAAAAAATATGCATTCAACAAAATTTAACTGTTTACATCTCTACATAGGAAGGTGATACTTGTAACTGTAATGGGCTGAAGCTCGAGGTGATGCACTGAGGTCCCAAGCACATGAGACTAACTAGTAATTGGACCATACTCTTAATATATATGCTTGGAGAAAGAATGGCCCTGGCCCACTTTGTCCTGATGTGTTGTATAGGAAATGATGATTTTGGTGGGTGGAGGCAGAGAGGCAGAGAGAGACAGCTGGCTGGCTTCTTGACGCAGCTGCACACATTGCTATTGCAATCCCCCCTTCACCTCTGATCCCCCTTCACCTCCAATCCTTCTTCACCTCTACTGAGAATAAAGATTGAAGATTTTTCCCTTAACCTGAATTCCTGACTCTGGCTGACTTTAAAATACGCGGTCATCACATGTAACTATTGAGAACTGAAAATCTGTTACAACAGTTAAAGAAGTATAGAGAGTTTGGGTATAAGATGTCATGATATATAAAAAATAAATGACTAAAAAAAAGGATTGTGCTGGAAGAAGATAAAATGGGAGGTAAAAAAGATCTATTACAATAGAGGGAAAGAAGGAAGGGGTGAGCATTGTTTGAACTTTACTTTCATCAGATTTTGCTCAGAGGGGATAACACATACTCTCAGTGGCTATAGAAATTTATCTTACCCCATAAGGAAATAGGAGGGAAAAGGAAAAGATAAAAGGTAGGGCTGATAGAAGGAAAGACAGAATTAGAAAGGGGAATGAAAAGTGTAAGGGGTTGATAGAAGAGAGGGCAGATTGAGGGAAATGGTGATCAGAAGTAAGACACTGAGAAGAAGGTACAGGATGAAAGAAGTGAGAAAAGTATAAATGGAGAGTGGGAGGATAGGATGAAGGGAAATATGCAGTAATCATAACTGTGAGTATGAATGGGATGAACTCTCCCATGAAATGAAAACAGGAGCAGAGTGCATTAAAAACTAGAATCCTACAATATGTTGTTTACAAGAAATCCATATGAAGCAAAGAGATACATGCAGAGTAAAAATAAAAGACTGCACAAAAATCTATTATGCTTCAGCTAAAGTGGGGGGGGGAATATAGGGATAGCAATTCTTAGCTCAAAAAAAAAAGCAAAAACATATCTAATTAAAAAAGATAAGGAAGGAAATTACATCTTGCCAAGATGTCATAAACAATAAAGTAATATCATTACTAAGTATACATGTACCAAGTGGGAATGGCATCCTTAAAGAAAATGTTCAGTGAGTTATAGGAAAAATAAACAACAAAACTATACTATTGAGGGACCTCAACCTTGCCCTATCACACCTAAATAAATCTAACCACAAAATAAAAAAAATTAAGGAGGTAAATAAAATTTTAGAAAATTTAGATATGAGACTTCTAGAGAAAATTGAATGGGAATAGAAAAAATATGCCTTTTACTTAGTAGTACATGGCACCAATACAAGAACTGACCATGTATTAGGACATAAAAACCTCACAATCAAATGCAGAAAGGTAGAAATATTAAATACATTCTTTCCAGATCATGATGCAATAGAAATTATGTATAATAATAGAAAAGAAGACTAAAAATTAATTGGAAGCTAAATAGTCTAATCCTAAAGAATAAATGGGTCAAACAGAAAATCACAGAAACAATCTATAATTTCATCAGAGATATTGATGATAATAATGAGCAACATACCAAAACTTATGGGATGCAGCCAAAGCAGTTCTTAGGAGAATTTTTAAATCTCTCAATGCTTATATAAATAAAATAGAGAAAGAGGTCATTAATGGATTTGACATGCCACTTTAAAAAGGGTAAATAAAAATAAGAACAAGTTAAAAAAACACACATTTTAATACCAAATTGGAAAATTCTGAAAATCAAAGAGATTAATAAATTGAAAATTAGAAAATTATTGAACTAATAAATAAAACTAAGAACTAATTTTTTGAAAAACACTAAAATAGATAAACCTTTGGTTGATTTGATCAGAAAAAAAGAAAACTAAATTACCAGTATCAAAAATGGAAAAGATAAATTCATCACTAATGAAGGAAAAATAATTAGAAGTTATTTTGCCCAACTATATGCCAAAAAATCTGATGGTCTAAGATGAATTTTCCTAATAAATATTGAAGCAAAAATTTACATAAAATATTAGGAAAGAGATTACAACAATTTATTGTTAGTATAATATATTACAACCAGCAAGCATTATATATGTAGCTGGGATAAGCTAAGAAGCATTCTCAATAAACATTTTTATATTTAAGGGTTCTGATAAAGGCATCATTTCTAAAATATATAAAAAATTAACTCCAATTTATAAGAATTCAAGCCATTCTCCAATTGACAAATGATCAAAGGATATGAACAGAGAATTTTCAGATGAAGAAACTAAAGCCAATCAGAGAAATGCAAATTAAGACAACTCTGAGATACCACTATATATCTCTCAGATTGACTAAAATGACAGGAAAAGATAATGATGAATGTTGGAGAGGATGTGGGAGAACTGGGGCACTAATAGATTGTTGATGGAACTGTGAAAGCAATTTAGAACTTTGTTCAAAAAGTTATCAAACTGTACATGACCTTTGATCCAGCAGTTAGGCCTATATCCTAAAAAGATCTTAAAAGAAGGCAAGGGACCCACATGTGCAAAAATGTTTGTGGTAGCCCTTTCTGTAGTGCAAAGAAGCTGGAAAGTGAGTGGATGCCCATCAATTGGAGAATGACTGAATAAGTTATGGCATATGAATGTTATGGAATATTATTGTTCTATAAGAAATGATCAGGAGAATGATTTTAGAGAGGCCTGGAGAGAATTACATAGAACTGATGCTAAGTGAAATGAGTAGCAGGAGATCATTTTACACAACAGCATCAATGTAATCCAATGATCAATACTGATTAATATGACTCTTTCCAACAATGAGATGACTGATGCCAGTTCCAATGATTTTATGATGAAGAGAGCCATCTACACCCAGAGAGAGGACTGTGGGAAATGAATATGTATCCTAACGTATCATTCCCACCCTTTTTTGTTGTGGTTTGTTTGCATTTTGTTTTCTTACTCATTTACTTTCCTTTTTGATCTGATTTTTCTTGTGCAGCAAAAAAAAATGTATAAATGTTTACACATATTTGATTTAACATATATTTTAACATGTATAACATATATTAAATTGTTTGCCATCTAGGGGAGAGGATGAGGGGAAGGAGGAAAAAAATCTGAAACACAAAACTATGCAAGGGTCAATGCTGAAAAATTATCCATGCATATATTTTAAAAATAAAAAGCTTTAAAAATAAAAAGAAACATTCCCAATAAGATCAGTGGTGAAACAATGATGCCCATTATCACCACCATTATTCAATATTGTATTAGAAAAGTTAGCTCTAGAAATAAGAGAAGAAAAATAAATTAAAGGAATTACAATATTACAATAGACAACGAAGAAATAAAACTATCACTCTTTGCAAATGATATGATGGTATACTTAGAGAATCCACTAAAAAGTACTAGAAATAATTAGCCACATTAGCAATATTACAGGATATAAAATAAACCCACATAAATTGTTAGCATATCTGTATATTACCAACTATGCCCAGCAGCAAAAAATATAGACATATTCCATTCAAAAAGATTCTAGACTATAAAATATTTCAGAGTCTATCTACCAAAACAAGCCCAATTACACAATTAAAAACACTTTTCCCATAGAAATAAGATCTAAACAATTGGAAAAATATCAGTTGCTCATGGAAATAAAAACTAATAAAAACTACCTAAATTAACTTTCTTATGCAGTACCATAACAATCAAGCAACCAAAATTATTTTATACAACTAGAATAAAATAACAAAATTAATCTAGAAGAACTAAATGTCAAGAATGTCAAGGAAAATAATGAAAAAATGCAAAGGAAGGTGGCCTACCATTATGAGATCTGAAACAATATTATAAAGCAACAATTATCAGAACTGTTTGGTATTGGTTAAGAAACAGAGTGGTGTATAAATGGAATAGTTTAGATACACAAAACATAGTAGTATATGACTATAGTAATCTACTGTCTAATAACCCAAAAGACTCCAGCTTTGGGATAAGAACTCACTTTTTGACAAAACTGCTGGAAAAACTGGAAAATAGTATGGCATAAACTAGGCATGAACAAACATGTCACATCCTATATCAAGATAAGTTTAAAATTAATACATGATTTAGACTTAAAGGGTGATACCATAAGCAAATTAGAAGAACAAAGAATAATTTACCTGTCAGATCTATGGAGAAGGGAATAATATATAACCAAACTAGACTTAGAAAACAGTATAAATGCGAAATGGATAATTTTGATTAAATTAAATGTAAAAGGTTTTGCACAAACAAAAACAATGCAACCAAGATTAAAGGGAAAGCAAAAATCCAAGAAACCATATTTAGAGCTAGTGTTTCTGATAAAAGCATCATTTCTAAAGCATATAGAGAATTAAATCAAATTTATAAGAATAAAAGTATTTCTCCAGTTGATAAATGATCAAAGAATATGAATAGACAGTTTTCAGATGAAAAATTTAAAACAATCATTTAATCATATGAAAAATGTTCTAAATCACTTTTGATTAGATAAATACAAATTACAACAACTCTGAGGTACTACTTCACACCTATCAGATTGACTAATACAACAGATTTTTTTTTTGATAAAAGTTTGGAGAAGATGTAGGCAAATTGCAACATTGATGGGTTGTTGATGGAGGTGTGAACTGATCTTACTATGCTGGGAAGCAGTTTGGAACTATGCCTAAATGTCTATAAAAATGCATACTCTTGGATCCCAGCAATACCACTACTAGATCTGTATCACAAAGAGGTCATTAAAAAAGAGGAAAAGACTCAACTGTTAAAAAAATATTTACAGCAGTTCTTTTTGTGGTAGCAGAAATTTGGAAATTGAGAAGTTGCCCATCAATCAAGGAATGACTGAACAAATTGTAGTATATAAATGCAATGAAATACTATTGTTCTATAAGCAAAATGACCAGATGGATTTAAGAAAAACCTGGAAAGACTTGCAGAAACTGAGGCTGAGTGAAGTGAGCAGGGGAACACCATATAACACTATATATGACACAATGTTGTGTGTCAATCAACTATGATAGATTTAGTTCTTAAAAAATGTTGATCACATCTACAGAAAGAACTATGGAATCTGAATGCACCAAAGCATATCATTTTCACATTTTTGATTCTTGCTTTTTTCTTTCTTGTGGTTTTTCTCTTTTTTTCTGAATCTTCTTTCACAAAATGACTATAGATTGTACATACATAACCTATATCAGATGAATGTTAAAAACTATCTTTACATGTAATTGAGGAAAAATAAAATACTATTAGGTAAACAAAAGAAAAAATAAAATGAAGGAAAACAACAATTCATTCTTGTGCTGTATCTGCTCACTTTGGGAAGTATTCTTGTGTATAATAAAAAGTCAGTATAGTAGAGAGAACATTGAGCTAGAAAGAAGGAAGAAGATTTCAGTCAGAGCTACCTTTCCTACCAACTAGCCTCATGACTGTGGGCAAAATACTTCTTTCTAAGTTTCTTCCTCTGCAAAATAAAACAATTTAGACTTGATCTTGAAGAACCCTTAGTGTTCTAATAGTCTATGATTCTGAGTCATATACCAGAAGTTCCCATGCAGTAAGTTCCAGATTCTATTACTATGAAGGCCTGAAGTGAAGAACATGAAAGATGAAGTGTCTTGGCCAAAGTCACAAAGCTAGTTAGCAGGAAATCTGGGATTGAACAAAGTCCAATTTTGCTATCTCACAGTCCAAAGCTCTTTCTACCTTCTTGTGTTATCTTTATTTAGAGACATAGAAATTCAGAATTTAGTCTAATCTTTTAAATAATGATAAGCTTAACCAAAAAATGGATAATTCTTCTGTTTTCAATGAAAGTAATAATGAATTGGATCACATTAAAATAGGGAGATCTATCTAAACCCAGTTCTCAATAGCTCTTTTCCCCAACAGCAAGGTAGGAATTTCATAATGAATTAACAGAAGAGGATATATAAGAAGAAACCAGAAGATAATTAGCAGTCTTCTGAATTATTGCATTAAATAGTAACTACACACAGGGATGGGGGTGGGGTGGAGGGGGTGGTTCCATTTAGCCTGAATAGAGACCAAGAAATTTGCCTTACTTTGTTTAGCACATTTATTTATTATGATTTAACCAAGTACAGATAAGCAAACATTTATGAAGAATCTGGGGTGAGTCTTCCTGCAAAAAAAAACCCATATATTAGCATCAGGATACATAGTGTCATCCAAATGTCCAACCACTGGAAGTGGAGAGTAATTTGAAACTATACCCAAAGGGTTACAAAATTGTGCATACCTTTTGATCCAGTAACAGCTACTCGGTATAGGTCCCAATGTGATATTTTAAAAAGAGGAAAGTACCTACTTGTACAAAACTACTTATAGCAGTTCTTTTTGTGGTGTCTAAGAATTGGAAATTGAAACAATTCCTATCAATCAGGGAGAGGCTGAATAAATTGTGGTATATGATTTTAATGAAATAATATCCTGCTAATAAAAATGGCAAGGAAGATAATTTCAGAAAAATCTGGAAAGACTTTCATGCACTGATACAAAGTATAATAGATCCAGGAGAATACTGTACACATTAACAGCAACATTGTTTAGTGAAGAACTGGGAATGACTTGGAGATTCTCAGCAATAACAATGATCCAAAGGTTATGCCTTACTGAAAAATGCTATCCACCTCCAGAGAAAGAATTGATGTTGTCTGAATATAAACTGAAGCATATCGTTTTTCTTCTTTTTTTGCCTTCTTATAAAAAAAATGATTAATGTAGAAGTCCTTTATATGACTGCACACATATAACATATCAGTTTGCTTACCATCTGGGGGCAAGGAGCAAGAAGGAAAGGGGAGAAAATGAGAGATAAAATTTAGAGCTCAAAACTTTTTTAAAATATTAAAATTTGTTTTTACATGTATTTGTGTAGGAAAGTAAGAGATGTTATTTTTTAAATACCTAAAAAAGCTTTATTGCAGTTTATTACTATCATCACCATGTAATATTTATTTGATACTCACTGCATATATGACCCAATACTCTGTATTAATGTGAAGTTAGGCTGTCTTCTTCAAGGCTTATTTTATCATTTCCTTCCCAAAAATGTAATTTTTTTAGCTGATGTTTAATTATCTTTTCAGCATTCTTTTTTTTTTTTTGAAGCAAAAAAAGACTTATTTCTCTAATAGGCTACTCAAATCATAACCTATTTTAAAGCTAATTGATATTTTGATCATGTATCTCTTAATTTAAATATAAATGCTTGAATATGTATTAGAAGAGCTTAGCCAAGAGCTCTAAGTATCAGTGACCTTGGAGGTGATAGAAATACAAGAGTGGTGATTTGTTATGCAACTTTAATTCTTCACTGGGAGATGGTTATGGCACAGAACTAATATAATATTCCTTAGAATTCTCATATTGAAGGTTCAAAATAAATCCTACTGATAAGCATTATACTGAATTCATTATCTCACTCTCATTAGATGATCATTTGTTCCTTCTGCCCTCTATTTGTGTCTTTCCATCTAAGCAGAGACTAGTTATCTATGTATTTATACTGTAATGCAATATGATCAATTAACATATTTTATCCAAGGGAAAAAAAAAAGATGGCAAGGCACTTGAGAAAATCCAGAATGCATAATTCACTGCTGAAGTAAGGGTCAAGTCATCAGTTTTGCACTAGAATCAAAGTGATATACACTCACATAAACTGAAGACAAAATGCAAAGGAAATTGTCAAGAATGGTAAAGAAAGACAAGGTATCATAAAAGAAAGGAGAAATGAACTCAGAGTAGGGAGCCCTGAGATTGAATCCTATTCTAGACTATTATCTAAATATAGTTAGTATATAGTTGTGTTTTATATATGGATATATATAAATATATCTATAGATAACTATATAGTTGGTAACTAACTAGAAGCAAGTACTTTAATTTCATAAAGTCTTCATTTCCTCATTTGTACAATAGAGGTGATTCCCAATTATGTATAGATTTAAGTTGTCTTAGTTATCAAGTCAAACTCTCACCAATCAATGACAGTAGGCTTTTTTTACATGTTTTTACATTTTTATTGAATTTTCAATTTGTAAAATAAAATAATCATTTCCATAGCATAGTATAATAAAAAGATGATTGTACATGAAATTATAAATCTATTGTGCACAATTTGCTATTCCTTTTAATTAATATTTATCATGTAAGTTTCTTTATTTCCCATTTTTTTCCTTCCCTACCTCCATGTCCTAGCAATGTTACCATCAGATACAAAATGATTGTGTACATAGTTCTATTTATCAGTTCTTTCTCTAGGTGCAGATAGCATTTTCCTTCATATGTCCTTTGTAGTTAATTTGGGTGTTTATAATAATCAAAATGACTTGCTTATTCAAAGTTGTTCTTAAAACAATATTGCTATTAACTATGTACAACCAATGAGAATAGTCTTCTAAATTATTCAACTAAGGTGCCACTCTAGCCTTCTATCAATTCAACTTCAATAAACATTTATTAAGCACTATTGTGTGTAGAACACCCTACCAGAAGTTGAGGGATGTAAAAAAGGAAATTAGATCTAGTCTCCTTTCATTGAGTATATAAACTAATGAGTGAAGGAGTGAGGAAGAGGTCTGGCACATACAAAAATACTGTAATACAACAGAAATAAAAGGGTTCTATTTGTTAGATTGTTTAAAAAACTACTTTCAAATTTCATGTATTGAAAGAAGAATAGTGTCTTCCTGTTTTCCTCAGGAGTAAGTCTTCCTTTTATTACTAAACTCTGTTAAATGTTCTAAGGGTTTTTTTGAAGGTATGAATTATTACCCATTGTCAATTCAGAGAGGAGAAAAGTGAGTTGAAGAGAATAATTATCTGAAAACAGAAGAATATTTAGTCTTTTTTTTTTAATCTATGGACTACACTCAAAGATTTTGAAAATTGGTTCATCAAAGGTGTAGTTAATATCTGATATGATAAAAGGCTGGGTTTACAAAAAATTTACAAAATATATCAAAATTCTATGAATTGTTTGTCAAATCAAGGAAAACAAGTTATTATCACAAAATGAAATGTTTCATATTAAAACTTTTGAAAAGGTGTAAAAAGTTACAAAGTTTATGGTCTGTCAATTATATTTATTTTACTTTATCCCAATAATGGATATTTTGCTGTAGATTCACCATGTTAAAACCTCTTACATTAATTTAGATATTTGATGTAATAAAATATTTATAAGTTATTCAAAAGATAAAATTTTTTATTTAGTTATACCATAGAATGGATATTTAACAGTGAGTGGATGTACCAATTCCACCTTCATCTCTATATGAACATTTACTTAGCCAGTAAGGCAGGGATTCATCCCAGGAGTCTACCAAATCTAAATGATCTTAGTTTCCCATGGATGACCAAGCAATAACACTAATAGGTCTGAATACAAAAGATAGATAATAAGGGAGAAGGAAGGATAGCTTTTTAATCTTTCAGGGAAAAATTAGGCTAACCTATGTTGTGGGAAGGGAAGAGAATGCTGGTAGATGGCAGCTTATCATATAACACCCACTGTAGCAAGATTTTTAAGTATCTTAAAAATTAATGGTGTCAAACTGCCTGCAACACTTCCTGCTGCTGCCAAAATTAAATTAAAATGTAATTGGAAAATATTTACCAAGACAATTAAAATACAATAGAACATGGATGACATTGACATGGTTTTCTAGGTAAACCAATGTACAAAAATGTTTATAACAGCTCTTTTTGTAGTGGCAAAGAATTGGAAATTGATAGAAGTGAATGCCCATTATTTGGGGAATGGGTGAACAAGTTATGGTATATGAATAGAATGGAATTGAATACTATTGTGGCATAAGAAATGGTGACTACGATGATTTCAGAAAAATCTTGAAAGACTTACATGAAGTGATGCTGACTGAAGTAAGCAGAACCAGAACATTGTACATAGTAACAACATTGTATGATGGTCAACTATGAAAGACTGAGCTCTTCTCAGCAATTCAATGAGCCAAGACAATTCCAAAGGACTTATGATGGAAAATGCTATTAATATCCAGAAAAAAAATTGGTGGAATCTAAATACAAATTGAAACATGTACCATTATTGCTTTTTACATTTTATATGTGTTTTTTCCCATTTGTTTTGTTTCTTGTTTTTACAACATACTAAGATGGAAATATCTTTTATCTTATTGAACATATTTAACTTATATCGAATTACTTATATTTTTAAGGAGAGGAGAGAGGAATGAGGGAAAGAGAAAATTTGGAGTTCAAATAATTTCAATGAATGTTAAAAGTTTTCTTTTCATGTAATTACAAAATATTATTTTTTAAAATAAGAAAGTATTATTTATCATTTGCTTAAATCAGGAAGTGTACTATAAACTGGAAAGATTTAGCATTACTCAGCACATGGACCAGATAATTAAGATTTAAAATTCAATACTTCCACAGGAAAGGAGAGAAAAACCTAGCATTTCTAGTTCTCTATTCCTTATTCACTTATCATTTAAAAATTATTTTTTCTTCAGGAAAGGGTGTTATTAATTTTTATCATCATTGTACTATTTTTTAAATAGTGTAAAAAGATCATTTATTTTTACAGGGTTGTGTAGGATCAGAGGAGCTAATATATTGAAAAGTGTTTTGTTATCCTTAAAACAGCATATAAAAGTCAACAGCATATAAAGGGAAAGGGGAGGGGAGGAGGAACATACCTATCAAGAGTTACCTTAGACAAAATATTTCCTTTTGCTAACTCAGTGGAGTCATATGACCTCTCCCAAGTATAGAAGAAAGGATAAACCGAATTTAAAATTTGCATATCATAATACATTTCCCTCTTGAAGATGGTTTTAAATAGATAGATAGACAGACAGACAGACAGACAGATGGAGATAAAGATATAGAGATATTTCATTCTACTCATATTTTGTTTCCCTGGCCACATCTTCTCCAGAGTCTGGTGCCTTTAAAAGGCCCAAGTCAATCCTGTAATTCATAGTGGACACCATGGATTACACATTAAGCTAGCATGCATTTCAAATTAACCAGAAGAAAATGTTTATTGATCAACATCAAGCAAAGTATGTCTTCCAATAGGTTTAATTCATGTTTTTATTACACTTATTAATTTAATCCCAAGAGAAATTTTAGATTGTTCCAATCTTGTAAATCTAATTACATATTCCAACTTGTTTCTATGTTATTATCTGTGCAGAAATTTGTTGGAAAAATATAAGACAAATAAAGTAGATATAAAAGAGAAAAAAAGAAGCCATTACAGATAGTTATTTTGATTCTTCTGGAATTTATATCAATCTTTATTGCTGAGGGTATGCAAGATAACCCTTTTCCTTTTCCATATCTAGATTCCCATTTGATCTTTTGTCCTGAGAGAAAATACCATTTTGGAGGGAATATAAAAAGCACTCCAGCTACCTCTAATTCATTGTCTCATTCATATATTTATTCTGATTTGGAATCACCTAGACAGATGTGCAGAATTTAAAAATGTATATATCCAATTACTCTGGATAATTATAATAACAGTTTGGGTTTCAAACTGGATTTGAAGTCATAGTCAGGAAAGTAGTTTGTTCTGTGACTAAAGAAACTGGATTTGCCCTATATTTTCAAACAAACATTTATGTATAGATCACATCTGAACAAAAGTGTATTGCTCATTGTTGAAATGAGCTATAGAAAAAAAAAAATCAGTTCCATTGCTCCTGTAGAACCACAGGAAATAACTATCTTTTTTAGATCCTTTAAAATACAGTCTTCATAGGAAAAATAATGCCTGAAAGATAACTTCCTCTGATTGTTAAGTGTTTTAACAAGTTGGGTTATCTCATATTGTGAACAGCAGTAATTAGAATCTTCTATTTGTTCTACAAATTGCAAAATCTATCCAAATCAAGGGTTTAGCAGTCTACATTTTGAACTGAAGCTACATGGTTATAAGTTTTGCAGTCTTGCTTTTGAGTTCTGTCATTGTTAAATGCTCTTTAGATTATATAATAGTACTATCATTTTAACATTTAAATCTCTGAACCTAAGTGCCGATTGTAACAACATGTCAGTGTGAAGAAAAAGGTAAAAATTATGTTTCTAACATCACCTATTACCTTCTTATCCCCTGCTGGTGACAATCATCACAAGATTAGAACAATTCAAACAATATAAAAATCATTGCCCTAAGGTGTGAAAAAGAAACAAACAAAAAGTACCTTTGGAAAGGCTAATCCACAAAGGCTATGCAGGGAAGGTAAAACCAGAAATCTATATTGACAATATTCGGACTCAAGCTACAAAAACCAGTGTGAGGAGGTGACAGCCTGCTGACTTCAGCTAGCCTTCTCCAGCAAGGCTATTCAATGCCACAAAAACTTTAAAATTATGTGGCATTTAATAATTGCTGAGATGTGTTATTGCTCACAATATCCTTATAAAGCTTTGTTTATGTAGGGGGGGAAATTCTTCAAATTCTGAATAGCTAGGCAACAAAGGAAAAAGACAGTTTGAGGCTTTACTGATGAAATTAAATATTTATTATTTTTAATTATTTAATTGATTTATTGATTTAATTATATTTCAGACCTTTTAAATATTGGCAGGTTTCTGACTGCCAATTAGTTTTTATGGATTCTTATGTTTAGTCAATACCTTCTTGTCTCCCTTCATTGTCCTCTTCCCATCTCCACTCTGTCCTCCAAATTGATAAACTAAAAAACAAGAATCAGATTATGTCACTGCTATACTCAAAAATCATCAATGGCTCTCCATTATCTTTATATTAAACATAAAATCTTATTCTTCTGCCTTCTGGAATCTGACTCCCATGTACATTTCTAGTTGTAAATCACATTGCTTCTCTTTTTATATCCTTCATTATAATCAAATTGATGAAAAAGGCAGCAAGACAGCTCAGTGCATAGAGTACTAAAATGACCCAAGTTCACACTCGATCTTAATACTTATTAGCTATGTGACCTTGGCCGTATCATTTGACCTCTCTTTGTCTCAGGTTCTTTAACTGTAAAATGTAGATAATAACACCTATAACAATGACAATTGTTGGGATAACCAGATGAAATATTTGCAAAGTTCCTGGCATATAGTAAACAGTATATAAATGCTGATTGATTCTTTTATCTTCTCCACTAACCATTCCTTAGTCACAACATTCTAATGCATTGTGTTTATGTGTTCAAACTGTCCTTCATGTCTGGAATAACCGATTTCCGATTTTTCCATCTCTTCAGACTTCTGGCTTTCTACATAGATACCTCAAGGACTTTCCTGATCACATGACACTCACAACAATCTGTCACACTCGTCATCTTGGCAATAAATTTGTATTGTATTATCCCATGCCCCACTCTTCCTAACTGTTGGTTCACCAAAACAGTTTGGTCTTGGGAAAATTCAAAAAATACATTCTTTCTTTGATTTCTATTGTCCCACTTAGACTTTACTCTGGCAAATCTCAGAATATATAGTTTATGACTTGGCTCCACAAAGGTGAGAAACAAAGAACTTAACTTCTGGGAGCATTGAAGAAAACAAATGAATTCATCAGCCTTTATTTCTTGATATGCACAAATAATACTATAAACTAAAAAGAATAACAAGCCTATAAACAAAATAAATGACACAGAAATTAAATTCCTTTTAATTCAACAAACATGTGTAAATCTTGTTTACTATGTGACAGGCATTGTGCTAATCCCTAGTGATACAAAGACAAAAAGAAAATCATATCTGCCTTCAAGGAACTTACATTTTGCTAAAACATTCTACTTTCAGTGGTATGAGAATCTTTATCCTTTATAACTTGGTATATAAATTTGAATTAGTCCTTTGAGTTATCCATTAGTATAAGCCCTGGAGTTGGAGAAGGAGGAGGAGGAGAAGTAATATACTTACTACAAATAATAATGCACTGTGAGAAGCACTTTAATAATTATTGTCTCATCTGGTCCTCATTAACACCTCTGGGAGGTAGGCATAAATATGCATATTACATCTAGGTTCAAAGCCCTTCAGAGGTTCCATATTGCTTGTTGAATAAAATCCACACTTATGAAACTGATATCACTTCTATATTCACCATAAACCAATTATATAGCACTTTAAGGGATACAAATCATTTCATCATGCTCATGTCTCTTCCAGTTCCAATCCCTCTTCCATTAAGCAGCCAAAGTGATCATTCTACCTCAAAGATCTGACCATGCACTCCATGTCCAATACATCCAGTAAATTCCAATGACTCCATATTACCACCAGGATCAAATATAAGATCTTCTAGTTGGCATATAAAGTCCTTTCTAATCATTTTATAATCTCTTACCCTCTAGAAACTAGACAATCCAACTATACTAATCTGTTTGCTGTTCTTCACACATGAACTTCATTTTCCATCTTTGAGTAAAGGGAAGTCAGCCTTTGAACTGTTTGTTTCATACTTAGAATGACACTGTTTACCTTATCTCTTAGTTTCCATGGTCTTCTTCCAACTCAAATTTTATGTTCTTCAGTAGTCCTTTCCCACCATCTACCACACCAGCTATTTCTGCTTCTGACTTCCCACATCAGTGTCTTCCCTTCTGATATTATCTGTTATCTGCTCTGTATATGTGATGCATTCACATGTTGGCTTCCCCATTAGAATTTTAGCTTCTTGAAAAAAGGGACTATTTTTCCTTTCTCTGTATCCCAATCCTTAGCACAATACCTGACATATAGTAATCACTCAATAAATACTTTCTAATTAATCATATCCCCCCAATAAAAAGCTATGTGAAGTAATTAGTAACAGGTATTGTTATTTCTTTTAGAGTAGGATGCTGAGGCTCAGTCAAATATTTCTATGATACCATCACATTCAAAAAATGATGCTGTAGAGAAAAAAGCCTTGGTTCTGGGGTCAGATGAACTATATAAAGACACTATCTGTCATTTCTTATTACATTTAACCTTGGTCAAAATAGTTTGCCTCTGTATGTATTCTTCCAGTTTCCTCTAAAAATGGAGATAGAGTTGATGAACCCTAAAATCCCTTAGATAATTTTCTATAATCTGCTGTTTTCCACAGTTTAGAAAGATAACACTTTTTGAGCTTTTTTTAAATTCTCTTGTCATACATGTCTTCCATGCATTTATCAAATTGAAATACTTGCTGATTTAGTATAAAGAACTACTTGTTAATCTGATTTTTCTTTCTTTATGCCTTATATAGTCCATTGCCCATATTAGAAGTTTGCTCTTTTTACCCTATTATTATTCTTTAACTTGCTGAAATCCTCCTCATTTTATCCTTCAAAGCCAATTAGTTGTCTTCTAGAAAGTCTTCCCAGATGATTCCAATCTGTATAACATCCCCTTCCCCTATTTCATATAAATCACATTGTTCCATGCCTAACCCACACAGTAAACTCCAGTGTTTGAACCTCTTTTCTACTCTCATATGAGTTTTTTATCATATTAATTTGCATACCATATGTCATGGTTAGATTCTAAGTTGCAAGAAAGCATAGTACATACAAGAAAGTACTATGTATGGAAAATATTCAATGAATATAATTAATATAATTAATAAACTATAGCTTATTAATCCTTATCACCTGTGAGTGATTTGGCACAAAGTTCCATACCCAGTAGGAATCTAATATTTGTTAAACAAATGAATGAATGACAAGATTACAGAGAGATTTATTAATCTATGAATGCACTATCATACTTTCTAAGCCATTCAGATAATTCAGGACTTGGAATAAATTTGAAAGGTCAAGTTCATTTAGTTTGTTAACCAAGTTAACTAAATTTTAGGGAAATGGATTTTTGGCCTGAGTCACACATTATGACTATCAGCATTGATCAGATTACTCAAATAATCTCCCAGTCTCTGTTTTGGGCTCTAAAAAAAGCAGCTGTAAATTGTGAGTAAAGGAGGAAGTAAAGCACTTATTAGTATTGGGGGGATCCGGTAAAGTTGTTAAAGAGTTACAAACTATCCAGGAGCTATCAGTCATTTTTCAGTATAATCAACCTAGATTAAGAGCCTGGAAAAGAATATTCAACGTCCATGTATTATTTTAAATCAGAGTCAGTAACTGCCATGTATTCACCTTACATTAAAGCAGCCTTGCATGCAGCAGTTGCTTTTGGAAACAGAGACAGTCACTACTAAGCAGCTACATCTATGCTGTGACTTGAGGGATATCATGAGGTCAATCCTTTCCAAAAATACTTCCCTGACAGCATTTCAAGGACTATAATTTCACCATTAAAGAGTCATTTCTTTTTGTCTTTTTTTTTTAAAATGTAAATAACCCATATTTCAAGCCTCCAATCTTTAAAGGAAGGAAATCCTTGCTTTCTTGTAGTGTTATAAAGATACTAATATAGAACAAAGGCTGCCCACTGGTTATCCCTTATTCTTACTATGTCTCCAGATCACCTTTTTAACCCTTATATTTCATCAATGACATATTTCACTCAAACACTCCTTCATAATTACTTTCTATTATGTGCTATAATATGGAATGCTATCTTATAGAGGATTAGTTAGCAAGTAACCAAGCAAGGTACAACTGGGGGTTAGAGTAAGTAAGATGCCAGTGGGAAAGAAAAGGTATAAAAAGGAGAATTAGAGAAGGATACCAAAAGACTTGAAAGGAAATTCTTCTACTGATAATAATATAGTAACTCCATTTCACAGGTTGACTACTCCTGACTAGAAACTCATGATTTTATGTAATTTCTGAATCTTTTTCTTATCTAACTTTCAGTCAACATTTGAAAGCATATACTATATCTTGGCAAGTGCAACAGGAAGAGAAGAAAATAGTTTCTCACCTATGAAATGTTAACTCATCTAATTAAATTCTGATTAACTCAGTTTTTATTATTGGTAATACCAAATTTCTCCATTAAAAATAAAACAGAGCACTTAGGTTGATATGAACATGGAATTTATAAAATCAATTCCTCAATCTCCATTTAAATTTTCCTTAATTTATCTTATAAACTTTGAATAGACTTAACTATGGTCTGTAAATGATACTTTTGCCTCTTTTTTTTCCATGCTTTGAATTCATAATTCTGTTCTGTGATTTTTATACCGGCACTTAAGAGTTAGACATGGAGTCAGAAAGTCAGGTTCAAATCCTGTCTCCAACACTAGCCCTATATCCAAGGTCACTTAATTTTCCTGGACCTCAGGCTCCTCATCTGAAAATTGAGGAATTAACAAGAGCTGAAATAAATAATGGGATTGTTATAGCTGGTACATCAAACTCCTCAGCTAAGCCAACCTTTTAAAAGACATATAAAGAAGATAGTAGAAAGGGCACATTACTGAGGATAAATATAAAATAAGGTATGTGTAAAGTGCTTTGCAACTTTTCAAGTGCTATATAAAAGTCTAGCTATTATTATTAAGAATATTAAAATCTTCTAAGATTAATTAGAAATTCTAAAGCCAGGATGAGCTGAACCTGCTCTTATATGCAAAAGGCAATTTAAAAAGCATTTTAGCTATATTAGGAACAAGAAATCAATAAGCGAAAGGAAAGAACTCAGGATAGAAACTATATTGACAATGGAAGGAGATAAAAGGGGTGAGCCTCTCAACTCCAACTTTGTTTCTGTTCTCTTCAATTCAGTAAACACTTATTAAGTGGCTACTACATGCAAGGGATTATGCTAGGACTTGGGGATATACAGGCAAAAACAAAATAATCCCTATCTTTTATGTCATGTCCACAGATATGTAAATATTCAATGAATATGTGATCTCTTCAATGTGGGTATTCCTTCTAATGATGCATATTGAGACCCATTCAGACCTATTAATCTTTTATAGTTCTTAAGCAGGTTCCCTCAGAATTCACTAAGGGGATCCACCTATTATGCTAGAAATTGGGAGATTTCGCATTTTCTCATGACATGAGAATAACAGTAGAGAACGCATATTGCCTATTAATTAGCCATCATTTTCACCATGTATAAATCCTCTTGCTTTTTTCACTCCTATATTTCTTTGATAGATTCTTTATCCCACTTTTTCTCGGTGACATTTATTTTCAATTCTTTGAGCCATAATAATTCCTGACTCTATGCATACAATATCAATACAACACTGGTATTTAAAAATCAGTCTTTATGTCAGAGTGAAATTTAGGATCATTGGTATAATTTTCAATATCTCAAGAGAAACCTATCATACTTACTTCTACTAGTACAATTCTAGGATCAATCCAACCTGTTATCCATTTAGAATCTCTGTCCAAGATAGGTCCTGGTAAACAAATAGATAGGTATTTAACTGCATGTTATAATCTGAATATTTTTCATTAATTTAGTATTTCATATATATATTTAGACCAAACTCTTTTGTGTGGTTGTAGATTTTATCAAGGAGAGGCTGGGCATGGTACACTATGTGCAATCCCACCCAAAAAAGGAGCATTGAAAATAAAACACACCATACATAAGGAACACAGAGGACATAAAAAGAACATGTACATTATTTTTGGTGGAGAAACACTAACAATTATAGGAATGAGAAAAGATCTTGCAAAGGATGTGAGATCTGAGCTAAATCTTAATGGGAACTAGAAATTCCAAGAAGTGTTGTTGAAGAAAGAGTGCATTTCAAGGATTTGGGTGAGCCCCCGTACAGCGATGGTGGTGGAAGTTACAATGTCATGTATATGTAGAATAGCAAATAGACCAGTTTGAATGGGATGTAGAGTAGAGGGGTGGGGAAAGGGGGGAGGATAATATGAAATGAACCCAGAAAAAATAAAGACTTTGTCCTGAAAATATCCATTAAAATTGTTGCCAAGGAATAGAAACACAAAATAAGTAAGTAAATAGTAAGAATATATTTAGTAATTCTCAATGAGTTGAACTAGGCCTGGGGGAAAATGATATACCAGGGTACTACAAAAATAAAGGAAATGATTTCCAAGATATTGGTGATCTTTGAAAGATTATGTAAAATTGAAAGAAATACCATGGATAAGTGCAAGACAGAAATCCCTTTGGTGGGGAATTTGGTCCTTGATGAATAAAGAAACATGTAGTTTGATATAGTTTGGGACTAAAGGTAAGATTTGTATTAATGATAGAGACAAAAGACCCCAAGTTGGTTTTCTTTTTGATCTCCTAATTTTGAATAGTGCTGTCATTGTTATTTTTCCTTTGTACTTTGTATCTGAATTTTGAATTAGAGAAAATATCATCAAAATCCTTTTTGTTGATATGATCAACTGTTGTAAAGAGTCCCCATACCTATAAAAGTGACAACATTACCAAGAAAGATTGGACAAAGAGCTGATTAGTAACAATGATGGAGAGGGAGAATGGGGGAGGGAAGGGAGTGACAGTTCTTCACTTCCATTTCCCCACTTTAGAGAATCAAGGAGAATAATGTCAAATTATGATCCCATGTTTCTGAGTATTACTACCTCAGCACATTTTCACTTCAGTAAATTATACATTTTGATTAATTTTTGGTGTTGATTTCTTATTTGCGTGATTATATTTGGACCAGATTCTTACCATTGAATGTGTTCTTTGATTGAGTAGCTCTTCTTCCTGCAATTTCTCTTCCTTTAGCTATCCAATTTATTTAATTTCTCTATTGAAAAATGCCCCCCATGTCCCTCCTACTTTTCTCCTTTGATGCAAATAATCCAAGATCAGGCATCTCATTAGTTAGTTCAAGACATAATTTCACTACAACTGCTCTTATTTTTCTTATAGACAAAATAACAAAACCTTCTAAACAATTAGAGCTTTTCTCCTCATTAGGAGTTTTTTTAAGGGCTTTATGACTATCTGCTAGGAATATTGTGGAAAGGACTCTTGTATGGGTACAAGATGTACTAGATAGATAGTCTCTGATGTACCTGCCAAGTCTGTGTTTCTGCTATGATGTGATTCTGTAATGAGTCAATGTCAAATTAGAAGGAAACCTCTTTTTCAGGACTCCAGGGATTACCCTCGGCCTTTTACTGCTCCACATTTTTAGTAATAATTTGGATGAAACCAGAGAAGGAATGCTTGAAAATTTTACAGATTAAATGAGCCTTTGAGGAAATATCTACACATTTAAAGACAAAGTCAGGATTTAACAAAGATCTTAATAGGCTGCATTGATGAATCAAATATCACATGATAAAATTCAATAAGGGGAAAATATTTAATTCTAATAAAATAAATTTAAAAATTCAGTTCCAAAAATAAATTTTTCATAAGCACAAGAAGAGACAAGAAAGATTAGACAACATTTATTATTTAAAATAGGAGTCAAGGTTTCCAAGAAAGTCAAAGAGAAATGACCCATATATATCAAAACAGTTATAGCAGTGGTTTTTATGGAAGCAAGTTAATATCCATCAATTTGGGAAGTACCCTAACAAATATTGGTATCTTAATAGGAATATGATTATGTTCCAATGAATCAAAAGACTTCAAAAGCACTTTAGAAGAGTTGTCTGTTCTGTTACAGATGATTCAGAAACCAGAAAATAATATATACATTAACCACACATATGTAAAGTAAAACAGCCTTAAAAAAAACAAAATTCAGATCAGCATAGTAGTCAATATTTACTCTATAAGTCTGTACATAAAACATCTCACTTGATAGAGAAGTGGTGAACTAGAGGTGCAGAATGTTTATACTAAACACAAATTGAACTGAGTGCTATGTTCTTTAATTATAAAGCAAATTTTGTGGAATCCATTACTAAACTGCATGATTCAATCTATAGATGCTGTTGATATTCATGAAAAGGAAATGTTCATATGGAAAGGAATAAATGAGAAAAGTTCCTTAGAATAAGGAAGATTTGAAGAATTTGAATTGGTCAAAAAGAAAAAGGGATTCTAGGCAGGAGACTATCAGAAGAACAAAACATAGAAGTAAGAATGATCATTCTATTTATGTTTTTAATTTTCAACCCTACCTCCTTTACTTACTCCTTCATGATACAAACAGGCTTATGCTTTCCCCACATTTTAAGTCCCTGTCCTGTCTCTTCACTCATTTTCAATTAAACTCCTGGAAAAAGGTTATCCACACTAATTAACTCTATTTCATCTCCTGTCAATCATTTCTCAGCCCCTTGAATTCTATCATCCAATTTCATCCCTCAACTAAAACTGCTCCCTCCAAAGTTACCAGGGATTTGTAAAAACCAAATCCAATGTTCTTTTTTAAATCTTGATCCTTTTTGACTTCTCTGCAACATTTGACTATTTTCCATTTTTCCTCCCAATAATCTCTCTTCTTTTGGCTTTCATAAAGCTATTACCTCTTGAATGTCTTCCTCTCTCCTTTTCAATCTACTTTGCTAATTTTTCATTCATGTTTCATCGATGAAGGTATACCTACCCCAAGACGCTCTTCCTGGGCCTTCTTGTCTGTCTCTGAAGTCCCTCCCTCAGTGAAATTTTGAACTCCTATGAATCCAATTATAGCCTCAATGCAGATGACTCCCAAAAATATATACCTATATCCAGCCTTTATGGATTTCTGAATACCAGTCATGTATCAGCAATATCATGCTGAAAATTTCAAATATGATGTCCTGTATCTCAAACTCAATGTGTCTAAAATAAACTTCATTGTCATTTTCTCCAGAGAATTCCCTCTCGATCATTTTTCTGTTTTAAGTGTATGCCATGCTTCTAGACACTGAGATTCACAGATTTCAGCTCTTCACTCTACCTAAGTACTTTTATCTAATCAGTTGACAAATCTTCTCAATTCTACTGCCAAAAAACCAAGCATCTGTTCCCTTCACTGAACTAGACACCTTTGCTCAAGCTCTCTTAATCTCTCCTATGGACTAACAAAATAGCTTCTTAATTGGTCTTAAGCTTCAGTCTTTTCCAATTGCTGCCAAAAAAGATATTCCTAAAGCATAACTCTGACTATGTTACTTCCCTGCTCAGAAAGCTGTACAGCAGATTCCTATTAATTCTATGATCAAACACTAATTCTTATTTAGCATTTAAAACCCAATGGGACATCATCTTGTTTTCCGTGTTTCCATACATTATTTCCTTTCTTATATTATGCTGTTCATTTATTTTAGTCATGTCTGACTCTCTGTGACCACATTTGGGGATTCCTTATCAAAAATACTATAGTGGTTTGCCATTTCCTTCTCCATCTCATTTTACAGATGAAAAAACTGAAGCAAATAGGGTTAAGAAACTTATCTAGGGTCACATGTCTGAGGTCAGATTTGAACTCAGGCAAATGAGTCTAGGAAGACTCGGAACCTGAATCACTGAGTCACTTACCTGCACACACACTGTAAGTTCCACCTAAACTAACCTTGCTGTTTTTCATATATATATACAACACTCCATCTCCAATTTCCACCCACTGATCAACAAGAATTTATTAAGCAACTACTATTTGCCAGGGATATAAATTTAAAGGTAAAAACAGCCCCTAAACTCAAGGAGGTTAAGTTCTAGAATGTGTGCATATGTATATATGTATTTATGAACAACATTCAGAACAGACATTGATAATCTTGTGAAGAAACACAGAAACAGCTGAAAAGATCCTGAAAGACCTCATACCAATGTCCACTTGATTTGAAATTTATAGGAAACCAGCAAGCCCAAGCATCTTATTTAGAAGAGGAAGTATATACCAGGCAAGGAAAGAGCAAATACACAGGCACAGAGATGAAAGATGCAATGTTTTATATAAGAAACATCTAGAGGTGAATTGATTGGATTGTAGATTGTGTAGAAGGAAGTAATTTTTAATAAGGGTAGAAAGGTAGGAGGGAGCCAGGTTATAAACTGAGGAAGTTATATTAATAATAGGTAATAGGAAACTAATAGAATTTATTGAATAGGAAATGAAGACCTGAACTAAGTTAGAGGCTACAAAAGTAGAAAAAAAAAAAAGGTGGGGCAGTATTTCTCTGTAATTTAGAACTCCTGGTACCTAAAATGTTCCACTTCCTTTCCTACACTCTAGGGTCTAGAGATCCATTCAAATCCCAGCTCAAGTAATATTTGCTAGAAGTTTTCCACACCCCTTCTCCTCCCCAACTGCTGCTCCCTAAAATGTATTTATTAATGAAACCCTTAGGTGTCACTGTAGAGCCTATTCTTACTCCCGTCTTTCCCAACCAGAAGAGGGATAAATCGAAAACTTCCCAGAAAGCTGTCATTCTGCCTTCTGAGGGAGCTGGAGAGGGACTTTCTTCTCTAAACCCCAATCCTCCCAAACACTGCACACCTTGCTGCTTATGCCTTCCGAGAGAAATCCTGGGTCAGTGTAGGGTGAGAAGGGAGTGAAATCTAATGAAATTGGCCCTGAGAGAGAGAGAAACAGACCATTTTATATTGGGAGCTACTTTGTTTTTACTGAGAAAATAAAACCAAAGCTGGCCTGATGTTGCCCCTTCATGATTGTTTAAAACTAATAATAATAATGATAAAAACACTGGTGGAAAACAGAGTTCAGACATTTATTCCTGAGGAACCAGTTCCACTGTTCCATCTTTGCTGTATACCATACACAATGAAATGCACTTGTTGGGGATCAAATACATAGAGGGGAGAGAAGAGAGAGGGATACACTTATATCCTAGAAAACAGCCCTTAAGGTTTGCTCCTTAAACAAACAAGTAGGTGGAAAGGAGAAAGAAGAACTTGGAGAAATAAACTGCACTGGGCTTCTCCTGGGTACCAGGAAGCACAACCAGAATTCATTTGTCATGAAATCCAAATCAGAGACCACTGAGCAGACACTATCAGACATTACTTCAAATCAGCTCAGGGTCTTAAACAGCAACTCCTCTTTGTTCTTTAGCACTACCCTGGTCCTTGCTTCATCATCTATCTACCTCCCTCATTCCCTCTCTCTCTTTCTTTCTGTCTTCTTTACTCCCCCTCCTCTTCTCTCACTTTCTCTATCTCCCTCTTCTTCTCCCTCTCCCTCTTCCTCCTTCTCTCTTCCTCCCTCCCCCTCCTTTCTTCTTCTTCTTCTTCTTCTTCTTCTTCTTCTTCTTCTTCTTCTTCTTCTTCTTCTTCTCCTTCTTCTCCTTCTTCTCCTTCTTCTCCTTCTCCTTCTTCTCCCTCTTCTTCTCTCCTCTCCTCTCTCCTCTCTCTCTCTCTCTCTCTCTCTCCATGTTTGCTTTCATTTTTCTTCATTTCACTTTTCTTCATTTAGTTTCGCGTGTAGTATGAATATGACCATTTGATTGATTAGGAAAGAAGTCTTGGTTTCTTTGTATTAAGGCAAACAAGACTTCAGTAATTTACACCCTAAGGAACCAGTTTGTGATAGAAGAAAAACTACCTTCTATATTGTTGATACAAAAAGTAGCCAGATCAATTTAGAAAATCTCATTAGGATTATTAAGTAATACTTTCAAATGTGAGGGTTTTTTTTGAAATTTTTCTTACTAATAGACTATCTTAAACATTGTAAGAATAATAGCGTTTATTTGCTGCTTGTTGCTAAGTGCTTTGATAAGCGTTATATCATTTAATACTCAGAATCACCCTGGGAAATAGGTACTATTATTACCCATATTTTATAGATAAAGAAACTGAGGCAGACAGAGATTAAGTGACTTTTCCAGGATCACAGATTGGTATCTAAGGCCAGATTTAAATTTAGGTGTTCTCTTTGTTTTTCCCCTTGTATTTTCAGCAGAGAGACCAGCCTGATTAGAATACTGAATTTATTTTGTATTCCAGTAAGTGAAGACCTTTTTTAAAATTTTTGGTTTGTTTTTGGAAATTAATATGGCAGAAACTAGGCATGGACCCACACTTAACACTGTACACCAAGATAAGATCAAAATAGATTTATGATTTAGGCATAAAGAACGAGATTATAAATAAATTAGACGAGCATAGGATAGTTTACCTCTCAGACTTATGGAGGAGGAAGGAATTTGTGACCAAAGAAGAACAAGAGATCATTATTGATCACAAAATAGAAAATTTTGATTATAACAAATTAAAAAGATTTTGTACAAACAAAATTAATGCAAACAAGATTAGAAGGGAAGCAATAAACTGGAAAAAAATATTTTACAGTTAAAGGTTCTGATAAAGGTCTCGTTGCCAAAATATATAGAGAATTGACTAATTTATAAGAAATCAAGCCATTCTCCAATTGATAAATGGTCAAAGGATATGAACAGACAATTTTCAGATGATGAAATTGAAACTATTTCTACTCATATAAAACGGTGTACCAAATCACTATTGATCAGAAAAATGCAAATTAAGACAACTCTGAGATACCACTACATATCTGTCAGATTGGCTAAGATGACAGGAAAAGATAATGATAAATGTTGGAGGGGATGCGGGAAAACTCGGACACTGATGCATTGTTGGTGGAGTTGTGAACGGATCCAACCATTCTGGAGAACAATTTGGAACTGTGCTCAAAAAGTTACTATTGGGTTTATATCCTAAAGCGATATAAAAGAAGGGAAAGGGACTTGTATGTGCCAAAATGTTCGTGGCAGTCCTTTTTGTAGTGGCTAGAAACTGGAAAATGGATGTCCATCAATTGGAGAATGGTTAGGTAAACTGTGGTATATGAATGTTATGGAATATTATTGTTCTGTAAGAAATGACACCAAGATGATTTCAGAGAGGCCTGGAGAGACTTACATGAACTGATGCTAAGTGAAATGAGCAGAACCAGGAGATCATTATACACATCAAAAACAATACTGTATGAGGATGTATTCAGATGGAAGTATATATCTTCGACAAAGAGATCCAATTCATTTCCAATTGATCAATGATGGACAGAATCAGCTACACCCAGAGAAGGAACACTGGAAAATGAAAGTGGACTACTTGCATTTTTATTTTTCTTCCCAGGTTATTTTTACTTTCTGAATCTGATTTTTCTTGTGTAACAAGAGAACTGTACAGATCTGTACACATATATTGTATTTAAGATATACTTTAGCATGTTTAACATGTATGAGACTGCCTGCCATCTAGGGGAGGGGATAAAGGGAGGGAAAGGAAAATTTGGAACAAAAGTGAGTGCAAGGGACAATGTTGAAAAATTACCCATCCATATGTTCTGTCAGTAAAAAGCTATAATTTTTTAAATGATTTGTTTTGAAATAGCATTTTATTTCTTTCCCACCTGCATGTAAAGACATTTCAGCATTCATTTTAATTAAAATTTTTATTTAAAAAGATAAAAAATTAAAATAAACTAAAAATAGAATTGTTAACGGACAAGTAAATTGAAAGAAAAACAGGGTATCACTACAAAGATGCCCAAATAATCAATTAACAAAAATCATGTATTAAGCTGTCACTCTGTGTCTGCTACCATAAACAGACCAGGATTCTCAGGGGTTTTTGATCCTTAAAAGGGGTACAGATTGACTGCTCCTAAAGGCTACAATTTATTTGAGGTTTTGATTTCTTCCTAAATTGTGGTTAAGGACCCCGAGGTAAAACTAACATGCCCATTATTCCCTCATGAGATAATGGTATTATCATACCATTCTCCATACTCCATTGACTATCCCAAAGTCCAACAATACATAGTTTACATAAATTATTAATTTATATAGAAGTGAAAAGCCATCTGAAAGGGCCAAATATTAGAACTCATTTATTACTCTCAGAGACATTTTATGCCATTAATAGATTATTTTACCAAATGGTGGTGGTAGTGATGATTAGCATTCATTTTTAAAAGATTTTGAATTCCAACTTTTTCTTCTTCCCTCCCCTCCCCAGTTCCAAAAGTGGTAGACTATTTAATTTAGGTTATATGTGTACTATCATATAAAACATATTTTCTTATTAATTATAATTATAAAAGAAAAAAAACAAATCAAAAGAAAAACTTGAAGAAGAATAAAGTTGTTGTTAAGGACTATGCCTAGGTGAAGAGGCAGGTCAATTCTCCAAGTCTTTAGGGTCTTTAAATTTAGATTAATTTAGTAACTGAGTTGTATCTCCAGCAGCCACTAGCAGGTGGCTCCTGTATTACAACATAAAGTGACAAAAGCATGTTTAAATCAGCATTCAGAATCTATCAATTCTTTTATCTGATTATGGATAGCATTTTCCTCCATGAGTCCTTTGTATTTGTCTTAAATAGTTGTATTGCTGAGAAGAGCTGAGTCATTCATAGCTGATCATCACACAGTGTTGCTGATACTATGTACAATATTTTCCTGGTTCTGTGCATTTCACTTTCATGAGTTCTTATCTTCCCTGGCTTTTCTGAAATCTGCCTTATTTTGAATAATAATATTCCATTATATCCATTTATCACAGCTTTTTTCAGCCACTCCCCAATTGGTGGGCATTCTCTCAATTTTCATCCAATATTTTGTCACCACACAAAGGATTGTTATAAATGATTTTGCACATGTAAGTTATTTTCTCTTTTATTAATCAATTTTTTGGGATATAAACTTAGTAGTGGTATTGCTAGATCAAAGGAAATGCAAATTTAGTTGTCCATAAGACAGAGTTCCAAATTGTTCTCCAGTATATTTGGATCAATTCACAACTCTATCAATGATATATTAGTTTACCAATTTTCCCATATCTTTTCCAACATTTATAATTTTCCTTTTTATCATATCAATCTGATAGGTGTGATATAGTACCTCAGATTTGTTTTAGTTTGCATTTATCTAACCAAAAGTGTTTAAAGGCACTTTTCATATACCTTTAGATAGTTTGATTTCATATGAAAACTACCTATTCATAGCATTTGACTATTTATCAATTGGGGAATGAATTATATTATAAATTTGACTCAGCTTCCTACATAATTGAGAAATGAGGTCTATTAGAGACACTTGCTGTAAAGATTGTTTTCCTGCTTTCTGTTTTCCTTCTATCTTGATTACGTTGGTTTTGTTTGTGCAAAACCTTTTTAACTTAGTAAGATCAAAATTATCTATTTGATATTTCATAATGTTAGAAAACATTTTATCTCTTTTTTGATCACAAACCTGTAACAATGTTTTTTTAGAATTTGGATATGTGCAAAAATGTTTGTGGCAGCCCTTTTTGTAGTGGCAAGAAACTGGAAACTAAGTGTATACCCATTGATTGAATAGTGGCTGAATAAGTTATGGAATATTATTGTTCTATAAGAAATGATCAGCAGGATGATTTCAGAGAGGCTTGAATAGACTCACATGAACTGATGCTAAGTGAAGTGACTAAAACTAAGAGAACTTTGTACACAGCAACAATAGGATTATACGATGATCAGTTCTGATGGACATGGCTCTTTACAACAATAAGATGATTCAGGCCAGTTCCAATGGTCTTGTCAAGAGAGTCATCGGCACCTGGAGAAAGGCCTGTGGGAATGAGTGTGGATCACAACACAGTATTTTCACTCTTTTTGTTGTTGCTTGCTTGAATTTTGTTTCTTTCTCATTTTTTTCCTTTTTTATCTAATTTTTCTTGTGCAGCATAATTGTGGAAATATGCATAGAAGAATTGCACATGTTTTAACATATATTGGATTACTTGCCTTCTAGCTGAGGGGATGAGAGAAAAGAAGGGAAAATTTTGGAACACAAGGTTTTGCAAGAGTGAATGTTGAAAATTATGTATGCGTATGTTTTGAAAATAAAAAAAGCTTTAATAAAAAATAAATAAATGCTAAAAATGTAAAAAGAAAGAATTTGGATGCTGTATTACTTGGTGCATATACACTATTGTTAATATTACTTCCTTGCCTAGTACCTTTTAGTAATATGCAGTTTTCTTTCTTATCTCTTTTAATTAGGACTATTTTTGGACTAATTAGGACTAAATAGGACTATAAATTAGGACTTTTGCTTTGTCTGAAATTAGGATTGCTACTTCTGCTTCTTTTTTTTTTTAACTTAAGCTGAAAGAAGTAGATTCTGCTCCAGCCCCTTACCTTTATTCTTCATGGGTCTGTCTGCTTTAACTATATTTCTTACAAACAACATATTGTAGGATTCTGCTTTTTAATCCACTCCACTATTCTCTTCCATTTTGGACATTTCATACCATCCTAATTCATATTTATCATTACTTACTTTGTATTTCCATCTATCCATCCTATTTTTCTTCCTATTTGTCTTCTCTCTCCTTTCCTTTTTTTTCCTCAATAGTGTTTGGCTTCTGTCTATCCACCCCTGTTGGCCCTCCCTTCTGCCTGTCCTTATCCCACATTTTTACTTGATCGCTTTCTTTCTTACTTTTCTGTCAAATAAGATTGATGTCTATATTCAACTGATTTTGCTTATTATTCCCTTTTTAAGCCAATACTGATGAGAGTAAAGTTCAAGTGATGTGTATCACCTACCCTCCAATTTTTCCCTCCAATAGGTTTTTCTTGCCTCTTCGTGTGAAATAATTTTCCCCATTCAATGCCTCCCTTCCTTCTATCCCCACGTGCACACTTCTTTCTCATTTTTTCATTTTTTATGTCATTTGCTCAAACTCACCTTAAACCCATACCCTCTATTTATGTTTAGTCCTTCTAGCTACACTATTAGTGGTACAATTTTTAAGACTTACAAATGTCTAAAATAACTGTTGACAGTACAAAATATTTGGGAATCTATCTGCCAAGGGAAAGTCAGGAACTATATGAACAAAATTACAGAACACTTTGCACACAAATAAAGTCAGATCTAAACAATTGGAAAAATATCAAGTACTCTTGGATAGGTGGAGCGAATATAATAAAGATGACAATACTACCTAAAATAATCTATTTATTTAGTGCTATATCAATTAAACTCCCAAGAAACTATTATACTGACCTAGAAAAAAACAAAATGAAATTCATCTAGAAGAATAAAAAGTTAAGAATTTCAAAGGAATTAATGAAAAATGCAAATGAAGGTGGCCTAGCTGCATTAGATCTAAAACTATATTATAAAGCAGCAGTCATCAAAACCATTTGGTACTAGCTAAGAAATAGAGTAGTTGATCAGAGGAATAGGTTAGGTTCACAGGACAAAATAGTCAATGACTATAGCAATCTAGTGTCTGACAAACCCAAAGACCCTAGCTTTGGGGATAAGAATTCACTATTTGACAAAAACTGCTGGGAAAATTGAAAACTAGTATGGCAGAAATTAGTAATTGACTCACACCCAACACCATCTACCAAGATAAGGTCACAATGGGTTCATGATCTAGATATAAAGAATGATATTATAAACAAATTAGAAGAACATAGGATAGTTTACCTCTCAGATCTGTGGAGGAGGAAGGAATTTATTGTCAAAGAAGAACTGGAGATCATTACTGATGACAAAATAGATAATTTTTATTATATTAAGTTAAAAAGATTTTGTACAAACAAAACTAATACAGACAAGATTAGAAAGGAAGCAGTAAACTGGGAAAACATTTTTACATTCAAAAGGTCTTATAAAGGCCTCATTTCTAAAATACATAGAGAATTGACTCAAATGTATAAGAATTCAAGCCATTCTCCAATTGATAAATGGTCAAAGGATATGAACAATTTTCATATGAAGAAATTGAAACTATTTCTAGTCATATGAAAAGGTGTTCCAAATTATTATTAATCAGAGAAATGCAAATTAAGACAACTCTGAATTACCACTACAGATCTCTCAGTTTGGCTAAGATGACAGAAAAAGATAATGACAAATGTTGGAGGGCATGTGGGAAAACTGGGACACTAATACATTGTTGGTGAAACTGTGAATGGATCCAACCATTCTGGAGAGCAATTTGGAACTATGCTCAAAAAGTTATCAAACTGTACATACCCTTTGATCTAGCAGTGTTTCTCCTAGGCTTATATCCCAATGAGAGCTTAAAGGAGTGAAAGGGACCCATATATTCAGCCCTTTTTGTAGTGGCAAGAAACTGGAAAGAGAATGTATGCCCATTAATTGGAGAATGGATTAATAAATTATGGTATATGAATGTTATGAAATGTTATTGTACTGTAAGAAACAACCAGCAGGATGATTTCAGAGAAGACTGGAGAGATTTGCATGAACTAATGCTAAGTGAAATGAGCAGAATAAGGAGATGATTATACACATAAACAACAAGATTATACAATGATCAATTCTGATGGATGTGGCTCTCTTCAACAATGAGATGATTCAGGCCACTTCCAATGATCTTATGATGAAAAAAGTCATATACATCCAGAGAGAAGAATGTGGGAACTGAGTGTGATTCTCAATATAGCATTTTCATTCTTTTTGTTGTTATTTGCTTGCATTTTATTTTACTTCTCTCTTTTTTACTAGTTTGATTTGATTTTCTTTATTTTTCTTGTGCAGCATGATAATTGTTTAAATATGTATGCATATATTAGATTTCACATATATTTTGACCATGTTTAACATATATTGGAATATTTGCCATCTAGGGGAAGGCATGAAGGAAGGGGGAGGAAATTGGAACACAAGGTTTTGGAAGGGCTAATGTTGAAGAATTGTCTACCCATATGTTTTGAAAAATAAAAAGCTTTAATAAAGAAAAAAAGAAATACAAATGTCATCTTCCCATATAGAGCTATAAACAGCTTAACTCCATTGCATCCCTTATATTTTTTTTCCCTTTCTAGGATTCTCTTAGGTCTTAATTTTGAAGGTGAATAATTTTTTTGGTTCACTTCTGGTCTTCTCCTTATGAAAACTTAAAATCGTTCCATTTTATTGAATGATTATTTTTTCCTTAAAATATTATGCTTAATTCCACCAAGTAAATGATTCTTGGTTGTAGTCCTAGCTTTTTTTGCCTTCTAGAATATCATGTCTCATTACCTCTGATTCTTTAATGTTACAGCTGTGAAGTCTTGTGTAATCCTGATTGTAGTTCCCTTTTCTTTCTGGCCACTTATATTTTTTCATTGACATGATAATTCTGTAATTTGACCATAGTATTCCTTGGAGTTTTTATTTTAAGATCTCTTTCCTTAGGTGATCAGTGAATTCTTTAATGACTATTTTGCCTTCTGATTCCAGGAAATCAGGGCAGTTTTCTTTGGATAATTTCTTGAAAGATGCTGTTCAAGTTCTGCTTTTGATAAGGTAGTCCATTGATTCTAAGATTAACTCTCCTGTATCTGTTTCCAGGTCAGTTTTTTTCCTGAAATATTTTGCATTTTCTCCTATTTTCTCATTATTTTGAGTTTATTTAATTGATTCATAGAATCACTAGTTTTCAGTTGCCTATTTCTAACTTTTAAGCATTTGTTTTTTCTTAATTAGCTTTTGTAGTTCCTTTTCCCTTTGACCAATCTACTTTATAAGCAGTTGTTCTTTTCCCAAGCCACTGACTCTTTTAAAATAATTATCTTGCAGGACTCTCGTTTCTTTTTCCAATTTTTCCAATTTACTTGATTTTTTTTTATCTTTTTCTTTACTTTCTTGTAAATTGTTGTTTGTTCTCTGCTGCTTATATTTTGTACTTTATTCTTTTCCCCTTTTATCCCCCTTACCACCCCAAGCAGGCTATAATTTAAAAAGAATATATTTATGTATACATACATAGATATAGATACAAATACACATACATATCTTTCCTATCCCTGCTGACTGTTTGCTTTAATTCTGCTCCAAACCTGCCTTGCTACTTAACCTCCCCCCATCCATGGATCCCTCCTTTGTCTTCTTCCCACATCTTATGCTTCATGGACTACCCATCCCTCCTTCCTTATTTCTTTATAGATTTTGGAGGGTGCTATATCCTTCATGGGATATACGTAGTATTGTCTATTTACCCATTCCTGATGTGAGTAGGTTTTCAGAACGATAAGCTTTCTTCCCCCTTCCAAAGCCTCTGTGTCTATTCTTCTTCTGCACATCATTTGGTATGACATAATTACTATTCTTACCTAAAACTTTGCCGCAATCTTTCTTTTGAGCTGTTATATTGTTGATGTCAATCTTAAACATATGGTATTCTTTTGCCATGTAAAAACACACATACAAATAGTTTGTCTATGTCAAGTTTCTGTGAAATCTTTGATATTGGCTAATAAATTTGTTAAATTTTCTATAATGTTCAGGTTTGGTTGATAGAAATTCCTGAAAATCTGCAAGTTGGTTGAAGTCCATTTTTCTCATGTAATATTATAGATACTTTTGCTGGATATGATATTTTTGGCCACAGCCCTAGTTCTTCTTTTGATTGTTGATCGATATGCTTCCAGGACCTGCAAACTTTTATTGTCACTACTGATAAGTCCTGTGCAATTCTAATTGTAGCTCCAACATATTTGAATTGTTTTTACTTTTTGCTTGCAAAGTTTCCTCTTTGATCTAAGGATTTAGAAATTTGACAATAATATTCCTGTGCGTTTTCCACAAACGATCTCTTTGAGGTGGTGATTGATGGATCTTTTTTTCTATTTCTACTTTCCCCTCCTGTTCTATCACTCCAGGACAATTTTCTTAGATTATTTCTTGCATTATTGTGTCAAGGTCCTTTATGGTCACAACTTTCAGGCAATCCAATAAAAATAAATAAATTATAAATTCAATGTATAAGAATATAAATTATTCTTATATTTTCTCTTCTTGATCTGTTCTCCAGTTCTGTCTTTTTTCTTATAAAATGTTTATCACCCTGTTCTACTTTCTCATTCTTTATATTCTCTTTTGTTATTTCTTGGTCTCTCATAGTTTCACTGCCTTCCCCTTGCCCAATTCTAATTTTCAAATAGTTATTTTTATCTTTGAGACTCTATCTCTTTTTCTACTTAGTTATCTATTTTTTCCATAATCTTGTTTTTCTTGGATGGCTTTATTTTTATCTTTTTACTTTTCCCTCAATGTCTCTCATTTGATTTTAAGTTTTTTTTTAAGTTCTTCTATGAATTCTTTCTGAGCAGGTAACCATTTCATGTTACTCTTTGGGATAGAAGCTTTTTTTACTTCAATGTTCTCCTCTGGAGATGAACCCCAATCTTCCCTGTTCCCATAGTAGGTTTCTATGGTTGGGTTCTTTCTTCTTTGCAGGCTTTTTTTTAATGAGATATTAGTATAAGCATCTAGTTTTGGAGTGAAGGGATGATGTCTCTGGCTTCACCTCAGCACTCTCCTCTGACCAGGAACCCCAAACCAAGAGCTCCATCCTCCACTAAATGCCTGAAGCCAGCAGAATCCCTGTCCCACTGCCTCTGTTCTCACTGAGTATTCTGGTTTCTTCTTGCCTAGGGCCATGGTTCTGCAGAATATCTGGGTCTGGCCTTCTTAAACAGCCAAGTTTAATTCAGTTCTCCAGCACTCATATCCTAACTCCTCAAGTTGTCCTGCAGGTGGAAGTCCCTGTGGTTGTTGCTGAGGCTTCAATGATACTAATGATACCCAGCTAACCTCAAAGCTCCCCACTTGATGTTCCTGCAGAGATAGCCCAGAGGTGTTTGCATTTCAAACTGGTTAGTCCCTGGCCTGGGTCTTTCTTTGGATCTTCTAGGATTGTATCAAGAGGACCTCTGTTCAGCCCCAAGTTTTATTGATTTTTCACCAATGTATTGTTCACTTTAAGGCACAAATTTGGTCTATTTGTGGGGAAAATCTGGAGAGCTTGAAATTTAGCAACCTATTCCCCCATCTTCTCTTCCTTGATTTTAAATTCCTTTAGGAACTCTTCTATGAGTGAGATTGAGATTATTTCTTGTTTTTCTCTGGTATTTTTCCCATAGATAGACTTTGTTGCCCTCTTCTGTGGTTTTGTCTTGATCTTCTCTTTACCATAATAACTTTCTGTAGTCAGATTTTTTTTTGTTTGTTTTTGCTCATCTTTTTTAGCCTTGTTTCATTATTTTAAAATTTGAGCTCTGTTCCCAGGGTGGAAATGAAACTGTCTGACTTCTTGTGCTGTGGGTGCAGGCTGTTTACCTGTTTACACTGATGTTTCCTGGAGGCTCCCAGGGGATCCTCATATCTGGTACTGCATGGGGTAGCTGGCAGTGCTGGAAGCCACTGTAGGGAAATATTGTGCTGAATTGAAGTCCTAGTGCTGGTGTCTGCCATGTGCAGAGGTCAGTGGGATGTTTTCTGTATTTCCCAGAAGTTATACTAAAACATGTGGCAGTCTGGCTACTGCAAGTTGTCTGTTTACCTAGGATTATGATAAAGTATGTGCCTGATGGAGTCTATCATTCTCCTGACTTTGCTGAGGCACATGGAGAAATGCTGATATTGATATTTGCCTATTGCACTTCACTGGGGCTCAGGATCTCCCACTGGTTTGCTAAGGTGGGACTTGTTTCTGGCTTGCTAGAATACTTCCTATTCTTGATTGCATTTCCCTTTTAACCCACTGGGAAAGACATTTCTTGTTGATTTTCCCAAACTTCTTGAACTAAATTCTTGTTTCACCTAGTCTTTTTTGCTGGCTCTGCTCTTCTGGAACTTGTTCTTGGATGTTATTTTATTGTTGTTTGGATATGAATATGGGAGATTTATGACAATTTACTGCTTATTCTACGATCTTGGTTCCTGGAAATTGTGAGATTTCAGTTTTAAAAGACTGAATCCAAGTTTAACCCTAATCTAATAGAATGGAGGTGTTATGAATATCAACATCAAAAAATCATTTATTAAATGTCTAGATACACATAAATAACATAACTCTATATCAATGATTTAACCTTGTCATCATTTATTGAATAAGTCCTATACACACAATGCATAGCTACTCCCTTGAACATGTCTAGATGCTCTAAGGGAAATTAGATTACTGACAGTCTATGGTGATAGAACACAGTGCAAAATTAATGTATCATAGTTAAAGTCAGACTGTGTAAGACCAAAAATGCTTTTTGAATAAACATATTCATTTGGCTCTTTAAAAGAAATGAACAAACCATCTGCCCAAACAATGTTCTCTTTTGAAAGAGAACTTCATAGAAAAGACCAGAATAACATTTTTACACTCTCAGGCTCTGAAAATAGGAAATAAATCTCAGATTTTCCATGGATCACACAATGAAGAATATGAGACTTTACAGAAAACATTAGGAAGAAGTAAGATCTTGTGGTTTACAGCTCAGATTTCTCCTGGGATTTGAGACATGACCCTCCAGGAGCCCTATAAGGAAGTATTGTCTCTGAACTTCACAGGTAAATAAGAGTTGAAACAGGATATTACTGTGAAAGGAAACTTAATCAGTTACAGAGGCCAACTCAGCTGGACAACCACTTCAGGAGCCCATGTAAAATAGCCATAAGTTGAGATCATTTTGTAAACACCCTTCTTTTCCTTTTTCTCACTGTATCCTCATGAGTAAAAATTTTCCAACTGCTACTAAAGCTTCCTGTGCTTGAGTTTCTTTGAAGTGCAGTGAGTATCAGTGACTTGCCTCCATGGAGTCTTTTAGTCAATTAAATTAGAATTTTCAAGAAATAACTTAGAGATCTCAGTTGTCCATGTGAGAAATCCTTGCTTATCTGCATGCATACCTAGATTAATTAACTGAACTTCATGAATAAAGCAAGTAACAGAAATAATTTATTTAAAACAAATACAGAAACTCATCATTTGTGAGAAATAAAAGAGAGAGTCCTATCTCATAGGGGAAAAAATCATGTATTTTTTTAATTCATCTATTTTAATAGTATTTAAATATACTCCAAATTTGCTGCATATATAGCCAGAATCTGAGGATATCTATATTTAAAATATAGGTCTTATAGTAACAAAATATTAAGTTTAATTATTTTTATTTTTAATGTTTAAAGTGTTAAAAAACACACACACACACACACACTTTGAGGTTTGCCGCCCACTCCCTGGTTCTCTATGGGCAATGAATTTAGTAATATAATCCATCAAGAAAAGTTTATATGTAACCCTCTATTTTCAATTATCTCCTAGTAGTGTGGGTTATAGGGATGGACACTTGAGATAGGGATTTATGAAGGATTAGTATTCCCTTTCTGCCACAAATTCCAAATTTTTCACTATTACCCTAACAATCTACTACTTTACATGAATATGTATCAAAAAATGGAAATTTTTCCATTCATCTTCATAATGTAATTCACCTGGAACAAATAGGAAAATACTGTACTGATTTCCAAGACTTAATACTAGAAACTACATGTAGGAATCACTTAATCTTTATCCACACAATTTTTTTCACCTTCCAATTGACTTATCTCACTATTCATAGTTCTCCAATCCATGAATTCTTTCACTCAGGCTGGCCTCTTAGAAAATCTAACACTATCGCCATATACAATGAATTAGAGATCAAATTGACAAAAAGTAAAACTTCAGATTTCAGCCTTGGCCACCTTGGATTTATACTGGCCTTCCAGAAACTGTAAAGTTTGGTTTATCTTCACAACTCTTCTGTCTATATACATTGTTGTACTGCCATCATTTCCAAAGCTATCCACTAGGCATACAAGGTCCTCATGTCTCCCAAAACTCCCCACTTTTGCCTATCCAGAAATCTGAGCAGAAGTTTTAGAGTAAAAGGATATGAGTTTGAGGAAATTGTGAGAATTGTGTGAATCAAACTGACTCCAACTTGTAAATCAGTTCTGAAGCTAACACGTTTCCTTTCTATTCAATTATGGATCTACTTTGATTTCTATCTAGTGGGGAAACTTTATTCAATTATGAGTATCTGCGAAAATTTTATTGCATTATTTGAACTTAGCTTTGGGTAGCTGGCAAACTGGATAATCTCTATCTATTGTTTAAAAATCTTCAACCAAGAACCTGTGTTATGCTGATCAGAAATGCTGTCCAAAGACTGATGCAAGGATTTTTCTCACATTATATAGTTCAAAAACCTCAGATGTCTTATTGAAAAATGACCCCATGCTAATAAATCAGTTAATAATTTGATCTTTGATCCTTTGATTGCATAAAGACATTTGGTGGAGGTGGAACTTCCTCCTCCCCCACCTTCTTCTGATTTCAGGGAATTGTCCCTTTTCACACTCTCATTCCTAAATTAGAGAACTTTTCATTTTTCTTCCAACTAGAAATCAGATTGACTCATTTTGTATCCTCGTTAACTATTTTCTTTTAATTAATATAAATCTCTCATATTTAGGGTTCAGTACCAAGCTGAGAAGACCTGGTCACAATTTTTTATGCAATTGGATACATTGTTTCAGTAGAGTAAAACTGATAAGCTCAAGAGTTCCAACTTTTGTTTCCGCAGTTATTTCATATCTCATTTATCATAGGTTCAAATTCTGGCTCTGCCATTTACTATTTCTGTGATTTTAAACAAATTATTTTCATTTTCATGGCACAATTTCTTTTCTGCAAAATAGGTATTTGTTTCATTCATCAACAAATATTTATCAAGTATCTAATAATAATAATACATTTATATCGTATAGTTCTGTAAAGCTTACAAAGTTTTTAAATATATTTTGTGTCAATTCAAAAGAATCAATCTTTAAGTAGAATCTCAGATTGCTGTGCTATACATATAACAAATATAACATGTATATTTGAAGTCATATAGGTCTATTATTGCGCTTCCTCCAATTGATTTCAGCTTTTTAACTGTAACAACTGGGTATCTTGGAAGATTATATTGCTATGAATGCTGCTCCAGGAAATTCAATAATAATTCATGTGTCTCATTATAAAAATAAGCATCAATATTTTAAAAATATTTGAAGATGACCAATGATAAATTGATCAATGTCAAAAGAAATCAACAGACAGATTTACAAAGAAAAACTCCAAATTATCAATAATCATGTGAAAAATTATTTAAATAAATTTTAAAAATTAAAGCAACTCTGAAGTCCTTCCTATTTGCTTCATTTTCCAATTATTGTTCTTTGTGACTCTGGAGTTTTCTTGGCAAAAATTCTGGAGTGGCTTGCCATTCCCTTCTATAGCTCATTTTACAGATGAGGAAACTGAGGCAAGTAAATTTAAGTCACTTCTCCTTAAATATTCTTCTCCTTAAGTTATATATCAATAGTTACTTTAATTGAGCCTCTTCTAGCACAGCTTCCAAGGCTCTCATTAAAGGCTCCAGGGCTCTCACTATCCTCATTTCCCTCCTCTAGACACATTCAGGTTGCCAACTTCTCCCCTTTTCCATTCTTCCCTAACCCAAACTATATCATTTTGAAACATTTGAAAATCTTCTTAATCAAGACATGTATCCCCTCTCCAGGAATGACAAAAGCCCATTGGCCAAATTGGAAAACTATTTACAATAAAACTCTCAGAATATCCTTACTGACCTATTACATTTTAAGAACTAGACACAAAAATAAATTGTATTCAGTGCAACATAAGAGGGAGTATGACAATTTTCAAGTGATCTACTATACTACCTTCCTTATTCCTTTTATGTCTACTCTGGCATTATTTTCAAACTCCACTTCAGAATACTCATTTCCATGATACATATATATGCTTTGTTGTATTGAAAGAGAAGAGAGAAAGGTAATGGGCTTGATAAATTTATGTTAAGTCAACATTTTGGTAAACAACAATCATCTTTCAGACATACTTTCTCTTTATTTTTTTATTTCCTTTAGCAAGGGCTCCTTGCTAAATCACATCCCTAAAAATATGTGTAGAGTAGGGGTGTTTATACTAAAAGCAGAATCTCTTTGTAGTGTGAATAACCAAACACACACACACACACCCTCTTTGTATCAGTTTTACAAGTTGGAATGTTTTTCTGTTGATTTTTCTAAGGCAACTCCACTTTTCACCCCAGATAACAGCCTCCTTCCCTAATTCTAACACTGCTTCTATCCCCTTCCACACTAACTAGACTGTTTTGGAGCAGACACACATTATACTGTTTTTATTTATTTAAGATGAGAATGATGTCTAGAAGTAGTGACAAATTATTCCATACCTCCTGCTTTTTAATTCAGGAACAATCTGCCCCTTAAAAGTATGTCAGTCTACTCCCTTATCGGTCTACTCAGCATCCCCATATACTTTCAGACCAAAGATTCTGGATACCAATTTGTTTCATACATTGCCAGAAAATTTTTCTTTGATTATTTCTTGCATTATTGCATCAAGGTTCTTTTTTTGGTTATAGTTTTCAAGTAGTTCAATTATTCTTATATTTTCTCTTATTGATCTGTTGTTTTTCTTAGGTTTCACATTCCGTTCTATATTTTTCATTTTTTGTATTTCATTTTATTATTTCTTTGTCTTTCATAGCTTCATTGGCTTCCCTTGCCCATTCTAATTTTCAAAGAATGATTTTCTTCTTTAGGACTCTGGATCTCCTTTTTATGGTTGATTTTTTTTTCATAATCTTGTTTTTCTTGAATGGTTTTTGTTTGTTTGTTTGTTTAGTTTTCCTTCCATCTCTCTCATTTGATTTTTAAAGTCTTTTTAAATACTGTAAATACTTTCTGTGCAGAGGTAGCCATCTAATCTTATTCTTTGGGGAAATAGAGGATGTTTTTGCTTTACTGTCCTCCTCTGAAGATGAACCCCCGTTTTCTCTATTCTCCCAATTTTCTATGGTTAGGTTCTTTCTTCTTTGCCAGTACAGTTTTTAAAAATTAAGAACTAAGGTCTTTCTTCAAGTTTTGGGTTGTCCTAGGAGGATCCCTATTCTGCCCCAACTCTTATTTGTTTTTCACCAGTCTGTGTTTGCCCTCAGGCGCAATTTTATTCTGTTTATGGAGAAAATCTGGAGAGTTTGGAATTTTCTGACCTATTTCCTATCTTCCCAGGATCCTCCCTTCTCTCCTTATTTTTGGAAATCAATGCCAAAAACCAATGTTACACCTGTGTCAGGAGTAGGACAGAATTGATGAGGTGGAGAGAGATGAAATTGACTGTTTTTCTTCATACTCTTCAAGATCAAGAGCTATAATTCATCTAGTTCAGTCCTATTAAAGCTGCAATTGCTTTGAGTGTTTCTGGCTTGCATCTTTGAAATAATGGACAATCCAACTCCATTTCAGGCTTCTGAAGAAAAAGGCTCTGGGAAGAAGCTGACATGAGAGGAACTAGCAGTCTCGATCACATGCCTATCCCCAGATTTCTACACTAGAGATTTTAGGGAACTTCACTTGGTTGAGATCTCTCCTTCCCTCCCTCTCCTTCCTCCCTCCTTCCCTCTTTCTTCCTCCCCTCTCTTTCTCTCTCTCTCTCTCTCTCTCTCTCTCTCTCTCTCTCTCTCTCTCTCTCTCTGTCAGTTAAGCTGAGTTAGCTCATTTCCTATGGGAAAGCTTCATCACTCTGTATTGTCTGGCAGATATTCTAAGTCTTCTATCTTCTTTGAATTCTGTTTTTACTATTAACTTAGGAAAATGGGTTTCTTCACTCATTTTTATGTGAGTGTTCATCATGGAATGATTATTTGATGGCAAAATTTTCAAGCCTTAAATATAAAACCCACCTACCTGCTCACCCATCACCCCTATTAGTGAAATAGCAATCAAAAGTTAGCTTAAGCTTGAAAATCACATGCCCTAGATGAACAATATTTAAGAGAACAGATAGATATAATTCTAGCCCAGTATCGCCTCTGTCTGATAAGAGTACAGTGGCCAAACTTCAGGACTCAAGTCTCCTGGCAAGAATTAAAGTCTCCCTTGGAGAAGGGTGAGAGAAGAGACTAGAGATGTTTATTTTAACTTTCTTTGAACCACACAACAATACTCCATGCTACATATAGGGGACAGCCTTTCCAGCTTAACAATGGCCACTCTTGAAATACCTGATAAATGTGAATTTTAAAGGTTTTTGATGGAATGACTACATTACTAAAACAATATTTCCTATCCACCTTTGAGGTTCCTGTGGAGGTAAGGAGGGGGGCCATGGTTAAGAAATATCAGTCAATCAGTCTATAAATATTTTTATTGAAATTTATTAAGTACTTTCTATGTGGCAGACTCTATGCCAAGCATCAGAAGTGCAAACATGAAAAAGAAAGATAATGTCTGCCTTCAAGGAGCTTGCAGTCTAAATAGGGAAGACAGAATCAAAGATCTGGAAAAAAAAGAGGGATTAGGGAGGAATGTACCAAACTATAGGACATAATGAAGTCCAAAGATATAAATGCTCAATTGACCTACCTCCTTAAATGGAAATTTGAGGGGGAGCGCTTCACTCTGCCCTTCAAAGAGGAGTAGGGGATATTGATGAAATATGAGCACCAAAGATGATTTGATCTTGAAAAATAATGAGGTTTATGATGATAGATTTCCTGGAAGTATGATAAAGAAGTCCCAAAGAGTAAGGAAATAAAGACGTGTTGCAAAAAATGTGTGTGTATGTATGTATATACATATATGTAAAACACTTTTGCTGAAATATCGAGGATATAAAAACAAAAGATATCAATACAAATCTATTTTTTAAACTATCCAAAAGTTGAGTAGATTGCCCCCAGAAATCTGTTGTGAGCTTTGTCACTACTGAGTTCTTCAACCAAAGGTGAAATAAATATTTGCTAGCAATTTTGTAGCAGAAATCTTTGTCAGATATAGATTTGATTAGATATGTTATTAGATCCTTTCCAGACTGGAAAATCTACTTTCTCTGGTTTTCTAAGACATCCACAATAAGAATCAGGGGAGGCATTTAAGGTGATGGGAATGTTTGTGCAAAAGGTGGAAATGAACAAAATGACCAAATCTCTTTTAACAACAGCGTTTGATCAGCATTTTGTTTGAGAAAACTTCAGAAGTTTTTCCTCTCTTATTTGTGGAAATCAGTTATTAGCTCCCCTAATCCTGCCCTTACTCCAGATCCATGAAGAAGTACTTTCCATATTATCAAATCACACACACACACACACACACACACACACACACACACACATCCCTTTATCCCCTGTCCAAGGAGGGTTTGATCTCTCTTTAGACACAATCTTCCTGCTGCCTGGAAGAATGAGGCACTACAGCCAGAATTAACTTATACATAATGGCTCCAATGGGGGGAAAAGGGAAGAAGCAAAATAATAGTTAAAAATCCCAGACAAGCCTGAAGCAGAGTGTGGCTCAGCTTGCCAATCTGTGCCACTGGCCTCTCCAGCTGGTATCAAGTGATTGTCTGAATCACTGCTGCAGGGATGCTACAGCTCTGTAGAGCCTTTTTGTGAGGTATGAAAATGGGAATGAGTATCAAATATGTTAATAAACTTAAAAGCATCATGAAAATGAACAATGCTAATATCATTTCCTTTGTGCTTTGCCACTTTCCCCCAAAGAGCAGGGGGTTTATCTGCCCATCTGTATTCTTTGTCATCAGTTGGTCCTCTGGAGTGAAGTTCAATGCTCTGCCCTCATCTCATCATCTTCAGACTGTGCTTTTCTCCAGGAAGAAATCATGCTCCCTTTGGGGACATCCTTCATCCATGGTCTCTCATTATGTATTCTCATCCTGGAGAGGACTGAGATTGTGTCAAGAGCTGAAAGCAACATAAAATTCTTCCAGCCCATAATAAAGTACCTCCAGAAGAGGACCAGGGAACAAATCCATTTTACTGACAGTCTTAAGATTTAATCTCCTAGATCATTGTGCACAGTAGCAGCAATGTTGTAATAATGATCAACTGTGAAAGACTTGGCTACTCTGATCAATACAATGATCCAAGACAATTCCAAAGGACTCATAATGAAAAAAAAATGCTTTTACCTCCAGAGAGAAAAATGATGGACTCTGAATACAAATTAAACTATAAATTTTCTCATTTTCTTTATTTTTTTCTTGCTTTTTTGAAATATGGCTAATAAGGAAATGTTACTTTGCATTATTCCAGTCATCTTTTGCATCCTCTCACTTGGTGAGGGAGGAGTAGGAGAGAATTTAGAACTTAATTTTTTTCCAATTTTAAAAATAAATAAATAATATTTTAAAAAGTATATTTGATCTCCTAGTTATTTGAGGTTGCTACAAACATACTGCAAAAGATACAGCACAAAAAAACCCCTAGGAGCAATGTGGAATACATATGATGTCAATGAGTTGTTCATGAAGAAATATGAAAAAACCACTCACTAATAAGCAAATTTTTCCTGAGATTGATACATTATTTGACATGCAATATAATTTTCAAAGTAAATTATGTAAGCCGATTTTGTAAAATCAAAGTTTTGTTTGGTATGTCCTAAATTTAGAGATAGAAGATTTAGAGATAGAAGGAAGCTAACAGATATAGTTGAATCTCTTTATTTTACAAATAAGGAAACTAAGGCTTAATCAAACTAAGGATATCAACAGCAACATCACAGACAGTAAGACTTTTTGACTCCAAATCCAGTCCTTTATCAACTCTACCATAAGGATACTGCTCAAAGTGCCTACTTCTATAAACACAAGCAAATTGTTGCCACAATAACATACTTTCAGAAGTACTAGGAAGGTCCTGCAGTCCCAAAATCTCTTCCTATCATTAGCCCACCAGTCAGGTAACCAAGATGAGTCATTTGAATTAAGCATTGCTATATATCATACTCTTGAATTACAAATATCTTTGGAAGGAGAATATTTTAAATAACTAAAGCTAAACTAAAAAATTGTATGTTAATGAACCATGTCTTTTTTCTCTTAAATCTGAGGGATCCCAGCCCTGATCAACCAACAGACAAGAAAAGGCCTCTTTTTTGAAACAATCATCACCATGGTACAGGCCTTCCTCAACTCCCACTTGGATTACTACAATAGTCTGTTAGTGAACTGACTAACTGATCGTGTCAATCCTCTACTCAATAAACTCCATTGACTCCTTCCTTATCACCTCCAGAATCAAATATTAAAGCTTCTATTTGACATTCAAAATCCTTCATAAATGATCTTCTACAATTTAAATCTACACCTTACTCCCTACCATATACTCTTTAATCCAATAATACTAACCCCCTTGATGTTTCCCAAAGAAGATGATTCATGTCTCCACACTGAGCATATTCTCTGACTATCCTAATACTTGAAATGCTCTTCTTCCTTATCTGTACTTCTGTTAGCCCTTGGGAACAGGAGTACAGAAATAAGAGACTGGGGACATCCCCATTATATGTCCCACCATTATAGTTTTTGACAAACTCTCCATTAAAATACAAACACACATACACATCAACATGCCTAAACACATATACACACAACCCTGAAATTTTCTTGTAGGCATGCCATGTTTGAGATTGTGCTAATCCCAGAATACAGAAATGTGTTTATCAGAAATCTTCCATGTAGAAGGTATGATAGGAGTTTTCTCATTTCAATCCTCAGTTACTTGCTACTGGCTGAGCAAATGGAGTTTTCACCATTTAATTATACTTTTTCCTTGGATAAATTTGATTTTTTAATGAAAAACCTTGAAAAGTACCTGAAAAAAATCTGATTAGAAGATTAAAAAATGATCTCAAGATTTGAAGACACATTTATATTGCCAATGCAGAACAAGGTGCTTATAAAGAATAAGAAGATAGATTAGCCCTTTTGGTAGTTTTTCATTGCTATGGAATTTAACTTCATGATGTTATAATAACAATAATAATAATAACAATAATACTAATATATCTCATTGGAATGGGTAGAGAAAACAGCTTTTTTGAAAATTATTCCAACAAACAATTTAATCATAATAAGCTCTCTGCCCTATTGTATAAGGTATTCTGATTTTCCTGTTTTTCAATCAAAAAGAAACTGGCTGGAACCCTCCTAGCTTCAGGAAAAGACAAGTTCTTTAAAACTTTGCCCCAACAATTTATCCTCTGGTCAACCCATTGCTTAGATAGAAGGAAGAATTGTCCCCAACAAATCAACAGCTTCTCCCTAGGGAGGGTAAAGCATTTGGCCACTTCAACTAAACTAATCCTACACTAATCAAATTCATCCTAATCATGGCAGTAACTCCAGAAGTATACAATAGTTCAAATTGGTTCTGAAATAGTTCCCATTGTTCTGTTGGACACATTCTTATGTTGTCATCTCCCTCATTTAATTATACTTTTCTTGAGGCTGGAACATATTGTATTTTCTTTGTATCCTAGGACATTCACACTAAATAGAAAAGTCATTGGTCCCAATAAAGCTTCTTATTGAACAGAGTTAGGAGCCAATAGCATGCTTACACATAATTGTAGGACTAGGGAATAAGAAAAAAGTTGTAGCCCATAGAATTAAGTTAGAAAAGATTTCATGTCATTAAGTCTACTCTGTACTTGAATTATTTCTCCGTTATTGCCAACAAGAGTCCATCAGGATCTGATCAGTTTTTAGTCTTTCAACAAGCATATATTAAGTGCTTATGTGTTGTAGGTACCATATAGGTAATCAAGGGATACAAAATCAAACATATAACAATTCCTGGCATAATAAAACTTATATTCCAGTGAGGGAGATAGGGGTAAATAGCACTGAAGATGGATACCAGGACATTCAGAGACCAATTACAAACACCACATACATAGATAGTGAAATATAAAGTAGAGATAAAATAATTAACAGGGGAAGGCACTAGCAGTTGAGGGGATTTGTATAGGTTTCCTGTAAGAGGTGATATAGACTAAACTTTGAATAATAAATCAGAGATTTTGGAATCAGAGATGAGAAGTGCCTTCCAAACATAGGGATGAAACTTCACAAACAGAGAAAGGAGATGAATGTTATATATAAGAAACACCAAGTAGATAAGAAGAATAAAATATGTTAAGCCTAGAAAAATAGATTATAATAGTTAAGAGATTTTTTTAAAAGCCAGAAACCATGATTTTTTTTAATTTTTCCTAAAGGCAATAGGGGTCACTGGGAGATATGATAAAACTTGATCTTTAAAATATCAATTTGTGGAATGTGGATAGGAAAAAGACTAATTTGGAGATTTCTTAAGGCAATTGCAACAGTTTGTGATATAGATGAAATAAAATGCTATCTGTAAAAAGAATGGAGATCAATGTAAGATATATTGTGGAGTTAGAGTCAATGAAACTTTGCGATTGGTTGGATATGAAGGATAAGAGAGAGGGAAGAGTCAAAGATGACTGAATTTATCAATATGGTGATCTGGATGACAGTGGTGCTTTTAGCAAAAATAGGGAAATTAGGAAGAGAGGGTTATCGGGGTTAAGGGAGAAGGGAGAAATCATAATTTACATTGCGGATATATTGAATTAGAGATTTCTATGAAACACCCATCTTAAGATGTCTAATAGGCAGTTGGTCAATTGAGACCAGGTCTAGATTTCAGGAAAGAAACTGAGGCTGAATGAACAAGTCTGAGAGTCTTCTGCATAAATTCATATTTGAATATGTTTTTCATGATATCTCTGAGAGAAATCATTTAGAAAGAAAAGAACAGGTTTGAGGAAAGAGCCCTGGGGCATGCCCACAAATAGTGATATGGCAAGAATGAGTATGAAGCCAAGGAAACTGAGAAAGAGCATTAAGACAAATAAGAAGAGAACTAGGAGAGACAAATGTTATAAAACTTAGAAAGGAGGAAGTATCTAGGAGGAGAGGGTAGCAAAATGTCTCAATTACTACAGAGAGCTCAAAAAAAGATACAATATGAGAAAAGATCATTAGATCTGGCAATTAGCAAATTATTGCTAAGCTTGGAGAGATCAAGTTTCCATTGAGTAAGGAGGCTGTAAAACAGATTTCAAGAAGTTCAGAAGTAAGGTAGTAGAGAGGATATGGAAGTAATTAATGCTTCCAAAATTTTTTCTGTTTCTCCCTGTGAAAAGAAAGAAACATATAGGATTATGGCTTAAGTGGATTAAGGATCAAGTGAAGTTTTATTTATTTTAAATTGTGAGAAATCTGGGCATGTTTACAAGCAATGGGAAAGCAACTAGTGGATAATGAGAGAATGAAATTAAAGAGAGATAGGGAAGAATGATCGAAGTGATAAATACCAAGAGAAAGCAAGGGAATAGACTAAGGATACAAATAGCAAACAAGACATTTTGAAAGAAAGCCATCCCTTCCACTGAAACAAAGGCAAAGAAAGAGAAAATAAAGGATGGGGGTGTTGTCAAGGTAATTTGAGGATATAGAGTTGGGAATAAAGGCTCATGATGGATAGCCTCAATTTTTGGTGAAGTATTTAATTAGATTCTCTGTTGAGAGAGGGACAGAGTGGATGATTTGAGGAGGGAACACCTTTTAAACTGATGCTGAGAGGAGTAAAGATGATAATATTCATCAAAGGGAGGTCCAATGGAGACTACATTCAGAATCCCAGTTTGGTCACATACAAACAGGGCAGAAAACCTAATGGGAAGGAAATTATTCTTCCTGTAAGAGAGTTTCTCGCTAGCTATAGCAATAAGAGCTGAGAAAGAGATTAAAGGAATAAGAATAGGCAATGAGGAAGCCAAATTATCACTCTTTGCCGATGACATGATGGTATACTTAGAGAACCCCAGAGATTCTGCTAAAAAGTTATTAGAAATAATCCACAACTTTAGCAAAGTTGCTGGTTATAAAATAAACCCACATAAGTCATCAGCATTCTTATATATCACTAACAAAATCCAACAATCAGAGTTACAAAGAGAAATTCCATTTAAAGTAACTACTGATAATATAAAATATTTAGGAATCTATCTGCCAAGGGAAAATCAGAAACTTTATGAGCAAAATTACAGACCACTTTTCACACAAATTAAGTCTGATCTAACCAATTGGAAAAATATTAAATGCTCTTGGATAGGGCGAGCAAATATAATAAAGATGACAATATTACCTAAACTAATCTATTTATTTAGCGCTATACCAATCAGACTCCCAAAAAACTATTTTAATGACCTAGAAAAAATAACAACAAAGTTCATATGGAAAAACAAAAGGTCAAGAATTTCAAGGGAATTAATGAAAAAAAAATCAAATGAAGGTGGCTTAGCTGTACCAGATCTAAAATTATATTATAGAGCAGCAGTTACCAAAACTATTTGGTATTGGCTAAGGAATAGATTAGTTGATCAGTGGAATAGATTAGGTTCAAGGGATAAAACAGTCAACAAATATAGCAACCTAGTCTTTGACAAACCCAAAGATCCCAGCTTTTGGGATAAGAACTTACTGTTTGATAAAAATTGCTGGGAAAATTGGAAACTAATATGGCAGAAACTAGGCATTGATCCATACTTAACGCCGTACACCAAGATAAGGTCAAAATGGGTTCATGACCTAGGCATAAAGAATGAAATTATTAATAAATTAGAGGAACATAGGATAGTTTACCTCTCAGACCTGTGGAAGGGGAAGGTCTTTATGACCAAAGCAGAACTAGAGATCATTACTGATCACAAAATAGAAAATTTCGATTATACCAAACTGAAAAGTTTTTGTACAAACAAAACTAATGCAGACAAGATTAGAAGGGAAGCAATAAACTGGGAAAATATTTTTACAGTCAAAGGTTCTGATAAAGGCCTCATTTCCAAAATATATAGAGAATTAACTCTAATTTATAAAAAATCAAGCCATTCTCCAATTGAAAAATGGTCAAAGGATATGAACAGACAATTCTCAGATGAAGAAATTGAAACTATTTCTAGTCATATGAAAAGATGCTCCAAGTCATTATTAATCAGAGAAATGCAAATTAAGACAACTCTAAGATACCACTACACACCTGTCAGATTGGCTAAGATGACAGGAAAAAATAATGATGATTGTTGGAGGGGATGCGGGAAAACTGGGACATTGATGCATTGTTGGTGGAGTTGTGAACGAATCCAACCATTTTGGAGAGTAGTTTGGAACTATGCTCAAAAAGTTATCAAACTGTGCATACCCTTTGATCCAGCAGTGTTACTACTGGGATTATATCCCAAAGAGATTATAAAGAAGGGAAAGGGACCTGTATGTGCACGAATGTTTGTGGCAGCCCTTTTTGTAGTGGCTAGAAACTGGAAACTGAATGGATGTCCATCAGTTGGAGAATGGCTGAATAAATTGTGGTATATGAAAATTATGGAATATTACTGTTCTGTAAGAAATGACCAACAGGATGATTTCAGAAAGGCCTGGAGAGACTTACACGAACTGATGCTGAGTGAAATGAGCAGGACCAGGAGATCATTATATACTTCAACAACAATACTAGATGATGACCAGTTCTGATGGATCAGGCCATCCTCAGCAACGAGATCAACCAAATCATTTCTAATGGAGCAGTAATGAACTGAACTAGCTATACCCAGAAAAAGAACTCTGGGAGATGACTAAAAACCATTACATTGAATTCCCAATCCCTATATTTATGCACACCTGCATTTTTGATTTCCTTCACAAGCTAATTGTACAATAATTCAGAGTCTGATTCTTTTTGTACAGCAAAATAATGTTTTGGTCATGTATACTTATTGTGTATCTAAGTTATATTTTAATATATTTAACATCTACTGGTCATCCTGCCATGTAGGGGAGGGGGTGGGGGGGGGTAAGAGGTTAAAAATTGGAACAAGAGGTTTGGCAATTGTTAATGCTGTAAAGTTACCCATGTATAAATCCTGTAAATAAAAGGCTATTAAATAAAAATAAATAAATAAATAAATAAGAAAATAAAAAAAAAAAAAAAAAAAAAAAGAAAGAGAGTTTCTTCTAATGAGTCCCTTAAAGCAATCCAGGGATCTCTGTCCGTAGGAGGAATTCCCATTCTCCAAGGATATGCAATCATCCTATCCCCAGAAGCAATTGCAAAGCAGTTTTCCCTAGCACACAGTTTACATTGTGATTTAAAGGGAAAGCCATGGCCTAGATGGGAAGTGAAATGCTAGGAAAGTTCCATTTTTAAGAAGAGAAAAAAGAGTGAGTTTCCCTGACATGTAGATAATTTCTCTCTCTCAGGATGATTGGTAGTTCTGCCTTTCTTGCCAGCCAACACCATTTGATGGTTATATAAAGCAAATTTGAAGTGGACCCAATGAGAGTGGCTATGCAACTTCCTTTATTAGTAATTAGTAATTCCTTAATTCTCTTCAGAGACAGTCTAATACATAGTAGAAACTTAATTTTTTCTGAATGCTTATGGAAATGGAGAAAGCAAATAGTGAAAATAATGCAAGGTGTTACCGCATGAAGAGATGAATGACAATAATACAAGATGGGCAAGAGACCCAACAAGGAGAGGACCTCATAATATTGAACTAGAAAATCATAGAGTCACAAATCAGAAAGGAGAATGAAGCCATAGTAGGAGTAAAAATCTATAATAATGGAGAATGTATTCCTTGCCTGGGCAATAATTTCATCTGAGGCCAATTCTAATTACTAGGATATTTAAGTCCTCTCATATCTGTCAGCATTCTTGGTGATTGATTATACATATATGACTGCCTATTGCTACAAAATGAAAGGAAGAAATCAGTTTATGAATTTTAATTAAATTAATTATGAAACATTATTTGTAAATATGTGTATTTATAAAAATAAATGCACATACACATCTCAAATGTTGAAAGTCCCCCATTAACATTGTATTTAAATAATAATAGGGAATATGTTTATTAGATGACTAACAACCATTCATCCAATTTCTATTTCAGATTCCTCAGTTCTTAAAAAAAATACTTAAAATTCTCAGAACCATAAAGAACAAGTCCAGAGAGAGTTGCTAACAGTCTTGAAGAAAAGGCCTCAACTTGGGGTGAATATGTTTAAGCTTTTTAGATTTCACACTTGGGAAATATTTCATTTCTAACCTAAATTTTTTCTATCACAATTCTAACCAATGACTTCTTATCCAGTTCTCTATAGAAATCTAGAACTGATGTTCACCACCCAAGTCTGTCTCAGGGAAATTAATCTTGATTTTTTTCCTCCTTCGTTATCTGGTATAATATGGAGTCCATAAAATTAGGATAAGGAAATAGGATGCAGTATTTCTTGGCATATCTGTCTCTCTGTGTATATCTTTCTGTGTCTCTTTCTCTCTGCCTGTCTTCTCCCTCTAGCTTTCTAGCTCAGTAGTGTGTGTGTGTGTATGTGTGTGTGTGTGTCTGTCTGTCTGTCTGCGTGCATGTGCAACTTTGTCTCTATCTTTCTTTATCTTTTTCTCTGTTTCTATCTCTATTTTCTCTGTCTCTGTGTCTCTCTTTCTCATCTCATCTCATTCCTTCCTCTTTCCTCTGTTGAACTCTGTTGCAACTACAAGCATACACCTGCTCCTGCACTGAGATTACCCAGTTTGCTCTCAGGAGGAAAAAAACTGGTCAAGGAGCCAGATTTGCTATTCAAAATTTTTTAAATGTTTGACTATAAAAATGTTTCCTAGGAAGAAAACCAAGCCTCACACCATATAGTCTGCATCTGTTTTGCCTCTTGAGGTAAGGAAAATAACTGTTACTCTTTGTTATGGGAACACTAGAACATGAAAAGAAAATTATTCCATTTACTAGGAGAGAAGGATCCACATTTCATATCCTTCTCACTTATATTTTTCTCTTTTACATACTTCACTTACTCTACCTTCTCCCTTCTTTTCTCAACCCAGATTCTACAAGTGCCACTTCTTAGCTTAGTAAGGTAGGGAGTACATTATAAACATTATTGTCATTTCATTAGCTACTTTTTTACAGAGATCCATCTCCTTTATGAGAGGAAATATTAAAGAAAATTCTCAAATATATTTCTTAAGTTAGGATTTTTCCTAAAACAAAATCAAAGATATGGAGTCTTTATCTTTGATCTGATGTCTTAATTTCATTCCCAGTTTAGTAAATCTGAATGTTTGATAACGGCAACTTTTTTTTTCCAAATGAGAAATAAGCTCTTTTTAAAGCTGTGTTAGCCATCAATGCTTGTGGGACTCAAAAGAAGCAGATAGCTGTCTTAGGCCCACAAGAGGCAAAGACACTTGGAGGATAGGGGTCATTTGAAAAGCACCAATAAGATTGATCCTCACTTTGGCACAGGGGTCAGAAAAATAGAACAAAAGTTCCACAAATAGACTGTAAACCTCTCTTCAGTAGCAAATAAATAGATCATTCACTACCATCTTACCCACGCCATTTTTAAACATTTAAAAAAGCTTCATTTTCAACATTTAAAAAACTTCATGTTTAAACATTTTAAACACTGTCTTCACTATTAATATTCTACCCTATTTTAATATTTTTAGTGAGGGCACTTGCCCCTTCTTCTCTCTTTGTTAGCAAGAATCAGTTTGCCACCCTAGTATGAAGTGACAAAAAATTTTCTTGCTGTATATTCTTATATACTTCAGAGATCAGTGATCTTAATAAGTGAATGAAAGGAAAAGCCTTCATTACAGAGCTAAGATCTTTCCAAAGCACTGTCCCAAAGAACTGGGGGGGAGGGAGGTACCTAACTGAATACAGCCAGTCCCTGCTTTCAAGAAGCTTACACTCTAATATAGATAAGTATATAAAAGGGCATGATGACCAAACAGGGATATTTTGGTATGCAAACTTATAGGGATGGTGAGTGGTTCCATAATAGATTGACACCTTTTTCCTTGTCATATCACTATAGTAATATTGGAACACTCTGAATATCTGTCTATTCTCTCTTACTCTTACCACATGGCTAGTTCATCTTCTCTTTCTGAGAGTCATACCATTTTCTTTTTTATTATTATTATAGTTTTTTATTTACAAGTTATATGCATGGGTAATTTTACAGCATTGACAATTGTCAAACTATTTGTTCCCATTTCTCCCCTCCTTCCCCCCCATCCTCTCCCCTCAATGGCAGGTTGACAAATACATGTTAAGTATGTTAAAGTATAAATTAAATACAATATAAGCATACATGTCCTAACAGTTATTTTGCTGTACAAAAAGAATCGGACTTTGTACTATTAGCCTGTGAAGGAAATCAAAACTTCAGGTAGACAAAAGTATAGGGATTGGGAATTCTATTAATGGTTGATAGACATCTCCCAGAGTTCTTTTGCTGGGTGTAGCTGATTCAATTCATTACTGCTCTATTGGAGCTGCTTTGGTTCATCTCATTGTTGAAGAGGGCCACATCCATCAGAACTGATCATCACACATACCATTTTCTTATGACATATTTTATTTCTATCCTTCAGGATTCTTCAGGGGTTAATTTAATGAGGTACATAATTTAATTTCTAAAACATTACACTTCTGGATAACTCTAATAATTAAGAACTTTTTCCTGAAATAAAATTAAATTTCTCTGCCACTTCTACGCACTGTTCCTGGTCAAACTTTCTGGGACCAAACAGAACAAGTCTCATTTTTACCTTACAACCTTTCAAATATTTAAAAATGACTCCTACTTTTTCCTTAAGGTTTCTCTGCTCTAGACTAAGTATGGCTAGTTCCTTCAACAAAATTTCATATAACTTGCTCTCAGGAACGTTCAATATAGATTGCTCTTTTCTGGTTTCTTCTCTTTAAAACATGGAGTCCAAGACTGGACACAATTCTTCACACCTACCCCTAATCAGTGATGCTATTCATTCACCAATTCCCTTTTTCTATTCATATTTTTGTTGGACTTAGTTTCTCTCATTATTGTCATCTTTTCATAAGCTTTTGCTCTTGTTATACTATTTTACAAAAATAATAGTTTTTATAGCAAGGAGTAAATTTTGAGACCATCAAGTCCAACCACCCTTTCTTTACAATTTAGAAAATGGAAGCACTAAGAAATTTAGTCTTCTTGACATCAAGTCCAGTGCCCTATCTACCACATCATATGTCCTCACAAACAGGTATTCTCTATTACCTGGTCTTCCATCTTCTGTGCATTTTTTTATTTTACAAATTCCATTAAGCAATATTAAAAGATCAAAATAATAACATTATAAGAAGCACAAAAATAATTATTTTAAATTTGCATAATATTTTCCAGTGATATTACACATTCAACTAATAAAATACAGTTTCCTAAATTCCCATAATTTCACCCAGAATCACATATTAAGTTCATTTTTCATCTACTGTTCTCCTATTCAATTATCTCCAACCTGTGGAGATAGATCAATAGTCCTTGAGTCACCAAGTCAAAATTTCTTTCTTCTTTCTCACTATTGCCCACGACTTTTATTCATATTACTGGAATTATGAGGTTCCCAATTAATCAATAAACTGTTATTAAACATTTACTCTCTACCAGGCACTGTAACAAATACTGGAGACCCCAAGAAATGGAAGAAGAGAGAGAAGATACATTAGTGGAAGAAAGGAAAGTCAGTTTAAAGACACCAAGGTGAGAAATCACATACTATGAGCAAGATATTGTAAATAGGGCTATATAGCTAGATTTTAGAGTTTGTAGAAGGAGTAAAGTATTAATAATATTAAAAAGTTGGGAAGGAATGAGATTAAAAAGTTTCAAGTGCCAAGCCATCCAAAAATGAGGGAAATATGTCATATTTGTGGAAAGTAAGAAAGCAATCAGTAGATAGGGAGATATGGTGAGGATGATAGTAATGTTTTACTATCATCAGATGATCAGATGAAATAGGATTTAGGATTCTTTTAGAAAGATAGAATTTAACAAAAAAGAAGGGCTACCTCTTCATTTGAAATGGGAGTGAAGAAGATATTGAGGAAAGTTATCTGAGTGTTATGAAATGAAAATAAGAAGGAGCTCTTGGCAAATGACCTCTTATTATTTCAGTGAAAAATGAGGAAATATGTGCCACAGGAAGATTTTAGGGGATGTTATGGGAAGCTTAAAGAGAAACATGGAACAGCCCACCAAAAATCAGTTAGACAGGAAGAAAATCATTGCCTTACTACAATGAGGACCCAATTAAATTAGGTAACATAAATTTATAGGGAACCCAATCAGTACACCTTTGTGATTTTCATGACCTCTTCTCAATAGCACATAAACAATTAAGAAGGACAGATGATAGCAATAATCCAGGATTAAGATTTGGCAAAAGTATGATCAAGCAATGGGGAAAAGGAGCAATTGGTGAGAATAAAAGATGGTATAAAGTTGAATGGGCTAATCAAGGGGTCATTATGAAAAGACAGGAGCTTATAACTATTGCAGCCTTGATACTCTGGAAAATAATAGGTCAGTGTAGAGAATGGAAAACATAGTGAATATGATGAACCAGGTTATGACTTGTAAGGCACAAAGATAATCTTTTATTATGGTAATATAAAAGGAATGTGTGTTTATGAACATAAAAGTGAAACATTTGTAGATGAAGCAAGATCAATAATATTGTCATCTCTGCATGTAATAGAGGTAAAGCAGAAGGATGTGTCATAAAAATTTATTAGATTAAGGATCTAAAATTTTAGGATATTTGAGGTGATAAACATGTATTTGTGCATATATGTATATACGTGTGTGCAGGCACATGTATATATGTATATATGTTGAAGTCTTCATGTATAAGGATAGGAGTTAGGATGAAGAGAAAGATGGTGATCTAGGGACTGAGCTCATTAATTAAGGAAAGAAAATGCACTAGACATTTATAAATAATGGCCATTAAGATCTGGATTAGGCAATAAGCATGTTAAGCATGAATGTCAAAGGAAAAGTTACCAAGTGATGGTGGTAGAGGGATTTTGGAAGTGTCAATGGAAAGCAAGACATATTCTAAGACCCTCACTAAGATCATAGAATCTTGAGTGAAAATCTTTGAGTGGAAGTGCAACCAATACTCCTAAAAGTAGCAAGGTAAGCAATGTTATCAGGAGGGACCGAGGTCAAAAACAGTAACAAAGGATGGAAGGAGTAAAAGAATAAAAGGTTTAAAATGAAAATAAATTTAAAAAAACTATTGGACAGGCTTTCCAGATGGTATCGTGAAAAGAGAGGGAATTTCTGTAGCACTACAGGGCGATTAGGAGGTAGGGATACTTGCAACAAAGAAGCATTGAAGTCAATGGGGAAAATGGAGTGAGAACAACAGAGTTGGAAAGAGGGTCCAGGATTTGTATATTAGTAGTCAGGGGTTCAGAATCACCGGGGATGGAGACAGTATAAGATTAGAAGATGCTAATTAGAAGATGCTGAGGAATTTACTCATTTCTCAAGGCCTAACTTCTTGAAAGGCAGAAATATTCTTATACTATTGGTTCCCAGTAAACCAGGCTCATTGTGAATAGAAATTAAGTTGTGAGAAACTGGGTCAGGAATCAAGAGGTGGCAATGTGAGGTGAGCCCAATTGAAGAAGACTGTGTAGGAACCAAGAGGCTGGTTCAGATCCCAAAGTAGCTGCCTGGGTTTACTTGGAGAAGTCCCCAAAATTGTGATGGGTTAACACATATGTTCAAATTGTCTGAGGAACCCAAAGAGGAGGAAAAAGGTTTCCACTAGTATTCACATAAAATGAATTTTTTATTACTCTTTAGTTGAGAACCCTTGATATTCTGAGCATGGTAATTAGTCAAGACACCTGTAATATAAGGTCAAGTCCTTGTAGGCTTTATTTCTGTATGATATTTAAATCTTTAGGGTAAGTCAATAAATATTAAATGTCTAAAGTCTATGGCATATATAAACATTACACTGCAATTCTAATGTTGTGAAAAAGTTTATTTCCATCTTTCCCTCTTCTATCCAGCCAGTATTCTCTGGCATATCACCAAGCATCTCTCTTGGATTATAATAATTTTCAATTTGATTCAACAAAAATATAAATTTTTGCAATCCTGATGGTATAACGGTAAATAAATCTCTCTGGGAGTAAATCTCTTTTTTTCCATGTAATAATTTAACTTTTTCCCCAAGCTTGATTTCATGTTCCTTCTTATTTGCTGTGTCATTTATTTTATTTTATTTGTAACTTCTGAACATTTCCATAATTAAGTATTAATTGAAGATTTTGTGAGGGTTCTAAACTAAGACACATTTCCCCCACTTCTAAGCCAAGATTTGTGTGTATCTTGCAGGTTTTATGCCTCTCCCAACAAGAACTGAAGGGTAAGAAGTTGTAATCCTTAATTCATAGTCAAAGTCAATCCACAACATGGTCTAGATTTAATTCAGTGATATGTATTTAGAACCAACTATATGCAAAGATCTTCACTAGGCTAAAAACACAAAGATAAAATCTGCCCTCAGAGAATTGGTAGTTTAGTAGGGAAGAAATGACATGTAAGTAAGGATAATAAAAAAGTATGATAGGATCAAAGGAGAAATTTAGGCATACTGATCTAGAAAAATTTTAGATCACAAGAATTTTTTTTAACTGGAAGGGGGAGGAAATCAAAGAAGGCTTCCTGGAGAAAGTGGCAATGGGATTAATTTGAAAAGCAGGATTACAAATAAAAGGGTATTACAGAGTACATCCAAAGTCCAGGAACACCCTGTGTGAATAAAGGAAAATAGGAAATACTAGACTGATTTAGAGTAATAGCCAATATAACAATCTGTCTAAAATTTGAATATATAAAGAAGAGAAATATGAAATAAGATAGAAATGGTAGACTGGAGTCAAATTATGAAGGTTCTTAAATTCTAGGTTTTTCAATCCCCACACATGTCCTATACTTGAGTCGAATTATGATCATTATGATCCAAAGGTCTATTTTACTTTCCCAGTTCCAGTCCCAGGAGTGCCTATGCCTATTATTCTCTCCATTCCATCTCTGCTGGTCAAAATCTATGCATCTTTTAAAACCTAGATGAAATGCCACCTTTTCCTAGGTGGCTTTTCTGATCAGGCTAAGCAAAAGTTTTTTTTCTCTTTTTTGAACTCTTAAAACATTTTTTTACTTCACTTATAGTACAATTCAAACATTATTTTTATAATGGTCATTTTCTACATGTTTTTCCTTTATTGATTGTAAATTCCTTCTTTTTATTCTTCTAAGTAGTCTCCATAGCACTTAATACAAGGCACTGAACATAATTCTACCTCCCTTTGGTAAACTCCTTTTTTCTATTCACATGGCTACCACTTTAAGTGAGACCCCATCATCTTTCACCCTTGATACTGACATAATCTTGCAATCTGTCTTCTGGCCTCGAATCTCTCCCAGTCTGTCACACATTTTTGGTTACCAAAGCCATTTTCCTAAATACATATTTGACCATGTCAGCTTTGGTACTAATAAACTCCAGTAGTTCCATATCATCTCTGAAATAAAATATCAGCACCTCCATTATTTTTTAAAACCATCCACAACATTGCCTCAACCAAATTTGCCAGCCTTATTGGACAATACATCCCCTTCTATACTCTGAAAAAAACATACTGGCCTCACGCAATGTTCCATGTTCACTTCTGTGCCACTGCACTGACCATCTACCATGGAATTCACCCTCTTCTCATTTCCACCTCAAAGAATACCTCTTATATTTCAGAACTCAGCTCAAACACCATCTTCTACTCAAAGGCTTTCTTTATCTCCCTTACATTCCTCAATTGCCAGGGCTCTCCATTGCAAACTACCTTGTAGTTAATGATTTTATATTATTCACCAAGTATTTATTTTGTATAAGTGTATACAAAACACACAGAGAGACATACACATACACCCTTGTTTCCAATATTTGATCACTAGCTCCTTAAAATAAGGAATTTTCTCATTTATTTTATTTATATCCAAAATAGAAATATGTTGCCAGCCATATTGTAAGTACTAAATAAAACCTTTATGACTTTTTAATTAAGTGCTCAAAAATCACATGTTTGAAATATATTAGTAAAAGGTGGGATCATGAAGAAAGTATGGTGGATAAAACACAGGGCTTAGAGTCAGAAAAGCTCATCTTCCCAAATTTAAATCTGATTTCAGTCACTTATTAGCTGTGTGACTCTGGGCAAGTCACTTAAGCCTGTTTGCCTCAATTTTATGTAAAATAAGTTGGAGAAGGAAATGGCAAACTACTCCAGTATCTTTGCCAAGGAAACCCCAAAGGGAATCAAAAATATTTGGACATAACTGAAAAATGACTGAACAACAATATAATGAAGTGATGTATGTAAAGCATTTTATAAACACATACATCAGGTAATTGTCATTAATATTAAATAATATGATCATTTTATATGTTGTTATAATGAATTAATTGAAATAAAATAATAAATTAATATTAATAAATTTTGTTATGCCAAGTTAAATATTTTAAAGGCTAATATAGTGGGGAATTGTAATCAAAATTATATATCTTAATTTTAACAAGCATGAAGATGATCATGCAGGGGGAAAATTGAAGAACTATTGGCTAGATTATCATTTAGTTAGGCAGAGAAATAGATGAATGAGTAGAATTTCCCTTCAAAAAAAAAAAACTGGTTGACTACAGATCATTTTCAATCTGGAAATATTATTTAAGTTTCTGTTCTTGCACCTACTGATTCAATTTATTTGGTGAGGACTTAGACAAAGGTAGAAAAAGACTTATTATCAAAGATAGGTAATGTTTTAGATGACAGAATAAGAATTTTAAAAGCTTTCAGTCTAAAAGTTAGGTGCAAACCAACCAAAAATCTGTTGAGTAATTTAAAGCTCATTTTCTGTTCAAACTCTGTTCAAAACTTGAATGACTCCAGTATACTATTCATGGGATGATTCTCAAACCACCAATGCTTTCTTTTGTCATTTTCCATAGACCTGCGCAAAAATAGAAGACTTCATCTGCAACATTTAAATTTGCGGATAACAATACAAAATTCAGGCTTTTCATTAACCCTCAATCATTCTTACCACATGAACAATCTATCTTTTTCTGGTCATTTGTGAAACCAGAATATTCTAAATATGACCTGAATACCACTGAATAAAATGGGACTGCAACTTTTCTTTTTCTTGAAATTATATTTTGTTAATTGTGTCTAAGATTGAATTAGTTTTCAGCTATATCACACTATTCGCAAGTAGGCTAAGCAGTCAACCAACTAAACCTTATCTAAAAGTTTAGCAAAGTCCAAATATGAGGGAGCCACCAAAAAGAGATAATTCAACCTTGGGCACAATCTATAAACATATATATCTCGAAAAAGGAAAGTAATATTCCAATTTTGTTCATTGATATTCAGACCATATCTGGGATGTTCTGACAAATTCTGGCAAATTCTAAACATTCCCCTGAAAAACAATGATATGAAAGCGCTATTACCCATATTTTGTGCTATTTCAATGGAAAGAATTAGGCACAAGATAAAAGTTATTAGAGGCACATTTCAAATCAATATAAAGAAATTTTTTAAAAATTAAAACCTTCAAAGAATTTATGCTCAAAGAATAACTAGAGTACATTATGGAATGCAAAATTGGTAAATTTGATTATATTAAGTTAAAAAGTTTTTGTACAAACAAAATCAATGCAGACAAGATTAGAAGGGAAGCAGTAAACTAGGGAAAAAAATTATATCCAAAGGTTCTGATAAAGAACTCATTTCTAAAATATATAGAGAATTGACTAAAATTTATAAGAATACAAACTATTCTCCAACTAATAAATAGTCAAAGGATGTGAACAGACAATTTCCAGATGAAGAAATTAAAACCATTTTTAGTCATATAAAAAATGCTCTAAATCAATATTGGTCAGAGAAATGCAAATTAAGACAACTCTAAGGTACCACCACACACCTCTCAGATTGGCTAAGATGACAGGAAAAGATAATGATGAATGTTGAAGGGGATGTGAGAAAAGTGGGACACTACAACATTGTTGGTGGAATTGTGAACTGATCCAACCATTCTGGAGAGCAATATGGAACTTTGCCCAAAGGGCTATCAAACTGTGCATCACCCTTGATCCAAAGAGATTATAAAAAATAGTAAAGGACCCACATGTTCAAAATTATATTTGGCAGTCCTTTTTGTAGTAGCAAGGAACTGAAATCAAGTGAATATGCATCATTTGGGGAATGGCTGAATAAGTTATGGTACACAAATGTTATTTCTACAAGAAAAAGATCAGCAGAATGATATCAGAGAGACCTGGAGAGACTTATGCGAACTACCTCTAAGTGAAGTGAACAGGGTCAAGAGATAATTGTACATGGCAACAACAAGATTATATGATGATCAATTCAGGCCAGTTCCAATCACCTTGCGATAGAGAAAGTCATCTTCAGTCAGAGCAAGGGCAGTGGATCACAACATAGTATTTTCGTTTTTTGTTGTTGTTTGCTTGCATTTTGTTTTCTTTTTCATTTTTCCCTTTTGATATGATTTTCCTTGTGTAGCATGATAATTGTTGAAATATGTATAAAAGAATTGCATATGCTTAATATATATTGGATTACTTGGTGTCTAGGGGAGGGGGTGAGAAGGGAGAGAGAAAAATTGGAAGGGTTTTGCAAGGGTGAATGATAAAAACTATGTATATGTTTTGAAAATAAAAAGCTTTAAAAAATTAAGATCTGTTCAAAAAATTGAATGGCCTGCCAAATGAAGGAGTATGTTCCCCCATCAAACAAAATAAGCAGAAAATAGATAATAATCAATTATTCATGATATAGAGAAGATCATAGAATCATGGAATATCAGAGGTGCAAGGGATCACAAAGTCCAATCCATACCCTAATAGAAGCCCCTTTATAACATCAACAACAAGTAATTTTGGACCTTTTGAAGACTGCCAGTGAATGAGAAGTCACTAATTCACAAGGATATCAATTACACTTTTGGGTAACTCATTTTAAATAATTTTCTTGTTCAAGCCAAAATTCATTTCACTGTAACTTCTACTTTTTCTTCTGGTCTACTTTCAGAGAACAAGTCTAATGAAAGTAATTTCTTTTCTTATATGAAAGTCCTTCTAATAATTGAGATCAACTATCATAACCTTTATATTGACTAAGCTTTTCAAAGGTAAAGAACCCCAGTTCCACCAACCAAATTTTATTCAGTATGATTTTAACCTCTTTCATATCTTACTTGCTTTTCTTAACCCTCCTAAAATGTCACATTGCAAATTAAATATAGATATGGCCTTACCACTGCACAATTTAGTAAAACTATTACTTACTTCATTTTGGATACTACTTCAATTAACAAAACTCAAAAATGCATTCTCTTTCTTAATGCTATAAATCTAGATATATACCACACTAGGATTCATATTAAGTTTGCACCACAAAGAAATTAAAAGTATCTATAATCATGTGACAAAATAATCTGAATCACTATTTATTAGAGAAAGGCAAATTAAGACCACCTCACACATATCAGATTGGCTAACATGACAGAAAAAAATGATAAATGTTGGAGGGAATGTGGGAAAACTGGAACACTACTGCACTGTGATGGAGTTGTGAATTTATCCAACCATTCTGGATTTGAATACTACACCCAAAGGTTTATAAAACTGCATACTTTTTAATCCAACAATACCAGTTTAGGTCTGTCCCAAAGAGATCATTAAAAAGAGAGGAAAATCCACAAAAATATTTATAGCAACTCTTTTTCGAGTGGCAAAAATTAGAAATTAAAAAGATGCCATCAATTGGGGAATAGTTGAATGAGTTGTGATATGTGAATGGAATGGAATATTATTGTACTATAAAAATAATGACCAAGTTGAATTCAGAAAAACCTGGAAAGACTTATATGAACTGATACTGACTGAAGTGAGCAAACTAGGAGAACATTATATACAGTAACAGCAACATTGTGGTCTGATCAACTATGATAGACTTAACTTCTCAGCAATACAGTGATCCAAGACAATTCCAAAAGACTTGTGATGGAAAATGTGATCCACATTTAGAAAAAGAAATATGGAATCTGAATGCAGATTGAAACATACTAAATTTTACTTTTGTAATTTCTTTTTTTTCCCTTCTCACAGTTTTTCTTTTGTTATAATTCTTCTTTCACAACATAACTAATATGCAAATGTGTTTGTATATGTATCACTTAGATTGAATTACTTTCTGTCTTGGGGAGGATGGAAAGAAGGAAAAAAGGGACAAAATCTTACAAAAATGAATGTTGAAAATTATCTTTACATGTAATTAGAGAGAAAGTACTATTAAGTGCAAAAAAAAAGTTTACAATACTAAAATTCCCAGATAATTTTTCTCATCATTGCTTTTCCAATTCCTCTCTCATTTTTAATTATATACTTGACTTTTTTTGAATTCATATATAGGAATTATTATTATTAAATTAATTAAGCTTCATCTTATTTAAGTTAGCTTATCTTTCTCAGCTTTACATCATTTGTAAACTTTATAACCATATTAAATTAGAATATAATTGTAAAGCATAACAAATACTATTTATGTTAGTTATTATTATTTAAAATCACTGATAAATATATTAAACAGAAAAAAATTAAAGACAAAAATCTCTAAGTCAGCTCACTCTCCAAGCTGATATAAATTCCCTAATCAAAAATCCATGAGGCTTATCATCCAACTAGTACTAAGTCCACAGCTCTTCATCTTGGGCACAAAGATATCATCAGAAATTTTGTCAATTGTTTTACTAGAGTACAGACTATTGTGTCTTTAGTGTTTTCCTTATATTGTTCAGGAATGGCAAATTCTTTATTAATCTATGCTGCCTCTTTGTGATTACTATTTTCTTTTTCAAGTGCTCACATTCTTTCCCTCTAAAAATATGTACAAAAATTTTGCCAAAAATTAAAGGTAAGTGTACTAACCTATAGAATGAAAACTGCATCTTCTTCCTTTTCTTGATAGTCTGGAAAATCTAGAAGCTGTGCCCAGTCTTATAATATCCATTCCATTACATACAAAAGATCAGCTATACCCAGAATATAGTTCAACTAAATCTCATTATTTCATCTCCCTGAAGGTGGATAGTTGCTCTCTATTTTTCTCCATCTTGATTTTAAATCTGTCAGTTGTTTTTATTATATGTCCCTTAGTCTGGAAATTATTCCATTTGGTCGAATCAAAAGAATTTAAATGAGTTCTATAGTTTTACCTTTTTTCTAGTATCAATTAACATATCTTATCTATCCTGTGAAAGAGTCCTATTACCTTTTTTGATCTTCCCCTTTTCACCATACATTTTTCTAAAGCCCATTTTGTCTTTACTATTTTTCAGGTACCTCAATTTTTTGTGAAACTTAGTGTTCCTAACAGTATTCTTAAATCTTTGTTATCTGCCCTTGCTTCTATTATTCATAGACATCATTTTAAAATCTTAGTCAGTCACTGAGTTAGTTTCCAGGCAGTCATAGTTGTTATTTCAATCAATTCTCTTTTGCTTCCTGATGGGTAGTTTTGTATTCTCAGAATTTTTGCCTTAGTGATATTTATTTCTAGCACTAAGATCCTATGATTCAATAAATAAATAAATAAATAGTCATTTCACTAAAATCTACTAACATGGATAAAATGTTTACCAGACTTTGGTTTCTGTAGGTAGCTATTACTGAATGTCACATTACTCTTGGAGAAACTTTGAAAACAAAATCATTTCCATGTTCCAAACCTGACATATTTATATTTGCAATATAAACATTCCTTTCAAATAGAGCAATGATATATCGGGAGTTTGGGGTACTCTTTTCATTTTATGGTACAATTGATTAGGTTTAATCCAACGTTGAGAGATGCCTAACAGCACTCAAGCATTTTTGTAACTAACTGGATTTGCAGATCATAGAATTTTACAATAGAAAGGAACAATAAAGATTTTCCAGCCCAAAATTCTCCCCAGTTCAGGAATTGCTTCTACAACATTCTGAAAATAGGATATTGTGATATTACCATTTATGAAGAGTTCACTATCTAAAAAAGCAGCCTGTTCCACTCTTGGAAATCAATAGTTTTTAAAATATCCTTCCTGTTGTTAGGTTAAAATGCTTCTTCCATTCAGCTCTACCTACTTGTCCTAGTTTTGACTCTGGGAACAGCATAGCTAATTTCTAGCAACTTCTTCCTTTTATATTTAACTGAAATGTACCTCACAACAGCATCACTCTTCTATTGATTCTAAGTCAGTCACAAAGAACCATATAGAATAAAACAAATCTATCTTTTATATGTCCTTTGAGTAGTTGAAAGAATAGTAATTAATCATGGTGGTTGCCCTTAATCTTCTTTACCATGTATGAAAATACTTTGAATATTTCCATTCTCTTTACTATTCTGGTCAACTGCTTCTGCATATTCTCTATCAATATTTATATGAAAAAGAAAGGAGAAATAAGAAATTAGAACATCTTTTATTTCTTAGCTGGATATTCTTATCTGTTCTAGTCTCACAGAATATTTTTTTGTAACTTCTACTCTTATTATTGAACAGGATTGAGCAGTAGAATGATAAGAAATGCAAAGAGCAAGTTTCAGGGATGAATCACTGACACTAGAAAAAAAACTATACATATGCGATAGCAACATGGGCACCCATAAAGTCAGATAAATGCCCTAGATAATAAAATATGCATCAATTATTTCTCTATAGTTATGAAACTAACATTTTTTATCTATCTTTTGGAAGAATTTTATGGATATGGTATGCATTTTTTTAAATAATCTTTCATAAAAATATCATTTCCCTTAGCTTAAGAGTGGAGAGTGCTGTTTATTTCAGTCATAGTGATGATTTAAAATCTTCCTTATCTTATATGGGAAATTTCAATAAGAATGCTATAACCAAGATTGTGTACCTGTTGTTTTATCCATCCTTCTTTCCATTCAAGAATAAATAGTATGCATTGTAAATACCTCTTGAAAAGACACTTGCAATATTATTATCTAAATAATAGGAAACTGAATATTTGAGCTTTGAGATTCAATTCTTACAAAGATTTATCATTTTTTTCTTTTTTGTTTGAGAGTTGGTTTTCATATTATTTAACAATACCATTGTCCATTTGTACAGTTTTCAAGGTACTTTCACATACTTAAAGATCATAAGCTCTACAACTAAGAGAAATCTTAGAGGGCAGCTAGTCTTTACTCTTTTTTTTTACAGAAGAGAAAATAGACATCCAAGAAGATAAACCAATTTGATATTACATAATTAGTAAGTGGTAGAACTAGGATTCAAACTCAGGTCCCTTGTTGTTATGCTACTTAGTCTCTTTCTCATTTGATGTTCGCAATAATCATGTGAGGGAGACAGAAAAACTATCATTATTAAGAAACTGAGGTTCAAATAAATTAAGTGATTTATTTACCAAAGATAACCCAGGAAATAAGTGGCTCAACCAGGACAAGAATCTGAATCTTCTGGCTCTTTATACAATTACCCTATGTAGCTCTCAAGCACTTATCAAACAGTAGGGCACAGCCTATGTGTAATACCAAGAGTAATGTCTGAAAAGAAAATTTAGTTTAGTCAATAAGTTTCAAAACAATGGATTTGAGTGATTTTTATTTCCCTGACTTACTTATTTTATTTTCCTATACACATAATTCCAAACTTGACATCTTCCAGATGTAAATCCAATAGGGAATTTTCTTAGAAAAATCTTTTTTATAGCTAAGTCCCCATAGACCAGTCATAAGCATCAAAAACAAATCAACCACACTCATCAATGTTTATTGCACACAAGCAAAACGACATGGGGTTTCTTCCTGAGGGATTGGGAAGGAGGTTGGACAAGATGAATGACAAGGTCTTTTTCAACTCTAAAATTTCATATGCCTGTGAATTAATTTTTAAAGAATTATAATAAGCATCACTTTTGATATCATGTAGAGCCCTAACTGGGTTCCTTGGGATCATACTTCTCTAAAAACCCATAACTTTAGGAAGAGGTTTTATTTCATTTAAGATTAGAATTCTCCAACCAACAATGAGAATTAGGTTCACAGCAATATTATTTACTAGTGTTCAAGTACAGGTAGAAACAAAGGTTTAATAATTAGTAAGTTGGACCTGTTTTTGTTGATAGCAGTTGTAGGATTCTGTCACCTATGGGGGGTAGTTTTTTTTGGGGGGGGATTTTGTTTGTTTGTTTTAACATTCCCAGTAATTTCGTTATTTTAAGATAATATATTATTCAGTGTGGCTTATGTATCAGCATGCATTCATATTATTCATAGTTTTTAGGTCATGTAGAAATTAATTACAATGACTTCAATTAGCTCTTTGTAACAATAAACATGACATTTTTGAAATGCTTTTTGTTTAGTTAGTTTGACACGTGGTTAATTGTCATGTTCACTAGTTTTCTGAACTTGGGGAGGCAGGGACTTTTTGGGAGAAGTTTGCTTTTATTTGCCACACTAAATCACATTATTGGACACAAAGTATTCAGAAGCTTTTTTTTTATAATTGTGCCTTAATTGGTTTAATTTTTTAATTACACAGAGCTAAATGTTGTTGCTTGCACTTTGAAGCAATGAGTAATTTCTCATTTTTTTCTTCAAATGTTTTGTCCACATATTTCTTTTTAATTATTAAGAATCTTTCATATGTTGCAGTATTTCAACAAGCTAACAATAAATAGTTTTTTTCAAAAACTGTGGTTTGGAATTAGCATAAAGAATAATTTGTTGGGAAGAAAAACCCTAAAGATGAAAAATATTGAAGCATAAGAAATGGTTTAAAACCAGGAATAAATACTCAATCATCTGGAAAATTTCTTAAAAGAGCCTGTGCCCCACAAATTCACATCTTTTGATCTCTCAAGAAATTTGTAGTCTTCTTTTAAATACTTGACATTCTTACTATAAATATATTAATGTTATACCTTTACCATTTTAATTCTTCAGGACCAATAAAGCCATTTTGTGATCTTCTTGTTTTAAATTAATATCTTGGAAAATGTTGCAATGTATTAGGCTAAGCAGAATAACTCATCATCAGAAAAGAACTAGAGATAGCTGGTACCTCTATGGGCAACAGGATTTTGTCTCTTAGTTCTGCTTATCCCTAAGCTATATGTTTAGCTTTTTTGAGGTAGTCAGACCCTATCCCTTTAAAACATTATTTCAAATCTCCCAAACTACCTCAAAACTGAGCTGAGATTCAAGTTAATATCTTATGGTACAAAGTTTGTATTTCTAATTAGAAAGCTTACATAGAAAAATAAAAGATTCCTGAATCCCTGAACTGGATGGGACCCTTAAAATCAACCAATCACACTTGACTAAGAATTGCCATTATAATATTTCTAGGAACAGGTCATCTAGATTTTATCTAAATAGTTCTCCAAAACAAGAACCCACTGCTTCCCAAAGTTGACTATTTTACCATTAGTTCCTTTAATATTTACAAAACATTCTACTCTCTGAAACTTCTAGCCAGTACTGCCATCATGATCTTCAAAGTATTTGTTGCAAAGCTTCTTTACTATTTGTGAGATTTCATCTAGTTTGAGATGAGATGATTCAGGCCAGTTCCAATGACCTTATTTATAATGAAGAGAGCCATCTTCACCCAGAGAGAGGACTGTGGGAACTGACTGTGGATCACAACATAGTATTTTCATTTTTTTGTTGTTGTTTGTTTGCATTTTGTTTTCTTTCTCATTTTTTTCCTTTTTGATCTGATTTTCCTTGTGCAGCATGATAATTGTAGAAATATGTATAGTAAAATTGTACATTTAATGAATTACTTGTTGTCTAGGGGAGTGGATGGAGGGAAGGAGAGGAAAAATTTGAAACACAAGGGAGGATGTTGAAAATTATCCATGTGAATGTTTCAAGAAATAAAAAGCTTTAATAAAAAATACATTAAAAAAGAGAAAGCTGAGTTTGAGATGTTCAAAAGACAGCTCAGCAGAATTTATCATGTTGATTTTCATCAATGATGAATTGATGATAAAATGATAAAATCCATCATGATAAACGGATGTCGAATTCAGCAGAAAGATTGAGGCTCAACATAGAGATCTAGGAATTACATCTTCATAGAAGATAATAATTGAACCCATGAGAATTAATGAGATCATCCAATTAGATAGTATAAAGCAGTTATTCAAAATAAGACCCACCACAGATAGATTTTAGGGCATGAAAAATTATTACATCTTCATTTTTGCTAGCTTCTATCTGAAATTTAGTATGTTCTTCAGTTAGGAATCCATAGATTTTGCCAAATTACCAGAGAGGTCTAGAAAACAAACACATTAAGAATCCTTGACAAAGAGGCAAAAGAAAAGAGGACTTAACTGATGATCATGACCTTAATGAAAAAACAACCACAAAGACAGAAATGAAATAGTCAGAGAGACAGGAGGAAAGCAAAGTAAGAATGGCTTTCTCAAGCAGTTTAACTGAGAAGATAAGGAGAGGAATCAGATGGTAGCTAGTGGTGATAGTTTGACCAATTAGAAGTTTTTTTGAGAATGAGAACTCCCTGAAAGTAATACCTGTCATTCCTTTTACTTTTATTTATATTCTCATTACTTAGTACAACCTCTGGCATAAAGCCAGTTCATAATAGTTGTTTCCTTTCTTCCTCTGGAAAATCACAAAGGTCTTTTAATGATCCCAAACTTCTTTCTGAAAAAAAAAATTACCTTTTTGTACCAATCCTTCCAATGAAATTCTATGGAGTAAATCATAGAATGCTAGAAAACATCCCCCAAAAAAATTAAAAATAAAAATAAAGCAACAACAGACTGAAGATTGCCTAAGCTTAGAGGACAATGAAGTAGTCATTTTCTAAATAACAAATTTTAGAGAAGTATAATAAAGCATATCATCAAAGAAATATATGATTGAAAGAAACAATATGTGCTGAAAGCCAGTGATAGACGATTGACAGTTCATGTGAACTACTGGTATACATCCTGCCAGCAGAACCCACAGAAATCATATTAGATGGAAAGAATTCTATGGAAAATTTATGAGGATAGAGACAAGAGCTACATAGGAGGAACAACCATGAATGGGTTGCAAACTGCACTACTCAAGAGAATGCTCATATCAGTAAGATCATATTTTGAGTTTAAAAATATGAGATTTTGGTAAATATGGCACAGACTAATATAAATATATTTTATGTGAGGTAAATTCAATCATCCTTAGTTGTCACCTCACCTTTGAGTTTCATTATCAGATTGTGTAGGAGAGTATCAACAACAAAAACAGAGACTCTCAGAGTAAGAAAAAGCAAAATGGCACTATTACAATCTTGTGAGAAAGGGCATCTCCCAATTGACAAGGTGTTTGTCAGTAAAAGGAATGCAAAGCATAAACTGCAAAACATCAGATTAAATAGAACAGAACCCCCTCACACCTTGATCTTTTCTCCCATTGCTTGGGGGAGTCTGGGGCTTATACCCTAAACCCAGAAATCTATTCAAGAAATAATAAAATACAAGTCAATAATAATAAACTCTTAATTTAATGCTATACAAGCATATATCCTCAGATAAGAGAATTCAAAGCCATCATCACCTTTAAAAAAAGAAGTATTTAAATGCTAATTAATAGGTGGTAGGAAACAGGAAGGGACAAACATCTGCAATTTTTTTTTAAGCTATAGTTCTATTTGTTATTATAAAGTCTCAAGTCACAATTAATGTATAGTTCAAAACTATATTCCCACAATAGTATCTTTACTTAGTTAATTCCACAAAAGATTAATCTTTACTAATAGCATCAATGATACGAAATAGGATCATATTTTTCTATACTTGCATATATTTCTTGCATCAAAGCAATTTGAAAATAAAGAATTGACTATTTTAAACCACCTTATATCATTTAATGTATTGTACCTGTAAATCAGTAATTAGACTCAAAGCAAATTAAGGCCTACTTTCTTTAATTTCAATATATTTCTTCTAAATAGATTGGCATGATGATTTTTCAAGCCCATAATCATCCTGATAGCAAATTAGCTTGTTGAATTAAATATGAAAATGCAGAATCAAACTTTTTGAAATGGAAGACACCTTTGAAATTATTCAAATATCCTCATTTTAATAATTTTAATTTATTTAATAAATAAAGTCCAGAAATGTAAAATGTCATGCCCAAAGTCACATAGTTGATCATGACCTTGGATTTTTCTTTTTGATTTTGAACTTTTAAAAAAATTTCTAAAATAAACATTTCCATACACAATGTAGAATAGGAAAAAGAAGATTGTATATGAAAAAATTAAATTGTTAGGTATAGCTTGCTTCTCTTTTAAAACATATAACAAATTAATCATGGACCATCCATGGTGTCCAATTTGTTTTTCTTTCTCTTCTTCCTTCTATCTTCTATGCATTAAATAAAATTGTTTCATTAATTTTTGTCTCTTCTTTCTTTATTCCTCCTTTCTCTTTTTTAAAAACTGCACTAGCTAATTTTTTAATAGAAGATCCTAGTACTATCTATCAATCAAGTGAATTTTTAAATTTAATTTTGTTAATTTTGTCATTGATGTGTAGTTTGGATTTTTATTCTAATGTTTTTTCTAATTTTGTTATTATTGTTTTTGCATATCCAGTTCATTGATCTGATTTTTCTCCTTTGTTAATGAAAGTCATTAGAGACAGTATTTGTCAAATGATTACACAGTGACTGGAACAGCTTATTTCTATCCCTTTTCTTCACTTTCCTTTTCTAAGGATGGCTTCAGCTCCATCCCATAAATTTTGATTTATTGCTTAATTTTCGTCATTTTCTTTGTTAAAATTTTCATCTGTTGCTAAGATTTGTTTCTTGACCCACCAATTATTTAGGATTAAGTTACTGAGCTCTCAATTAACTTTTAGTATTTTTTCCCCAAAGATCTTTTACTGAACATGATTATACTGTCAGGAAATGATAAGTTTAATATTTCTCCTTTTCTGCTTTTGTTTGTGAAGTATTTATGTCCTAATCCCGATTCAGGGTCAGTTGTTTTTTGTTTTCCTAAAAGCACCATGCTTAGCTGAGAAATATTCATTTATGTTGCCATTTATTTATTATTAGAGACCTAATAAATTTGACATTTTTTCTAAAATTCTATCCAGCTTTGTTCACATTTTTGTTAGATATTTCTAGATCTGAATAGTTGTATGTTCCAGGATTGTGCTAGGCACTAGGTACAAAGACTGAAACAATATCCACATACAAGCAGTTCTCATCCTTCTGGTGGAGATAAGTATATTTAAACATATAAACAGCTTAAATGTAATGTATTTAAATACGAAGTACTCTAGAGAGCACTAAAAGTTGGAGAGATCAGGAAAGATTTCATGAAGAAAATGCAGAGCAAACTGTACCTTATAAGAAGAGGAGGACTAAACAAAGTTAAGGAAAAAAATATGTTTAGATAAAGAGATTAGCCAGTGCAAAGATGAAGAGAGATTAGAAGGTGAGTATCATGATTGATGAGCAGAGACAAGTCAGTTTTCTAGATAGACCACAGACTGTCAGAGGGTAGAGGGAACTAATTTCCAATAAGGCTAGAAAGGTAGGTTGGGTATAGGTTGGGTGAGACTAAAAACTAAGCAGAGGAGTTTATATTTTATTTTACTAACAACATCACTGGAGTTGACTAAGCAAGAAAGTCAGATGTGTACCTAAGAAAAATTAATTTGATAACTGGATAGGATGGACTGAAGTGGGAAGAGGTTTTATTTATAGAAGGTACTCTTCTCTCTTATCAACATGTACTGTAAAAATGTGCCTCTTTATATGGAACTTTGGTAGTATGGGGGACTCCCATATAAAAAAAAAATCAATCTCTCCTGAAAGTCTCTTTCATTTCAATTTAACTCAGAGAATTGTCAAGGGCAATGTAGAGGTTAAATGACTTGCTCAAGATCACACAAGAAAGATTTGAATCTAGATCTTCTGGAATGAAGTATTTAAAGATTTTTTTCCTATATGTATGAGAGAAGTTTATTGGAGAGAAATAATCCTATTTGAATATGTACCAGAGTCTGACTTTAAACTTTGCTAGTGGTTAATTATCATACTATCCATCTATCTGGTAGACCATTGTGATAATTTTGTACTACTATTATACCTAAACCTGCTTCAGATAAACAGAATTGTGACGTATTCAATCAAAAATGTTTCTTAACTTTCTGTTATATATCTGGAATTATGTGAGGTATTGGGAATACAACAACAAAAGTGATTCTATCTGGGGTGTCAAGAAATTACCATATTGTCAGAGTCCCCAACATGGACAAAAATCAGGACATATAGAATACACAAAAAATAAATGTGGTAATCTGAGGAAGAACTGTACCAATACCTGGAAGAATTGGAAAAATCTTCATGTAGAAGACTTTAACGTAGAAGGGCTTGAGCCAAGTTCCAAAAGCAACAAGAGATTTTGACAAAAGATTTGTAGGGTCGATTTTATAGGGGTTCTTTTTGGAGGGGTACCCACCAAATCATTTAGAAAACATGCTTGTCTTACTGAGATTATTTATTACTTGGATGTTCATTTGATCTTAGCCCCAACTTAATTAATACAGGCTATTCCCAGACCAAAGATGAATTAGTAAAAAATAAGAATTATAACTTACTCTGAACTTCGGAAACCAACCAAATTTTTAAAAATCAAAGATAAACTGCAGAAACAAAATAGGATATCAGGATGTGGCAGTCTGGTGTAGGAAAACGAGAATTAGATTTGTAAAACCCCATGACCTTGGAGAAGTCACAAAGTGGAATCTCTGAATTTAATTTCCTTATCTTTTATAAAATGTGGGCAAACAATACATTCACAGGCTGGTTAGAAAAGATCATAGAAATGGGAGCTATTCATAACAGCTCACATTATGTGGTAATTTTCCACTCTTATTCAATACTGATGCCTACTTCAAATAAACAGCTGATATACTGAATCAATCAAAAAAATATTAAGTGCTACTATTGCCTGGCATTATGCTAGGTAGTGGGAATGCAAGACAAAAATTAAAAATCTCTGACTCATTACATTCATTAAATGTGAATTATTATAAATAATTAACAATGCTATGGAGTTTTAATATTTCTAAAACTACATTTCAAGATTATAAAGGTACCCAGAACACTAGGAATAAGGTCCAGGACCTTATTTGTCTTTTAGAAAAATTTTAATGAAACCATTTTGAATTTAACAAATTTGATATTTTTATTAAGTAATGAAATCAAAAAGTTCTGATTCTGTTTCATGTTTGGAAGCTTCACTGATCAATTAAAATTATTATTATAGTCAAAGAGCCATATACATATGCTATTCATTTATTTAGCAAAATTTAATTGCCCCAGTGAAATGGAATCAGGACTGTCACTTTTGATTTTCTTTGCACATTTGCTTTGGTTTCTTATATTAATGTTCTGATATTCCATGAACTATTTGTACTTTTATTTCATCAGGCTTCCCATGCACAAATGTTATTTGCCATGTATCATTAGTACAAACAAATAAGCTGCAGTAATACAATCTATTACTTCCATAACTTTTGTAGTCACTTAAATAAAAGTCATTTATTCAGAATCCACTTTGTTCATTAAAACAGTCAGAATAAATCAAAGAATCATAAAATGTTTGAGCTTGAGATCCCAAAGATCATCTAATCCACCCTTCTCATTTTGTGGATGAAGAAACTGAAAACTTAGAACAAGATGCTGTTGTAATTATTCAGTCATTTTTCAGTTGTGTCTGACTCTTTATGACCCTATGTGGAATTTTCTTGGCAAAGACACTGGAGTGATTTAACATGCCCTTCTGCTCATTTTAAAGATGAGAAATTGAGGCAAACTTGGTTAAGTTATTTGCCTGAAGTCACATAGTTAGAAAGTTAGAAAGTTAGAAATCTATCTGAAGTTAGATTTGAACTCATGAAGATGAACTTCATGAAGATGAAGTACTCTATCCACTGAACCATCCAGCTGCCTACTGAGCAGGTAGGCTTATGTAAATAGGAAGAATGGTCATTCATCTAAAAAGTGAATTAAAGGGTACAAGACACTATAAAGCTCAAATATTTTCCTTCCTTGTTAATATACCAATATTCAAGCATAAGAGTAAATCGAGAAATGTCAAAGACAAGCATTACATGTGATAAACTACTACCTAGAATTTATCTTGCTTATAAATCATCCTGTGGCCCAGTAATTTCAGTAGGCGTTAACTAATCCATGTTGAGTTTAGATTATTTTTTTCCAAAGGAAGAACTTGGTACTTAGCACCTAGATAAGGAGGTAGAACCCTACCCTGGTAGATTCCAAGATGAAAGTCAAGTTAAGGTTTAGCATGTCTGAGGAGGGAGACTCTAAGGATTTTGTGATTCAAAAGCATGTCCTGCGATTAAACCACCTTTGACAAAAATGGTAGCAAAAAGATGGGAGAAGTGATTCACAAGTTGCTACTCTTCAGAAAAGCTTTGGTCACTCCACCTTAGCTAGAGCTCTGCCATTTTCTTTTTATTTTCAAAATACATGCAAAAATAGTTTTCAACATTCACCCTTGAAAAACCTTGTGTTCCAAATTTTTATCTTCCCTTCCCCTCCCTAGGCATAATGCTACACAAGAAAAATTTTAAAAATCATGAACCCATTTCAACCTCATCTTGGTATAGGGTGTCAGGTGCTGGTCAATGACCAGTTTCTGCGATACTATTTTTCAATTTCCCCAGCAATTTTCATAAAATTTTATCCCAGAAGTTGGAGCCTGTGGGTTGATCAAATACTACATCACTATAGTCACTGACAACAGTGTCTTGTAAACCTAATCTATTCCACTGCTCCACTACTCTAATTCTTAACTAGTACCAAATGGTTTTGATAACTATTGCTTTATAATATAGTTTTAGGTCTGATACAGCTAAGCATTTTTTTTCATTAATTCCCTTGAAATTCTTGACCTTCTTTTCTTCCAGGTGAATTCTGTTTATATTTCTAGCATTATAAAACAATTTCTTGAAAGTTTGATTGCTATGACACTGAATAAGTAGATTAGTTTAGGTAGAATTGTCATTTTTATTATATTAGTTCGCCCTACCATTGAGCACTTGATATTCTTCCATTTGTTTAGATCTAACTTTATCAGTATAAAAAGTGTTTTGTAAACTGTGCTCATAGAGTCCCCGGCTTTATCTTAACAGGTAGACTCCCAAATGTTTTATATTATCTAGAGTTATTTGAAGTGGGACTTTCTCCTTCTCTCTCTTGCTGCTTGACTTTGTTGGTAACATATAAAAATGCTGATGGTTTATGTGGGTTTATTCTGTATCCTGACACTTTGCTAAAGTTGTTAATTGTTTCGATTAGATGTTTTAATTGATTCTCTAGGATTCTTTAAATATACCACCATCTCATCTGCAAAGAGTGATAATTTAATGTCTTCATTACCTGCCCTAATTCCTTCAATTTCTTTTTCTCCTCTTATTGCTAAAGCTAACATTGCTAATACAACATTGAATAGTAATGGTGATAGTGGGCAACTTTGTTTCACCCCTGGTTTAACTGAGAATGCTTCTAGTTAATCTCCATTTTATATATATGATGTTGGATGGTGGTTTTAGATAGATGCTATGGGTCCTTTTAGGGAAAACTTCATTTATTCCTATGTTTTCTAGTGTTTTTAATAGTGATGCATGTTGGATTGTGTCAAACACTTTTTCTGCATTAATTGAGATAATCATATGATTTCTGTTAGTTTGGTTCTTGATAGTCAATTATGCTAATAGTTTTCTTAATATTGAACCAATGCTGCATTTCTGGTATAAAGTTGCTGTAATCTCTTTGCTAATATTTTATTTAAAATTTTTGCATTAATATTCCTTAGGGAAACTGGTGCATAATTTTCTTTTTATTTTATTTTATTATATTTATATATTATGTATATTTATTATATACATGATAATTTGTAAATAATTAAAAATGGAAAACATTGAAATTAGGAGAAGTTCAGGAAGGATACCAGGTTTAAATGAGTCAATGAATGTCAAAGTCCTGTTATGGAACAAATGTGCCCACATTTTGGCGTCAGAATGAGTGGCTCCAGAATCAGGAGTGTCAGGACTCCTGTGTAGGGCTTTAAGTTCCAATGCACAGTTCTTTTAGCAACCCTTTGAGGTAGGCAGTATAAGTAATATCCTTATTTTAAATATGGAGAACCCGAGGGTCAGAGAAAAATAACATATCCAAAGCTTAACATCCATAAGCATGTGTTAAGAGCTAGGAGTTTAACTTGGGTTTCTGAGGTTCTTTTTTATTATTATTATTAATATAGTAACTTTTTATTGACAGAATCCATGCCAGGGTAATTTTTTTACAACATTATCCCTTGCACTCACTTCTGTTCCAATTTTCCTCCACCCTCCACCCCTCCCTAGATGGCAAGCAGTCCTATATATGTTGAATATGTCCTAGTATATCCTAGATACAATGTATGTGTGCAAATCCAAATAGTTTTCTTGTTGCACAGGGAGAATTGGATTCAGAAGGTAAAAATAACCCAGGAAGAAAAACAAAAATGCAAGCAGTTTACATTCATTTCCCAGTGTTTTTTCTTTGGGTGTAACTGCTTCTGTCCATCATTGATCAATTGAAACTGAATTACGTCTCTTTGTCAAAGAAATCCACTTCCATCAGATTACATCTTCATACAGTATCGTTGTTGACGTATATAATGATCTCTTGGTTCTGCTCATTTCACTTAGCATCAGTTCATGCAATTCTCTCCAAGCTTCTCTGTATTAATCCTTCTGGTCATTTCTTGTGGAACAATAATATTCCATAACATTCATATACCAATTTCAACCATTCTCAATTGTGGGCATCCACTCGTTTCCAGCTTCAGCCACACAAACAGGGCTCCACAAACATTTTGGCAATACTGGTTCCTTTCCTTCTTTAGTATCTCCTTGGGGTATAAAGGGTAATGCACTGCTGGGTCAAAGGGTATGCACAGTTTGATAACGGGGCATAATTCGGTTCTCTCCAGATGGTTGGTTCTTCCAAACTCCACCAAAAAATGTATCGTGTCCCAGTTTTATCCCCCAACAATCATCATTATTTTTCCTGTCATCTTAGCCAATCTGATGTTATTTATCTCAGGTTGTCTTTTGCTTTCTCTGATAAATTGATTTGGGGCCTCTTTCTTGGTTAATAATTTCAATTTCATCATCTGAAAATTGTCTTTCAATCCTTTGACCATTTATCAATTGGAGAATTTGGTTTCTTATAAATTAGAGTCATTCTCTATATATTTTTAAATGGTTTATCAGAACCTTTAACTGTGAAGTTTTCCCAGTTTTTTATTCAATCTTTTTACATTAGTTTTTGTTTTTAAGACTTTTTTAATTTGATGTAATCAAAATTTTCTTTTTGGATCAATTTTCTCTAGTTCATCTTTAGTCCAAAATTTCTTCCCTCCCCACAATTGAAGGATAAACTATCCTATGTTCCTCCAATTTGTTTATAATCTCGTTCTTTATTCTAAATCAGGACCCATTTTGATTTTATCTTGGTATGTGTTAAGTTGGGTCCTTTCTAATTTTCTGCCATACTAATTTCCCAGTAATCCCACGTTTTGTCAAAAAGAATTCTTATCCCAAAAGTTAGGATCTTTGGGTTTGTCAAACTAAAGTGCTATAGTTATTTCTTCTTTTAACCTAACCTGTTTTATCAACTAGTCTATTTCTTAGTCAATCCAAATGATTTTGGTGACTGTGCTTTATAATAATAAGTTTTGGGTCACAACCTGGCCACCTTCATTTGATTTTTCATTAATTCTTTTAAGTTCTTGATTTTATTATTCCATATGAATTTTTTGTTATTTTTTCTGATCTTAAAATTTTTTCTTGGAATCTGATTGGTTAACTAAATAAATAGATTAGTTTAGGAACATTGTCATCTTTATTATATTGCTCAACCTATCCAGGGCATAATTTTTTTCAATTTTTAAGTCTGACTTTATTTTTGGAAAGTTTTTGAATTTTACTCATAATTCCTGACTTTCCTTTGGTAGATGATTCCCAAATATTTTATGCTGTTAAGTTATTCTGGATGGAATTTCTCTTTGTATCTCTTGCTGTTAATTTTGTTGGTGATGTATAAAATCGAGGATTTTGGGGGTTTTTTTAACCTGCAACTTTGCTAAAGTTATGCATTATTTCTAATAGCTTTTCTAAGATCTTAGGGTTCTCTAAGTATACCATCTATCATCTGTAAAGGTGATGGTTTCGTTTCCTCACTGCCTATTCTGATTCCAATCTCTTTCTCCTCTTTTGCCAGGGCTGGTTTCTAATACAATTTAATAATAATGGTGACAGTGGGCAACCCTTCACTCAGATCTTACTGGGAAAGATTCCAGTTTTCCCATTATTATGCTTACATGGTTTTTAAATATATTTCCCACTATTTTAAGAAAAGTCCATTTATTCCTTCTCTCAATGTTTTATTAGGAATGGATGTTGGTTTTATCAAATGCTTTTTCCATCTATTGGATGATCATATGGTTTTGTTGTTTGCTTATTGATTAAGTCAATTATCTAATGTTTTCCTAATTTGAACCATCATTTCTGGTATAAATCCCACTTATATGTTTTATCCAGGAATGATTTTCTTAATCATTTTGCTAGTATTTTTTTAAGATTTTTAGCATCAATATTCATTAGAAATTGGTTAAATTTTCTTTCTCTTTTTTCAACCTACCTGGTTTATATCCTACCATGTCTGTGTTGTAAAAGGGGTTTGTAGGACCCTTCAATCCCTATTTTTCAAATGTTTATATAGCATTAGGTTAATTGTTCAAATGTTTGTTAGTTCACATGTAAATCCATCTGGTCCTGGGGTTTTTCTTAGGGGGTGGTTAATAGCTTTTCTTTTCTTTTCTAAGATGGGACTTTTAGGATATTTCCTTCCTCTTTAATCTGGGCAAGCTATATTTTTGAAGGTATTCTTCCATTTCATTTAAGTTTAAATTTATTGCCATAAAGTTGGGCAAAATATTTCTAATTATTTCTAATTTCCTCTTCATTAGTGGCGAGTTCTCCCTTTTCATTTTAAGACTAAAATTTGATTTTCCTCTTTCCTTTTTTTTAATATTTCACGGGTTTGTTATTTTGTTGGTTTTCATAGAAAATCTTAATTTATTAATTAATTCAATGTTTTTTTACTTTCAATTTTTTGATCCTCCTTTTATTTTTTAAATTTCAAGTTTAGTGTTTGACTGGGGTTTTTTAATTTGTTCCTTTTCTAGCATTTTATTCAAAATTGTTAACCTTCTCTTTCTCTATTTTATGCAATTAAACCTCTAAATGAAATTTCCCTTATTACCATGGCTGCATCCACATTTGGTATGATGTCTTTATTGTCATTTTCTTGGGGTGAGTTATTAATTATGTCTATGATTTGCTGTTTCACCCAATCATCTAATTAAGTTATTTGTTTAATTATTTTTGGTCTACTTTCCCCTGGCTTTTTTTGAGTGTAATTTTTTTCATCGTGGTCTAAAAGGAGATTTCTATTTCCCCTTACTGCATTTTGTTGAGGTTTTATCCCTAATATATGGTCTATTTTTTGTAAGCCCTTGAACTGCTGAAAAGAAATTCTTCTTTCTGTCTCCATTTTTTTCTCCAGAGGTCATCATATTCTTTTCCTAGTATTCTTTTACTCTTTGACTTCTTTCTTATTTATTTTGTGGTTTGTTTTCTAATTCTGAAATGAAGGTTGAGATCTCCATATTATTTTGTATCTATTTCTTCTTAACTCTCTTAATTTCTCTTTTAAAATTTATATTACCCTTGGTCATATATTTTAATATTGATATTGCTTCATTATTTTTTTACCTTTTAGAAATAGTCCCTTCCTTATCTCTTTTAATTAGATCCAATTTTTGTTTTGTTTGATCTGAGATCAGGATGGCTACCTCTCCTTTGCTTCACCTGAAGCATAGTAGATTTTGCTCCATCCTTTTTTTTTCCCATTATCTCCCTCTTCGGTGTTTTCCTTTTAGGTTTTTCTTGGTATAAAGTTGCTATAATCTCTTTGCTAATATTTTATTTAAAATTTTTGCATTAATATTCCTTAGGAAAACTGGTGCATAATTTTCTTTTTCTGTTTTTACCCTACCTTGTTTGGGTATCAGGACCATATTTGTGTCATAGGATTTCTTCTTTCCCTATTTTCTCAAATAGTTTTTAATTTTTCTTTAAATGGTTGGTAAAATTCACTTGTAAATCCTTCTGGCCCTGGAGATCTTTTTCTTAGGGAGTTGATTAATAACTTGATCAATTTCTTTTTTCTAAAATTACTTATTTAAGTAATTTATTTTCTCCTCTGAAAATATAGATCTGAGTGATCTATATTTTTGAAAGTATTCATCCATTTCACTTAGATTATCAGATTTATTGGCAAACAGTTGGGCAAAATAGGTTTTAATTATTGCTTTAATTTCCTCTTGTTGCTGGTAATTTCACCCTTTTCAGTTTTGATAATGGCAATTCAATTGTTTTCTTTCGTTTTTCTAATCAAATTAACTAAATGTTTATTTTATTGGGGTTTTTTCATAAAACCAACTCTTAGCTTTGTTTATTAGTTCAACAGTTTTCTTACTTTAAATTTTATTAATCTTCCCTTTTATTTTTAGAATTTCAAATTTGGTTTTTAATTAGGGGTTTTTAAGTTGTATTTAATTTGTTCTTTTTCTAGCTTTTGTAGTTGCATGCCCGGTTCATTGATCTTCTTTTTTCTCTATTTTCTTCAAGCAAGCATATAGAAATATAAAACTTCCCCTAAGAACTGCTTTGGCTGCATCCCATAAATTTTGGTATGTTGTCTCATTGTTGTCATTCCCTTGTATGGAAAAATTGAAGCTGAATAAGCTTAAGTGACTTGGCCAAGGTCATCTAGCTAGTAAAAAAAGAGAAGACTGACTTGCAGACCTTCGCTCTCCAAATCCAAGAAATATTACCAAATACTTCCATGAAATTTTGATGAATTCATTCTAAATAATCAACAAAAAGTACTTCAGTACTTTTTCTAAAATAATAAATCCATTTTTAAATGTACAAAATCTCTCACTGATTCTTTTTATGTTTCTTACCTACATTCTCCATTCTCATATTTTTCTTCATTGGTTATATTTTTTCTATTTAAGGCTTTCCTGGACTTTGTTATTTCTTTGAAGTCATTAATTAACTTTTGAAGTTCTCTATGTGGAAGGTATTTGATTTCCAATTCTATTACCTTATTTAACCTTTATCTTTAAAAGTTATCTTCTCCTGAGTTAGGAGGTAGCAATTCATATGACTTAAATTGGTTAGGGAATAGTAACTTACAAACCAATAGTTTTACCTAGCAATCATATGCAAAGCATATGAGTTTTAAAATATAAATTCTTTTGGGAGAACTTACAGAGTCCCATATTTTCTTCAGTTACCAAGTTAAAGTTGCTTTGGGGTAGCTAGGGATCCAATTGAACAGTATCTGACTTGGAGTCAGAAAAACCTGAGTTCAAATTCAGTCTCAGTTGCTTATAAGCTATATGACTGGGCAAACCATTTAACCCTGCTTGCCTCAGTTTCCTCATCTGTAAAATTAGCTGGAGAAGAAATGGCAAACCACTTACTCCGGGATCTTTGCCCCCCAAAAAACAATAACAACAACAACAACAAATTGAGACATGACTGAATTACAACAAAACACAGTTGCTTTAAAGAGATACTGGTGACTGCCCCACTTGAAAACCTTCCCTTTTAGAGTTGCATTTAATTTATTCCTACTTTTGTCAGTGTCAGTGATGCATAGACAGTAGCTGTTCTCTCTTGACTAATCCTAATTTGAAAGTGTCAACTGGTATTCTGACAGTTGGACCACAATCTCTGACAGCTTCTAAGGTTTTTTTCCCAACCCTGTCAGTGACTGTATTTAATATATTTATTGCAGTCACATGGTTATCTCTCCTGAGGTTATAGTTTTCTCTTTCACAAGACTGTCAGAATGAGATAGCATTAGCACGAATTTTCCCAAAACACCACCCAAATTTCATACAAACAAACCCTTATCAAAAATTATTTGTACATAACTATGTTTTATTTCAAATGGATGTAATTTAACTGTATTTCAAAGCCAAGTGGGTATTGATTTTTGTCCGTTTTAAAAAAGGACTAAAAATTCAACTGTACAAATAAGTATAATAAACATTGCTTCCCTTCCTCCAAAATCACCTAATTGTTGGTACTGTTCTCCACTCAATATATAAAGGACCTTTAGAACTTATGAATGAAGATAATTGTTCCCTAAGGGCACCATTGTGAGGATGGTGGTAGACCTCAAGCAGAAAGCTACAGTGACCCCTAATGTTAATTTAAGTGTTAGGTATACTTTAAATATAATTGAAATATATGGTATTTGCTTTGACAATCTCCTTGTGGATTGGAAAACTGATTCAATAAATCAGAGTTGCATAATTGTAAAAGATATCAGAGGTCATCTAGCCCAGCTTCAATCCAAAATATGAATCCTCTCAATAATCAAGTACTATGTTGGAAACAAGCAAAATAAATGAGAAAATTCTAAAGTAAGGATGCAACAACCACTTTATGTATTATTGAGACTTAGTGATATGGTAGTTAAGTGGCACAGTGGATAGAGCACCAGGCCTGGAGTCATTAGGACCTGAGTTCAAATCCAGCCTCAGACAGTTACTTGCTGGGTGACCCTGAACCAGTCACTAATCCTAATTGCCTTGAAAATAGAAAGAAAAAGAGACTTAATGAAAGGGGATTCATTTCAAAGACAGAGGAGGAAAAGGAAAGGAGGAAAGAAGGGAGAGAAGGAAAAAAGGAGGGACAGAGAAGGGGAGGGAGGAAAGAAGGGAGGGAGAAAGGGGAAAAAGGGCAAACATAGCCTTGGAAAGGTGTTCCTTACTCAAAAGGAAGAGGATAGATAGAAAGGTTGGAAGAGGGCAAAGTGGTACTATCTATTAAGAACATATGCAATATGGAAAGTAGGAAAGAGAAGAAACAGAATGAGTATATGGACAGAGATCTATAAAAGTGAAATCAAAAGCACTGTTGTCATTGCCTTATTTTATAGTCATAGAGAAGAAATATATGAGGATTTTAAGAAACAAATTATAGTTATCTCTTTCCTATCAAGGAGGAATTAGAGATATGGCTCATAAAAACTTTAGTTCTTTCTTCATACCAGAGCAGTCTGAATTTATTATTTTTATGGCATGCTTACAATATTAAAAGACAAAATATGTTTATATTATACAATATATATATTTTATGCATTTCCTTACTTCCTTCTTTATTGCCTCCCTCCCTTTTTCCAACTACTTTTCTCCCTCTTTCCTTCTTTTCTTCCTTCCCTACATCCTTTCTTTTTTCCCCTTCCTTATTTTCCTCTCTCCCATCCCTCCTTTTCCTTGTCCTCCATTTTCCTTCTTTCCTCATTTTCTTCCTTTCTTTCTTCCTTGTGTTTTCTATGCCTTTAGAGTTTTTTAAAATTATTGACTTCAATGAAATCAAAACCTTCCACACTATGTTTGTTTATCTCTATCATTGTAATATCAGATCTACACCAACACTGCCCAGATCAACTATAGGAAATATTTCTGTAAATTTTCTTTTTGCTTATAAACTGACCCATGCTTTTATAAAAGCTCCTTCCAGCCTAAAAAAAAGATAAGGCAATTCTGAGACAGTAATACTTTGAAAATTAAATACTTATTTTTGTATCGATGATTCATGGCTATGTTTATATATTTTCTATGTGTTTACTAGTTAGTATACACATCTTAATAATGGATAAAGAATAGAGATATTGAAAATAGAAATAATACCCTATTACCAAAGTCTTAAACAGACTGATTTATTAGAAATAATAGCAGTAAGATGAATATAGCAAAAATTCCTTATCTAAATATAATTGGAAATTTCTATTAAATATGATAATATTTTCAAAAATTCTATTATCATTTTACAATAAAAGAAGCATTCTTGTCAATGTTTCCCATTATTTTGTCTCTGACACTTCAGGAATGATGAGAAAAAAATTAATTGTGATAACAGATGAAAATTAATCTCTTCTGATTAATAAGGCTGTCAATCTTTCAAATTGAAAGATGTGATCATGCTTTCTTGATCAAAAAGAATGCCATATGAAGTATTATTCTTTAAAAAAAACAGTATTTTGGAATTCATTCAGTTTTTAGTAAAAGTGCATAAAGGGAAAAAAGCAACAATTGTTTTTATTTTAAAATGCATTGAATCATTTGCTGTCTTCTTAAATCTATCATTTGCAATACATCATCATCCATCTGTAAGAGAGCTAGGTAAAGCAGATAAAGTATTAGACTTGGAGTTAGCAAGACTCATCTTACCTCCTGAGTTCAAATAAGACACTCCTATGTAAGTACAACCAGTAAGATGTACTTACTAGTAACATGAGTCTGGGCAAGTCACTTAACCCTACTTGCCTCAGTTTCCTCATTTATAAAATGAACTGGAGAAGGAAATGGTAAACCATTCCAGTATCTTTGCTAAGAAATCCTCAAATGAAGTCACAAAGAGTTGGACATCACTGAAAATTACTAGACAACAACAAAATTATCTAATAGTAAATGCTGATGGTGTTCTAATAGTACAAACATTAAAATTTTGCACAATTGTTAAAGTAAATTTATGGGAAGAGATCATACATATGATAATGGGTAACTGAGAAAGCAAAAATCTGAACCTGTTGAGATTTCATTAACAGTCAAATGCTATACTTTCTTCTTCATAGAAATACTCTGAACCTGAAATATTAATATAAGTTCTTAATTCTTTTACCATAACTGAAACTCAGAGCAACCCATGCAAATCTTTTTTGGAAACTAAGTAGATAGCAAGCTACCACTAATTGAAGATTTGAATAGAAAAGAGATGCTTTTTCATAGGCCTGTTTTAATTAACGGGATTGTAGGAAGATCCAAGACTCATCCACAAGGAAAAAAGTTTAGTAGCTGAATATAATGTTCCCAGGTGACCTAATTGGCTCTTTCTCATAGAGGACAACTTAATCACCCACAAAGATCATTGTGTTTCACAATTTTTGAAGAGGATCAATCATTGCCAGGGACTTAAAAACATTCTCATGCCCAGAATGTTTTATTGTAGTGCTCTAATTACAGCTCTGACCATCTGTAAATTATATTGGTAATAGTCTGAGTAGTCAAAAGAAATACAGAAGGGCCATTCAGTTCTTCATGATTTTTCATGTGAAAGTAAAGAAAAGAGAGAGAGTATATCCAGAATATATTCCTTTTATAATTAGTGAGGTACTTTGGGACATATCTCATTCTCTAAAACACCTCTGAGATCCTCATCAGTTCTGTGAATTTCTGTTCCATCATTCCTAGAAATTCTCTCCCTCACCTCCTCTTTTTTAATTCTCTATTAATAATGCCTACAATTTGACTATCTTATTTTTTAGTTGGCTTCTAATTCATCTCTAGGCTGCACCCAACACTTACTTTAGAAAACAAAGAAACTATTTTTCACTCTGGTCCAGCAATTAACAATTTGCAAGCACCAAATGCCTCTGAGGTATCACTTTCTGACTGGATGACTTCTTTCCAGAAGCTCCAGGTTAATCAAATCTTATTTCTCTCCAGAATGTACTCTTGATCTTTTTCTACCACATCCCCGGAAGAGGTATCTCTATTTCACACACCTCTTCCAGATTCTTTTTGAATTTTGTCATCTACCACAAGAACCTAAGCTTCTGGAAAACAGGAACTATCCTTCCACTTGCTTTTGTATTCCCAGTGCTTAAACATGGTGTTGGACACATTCATAAATTCTTAATAAATACTAGTTAAACCGTACACCAAGATAAGGTCAAAATGTGTTCATGACTAGGCATAAAGAATAAGATTATAAATAAATCAGAAGAACATAGGATAGTTTACCTCTCAGACCTGTGGAAGAGGAAGGAATTTATGACCAAAGAAGAACTAGAGATCATTATTGATCACAAAATAGAAAATTTTGATTATATCAAATTAACAAGTTTTTGTACAAACAAAACTAATGCAGACAAAATTAGAAGGGAAGCAATAAACTGGGAAAACATTTTTACAATCAAAGGTTCTGATAAAGGTCTTATTTCCAAAATATATAGAGAATTGACTCTAATTTATAAGAAATCAAGCCATCCTCCAATTGATAAATGGTCAAAGGACAATTCTCAGATAAAGAAATTGAAACTATTTCTAGCCATATGAAAAGATGCTCCAAGTCATTATTTGTAAAGGGCTGGAACTCTGAGTTGATACATTGAGGTCAGACAACTGAGCAATTAAGGTTAATTACTGATTGGACAATACTCTATTAGCATATGCTTGGAAATTCTGTGCTGGTTCAATTTTTTTGTGTATACAGAGAATTGTGGGAAGGATTGGGGGTGGAGTAAGACAAGCTAGAGTCACTTTGGCAGTAGAAAAAGAGAAGAAAGGTAATGCGTCCATCCTGTTCACTTCTACCCCTAAAGACCAAGAACTTTTGCTTATCCTGACACCAGCTGATTTTAAGGCATCCAGGGTGCTAACTCTGTCTTCACAATTATTAATCGGAGAAATGCAAATTAAGACAACTCTGAGATACCACTACATACCTGTCAGATTGGCTAGAATGACAGGGAAAGATAATGCGAAAAGTTGAAGGGGATGTGGGAAAGCTGGGACACTGATACATTTGTTGGTGGAATTGTGAATACATCCAGCTATTCTGGAGAGTGATTTGGAATTATGCTCAGAAAGTTATCAAACTGTGCATACCCTTTGATCCAGCAGTGTTACTACTGGGTTTATATCCTAAAGAGATTTTAAAGAAGGGAAAGGGACCTGTATGTGCAAGAATGTTTGTGGCAGCCCTCTTTGTAGTGGCCAGAAACTAGAAACTGAGTGGATGTCCATCAATTGGAGAATGACTGAATAAATTGTGGTATATGAATATTATGGAATATTATTCTTCTGTAAGAAATGACCAACAGAATGATTTCAGAAAGGCCTGGATCATGAACTGATGCTGAGTGAAATGAGCAGGACCAGAAAATCATTATATACTTCAACTACAATACTATATGATGATCAATTCTTATGGACATGGCCCTCTTCAACAATGAGATGAACCAAATCAGCTCCAATAGAGCAGTAATGAATTGAACCAGCTACACCCAAGGAAAGAACTCAGGGAAATGAGTATGAACCACTACATAGAATTCCCAGTCTCTCTATTTTTGTCCACCTGCATTTTTGATTTCCTTCACAAGTTAATTGTACACTATTTCAAAGTCTGATTCTTTTTGTACAGCAAAATAACTGTATGGACATGTAGACATATATTGTATTTAACATATACTTTAACATATTTAACATGTATTGGTCAATCTGCTATCTGGGGGATGGGGTGGGGAGAAAGAGAGGGAAAATTGGAACAAAAGGTTTTGCAGTTGTCAATGCTGAAGAATTACCCATGCATATATCTTGCAAATAAAAAGCTATAATAAATAAATAAATAGATAAATAAATAAATAGATACTAGTTAACTATTGAATGTTCAAGGTCATAATTCTTTCTTGCCTTATGCTACTCAGATTTTTTTGATATGTAAAGATGACAAACTTCTGCTTTTCTCTCCTACTCTGATGCCTCATGTTAGACCCTTCATGTTTCTCAAGATATTTCATGAAGAACTATAATGGGTAATAAAATAATAAAGGGGAAATGTGCAGAAACTTTCAATATTAACCACTGACTTCCATACAAATATACAAGAAGGTAGGTCTTAATCTCTTTAAGATCTTCCAATTCTCTAACTGAACTCTTTTCTTCAGATCCTGTCCCTATTATCAGCTAACCTCATCCTACCTTACTGGTTTGATGAATCAGTCTTTAATTTGCTAGTCAAGGTAAAGAAATACATTTAGATCTCAAAAGCATCTTAAGATGTCTAACCTCCTCATTTTACAGTTCAGGAAACTAACTGCCAGGGAATTATCTGATTTCCCATAGGTGACGTACTTTATATTTAGGTGACCCAGAATTTGAATCAAATTTCTCTGATTCCGTATCTCTTTTCACTGTAGCTCATTTCCTTCACATGTACCATTTTCTTAACATTTGCTTTTTGATCCTTTCTTTGGGTGTTTATGAGATCCACCTTTTATCTGCTCTATTCCCATGAAGACATATCCAAATATGTCATTTCTGGATCTCAAAATCATGCCAATATTTAAGAACTACTTTACATGATTTACATTTTAAAACATATATTTACACAGTTATTAATAATGAAATTTAAACCAATGAACATTTAAGGGCTTGCTATGTGGAAAACAATTTTGGTCACACAAAAAAATCTTCTAAATAATTATTGATCAGAAAAGTTAAAATTAATCTTGAGATCATTTTCTATCAACTTGGCTAAAATGATTGAAGGAAAAAACAACAAATTGAAACACTATTTCATTGTTGGTGAAATTATGAACTGATCCAACCATTTTGGAAAGCAATCTGAAATCATACTCCAAAAAAGTTATTAAACTACCAATACCTTTTGAGCCAGCAATATTATTACTATGTCTATTTCCAAAGATTATTAGGGGAAAGGAAAATATACTCTATATGTTCTACAAATGGTTATAGTAGCTCTCTTTGTGATGACAAGAAAACTGGAAATTATAGGTATACCCATCAGTTGGGGAACAGATCAAAAAGTTGTGGTGTATGATTGTAATGCAATATTATTGTGCTATAAGAAATGATGAGCTCAATGATCTTAGAAAAACATGGAAAGATTTATATGAAATAATGAAGATCAAAATGAGCAGAACCAAAAGAACATTGTATATACTGGAATCAATATATGTCCATCCAGAAGTTGGAATGTGGGATTGAAGTTCAGGAATATTTAAGTTTAGTATAAGATATGATGATATGGCAATTGTCATCACAAATATGGTATTTGAACCCATAAGAGCTCAAAAAGATTACTGAGGGAGAGACTAGAGAGAAAGAAAAGAAACAAATCTTCAGGGGATGCTGATAGTTACAGACCGTGTTACTTCATCTCAAAAGTTAACTCAGAGGAGCTAGACTCCTGATAGTTTCTCTCTATCACCTTCATGGAGGAAAGAATAAGCAATCTATTCCCCAAATAAATTCTGTAATAACACACAATTCCATCCACCAATAAGAACAAGAACATAATGGTATCAAGATCATAATGGTATTAGGATAAGAATACTACACTTAGAATCAGAGAATCCAACACTTCTAATCCCAGCTCTGTGAATTACTAATATAATTTTGAAGAAGTTATTCAACTTTCTTGTGACTATATTTCCTTATCTATAAAATGAATGAGTTAGATTAGATTTTCAAATGTCTCTTCCGATTCTAAATCCCATAATCCATAGCAGTACAGTGTCTTAAACTTTTATGGCGTATTTAATATATTAAAGTGGCTCAGTCCAATCTACTCTTTTCTCCAGCCACAGTAGCAGAACATTACTTCTGTTATTTCAAAATGATATATTTTCTCTTGCAAATATACTTTTAAAAATACTTATGTACCTAATTAAAGTCAACTTTAATATAGACCTGCTATTAAAATCTATATATTGAATTCTTCTTCCACACAAAATTTACAAACACTTGCTAAAAGGCAATAGACTACTATATATCTATATCTATATGTCAATCTATCTATATCTCTATCAATTATCTCCCTCTAGATATAGATAACATACAGCATTTAATATGGCAAAGATCACCTCGACCAGTCCTCAACAGAGCCAACCTAATTACTAGAGACCTCCTATGCAGGTAGTAGTAAATTATTAAAGTTCAAGAACATCAGAAATAGTGGTGATAACAAGAGCTAACCATAGTATCTAGATCCATACCTTTATTTTTCAGAAACTAGATTCAGAAGGCAAGTGTTGGGCATTATTGAGACTGGAAATGAAGTAGATTCACTTTTCCTTCCAACTCCAATTAGGGCAAAACAGTTTACTATGCTCCCCAAAGAGAGACTTTCTAACCAGATCATTTGAATTGAAAAGTTGGTCCCTCCTAAGCAATTCACAGAGAAATTGGAGTTGATTGAGCTCCCCCTTTTTTTTTTTACCAGTTTTAATCTAAGCAGTCAACAATTAAACAAAAAGTATTCAAGAGATGTGTTCAAATAGTTAAGGAAATAGGAAAATATTTTCAGTGGACCAAGAACATAATTATATATTAAACTACAATTTTGTTAGCATGGTTTATGTCTAATGCAAATGCCACCCACTTAACCAGTTCATTTTGCCATCTATAAGGGATCTTATGACGAATTCTTTCCAGGAGGATTCATTCTCCTTTAACCTACATTTGCAGAAAGAATCTCTTACTGTGAATATTTAACACATTTAGAGATCCTATAGAGATTGAAAAACTCTAATTTCCTCTGGATTTTATTAGTTATCTTTTCTTATTATGTCTTTGCATGACTATATATGCACAATTCTAATTCCATTTACTTTTAGTAGTAATCTATAGAACCTAGTTCCAAGCATTATTTCCTATAGGAGTATATATACTTTTTCTTCAGTTTCTAATGGAAAGGAAAAATAAAGAAATTTAACATAAACTTGGATAGCGAAATAAATATAAAGTTTATTTCCTTCTCCTTTTTGAGTGAATTCATCTTTTCAAAACAATTCAGCAAAAGGTGACACTAATTTCTTTGCTTTACTCCAATATGGAAAAATAGTAAGCAGATGAAATTCAGTTGCTTACAAAAGTTCAGTTTCAAGAAAAAAGCTAAAATTATCATTGGTTCATTCATCATTCATCCCAGTCAAAAAGTATAATCCCATACAAATTGTGTGCCACCATTACTGAAATTTAAATTTTGGTAAAATTAAAAGTAATTTTAATTAAAATTAATCAATTAAGCACCCAGATCATTTCTCTTTCCCTCTCTTAAAACTATACGACTAGCACCAGTATATCAGATGAGAATTCTCTATTTTTCCCCATAAGCAATGGTAAGATTCATTCATTTTTTAAGAATGCTCAATGTTTGTTGGTCTGTGAAGAATTAACTACTATGTTTAATAAGAAATAAAGGATTTGGAATGTGATTATCCTTGTAGTAAGAAGTGTCCAATTATGAAATCAATAATAATAGAAAGGTACCTGCTAATGCTTTAAGGTTTTGTTTCAGCTTTGAACTACAAGCCTATTTAATGTATAAACTGTAGATAAGATGGCTGTAGTAGCTTATTAAAAACACAAGCCTGCTTGCAAAACTTTTGCATTGCTGCTTTCCATGAATAGTGATGATAATAAAGAACTGTTGACTGAAGACCCAAGGTGGGGGGAGACTTAATAACAATATTGGAAGGAAATGAAAATTGCAAAGTAGAAAGCTAATAAAGTGCTTCAGCAATTGTCACTCCCTGAATAAGCATCATCATAATAAAGATGTTCCTGTCTAGCAGTTTATGGACAGCTCATTTGCAATTGGATCAAACATAAACTCATCTGTGAAGCTTTAGATTAAAATTCTGCTCTATCTCATTAAGATGGGGTGAGGAGAGGGGCATAAACTTATGATCAGCAGTATCACACAGTTATATAAAGTGACTACCTTAAAACTCATCCCATGGAATCATAGATGCCCAAAAATTAGAGGTAACTTTGAGGTCAGTGATTCTGATTTTGGCAGAATCTTTACAACCTCCTCCAAGACTATATAGTTTCTGCCTAACTACAACCAGGATTGGAAAATTTATTATCTTCTAGGACAATATACGTAACAGGTATTTCCATTCATCATCCTAATATTATACTCTCCAGATCTATGAGTCTTGCATTCTGTGCTATTTCTGAACCTTAAAGATCACAACTTATCATCTGCCCGTGTAGATGATCTATCCCTACCTATGTTGGTCTCATCTATTAGGATTTAAACTACCTTAGAACAGAGAAAGTCACACTTCTAAATATACACTCTAGCTCAGCAAAATGCTTGGCACATAATAAGCAGTAATAAAGGAGTTTTTGTCATGTATTCTTTTCTGAGGCAAATTATTCTATTTTTTAAAAGTTCAATTTTAGGCAGTTCTTAATATTGAATCAAAATCAGCTTTCCTATGAATTCTACCAGTTGGTCCTAGTTCTGCCCCTAGAGCCACATAAAATAAATCTATTTCCTCTTACACATGAGAGGTCTTCTCACGTATAAAAATAGCTATTACCTATGTTTGATGTACAATTCAGGACTGTGGCAAGGAACCCTGGGTTCCATAGACCATGGGGTCTAGAGTCAGGATGTCTTCAAAGAACAAGCTGCAAGGACAAGTGGCCTACCTGGGGAAGGTAAGGCAATATGTGACTGGAATACCTATTAGTGGAAAGACAAAAACAAGAGGTGTGCCTTTAAGAATATAAGAGTCCATCATCATGAAATTTTAAACAAAAAGGAAATGGAAACAAGACACATTTCTAGGAACTAGAGCAATTTGACAGCATGTTGGCAATAAAACCCCAGACATTCAATTATGTTAGATACAATTTAATACACAATTAAATGCCTACTGTGAGCTAGATACTCTGATAAATGTTAAGGATAAAACTATTAAAGGGGGGAAAAAAGGTCTTTGGCCTCAAGAAATTCACAGTTGATTTGGAGAAAGGAAAAACACACACAGGCAAGATATAAAGTAAAGCATAATAGGGGAATTAGAGAGACAGACAAAGTACATCAGGAAATTTAAGGAAGCTGCCAAAAGTATAAATTATAAGAATAAATTATATATATATAATATATTATATATAAATTATAAATTATATAAATTATCGAAAATTCATATAGGACAAAGGCTTACAGGGTGGTGGAAAAAAAGCTATACAAGAAAACTATCAAGATATCTCTTGAGAATTTTAGAATTGATTGTATGACATGGGAGACACAGGCACAGAACCCACTCAAGCATGGTGTGCCCTCATCAGAGAAGGTTCTATGTTTTATGAGCAAAGAATAATTGAAATAACTCAGAAGAAACACAAGGATGCATAAAGTTAGAGAAACCATCCCAAAGGGTCATAGGAACTGTTTGTGTCTGACTTGTGGCAGAGCATAAAATTTAACCTAACATGGTGATGTCATTTCAGTCCTCTTCAAAAACAAAGGACAACAACCCCCAAATGACAACCAACAATCAGGATAGGAATAGTAAAAGCATGCAAGAGCAAAAAGATAGGACCAGCATAGTCCAGTGAATTATGAACTTAGAGCTCTAAAATATGTTTGAATACCAACTCTTTCAGTTACTCTTTGTGTGTTCTTGACCAAGTTAACCTCATTTATTAAATGTTAACCCGATCTATAAAACGAAGAGTGTGGGCTATGTAACCTCTAATATCCCATCCAGCTGATGATTTTACCTTAAATGGAAATTTTACCTTAAAATGTAAAACTGGAGAAAATGGAGAACTTTTGGAGAAAACTTTTTCATAAGAAGAAAAAGATGTCAGAACTAGGGTGGTGAGCTGGAAAACAGTTGTCCCTTCCATACCTTGGTAGTTAGGAACATGGCACTCCCACAATCTGGAAATTCCACATAAAATTTTTCAGCCCTCCCTTTGTACCAAAGATATCTGACTTATTATGGTATTAATATATGCTGAAGTTACACAATGATATACATATATTTTATGCATTTCTGTATTTTTAAACTTTTTCTGTGTTATCTGCTGTCCTTCATGTGTCATCTGTGGCTTTTGCAAAACTCGCTCCCAAATTGCCATGTAATTTCATATGCCCATCTGAGATATAACAAAACTGTGATGAGAGGAACATTTCAATGTAGAAGGGATGAATGCAAAAAGAAATTATTAGAGGTCAAAATAAAGGCAAAGAGCAATTTTAAGTAAGAGTAAATCTATAAAAGAAGTTTGGGGGAAGGAGGAAATGAAGTACAAGACTGGGCATAAGATAAGAAAACAGGTGTCCAGACAAGTATAACAGGTTTCATATTTAGAGGCACTTAGTATGTAATTTTATTCACTCAATGAGGTGAGGGTGTGTCAATGTTGTTTTTAGCTTTAGAACATGGTGCTAACCCCACCCTTCTGTTGCTCAGAAGGATCTCCACCCATCACTCTCTCCCATCCATCATATTTATTAATGTGAGCCAGCTTTGTTTGAACAACAGATACTGTTTTCTTTTCCAACTAAATATCCTCAGTTCCTTCAATCATACCTCCTAGTTCCTAATCTTTTCATTATTCCGGTTACGTTCCTCTGTACCAATTCAGATTTTTCAATCTTTCATAAAATGTGGCATATAGAACTAAACTAATATCATCTGTGTAATATAAACATCAAAAAGGACCTCCATAGCAAATGGTGTCCATCTCCTAAGAATAAATGTCACTGTGCTATCTATTCTTAAATTGACTGTAAAAGCTAACAGGAAAGTAATTTGGAATATAATGGTATGTGGGAAATTGTTCTTTTTTGGCTCAATAACTTGAAATTTACTTTTAAGTAAAATTTTAAGTATTTGGGGTAACATGATTCAAAGGGTATTAAAAAGCATTGGTTTTAAAATTAGTCCTAAAGAAAAAATAAATGAAATACCTGACTTTCCTCTTGATAGGTTAATATCTCTAGATATATAAAATATTAAAATTAAGTCAGATACAGTCACTGAATCAGTCAGTTTCACTTAATAATTTTTCTTAGTCACAAGAAAAAAGGGGGGGAATTATTGTGAAATTACTGGTATAAAATATAAAAAGCATCAATAAAATTTAAATAAATAAAACTAAAGTATCATTCTCTCATAAGGTCCCAGAATGCTCAAGTTTTTTAACTCTCATGAGACAATAGGATGATGGCAGGGAGTATTTGTTAAATTCAAAGTTATAAAGAGAACTTTTTAAGTCATAATATAAATCCATATCAAGATGGAATACACATTATAAAATAGAGGTTATGAAAGTTCAACACAATATCAGCTAAAGGGATTTATATCTCTTGAGAGGAAGATTTTAAGTGAAATACATTAATTTGAATATAGGAAAGCAGTCATAATAGTGAAAGTTTTAAAAATCCATACTATTTAAAGATCAGATAAAGGATTCAGAATGTTTAGCTTGAAGAAGAGAATATTACAGAAGAAATGATAGTTGTCCTCAAGTACTTAGTTGTTGTTGTTGTTGTTTTTAATGTGGAAGAGGGATTTGAATTATTCTGTTTGGTCCCAAAGGAAAGGACCAGGAGCAATGAGTAGAAGTTGGGAGAGAAAAAGAAGGAAAGGAAAAAGAAAAAAGAGAAAAGAAAACATAAGCTTGATGCCAGATAAAAATTGGAGCTGTCCAAATCAGAATGAGCAGCTTCTGGAGGTAAAGGGTTCTCTGCCTTAAAGCAGAGGCTTGAAAGCCATTTCTGAAAATTTTATGGAAAAGATTTTGGGGGGGGGCAGCTTAGGTAGAAGTACACAGCTTCTAAGGTTTCTTCCAGTCCTGATATTCTGGGATTCTGAAGTTTGGTTATTCAATTCCTGGTATTCACATTTCACATTTCACAAAGATGATGCTATGATGAAGCTAATAAGACTTCAGAGGAACAGTCATGCTTTGATTACTCAGTTGTTGATGTATTGATAAAACAGGAAATACAGTGTCATGAAGTGAAATCTGTTGCTTTGACACAACATTAGGCACAGCTATCAAAGTACTTTATGCTACACCAGAGTATATGGGTTGTGAACTACACAGTGGAGAGAGTCATCAGCAAGATGCCTGAGAATTGCTAATCTTCTCTACTCCTTTTCTTCTCCTATGTTTATTATTCTTTCAAGTATCTGTCTTGGTGGATTTGTGAGGATTCTAGGAGAAATGGCACTGATGAAGAACAGCCATGAGATCAGCCATCTATGTACAAATGCAAAAAGAATAGGTAATGAATTATTAATTAGATATCTTAATTAAAGGAAGTATATTTTTCTTCATGGGTGAGACATGGAGGGATGAAATCCAAACTTGGAATAAGTATTTAGAGTTCAGAGTTTGATCCATTATAACATGCACAAATGAACCAAGGCAATAAAGGTTTTGCCATCTTTCTTTTTTGGCATATTTTAATAGTATTTTATTTTTCCAAATACATGCAAAGATATTTTCAACATTCACATTTGCAAAACCTTGTGTTGTAATTATTCTCCCTCTCTTTTCTAACCCTTCCCCAAAATGCAAGAATTATAACACAGGTTAAATATGCGCAATTCTTTTAAACATTTTTTCCATATTCATCATGCTTTTGACACTTTTTTTTTACATTTCATTGATTGATATCCAGAAAATAGATATTAGAGAAGAATGTTAAAGAAACTTGAGAGTCTTTTCAGAGCAGGGGCACAGCTTTGGTAGATGAGTGATTGTCCAAGGTTAGAAAATAAGGATTCAAAGACAGAAAAGAGAAACAAGAGTTCAGAGAACTGATCTTGCACAGAATAGTTCTATACCATTGCTTCATAAATGTATAACTACTTCTTCAGCAGTAGGTGGTACGCTGGATAGACCACTGGGCATGGAATCAGGAAGACCTTAGAATTAACTGACGTTGTTAATAAACAATGAGTGTTTATTAAGCACCTACTATGTGTCTAGCACTATGCTGTGCTGATAATACAAAGAAAAGATAATAAATAGTCCCTGTACTCAAAATCTATTGGAGGAAACAGCATATAAACAATTGTAAGGGATATGGATGGTGTTCTGTGTGCTGTTTTGTTTTAGGTTATGTGTGTATACATGGTCATGTCTAGATTTCACACACAAGAAGGCAAGAATAGATATATCTAGAGTCTCTGTGGGAATCCAGGTGTAGTAGATGGAGCACTGGGTTTGAAGTCCCGAAAGACTCATGTTCCTGTGTTCAAATCCAGCTTCAAACATTTACTAGCTGGGTAACCCTAGGCAAGTCACTTAACCCTGGTTGCTTCCTGTTTCTTTGCCAAGAAAACCCCAAATGAGATCATGGAGTTGGACAAGACTGAAACAAGTGAACAACAACAAGCAGCAACGAAAGGGTATCCTCCCAACCCCAAATGAGGTCATGGTCATGTCCTGAAAAACCAAATAACAGCCAGCAGCAACAAAGGAGAATCCTCTCACTGCCCCATCCTTCTCCAAGGGAGATTGATTCTTGTCAGGAATTAGGAGGCTGGAACTGAAGGCTAGCTATTCTGTTCTCTTCATAGAGGAGAGAAGATTTGGGATTAGAATTATATTTCTCTGTTTCCTTAAATATTGTCAGACTAGGGGAAATTTTTTTTAGAATAAAATTGTGGTCCTCATTACTATCTATCAATGGGGAAGAAGTATCCCAAGATATATATTTAAAGCTTTACTTTCTTTCCACTAAATGCCGGTTGCACAATATACACATATAGTAAATATCAAATAAACTCATTTTTTTCCAAAAAGAAAACAAATATAAACCAGATATAATATACATTTAAAATATATATCAGACAATGCATGGAGTAATAAAGTTTCACTTTGGGAGTAAGATAACAGTCTCAGATCTCATTCAGAGAAATTCTCCAATGGTATGGTGTGGTATGATATGGTATGGTATTGTAAGGTATGGTATGGTATGGTATAGTGTGGTATGTTAATCTGGGAATAAGAACATGATTGAATTTAGTACTTCTTTTACATGTAGGTTTCTTCCCAGAGTTTTTCTTTCTCTTCCCATCCCTGAAAAGCCACATGTCTTTTTTCTCAAAGCTAGAAGACAGAAAACCAGTATCCCTTCTCTGTCTAGATATAACTAATTCTAGCAGGCATGGAACGCTATGCAATCAGATCCCATCAATGAGCGTAGACTCAAGCAAATAGCCCTTTGAGTCAACAGTTAGACAACTAGATACATACAAAGTATCTGTAGGACCAACATGAAATAATTAACAGAAGGAAGGAACTAGAATTAAGAAGGACTGAGAAAAGCTTCTCATAGAAAAGTGGTATTTCACATAACCCTTGAAGAAAACCAGGGAAGTCAGTAAGTGGAGATGACAAGGGAGAGCATTCTAGCAACAGCCAGTCAAAATTTCCAGTCTGGATATATAGAGTGAATTAATGGTGGGACAACAGGAAGGCCAGTGTCTCTCACAATTTAGCAGTAACCCTATTTTCTAACCTTGGTTTATATTGCATCCTTCCACATGGAATCAACTGGAACAGTACTGAATCATAGAACCGATTGACTTTTATGTGTTTGGTCATGTTCTTCCCCAGGCTTACAATTGTTAGGCTGTTAAGAATTATAGTAGATAGAGCCCTGAACTTTAAAAAAAACAAATTTGTATACTTTTAGCTTCCCTAAGCCTCAGTTTCTTCATCTTTAAAATGAAGAGAATGGACTAGATAAATTCTAAGGTCTCTTCCAACTCTTTAATATTAAGGAACCCATCTTTTTTTCCCTACTGAGTTCTACCAATCTTTTAAGACCCAGTTCAAGAGATACCTCTTCTTGGACACTCTCCTTGATTTCATTCCCCTTCATAAAATATCTTCCACAAAGGCAGCTAGATGATACAGTGAAAAGAGTACTGGCCCTGAAGTCAGGAGGACCTGAATCCAAATATGGTCTCAGACACTTAATACTTACTATCTGTGTGACCCTGGGCAAGTCACTTAACCCCAATTGCCTCAGCAAAAAAAAAAAAAAAAAAAAGAGGAAAAGAAATCGTCCACAAAACATTCTCCAAAATACTTGTCATATATGATCATGTATCATAGTTACTTTATTTATCTTATTTCTCAATTGGAATATAAGACTTATGAAGAAGTTTCATATTTCCCCCGACATCTATTATAACATTCTTCACAGTAGCATTCTTAAGAAATGTTTGTTGAACTTTATTTAATTTAATTCATAAATAAACATTTATTAAGTGATATCTACAAAGTACTATACAAAACAGGAGGAGAGATGTAATACTCATAAAAAGCAATCTGTCCTCCTATTATATAATAATAAGTTGACAACAAAAGAAATTTCTCTAATGCACAATATTCCCTGAGATGTGAATTACAAAGAAATAAAATAAAGAATGAGTAGTAATGTGTTAAAGTTACAGAGAGGGAGATATAAAGTTGTAATGTTCTTCTCTAAAATATATTGTTCTCCGAGAACAGGTTTCTCGAGGGGGGGGGGGGGCGGGCTTCTGGAGGCAGTTTTAGTTTCACTTCAGTAAATACCCCAAATGCAGCCAGGAGTTAAAGTCCAAATCCTTTATGTTCTCTTTCCAAGCCTTATCTCCTTCACTTGGGGCTCAGCTAGTTTTTCTTAGAGGCCTTCTGTAGTTTTAGTTCCGAGAGCTTAAGCTGCCTTCTCTGGCTTGTGAATCTCCTCGACTGAATCCTGGCTGAAGCTCCTAGCTTCTAGTGGGCTTCTCCTCTAGTGGGCTTGTCCTTCTTGCCCTTGACAGTTCCTCCTTATATATGCTCTCTTACAGGTGTGAATCTTGTGGAATTATAGTAACTACTAAGTACATGTAAATTAGAGAATCATTATCTCCTCAATTCCACTTAGCACCTTATTTCAAGTTCTGGCCCATAACATCTCCTTAGGATTAGATCAACCATACTAAATTAGATAATTATTGTCTCTATCAATTGCAGTATCTTAGCACCTTGTAAGAATCCTAACATAAAGTGTTCAAAAGTGAAATGGCTTCTCCTGGAATTTAATAAATGGGTTCTCCATCAGTGAAGAACTTCAACCTGAATAATGGCATCTTAAAATTTAAACAAAAATTCTCACATAGGAACTGCTTAGACTAGATAGCTTCTTTCATATCATCTAGGTTTGAGTTTTTGTCATAGCAACATTATTTTGGTACAGAGGCAAAAGGACTGAATCCTCTGGCAAATGACTTGCATTCAAATCTTGCTTCTGATCACTTACTCTTTATCTGACATAAAGCACTTAACTTTCATGGATATCAGTTTCCTTATTTGTAAAACTAGGTCACTGAGGTCCCTTTCAGCTGTCAATCTTTGATTCTATCTCCAAAATATAAACTATCTTATTTTAACAAATATCCATATGAAATTGTTTATAATTAAAGTAAAAAATGTCATCTCCAACATGCATTTTTCACTGCTGAATTTTCAAATTCCAATCAATTCTTCTAAACCCTTACTTCAAATTCTTAGACTTCAGAATTAAAGTCAAACCAAAAATACAATTTGTCAGTGAGCTAATTAAATCATATTTACAACAGATTAATTTAGTAATAACAGGTGGGGGAAATGTTGCTTTGAATTCATTTAGTGATTTAATGAAAGCTGGTATTATTGAATTTTTTCTGAAGTTTAATAGTCCCTAATTGAAGATTAACTGAATTGAATGTATTCATCTCTTCAATGATCCTACCATCTCATTAAGAAATTTTAACTTATATCATTGACCCTTTAAAAGCTTCCCATTTCATTTAAAAGCCTTAAAACAGCATCTCAGTAGAGATTCTTCGTAGTCCTCTACTGCCTACCAATTGAAGCTCAAATTTCTTTACTTGACATTCAGTCTTCTACTATATGGAACTACTTTGTCTTTTATTCTTACCATATACCTTTTATATTTTAGGGTCCAACTAATCTAAGCAACTCTTTCCTGATACCTGGAAAAAAAGCATGTTCATTGTTTTACTTTATCCATGCATTTGTTAGTGACATCCCCTATGTCTAGAATGTTCTCCCTAACTATCTATCATTTATTCCTCTTCTTTATGCTTAGATGTGACCAGCTTTCTTCTCTGCTGCTTTACCTAAAATTTAGTACTCTATAATCTGGTGAGATCATATCTTCCCAGGCCAATCTCACTCATATTTCACAAAAATGGGACAATTTTTCACTCCCCCAAATATAGTACCTGGAAAATAGAGAACAGAATAGTTGATTAGTTAAAAGTTTAATATATGCTTGTTGATTTATTGATTTCTACCTTCTCTCTTTTCATAGCTCTCTTTTTTGCCTTAAAATTTCTCCCATCCCCTATTCAAAGTTCACATCAAATACTATTCCTCCTTGAAATCTTCTCTGGTCTCCTTTGCAAAGAAACTATATTTCACCTAGCTGAATTTTACATAATACTGAAGTTTGCAAGCTCTTTGAATTCTCATACAATATTGTTTATTTGTGGTTTTCTATGCTTACATCTTAGCTCACTACTAGTTATAAACTCCATGAATGTAATTATCTAACTTTTTTTTAAATTCTCATTTAGTATCTAACACAGCACTCTGTAAATAATAGGTGCTTAATAAATGTTTGTTGAATGGATGAAAGCATGTTTTGAAAATCTTTCTGAGGTTACTCTCACTCCATGATTTTACTGCACTTTTACCACAAGTTCAGACAGAAATGGTTTGAGCAATCCCATGGAGGGTACAGTTTACTAGAAGCCCTATTTGGTTTGGTCTAAGAAAAACTAGACTAGGAAAAGCAGTTGGGGGCAGTCTTTAGAGGTGAGTCACAAGAAGGGGACTTGCTAACACTCCTTCTTCCTCTGGGGGAGTTAAAGAGACAGATTGTTATCACTCTTAAGATTGGGACTGGAGATAGAATTTGCAACCTAAACCATCAATAAATAAGGGACTTGGGAGGCCTAGACAAAAAATGACAAGTCCATCTTTGGAAATAGATACATATTGCTTTCATTTTTTGAAAATTGTATAAGGAAATAGGATACAAAGATAACTAGTATCCAAATCACAATTGGAATATTGAATAACAAAATAGGAAGAAAATAGAAGAAAGGAAACAATAACTCTAATTAGTCTCCTCACTTAGCTCAGGAAAAAAAAGAGTTCATGGAATCACAAAGTCCAGGATAACATGAAGCATCACAAAATATGTAGACCCCCAAAGAAATGAACAGATAATTAGGAGTTACTTTGCATGGATTTTTAAAATATCAAATTGGGTGTGATACAAGAGGGGAAATTACTTTTGTTATCCCCAAGCCTCAATTTCCTCATCTGTGGAATAGCTGGATAAGATTAAAGTAGATCTTCTCTTCATTGACCTATAATTTCCATATTTCAAGTGTTTTTTTTTTTGTTTAAACATCAGGTGATCATTAACTCAGAATGAGGTGGAAGAGGGTTCCAGTGTTTTCCATGTGACTGTCTAAGTTCCTGATCATTCTAGTATAGAGGATTCTTTGGTATCATTAATAGGCACAGGATTATTGGAAAGAAAAGTACTTCTTTAAAAGTATCACATACATTTGAGTTTTTATTTATTATCATTAATTTTCTATATTGTCTCAGTAAATAATTTCAAGAGAGATCTATGGAGGGGGGAGGAAATGGGCAGGCCATGTGACCAACAAGATGCAAGACTAAACATTTCTCTAATTCTCATGAACTCTCAAAACTCCTCAAATAAGAATTATGTGCAAGGGACAAAGTAATTGCAGCTGTCTCCACAGGCTAAAACACAAATAACTCAAACAAGGTAACAGCCAGGTGAATTAATAGGAGATAAGACTAACATGCACAATTAACATTATCTTCCTGACCAACACCCACACTGACAAGCTTGTCCTCTGGGATTCACTCACAAATTTCTTTTTGCTATACTTTCTGCCAGAATATTCTGGCCTTGTTCTCATTCCACACTTTTATGGACACATGCAACAGATTTTAACTTTGTATATGTCCTCCTTAGTAGAGGAGGGCATATAGAGGAGAACAGAAGCATACTCTGTCTGCAGCAGTATATTCTACCGCAAAGCTCATACTGAGAACTAAAGATTAGCTTGCCCATAGATGGGGAAAGGAGAGAAAGATGATATATGAGACTTGAAAAAAGGAAACTTGAGGAATGATGATGATGATGATGATGATGATATTCACATAATATTTTATGGTTTGCAAAGTATTTTTAAAATATTTTCTCATTTTATCTTCACAACAACACTGGGGAGAGAAGAGGATGTTCTATTATTATGCACTTTTTAAAGAATTACAAACAGAAACAGGTAGAGATTAAGTAACTTGCCCAGGATCATATAGCCCAGTATCTGAGACTAAATTTGAACTCAGATACTCCCGAGGCCAGGTCCCCTGTTTTATCCACTGCACTACCTAGCTTCTTCTAACCAAAGAAAATTGAACTAACAATTGATGAGGTAGAGAATCTTATGAATTTTCAAGAGAGGAGAGAACTGTAGCAGGACACTCCTGAATTTTTCATAAATAAAAAAGGGCCATAAGCTCTATGGCCCATTTAACAGAAATAATTGACAGAACAGAAAAACTTGAATCCATAGTAGCAAGTCTCCCAAAAAAAAGTCAAAAGAGAGAATAGCTCATTGAGAATAAAAATGAAAATCTATCTGAAATAAGAGAAGCAAAACAGCAGTAACATTAAAAGAACATATGGCCTCTATATAAGCAAAATATATTGAAATCAAAAACAGGATGTATCAAAACAGTTTAAAGATAATAGGGCTCAAGCTTCTGGAACAAAAACTAAATTTGACAAATTCTCCTGGGAAAACTAGAAAACAGAATGGCAAAAACTAAATATAAACTAGCATCTCACATGCTACACTAAGATATGGTCAAAATGGGTATATGATGGAGATATAACCTGTGATAACATAAGCAAATTAGGAAGTCATGGAATAATTTGTTTCTCAAATGTATGGATAAGGAAAGAATTTAGAATCAAAGAAAATATGGAGATCATTATAAAATGTAAAATAGATAATTTTGATTACATAAAATAAAAAATGTTTTGCACAAATAAAACCAATACAACCAAAATAAAGAGAAAACATGAAAAATGGGGCAAAAAAGTATCTCTGATAAAGGGCTCATTACTCAACTATATAGAGAAACATAACAATATAAAAATACAAGTCATTCCCCAATTGTGAAATTGTCAAAGAATATGAAAAGGCAGTTTTCAGACCAAAAAAAAATCCAAGATATCTATAACCATATAAAGAAATGCTTTAAATCACTATTGATTAGAGAAATGCAAATTTAAAAAACTCTCATGTACCATCTTATACCTATCAGATAGGCTAATATGACAAAAAAAAAAGGAAAATGATTAATGTTGGCAAGGATGTGGGAAAATTGGGACACTAATGGACTATATGTAGAATTCTCAATTGATCCAAACATTCTGGAGAGCAATTGGGAACTATGCCCAAAAAACTTAAAACAATGCATACCCTTTCATCCAGTAATACTACACCTACATCTATATCCCAAAGATATCCAAAATAGAGGAAAGGTCTACAAAAATATTTATAGCTACTCTTTTTCTCATGATTAAGGACTAGAAATCAAAAAGTGCTCATCAATTGGGGAATGGCTGAACAAGCTATATGATTGTGGTGGAATACTATTGTGCTATAAGAAATGACAAGCAGGATGATTTCAGAAATAACCTGGAAAATTTTACATGAACTGATGTAAAGTGATATGAACAGAACCAGTAAAATATTTTACACAGTAACAACAATATGGCACAATGAAGAACTGGGAATGACAGCTATTCTTGGAATACAGTGATCCAAGACAATCCCAAAGGACCCATGGTGAGGCATGCTATCCACCTCCAGATAAAGAACTAATATTGTCTGAATACAGACTGAATCTTACTCTTTCACACTGTGTTTCTTTTGTTCTTCTTGTTTAATTAAAATCTTTTTATACAAAATGACTAATATGGAAAGATTTTGCGTGATTGCACATGTATAAACTATATCAGATTGCTTACCATATCAGAAAGGGGAAGATGGAAAAGAGGGACAGAATTTGGAGCTCAAAACTTTGACAAAAAGGTTTTTTAATTGTTTTAATATGTAATTAAGGGGGAATATACAATATTATACAATTGTAAGGGGGAGTTAATATGGTTCAGAAGAACATAAGTCAAAAAACCTGAACATAATAATGAAATTCTGGGCATACAAAACTGCCCAGAATTTTAGACTGCAGAAAACAAAGCATCAGTCAAAAGAATCCACAGATAGCCACCGGGGGGTGGGGGGGAGAAACATCCTGTGAAAGTACAAGACATATATTGATTAAATGTAATAATCCCAAAGAAAATAACAAATTTTGCCAGAATAAGACTCTCAAAAATAAAGGAAACGAAATTTAAATAATCCATTAAAATCACAAAAGGGAATTAAATAACAAATTTCAAAAAGCATTCATGAAAAAAGATGGGTGATCAATTTGAAGCATTCTTATAGAGAAAAAAAAGCATAAACAGTTTATTCTGTTTACAAACATGCCAGTCATCAGAAACACAAGAAAAGTTAATAAACACAGCTACAGCTACTAAGTACCATCAATGAAATAAATTACCCTGTCTCCAGAGGCTATTAAAAGGAAAATAAACTAAAAATATAATGAAACCAGTGGAGTTTTAAAACAACAACAATATGGGATCATTAAAAGATTTATTTGTAAAAAGTACACAAGAGGATAAAGGTCAAAAAGAAATGCAAATAGTAAATACAACAGTGGAAAAACAGGCCTGAAATATCATGAAGTAAAACCCAGTCTTATTCACTATTCCCCCTTCAAAGTGAATCAATATTTTGGTTTGGTTTTTTGTTTGTTTACAGGTGTGTTTGTGTGTGTGTGTGTGTGTGTGTGTGTGTGTGTATACAATTAAACCAAAAAATGTAAGGGGGCCTAAAAGGGGAGAGGGGAGGTCAAAGATAAAGGGGAATGTGTAATGCTCCTTAATCAAGTCAATAATAAGACAAGGAAGGGGAAGGGAAAGTAACTTCTTAAGATATGACTATGGGAGAATGGGATAATAGTAAAGAGAGAGTTTGAAATAAGGGAAAAGAAAGGTAGGGGCTGCAATTTGATGGTGTGATGGAGTCCCAGTAAAGAATATTGTTTTCATAGAAAGAGAGAGATCCTGTAATTAAAAAGGAGGGTATTACAATGAATTGAACCTGTAAAGAATTAGTACTTAGAATTGTACTTCTAAAGAATGCAATGCCTACCTACATAACATCTTGTCTCAGGAAATAGGAAAATAGAATTCCTGAGGACTAGTAGCCTTGGGACAAGAAAGAAAACATTGAGCCTGAATAGATATTTCATGTCAAGTATGAACGAAAGCATTTATGTCCAGTAAAGAAGGCAACAATGGATCACATGATTGAAGACACAGGAAAAATTTTACCATAGAACAATGTTCCATCACCTGCAGGAATTGATACTTTGAAGAATGAGGCACAAGAGAACAAAGTGAGGAGGGAATAAGTTCTACAAGGAAGTAACAGAAATTGTTTAGAAGAGGAAACTTAAAATTGTTACTTAAGAAGCTTAAATTTTATTAGGAATACAAAGAGACTAAAGGACTAAATGGATATAAAGACCACTAACCAAATCATTAAAGTTTATAACAGATATAAAGGGGAAGAATTAATGAAGTCAATGAGGTAAAAAAATTTAAGAAAAGGATGCAGACAACTGAAGAGGAGGAAACAGAAAGGCATATTAAGTAATTTTTTGAGAGAAAAATGAGAAGGGAAATTAGATAACTAGGTAAATAAAGGAAGAAAGAGGAATAGATAAATTAATAAAACTAAAAATTAAGAAAGTGGTAATAAATGAGAGTGGGGTTTAAGGATGAAAGGGAAAGAACCTGTAGAAATACAATTGCCTTAAAGATTAAGCAAAATAACTGGAGACAAAGTACTGTTTTTACAGAGGAACAATAACAAGAAAATTGTAATTCAGAAAAAAAAATGAATGTTAATATTAGAGGAAAAATAGAGGACTATCTTAACCTAACTCTTATAACTTAAAATATAAGATAATAAACAATCTAATAAAAAAGTTAGTGACAGATTTAATAAGAAAATAAAACCACACAATATGTTGCTTATGAGGCACCTAAAAAAGCAAAAATATACACAGAATAAAAATGAAGAGATTTAATAAAGTGTACTATTTATCAAGTGAATTCAACAAACTGAGAGCTGCAATCATATTATGTATATACACATATGCAATCATATTTTCCTAGAAGTATAAGTCTGGCCATCTTCCATTCACTCAATTGATTTCGTTGAATCCCTTTTGCCTCTAGTGTTGAATACAAAACCCTCTATTTGTCATTCAAAGCCCTTTTTGACTTAGTCTCTTACTACTTTTCCAGTTTTCTCCTACTTTAATTCCTGTCACATAGTCTTTGATCTGGTGACACTGGCCTCTTTGCTGTTCCACTAACAAGATACTTCATCACTTGACTCTAAACATTGTCTCTCTTGCCTCAATACTTCAGTGCCCTCCCTTATCTCTGTCTATTGGTTTTCCTGCCTTCCTTTAAGCCCCAATTAAAATCTCATCTTCTGTAAGAATCCTTTCCCAATCCCTCTTAATTCTAATGCCTACCCTCACTTATTTATTTCCTATTTGTCTTGTATATACCTTGTGTATATGTATATATGTTTGTGCATCATCTATTCTAGTAGACTGTAAGCTCCCTGAGAACAAAGATTATCTTTTGACTCATTTGACCTCAGTGCTTAGGGCACAGAGACATTGCAAAATAAATATAAAAAGACAGAAATGATAAATGCATCCTTTACAGACCATAATGTAATAAAAATATTGTTAGTTCAAAAAGCCCAAACAAAAGACACAAAACCAAAAGAAAGCCTTAACAATGAGTAAGTTTTAAAATCAATCTTTAAAACTATTAATGATCAAAGAAAATGACACTGATGAAAGAACATACCAAAAAACAACTTTGAGGTACCACTACACACCTCTCAGATTGGCTAGGATGACAGGAAAAAATAACAATAAATGTTGGAGGGATATGGGAAATCTGGGACACTAATACATTATTGGAGTTGTAAACTGATTCAACTATTCTGGAGAGCAATTTGGAACTATACCCAAAGGGCTATCAAATTGTACATACCCTTTGATCCAGTAGTGTTTCTATTGAGCCTGTATCCCAAAGAGATAATAAAAAAAGGGAAAAGGACCTACATGTGCCAAAATGTTTATTGCAGCCCTTTTTGTTATAGCAAGGAACTGGAATGGTGAAATGAGTTATGGTATATGAATGTTATAGAATATTATTATTCTATGAGCAGTGACTCTATAAGTATGATTTCAGAAAAGCCTTAAGAGATTTACATGAACTGATGCTGAGTGAAGTAGAACCAAGAGAACATTATACACAGCAACAAAAAGATTATGTGATGATCAATTCTGATGGACATGACTCTTTTCAACAATGAGGTAATTCAGGCCAATTCAAATAGACTTGTAATGAAGAGGGCCATCTGCACACAAAAAGAGTACTGTAGGAATTGAATGTGTATCACAACATAGTATTTCACCCTTTTGTTGTTGTTTGCTTATTTTTTGTTTTCTTCCTCATATTTTTCCTTTTTTATCTGATTTTTTGTCCTGCAACATGATAAGTATAGAAATATGTCAAATAGAATATCAAGTTTAACATATATTGGATTACTTGCTGCCTGGAGGATGGGTGGGGAGGAGAGAGAAAAGGTGGTACACAAGGTTTTGCAAGAGTGAATGTTGAAAATATCTTTGCATATATTTTGAAAATAAAAAGCTATTATTTAAAACAACACCAAAATATCTATGCCTGCCTGGGACAAGAGAGAGGGGAGGAAAAGGAATAGAACTAGGAAAACATAAAGAAACAAAAATTCCATCCCCAAAACTTTAGAATTTAAAATAGAAAAGGATTAATGAACAGATTTTCTTTATTTTTGAAATTGGAAAGCCAACAAGTAAACAAACCCACAATGAGTACAAGAGGCAATATTAAACAATTAGTAATAATTAAACAAATTATTCTCAAAAATTAGTAAAGAAAGCATTATAACAGTCTTTTTTTGAGGCAAATATATTTCTATTTCCTAAACCACAGAAGGATAAACAAAGAACTATAGACCAATCACAGTAATGAATATCAAAAATTAATGTAAATCCTGTCATAATACTACAATAATTAATTAAGCAAATCATTAATTATTACCAAAATGAATTTATATCAGGCATTTAAAATGGTTCAACATTAGGAAAACAATTAGCAAAACATCCAAAACTATGTTTATCTCACCATAAACACAGAAAAAGCTGTTAGCAAAGTATAAAACTTATGCATGCTAAAATAAATCCTACAAAATATAGGCATAGAGGGACCCTTTTAATGTCATAAAATGTATATAAAGCTAAAAGTAAAAATCTTAGGAAAGGGAACTAAGAAGCTTTCCCATTAAATATGGGAGTGAAACAAGGATACCACCCTCGCTATTATTATTATTTTACATAGTTCTAGACATGTCACACTAGCAATTACATAAGAGAAAAATTAAATGTCTAAAAATAAGCAAAGAAGAGATGCAGCTATCCTTATTTGCTAATGATATGATTATTTGCTTAGAAAATCTCAGGGAATCTAAGATACTACTTAAGATAGCTTCAGTAAATTTTCAGGCTATAAAATAAATCCATAAAAATCAATAGCATTTCTATATACATAGTAATAATAAGAAAAAAAAAAACAAGAGGCAATATCCTTCTCTACTAACTTCTAATCTCACATTTTCAGTTGGATTTCAGATACCTTGAACTGGGTATCCTATAGATATCTTAACTGTACTATGGTTGAAATCCTGAACCTTCCTCACCTTCTACTTTTCCTATTACTGCAAAAGGCAAGATGTACCTCCCAATATTTCAAGTTGGCAACATAACCATCATTTTTTAACCCCTCATTATCTCTCAGTCCCCATACACACACATTCTGTTGCCAAAGCCTACCAATTCACCATTCTACCCAGTTCTCATCTGTGGCTTTAAGAAGCAATAAAATATGCAATAATGAGTAAAGCATCTCAGTAGATGAGCTAAACCAGGTTGAAGGTAACCAACAGGCCCCAAATGAGTTAGGAGGTTTATACCCCAAGCATTTAAGACTTTCCCCAGCAAAATAAGTGCATAACAATGTCCATGAAGGAATCTGACACAAGCATTGTGGAGAGCTTAAAGCTCTGTCAGGCATCAAACCTTCAGAGTCATCCCATGGCATTTCTAGCCAGTCATCTTGTCTTTTGTCTTGCCCTGAACAATGACTTAAGAAGAGAGACTGAGGCTGACAATTTTGTGTAACTGCCTCACTTGAATCCAATACATAAACCCAATCCATCACCCAGTGATGTCACTGATCTCTTTAAAAATGAAGGACAAACAACAACACATTAATAAAAAATTTTTTTAATTAAATAGTAAAGTACATATGACTAAATGATGTTTACATACTTAAAGTTATAATATAATCAAAGTTAATTTAGTTTTAAATGCTATACCAATCAAATTACCAAAGAGATACTTTCTAAAAAGTTGATAAAATAATGACAAAATTCATTTGGAGAAATGAAATCTGGAATATCAAGAAAAATATTGCACCCCAAAAACATGGAAATTAAGTGCAAATAACACCTCAAAATATGTTCTAAACCAACAGTCATTAGAATCATTTGGCACTGGTTAAAAGATAAAGAAGTACGTATGTGGAAAAGTACGTATGTGTCTCCTTAGACAAAGGAGAACCAGAAACAAAGAAAATAACTGTGAAACATAAATTACTTAGACAATAATTAATGAGAGAACTGGAAGGTAATTGACAGAAATTATCCTTAGATCAAAATCTCATACATATTTCATAGTCAATTCAAAATGGATATATGGCCTTAATATCAAAAATTAAACCATTTTCTTAATTTAAAAGGAATAGATTATGTATTTTTCATAGCTATAGGCAGGAGATTAGGCAATTACAAAAGATAAAATATATGTTTGTTTTAAACGGAAAGCATCTGCTCAAACAAAACTAAAATACCTAGGTTGCAAAGACAAATGGTTGATTGGGAAAAATTTTTTAATCCAATTTTTCAGACAAGAGTTTGGTGTCTGAGATGTAAAGATAACAGATGTCCGTGTGTGTGTGTGTGTGTGTGTGTGTGTGTGTGTATCCCTGTCTCTGTATCTGTGTGAATAAAATATAAAAATTCAGATAGATTAATGGTCAAAGGACATAGACAAAAAATTCTCAAAAAATTGCAAAATATTGATAACCATGTGAGAGAGTATTCTAAATCACCAAACCTTGAGGTTTTACCTTACCTCTAGAAAATTGGCAAAGATGACAAAAGATGGGAATAGCTAATGACAGAAGGGCTGTAGAATGATAAGCTTCTTTCTTTTCCAACTCTTCATGACTCCAATAAGGGTTTTCACCATTTGGTATTGGCTAAGGAATAGATTAGTTGATCAGTGGAATAGGTTAGGTTCAAGGGATAAAACAGTCAACAACTATAGCAACCTAGTCTTTGACAAACCCAAAGACCCCAGTTTTTGGGATAAGAACTTACTGTTTGATAAAAATTGCTGGGAAAATTGGAAACTAATATGGCAGAAACTAGGTATTGATCCACACTTAACACCGTACACCAAGATAAGGTCATAACGGGTTCATGACCTAGGCATAAAGAATGAAATTATTAATAAATTAGAGGAACACAGAATAGTTTACCTCTCAGACCTGTAGAAGGGGAAGGACTTTATGACCACAGAAGAACTAGAGATCATTACTGATCACAAAATAGAAAATTTCGACTATACCAAACTGAAAAGTTTTTGTACAAACAAAACTAATGCAGACAAGATTAGAAGGGAAGCAATAAACTGGGAAAATATTTTTAGTCAAAGGTTCTGATAAAGGCCTCATTTCCAAAATATGTAGAGAATTAACTCTAATTTATAAAAAATCAAGCCATTCTCCAATTGAAAAATGGTCAAAGGATATGAACAGACAATTCTCAGATGAAGAAATTGAAACTATTTCTAGCCATATGAAAAGATACTCCAAGTCATTATTAATCAGAGAAATGCAAATTAAGACAACTCTGAGATACCACTACACACCTGTCAGATTGGCTAAGATGACAGGAAAAAATAATGATGATTGTTGGAGGGGATGCGGGAAAACTGCATTGATGCATTGTTGGTGGAGTTGTGAACGAATCCAACCATTCTGGAGAGTAGTTTGGAACTATGCTCAAAAAGTTATCAAACTGTATATACCCTTTGATCCAGCAGTGTTACTACTGGGCTTATATCCCAAAGAGATCATAAAGAAGGGAAAGGGACCTGTATGTGCACGAATGTTTGTGGCAGCCCTTTTTAGTGGCTAGAAACTGGAAACTGAATGGATGCCCATCAGTTGGAGAATGGCTGAATAAACTGTGGTATATGAATATTATGGAATATTATTGTTCTGTAAGAAATGACCAACAGGATGATTTCAGAAAGGCCTGGAGAGACTTACACGAACTGATGCTGAGTGAAATGAGCAGGACCAGGAGATCATTATATACTTCAACAACAATACTATATGATGACCAGTTCTGATGGACCTGGCCATCCTCAGCAACAAGATCAACCAAATCATTTCCAATGGAGCAGTAATGAACTGAACCAGCTACACCCAGAGAAAGAACTCTGGGAGATGACTAAAAACCATTACAATGAATTCCCAATCCCTATATTTATGCCCACCTGCATTTTTGATTTCCTTCACAAGCTAATTGTACAATATTTCAGAGTTTGATTCTTTTTGTACAGCAAAATAACGGTTTGGTCATGTATACTTGTTATGTATCTAATTTATATTTTAATATATTTAACATGTACTGGTCATCCTGCCATCTGGGGGAGGGGGTGGGAGGTAAGAGGTGAAAAATTGGAACAAGAGGTTTGGCAGTTGTTAATGCTGTAAAGTTACCCATACATATAACCTGTAAATAAAAGGCTATTAAATAAAAAAAATAAGGGTTTTCTTGGCAAAGATATTAAAGTACTTTGAAATTTCCTTCTCTGCTCATTTTACAGAGAAGGAACTGAGGCAAACAGGATTAAGTGACTTGCCTGTGGTCACAGAGGTAAGTGTCTGAGATCATATTTGAACATAAGATGAATCTTTCTGAATTCAGGCTGAGAACTCATATTAACTGTGCCCAACTAGTGACCCCAGGAAGATAGGCACATTAGAGTATTTTGGGTGGAGCTGAAAATCAGTCCAATCATTTAAAAAAAAAAACAGTTTAGTATCTTGCAAAAAAAAGTAACTAAAATGCCTGTGCCCTTTGAAACAAAAATTCCACTACTAAGAATATACATTGAAGAATTCATTGAAAAGAAGTTAGCACACACAACAAAATATTAAAAGCAATGCTTTTTGTGGTAGCAAAGAATTAAAAACAAAATACGTCATCATTGTTAAGAGAATAAATAAATTGTGATACATGAATGAAATGGAATGTACTGTGCTATAAGAAATACATTTACCTTAATACAGAGACGTATGAAAGAATTTAAATGAATTGATACAGAGGGGAGTAAACAAAGCCAAGAAAACATACACAATGACTGCAACAATGTAAATGGCAAAAACAGCAACAACAAAACAATTGAAAATCAATGCTGCAGAATTACAAAGAATCATCATGGTCCTAAATAAGATGTGAGAAGACACTTCCTCCCAACTCTTTTGCAGAAGTGGGAGGTCCACAAATAGTAAAAATGCACACAATTTCATATATATATAAAATCAGGTTTATTCATTTTTCTCTTTTAAAAATATTCTTTATTAAGTGGAATGCTTCTCAAAGATGTGGGATGGAGAATGATCCTCGAGGAAATTTAAGTGATATGCAAATAAAAATGTCAATAAGATTATTTTTTTAAAAGATAAAATTATAAAATTACCATTTCCTACCATTTGGAGAATACTTAAACAAAGCATTTGTCATGCCTCAAATCAACAGCATTAAGATCACAATTCAAGGTTTTCAAAGAGCTTTGGAAATTTTTTATTTTATTCTTACAATAACCCTATCTTATAACTGAGGAAACTGAAACAAAGAGTGATAAGGTAATTCAAGCAGAATCCTGCCTTCTGCCTCAGGTTTTAGGTTACTCTTCCTACAGCTTTAAAATTCACCTTCTTATTAAACTTTGTTCGGGCATAATATCAGCATAAAAAAAGATAAAGACTTCTCTAACTGAAATGAGTAAAGAATATTAAAGGCTTGAAGATAGCAACATTTGGAATTCTTGTCATTCCGTTGTTTTAATCATGTTTAACTCTTTGTGACTTGTGTGAAAGGAAATTATCATTTTCATAATAATCAACATGATATGTGTAATGAATATGCTAATAATCTATTTTTTCCAGAGCTAGCATTTTCCCCCACAGACTCTGGGAGTCAGAGTCATACAATACAGTTTGAAATGATCAATCAATTCTTGATAACACTTTCCTGTGTATGTTAATTGAAGTGAATCAAAACTTGCAGAACCTATTCCCATCACAGAATTCAGGTCCTGTCTCCCACCATGTAACAACATCTGGGATTTGAAACAATCACTCAAGAACTGTTCCCACAGGACTGGAGAAAACCTATATTGTTCTGCACTCCTTGAGCTTGTCATGGGAAACCACTCACGTTCTGAAATATGATAGAATTATAATCCACCTTCTCCCTTCCCTCCCACTTATGATTTGGGTATAAATTATGTACCTTTCCAGCAATAGGTGGGGTCTTCTGCAAAGGAGAAGTTCCAATTCACAAACTGTATTCCTCACTCTGAAAGTGATTAATCAAACCACTACTTGATCTCTAAAATGCTATCTTTACATCTGCTTTTTACAGTGAGTTATTCACAGTTTAGAGACTAACCCAGTAAAATTTTGTTAACATCCTATTTGGGATTTTCTTGGCAAATGAGTAGTTTGCCATTTCCTGATCCAGCTCATTTTCAGATGAGGAAACTAAAACAAACAGATTTAAATGATTAGACCAAGGTCACATAGATATTAAGTGTTTGAGGCACCCAGGTCCAGCACTCTACTCACTGTGCCACTCAGTTATACATTTGGAGTTTTAGAGGTACACTATTCTGACTAGTTCCAGTACCAAGGAGGAGATTGGGAGGTATGACCACTATTTTACAATTATTTTTCTGCTCCACTCCAAAAATGGTGTTTGCCTTCATTCTCAAAGAGGACCATGCCTTCAACAAGGTGACACCATGATAAGTAAATGAACTGGATTTAAAAGAGTGAGGGCTATGTAAAGTCACCCATCATCATGTCACACATTATATATGTCGCATTAAAGTAAGAGTAAAAGGTTTTTGGCCTTCTTGCAATTTTGATATCTGGCTCTCCATTTTGTTGTTCAATTATGTAATATAGTCACCAGAAAAATTTTCTTTCCAGAGTCGTGGTCCTTTATTCAGCATATTATAATAGAGAGTTGACTCCAGGGTTAGAAAGACCTGGGATCAAGTCCCTATTCTTAGACATACTGACTGTGTGCTAGGGACATTCATTATTTTCCTATTTTCCTTCAAGACTCAAATCACATTCTACCTTATTGAGACATATACAAAAAGAGGTAAACAATATTCAAAGCAGTCTAATTCAGATAAGTAAACTGTTACTCTGTCAAGATATTTTCTTTTTCCTCTATGAACTCAAGCAAAGTGAAATATACCGTGTACAAAGTAACTTCAATGTTGTGGTATGATCAGATGTGAATGACTTTGCTATTCTCAGCAATGCAATGATCTAAAACTTCTCTGAAAGACTGACAATAAAAAAAAATGCTACCCCATACCTAAAGAAAGAAATATTGTGTCAACATAGAGTAAGCACACTTTTTTTAAATTGTATTTTTCTTGAGCATTTTTTTTGAGATGGGGGTAAGATCTATGAGTTGTTGTTTTCCAGTTATATGACTTTATGGAAATGTTTTGCATAATTTCATATGTGTCTTCTCAAACTTTTTGGGGGTGGGGAAGAAAGAAGAAGGAAGGAATTTGGAACTTAAAGTTTTAAAAATAAATGTTAAAATTTTATTTTACATGTAATTGGGGAATAAAAAAAATTAAAGATATTTGCTTTTGCTTTCTTTTCATCTGTTATATTTTAGAGAAAGTAAGGTTTTGCTTTACCTTAAGACATCACTCATTCCCTCCAGTTCAAACTTCAGATAATATTTTATTTAATGAGATTAATTTTCTCTCATTATTAAATAAAATGCAACATTTAAAAATCTTCTTAAAAGGTTTTTTAAGTTATTATAGTTCATTCTGAAGAATTGCAAAGCAAGACTCTCTGGGAGCAGAGGATATTACATGAGAAAGAGCACAAAAGCAAAGATATAGAAAGGAGACAAAAATCATACAAATAGCCTTTCTTCTGGAATCACTGGCTTAATGACCAGACTAGAGTTCACACTGATTATAAATGCCAAGAAATCTCTCAAAACTTAATCACAAACTGATTAATCACAAAACTTATAAAAAGAACAAAAAGGTTCAAAAAGTCTAAGATTTAATAAAGATGAATACAACAACCCATACACCTTCAACCTGAGGATTAATTAATATCTGTGCTTCTGTGTGATACAATTCCAGTTTTGTTCCATGCAAATAAAATAGCAATACCTATAGAACAAATCCTACTAGGCAACTATATGCGTCTTTAAAAGTCCAATATATAACTTTCTCTCTGACCAAAAAGATAAGCTTTCAAAGCAACAAAAGATTTTGATGGGCTCTCGTGGAATTCTAACTGGATTATCCCTTATAAAATGTTCCTAATTCTCATCACAGAATTAAATTCTGCTCACTTTGTTTGTTGTAGGCATTTTAGCCTTTCAAATTAGTGGTGCCTCTTCAAGTTATATAATAGAAATAATATTAGATATGTCTCTCATCTAAAAACTATGCCTAGTAGTGAATCCGATTATATCATCATAATGCTAGTTTAAAGCTAAGTTCGCATGTCCTGTGCCTCAAATAGTGCCTTATTAAAGAGATACATTTGGTGTCACTTGATGATTTTTTAAAATTAAATATTTATTTCCACACTTATATGTAAAAACAATTTTTAACTTTCATTTCTTAAACTTTTGAATTCCAAATTCTCTTCCTTCTTCCTTCCTTTCCCTCCTCATTGAGAAGACAAACGATATAATATGGGATATACATATGCATTCATGAAAAACATATTTCTATATTAGTCACAAACCAAAAAGATATATAAAATTCTTAGAGAAAAATCTAACAGTGATCAGTAACTTGTATGAATTTAAGTAATTTCTGACAAGATGTAGGTAAATATGTACAGAAAAAAAAAACTTTGTTGATGGTGCCATGATAATGAAAATACCAATTCATATTGAGGAGTCTATATTTTAATTAATAATAGAAATGTAATCATGGTCCATAATCCCAATATTGAGGTTATGCACACCAGGTTCAGTCCTATAGGATTCTCACAAAGCATTCTAGGCTTCTGTTGCCATCTAAGATTTTCCTTGAGAACCTCAGAATTTGATTCAAGTTTAGGAATCTTTAGAAAATGTAAAAAAAAACCCTCAACCCCTTCTGTTAGCATTCAGGATAAAAATACATAGCAAATACAAAACTCTTCTCACCCCACCAAAAAGAAAGAGAAAAAGCAATCAAGGACAAGAACAATAAAGCACTACACATGGGTTCACAGACAAGCCCAAAGAACAATTAATATAAGTTTTTTCTCCAGTGAGTATCATTTTTCCAGAGACCTATATGAAACTACATAATATTGTTTAATTCAGGTTTCTCTAGAAAGAAAATACACTATGTAACAAGCAAATAACTATTTTTACATAAGATGTTGAAAGAATAGATAGAAGACAATGTTAGAAATAAGACACAGGATATGGAGAAGACAAAGAAAAACAAATTCATTCTTGACTTCCTAGAAAATCAATCCTCTGCATTGTTGGTGGAGTTGTGAACAAATCCAACCATTCTGGAGAGTAGTTTGTAACTATGCTCAAAAAGTTATCAAACTATGCATACCCTTTGATCCAGCAGTGTTACTACTGGGCTTATATCCTAAAGAGATTATAAAGAAGGGAAAGGGACCTGTATGTGCACGAATGTTTGTGGCAGCCCTTTTTGTAGTGGCTAGAAACTGGAAACTGAATGGATGCCCATCAGTTGGAGAATGGCTGAATAAACTGTGGTATATGAATATTATGGAATATTATTGTTCTGTAAGAAATGACCAACAGGATGATTTCAGAAAGGCCTGGAGAGACTTACACGAACTGATGCTGAGTGAAATGAGCAGGACCAGGAGCATTATATACTTCAACAACAATACTATATGATGACCAGTTCTGATGGACCTGGCCATCCTCAGCAACGAGATCAACCAAATCATTTCCAATGGAGCAGTAATGAACTGAACCAGCTATGCCCAGAGAAAGAACTCTGGGAGATGACTAAAAACCATTACATTGAACTCCCAATCCCTGTATTTATGCCCACCTGCATTTTTGATTTCCTTCACAAGCTAATTGTACAATATTTCAGAGTCTGATTCTTTTTGTACAGCAAAATAACGTTTTGGTCATGTATACTTATTGTGTATCTAATTTATATTTTAATATATTTAACATCTACTGGTCATCCTGCCATCTGGGGGAGGGGATGGGGGGTAAGAGGTGAAAAATTGGAACAAGAGGTTTGGCAATTGTTAATGCTGTAAAGTTACCCATGCATATAACCTGTAAATAAAAGGCTATTAAATTAAAAAAAAAAAGAAAATCAATCCTCTTCTAATTAGAAAAGCACAGTCTGAAAAATCAACAGACATAATAATGGAAGAACAATCCTAAATCATATATGGCTCTGTCTCTTGCTGCTCCTCCAACTTTGAGATTATGTGGTTTCTCCTTTTTTCTCTAGAAAGATGAACCTAGAAGTTCTTTGAGGCAAGAGGTTCTTCCTATAGAATCTCCTTTACTCTCCTATTATTACTTCTCTCTTGTTGCATCTAAGGAAATGTGATATTAGGGAGAGGAGGGATGCAAATGCACAGGCATTGGAAATTATTCTGTGTGTAACAATGAGATATAAAAATGAAATGACAGATTTGTTCATTTTCTTTGTTGCTACATTTTCCCATTTTTCCTTGTATCTCTCTTCTATAGAATAATAGGGGATGCAAAGGTGATATATCTTGCTCCCAGGTCAACAATAGAAAGATGTGAAAAGCTGAGTGTGTTTAAGCCTACTTGAACTTAAAGGGACTGAACTCTCTGTCACTAAACTATAGAAACCAACCAACTGCTTATCTCTACTTTATTTCTAGAGATGCTTGCCTATATTGCCCAAGAATGGAGTAAGTACATTGTGTTAATAATGATGATGTTCTTCCAGAATTCAAGCCTTCTTTGAAGAGGAGGGGGGAATTTCTTTGGTAACTTGATCCTAAAATCTAGTCAGAGAAGGGGGATTATCTGGACCTTGGTGATTGCTCTGAAGGTAATCTCAAACTTAGAAGTTAAGAAGAAGAAAAGAAGAGTTATTACTCAGCATACCTTTTGGAAAAAGAAGATTATCCATGTAGCTTGTTCCCATAATTGGAGAATAATAAAGATCCAAGAGATGTGAGAGCCAAAGGCCTACACTTTGTTCTTCTCTAATACCTTGAATAAATTTGTTGGTAAAGGTCTAATACAAAAGGGATTGCCTATGTTTATCTTCTTAAGACAGATTAAATGACATTGTATCTGAGAAGGATCCTATGGGAGAGAATCTGAGAACTTCAGATTTCCCAATCAGAAACCAATTCCAAATTTAATTGCCTTCTGAAGGGAAATTATGAGCTAAAATAAGTGCTTTGTGAGTTTTCTATATGTGGGTAGAGCAAAAGATCCCCTCTACTATATATATATATATATATATATATATATATATATATATATATATACATATATATGTATATATATACATATATATAATATATATAATGTTAGTTTTAGGGTTTATATATTTTTATATATATTAGATTTTAGATTAGATTTTAGATATAAAATATTTTATTTTAAACTTTGTTTTTCATAGAAGGTAGGAAAAGTTTACATCTCTGACACTTATAGCCAATGTGATCTCAGGTAAAATATTTAACTTCTTTGATCATCACTTTCCTCATCCACACAAATAAAGAGACTGGAGAAGATAATGTCTAAGCTTCTTTTCAGCTATAAATCTAGAATTCATTAATAAATGAATTACAGGATGTAAATACATTTAGCTAGAACTTATGTAAAAATATTAGAATTCTATTTTTCTGAACATGAGCATATCTGGATTTTTCTCAGGGTAAATATTGAGTTGAATATATGAGTCAAATAAGAAAATTTCCTTTATGAATAAGGTATGACAATAGCAGCCCAGATCTTGTGCCAAAAGTTATAATATATAAAGCACTTTTTCAGCGCCAATTATTGTTTTCTTCCTACTAAGTAAAGAACACTATAATAAAGGAGGTACAAAGACTGGATTAGTTTATGATCTAGTAGTGGTTAAAGGAAGAAACCAAATACAAAAAAAAAAAAAAAAAAAAAACTTAGTAGTAACTTAGTATACACTTGTTGGCCAATAGAAACTTGAGATTGAGAAAGAAGAAAGCAGAAGTGACTTCAAGAAATTCTGTTTAACAATTTGGCATCATAAGTATTTTTTATCATGCTATGTGGTAGGAACTACCAGATTGTTACAGTTTTTTGAACATCCTACATAACTGCATGGGTGGGAATAAGTGGTATTGCATAAGAGAACTTTTTCCCTTGCCCCCAATACTTGATACACAGGTTATCTTGTAATCCTGGGCAAGCATGTATATCTATATGCCCACACCATTACCAACTTCAGCTGGTGACACATCCCCTCTTGTCTTTAATTACAGAGATTGCTGTGAAGAGGGGGAAGCCAGGTGAAGGTTCCCTTGAAAAAGAGGATCTGCAGGGATTTCCAGGGACAGCTTTGATTTAAGCATAGATGAAATATTCTGAATCTGTCATACTCTTAAAATGCATGAGCAGGAGTTAAGGGGGAAGAAGAATGACAATTTCTTTCTCTGAACAATGAATCTCTGAAAGCTGAGTAGGAGGAATTAGTGACAACAACATGATGTCTTTCAACTTTTATAAAATTGGTATTGGCAAACCCAGAAGTAAAGTTGAAATAAGATAAATTGAGTATAGCAAAATTTGACACATCACTGAATATCAGCTAATGAGAAAAAGAATTTTACTCTAACTTTTTTCTTGTTTTTGATGCATAACACTTTCACATTACAAACTGCTTTAACAAAATTCCAAGGCTATAAAAAACAGCTTTATAACTTTGTCCCTACAATGAAAGAGAATCTGACAGGTGTAAAACACTCAAATTCTAAAAAGGCAGCATTTCATTCTTAGCACTAGTTTTCTCAAAGTTTTAAGAAACTTTCTTCTTAATCATTTACATTGGAGCAGAAAAAGAAGCTTCAGCATTTGCCAAGAGGGAGAGCTGCTTTATGCCTGCCAAATATTTAAGAAATCAAATGTACTAGAAACAAATGCACAGCATGAGGGTAGCAGGGTCAGCAATGTGTTTATTTGACAAGGGACTAAAATGCAATTTGTCAAAGCAATAGAATGACATGAGTTGCTTGTGGTTAAAGATCTGCTTTTGAACTTGACTAAGCAGTTCATAAAACTAGCACAAATCCAGACTTGGGTCACGTGAACCATACTTTTTATTAGAAGAACTGACCCAATATGTCAATACTCTGAAAATATCTCCTCTGGAGAAGTTTGTAATCATCTAAGGCATTTTAACCAGTCCAGAAATTGTCCTACTTTGTAAATCATTTTATGATTCCTTATTGCTCAAACTTTGTTGCTATGGTTATTTGATTTGAAAACCAAAGTCATATCTATCTTGTGGTCAAGACAGCAAACATTTTGGAAGGCATTAAGGGACCACCAAGACCATGGATTCTTAAACATTTTTATGTCAAGAATCCCTTTGGCAGTTTGATAAAGCCTAAGGATTCCTTCCCAGAATGGTTTTAAAGTTGTAAAATAAAATACATATAGCTATAAAGGAAAATTATATTGAAATATTGTTATCAAAATATTAAACAAATAAGCTAATGGATCCCATGTAAAGAATTCTTTAAATTTAAGATTATTTATAACCTATATTTCTTTCTTTTGGAAGTGGCACTTTTATGAAATATTTATTCAAGAGGTCAACTCTCCCTCCCTCTCCCAATCACAAATTGAAATTCTTTTGTTCTTCAAAAATCTCTTTGTTCTTGGGAACATTAAAATCCATCCTCATGATGACCCTTTCCCTCCTCAGATGCACTTTGGTCAAGGTCATTTTGCTGGAAAGAGACATGTTGGCAATGAGAAGTAGATAGAATGACTGCAGCTGAAGATGTAGCTAGTCTGTGACTTCCACCATAGCTGGAGCTGGAGCTGTCTGAGTTAGAGACTGCTCTGAACACCAGGATCAGCATCCACTGACAAGAGCCCAGTGCCATGTTCTATAAACTATATTCAAACTATTTCTTCATTTCAGGGATAATCCTAGAAACTACCCAGATCTTATCTGTTCCGAATTAATCAATAACTGTACACACACACACACACACACACACACACACACCAGGCATTGGGAGCTTGACAAAATGAAACATTATCTGCTCTAATGTTAAAAGAGGTATTCTCAGTTCTCCTATTATAGCATCTCCCAGATATTTTAGATTTGGGTAAGAACTCATGGACATAGTGTACATGGCGGTCTATAGTGGACCTAGCAGAATCAGAGAGCCCTAGAAGTTACTGCCTTCTTTATATATTTCAAAGGGGAATTTCCCAGTTCATAGATAATCAGAATTATTTCCTGCTACTTTCATTTGTCTCTTCTATCCTACAACTGAATTATTTTACAAATCATCATTACTTCCATTGAAAGTGAGCAGAAGAAGAAGGGAAAGATGAAATTCAAGCCTATTAGACCTACTCTTTATCAATAGAATCTGATAAAGCTTTGGATAATTCAAAACTGAAAATAGTGGAGTAAATTAAGTAAATAATTAACCCTAGTAGAATAGACAAAGAGGCATATATAAAGAGACATTCATTATAATTGATTCTAGACTCAGAGTTGAACAGGATTTTAATATATATGTTGATAGGTTCTTTATAAATAATAATTCAATATTTCAAAAATTGATCATCTAATAGTTCTGGGTAGCCAGCCCATCCTTCAGTATAGATCAAATCCCCTCTATACTCTCCCTCTTTTATACTTATCCATATATTTCTATATATCCACAATAAAAAACTAAGATGTTGAACATCCTCCTATGATTTTCCTTTGAGACACCCACAATTTGGATTCTTCTAAGATAATGGTATTCCATTACTTACATTCACAATACTATCACTGAAAGAATATTGGTCTTAGAAAGATGGGCATTTATGGTAAAGTATAGTTTAATATTATTAAAACTCCTTCACAGGTTCCCAAGTGTAATCTAGCCTAATCTCTTATTTAATTCTGAGGCATCATCCAGTGCTTGTCAGATATTGATCTATTTATAGACTAACTCAATATATCATATCAATGGCATCTCATAATCTGAACAAAGTGTTGTCTATCTATTTAAATGTTTTGGTGTGAATGGCTAAACCAACAGTTTTGAGTGACCAAGGATCTCATTAAAAAGATCATGTTGTCTTTGATACAATCAGCACAATGTTGACCATGAATAAAAATATCTCAGTGCCACATTCTATAAGGAATCTTTCCAGTTTAGGTTTACATTGAAAAGTCTCCAAAATACTGTCAAAAATCTTTGTACAACATAAATGTCTCCTTGCTTTATACTACAATCAATACTGATACTCAGCAGATGTTTCATTAGATGATAAATTTAAAGTTTAAAGAAGGAACTTTAAAAGTCATCTAGTCCAACCTCTTCATTTTACTAATGAGGAAACTGTGATCCAGAAAACATAAGTGGCCTTCCCAAAGTCACATAAGTTATAAGTGACAGAGATGAATTGTGAGCCCAAGTTCTCCAATGCCCAATCAAATAATCATTCTATGGTTCTAGGATCCTGAACTTCAAAGTACCAAAAAGGTGAAGGACTTGGATTCCCATACACAGAGTACCTCGTGAGGCAAAGTTATGCCTGGATTTGCAATTATTATGGTATTTTTATTTTATCTCCTTTATTTGTGTAAATATACAGCCATCAACAAATATTTCGATATTTCAAAAAGAGTGATTTTGATTACATTAAATTAAAAAGGTTTTTCACAAATAAAACATAACCAAGCTTAGAAGGGAAGCAGAAAGCTAGGCAACAATTTTATAGTCAATGTTTCTGCTAAAGGCCTCATTTCTCAACTATATAGAGAACTGACATTTATAAGAATACAAGTCATTTCCCCAATTGATAAATGGGTAACTGATATGAATAGACAATTTTCAGATGAAGAAATTAATGTCACTTATGGTCATATGAAAAAATATTCTAAATCACTGTTGATTAAGTTTAATTTACATTTAAATAAATTAAATTAAAACAACTCTGAGCTACCATCTCTTAATTATCAGATTGACTAAGATGACAGGACAATATAATGATAAATATTTGAGGGAATGTGGAAAAACTGGAACACTAATGCATTGTTGGTGGATTTGTGAAATGATTCAACCATTCTGAAAAGCAATTTGGAACTATGCCCAAAGATCTATAAAACTGTGCATACCTTTTGATACAGCAGTGCCACTACTGGGTCTGTAATCCCAGAAATCAAAATAGAGTCAGAATAACCTACATATGCAAAAAATATTTGTAGCAACTCTTTTTGTGGTGGCAAAGGATTGGAAAATCATTAGATGCCCATCAGTTGAATAAATTGGTAGATGAAAGTAATGGAATATTATTGTTCTATAAAAATGTTGAGCAGGCAGATTTTAGAAAAGCTTGCAAAGATTTACATGAGTTGATGCTGTGTAAAATAAGCAGAACCAAGGAAACAGTGTACATAACAATAAGACTGTGTGATAATCAACTATGACAGACTTGGCTCTTCTCAGCTATTCAGTGATCCAAAGCAATTCTAATAAACTTTGGATGGAAAATGCCATCCATATCCAGAGAAAAAATTAGAAAATTGAATGCAGATTGAAGCATACTATTTTCAACTATTTTTCTTCATTGCTTTTCCCTTTTGTTCTGATTTTTCTCTCCCAACATCACTCAAATGGAAATGTGTAAAAATGAATGTACATGTGTAACCTAAAAAAATAAAATTAAAAATAAAAATTTTAAGATAAAGAAAAACAAGAAAAAGAATTGCATAAGATACTGCTCATTTCTGTTATATATAATTTTGAGGTTAAGATGAAAGAGAGAAATATGAAATATCTTAGAGAAATTATATATAAAATTACTAAAAGTACTGTTTATCCCCTTCTATACTTTTTCCTATGAATCTTAACATGGATTTTTATTAATACTTTTTTGCATATCTATCACTACCCACTGACCTTATGACTAACATAAGTATAGGAGACACTTAAGGAAACCACTTAAGTTTATATTTTATTTTACCAAGTCAAAATTATTTTTAGAATCAATAAATGAAAGATTTACTTCTTATTTTTACAAATGAAAAATGTAGTAAACTGCACAAGAATGTCTCTGGAAGCCTCTCTTGTCCATTATCATGTTTTCACCAAGAATTTGTTCAATAGATGAATCATATATCATCCTCATAGAAAAGTTGTAGATATTAAAAAGTAAGCATATGGGTTAATAGCTGTTGTTGATTTTCAAGTTGCCTATCTAGTAATAATACTGATTGTGAAATTTTCTATTTTTCTATAAGCCGACCCTCTCAGATATCTTGAAAATCCATTTCCTGCTATTTTGAAAAGTACCTCACCTCCATCAAAGATTGTTTTTCTATATGTATTTTATCAGATTTGGGAATTATTACCAACTTTACCTTCTTGAGTATCACTTTGCTTCCCCACCTAATACATAACCACTGAGATGATAGGATCTGAATGTGATAAGAGTTTCACTTTTGTTGATAATTAAGATATATTCCCATGGAAATGCTTGAAGATTTGTTCTATTTCATATCTACTTGTTATTTTCTATTTACTCTCATCAGGGCAGAAGCAATAGCAAAGATAATTCAATCTACCACATACATAACCAAGAATTTCTTTTGTAATATCATCTAGAAGTAACCATTACTTAAAGACTTGTAGTGAGTAGAGAACCCACCAACTCCTGAGGCAGCTCATTCCATTTGGGAACACTTTGAATTATTAGGATATTTTTCTTATATTACACTGAATTCTATCTCTCTGCAAGTCCCCATTCCTTGTAGCTCTGAATTTAAGCAGGGAAAAGTCTAATTGATGTTCTACATGACAACCTTTCAGATACTTGAGGACTATGATCATATTCACACACACACACACACGTTCTCTTTCTCTCTCTCTCTCTCTCTCCATTTCTCTCTCTCTCTCTCTCTCTCTCTCTCTCTCTCTCTCTCTCTCTCTCTCCTCATTTTATTTGACTTCAGGCTTAACATTCCAAGATTATCCAATTACTTTTCTTAAGGCATTGTTTGAAGGCTTTTTGTCACTTTGTTCAACTTCATCTTTATGCAATACAATTCATCAATGTCCTTACAAAAGTGATAAACCCAAAACTGAATAAAATACCTTAGTTGTTATTTTACCAGTTCAGAGAATAATGGGATTACCCTTTTCTTCCGTCCTGAAAAATCATAGCTTTCTTAATTCATCTTAAATTTGTATTAGCTTTTTTGTCTGCCCTTCCATTCTGCTCACAGACTCACAGAATCTTAGGCTAACTAAGACTCTTGACCAATACATACCCAAATAAGAATCTTCTCAGAATCATACCTAATGAATATAAGTGCAAAGCCTTTGCATGAAAAACCAATGTTTGGTTTCCTCACTGAGAAAAAACTCTACCTCCCAAGGCAGTCAGTTCTACTTTTAGATAGTGCTAACATTGGGAGGTGCTTTTTTTACATAAGAACTAACTTTTCTTCTCCACAACTTTTCATTTTTTTTTTGGTTGGGTCCCAGAGGAGTCTCCGAAGAGAATGAATCACTTGTCATGGTACAATTTTTTTAGGAGTACTTACATGGCACAGTGAATAAAATGCTGTGCCCGGAGTCAGAAATACTCATCTTCCTGAGTTCAAATCTGGTCTCAGCTTTGTGTCACAACCTGTGTGATCCTGGGCAACTCACTTAACTCGGTTTATCTCAGTTAACTCATCCATAAAATGAGCTAGAGAAGGAAAAGGCAAACTACTCCCAAATCTTTGCCAAGAAAACTCAAAATGGGGTCCTTAAGAGTAAGACACAACTGAAACAATTGACCAACATAATCTTATACAGGAAAGACTTGAGGGTGCTGTATGTAAAAGACCTCCTGCAAAATACAATATTTGAGCTGAGTCTTTAAAGAAGCCAAGGAGTCAACTAAAATGAGAAAGGGAGAGCACTAATTATAGGCTTGAGGTACAGCTAGTGAAAAGGGATGAAGTCAGAAACTGGAATGTCATATGGCAGAGTCAGCAAGTAAACCATTGTAATTGGATAATAGAATACATAGAGAGGATTAAAATGTAAGAAGACTAAAAACAGAGGGAAAGGGCCAGGTTATGAAAAGCTTTTAAAGTCAAAGAGGATTTTTTTTAAATCCAAACTCAGGGATGAGATTCTCTAAATTAAGTAGACACACAGACCAAACCCAGCCTCAAAGCCCCTCTAGCATGGTAGGATCTGCCAAAGCTCATGTTTCAATTGATCAGTCTATGGGAAAGCAGGGTCACTTACCTTCATGTCATCATAGTAGGACTTTAGGTGGCAGACTGAAATAAAAGACAAAAACAAAAGCAATTTTTAAAAGGACTTTTGTGATTATCTTAATTCTCTCTGTGTCCTCACAACTGAAATAGCTGTTATTCATTGGTTTTCTTTAAATCTGCATACAGATCGGTAAGCATAAGGTGGTTGTGTCTAATGTCAGGGTTATGGAAGCCCTTTTAATAAAAATGGCCTGCCATTTGAAAGGGAAAGATTTTCACATCATCTCTTAGCAATCTATCAGTGGAATTGAATAATACAAAAATGAGGAGTCATATATCATTTATCTTTTATGTCTTTTTTAGTCCTGAAAAGCTAAGTGCCCTTCTCATCACTGCGTGGTACCTTTTTCAGAATGCCTCATATTTGTGTATGAACAATTCAGGTCTGTTTTCTATAGTATCTAGGGTTGTCAGGCAAATATTTTGAAATGTATAAGAAAAAATGAAAAAAGTATTTTCACAAAACCTATTTCAATAGGCTGTAGTTGGGATATTTAGAGCAATTTCTCAAAAGATGTCCTGCTTCAAAAAATAAAAAGGCTGATGTTCCTGAAGACAATTTTTGGAAATTGAAGATTTGAAATTTGAAAGAAAAAAAAAATCAACCCATTAGTGGATGCTCAGGTGTTGGGCATTTGGGCCATTATTCACAGTTATTACTAGAGGACAAGATGGTCCATGTTAGCTTGGGTTGCATGATTAAAATGACAGCCATCCCTATAGCTGTTGTCATCTGGCATTAGGCCTGTGTATAACACCATATTGAAGGTCTCACTGGGCCTCTATAATTTGCTCTAAAGCCTTTGCTCAGACTTCATTCTTGTGTGTAGGAAAGAGAAAGGGAAAAACAGGGAATTTGTGCAGAATGGCGGAGAACCTTAAACAAATATTTCAAAATACCATAATGGCTCCCAGTTACCTGTGCTCATAATTTTTAAATTACTTTAGTTTTTATAACCAGTCATTCAATGGCATTCTCCCTTCAGGCTTTTAGGTATATATGGACTAAACTGAGTGAAATAGAAGAATAGCATTGCTGGCTAGTCATCATTCTTGACAACCTAAAGTGTAAAGGTTTTATGTCCTCTATTATTACGATCCAAGTTGTGTCTTCAATAGTTTTCCCTGCCATCGTTTAGCAATTTGCCCTAACAGAAACAATGTTTATCTTCTTTCCAGTATCACCACCAACTTTAACCTCCCCATGATTGTAGCCAGAAGTGAATCTGTAATTGGTTTTTCAAGTATGTTATAGACTGAAATGGAAGGTAGTAGAAGAATGTGTATCCATTTTATTAGAAGAAGAAGAAAAAGAAAATTACAGAGTAGGGAATTTAATTGTATTTATATAGAAGTTTACCAAAATGTTTCATAGATGCATGAGCCCTCAACCTATCCTCCTAAAATTCATCCAACTAAAATATGTATTTTGTTGTCAAAATATTATTTTGAAAACTTTTCTCATTTCACTTATTTGAAACAATCAGTTAATTTTAATGCCATTAAATAGGGGAAAAAATAAAAATCCTACTTTCATTGGACCTATGATTTCAATGGTGTAGAGAAGTTCTAGTGAGGAAACCTCTTCTATCAGATGACACCTGCTCTGTAATTTGTAGGCTAATAGAGTTGCATGAGGTTCTGAGAGATTAAGTTGCCCAGAGTCATTCAGAAAATATGTGTTAGAGGTTAGGACCTGACCCTAGTTCGTCCCATGTCCAAGGAAACAAATTAAACCAAGATACCTCTCCATGGACAAAAATCAACAAAAATATTATTGACGATAAAAATAATATAAAGGAATAAAAGAACCTATTAATGATATCCATAAGAGAGTTTTGTAAAGCATGCCCTCAAACTTCTTTGTTCCATATTCCTTTCACTAATGAAAGATGAAACCACATATCATTCCTTTTTAGCAACATCTATTCTGCATATAATGTATATGGTGTGATGAATCCTTCCTTTGTGACCTATTATAGTGAATGGGATCAATTGCAATAGTGCTGGTTATTTAGTGTTGCTTAGTTTCTACATAAATAGTAGAATAAGCTTAATTTAACTTTCTCAGAGCTATAAATTGTATGTCCTATTTTTATTTTACTTGAACAATTTGTATGAATCAATCCAATTCAGCAAATTTCTTTGAAGAAAATTAGGGATTCTATGAAACTGAAGTAAAGAAAGAGTATATTCTAGATTTATTGAACCATTTATGCAAATGTAAGGAGGCACAAGATGGCATGTAGTACCAACAGGATTATCTAAGTGAAATGGAGAAAAAAGTCATATGAAAAGATAGGTGGGAACTACATTGTGGACAGCTCTAAATATGCCAGTATGCGTAGTATGCATTTTACCACAGGAAAAAAAAAAAGGAAATTGCTGAAGATTTTTGAAAGGGTGAGTGGTATCATAGATAGAACTTTGTTCTAGAATTATAAAATTGGCAGCTATTTGTGGAATAAAATAGAGAGGGGAGAGAACTCAGAGAGAGAGAAGAGAAACCAATTCACAATTATCACAATAGTAATAATGAGAGACTTAACCAGGATAGAGGTTATCTATGTTTACAGGGAAACATATATAAGAAGGCAGCTAGTTGAAAACATGGTGAGAAAAAAAGAGGAGAGGAAAAAGTTAAAGCCAACTTTAAAGATGTAAGACTGGATGACTGGAATATCGCCAACAAAAATGGGAAAAATGTTTAAGAATGATGGGTTTGGGAAGAAATATATTGTCACATTTGTGACATAGTAATTTTGAAATGCCTGGATGAGATATCCAGGTGAAGATTTAGGAATTTGAGAATTGGGTTCCTTAGCCTAAGAGGAAAAAAAAGATAAGTGAGCTGCCATTACATTACAAGTAATATTGACATAGAGAAAAATACAGTAGTTTAGTGTAAAAGCGCTAAATTTGTAAAGGTCCTAAGTTCAAATTTGGCCCTGTCACTTACTAGCTGTCTGATTATTTTACCTCAGCTTTCTCAAATTTAAAATAGAAGGGGGGAACTGGATGGAGCAAAGAATTGTGAAAGGATAAAAACCACTGTATTTGAAGCTGGAGGACCTGGTTTCAAATTCTGATTCTGCCACTTACTACCTATGTGACCCTGGTCAACTTATTCTTTCTCCAGTCTCATTTTCCTCAACTATAAAATGAAGGGATTGGATTAAATGATCTCAAGTTCCTTCTAGTTTTAAATCTATGATTCTCTGTCCTCTAAGATCTTTTCTAGTTCTAAATCACTGAACTCCTAGAAATATTTTTCCAATCTAATAAGTACCTATTATGTGTCAGGCACTGTACTAAGTATGCAACTGAACAATTTCTGAGTGAACAATTTCTATAAATCAATTCAATTCAGCAAATTCCTTTAAAGAAAACTGAAACTTAAGTGAAAAAGGAGCATAATAAAACAAAAGTGGACAAAGCAATTTAATTGAACAAATCATAAAGAAACAGTTATAATGAAGGCAACACACTTTTGAGGACACTGAAAGATTGATTTTAAAGGTATCTAGAAAGGTAAAATATCAGATTATTAGAGAAAAAACCATATACCTTATTATGCTGTTTTTAAAGATAACTGATAAATTACCTCTAATATATTTATTTTTCTAGATCCTTATGAAAAAATCTAGAAATATTTGAAGGTCATCCTTGATGAAGGCAAGAAAATGAACCAGGCACAAATGATCATCAATGGAAAATCACATCTTTACAATCAATGAATTTACCTAAAGTATAGAAAATAAAGATCCATCCCACTATACTTATTATTTTCTGATTTTTAATGTGTTTTATTGGCTAGAGCAAAATTCTACCTTAAATATTGTCTTCCCACAAAGTCTCTCATACATACACCAAAACTACACAAGATTTCTTTAAAAAATGTAACAAGTATAACTTTGTTCAAGAACTCTCTGATTATTAATAAAAGAAGAGAAATAAAACAGGGATATAGAAATCTCACCAAAAGCATTTGCCACTGTCACATGCTGTGACATATATGACATTGTCCAATTCTTATAATTACTGGAAAAGAGATTTTCCATATACAGGGTGTCCCAAAAGACTCAGTGTTGTTTATTAAACTTAAAGTTTAATAAAGAGAGAGATTTTGAAGACATTAGTAAAATCCTCCAAATGACCTTCTTGTAGATAATATTATATTGACTCACAGCATCTCCTAAATCATTTAAAAGAAAACCAAGTCAATAAAGAATTCTTACTATCTAAAAGTTTATATATGCATTGTGCTATGCCATGCTTGCACATGTGTGTATGTATATTTACATACATAAAAACATGCATGTGTTTATGTGAATATAAGCATGATAACTTTCATATAGTTTGTGTGAAATATACAGGCATGCTATATGTATGTACATAATACATGTGCATATTATAGAACTACATTGTATATTTATATACATATAAAATTTATGTGTGTTAGTTAAACAACAAGCTCAGCTCAGAATTGAATAATACTTTTAATGACACAAAGCATTTCCCTGAAATAAAAGTCCATCTTTTTAATATCAGCATTCCCTGGTAATACTGTATGACTATGATTAAATTAGTACCATAGCTTCTAAAGAACTAAAGCTTCAAATTTCCCAAAGGAGAACAAAAGAGACTCGCTTTAGACATAAATAAATGGCATATTACCAATAAAGAATTATTTAGGAGAATCAAAATAAAATATGCCATTGAAGACATTGGAAAAGGAGATGGGGTGGTCACATTGTAGAGATAAACAATGTGGAATCTTCAACATGTTAACTGTTATTCATCTAGTTTCAAGGGATTAAGAGGAAGATCCTAGTATTGGGGATAAACTGGAAAACTGAGGGAGGATTGGGAAGACATAGGTAAAAATTGTACAAAATGAAAATGAATGATTAGGTTGTTGTCTGTATCTTTAGAGATGGTACCCATATTGATGAAATTATAGGTTCATAGAAGTACAGAAGCATGGGACCATTATTGTTCTGTCCCTAACATAGTAGCCTCCATTTACAGATGGGGAATTGAGATCTTAAAAGTGATTTTTATCATGTTTCTTGTTAATAAATGATTAGAACTCAAATTTTCTACATATCTAACAATTGATCTTGAGTCTTCAACAGATCTCTAAACAGATCTGGAACAGAATCTGATGTGTGACTATTATATTATAAAAGTGACAATAAAGCAGAGTTGACCAAAAGAGGCCAAGATCAAGAAACCAGACAAAAGAAGAGTACTGGGTAAACAAGTCATTGAGCCCCAGAGGAACATATGAGCTTTGCAAGAACAGGATATAGTAAAGAGTTGAATTCAATATCTAGAAAAATCAGCAAAAGGAATACTGGCAAGCAGGGGATCTTTGGGAGGATGGGGATATTATCATTAATCACTGAGTAGGACTTTTTCTATTATGTTCTGTTTATGCTTATTGAATGTGAATAGCCTTAGAAACACTGATCCTATCACATATCTATCTATAGCTATTACATCAATACTGAACTAGGCAAAGCTTAAGATTCATGTCACTAGAAAATAGTGTGTCATAGGGATAGAAGTACTGGTAATCAGAACCTAGAAAGCAAAGAACTCAATGGGAAGGATCTAGTTCAAAGGTGGGATAAAAACATTGGAGAAAGTAGTGGAGAAAGCCCCAAGAAGATTCTTTTTAATGTAGGATTTGAGAGGTATAGACTAGATAAAATACAAAAGTGTGGTATATCGAATAGGGGAGAATTGGGATAATAATAATAAATAACAAAGAAAACTGTGTCAGGAAGAATGAAAGGAGGTTGTCAGTCACTATTCATAATAATAGTTAACATTTTTATAACACTTTAAGATTAATAAGATATAATCTCATTGATCCTTACAATTCTAAAGAATATTATTATTTTTATTATGTCCAGGAATACTCAATAAATTATGTGAGGCAGGATTCAAACCCCGTTTTTAATCCACTTTACACACTATTTAAAAACAGCTTTAAGAATGAAAAAATGGCCAGGAAAACCAGTAAGAGAGCAGTACAAAAGGCCTGGAACAGCTGCTGAAGTATAAGCTTCAGAGCTCACTGTCTATTTTCGTGAGACCTCATCTGGCCATAATATCATGTGTGCTGGTTTCTTAAAAGTATAAAACTATCAGGTGTTAGGGCTCACATAATAAAAAATATCAAAGTATTACGGGGAAATTCTACACTTATAAATGAAGAATTATTGTCATTACAAAAGTATATAGATATCAATGGTAGCAACAAGAATCTTGGTACAAATCTGCCATTTAGTTTCATTTCATCTCTCTAAGTCTCTAAAAGTCTATTGTCTTACAAAATGCCATTAATCATATTTAAATTCAGCTCTTCATAAACAGCATCAGCAGATTATCTGTCTAATAAAGAAAACCCCCTATTCCATGCACTCCCCAGTATAGTTATACTGACATCCATGCCCTCAGAACTGAGATGGTCATATAAAATAAAAAGAACAGTAAATTGAAAATCTGTATCCTTTTTCTAGCCTCTTAGGTCTTGAGAAAGAAAATGTGTCACTTTTGCCCTTGATTTTGGAGATGAGTATGATAGCACTGGGATTTGAGAAAGTAAAGTTGTGATTTGTTTATGATTTATGATTTAAAGCTCCCCTACACCTGCTTTATAGAAGAGCAGTTAGCAAATGAGTCAGTAAATAGGTGATCTTTGCTGTTCTTTCCAATAATTAGTTTAAAACAAGGAAGATAAAATAATGAAGGAGAAAAATCTTGGTTTTAAAAATAGCTTTTGGTCAATAGCATGAAATAGATTCACTTAGTTTCTAATACAGAGCATAATGAAGAACAGCTGTGGAATAGTTCACGGGTGAGAATAATTAAGCAAAAGAGTTTTGGGGGAGAAAAAGATGGTTTTCAATTTTATAGCAAAGTTGATGTGTTAAATTAGCAAGCTTGTTAGTGATGAGAGCCCAGAACAGTGGTATTCTTTATTTATGGGAACGGCACTAATTTCAGTATTCTGGTTATTTTTTTAACCTCATTAAAAACCTCCAGAAAGATTGTTTTGGAGACTAGCTATCCTAATTAATGATTCCCAAAATTCTACTTTAGAATCTTATTCTGCTCCTAGGAATCAGCATAGTTAGTCATCTTTTTCGTCTCCTTTGACCGATCATTCTTTTCGGGATACAATGATATAGAGCATTGGGAATTAAAATAGGGGCTGAGACTCCCTTAATATGTAGCTTAATCTCAAGGGGATCGTGGAATGATCCAATGTATTTTGAGCAAAATGAGTTAAAATCCACTTTTTTTTTCACAAAACAATCATGAATTCTTTTTCATCAAAATAACCCCCACCCTTTTGTCCCAACTCTCTCAGACTCTATCCTGTCCCTCCAAAGTACAAGCTACTAACCTTCCCATTTCTGAGACTATGATCAGCCTCTCAGGGAAGTAATGATTTAACTGTGAGATGGATGTCCGCAGCAGCAGACCCTCAAATACTACTGAGGAAAATAAATGCTACCTTTTCTCTTACCAACATATTTATTCACTGGCCCCCATCAGCTTGTGACTGACAACTGACTTCGAGTGCACTGAGATCAGCTTAAATAAGCTTGGCAAAACCATAGTTAAATTCTGTGAAAACACTCACAATTTGGAAATTGAAAAACAGCTACAAATTAGGAATTGGTTTATTATTTTGTTGGTTTCTATACATAAGAAAACAATAAAGAAAATGTTGATAATGCAGATTAAATTTTAAAATATATTTTGCAGTGGTTAAATACTTACCAGCAAGTCTTACAGATATCCATAAGAGTAGACTTTTTTCTCCAAGGAAATGACCAGTGAATAAGAGTCCATTCTTACTCCTCATTTTGGATGCGGCAGAATGAGTCAAAGAATGATTCTGGGACGCAGAATGAATATATATGAGTGAGATGTGACAGAACAAAAATTTCATTACATTATTTTTTTCACAACATCCATGTCTTCAACAATTCATTCTCCTTGATCTATTAATTGCCAAATCTTGTTACTTCTGTCTCTATCACTCCCATCTGTCCCCTGCTCTCTATTCACACAACTACCACCCAAACCCACATTTCATCCTATCTTGTATGAACTATTGCAATCTCCAAAATGTCATCCACATTTCTGTCATCTCTGAGCATGTTATTCCTCAATAAACATGTCTTCCATGTTGAATATAATATGAAATATTTCTTTACCTTATCCTTTTTAATTTCTATTGTTGTATAAATTATATAATTTATATAATTATTAGTATTGTGATAGGATTACATAATTTATAAATATATTATGTAAATACAAACAAATATAAACACTAAATATAGTTATGAATAAATACAAATATTTTAGAGATATATGGGAGAGAAGTTCTGATAATCCAATATGATTAAAAATGTATAGATCATTTCTCTAGAGGATGGCACCATTGTGTAAGAATAAGAAAAACCTAAGAAGCTATCAACTTCAAATATTATGTAAAGGGGAATGTAAAAAGAATAGTGAGAAGAACCAAAAAGGAGATTGCCATGTTTAGTTTATAACTGAAGTCATGTTTAATTAGTTATTTGGACTATGGCTTAGTTCTATTTTGGAGTAAACAAAAGAATTAGTTTTAAATGTTCTAAATATTGGGCTTGAATACAATGATCATAAGTTTCACTTTCAGAAAAGAAAGTAACAGCAACAGCAGCATCCTCATCCTCATTATCATAATTTGTATGATACTATAAAGCTTACAAAGCTCTTTCACATCAGTTTTTCATTTGATCCTTACACAAGCCTTTGAAGTAGGTAGGGGAGATGTCAGAGCTATAAGCAGCAATTCTAGGAACTTGGGGAAGCACAACAAAATGTACATGTGAGGCAGAAAACAAAGTGCCCTCAAACAAACTTTTAAAGATAAATTCAAAAGAGGAAGCTATTTTTTAAATGGAAGACTGTATTTTCTATTTAAAGCAATTATTCTTACTAGCACAAAGCTCAGTTTCTTATACCTGTCAAGAGTCCAAATACTATCAATGGCTCCCTCACCTTAAGGTCCTCTGGACAAAGCTTTGTTTATTCTGTCCTAGTTACAACTCTGGCACTAATGTCATTTTCAACTTATAGATAAGGAAAATGAGTTTCCAACATGTAAAATGAAATGACTAAGATAACAGAACTAAGTTACAAAGACAACATTCAAACCCAGGTCTTCTAATTATAAATGTAGTGTTCTATCCGGTGTGTCACACAAATGTGTGCAAAGTTTACAAATTAAACCATTTTAGACATTATTAAGAGAAAGGTTAATTATAGAATCATAAAATTTTGGAGTTGAAAGGGGTCTCCAAGGTCATCTATTCCAGTTAGTACCAGAAAATACTATCCTACCTTCCCTTAAATCCGACTGAAGACTCTTTCCAAGCTCCCTGAAGATCAATGATAGGAGACCCTGAAAAGGCCATGTATGGAAGGAACACAGTCCAGGGAACAATCTTCTTTTACTGAACATCAATTCAGCTTCCTACAAACAGGATTAAACAACATTTGGTTGGCAATTGAAAACACATATCAAAGGAAGGCAACTTAACTCAAACCAGATATTTCTAACCATCCTTAACATATATGTAGGAAGAATGCATCCTTCAACTGGAGCAATGCAAATATTGGTAACTGCAAACATGTGTGAGAGGGTCTGCCAGACATTTGTTCTTGCCCTCAAATAACGAGGGCCATACATAGCCCTAGATGCATCAGTGTAATTTCCACTGACTTCAGTGTGAAGTATAGGGCCACAAATGGATATTTAATGAAGGGAATGCTAAAAGGCTCAATGAAAACTGACCTTTGTTAAAAAGAATTCATTTGTTTCTTTAGGTATACTCTGGCTCCCGCTCACCTTTCTAGTCTTATTTCACATTACTTTTATTCACATACCCCTCAATTCAGTCAAGTCATTCCAAAATATATCCTGCACTCTTCTGCCTTCATGCCATTAGTTATATTAATCCATAAAGACTAAAATAAATAGCCAGTTCCTCCCTTCACCTTTACTTGTTGGAATATTTCCCTTCCTCCTATTATGAGATTGGAGGGTTGTATCTGCATGAAGTTTTCCCTAGAGCTTGTAATAACATCTCCTTCCATGATCCTTTCTATCTGGAGAATGCATCTACAACAATTTATTCCATGTAATAGTTATTTGTGTTCCTCCTTTTTTTCCTTATCTCTTCCCCCAGAATGTCAGCTCAGTGAGGCTAGGGCCTATGCCTTATTTCATCTTCCTACTTCCCAGGATCTGGCACAAATTTATATTTATATTTATAAGGTCCTTATTATATGCTTCAAAGAATGCTCAAAACATTAAATGTTCCTTACTACAAAATGAAACGCTTTAAATTAAAATTTGACCAAGTTTAACTGCTTTAAAAAGATATTGATATGGCAAATAAAATAGTGAGGAGCTATTAGAAGGAAAGCTGAGATACATTAATTGTTGTTGGACAGTACCAAAACTCAGGAGACTAATGAGATTTTTATTTATCAGCCTCAAAGAATTTCAAACTTCTTCTCTTTAGCCAAATCACCAATTTCAGATCATGAAGGCACAGGTTTTTTTCTTCTATTATGCTCTCTGAAATCTTTGTGGAGGGAAAAAAACTCCATTTCATCATGTCTTAGAAAAAGTAAATAAAAATGAAAAATGTTTGTGGTCATAGATGTTTCTGAGTTAACATCAGTAAATATAGTGTTCTCCTGTTCCTGTTGGTTTCTATTTTTCCAAACAAGATATAGCTGCCAATTGGTCCATGTAAAAAATAGCCATCATGTGTCTCACAAGAGAGAGGAATTACTGAGTTATAGTATTTCCAAAGTTGTTTTCGAGAGAATTGCCCAGTTTCCTTGGTTTGTTTAAAGAAAACCCTTTAAAGTTCTTCACAAACACCCTGCTCATTTTTACATTCTTACCATTGTTCAATTTATTTCCCTTTCCCACTTCTTTTTTTTTAATCCAACAAGTTAGATATCCATCTGTCCAAATCTATCCATTGTGGCCTTACCTTCCTTAAAGCCAAATTTAAATTTTATAGAATTTTAAAGCTAGAAAAGTCCTTAGAGGCAATAATAATAGTAAGAGATAGCATTTATGGAATGCTTTGGAGTTTGCTTATATAATATATATAACATTAACTCATTTGATCTTCACAACAACCCTGTGCCATTCAGTTGCCCATGTAAACTATAGGCTAAGTTATGTAATCAATTCCCTATCTAAATCATGACTATTGTCTACGAGTGGCAATCAAAACTCTGCCTAAAGACTTGTAGTCATAAGACATTTAGTATGACCCAACCTTCTAACCCCCAGGTATATTGTTCCATTTTTAACAGCTTTTATTTTAAGACATTTTTTTCTTTAAGTCAAAGTCTGATTCTCCTTACCTTTCCCCGATTGCTCCTTATTCTTATTTCAGAAGTGGAACAAGCCTAATCTATCTGAACTATAATTGTCTTTTAAATATTTTAAGCCTGCTATCATGTCTCCACTCAACTTTCTTTTTCCAGGGTTAAATATTTTCAATCCTTCAACTTGTACTTGTATATCATTATTTGTAGTCCTCTTGCCTCTTGGTCATTCTCCCCTAAATGATCCAGTGTGTCAATATACTTTCTAAGGAAACTGTGCAGATACTTGAAAAGTAGTATAGACACAATGATTACCCATCTCTAGCAATATGGTGCTTCTCCAATTTGCCACAATCCTTCAAAAGTAACCACATCTAACTCATTCATCCAAAACCTTGGAAGTTCATATGAACTAGATAAACTGAATTCATCAAGAACAGGTAGATGCTCTCTTCCCATTTAGTGCTTTATCTTGCATTTTAATTCCATGTTAACTATTTTTGTTCTATCCTTTCTGTACTGAAGAATATCTACTTGTTTGGGGAAAAAATGGAATCAAAATAACAGTCACATAAGTTCTTCCCTCTTTTCATCGTGTGTCTCCCCATCTCTTCTAAACTATCCTTAAAATTTCTATCACAAGCTACAACTCATGCCAGACTCTAGCCTTCCTGAAACTTCTTAATTTGCTAGGTTTTTAAAGTTACTCTCATTTTGAAATTGTAAGTAAGATTAGAATTTAAATGTCTGGATAACTGAAGCCTCCCACTCTAACATTGTTTCACCAATTCTTCTAGCAGACCTAATGGCTTACTGTATATAAACACCACGAATAAACACCATAATATTGCCCATGTTTCTCCTTCTCTTACTCTTCAGTCAAATTATCTCCATTATGTCTTTCCCCTTAGATACATTTATTACACACACACACACACACACACACACACACACACACACACACACACACTGTTATATTGAATGATGTTAATACTGTCTGGCCTCCTCAATTCCTCTAAAAAACGATCTCCTACTTATCCAGCTCTGCCTGATCTTCCTCCTTCACTCAACTCCTACAACAAATATGATCAGTACAATACAAATCAGCATTGTTATATACTGCACTATATTGTTCTTTGTATGAAAGCTTTGTCTCCTCAATTACATAAGAATAGTTTTGAAGACACAAATTTTGTCTTATATTTCTTTTGCATTCTACCCACTCTCAACAAACATTTGACATAGTGCTAGCTGCACAGGACAGTGATATTTTGACAGATCTTTGATTTCATGAGTATATGCAAAAATATATGGATGTGAATTACCATTTCACCACATTTCTTCATATGTTCACATTTTCAATCATGAATTTCCAAAAACAATCTACAGAGGATCTACTAACTCAATATGTTGAGGATCCTTCTATCTTGTAGTTTGTGATATAGTTATATGTATAAGCATTATATTCACAAATGTATGTGTCTATGTATGTGAGGCAACTAGATGGCTCAGAGTGGATAGAGTGCCAAACCTGGAGTCAGAAAGAATTAAGTCAAATGCAATCTCAGATATTCCCTGGGTGTTACCCTGTGCAAATCATTTAATTAAAAGTTTTCTTTAATTCACTGGAAAGGGAAATAGCAAATCACTCCAGTATCTTTGCCAAGAAAACCCCATGGATAATATTAGCATGTCATGAGTCATGAGGTCACAAAGACTTGGACATGATTTAATGACTGAACAACAATATGTATGCACAGTAACATTATGACCCTTGCTACCTGATAGTCTCACCTCTCTTTTCTTATAACCTGATATTTAATAAGTAGTTCTTGATGAGGAAATTTCTTCTACTAATGCAGAATATCAACTTGGTTCTAAAGACTTGCCCAAAGCAATGAGGAACTAAATAATTTGCTTCAAGACATGCAGCAGTTTATAAGACAAACCTGAGCAGAGACAACTGGGTGGTACAATGGATTGAATGCTGGAACTAGAGTCAGGAAGACCCAAATTCAAATCTAGCTTTAGTCTCTTACTAGATTTTGAACCTAGTTTAGTGACAACTTTTGTTTACTTCAGTTTACTCATCTATGAAATGGGGATAATAACAAAACTACCTCCCAGAGTTGTTGTGAGTATCAAATGAAATAATAATTGTAAAATTATTGTAAAATAATAAATTTAAAATTTAACTTTAAAAAAATTAATATTATTTTAAAAGAATAAAATAAAATTATTTTAAAATAATAAATTTTAATTTTAAATTTAAAATAATGTTTAAAATTATTGTAAAATAATAAAATAAAATTATTGTAAAATAATTATTTTTAAAATTATAAATACTTAGTACACTGTCTGGCACACAGCAAGTAGTATGTAAATATTAGCTTAGTAGTTGTATATTATCTTTTCTATCTTGAGGCCAATTCTCAGTCCACTATACAACTTTGCTTATATCTAATTCTATGCATAAAAAAATAATGCAAGTGATTGATAGTGTAATCTAGCTTCTCCATGTCCACCACATGACATTCCAATGTCCTTGTAGATATTGGTGGTTTTGATACTGCCAAGACTTTGGGTGAAAGAAATGAACTTTGTAGCTGCTAAGAGTTAGATGTCATGGAACGCGCTTTTCAGTTTTCCAAATGCATTTCAACTGAACTCCTTCCTTATTCATGCCTGGGACCAAGTCCCTGTCAATCTACAGGACCTCTCTAATAGATAAATAGTAATAGTCAGGAAGACTTAAGTTAACATCCTACTTCTGACATATGCTATTAGTGGTATAAACATGGTCTATTTATTTGAACTTTCAGTGTCCCCAGAAATTCTCTAAAACTATGTTACAAACAAATTACCCATCTGAATTTCCTTTCAACAAGGAAATTCTGAATCTGGTACTTAAATAAATTAAATATTACTTAAATATATATATATATATATATTAAACATAGATGCATTGGTTCCAAGGGCTTACCATTAAGCTGCATATTTGCATATTATAGTATGGAGGGATATTATATATTTTTCATCCATCTTTTTTTTCCAATTTTGGATGGTTATATGAATACTTTTTTCTTAATTCTGTGCATTTTATTGAAAAGATATCAGATGTTTTGGATCTGTATCCATTTTATACAATGTCATCTGCAAATCAATGCATTTGGAGAGCCACATCAAATGTTTTTATTAGTCATCATTACATACACTCCACCCCTATTCAAAGGTTCATCCCTCCTATACTGTAAATCATAGCCCCAAAATCACAACTCTCTGACATTATTTTCCTAAATAGCTGTTCACTCTAAATTTCTCTCCTGAAGCTCACTCTCAAATATTGCTATGACTAAGACACTGCCAAGATGAGCAATAGATATGAAAAGGTTTATCTCAAAAGAAGAAAGACAAGCTGTAAACAACACATAGAATGCTTCAAATAACAAATAATAAGATAATAGGAAAATTGAAACAACTCAAGATTCTACTTCACATGTAATATTGACAAATATGACTAAAAATGAAAAAAATTGCTAAAGATATTATAGATTGACAGGCATATTGATTTGCAATTAGTAGAAATGTTAAGTGATTTGCCCATTTTGAAAAGAAATTCTGAATTACACCAAAAAGTAATTAAACTTTGCATAGCTTTTGATTCAACAAGACTACTACTTGCCATCATATATCCCAAAGAGATAAAATAAAATGAGAATGAACACATATACACAATAACATATTAATATCATTTTTATTGTGTCCAAGAATTGGAAATAAAAATGGGTTCCTATCAAATGGGGCTGAACAAATTATACTATGTGAATGCAATGGAATATTATTGTGCCACAAGAAATGACAAATGGTATAGATTCAGAGAAACCTGAATATGGAGCAAATGAGATTCTATGACTATTGATAGTGATTCTAAAAAAAATAAAGAAAGAAAAGACTATAAATCATTTAAAAATAAAAGAAAAAAAGAAGAAAGTTCAGAATGGAACAAAGACAAGTAAAGATAATAAATATAATATATATGGCCCTTCCCCTCAAAAATAATAATTGAAAGGAAAAAATATCAGTAATGCTAAAACACATCAAAAAAAAAAGTCTAAAATAACTGAAACTACTATGTACAACCCAAAATGGTTTTAGTTTTTTGCCTGGGACTTTATAATCCCTAGCCAAATGTATTTCTACATAGATAACCAGAAATATATAGACAATCTTCTTTTTGAACAAAGCATTAAGGGTTAAGTTTTGTTTTAAGAAGTCAATTATCTTTTTTAAATTAATAATCAGTATTATGATTACAAAGCTATAATCTGCTGAAGAAAATAATTTTTGAAAGTCCATCTGGTTCCTTCTCAAGGTTTCACTAATGATATCTGTGGAGTTATGCATGGCCCATTTTCATATAGAGGTAAGAAAACAGCTTTAGAGAATAATAGTTGCTATGTCTTCTTGGGTCTTTTTTTGGTAATTTTGTTTGTTTCTTTGGGATAAAAGTATGAGATAAGATTTATTTTGGATCTTTCCTTCCTTACATATTTTAGTAATCTTAGTAATAATATGGATTGTAGAAAATCAGGAAACAATATACACAATGAAAGTAGAAAGAACAATAAAGCAAAGGAAAATTGAATGATAGGCCATTAGCAACATGAGTAAACTTGGTCCTAAAGAAGAGATATGAATAAGTATTTCTCATCTCCATTTTTTGCAAAGATGATAAAGTATGAGTATAGAACATCAAGTGTGTCCATGTTTTTCCATTTTAATTACTTACTGAAAATAATTTTTCCTTTGTTTTTTTTTTACAAATAATGACAAAGGTAGAGAGGAAAAAAGATATTAGTAAATGTAACATTAAAAAGAATAATAATAAAAATTACAATTATTTATTTATATTATCTTTAGAAAAGATTTCAATTGTATACATTTGGCCAACTGGCTTTTTTTCAACTTGATCATTTTAAGTGTCCTTGTCACTTTCTCACATAATACAGTACAATCTAAAATTATATGGTGCAGATGGAATATGCTACTATTGTTACAAGTAAAAGCAGAAACTCCAGTAGGTATAGTTAATGTTATACCTATGTGTTAACCTTCAGACTTCATTTGCAAATGTTTTGTAGATAACCTACAATCTTAATTAATCTTTTCCTAAATTCCCTTCAAGATGATTTTCTTTTCAATTTCCTTTTGTTGTTTTGTGAAGCAATATTACATATAATCTTCCTCTTTAATGTTCTTCCTTTTTAATGTTTTGCAAATGATCTCATACTCTATTTATTGCCTTTTGTTACCATGTCTACCTCCTTAGCAAGGAAATTAAGTGCTTAAGGGCTGAGAATATTTCTGAATTCTTTAGGTTTTTGTATTATGGTTATGTTTATATATCAATTAAATTTCTCCTTCCTAAATATTGTTTAAAACATAATATTGATTGAATTTTTAAATGAGCAAAATTAAAAATTATAAATAAAATCACACATTAAACTCCATAGTTTTCACAATTATTGTTGCTGTTGTTATTTTTAAAGTGAACATAGGCTTGCATGTAATGTAAATAAATGCCTTCTTAGTTTTTGAAGGATGTACCACCAAAAAGCAAGCTCAGGCAAAAAAATCTTATTTTTCAGAGTTTTAAAATAATGACTTCATACATCTTTTAGACCAGAGTGATCCAGCTTGTGGCCCAGAGTGCAGCCTGATGAGATTTAAATAGAAATGGAAATGTTGAACAATTTTTTTAAAGTACAGTACAACATAGATCACATTGATTTGTGGTTTTTTAAGTCAAAATATAATCCACGTGGATCCCTTTCTATTTGAATCTGACACCATTCTTATCACTCATTAAAACTACCACAACTGGTGAGCTCTTAGATATATTTGCAGCCACCTTTAGGTCATTCCCTCTGATTTAGAATCCAGTCCTGCATGTACTACTAGAGTTCCCCAAATCTATATTCCTATTTCCATGAGCAAGCTATAGTACTTTTTAATCTCACCGGAAGGTACATTCCCAGCAACTTCTGCCTCTCTGTCCATACTTCCAAAATGTTATATGTCATGAACCAAATATGAGGTCACTTTCTGATTGTAAACAACTACTTCTTCCTGAAAATACTCTTCTCTGTCACATTTTTCATATGACGTAGTATATGACTTCTGTTTCTCTTGCGTTCTCAGACCTATATACCATTCTAAGTTCCTGACAATAGCACTGATATTAGGATGACTGGGTCCAACAGTACTATCTATTTTGTAATTTTTGTTGAATGCCACCAGAATGCCTTCCAAAAAGATTATAGAAGTTCAGACTCACTCAATAGTCTTGTCTCCCAAGAGCCTTAATAACACTGAATTTGATAAATATAAAGTGAAATCTTAGTTTTTAAATAATTTATGGCTCTCTTTTTTATAAGACAATTTGAATAACTTTTCAAGTGGTTATCAACAAGCTCTGCTTCTTCCTTTGAGAACTGACTTTTCATATCCTTGTACCACATACCTCCTGGGTAGTGGCTATTTTGACTTGTAAATTTGAGTCATTCCTTCATAGTTTCTAGATGTCAAGTTGAGATTAATTATGTTCACATTAAAGACATTTCCACGATCTACTTTTATTTTTAATTTTGATATTTTGTTGTATAAAAACCCCTTTATTTCTATATCATCAAACTCAACTACCTTGACTCAAATACATTCTTCCATTTGTTCACTTAATCTCTCCATTTATACTCCAACAACTTAAGCATCAATACAAGTCACAATCTTAGTAGATGACTTAAATTATAGTTGTGGCCAAAAAAATACACCTCCCTGAAGACAATTTAGAGATGAGTCTACAGTCTCAGACAAGAGAAATGTCTATCATTATCTGGGTAAGGCTTCTCCAGTTTGGTAGAACCTGCTAGACTTTGTTTTCTATTGTTCACAGCCCAAAAGAATCTGAGATCAATTCACTTCCCTAAGAAGGAATGAGAATCATAATATTTATAAAGCATTTACATAGCACTTTAAGGTTTGCAAAGAGTTTTACAATTACCTCATTTTATTCTTATAATAATCCTGAGATAGATGCTTTTATTACTCACATTTTACAGATAAAGCTGACAGAGAGTTGAGTGACAACTCACACAACTAATATCTGAATTTGAATTCTGGTCCTGAATCAAGGTCCAACTCTACATTGAACCACTTAGAGGCCTCTAGACAGTACTATACTGCATGATTCTTAGCCCATTTACCACTGATTCTACCACTATGAATAAAGATAAGAAAAAAAGGTATTAAAATTACTATGATTATTATTACTATATGTAAAGGAGTTTGACTTGTGTATAACCAGGTCACCTAACATAGAAGCACCTGGTTTCCCTGCGTTCTACTTGAAAAGTGACAATAACCTCCTTTCCTTGGGTACATAACTAGAACAAGGCTATGTCTTTAAAATCAACCTCACTGGAATAGTTTCCCTAGCTGTCCTGCATGGGGGTGAAGATCACAGCACACCTATAGCACAGTACCAGTAACTGAAGGAGAAAGGGAACACATTTAATCTCTCTCTCCTTTAATGTGTTCTATATTGTTTTTTCTTAATTTCAAGTGCTTCAGATGATCCCCACTGGACCTGGAAATTGAATGATATCAACCTTAGAGTCAATTTTGCAAGAACATAGAGGAAATGGGGGAAGTATTATATAATAAACCTTGAAAGACAGACTGGGGACAAACTATACAGAATTTTAAATACCAAACAAAAACAAAAAAACAAAAAAATTATTATTAGTTCTAGAAACAAACAAGAGCCACTGTAGCTCCTTAAGGGGGGAAGTTATAGGTTCAGCTCAATGCTTTAGGAATCTCAATATATAGCAACTTCAATAAGGATAGATTGGAGAGAGGAAATTAATAAAGTCAGAGAGACTAATTCTGAGGCTGTTGACAAGAACTCAAATAATTATGGCTTTGGTAAAAATGAAGAGGAGATAAAAGCAAGAGAGAGAACAGAGGAGGCAATATTGTGAAAACTTGGCAACTGAGTAAATACCTAGATAGTGACTAGATATGGGAAGTGAATAAGAATGAAGGATAGCAGGTATTCCCCCAGATTCTGAACATAGGTTACTAGGAAGCTGTGATGATGTCAATATAGTCAGGAAAGTTAAGATAATGGATGATTTTAGAAGAAAAGATAATGGACTTTATTTTTGATATGTTAAGTTTAAGATATCCCGAGTGGGAATATCTAGAAATGGAGAACTAGAGATCAAAAGAGACCTGAAGAGTAGATATGCAAATTTTGGAGTTAATTTGCATAGAAATGACAGTTGAATCTATGGGAATTAATGAGAATACTTAAAAAAAATTTACAGAAAAATGAGGGTCCAGAAAGAGACATTACCATAGGTAGAGGAAAATACATAAGATTTTCAGAAATGTGAAAGTTGATTGTGGGTACAGGATATTTCCTGAACTGTCCCATAACTGTGGTATCCCCTATCTCCAAATAAAATGTTCTATGGAATGTTCTTTAAACAGATCATAGATCTAATCCATGGCTTCTATCTGGTCCATGATTTCTCTCTGCCCTCTTTCTTTTTCCTTCTTCAAAAACTTCCCTCTCTCTGACTTGGAGTTAAGCTATTCCTGCCGCATTCTCTATATCCCCATGAAATACACTCATTATTGCCCTAGCAGTATAGAGCCTCTGCCTCCATTTTCCTCTTTAAAGGTATACAAGCAGTGTAATGCTAATAAATGTTTAAGTACTGGCTTTCTCCCTCCACCAAAAGAAAAATGTATATATTCTTAAGTTTATCAGCATTAATATTTTCTCTGTGACTTTCTTGAAACTAGACAATTAACAAACCGCATTTTGTGGCACTTGTTGATCCCCAAGCTGTAAATGTTCACTAATTTTAAAACTGGCTCTGACAAGTACTTTGAGCTGGCTCTGACAAATCCCTGACAAAGTACTGTCCAAATTTCAATAGGGACAGCTATGTGTTGCAATGGATAGAACACCACCCCTGAAGTCAGGAAGACCTGAGTTCAAATATGATTTCAGACACGTAACATTTCCTAGCTGTGTGACCCTGGGCAAGTCACTTAACCCCAATTGCCTCAGCAAAAAATAAACAAAAAACAAAAACAAAACAAAATTCCTTTCAACTTCCCAAATAGGAGCCAATATCCTGTTCTTAGATCAAACCTACAGCAAAGTCTTGGTTCCTTTGCCCTTATCCACCTAGTGAAAGCTCTGGATTTTATTGTCTGTTTCTAGTACCACCTAACCTTCCTGAAGACAGGACCTAGTTCCTTCTTTTCTTTATATTTCTTTATTATTATGTTTTATATTTATATATGTATATTTATTTGTTTTATTATTTATTATTATATTTTATATTATATATTTCTTTATATTTCTAAATCACAGAACAGCCTTGTAATATAGCAGATGTCTAATTAGTAATTGTTGATTTAAACTTGAAAATGGAAATCTAAAGTAGAAAGATACAGAATTCAACTAAATTCTTCTTTTAACATCCTTCTAAAACAATTCTTGAACAGAATGGAAATTAAATTTAAAATAAAAATAAAATTTCAAAGGCTAAAAACATAAGAATTATTTCAAATATGAAAAAGGGATCTTGAAAAACCAAGGAGAAAGGGTCACATTATTTTACATGAGCCACTAAACATGAGTATTAAGTTAGGCCCTTAAATTCAGTTGCAACTATTCAGTCTAATTGGACCTAGTGTCTGAAAAGAAAAGCTTCACATTTAATTATCATAAACCCAGAGTAGCCTAGTCTTTTAACAGGAAGGTGAATAACTAATATATGAAAATCCAATTACTTTCCTTCTACAAATATTTCCATTGTCATTATGTAGATTTTGAATTCATCACCTATGCCAAAAAATAAAGTATCATCTTTACAACTTACAATGAACATCACTTAAGAAATGGCAATTCACAGTTGAGATCATCAGAGGCAATGAGCTTGCTTTTTCTCTCTCTTTGTAGTATCTCAATTAAGTGGAAAGAATTCTCATCTCTTTCCCAATCACCACTGACTCATACTTTGCTGAGTGAATGCGAGACACTTGTTATTTTGAACAGATATCTGTCTCCTCAGAAGACTGAAATTTTGCTAGCCATTACTACATGATTTGCAGTAGCCCTTCTAAATATCTTTAATGTCAAGAAAAGGTCTGCTTAAAAAAAATAAAGAAATAGTCTGCTTGTATGAGGAACTGATTTTCTGACTACTATGGGAAAATTGGCAAAACCATTCCATTGGCCAATGAATTTAAAAAATTTAATAATTCAAACTTATCTGTCCCTGAAAGGAATAAGAATGTACTGTTCTGAGGAAAATGTTTACAAGAGTACAAGAGAATTAAGTTTCAAATGCTGAAGTAAAGGTAACCAAAGTTGATAAGGTAGCTTATTTTTCAAAGAAAACTAAAACGTTGCAGTGCCCAAAAATAGAGGAAATAGGTATTCTGGGATACAGAAAAGAATATTTTGAATGCAAATTAAGTTTATTCCCTCAAGCACTAGCTGGCAAACCAAATTTGTCATCAATAATCAATCTTCAAAATGTACCTTGCTCCTTTCCTTGGAGAAATGTATGAGTATGGGTACAAATTATTGCATATACTATAATATACAGCTACTGTGTTGGCTAATTTTACTCATCTGTTTTCCTTTGTTATAATGGAAGTCATTAAGTAATAGTATATATCCAGAAATAATTATGATATAAAAACAAAGACATCAATAAAATTATTTTTTAAGTTCTCAGACTTTTCCAGTTATAGTTCTCTCTCCCTTGTATCTCCCTGTCCCATCTTTAAAATGAATAAGATACTCTTTTATTAAATTAACACAGGGCTGCTGATTCAACAATTTTAACAAAAAATTTTTCTAACAACTTGACCTGTTTTATTTAACTGATTTCTTGAAGTTTTTGAATGTTATGTCCTTTCAGTTTACATAACATGATAATTCTGTAGTAGAAGAGCAGTAAACCACTTATAAGATTCAATCCTTCAAGCACACATTAAACAACCATTAAATGCAAAACACTGTTCTAGATACCAAGACAAAATAAAAAATAATTTGCTCTTTCCAGAGCCTAAAATTCCAGTTGTGGATTGGGAGAGAATATAAATTAGGAAATGTAACATGTAAACTTAAAAGCAAATACATAATAATTTCGAGAATAGGGACAAAGCATTTAAAACTCAAGTTTCAGAAAAGGATTTCCTTAGAAGTTAGCAAATGAGCTAAGTCTTAAAGGAAGCTAGGAATTTTGAGACATGTTTTTTCAGCTTTCGGCCTGAAGAGGATCAATGACATTACAGGGTGATGTCTTGACTTGTCCCTGAATTGGATTTAAGTGAGGCAGAGTTGCAGAATTATCAGCCTACTTCTCTCTTCCAAAGTCATTGAAGTTCAGCAGCAAGACAAATGTCAGGATGACTGACAATGACCTGGGATGCCCTGGATGACCTTGTTATCTTGGGTGTCTGACCAAGCTCTAAGTGAACCAAAGCACCTGATTCATCAGTCTTCAAGGCTATTGGAACAAATTGTTTTCATCTACTCCTTCCACTTAAGTCCACATGATTGAGGTAGACATCCTCCAACCCACCAATGGGTTTGAGTCAACTGAGTTTAACCCAAGACAGTTAAACCATGACGTGCCTGCTGTTCTTGCTATAGCTTTTTTAGAGCCACCTGTGAGAGTTGAATAATCAGGTACTTACCAAATGTTTATGAGCAGCCATGGAAAGAGCACAGCAAACCCTTACACCAGAGGACATTAGTCCTCCCTAATACACTATACATCCTTCTAAAAGATATTAAAAAAGGAGAAAATGCATTCTGTGACTGTGAAGATACACAAAGGTCGAAATTGGAGTTTTAAACTCAGGGAAGAGCAAGCAGACCAGTTCTGAAATGTAGATTGTGTGACACTATTTCCCCCAGCTTCCCAACTGACAACTGTCAATCCAACTACCAAGATTGAGGGACAGAAAAATTTGGCAAAAACTGAAGAATGGGCAAAAATATAAGTTTGGAGTTGTAAGGAATAATATGGATACAAGCTAGGCATTAGCTTTTCAAATGGAAGAAAGGGAGGGAAAAGAAAATGAGGTATTACTTTTTTATGATGGTTCGATGAATAGAGCAGTCTAGAGTCAGGAAGATCTGATTTCAATTATGGCCTCTGTTACTCACTAGTTGTGTGATCTGGGGCAAGTTATTTAATCTCTGTTTGCTTTAATCTACAAGAGAAGGAAAGGGCAAATCATTATAATATCTTTACTAAGAAAACTCCAGGTATGATATTGATGATATTGGTATAGTTTGGTCCATACTAAGTCAGACACAAAGTAATAAATAATAATATTTAATAATAAATATATATATATATTATATCAATAATATACATGTTATATATAATAATATAATAAATTGTATTTATTATTATGTAATTATATATAATAAAAATATGTATTATATTGTATGATAATATAATAAATTGTATTTAGTACATTATGCAATTATTTATAATAAAAACATGTGTTATTATATTATATAACAATATAACAAATATAAAAATATTAATAATTAAAGCTACCATAATATTTTATTTGATCCTCACAACTACTCTAGGAAATATGTGCTATTATTTCCTCCATTTTATAGCTGAGAAAACTAGGGCAAACAAAAGTTAGATAACTTGCCCAAGGTCATACACTTAAGGAGTATCATCAGCAAGACTTGAACTCTGGTCTTCCTAACTCTCCACACTCTATATTGTGCCACCTAGGTACATGCTTACATCCTCCTCTTTTAAGAGGTCTGGGTCAACCACACATGGAGGAGAACTCCAACCCATAGCTTTGTTGGTACAAGTGAGAGTAAGGAGTGGAAAAAATAGCAGTAGCAGAAACCTACAAGATTCTGAAGCACTTACTCTAGCCATTGAGCCCAAAGAGCAGCTGATGTTTTCCCTCCCTACAACATTGCAAAAAGAAAAGGTTTGACTTTCATTATCTGAACTGAGTTCCTGAGTACCTGAGCCTGGGAGCTTACCTGAAGGCTAGAATATTTGAGACTGCCTGCATTTAGAAGCCATGGATTGAAATTGTCTATGGTGGTCCATGAGGTGAAGGACTTAGACCTGGAAGATAAGAAATCCAAAACGCAGAATAAAGTGATTTTCCCACAGTCATATCTAGTCATATTCTCTAGAAGGGACAAAGCCATAATTTGAACTCACTTACTCTTACCCTAAATCCCATATTCTTTCTACTATTCCAACTGGAAGAACCAGATCATAATATCACAGACATAGAGTTGGAAGAGACCTTAAAGGCCATCTGGTCCAATTCTCTTATTTTATGCATAAAGTAACAGAAACTAGAGAGGTTGATTAACCTAATGTTGTGGGAGAAAAGAAATTTGAATTCAGGTCCTCTAACTTGAAATCCACTGCATTTTCAATTGATTCAAATTAAGGACTATGAGTCAGAACTATAATCAAGCAAAACAAAGTTTGAAGAACACATGGTTAGCAGAACCTAGGACAAACAGAAAGTTCATTATCCAAGGCAGATGGACAGAAAAGACAATATAAGGTACCAGAAAATAAAAATTAATCTTTATGCATGTATCTGTTCATATCACTCTCATGCTTTAAAACTTCTCAATGACATATTATTTCCTAAAACAGCCTTACCTGGAATTCAAGATTCTCACCAAACTGATAGCAACTCACCTTTCCAGGTTTATTTTATACACTGCCCTCTTAACATTGTCAAAGACTCTATCATCCTCCCAGTGCCTCAAGCTCCCATTTTTTGACTATTTTACCTCTTCCCATCCAATCTATTGCCAAAGCTGTTGATTTTATCTTTATAACATTTTTTCCACATGCTCTCTTCTAACACTTCCTAACCATCCAGGAGCAGACGTTTAACTACTCACAATTGTGCTATTGCAAGAACTTACTGGTTTGCCTGCCTATCACAAGTCTCTCTCTTTTTCAATATATCCTCCATTTAGGTATCAATTTTATTTTCCAAAAGTGCAGATCTGATCTTGAGGAACTGGGAGGAAGGCATTAGAATCTGAATCAGTAGAAAGATGTCCATATTGATAAAATCATATTACCATGAAAGTATCAAAAGATGTAATGGTATTGGGTTATATCCACTATCAAAGCAATTAGACTTGAGTTCGTTGTGTTGTTGCAAAGACGACCTTTCTTCTTTTCACAGGTTGTGATTCTGAGGTTTAAGACTTAAAGTTTTCCCACCAACCTAATGTTAGAAGGAATGCTTTTACAATGGTGTGGAAAAAGATGAGTGTTTATAAATTCCCACCTATGTTGTTTGACAATAACTTCAGCAATAAAGAATATGGAATAGTCATAAACAGCAAAAAGGAAAAATAAAACTCAAATGCCACTTTCTCCAAAAAACTCACTTTCATCCTCTAAGTCAATAAATCCAGAGCATTTTGTTCATAAATCCCTCATGTGTTTATTGTATATTATTTTATAATCAGATATATTGTTGTTGAGTCATTTTTCAATTGTGTCTAACTTTATGAACCTATTTGGGGTTTTCTTGACAAAGATACTGAAGTAGTTTGTCATTTCCTTCTGCAGATCATGGTAAAGATGAGGAGACTGAAGTAAACAAGGTTAAGTGATTTGTCTAGGATAGCACAGCTAGTAAGTGGCTGAGACCAGATTTAAACTTTATCTGCTGCATGCATTACCTAAATGTGACTACATTTTATGAGGACAAAAACCTTGTCTTTTATGAATTTTATATCTCCCAAGAATGTAGCCTCATATGATGTACACAGAGGACAATTGGTAATCTTTTAATTGAATTAAGAATGCTTGTGACAAGCCATTCTCCAATTCATAAATTGGCAAGGATATGAATAGGCAATTTTCAGATAAAAAAATTAAAACCATTTCTAGTAATATGAAAAAAATGTTCTAAATCACTATTTATCAGAGAAATACAAATTAAGACAACTCTAAGGTACCACTACATATCTCTCAGATTGGCTAAAATGACAGGAAAAGATAATGATAAATGTTGAAGGGGATGTGGACATTAATGTCCCAGTTTTCCCACATCCCTTCCAATGTTCATCAATATCAATTAATACTAATTTCCTCTTCTCCCACCCATAGAAAATAATTCAGTGGTTATATATAGATTTTAGCTAAAGAGTCTATGGATGTATATTATAAACAAAATACTCCATGGGGTAAACATTTTAAAATGTTTTTAACAGTGACTAATACTGTCCTCGAATCATTGCAGTGCATTCTTTTCTGTAATAACTATTAGTAAAATACCATCAAGAAAAGACTTAAAATATCACTTTAAAACACATATCTATACACACACACACACACACACACACACACACATATATATATATATATATATATATATATATATATATATATATATTCACTTCATGGAATAAGTATTTCCATAACACACAATAAAAAGAAGGTTGCACATGTATTTCTCTTCTATAGATCTCAGCCAGATAATCAATGAGTATTTGCTAAATTCTTACACTATGCCAAGTCAGATACTAAACTGTAAAACCTAAGGACACCAAGAAAATAAAAAAATAATCTCTTTCCTAAAGAATTTCCATTCTAATACAATCTAATTATGTTTGGTCAGCATTCCATTGCTTTTTACCATCTGTTAGTTCTCCTGTGGGTTAGCATTATTTTCTCCATTTCCAAAATGAAGAAACTATTAAAATATTTAATGTCTATTATTTCACACTAAGTAATCAATGTTGAACCTAGCTCTGAAAACAGGCTCTCCAGACTCCAGTGTTTGGATTGATTGTTGGACCATTTTGGCTCTATTCCCAATGTGAACAATGTAAATAAACACTGAAGAAATGTAAAAATGACATAAACGCAATAAGAACGTTTTTGCATGAATATGGCCCTGGCTACTTTTAATAATACCAGAAGGAAATATTATTTTGTCCACATGGGGAATTTTCTGTTTTGAACTTCCTTCATCCACAAAAAGCATCTGCTCTGTGACATAGTAAAAAAAATTCCAAGGAATTGCCTGAAACCACTAGGTATTCAACACCTTACCAAGAATAAAGTATAGGATTTGAATCCCAATCTTCCTGATTTCAAGCCCCAAACTGTATCGACTATTCCATGCCACCTTTCAGCTTATAAATAAAGTGAAAAAGAATCTATCCTCCACCAGACTCACATAAAAACATATACTCCCTCTGACTTGGTGTTCTTAGCTTCTAAATTTGTTATAAACTTGACAAGTATGAAAAGCTGTAACTGATGAAGTTTTGATTCCTTCACTGATATCTGTAATCATGTGCATCACATTATTCCTGGGATACACATGTGGGGTTGTGTAGTGCATGGTAAGTGCTGATCAGCTTTGTATTTCTGCCAGTCAAAAACAAACAGCCTTTCCTTCAAAATATGTGGAAACTAAATGTTAATTCACTTGAAGATTTTTTTATTTGATTAATAGGACATCTTGGCTCATTCCTCCCATATGAAATTATTGTCCTTGATGCAAATGATGGCTTTCTGAATGTGGATCTTTTGTTAGCAGAGACTGGGACTTTGGCAGGTAGTAGTTACCTGTCTCAGTTGGAGAAATCTGACCTACATTTCTCCAACACATTTATGTAATTGATTTGATAAGTTAAAAAAAATTACAAACTTTTCTGTGACAAACATCGGATAGATTAAGAAAAATAAGATTTACAGCAGCTGCAAAATTAGAAGAGAAAAGGTAAAGTAGATTTTTTTTTTTTTGCTGAGGCAATTGGGATTAAGTGACTTACCCAGGGTCACAGAGCTAGAAAGTGTTAAGTGTCTGAGATCACATTTGAACTCAGTTCCTCCTGACTTCAGGATTGGTGCTCTATCCAATGTGCCACCTAGCTGCCCCTGAAGTGGAATTTTAGAAGCCACTTAAGACAAAACTCATTTTCCAATAGGGCAATTATGTCTTCCTCTATGTCAGTGTAGGCAAAGCCCAAAGACATCCCCTAAACTTGATACCTACTTCTTCACAGTCTCTAAAGTGTAGCCTCTGTATTGGGGACAATAATATTTTATTCCTTTTTCATTTAGATCCTATTCTTTAAAAAACCCACCCAATCCTCTCCTTTCTCGATTACTCTCATTCACCATTAAAGACTCTCTAGTTCTCAATTGTTGTTTTTTATTGTTGAATATAATATTTTAAAAAGATGATTATATAAAGATAGGTATAAAAACATACATAGCTTTATCTTCCAAAGAATTGACTATGTTTGTATAATTGAACATATCCTTCAGCCTAATATAGCTATCTAGTCCTTGGTATTTCTTTGAAATCTCAAATTAAATTTGCATTAGTCACATGATTAGGAAAATTTAATTTAATACTAAGTTGATATTGATGATGATGATGATGATGATGATGATGATGATGATGATGATATAGCACAACCCAATATGAAAAGTTCTCTAGGGTAAACTAGAAACGTACTCAAGTCTTAAGGTACTATAAACTAAGAAAAGTACTCCCAAAATATGAGTCTCACCACATGATCTCATTTTCTAAAGGGTTTTATTATGGATACTTTGTGATTTTTTAAAAGCATTACCTCCCCACTAAAGTATTAAACTGATGTGCCAGAAGAACTTAGGATCAAATCCTGTCTCTGCCATTTATTATCTGTGTGATGTTGGACAAATCACAATCTCTCTAGCCCTCAATTTTATCAATTTTAAATTGGGAGAATTATATAACTTTAAGGATTGTTTCCATTCCCAAATCTCTTGTCATGGAGGTAATGCTGAACTCTTGTGGTTATGCCAAAAGAGCATTAGTGATGCTAGATCCTACCAAATTAGAAAGGTTTCAGTCTTTCCATAGTTCGAAGGCAACTCTAGGGAGCCAGATCGAGAAAGCCTCATCATCAAAAGGCTGGCTACCAAATGACATTTTTTTCATCCATAGCAACTCTTAAAACCTGTTTTATAAGGTACAGACAGGTTTTAATCTCTGATAATGAACACAGTAACCATACCCATTTGTGATGAAATCACAGGTCATGAAATCATGAAAGCAAATTACATTCACTCAACCACCAGGTGGCACTGCTAGCCACTAACCTTATTTTATTTAATGGGAAAGATCAGAAGTTGGGCAAGTTTCACTGTACTCCACAACAGAGGAAAGTATTAAGGAGTGCCAGATTTTCTCTATTTCCCAGAGGGAAGTCAACTTGTAATGCTCCAGCTTGACCTCTTTGTAAATGACCATACTGACTTGGTATGATGGTTGAGGTGAGGATAGGGTGGTGATGGGGGAATGACAAGTGGGGGAATGACAAGTAGGGGAAGGAAGAAGTGAATGTGCAATGATCCAGTCAGGCAAGCTTCAAGCTCCAACTTGCTGTTTAAGCAATTAACTAGTTACATTTCATCTGAGTCCTAGTCACATGAGTTTGATCTAATGAGTCCATCATAAAGAAAAGGTAGCACTTGCCCAATCCTTACACCATTTTATTATGCACATATAAGGGGTGGATCAGGAGAAATCTTTGATCAATTTGAAGAACTTACTGGAATGTCAGCCTATTTTAGAATTTGTCCCAAACTTTTCCCCACTGACACAAAATTGAAAAACATAAAAAATTCTTGATTTCGTAAGTAAGCCTCAGTGACTGGAAGTGTTCAAGGATGAATTGGTTGGTAAGATTCTAGGAAAGATGATCTTTTTGGAGGATTCTGCCACTTTATTAGCTAATATATATGAGCCAAAAAGTCTACACATTGATTATTTTAATTTTTTTTCTTTTCTATTCTGTTTTTTTTTTCAGAGAGCTGACATGAACACCATAGGAGCAAAATCACATTCTTACTCTTATCCATGCAGCCAAAAATAGAAATCCTGATTGGTTTTTGCTGTACTTTTTCTCCTTTCTGAGCCTAGGTCAGAGACCTAATAATAAATTGTTTAAGCCCAAGATATGCAGCAGCCAAAGTAAAAATAGAGTATTGAGAAGCACAGAGATGTACAGGGATGTACAGAGATGATCATTGAACCCCTGCTGAGATCACCAAGAGAAATGATGTAGTTCTAGCAAAGTGAGAATAGGAGAGGTATTAGAGATACTGATAGTGAGAGGAACAATACATGGATGATGGTTCAACAAAAGAAGTTGAAAAGGAGTTCCATATAAGGGAGAGGTTAACCTAGAGAAAACCACGAAAATCCCAGGAAAAGAGAATATTTAGAAGCAGTCCATGGTTGTTAATATCAAATGCTTCAAAGAGATCAAGAAGGATGAGAGAACTGAGAAAAGACCATTCAAGGAGATTTAAATCCTATATTTGGTTACTAATTAGTTTGGTCAAATCTGAGTCTGAATCAATTTGACCTTTAAAATGATTATAATAATATATCTAGTTTTCTCAAACCCAATCCATTCATCCAATACTAATGTAGAAAGCATAGCAACCCCAACAAGAGGAAATTTTTAAACTTTTTTTAGAAAAAAAAAAGAATTCTAAGAAACATTTTAACTAACAATGACACTTTTCTAAATCATATGAGTACAAAGTAGATCAGCTAGCTCTTATCTGGCCATGGTCCATGATCCAATGTTTACTCCAGTTAATGTTAATCCAATGAATGAAACTCCTAGTTTGCTTTTCTTTCTCCACTCTTGCCAGCAAATCTATCTTACCCTAAAATCAGCAGATCTCACTTGTTAATTTCCCTTTGCTCAATCCTAATGCTTTAGGCACAGACACATGTATGGTTGGTTCTCTTTTCTATTAGAATATTCAATAAAATGTTTCATTTCCTATAATCAGTGTTCTGATTAGGTTGAGGTAATATATCCAACTAAATCAGTCAATAGACTGAATGTACCACAACCCCGTACATAGAAAGAAATCTCTTGTGGGTTAGCCTGGCAGGTGTCAATATTTGCCTCAGTCCCTACAGAAATGTTTTTCTCCTCTATCTCTGGCATAGGAAAAGGGATGGGCAGAAAAAGTCAGATAGGAGACACAATACCCTGTAGATACATGAGTGGAAGATTAGATTGAATATCACATATTGTCATTGTACCATACCATTTTTTATAAATAGGTCTATATTTATCATAACAGCACTTTTCACTTCCACAAAATATAACATTGCTACTTTTAACTTGAGTTTCTTGTATTTTTGTAAGCTTTCAGCTTTAATTATTCACACAAGACCAAAAAGAAAGAGTAATTGTAATTTTTTTAACTTTTTTTCATTCTGCAGCATACTTAGAGAATTCCCACAAGAAAAATAGACATGACCTTAAGCCAGAAGAGCAATGAGGGAAAGAGTCCTCTAGCCACAAGAAATATTAAGTACCTAGTTTGTGAAAGGCACTGTGCTAGGTACTGAGGATATAAAGACAAATGTGAGATGTTCCATACCTCTATTAAGAGATATGCCATATCCATACATGGGAAAGCTAAGTAGTGCAATGAATAGAGCTCTGGAGTGAGGAAGAACTCAGTATAAATCCAGCCTCAGACAAATTCAAATCTCAGCTGTGTAATCATGGGCAAGGGACTGCCTCAGTTTTTTCATCATTAAAATGGAGATGATAATAGCACCTATCTCCCAAAGTTGTAAATGTAAAGGGGGAAAATTTTGTTAAGAGTTTTGCAAACATTTTAAGTACTAGATTTTTATTCCTTTTATAGATCAGTAAATGTGGGGCATACACAAGATAAATACCCAGAGATTTGAGCAGGAGGGTAGAACAACTAGAGGAATCAGAAAAGAAAAGAAAAAAGCCTCTTTTAAAAGAATTTAGCTGAAACTTAAATGAATCTGAGCCTTGCGTGAGATAAAAGTGAAGAAAGGAGATGATTCCAGATATGACATGGAGTCCAAAATGTCATCAAATAGCCAGCTTGATCAAACTATGTAGGGAAGTAGAGGGTAATCTATGAAGAAAAGTAGACTGAAAGCAAAACGCTACAAAACAAAAGAGCAATGGGAAGCCAGAGGAACTCTTTGAGCAGGGAAGTAGCATAGTCAGACCCATGTTTAGGACATAACATGTCACATGTTAATAGTGAGATGTGTGGTTTCATTCCCTGTGAGATATAAGCTGCAAATAGAAATGAGGCCATAATCACATCTCCTTTATCCTGCATGAGTATAACCAAAAGAACTTTGAATGCAATTGATAACCCTTGTAGCTAAATGGTTTTTAAAATTAAGCTTAAAATTCTTAGCACAGTGCCTGGCACATAATAGCCGCTTAACAAATGCTTAGATGGTTTAAAGTAAATGTTAGGGTATCTTTAACACTAAAGGTTTTTTGTTACTTATTATTCCCATACATTTAAAGTGAAGCTACATGGTATGGTAGAAGAACAACCTGTTTACTAGTTTCAGGTCCACAGCACATTGGTTCTATATTCTTGGCAGAAAGGCACAAACTTTTCTGAACTTCATTTTCCTGAGTGTGAACAATAACAATAGACTTAAAATTACCTAAAGCATAATCCCCTTATTTTATAGATTAAGAAAACAATAACTGGAGAAATTAAGTGATATGTTCAGGGTCATACTGCTAAGTAGAATAGAATTTTAAGCCATTGTTATCATCACCATCATTATCACCACTACCATCACCATTACCATCATCATCATCCCCATCACTCACATTTATATAGTACTATATTAGCATGTTGTAGTGACCCCCAGCAGCAATCTGTTATATTTCCAAGAGACTTTGTTATTGAATCTCTCTCCAACTTCCTCATCTACTGGAGATATGTTAGATGGAGTAGGCTGTTCCTTTGATCACTTCCCATGATCCATCATTAAAGTTCTTCTATGTTTGATCAGACCATCCTTTATTTTCCTTCCGTACTGTCTATCTCATGGGAACTCTAATGTAGTAGGTAGGTGAATAGAACACTGGACCTGAAGTTAAGACAGCCTTCAGGTCAAATCCAGCTTCAGACATTTACTATCTGTGTAACACTGCCTAAAAATCTTTGTCTGCCTCAATTTCCTCAACTGTAAAATGGGGATACAAAGAGCTACCAAAATGAATATACCTTTTGATCCAGCAATACCACTATTAGTTCTGTTTCCTACAAAGATCAAAGAAATGGGAAAAAAAGACCTATTTGTACAAAAATACTTGTAGTAGCTCTTTTTGTGGGGGCAAAAAATTGGAAATCAAGGGGATATCCATCAAAATGACTGTTACTGAAAGTTGTTCTTAAAATAATATTGAGGTTACTATATATAATGTTCTTTTGATTATACTCAGCTTCACTGTTCATTTCCTACAAGTCTTTCTATGCCTTTCTAAGATCATTGAGCTCATCATTTCTTATAGCAAAGTAATATTTACAACCATATTCCATAATTTGTTCAGCCATTCCCCAGTTGATTGGAATCCCTGGAATGTTTAGTAGTTCTTCACCACCAAAAAGAACAGCTATAGAAATCCCATTTATATTCACATTTATAATCACTATCGGTGAATTTTCCTCCATCTTAGTTTTACTATTTTCTTTCTCAGTCTTTCTTTTTACCCTGTCCTCACTACCCCATCTTGTTGTGCCACAGTTTCCTTAAATTGTTCTGCCTCAGTGCTTTGAATTGTTCTGCCTCAATCCCCCTGGTTGCAAATCCCCTTTCCTGACCTTTAGGACAAAGATAATTAGGACTGTGGAGATATGACATTCCAAAAGATGGGACTCCAAATGCCCATCTCAGATATCTAATTGACATCCTCTACCTCTATTTCTCTAGACTTCTTGTCTCTAGCTGGACAACTCCTTAACTCCCAATTAGTAAGCATTTATAGTTCTCACCCCTCATCCTATCATAATCAGATTGATGGTCCCTTTTTGGAGATTCCCACTCACCAGAGTTTGGACTCCACTTCCCCTGCTTTTGTCTACCTGAGCTTAGAGCCAGATATATTTCATAGGAAACTCACATTCACTGCTGGATTCTTTTGAGACAAAAGTCTGATTCAGCCCTGAGACCAAAAATGGATCCTTTTGGTCCCAGAAAATCTCTTCCCCACCAAATCCAAATAAAATATTAAAAATTCTTTAATCTCCATCTTGCCTCAGTTTCTCTGATTTCATTACAATCTTTTCTTCTGACCCTCCCACTCACCCCACTTCATCCATCCTCCAAAAGTCATCCCATCTCCTCCCTCACTTCCAATCTCAATCTACACCCCTCTAAAAAGTCCCCCATTCTCTATACGTTCAAATCTCAATCTACACACCCCTCTGAAAGTCTCTCCCCCACGTTTTCCCCACTTTTCTCATCCCTACAAATTTGAAAGACTTCTTCATCCCTCCTGATGTATACATTCTTTTCTCTTCAACCCAAATAAGAATAAAGTCCCTATATTCCCTAAATTAGTTCTTCGTTTTATGCTCCATTTTTATAGTATGATTTCTCCGTTTTACTTTTTTTCCTACCCAATTTTTTAAATCATCCCATCATACATGATTCAGTTCCAAGCTTTCTTTCACACTACCTTAGTAATGATGATAGATTTAATATGTATATATACATATTTATACATATTTAATATACGTTAATATATATGTATAATAAATAAACAATTTGATCTTAATTAGTGCCTTATAATTAGTCTTTAATGTTTTCATCCTATTTCTTCTAGATCTATTATACTGAATTTTTCTTTTTCTTTTTTTTAATAGCCTTTTATTTACAGGTTATATGCTTGGGTAACTTTACAACATTAACAACTGCCAAACCTCTTGTTCCAATTTTTCACCTCTTATCCCCCACCCCCTCCCATAGATGGCAGGAACCAGTAAATGTTAAATACATTAAAATATAAATTAGATACACAATAAGTATACATGACCAAAACGTTATTTTGCTGTACAAAAAGAATCAGACTCTGAAATATTGTACAATTAGCTTGTGAAGGAAATGAAAAATGCAGGTGGTGACAAACCCAGAGATCCCAGCTTTTGGGATAAGAACTTACTGTTTGATAAAAATTTCTGGGAAAATTGGAAACTAATATGGCAGAAACTAGGCATTGATCCATACTTAACGCCGTACACCAAGATAAGGTCAAAATGGATTCATGACCTAGGCATAAAGAATGAAATTATTAATAAATTAGAGGAACATAGGATAGTTTACCATTCAGACCTGTGGAAGGGGAAGGTGTTTATGACCAAAGCAGAACTAGAGATCATTACTGATCACAAAATAGAAAATTTCGATTATACCAAACTGAAAAGTTTTTGTACAAACAAAACTAATGCAGACAAGATTAGAAGGGAAGCAATAAACTGGGAAAATATTTTTACAGTCAAAGGTTCTGATAAAGGCCTCATTTCCAAAATATATAGAGAATTAACTCTAATTTATAAAAATCAAGCCATTCTCCAATTGAAAAATGGTCAAAGGATATGAACAGACAATTCTCAGATGAAGAAATTGAAACTATTTCTAGTCATATGAAAAGATGCTCCAAGTCATTATTAATCAGAGAAATGCAAATTAAGACAACTCTAAGATACTACTACACACCTGTCAGATTGGCTAAGATGACAGGAAAAAATAATGATGATTGTTGGAGGAGATGTGGGAAAACTGGGACATTGATGCATTGTTGGTGGAGTTGTGAACGAATCCAACCATTTTGGAGAGTACTTTGGAACTATGCTCAAAAAGTTGTCAAACTGTGCATACTCTTTGATCCATCAGTGTTACTACTGGGATTATATCCCAAAGAGATTATAAAGAAGGGAAAGGACCTGTGTGTGCACGAATGTTTGTAGGCAGCCCTTTTGTAGTGGCTAGAAACTGAAACTGAATGGATGTCCATCAGTTGGAGAATGGCTTAGATAAATTGTGGTATATGAAAATTATGGAATATTACTGTTCTGTAAGAAATGACCAACAGGATGATTTCAGAAAGGCCTGGAGAGACTTACACGAACTAATGCTGAGTGAAATGAGCAGGACCAGGAGATCATTATATACTTCAACAACAATACTAGATATGACCAGTTCTGATGGATCAGGCCATCCTCAGAACAGAGATCAACCAAATCATTTCTAATGGAGCAGTAATGAACTGAGCTTAAGCTATGCCCAGAAAAGAACTCTGGAGATGACTAAAACCATTACATTGAATTCTAATCCCTATATTTATGCACACATGCATTTTGATTTCCTTCACAAGCTAATTGTACAATAATTCAGAGTCTGATTCTTTTGTACAGCAAAATAATGTTTTGGTCTGTATACTTATTGTGTATCTAAGTTATATTTTAATATATTTAACATCTACTGGTCATCCTGCCATCTAGGGGAGGGGGGGGGTAAGAGGTGAAAATTGGAACAAGAGGTTTGGCAATTGTTAATGCTGTAAAGTTACCCATGTATATATCCTGTAAATAAAAGGCTATTAAATAAAAAAAAAAAGAAAAATGCAGGTGGGCATAAATATAGGGGTTGGGAATTCATTGTAATGGTTTTTATTCATCTCCCAGAGTTCTTTCTCTGGGCGTAGCTGTTCAGTTCATTACTGCTCCATGTGGAAATGATTTGGTGATCTGTTGCTGAGGATGGCCAGGTCCATCAGAACTGGTCATCATATAGTATTGTTGTTGAAGTATATAATGATTTCCTGGTCCTGCTATTACTCAGCATCAGTTCATGTAAGTCTCTCCAGGTTTCTGAAATCATCCTGTTGGTCATTTCTTACAGAATAGTAATATTCCATAATATTCTATATGCCACAATTTGTTCAGCCATTCTCCAACTGATGGGCATCCATTCAGTTTCCAAGTTCTAGCCACTACAAAAGGGCTGCCACAAACATTCGTGCATATACAGGTCCCTTTTCCTTTTTATAATCTCTTTGGGATATAATCCCAGTAGTAACACTGCTGGATCAAAGGGTATGCACAGTTTGATAACTTTTGAGCATAGTTCCAAACTTCTCTCCAGAATGGTTGGATTCATTCACAACTCCAATAATGCATCAATGTCCCAGTTTTCCGCATTCCCTCCAACAATCATCATTATTTTTTCCTGTCATCTTAGCCAATCTGACAGGTGTGTGAGTGGTATCTTAGAGTTGTCTTAATTTACATTTCTCTGATTAATAATGACTTGGAGCATCTTTTCATATGACTAGAAATGAGTTTCAATTTCTTCATCTGAGAATTGTCTGTTCATATCCTTTGACCTATTTTTCAATTGGAGAATGGTTGATTTTTTATAAATTAGAGTTAATTTCTATATATTTTGGAAATGAGGCCTTTATCAGAACTCTTTTGACTGTAAAATATTTTCCCAGTTTATTGCTTCCTTCAAATCTTGTCTGCATTAGTTTTAGTTTGTACAAAATTTTCAGTTTGGTATAATCGAAATTTTTTATTTTATGATCGGTAATATCTCTAGTTCTGCTTTGGATCATGAAAGTCCTTCTTCATACAGGTCTAGATGTAAACTATCCTATGTTCTCTAATTTATTAATAATTTCATTCTTTATGCGTAGGTCTGAACCCATTTTGACCTTATCTTGGTGTTTGAGTGGTTATAGTGTGGATCAATGCTAGTTTCTGCCATATTAAGTTTTCAATTTTGTCATGCAATTTTTTATCAAATCAGTGTTTTATCCCATAAAGCTGGGTCTTTAGGTTTGTCATAGACTAGGTTGCTATATTTGTTGACTGTTTTATCCTTGAACTAACCTAGTTTCACTGGATCTGACTATGTATTCCTTAAAGCCAATACCAAATGGTTTTTTGGTAATAGCTGCTCTATAATATAAGTTTTAGATTTGGTACAGCTAAGCCTTCTTGGTGTTTTTTTTGCATTAATTCTTGAAATTCTTGACCTTTTGTTTTTCCAATGAATTTGTTGTTGTTTTTCTAGGTCGATTAAAGATAGTTTTTGGGAGTCTGATTAGTATAGCTAATATAAATAGATTAGTTATAGAGTAATATTGTCATCGGTTTATTATATTTGCTGTTTATCAGGCATTTATCGGTAATGGATTATCAGACTATGTGTGTGAAGTGGTCTTAATTTGCTCATAAAGTTTGATTTTTCCTTGGCAGATGATTCTAAATATTTATATTATCAGTAGTTACTTTAAATGGAATTTCTCTTTGTACTCTGATTGCTGGATTTGTTGTGATATGAATGCTGATGACTTATGTGGGTTTATTTTATAATGCAATTTCCTAAAGGTTGTGGATTATTTCTAATAACTTTTTAGTAGAGATCTTGATGGTTCTTTAAATGATACTGATGCATGTAAATCGTTGTAAAGAGTGATAATTTGGTTATTCATTGCTATTTTCTTTATGTCTTTCTCAGCTCTTTTTGCTAAACTTAGTTGCTCTAATACAATATTAAATAGTTTTAACAGTGATAGTGGGCAAGCTTTCTTGTTTCTCCAGATTTACTGGGAAGTGGTTGTGAGTTTAGTCCATTACATATGTATGCGTTACTGATGGTTTAAATAGATGTTGCTGATTGTTTTAAAAATGTCCATTTATTCCTATACTCTGGCAAGTGTTTTTTAATAGGGATATGGTATGTTGGATTTTGTCAAATGTGCTTTTTCTGCATCTATTGATATGAGTCATATGGTTTTGTTAATTTATTTAGTTAATTATGGCAATTATATTGATTAGTTTTCCTATTATTGACCAAGTCATTCTGGTATAAATCTTACTTGATTCATATGTGTATTGTACCTGGGGATGATTTTTTGCTGTAGTCTTTTTAGTTAATAACTTTATATTAAGTATTTTTAGTATCAATATTCATTAGTGAAATTTTCTATAATTTTCTTTTCTCTGTTTTAACCTAGCTTGGTTTATGGTATCAGTACTATTGTCTGTGTTTAGAGATGGAATTTGGTAGGACTCCTTCATTCCTATTGTTAGTCAAATAATTTATATAGTCATTAGGGTTGCTCAATTGTTCTTTAATATTGTTGGTATAAATTTACATGTAAATCCATCTGGTTCCTGGATTTTTCTCTGGGAGAGTTTTGTTTAATTGCATGTTTCTATTTCTTTTCTGAAATGGGACTATTCAAGCAATTTACTTTCCTCTCTTGTCTAAGTCTGATTAGTTATACTTTTTGTTTGAGGCTAGTCATCCATTTTCTTAGTTATCAAATTTTATTGGCATAATGTTTGTGCAATAATGCTACTATTATTTCTCTAATTTTCTGTCATTGTGTGTGAAAGTTTCTTTTCATTTTTAAGACTACTTAATTTCTATTGTTCGATGCCCTTCTCTTTTCTAATGCATGATTTTAGCAAATGTGCTTATCTATTTATTGGCTTTTTTCATAGAGACCAAATCTTAGTTTTATTAATTAGTTAATTAGTATTTTTGTTTACTTTCATGATTTTGTAGATGTTCTCCTTTTAATTTTTGAATGGCTTCAATTTTAGTTATTTGATTAGGGTTTCTAATATTGGTTACTTTTGTAGGTTTTTGAGTTTGAAGCCAAGTTCATGTAATCTTTTATTTCTCTGTTATTATTTAAGTAAGCCTCTATGAATATAGAATTCCTCTTATTATCCCTTTGGCTGCATCACAATTTTTGTTGACTCCCTATCATTGTCATTATCTTGAGAGTGTAATTATTAGATTGCTATCTATAATTTGCTGCTTGCACCCAATCTTCTTTAGATGCAGCATTGATTTAGTTTCAATTACTGTTTGTCTGTTTCTCCTAATTTTTGGGCTAGAGATGTATTTTTTATTTCATATGATCTGAAAAGCATTTACTATTTCTGCTTGATCTTGATGTTAATTTTGAGTCTTTTGTCCTAAGTATATGTCAATTTTTGATAGTTTCGAGTGGTTTCTGCTGGAAGTTTAATACGTATTTACCTTTCTATTCCATTCATCCTTTCTCATAAGATGCCTATATACCTAATGTTATTCTAAATATTCTCTGTATCTTTTTGATATATTCTTCTCAAATTTGTTTTGTATTTTGTTGTCTAATTCTGAGAGTGTCAAGGTTGAGATCTTCCTTATTACTAGTTTTGTTTTTCTTCTTCTGCAATTTTTTCTTAATTCTCTTCTCCTTAGGAAGTAAGAATGCTCATACCATTGGTGCATATTGTTTAATTTTGGATAAGTTTTTGCTTCGAATTCTGTTCTAGTTGCTGCCTTTTAACTAGGAGGTTAGTTACCATTCACTTATATCTTTTTTAGATCCTATAAAATTTTTGCTTTATGCTAGTCTGAGATTAAGATTTCTTGGTTTTTGATTTTAGGCCTTAGCTTTGAAGGTGCATTAGATTTTGCTTCAGCCTTTTTACCTTTAATCTATATGAATCTCCTGTTCTTTAAATCATGATTTCTTGTAAACAAATATTAGCTTATAGTGTTTCTGATCTTTGATTTCCAGTCTGCTATCTTGTCCGTCCTTTTATTGGTGTGTTTATGTTCATTCCATGTCACATTTACTGTTGATTACTAAATCTGTATGTCCTGCCAGTCCTAATAACCCCATTGTTATTGCTTTAATTTTTTTCTTCCCTTAACCTCTTTCCTTTTTGAAATCATTATGTACCTTGTATTCATGATGTTACCCTCTTTGTGAATCTCTCCCTTTGAATCTTTTCCCTAATCTTCTTATTACTCTTTTTCTTTTCCAATTTCTCTCCCCATTTTTAATGAGGCAAAGTTAGAATTTTTCAAATCAAATGTCAATTATTTTTTCTTTGAGAACTCTATAGAGTTCAAGATTCACACATATGTTCCTCCCTCTCTAAGATTCTCAGATATCATAAGTTTCCTTTGCCTCTTTGGGATGTGGTTTCTCTTTTATCTCTCCTTATTCGATTTTTCTTTTCGCATTCATCTCCTTTTCCATATTCTACTGCTCTTTGCTTATGTTCATATCATGTAAATCAGAATTATACATGTAGTTCTTTTTGCATATCTTCAATGAAATACATTCCAGTTGAGTTTACCTTTCTGCATTCTTAGAGTTCTGTGTTATCGATTCATAATTTTTCTGTTTTAGTTTTGGTTTTTCCTTACAGAACAAAGTGGAGATTCATTTGTCTTCTTCCAAATTATCCATCTTCTTCCCTAGGAAGAAAGTGCTCACTTAGCTGAGTAGTTTATTCTTCTCCAATCCAAGTATTCACCTGCTGCACTTCTGGGAATATCAGATTCCAGGCCCTTTGCTCCTTTAATGTGGATGCAGGCCAGAGTCTTGTGGTGATCCTTGATAAGTGAGCACTCAGATCTATTTAAATTGTCTACTTTTGCTGCGATTATATAAATGTCTCTTTCCTTAATGCTGAGCAGTTCTGAAATTTGAGCCACAATATGTGCCTTGGGGTTTGCTATATTGTTAGGTTTCTTTCAGGAAGGCCTGTTCGATGAATTGCTTTCAAGCCTATTTTACCTTCTGATTCTATTACATTTGGTAGCTTCCTCGCTTATCCATGTCTTCTTGCAAACATAGTATTCTAGGCTCTTTTTCATCATGGAGTTGCTTCTAGTCCAATAATCCTAGTTATCTCTAGATCTATTTTCAGAGGCTGATTTATTATGCAATAGAGGTAGATTCATGGTTTTGAGTTTGTCATTTTTTGTCTAGTTGCTTAGAACGTGAATGTCTTGAGTCCAAGAATCATAGTTTCTATTTGTTCAGTATCAAGATTTAAAGAACTCTATTCTACAAATTAGCTTTTCTTAGCGTCTTCTGTATATATCCAGTTGAAAGCTCATCTCTCTAAATGTATTGTATTGGTGTAAGTGAATTTTTCCATTTCACATAATTTCCTTAAGTGAAATGTATTTCATTTCAATTCAGATCCTACTTTCTTTAGAGTTCTTTATCTTTTCAATTACAAATCCTACTTTCAGAATCTTATTTTTTCAATTCACATTTTCTTACTTTCCTGGATTTTTTATTTTTTCCAATTCACAAATTTTGTTTCCCTACTTCCTGGGAATTGTTTATCTTTTCAATTGTATTCAGGAAGTGTTGCTCTCTTTAAGGCTTCTCTTTCCTTTCCCCATTTATTCTAACTTCTTTGAGACTTTAATGGTCTCTTCTATGAGAGCATCATGTAAAGGAGGACAGTCTGGTGCCTTTTTGCTATTTGCTGTCTCTTCAGGTTTGCTGACCTGCTCTTTTTCTGCATAGAAGCTGTCTATCGTACTTTTCATCTTTTTATTCATGTTTTAAAGCCTTTAGGGTATGCCTCCCAAGAATTCCAGCTTCCTCTAAACAGGAAGATGTAAACATTTCCGGCTCCAGTATGGGAGTGCTCTGAGGGGAAAATTTTTCCCTTCCCCAACAGGAGGTATTCAGCACGCCTAGCATCAAGTCCCAGGGGCTTGTGTGGGTTAGCGATTGCCCTAGGCTAGAACTAAGGGGGAAAGTGTCACTCCCCAGAGGCCTCTTGTGGGACGAGTTTGCAGCTGACCACAGACTTGATTCTACCAACCTGGGAACTCTACCCCAGCGTCTCTGCCCGCAAATCAACCTTGGGGAAAGCTCTATGGCCCGCCAAGCCCCATTGGCGATTGGAGGTACCGGGTGTGCCCTCCTGTGTGCAGGATCCCAACTCCCTTAAGGAAAAGCCCTGTTGCGGATTGGGGCTGCAAGCTTGTGCTGAGATCTTGCTTTCACTTTTGGTTTAGGCCTCCCGAACCATTTCTCTCCCAGTCTACTCCCCTGCCCCCAGAACAAACCTTTTTGGGAGACTAGATTTTTCTTCAGCTGGTGAGTTGTTATATTTTATCTTTAAAACGGTCAAGACTATTTTTGAGGCTTGATATAATATTAATAAAGAGGGTAAGAGAAGAGCTTAGAAAGTTGCGTGTGCCAACCATATATTAGGACATAAAGACCTCAAAATTAAATGCTAGAAAGCAGAAATAGTAAATGCTTTCTTTTCAGATCATGATGCAATAAAAACTACATTCAACAAAAAGTTAGGGAGAAACAGACCAAAAAGTAATTGGAAACTAAACAATCTCATCTTAAAGAATGATTGGGTGAAGCAGTAAATTATAGATACAATTAATAATTTCACTCAAGATAATGACAATGATGAGACATCATACCAAAATTTGTGGGATGCAGCCAAAGCGGTAATAAGAGGGAATTTTATATCCTTAGAGGCTTACTTAAATAAAACAGAGAAAGAAAAGATTAATGAATTGGGCTTGCAAACTAAAAAACTAAAAAAAAGACCAAATTAAAACCCCCAATCAAATACTAAATTTGAAATTCTAAAATTAAAAGGAGAAATTAAAAATATTGAAACTAAAAACTATTGAACTAATTAATAAAACTAAGAATTGGTTCTATGAAAAGCCAATAAAATAGATAAACCTTTGTAAATCTGATTAGAAAAAGTAGGGAGGAAAATGAAATTAGTAGTCTTAAAAATGAAAAGGAGAACTTTCCACCAATGAAGAGGAAATTAGAGAAATAAGGAGTTATTTTGCTCAACTTTATGCCAATAAATTTGATAACCTAAGTGAAATGGATGACTACCTCCAAAAATATAGACTTCCCAGACTAACAGAGGAGGAAGTAAATTGCTTGAATAGTCCCATTTCAGAAAAGAAATAGAACAGGCAATTAAACAACTCCCTAAGAAAAAATCCCCAGGACCAGATGGATTTACATGTGAATTTTGCCAAACATTTAAAGAACAATTGGCTCCAATGCTATATAAATTATTTGATAAAATAGGGAATGAAGGAGTCCTACCAAATTCCTTCTAGGACACAGACATGGTACTGATACCTAAACCAGGTAGGTTGAAAACAGAGAAAGAAAATTATAGACCAATTTCCCTAATGAATATTGATGCTAAAATCTTAAATAAGATATTAGCAAAAGACTACAGAAAATCATCTCCAGGATAATACACTATGATCAAGTAGGATTTATACCAGGAATTCAGGGCTGGTTCAATATTAGGAAAACTATCAATATAATTGGCCATGTTAATAACCAAATTAACAAAAACCATATGTTCATCTCAATAGATGCAGAAAAAGCATTTGATAAAATCCAACATCCATTCCTATTAAAAACACTTGAGAGTATAGGAATAAATGGACTTTTCCTTAAAATAATCAGCAGCATCTATTTAAAACCATCAGTAAGCATCATATGTAATGGAGACAAACTGCAACTATTCCCAATAAGATCTGGAGTGAAACAAGGTTGCCCACTATCACTGTTACTATTTAATATTGTATTAGAAACGCTAGCTTTGGCAATAAGAGCTGAGAACGAGATTAAAGGAATAAGAATAGGCATTGAGGAAACCAAATTATCACTCTTTGCCGATGACATGATGGTATACTTAGAGAACACCAGAGATTCTACTAAAAAGTTATTAGAAATAATCCACAACTTTAGCAAAGTTGCTGGTTATAAAATAAACCAACATAAGTCATCAGCATTCTTATATATCACTAACAAAATCTAACAGTCAGAGTTACAAAGAGAAATTCCATTTAAAGTAACTACTGATAATATAAAATATTTAGGAATCTATCTGCCAAGGGAAAATCAGAAACTTTATGAGCAAAATTACAGACCACTTTTCACACAAATTAAGTCTGAGCTAACCAATTGAAAAAATATTAAATGCTCTTGGATAGGGCGAGCAAATATAATAAAGATGACAATATTACCTAAACTAATCTATTTATTTAGCGCTATACCAATCAGACTCCCAAAAACTATTTTAATGACCTAGAAAAATAACAACAAAATTCATATGGAAAAACAAAAGGTCAAGAATTTCAAGGAATTAATGAAAAAAAAAATCAAATGAAGGTGGACTTAGCTGTACCAGATCTAAAATTATATTATAGAGCAGCAGTTACCAAAACTATTTGGTATTGGCTAAGGAATAGATTAGTTGATCAGTGGAATAGGTTAGGTTCAAGGGATAAAACAGTCAACAAATATAGCAACCTAGTCTTTGACAAACCCAAAGACCCCAGCTTTTGGGATAAGAACTTACTGTTTGATAAAAATTGCTGGGAAAATTGGAAACTAATATGGCAGAAACTAGGCATTAATCCATACTTAACACCGTACACTAAGATAAGGTCAAAATGGGTTCATGACCTACGCATAAAGAATGAAATTATTAATAAATTAGAGGAACACAGGATAGTTTACCTCTCAGACCTGTGGAAGGGGAAGGTCTTTAGGACCAAAGAAGAACTAGAGATCATTACTGATCACAAAATAGAAAATTTCGATTATACCAAACTGAAAATTTTTGTACAAACAAAACTAATGCAGACAAGATTTGGAAGGGAAGCAATAAACTGGGAAAATATTTTTACAGTCAAAGGTTCTGATAAAGGCCTCATTTCCAAAATATATATAGAATTCTCTCTAATTTATAAAAAATCAAGCCATTCTCCAATTGAAAAATGGTCAAAGGATATGAACAGACAATTCTCAGATGAAGAAATTGAAACTATTTCTAGTCATATGAAAAGATGCTCCAAGTCATTATTAATCAGAGAAATGCAAATTAAGACAACTCTAAGATACCACTACACACCTGTCAGATTGGCTAAGATGACAGGAAAAAATAATGATGATTGTTGGAGGGAATGCGGGAAAACTGGGACATTGATGCATTGTTGGTGGAGTTGTGAATGAATCCAACCCATTCTGGAGAGTAGTTTGGAACTATGCTCAAAAAGTTATCAAACTGTGCATACCCTTTGATCCAGCAGTGTTACTACTGAGCTTATATCCCAAAGAGATTATAAAGAAGGGAAAGGGACCTGTATGTGCACGAATGTTTGTGGCAGCCCTTTTTGTAGTGGCTAGAAACTGGAAACTGAATGGATGCCCATCAGTTGGAGAATGGCTGAATAAATTGTGGTATATGAATATTATGGAATATTACTGTTCTATAAGAAATGACCAACAGGATGATTTCAGAAAGGCCTGGAGAGACTTACACGAACTGATGCTGAGTGAAATGAGCAGGACCAGGAGATCATTCTATACTTCAACAACAATACTAGATGATGACCAGTTCTGATGGACCTGGCCATCCTCAGCAACGAGATCAACCAAATCATTTCAATGGAGCAGTAATGAACTGAACTAGCTACACCCAGAGAAAGAACTCTGGGAGATGACTAAAATCCATTACATTGAACTCCCAATCCCTATATTTATGCCCACCTGCATTTTTCATTTCCTTCACAAGCTAATTGTACAATATTTCAGAGTCTGATTCTTTTTGTACAGCAAAATAACGTTTTGGTCATGTATACTTATTGTGTATCTAATTTATATTTTAATGTACTTAACATCTACTGGTCATCCTGCCATCTGGGGGAGTGGGTGGGAGGTAAGAGGTGAAAAATTGGAACAAGAGGTTTGGCAATTGTTAATGCTGTAAAGTTACCCATGCATATATCTTATAAATAAAAGGCTATTAAATAAAAATAAATAAATCAATAAATAAATAAAAAGAAAGTTGCGTGTGCCTTCTCCGCCATCTTGGCTCCGCCTATACTGAATTTTTCATTGAGTCCTGGTCTTTTTATTACTAATACCTCAAAATATTTCAGTTTGTCAAATATCCTTCCCCTTCCCCCAGTTAAATATAATATGTTATTATATTCAACTTTGCTGAATATGTTATTCTTGGATGCATACCCTGCTCTTTTGCTCTTTGGAACATAATGTTCTAAGACCTACAGAGTTTTTTTTTTTAAAGTAGAAGTTGCTAGGTCTTGTGAAATCCTAATTGTAATTTTGGAGTATTTAAGTTGGCTTTTTTTGTTATTGCTTGCAATATTTTCTCCTTGCCCAGGGAGTTTTGAAACTTGACTATGACATTCCTGTAAGTTTTCCTCCCTGTAATCTCTTTTAGGTGGTAAATGGCAGACTTTTTATATATCAACTGTACCCTTTTATTCTAAAATTTCAGAGCAATTTTCCTTAACAATATCTTGTTATCTTTTTGATAATAAATTTTAGATAGCCCAAAAATATAAATTTTCCTTGATCCCTCTTATTTGATTTTTTAACTTCTTTTTAAACTCTCTAAAAACTCTTTTTTGGACTTGTGACTATTTGATGTTATTCTTCAGTGCAGGTATAGCTTTTATTTTTTAATTTCCGTCTCTTCCACTTAATATAAACCCAGATCTTCTTTTACAGCAAAATAGCTATCTGTGGTCAGGTTTTTTTTTCTTTCTTTATTCATTTTTATTTTGTTTCTTTGGTTTTTAGCAATTTATTGTTGTTATTTTATTATTATTAGTCCCAAGTTGCAGGTAATGTGGTTCAAGGCCTCAAGTCCACTTTACTTTTGTTTTCTGAATTCCTTCCAAAGGCTCAGTCCTCTACTCTCCTATATTACAATCAGAGCATGTGCTCTCTCCTCCTCATCCACAACCGCAGGGTCACATCTGGTCAGGGCAGCCTTGGCTTCCAGAAAGAGCAGGAGGAAGTTTAATCTTCTTTCTCAGCCATGGGCTATTCCTTAGATGAAAGTTTGAGGTCTAAATTTGGGAGGTAAAAGTTCCTGAGTCTCAGAAGTGAGTTTGTCAGCTGCAATTTCTTGAGCCTATAAGTGAGGTGAAAGTTGAGGTGTCTGCTTCCTGACAGAGCTGCTCCTAGACCTGCTAGTTGCTGATCCAGTGGCATTCGCCTGTACGTATCTTCACTTCACCAAAACAAACCTCAGCCTCTTGAGGGCCTGTCTTTTCTGAGATTTTCTCAGGCTGTCTTAGAAAGATAACCCTTTGTTTGAGCTTTCCTATATTCATTTTGTGGAAATCTTCTGTCAGTTTGTGGAGGAAATCTAGTTAGCCTGGAAATTTTGGACTTCCTTTGCCATATTCCCAGAATCTATCCAGATTTCAATTCTTGATTAATTTTTTCTCTTCTATTTTTTTTAATCTATTTTCTTTAGCAGAGGAAAGAAAATCAATATAAGAATTGAATATCCTCACCTTCTTTCTGGCATCCATTTTCATTGTCCTAGCCACTCTGAGCATAGAATCTGGGTTCAAATCCTGGTTCTGCTACTCCTTGCCAGCATAACTTTGAAAAAGTCATTCTTGTCTCCTGAAGCCTTGGTTTCATCATCTGAAAAAGAAAGGGATATATACTTATAGCAAAGAATTATTTCCCCTGATATTATAATAAAGCTTCTTGCTACTATTCAGTTATTGCTTTATCATTTTTAATTTATGTGGTATTGAACCTAAGATCAGGATAGTTTACTTCCTTTAACCAAATTCAAAATAAATGGTAATAATTCAAGTCTTACCTTCTTTCATCAAAAGAGCTGGTTTTAATTTGAACATTCCTCTAAGTTAACTCAGTGACAATATCAAATATGAGTAACCAAGAATATGAGAACATGGGGACTGATGAAAAAGTCATTTGGCTTCAGGAACTCAGTTTTTTCACAGCACAATCCATGGAGTAATGCTAAAGCACCCAAAATTTACATCTAAGTTACTTATTCACTGTATCAACTTTTTTCCAAGAGAAAAAAATTCTTCCACTTGATTGATCTCTATAGTACTTATTGAGAAGCTGTCTTATACTGGGTTCTCCCAGCACTCTTGTTTAATGGATGAATTTTTTGATGAAGAAAAGGAAACAATTACACACACATACATACCATTATCTACTATGGCAACCAAGAGCATGTTACCTTGCTCCCATACCAAATGGGGAATAAAACTGCGGTCAGGAAGCAATATGTTACCATGAAGGCAGTTCTGGGTTTAGAATCTGAGAATCTTGGTTCAAATGTTCAGGTCTACCACTTATTGCCTGTTTTACCTTGGACAAGTTATCTAACATCTTGGGATTCAGTTCCTTTGTCTATAAAATGAAGGATTTAATTTTAGGCTAGATAATCTCTAAAGTCCTTGACAATTCTAAGTCCAAAAAATGACTTCTATATACATGTTTATGTGTTTTGTGAGTATGTGTATATGTATATACATATGTGTGTTGTGTATGTATGTGTATATGTGTATGTGAGTATTGTGCATGTGTGCATATGTATATTCATATGTGTTTTGTATGCATATGTGTGTATTGTATTTTATATGTATGTCTGCATGCATACACGTGTCTGCATGCACATACATATAACTAGTATGTGCACATGTATTTGTGTACATGTGTATGTTGTGCATATGTGCACATGTGTATTTTGTGTGTACCTTGTATATATTGTGTTGTGTATGTTGTGTATATGTATGTGTTGCATTATGCATGTCATACATTGTGTGCACGTGTACATATGTTTGAATATATGTGTGTATTGCATATATGTGTTGTGTGTATATATTGTGTGATGCATATGTACCTATTATGTACATGTGGTTTGGTGTGCATGTGTGTGTTGTATTTAAACATGTATTATACACATATGTTATACTAGTATGTATAGTATTTGTGCATATAATTATATATCTATACCTTTTAATAAAGCTGGATTCCTAAGTTCTACATATATTTGTATGTACCCACAAATACATTGTTCACATATTTGCATTTTGTTTTGCATATACATGCATGCATATATGCATGTGTGCATGCTTTAGGAATCCAGGTTTAGCCAAAAAAAACTCAAAGAAATTGAATGGGGGAAATGCAAATGTACATATTATAGATAGTACACATGTCATATGTGTACTAGATATATGAGATGTACACATAAAGACATATGCATATGTGTGTGTACCCTTAAGGCAATACACATATAAGTATAAACATTAATATATATGATTTTTAGAAATATTTATATAATAACATATTCAAATGATCTTTATTTCTTTCAAAGTAGTCACATTGGAAGGTCAAATGTTTTAGTATTGCTGCAATTAACCAAAATATTCTGAAATTCTTTTCTAAATATCCACAATAATGGTAAAGATTAATGTTCTGAAAGAGGATTATATTTTTTGGAATAATCAAAATTGCTGATGGCAATAAAATTAGGTAAAATCCTTTGAGTTTCAAAACCAAGGTATTACTATGTATCAATGACACTGTTGCAATTGGGAAGCTGGTCAACTGGCTCTGAAGATGATTCCAAAGAAAAGCTTCAGAAATGTTTCCATCAATGGCTAGATATCTGAATTGAGAGTATAGCATACAAAGGACATTCATTATCCTCTTGTATACACTTATTTGGATTGATCAGTCAACAATAAATCAACAATCATTGATAAAATATCTACATGCCAGACTTTAAACTAGGCACTAGAGATAAAAGGGCTCAGGATGAAACAATTCCTAGTTTCAAGGAGTTTATATTGTCTCCTACAAATTCTGTTATATCTATTTGAAAGTCAAGTTTATTATTTTCATTGTCACATTTCTTGTATAGATAAAAATATTATATTACTTGAGAACCCCAATGTTGACTTATCTGGTATGGTCTTTTTTTTTTTCTGAGGCAATTGGACTTAAGTGACTTGCCCAGGGTCACACAGCTAGGACATGTTAAGTGTCTGAAGCCAGATTTGAACTCAGGTCCTCCTGACTTCGGGGCTGGTGTTCTATCCACTACACCACCTAACTGCCCCTGGTATAGTCTTCAAAGTAAAAAAAATGGAATGGGGAGACTAGATGAATATTTTCATCTGTATATGGAGGTCTAAGTTAGAAGGCAGCCCATCTCTACCATTCTTTAATCTCCTTGAGAGCAGGAACTGCCTTTGCCCCTTTTGTATGCATTTAGCCCAATATCTGGAACACAGAAGGTGTTTTTAAAATGTTTATTTACTATCAATATAAATCATTAGGAGCTCAGAAACCTTTAGTCTCAGAAATTGCCTGTAGGCAGAATTATAATGCAACTTTTTTGATTCATGGACTAATTTTCCCAGCTTAATGCTATGATTAATCTTTTCCCTGGCTAAAAGCAGTAACTATAAAGGGAAGCATGGTGTTGTAAAAAGACTTGGCCTCCAGCTAAGTTCATGCCTATAAGAATAATTCCACCATTTTTACATGTCTGAACCTCAGTTTCCTCAAAACTAAAGAAAAAAAAACAGCCTACACAGGATTCTTATGAAATGATTTACAAGTTGTAAAATGTGTTCTAGATTTATGCAAGACTGCTTTACAATTAAAAGATTTATTTCAAATGTAATTTATTCTATCTTCACTGAAACCCTAAAAGTATCATTGTACTCCTTTTATTGACAAGAAATTTAAAAGTTAAGACATTTATTTAAGATCACACAGAAAATAAGTAAAAGAACTGAAATAATAGTTGAGATGTCTTAATTTAGTTTAATACTATTTAATCTGTATTATATGAAGGAGAAATAATATATAATAAATGGCATAAAGATACAGTAAAGCAGATGGTCCCATCCAAAGCCATAAGAATTGCGCTTGTCCGTGGAGAGGGGACAGACACCTGCAGTTTGGTTTAAATGGTTGCCTCAATCCTGCTTTCTTAGATCATATGAACTTCTTTACCAGTTATAAAAATATTTGATCACTATTTCTATAATCTTTTTGCTAATGTTTTATTTAAGTTTTTGCATTAATGTTCCTTCAAGAGATTGATCTATAATTTTCTTTCTCTGTTTTTATCCTAACTGGTTTAGGTATCAGTACCATGCCTGTGTCATAAAAGGAATTTTGTAGGACCCCCTCAATCCCTAAATGTTTATTGACTTGTATTTTTTATTTCTGGGATAGAGTTCCATATTTAGAATGTAACCCTGGACTTCCCCAGACAAAGGGAAAAAAGGGGAAAAAGGGTTGGGGGTTTCTGTGTTAAGGTCTATATAATCTTGTGTTTTGCAATTTGCACTTTGCACTCCTCCACTGACACCTTGTCACCTGTGAGTTGCCCTTTCTCACCAGATCATAATTAATCCTTATTTTGCTTTTTACCTTGAGAGTCTCTGATTTTAACTGGAAAGCATGCTGCTTTCTAAATTTTATATTGGGTAACTTGTAAAAATTGTATAAGCTGTGCTTAACATTTTTTTAGACCTGCTGGATATGTGGTATAAATTTTGTGAAATTTGATCCAAAGTTATTTAGATATTACCTATATTCTGAATATTAAGGTTTCTCTTCCTTTCTCCTTTTAACAAATAAGTGAAAACAAGAAAATTTGGCATACAGGGATATGTATAATTACAAAATAAATTGTATCTTAAAGGTGTGTAATATATCTAAAGATAAATAAGAAGGCATTAAAGAGATGTTTGTTAAAGAGCATGGCTCCATAATATTCAAGTTAGAATTAATGAAATATCACCAATGGAGAAACTGAGATAGAGTGGACCATTCAATAGACTGGGTGAAAGCCTTCCCCTGGGTTCTGCTGACTTAAGAGGTATTATTGGAATAACATTGGAACAAATTGAACCTAGGTATGGATTGGCAGAGGCTATTGATTCTGATAAAGGAACAAATTTTACTTCTAAGGTTTTATAAGAAATAATGGGGAGGGATTGCAAATTGAGTAGCAATTCCATATACCTAAGCATATACCCTCATCAGGGAAAGTGGAAAGGATGAATCAGATTCTTAAGAAATGGATTACTAAATTGATGTTAGAGACTAAATTGCTTAGGACCAAATGTTTGCCTATTAGTTTGTTAAAGAATTAGAACTGTCCCTGGAAGTGATCTGGGACTTTCCTCATATGAGATTGGTTTATTTTGTTTGAAACAAATGATAAGTTTTTAAGGAATCATATACTGGCATTGTCCTTATTCCTTTTAGCCCTTAGGAAACAAGGTTTGCTGGCCGAGACAACAAGATTTGGAGTTTGCTGTTCCAGAAGAGTGGGTGCTTACTAAGTCCTGGAAGAAGCATAGTGGAAAGGACCTTAACAGACTTATAGAAGACTGAGACAGCAGTCTGGAAGCTGAGAACACCAGGTTAAAGGACTTGTGGAAGAAGCTCAAGAATGAACTGTTATGAACAATTTATAACTTCTAAAATTGACTTTGCAATTAGGAATGTTTTGGTGGGAGGGGAAATTAATTGCACTTAGAGGAATTTTTAATATTGTTGTTGTACCTGTTATTTGTATTTCCAGAAAAGTTTATAGAGGCACCTTGATTAGAGGAAATTGAATTAACATTTTTTAGGGTGAAGAAATTATTAATGTTAATTCTGATAGGGTTCTTTAATGTGAAATTAGGACAGTAAATTCTATATTCTATATGACTTTTAATTGATTGTATTGAGTCATTTTAAAATTGTTCCCATTGTTTAGGGAGATTTTAGAACAATGACCCTTTGACTTTGTCCCTTTGAACATATTAATACCTGAACATGTTTTGTTATAGATTGGTTATTAAGCCTCTTAAGGTGTAATGTTGAATTTAAAATCCATCTGGATATGCAGATAAGCTGTGAACTTTCTAGGATGAATCTGTTAACTGTTATCAAGGTAAGATTATAATCTTATTTAGGATATGTGATCCATGAAAGCTAAATTCACCTGAAGTTTTGATTAATGAGACTTGTTATTTGGGATAAAATTTCTTGGAAATATAGCTGATAATATTTGGAGTTTTGAATCAGGTATAATTGTCTGGTGGATCATCAAGTCAGTAATCCACCATCTGAAAGAAATATGTCACAAGCTACTCAGAGGAATGCAATCCTGAATTGTTATACATAGAAGTTAGTATTTGGACAAGGGATGGGAGGACAACCTGGCCTCTGCTTAAGGCAGGATCCTTCTGACTCAGTTTCCTAGTGGTGTTCCTTTGAATAAGAACCCACTTGATTATTACTGAGTCCGGTTATAAGGTAGAATTGTTATTGCATACAATTAACTAAGGATACTTTGTCCTGTCATGTATGTGCTCTCAGGCTTAAACCTGAAGGACCAGTTTTGATGCTATTATAATCATGTCCCTGCTTTTTAGTTTTAGAGCAAATTTCTCTAATTAGGGCAAGTGTTCTGTAGAAACTATGAGCACAATTCAAGTATGTAAGATCTTACAATTTCCTATCTGAAAATATGTGGTCATTATATCCTAAATAAGTAGGTAAATGAGTATTTAGCCTAGTCATCGATCTGTTGTTAGGTGCATATGTCTGTCTGTTTCTTTTAGCATTTTTGTTGTTGCTGACTTTCCTGATAGGCATCTTTATTTGTGAAAGAATTACCTATTCTAATTACTGAGGACACAAATGGTTGGGGTGATAGATGGCACCAGATGAGAACTGGGGGTACAGAGCCCCAATTTACATGCTCAATAGGCTCATTAGACTCCAGGCCATGGTCGAAATAATTGCCAACTAGATGACAAAGGCACTGGATTTGTTAGCAGACCAGACCACTCAGACTAAAAGTACTCCAGCATAGATTGGTATTCACCAGCTTGTTGGCTGGAGAAGATAGAGTTTGTGGGAAATTAAATTTTTTGCTGGGTGAAAATTGATAATAATGGACAAATAGTGAAGGAAATTGCCAAAGACATAAGAAAATTGACTTATGTCCCATTCAGATGTAGTCCTTATTGATGTGATCTATGATATGGGGTTTGTTACCAAATGATAACAGGCACCAAAAATTGGGGTTCAGTCATGTGAGGAGTTTGTAGTGGCCATTCTCTTTGGCATAAGGTAGATTTATTTGGGGAAATAGGTTGCAGACAAAATGGTAAATATGAAATAAGAGAGAGCATATTAAAGACAAATTCTTCAGTGGAACTCACAATTACCCAATAAAAGGGAGTACCCTAGAGGTTAGGACATGCTCTTAGCTGGCAGGCTACATCCCGAAAAGGACTTAGCACCCTAATCGAATTAATTATCTGTAAGGAGACTGGAGTTGGGAAGCATAATGGAATTAGGGGATCTACCATGTGGCACAGGGGAAGGGGAAAAAGACACCACAAAGCAGAATGCTTAGTGGGCTGACCCAAAGGAAGGTAGCAGCCATAACCCACAAGTAGGTTTTATAAGAAAAATTTAACCTCAGGGACATGACAGGGAATTCCACAGAGGATGGGTTTCAGGAACTTGATATAATTTGGGAAGTAAAGATTGACAATCTGGAGGGAGAAGTCCAGTTAGACTTAGAGTATTAAAAAACAAGGATGGACCCCAGTAGAGAAAAAAGGACAAACCAGGTCCAGAGAGATAGGAAATTGAGAACAAGATGGTTGAGGATATGTATCAAGAATGGTGTGAGAGGTCTTCAAAGGTTAATAAATAAAGAAGAGGGACTGAATGGGATCAAGTGAGTGAAGACTTCGCACAAGGATATGGCTTTGACCTATGCCCTAATGTGACTTAAGAATTTGCAATAACAAGTTGAGCTACAACTAAAAAGCTGTAGGTGTTTGATTGTCTTGGATGAACATTTCCCCTCCTGTTCCCTCCACCTCTTAATTAGCATTTAAGTACTTGATGGGTAAAGAGTTTGTTATTTATTAGTATTCTTTTATTTCTGGGATAGATTTCCATATTTAGAGTATAAGCTGATTCTCTACTAACACCTTGTTTGTTGGGATATCATGAGATAATAATAAATCCTTTTTTTTTTGCTTTTCTACCTTGGGAGTCTCTGATTTTAATTTGGGTTGGGGTCACAGTTGTCCCACACATTTTTCTTTGCAATTTGGCTATTTATGTTATTTGACCCTCAATCATCAAATCAAACAGGTAGATGATATTCTCTCTCAACATTCCAGGAATCCAGGCTAAGTAATTCCCCAGTATCAGATTCCTCAAAGTTTGCAGTGTAAACTACTATGCTTTAAATATTTAGTTAATTTGATTTTTCATCATATTGTGATTTTTTTTAAGATTTAAAGAAATTTTCAGACTGCTTTCACTAGCAGCTATTTCTGTAAATTACCAAATGTCTAATCAGTTCTCTGGATTTTTGAAAGGCTAAATTTCCTTATATAGTCATCTCTTAGAATTAGAACCTATCACCTGGCTGATAGGGGTGTGTGTGTGTGTGTGTGTGTGTGTGTGTGTGTGTGTGTGTGTTTAGAGAGAGAGTATGCGTATATAATATACACATCATGGTATGTAATTTATATAATCTTTCTTTCCTTCTTATTCCCTTCTTACCACTTAATCTAAATCAATCATATATTTTGATACTACATGCCTTTTATGGGTTTCTTTGTGTATAAATCCTCAAACTTGATTGAAAATTATGTATTTAATCCTGTTAATTCATTTTCAATTTTATGAAAGTAACATTTTTCACCTACAAAATTTAGCCTTGAAAAACCATTCTCATTTGTATTGTCCATAGCATCATAAGTCTGAGTTGTGTCTTTAGAAATACTAACTCATTTGATGCTCATAATAATCCTGTGAGAACGGTGCTATTATTATCCTCATTTTACATTTGAGGAAACTGAGGAAATTAGAGGCTATATGACTTGTTCATGGTCACTGAGTAAGTTTCTGAGTCTGGATTTGAATTCAATGCTCCTTAACTTCAAGCCCAGTGCTCTATTATATTCTCTCTTAGAAGTTCAGATATGTCTATTTGAAAAATCAGGTTTTTTATATCATTGTCACACATCTTGTATATGTAAAGATATATTACTTAAGAACCCCAATGTTGACCTTAAAAGAAAAAAATTTGGGATGGGGAGGAGGGAGACTTTCTGTACACGAGTTCTATCTGTAACTCCAAATTAGGAGGTAGCCCATTTCTATTATTCTATAAACTCCTAGAGAACAGGCTTTCATTCCTTTTGGATCCCCAGCACTTAGCACAATACCTGGAACATAGTTGTTTCAAAAATGTTTATTGACTGCCAATGCAGATCAGCAGGAACTTGGCAACCTTTAGACTTTATCTAATGAAAGGGTACTTTCCATGCAAAAAGTCACAGTATTTTGACACTGCTGTGTGGGACAGTAGTCCACTAAAACTATCAGAAATCCAAGTATGAGTGTCTCATGAGAAAAGTTGCGCGTCTCTGATACACAAAGTGTGGTTTCAAAGACATACACCCAGGGAAAGTGCATTTCCTTTTTTATTCTGCAACTATGCTCCCTTCCCCAACCCCCTGGCCTCTTTCCCTGTGGACTGGGGTTTCTAAAGCACAATTTCTTTAAAAAAAAAAAAAAAAAGGTAAGAAAGCCTGAATCTATCAAATGTTTAACTGAGTAGTGAATTTCCCACTTAATCCAACCTCTACCCCCAAGGAGCTTCCATTCCAGAAGGGTAAGATTAACTGATTAACCAAAGAAAGCTAGGGGCAAAGAACCAAAGATTATTTTTAAATCTCAGGCCACTGATTACAAAACCCAGTCCCTGTCCCTAAGGAATTTACATTCTTATATTCTTTTGGGCAAGATTACCTACACCCCCGAATGCTGGTGGTTTTCAATTTTTTAATTTGTTTCATATCTCCAATTTAATTTTTATACAGTGGAAACCAAATAAATCCATTCCTCACACTGCCTTATCTTTATTATAGACATAGACAAAACTTTCTACTCCTATATTTTATAAAGGGGGAGTGAGGAGAGGACATTGGATATAAATCAGAGAGATTTAAGTACATTTAAGCCATGTTCTATACTCATAAAACATGGAAGACATTTATATTATTCTTTCCCCAAAAGTTTTTGAACTCAAGGGTCTGTAAAAAAAAAATGAACTGGTTACTCAGTTGATGAGTGACTTCCAAGGGTTCCTGAATTTCAGATAAAGAAGATAAGGTAACAATAATGTCCCTGACCCTTTCTAAAGATGAGTAATATGTTTCTGTATTAAATGGATCCACACAAATGAGTTTAGATCTCCTAATAGGCTTGATAGAATCAAGCAGCTAATCCCAGAATAAAGCCAAAGATCTGAGGAAACTACATAAAAGGAATTAGGAAATGCCTTGCTGCACCATTAAATCATTAGTTTCCATAACTTCTGCCTCCATTCAGAGAAAAAAAAATGGTAGGGACATTAGTCTCTGTACTTTAATAAACTTTATTTCCATGGGAAGACTGGTGATTATAATGGGCATAAAATAGATGTTTCTGTATCCTCTCTCATCCTCCTCACTCCTTGTTTTCCTTCCTCCCTTTTTTCTTCCTTCCCCACCCCCAGCCCCTCTTTAAAGGCAAGTAAGTGGAAAATTCTATAGAACTCCCAGACTCTCACCCCGTAATCCTTAAACAGCATCCTCTCTTTGGCTAGGAAGTCCCGGCCACCTGGCTCTCTGAAACCTGAGCAGGAGTGCGCTGCCCTCTAGTGACCAAAATTAGAAGATGCAGAACTAGAACGAGCAGAGCTCGCCCTTGCCAACAGAGGAGCTTCAGATAAAGTGCCTTTACCTTTTCCCTGATTTCTTCCTTTCTGCTTGTCTGACCTAGATCTTTCCTGGTGGGTGGTAGTGGCAAAATATCAAAAGCAATAAATATCCCTTAGATTTGAGTAGAGTTTGTATCAAAATTTTTCACATCTTTGTCCCATCTGCTCAAATATTAAGGTTTTGCTTTGGGTTTTTTTTGGTTTTTTGTTTTTTTAACAAAAATCCGGGACTTTTGAGAATTTTTTGTTGCTGTTAAAGTTTAAAAAAGGAGGGGAGGGATTTTTCCGCCTCCAAACCTTCCAGGATATAAGTTCTCTTTAGATCACCCCTGCTCTCTCCCTACCGAATTAAACATTTTTTATCTGCAAAAAGGGTATGGATGTGAGGCCCCTGACCTCATCATGCTTACCTTGAACTCCTGCCACCAATGGGATTACAAGTATTTTTCATACAATTATTCACAAGTCAATTCTGCAAAATGACAGTACCAACTTCACATCACCTCTTTTGAGGTTTATTAGTGGAGTCTGTTAACATTTGCTTTAGCTAAGACAAGCTTTAATTTTGGGGAGAAATAGCCTGTACTAGTTTCTGAATGGGAAATGATTCAGGATTAGTATAAAGATCCTTAGTGTTCTTTGAAACTGTGACCCTGGGAGAATGTTTTAGAGAGAAGACAGGCCTGATATGGCACTGCTGTTTACACATACCATTTCCCAAAAAAAAAAATTTAAGAAATTCCTCTGATGAAAATCTTTTCCATTTCACTCCCATTGAACTCTGGAACATCAGATGAATGATGGGAAAATGCATGGGCCATCACCCCCCTTCCGCATCCGCCTCCCCCCAATAAAATGCTTTGAGAGTAAAATTTTCCCAAAGGATTTAGGGTTAATGTGTAGAAAATATCTAGCAAATTACCATGTGTGAGTAACAAGCCCACTCTAGCCTCCCTACCCACTGGAAAGAAGGATATGAATCCTATCCAATCCCACATTGTCTGGCTCAGCTCCTTCTTAGTGATGATAGTTAATAAGATAGCAAATGCGTCCGAGGTGGGATTTCGTAGGTCCTGCGTCAGCTAGAGCCTGTAGGCGATTGGGGGACGCTTGAGTTTTTCCTTTTTTTGACATATTATAAAGTGACTCCATCCACTTCGTACCACACTGCCTCAGGTGGAGAGCTCGCCAGCTCTTCATGTCCATCTACTTCAGTAACCCGCTGAAGACGGTAAGTAAAGATATCATAAACTCTCCTGCAACTCCTTACTTTCTAATCTAGGGACTGCAGTAAGTTCGCCAGGAGCTGTGATAGGGCAAACCGTAGACTATTGCTTTTCTCATGTGTTGTTCTTCCCCTCCACTCTTCTCACCCTCCCCCATCTTCTTTCTTCTAGACGTTCTCCTGGGAGGCAAATTGCTCTGCTCCGCTATAAATACTTGGTGAGCAAACCAAAGCACTTCAGCTAGCCCACACTCGATTGAAAACAGCATCTATGTAAGTAAACTTTGCTAAAATACTGGATTTTCCTAGTGGGTTTGAGGGACCTATTTGCTAGTCTTTTCCTCTTTTGTTTTCTTAATTATCTTCCTCTACTTTTCCTTTTTGTGACTGAACTTATATAAAATCTTCTGTTGGTATATTTTGTCTTGGTATTGAGCCTGGCCACTCCATCTCATACTTTGGCGAGCTCCCAGTGTTCGTAGCATTCTAGGGGGAAAAATCTGTCCTGAGGAAGGTAAGATTCTTAGGATTGCAGATGAAAGAAAGGACAAAACCCAATCTATCTTGGTGGTCTCAATAAAGATCCCACCGTGGTGTTTCACTTCCTAGTCAGCGGACAGCAGGTAGAGACGGAAGCCTTTTCCCTTTGCCCTGGGTCTTTTTCTGATACAGTTCATAAGAAAAGGTAAATGTTTTATTTACACGTTGGAGTGTGCTATGTCTGCTGCCCCTGTGTGTGGATCTTCCAGGAGTAGGGAATGTGAGTGATCTGAGGATGAATTCATGGATCGGGGGAAAAAAATGTGTTTTCCTTAACGATAGCAAAATAATAATAATAATAATAATGGTTAGACAGTGACTGAGCTGCGCATCCCATTCTCTTTTCAGCCCATGGCGCTGTTCCTGAAGCTCTGCAGTTTGCTTCTGGCTCTCAGCCCTGGCCTCTTCCTGACCATCAGGGCAGAATGCAGCAAGGATTGCACCTCTTGCACCTTCCGTCTGGGACAACATGCGGACATCAATCCATTGGTGAGCTCAGATTGGGATAGGAGAAAATAGGGGAGGGGGAATCCTTTTTATTATATTTTGTTTCTGTTTTACCTAATTGCAGAATGAGTAATAAGCCACGTTTCCGTCACCAAAATATAGAGTCCCCTTGTTACATCTGAAGGAACTGGAGAATAAATTCCAGAGTTAAGCTTACTATGTATCCCGCGGAAAATCTGGCTCAGAATTTTGGCTTTGGGGAAAGGGAAATGGTGGGGGGAGGAGGGAAGGAGAAGAAGAATGGGCAGTTGGCAGAAACTATTATGTTTTGTTTCCGTCTTGAATCCGTGGTTGGTGTAGTTTTTTGTGCGTTTTAACAATTGGGTATCTAGAGCGACTGGATTTGTCCACTTTAAAAAAAAAAATCCTCTGGCAGTTTTTTTTTCAGTACCTCGGAGAGCACCAAACTTACTGCTGTCCCAAGAGCTTTGTCCCCACAATGGCAATTCCTTGCTTCCTAAATATCTTTCCACCTCATTCCATTAGCCCCTAATGTTAGGCCAATCTCCAAAAAATTTCATCTAAAGGATAAATAGAAGCACTATTTTTTAGACAATGTAATTGTAGTAGAAAGAGCACTCAATTTTGAGACAGACCAGATTTCAATTCTGCCATTTCTGTGGATCTTTGGCTGGTCATTTTCCTCTCTGGGCTTCATTTTCCTCATTTATAAAATGGCACGATTTGCCTAGATGACTTTAAAAATCCCTTCTGGCTCAAGATTAAGTTTCACTGAAAGACTTAATCGTATCAGCCTCTGCTGAAGGGAGAAATAAAGGGAAAAGAAAAAAGACAGGAAGTTTGTAGTGTAGAGGAGAAGAATTGAGAAAATGTCAGAAAGACAATTGTGATATACCTTTGCATCTTGTAATAATTATTAGACTATAATTTACTCAACAGAAGATATTGGGGAATAGCTGAAGACAATATTGGAAAACAGTAAGAGGTCAAGGTGCAGGTGGGTAAAGAAAGACCAATTCAGAACAAGTGGCTCAAAACAAAGAATCAGGTTCCCTGAGAAATTTATATTCTGCATGGGGTCTTGATATTTAAATTATTTTTCTAAACCTCTTTCTAAAGCAATGGTAAAGGTTTAGTTTCCATAGAGGGATAAGGACTCCTCCTCCAGTACTCTGGTATTTGCAGTAATCCAAAAAATTCAACATAGTTATCAACATTTTGTAGAATAGAGGCAGATTTTCTTGTACAAAATAATCTAGTTTTACTTTACATGTTCTATGCAGATATTGAATTATTATAAAATGTTTATATATTATTGAATATTTACATATTTTCTGTATTTTAAACTAGCTCTTGTCTTATTTATCTTGGCATTTTCCCCAGCATCTAACTCAGTACTTTGCATGTAAGTTGTTAAATGATAAAATAATTATCAAACAAAACTATATCCTAGAGATTTGTATGATAATGATAAAATATCATTCTTTCCTTTATCATTCTTTCATCATTCTTTTTTCATTTTAGGTTGACTGTACTTAGAAACTAAGTATAGAATAGAATCATGTCAAAAGCTACAAATAGAGGAAGAAGAGTCAGGCATTAATTCTACAGAAATGTATCCTGTGTTTCTGATTATACAGCTCTCCCATCTTTAGTCATGCTCTGGCACCCAACTTTCACAATTGTACAATGGGACAATCTGCACATGTTAATACTAATGCATACATTATCCTATCCCTACATGTGTTGTCTCAATGATAAGGGAATTTCTAATCTTTTAGCTTAATGAGCTAAAATTAAGATAAAGATTAAGATATCCTGCTTGTTATATTTAAAGTAACTTGGAAGATTATCATTGCTTGTCCAATTATTTTTCTTCTTTAATCTTTTCCCTCACCTAATTTCCAAAATACTACTAATCTTTTCATTTTCTTTTGTGGGAAGATTAAATTATCCCCACATCTCACCACCATGGATTGTTGTGTATCTTTTCTCCCTTTTCTTTCTAAATCTTTCAAGGACTAATTTGAAAGTAAAGCAGCATTTTCCAAAATATTCCTTAGTACTATAAATGAACTGATAATATTTTTACCTAGATGTTGTTTAGAATTCTTTCTTATGAGTCCTTTGCAAAACACAGATGGACTGCTCAACAACTAATAGAGTCTCCTAGGAAAGCATTTTGAATGGCTAGCTAATTTGGGTTTTGAGTCAGAATTAGATTTATTCTAATCTAATTAATATCACTAGAATTGCAATAGTAGAGAGATAAGCTCCTATGAAAAATGCACTGAAAATTTTAATTGTTAACCAATACCATGTATTTGTGAAGAAATCCTTAAGAGAGTTAATAGAGGATACAAGGTAGTTAACAAAAAAAGGACATCATCATCCCTACATGAACCTGTTTTCTATAAGAAAAAGCAGGGATTTGAGGAGACATGATTTTTTCCAATCTAGAAGAACAATCACAATACTTTAATTACTATTAAAGTACTCAAGTACTGTTAAACTAGATAATTCTTTTAAAAGTGGATAGCCTTTTTTAGCTATAACAGATATTATATATTTGTTTTGAGAAAGAAGGTTAAAAATGTTACAAAATACTCTGTTTATACTTTTTTTATTAACTACATTACTTTCCTCCTTCTTAACCTGTTTTTCTCCAAAAAAAAACTTATTTTAAAAATTAGAATATGAAACTAAAATTTAGAGCCAGAGGAGACCTTAGAGGTCATTCTCCTCAGCCTCCTCATTTTGTAGATGAGGAAGCTATGACCAAGAGAGAATTTACTTGCACAAAATCAAAGCAAAAGTATTGATTCAATTTTTCTGACTCCAAATCCCAAATCACTTCAATTAATGGGACTCAGTCTCAGGATCATGTCTTTTGGAGGCAGCATAGTATTGTGTAAAGAGTAATAGCTCTTACCTCAAAAAATAGAAGCTTTGATACCTACTATGTGTGGCATTAGGTAAGTCATTTCTCTTCCCTTGGCCTCAATTTTGTAATTTGCAAAATAAGAGGCTAGATTTGATGTCCTTTGGTGACTCTTCTAACTTCAACTCAATGATCCTATATTTTTGTAAGATTTTAATTCACCGCATTTTAATTGAACACCCACTCTTAATAGCTGATCAATAAATGGAAAATAGGCATTTAATTTATGAGACCTATATCAAAAACACATCACTGAGATGATCTCTTAGAAGAGTTTACACACTGAGCAATCAACTTTTGAGGAGAACTTAATAATATCATTCCTCCTAGGTCTTACATTGGTTAGGATTTAATTATTGCATAATGAATTAAGAGAAAAATGGTATTCAGATTCATTTCTTTTTTATTGAGTAACATGTTACTCATTAAAAAAGACTTTCAATTTTGCAGCGACTAAGTGTTTACGAAAAGAGAAAACTTCAAGCTTGCATATTTATAATATTTTAATAATGTGAGATTTCAAAGCCAAAATTCAGCACAAAAATTAAAATAAAAATAGTAGATAAGGCTAAAGTAAAAAATTTCTATTTCAATTTAACATAGTCATCCTATAGTAATATCAAGCTTAGTTTTAAATTTTAAGACTTTTCCACAACTACTTTTGAATTCTAGTTATCTGTAATTAAAAAAAAGGTAAAATAAAGAACTTGCTAACTATTTAAAAGAGACTGGTAATTCAAAGAATATCTTATTTTAAGTCCTATCTCTGATATACATGACACTGTAATCCTTATCACTTAACCCCTCAGTGCACTGGACAACTTTCAAAGGACATATGTTGTAGAGAAAATGTCTATATTTATTGATAAAGAGTTATCCATTCCAATGAAGTGATAGGTCTCATCTCTGTCCCTATCCTTTAAAAAATATAGATTACTTTATTATGGGAACATTTTTCTGCAAGAAGGACTAATATCAATAAACTCAAAAATTTCAAGCCGACCTAAGTAAACTCCTAAGAATTAGAACTGTTGTGAATAGAAGATATGTGTAATTGTATCGTTTTAGCAAAATCCAAGCAATATCTTACCATTGGATAAATCATTTTTTCACAGGCTTGCACATTAGAATGTGAAGGGAAATTGCCATCTGCCAAAGCCTGGGACACCTGTAAGGAGCTTCTGCAACTGACCAAGATGGATCTTTCTCAGGAAAGTACCAACAACCAAGGAGAAAGCAAACAAGATGAGAGTCATCTTCTATCCAAAAAGTATGGGGGCTTCATGAAAAGATATGGAGGATTCATGAAGAAAATGGATGAGCTTTATCGAGTGGAGCCAGAAGATGAGATGAATGGAGGAGAGATCCTTGCCAAGCGATATGGAGGCTTCATGAAGAAAGATTCTGATGATGATGCATTGGCCAATTCATCAGACCTGTTGCTAAAAGAGCTGCTGGGAACAGGGGACATCTCTGAAGCAGGGCACTACCGAGAAGGTAATGAGAATGAAGAGGAAATGAGCAAGAGGTATGGGGGCTTCATGAGAAGCTACAAGAGAAGTCCAGAACTAGAAGATGAAGCAAAAGAGCTACAGAAAAGATACGGGGGCTTTATGAGAAGAGTTGGAAGGCCTGAATGGTGGCTGGATTACCAGAAAAGATATGGTGGATTTCTTAAGCGCTTTGCTGATTCCCTTCCTTCAGATGAAGAGGGAGAAAGTTATTCCAAAGAAATTCCAGAAATGGAGAAGAGATATGGAGGATTTATGAGATTTTAATACCTTTTCCCATAAGTTTCAAAATGCCCTACCCAGTTTTCCTTTGGAAAGACTGCTTCATTGATCACATTTTATTGTAAGGTGTTGCTTGCACTGTACAGTTTTTTACTGTTTTGTTAACAATACACCCTTCAATCTGTTATTTAAGTTTTGGTGTTCTTTCAAATGTCTGTAATTTCTGTTCTGGTACAATTTAAGCTATGCTGGTAGTTCTCAAGCTAATAATGTTTTTGTTCACTTGTCCTTTACTTTAAACAAAATATCTATAAATGCTTACTTGTACATAGATAGAATAAATTCCTCATGCCAACTGCATAATGTGCTTAGAAGTGTCTGCTTTCCACATTATGTTCAACTACCCTGAAGTTTGCATCATCCCATACTGAAACCCATACTATAAAGCAGTAAACAGATAAGTTCTGGGCAACCTCAGACCATTGGTCTACATTTCAACAGGGAGCTGGGGCAAAAAAAGAAAGAAAGAAAATGATTCTCCATTTAATTTGATACAATTAATGCCTCTGTTAAGTAAAAAAAAATATGGGAATGAAAATGATCCTATTGTTGTTCTCATTTCTGAAAATGAATTGCATTAAAAGAATCCAAAGCTTGTTAACTCCAGCTCTGACCTTGCATATACCAAGATCTTGAGTGTTCTGCATTTAAAATCAGCTGTTAACATTTTATATTTAATGCACACTGTTAAGACTAAAAAGGACCTTTGAGGTTATTTAGCATATCTTTCTCATTTTAAAGATGAAGAAATGGGGGGCCAAAAAGTTTAAGTGATTTATCTAAGATTATAGAATTCACTAGTGGCAACTCAGAACATAGGTGTCCTGCCCAAATATAATGTTGTCCCCCAAACATTACACTGCCCTTCCATCTGCCTTGCTTTCAGGTACTTTTACATTCATGTCAATGGCAATTGGTGTTAAATCATTAAACAATTAAGTATTCATGAAGTACCTGTTCATATAAAGCTTTCTGCTAGGTCCTTTGAGGGTTAAAAAAGGACAGAAGGCATGGTCTCTGACTTATGGCTGCATGCTCCTAAGTGATATTGTTAAATAAAGCACCAACACTGAACACAGATGTCTACATATCTCTATAAGAATCAATTATTTATACAGATCTGGGTAAAAACATGTATGTGCCTGGAGAAATTTGGAAAGTGCATTTCCTATACAGCTACTTATGGATTTGAGTTTTCACTCTAAAATTTACAATTTATTACAAAAATAAATATAGCTCCCAGAAAAATGGAAATGCCTATAATTAAAATACGTAGATTTTTTAAAAATAGGAATTTTAAGTTTTGTTTTGTTTTTCCCTTAAGGAGAATGGATAATTCAAATGTTGGGTTTTATCTGCTCATCTTCTTGGAGAGTTACTGGAACTGATAATTTATATTATTTGGCCAGTATCACACAGCCAATATGTGTCAGAGGCAGGATGTCAACCCAGATCTTCCTGACACAGAGGCAAGGCTTTATTCACTATTAAACTACTACCTCCCTATTTTTAAAAAAGAAAAAAAAGTACTTTAGATAAAAGTGGCTGAAATCTCTATGGCACTTTAAAGTCCTCATCTCATTTGATCTTTGCTTTAAGTTAAAGGGCTATAGGTATTATTAGCCTCACTTTTATGGATGAGGAAACTGAGCGTTAGGGAAATTAAGTGATTTGCCCATGTTCACACACCTAGTTAAGTATTAGAAGTGAGATTAAAAATTTTAGGTCAAAATCCTAGTTCAAGATAAGGTGGTCTTTCAATGCCTCTGTCCTCCATTGTATATCCCTCCCACTTCCTACTTTTCTTTATTTGAAATAAAAAGGGTTAAATTCAATTTTATTATATTTGGCCCATTGTTTTAATCTGCCAAACACTTTTTATATTTCACCTCTACCATTTGATGTGTTAACTGTCTCTTTCAGTTTGGGGTTATCCACCAATCTGAAAAATTTGTTATCTATGACTTTTTCTAAGCAAAAGGATCACAACCAAAGGGCCAATTGTCTTGTTTTAAATATATATTTTATAACTGTTTAATATACTTAGTTCCCTTTGAAGTCTTCTGCATTTTATTTTATCCATTTAATAATATTATTCTAAGAAGGAGTTCATGAGTTTTCTTGAGTTTAAGGGGTCCATAAAATTTTAAAAAGGTAAAGAACCCCTGATCTAAATAATTGATAATAGCTTGAACACACAAGGACCCGTAATTCCCTATAAGAATCCTTCCTTCAGGTTTATATTAACAGCATAATAATTATCCTATCTATCCTAATTCATGAAGTTATAATATCTTGGAGTCCATATTTCTCCACATTGTCCAGAAGGATATTATGATAAACTTGTCAAATGCTTCCTTCAGAGGAAACAAAACTATAACTCTTTGAAAAAGACATGGTGTCCTTAGAAAATTCTAAAGAATCAACTAAAACCCAGATGAAATAATTAACAACTTCTGCAAAAATTGTAGGATAGAAAATAAATCCATATAAACCATCAGCATTTCTTTCTATTACCAACAAATTCATGAAAAGAAGAGAAAAAGGAAGGAAGGAAGGAAGGAAGGAAGGAAGGAAGGAAGGAAGGGAGGAAGGGAGAGAGGAAAAGAAAGGAGGGAGGAACAGAGGAAAGAATGGAGGAAGGGAGGGAGATAAGAAAGAAGAGAGGGAGGAAGGGAGGGAGGAATGGAGGAAGAGAGGGAGGAAGGAGTGAAGGAAGAGAAAGGGAGGAAGGAAAAATGAGGGAGAAAGATAGGGAAGGAGGGAGGAAGGAAGGGAGAGAGGAAAGAAAGGAGGGAGGAAGAGAGGAAAGAATGGAGGAAGGAAGGGAGGGAGATAAGAAAGAAGAGAGGGAGGAAGGGAGGGAGGAATGGAGGAAGAGAGGGAGGAAGGAGTGAAGGAAGAGAAAGAGAGGAAGGAAAAATGAGGGAGAAAGATAGGGAAGGAGGGAGGAAGGAAGGGAGAGAGGAAAGAAGGAAGGAAGAAAGGGAATCTTTGTATCACATATAGGAGATAAAGAGGGAGTCCATCTAATACATACTAGACACTATGATAAGCAATTTTTCAACAAACATTTTTGCATTTCCCAGTCAAACAAAATATATTCCCTCACTGATCATGTTCACACTATATATGGCATTATCATGAGAGGGGCAAAGCTCTTTATCAGTCCTCTGGAATCATCCTTCATAACTGAAATGATCAGAGTTCTTAAGTCACAATATTTTAGGAGGTTTTATATTAATGTTATAGTATAAATTGCCCTTCTGATTCTGATTCCTTCAGCATCAGTTTATACAAATCCTTCTTTGAAGGATTTTGAAACAGTATTTTTCTTCATTTCTTACAACATAATAATTACATTTATTAAAACACAATTTGTTCAGTGAATCTCCAAGTGATAAGTATCATTTTAATTTCCTTTTTTAACTGCCACAGAAAAAAAATACTACAATTTTTCTGTACATATAGACCTTTTCCTTTTTCTTCAATCTCTTTGGGGGTGTAGACATAGTTATGGTATAGCAGAATTAAAACTGTTCAGTAACTTTTTGTACATAACTCCAAATTGCATTCCAGAATTGTTGGATTCAGTCACAGTTGTCACAACAGTATGTCAAATGCTTTTAGCAGATTCTCAAGTACTTTCACACATTCTGTCATTATTTTAAAGGGAATTTCTCTATCCCTTTTAGATGAGTTTTATTGATATTATGCAGAAATACTAATTATTTGCATGGATTTATAATGCATTTTACAACTTTTCCAAAGTTATTGTTCCAATTAATATATTTGACCCTGGGCTTTCTAAGGACAATATCTGAAAAAGTGATGACTAACATTTCTTCTTTATCTTTGTTTATTCTATAGATTCGTTTTTCTCCTCATATTGTTAAAATGAGCATGTCTAGTAGTACTATGTCTGATAGAAGTACTCAAAATGAACAGGCTCATTATACCCCTTGAACTATTTGGAAAGAATTCTCATTTATATGCAATGCATATAATGTTGGCTCTTGGTTTGAGATCTATGTTATCTATCATTTTAAGGAAGGGTCCGTTCATTCCTCTTTTCTAGTATTGTTAACAGTAGTTAACAGACATGGGTATCATATTTTGTCAAGAGCTTTTTTCTGTATCCATTAACATAATCACATTTTTGTTGTTTTGATTATTAACATGTAATTTAATTTATAGTTTTCCTAATATTAAATCAACTCTATAGTCCTGGGGGAAATTGGTGCCTAATAATACTGTATAATCTTTCTGATATGTTGCTATAATTTCTGCTTATATTTTATTTAAAATTTTTGTATCATTGTTCATTGAGGATATTGGCATGCCAGATAGAATGCTCTTTGAGGGTAGAGATTCTCTTTTGCCTCCTTTTATAATATTTAATGATTGATTGGTTATTTGATTGGAATCAGGAAGACCTGATTTGAACTTCCTTAGACACTTAAAGCTGTGTGACCAAAAGCATTTAATCTGTTTGCCTCAGTTTCCTCAACTGAGGATAATAATAAGCATATATCTCCTAGAGCTGTTGTAAGGATCAAATAAGATAATACTTATAAAGCATCTAATACAGGGCCTGGGGCATAATAAAACTATATATAATTTATTATGGTAATGATTATTTTGACTCATTAATATAGATACCAAAATCATATTTATGCCACAGAAAAAACTAGTAGCCACTCCTTTTTCAATGCTACATGTCAAATGATTCCAAGCCCAAAAAGATTTCTTAGAAGAACTTTAAAATGATTTAAAAAATCAAATAAGAGAGATCAAGGAAAAAATTAGAAAGAAGAATAAGAACAATCCAAGAAAATTATGAAAAGAAGTCAACCAACTTGAAACAGAACCAAAAATTTAGGAAATAAAATAATTTCTTGATAACTAGAATTAGGCAAAGGAAACTAATGACATTCTAATTCACAAAGAAATAATAAAATAAAATCAACAGAATGAAAAAAAGTATATGTTGTTGCTTTTTGTCCTTCATTCTTGAAGAGGACCATAACATCAGGGACTGAGTGCCATGACATGCAAGTGAATTGGATTTAAGTGCAAAAGGGCTCTGCAAGGTCACCAGTCTCACTTTCTTCTCCAGAGCTATCTGAGTCCACTGGCCAGATATAGATCAGGACTGGAGATTCTCCAATTGGAGTGCTCCAGTTTCCTTTTTGATAAAATTGAGTGAGTCCTTCATCAAAGGAGCAACATACTGTGAACCGAACCATGGGAAAGGAGCAATCTAAGGTAGCTGGTTCTAAAAACCTATATAGTATCCTGAATAGGCTAAAGAATTGGGATGAAATACAGTTGACCAAATGCAAAAGGAGGTTTTTAAAAAGCTAAATGACAAAAATAATTCAGGAAAAATTAGAATTGGAGAAATGGAAGTGAATGACTCAATGAGAAATATCAAGAATCAAACAAAACCCAAAAAGTGAAAAATATAGAAGAAAATGTAAAATATCTCACTGGATAAAAAACAATGACTTGGAAAACAGATCCAGGAGAGACAATGTATGAATTATTTAATTACCTTAAAACCACGATTAAAAAAAAAGAGCCTGGACAACACCTTTCTATTTTTTTTTTACTAAAGCTTTTTAATTTTCAAAACATATGCATAGATAATTTTCAACATTCACCCTTGCAAACCCTTGTGCTCCAAATTTTTCCCTCCAGCCCTTCCCTAGATGGCAAATAATCCAATAGATGTTAAACATATACAATTCTTCTATATATATTTCCACAAGCATCATGCTGCACAGAAGTCAGTTCAAAAAAGGGAAAAATGAGAAAAAACAAAATGCAAGCAAACAACAAAAAAAATGAAAATACTATGTTGTGAGCCACACTCAGTCCCCATGGTCCTTTCTCTCTAGGTATAGATGGCTATCTTCATCACAAGACCATTGGAACTGACTTGAATTACCTCATTGTTGAAAAGAGCCATGCTGGACAATATCTTTCAAGAAATCATTATGGAAAGCTACCCTAATATTCTAGAACCAGATGGTTAAAATAATCATTGAAAGAACCCATCAATCACCTGAAAGAGACACCAAATTGAAAACTTAAAGAAATATTGCAGTTAAATTCCAGAATTATCATATCAAAGAGAAAATACTGCAAACAGTCAGAAAGAAACAATTCAAGTACCAAGGAACCACAATCAAGATTACCCAGGACCTAGAAGCTTCCACATTGAAGAATTGAAGGGCCTGGAATATGATATTCTGGAAGGCAAAAAACAACCAAGAATCAACTACCCAGTAAAACTAATCAATATCTTTCAGGGGGAAAAGATGGACACTCACTGAAATAGGGGGTTTTCAGTCATTTTTGATGAAAAGACCAGAGCTGAACAGAAAATTTGATCTTCAAATACAAGACTCAAAAGAAGTATAAGAAGGTAAAAAGGGGAGGGAAAAAACTATGTTTTTTAAAGGTTAAAATGTTCCCTACATGGGAAGATGATACATGTAACTCTTGAGAACTGTCTTTTTCAGGGGTGTACTTAGAAGATGTAGGTATAAGTTCACTTTAACGTGATGATATAAAACAGAAACTAGAAGTGGAAAAGGGATTGTACTGAGAAAAGAGGAAAGAGGAGGTAAAATGGGGTAAATTATATCACATGAAAAGGGACAAAAGACCAATTACAAATGAGGGAAACAAGGAGGAAGATGAACATTGTTTGAACCTTAATCTCATTGGATTTGGCTCAGAGAAGGAATGTCATACATACTTAGTTTGGTATTGAAACTTGTCTCATCCTATAGGGAAGTAGTAGTGGAAAGAGAAAGGAAAGAAGAGGCTAATTGAAAGGAGGGGCAGAATTTGAAGGAAGAAGAGATAAGAAAGGGGGTAAGGGCTGAAAAAAGGAGGGCAGATTGAGGAAGGAGGTGGTTAGAAGCAAGGGTGAAAAGAGAGAGAAAAGTATAACTTGGGGAAAATAGCCTGATGGGAAATACAGAGTTAGTAATTTTAACCGGAAATGTGAATATTGATGAATTCTACTATAAGACAGAAGTGGATAGCAGAGTGAATTAAAGATCAGAATCCTTCAATATTTTGTTTACAAGAAAAACATTTGAAGTAGAGAGAGATATACAGAATCCACTATGGTTAAGCTGAAGTTTAAAAAAAAAAAAAAGAACAGATCTAATTAAAAGAGATAAAGAAGGAAACCACATCTTGCTAAAGGATACCATAGATAAGTAGGTAGTGTCAATACTAGATATAAATGCACCAAGTAATATAGCATCCAGATTCCTAGAGGAGAAGTTAAAAGAGTAGCAAGTAGAAATAGACAACAAAATTTTACTAGTGGGGTATCTCAACTTCCCTCTATCAGAAGAAGATAAATCTAACCACAAAATAAACAAGAAAGAAGATAAGAAAGTGAACAGCATTTTAGAAAAGTTAGAGATCATAGATCTTTGGAGAAATTTGAATGGGACTAGAAAGGAATATACCTTTTTCTCAGGGATACATGGCACCTACACCAAAATTGACCATGTATTAGATCATAAAAACTTCACAATAAAATGTAGAAAGGCAAAAATAGTAAATGCATTCTTTTCAGAGCAAGATGCAATAAAAATTATATGTTAAAAAGGTCCATGAAAAAATAGACTAAAAATCAATTGGAAACTAAATTACTTAACTCTAGAGAATGAAGGTCTGAAACAACAAACTATAGAAACAATCAATGATTTCATCCAAGAGAATGACAATAATTAGACATTAGACAACATACTGAAATTTATGGGATACAGCCAAAACACTTCTTAGGGGAAATTTTCTCTCTCTAAATGCTTACATGAATAAAATAGATAAAAGAGAAGATCAATGAATTGAGTATGAAATTAAAAATGCTAAAAATAAAAAATTCAAAACCCCACTTAAATACCAAATTTGAAATTATGAAAATAAAAACAGATTAATAAAATTGAAAGAAAGAAGATTATTGCACTAATAAATGAAACTAAGAATTGTTTTTATGAAAAAATAGATAAATCTTTGGTTAATTTGATTAGAAAAAGTAAAGAAGAAAACCAAATTACCAGTATCAAAAATGAAAAGGATGCTTAC